>NC_044190.1:8525868-9735868 GCF_900880675.1 Sparus aurata | reverse complement strand
GCTGATGGCGATAACGACCGCACCAGTGTTCTCCCGTCATCTGTCTTGTAAAAGCCAAAGTGGGTCCACACTTAGAGTGGAAACTTGCGGGTGGGTCTTTGATTTGTTTTTCGTTGTTCGTATTATCCGCCATTCTTGCATCTGTTCTTTTTTCTGTTGTTAACGCGTTTTCTTCACCGGCTGCTGCTTACGCCTACTTTACCCTCATTTACAGGATTAGCACCCTCACAAACAGGACAGGAGAGATTAAGTACTGACGGTGACAACGGGGTAAATCCATAATGTGCGTCGTTATAAAATATCGATATTTGCCGTCAGTGTATCGATTATTTATTGCGACAGAGAGCACAACAATATATTGCAATATCGATTTTTTTTCCCATCTCTACTTTTTAGCCTTGAAATCAAAAACAAACTTTCCTAAGAATACTGAGAGGTAAATTTGCCTCTGTTATTATTGCAAACTGCATATTGCTGTGCAGTATTCGAATCAGAAACAGGCTACTTGCCAAGTAGGTATCAACTACAAGGAACCTGCTTTGGTATTGTGCACAACATTCAAAATATACATAGTAAAAGAAAAACAGGAGTGACAGCATCAAAGGAGACAGTATTTAACAATATACTATTATCATTGATATTAGGACCAAAATCCAAATTTAAATCAATTCATGTTTGGTCTCTTTTTTTACAGTATATTGTGCTTACTAGATATTATCACGTGTTCTGCCATTGTGCCAATAATCCAAGGCGAGTATGCAGCATAGTTCGTTGTGCAGTCTGGTCTTTTTTCTGAAGTGACAAATGGCTGTGTTGTGGCTGGAGCGTTGGGGAAAATGATGTGGTGTCATCCGAGGACAGATTGAGGAGGAGGAGAAGCAACAAAAAATAGGGATATTGTTCAAAATTAGCTGTTTTCCACTGGGGGACTGCAGCTTGTTGACACCGAGGAGGGATAATGGGACATTTCAACCCACTTAATCTGACCAGTGTTGCAATCGTTTCACCAGCTCCATCCAACATGAACAGCCTGACATGGTGGCGTCAAAGAGAGCTTAACAGTCAGGGTTAAAGGTGCTTCCTTACTCTTTTCTAAGCGTAGCCTCAGGGCCTTGTTTTATACAGGGGGGGATCACCAGGTTGACAGCAGCGAGGCTAACCAGCAGCCTTGGGACTGGCAAGTCTGTATTTGGCAAGCCACCGGTGCTGCTGAGCAATGTGAGGGGGGAAAATGTGTTCAAAGGCGGCCACATAGCCCAGAGGCCACAGGAAGAGAAACAGCCTGCAGTAACCTTCTGAGAGCCGGGACTAAATACATTGACTTGCAGCATGACGGATGCAGGTTTTGCTATGCACAGAGAGTCTCCGCTTTAACAAGCAGAGCAGAGGCACTGGCGTAAATGAGTTGTAGATGGGTGGAAGCCAGCAGGCATGACATTTTCTCCATTAAAAACTCATCTTTTATCCAAAGCCCAGATTGGAAATTAGGGTTTGGTGATACTGAACGGATTGGTACCTCAGTGGATTTGTGAGTTTGCTCTCCACGTAAAAATGAAAAACGAATTAATGTGAACTAAGTTTCACATCCGCTCTATGAACAAAAAGGAAGCCAAAGGAGAAACAGTTTTATCTCTACTGCTGAAGGCTGGAAGCAAATCACCTCAGTCACAATCATGAGCGGCTACAATTGGCACATCAGCTATTCGAATGATTTTTGACAGCGCCGCTGCAGTCTCTTGTTTAGTCAAAATTATTATCCATCCATCATAAATAACAGTGTAAACTACTGCTTTACCTAGAATTAGAGTACTGAAAAATATGTCATAAAATCATCTCTACAAATTCACTCTTCTCCTTTAAATCTCCTCAGATGTGAGTCCTTGGAATCAACCTGCAATGTATGATTTCAAACATATTTGAATAAAAAGAGAGAGTCAGGAGCAGGACAGAACAGAAACTGAATAAGACCACTGTCAGTTCTTTTTTGAGGCAAATGTGTTGGCAGGGGGTGGAGATGTAGAAACAGAGATGTGAAACATCTGTTGGAGACGGCAGGAAGCACAGCTGCACACACAGCCACTTTTGCAAAACATGCAAACAAGCACACATAACAAACTGAAACTAACGCTACTGACAATGAGTCTGATGATAACAATAAGTAATATACAAACCGAAAAGACTGAGTTGCACTTAAGCGTGTCCTGCTCCATTCTTTAAAAACAAACCAGCAGTTTTAAAGCTGTGTGGCGCACACCACCATATGACTGTATGGCTCTCTGCTGGTAATAAGTACTTAACAAAGTGACCTGCTGGGGTATTGACCTGCTAATCATGGAGCTTCAATAGGGAACAGGCAGCATCAAAAGAACAGCTGGAGGCTATGAGCACAGCCCCCTCTTTTTAAATATGCATGTGTGAGTGAGGCCTTTTCCTCACGTCCTGCAACTGTACCGGATTCAATTGTCCAGGTACATACGTGGTTGGTTTCAGGCCTTCACACACAATGTTATGAACTCTCGACAAAGTTGCTATTAATGGTGAATTTCAAACCTGTTTTGCAGTTTAAATGAATAGTCATGCAACTGGCTGGATCTCTCACTATAAGCAGCACAATGTGGAGATTTACTCCACTTCAGCACCCAAACTAATTGTCAAGACAACCCCTGGTATCTCTAAGATTGTTTTTATCATTATCAATCACTGTAAACCTGACAGACCTACCTTTTTTTACCTTTAACTCAGTCTGGTTTCATGGAAACTATCATAACAATGTCATAAAAAAGGTAAAGATTTTTGGCTGCACTTGTTTGACTGTGAGATTTATCCCTGCTGGTATTCACATGCACTGTAAAGATCTGACTAACAACTGTAGCCACCGTTCTACTTGTTTTACCCAGATATATTACAGCTTCTGTTTCCAACAGACAGTTTAAGGTAGTCTTACGAGCTCGCTGACAAGTTTTTTTGCTAGCTAGAGACACACATTTAATCAACTCCTTCTCACAACAGAGTTGGGGCCGATCCAACCTTACAAATAATAGCAACAAGAATAATATTGATAATAATATTCAAGAAAAAAAGGCCCTGGTATCAGTATAAATATGGGAAATCTGCGGATTCAGTTATGGGAATCAGATCGAAACTGAACAAAATGAAATTAGAACATCCTTCGTTGACACACGACACTGTAAATTGGAGGATGTGTGAAGTTTATGTCAAAGAGTGTTTCATTCATGTAGCACTGCAGCCTCAGTCCATCAAACAGCAGAAAGGTCACAGGCTCCATCACCACAACTGCTTCTGTGCCCACAGTCATGTGTCCTCTGTTAAGACACTGAACCCCTACCTGCTCATTTAATTGGCAGCCACTCAGGAAAACATTGTCTGCTAAATGCCAAGAATGTAAATAACATGTTTACTCACAGGCAGAACAGTGGAGACACTCTCTGTCATTGAAAGAAAACTCATTTCTTAAAGAGCTTCCACGAGTCATCTTATGCCCGACAAATCACATAATCCTTCCAACTCCCTCCAATTACTCCTTGAAACAAACTCAATTTTTCTAACCATTGCTTCCTCATTAAAAATCGTTCTTTAGCCAGAATGATATTGCAAGAACATCAAGGCCTTGACCTTCACCCTCCTTACTACCAGTTGTTTCTACAATGAATGATCTGCAAATTTAAAACTGGGGCTGTCATTTTCAGTCCCTTTAGATGGCAGAGCCCCCTAAATGGGTATTTTTTTACAAGTACAATCAAAGGCCGACTACTTAACCCCGATGAGCTATCTCGCTGAGAATCGCTCTTTTAAGTGTCTGAAATCTGATGTCTAATGAGGCCTGACTGCCCGCCCGGTTCCACTGAAGAGCCTGACTGTAAATCACAGATAAGGTTGTCTGGATGGTTAATGTGTGAGCCACTCCAGCCATCAGAGACGCACACACATGTCTCTGACTTATCTCATTTCCTGTGTGCTTTTCTCACCTGCTAGTGATGGGGGACCAGTACAACCAGACACACATATCTCCCACACACACACACACACACACACACACACACACACACACAAACTCCTCAATAAATACGTATAAAAAAAATGTAGGTGCCATGATGGTAAAAAAAAAAGTATCTTTTTAGGGTCATAATTCAAGATTTTGGTTAGGCAAAACAAGAGCATTTGTAATCCAACAGTAATTCAGACTCATAAATGAGCAATACATGTTTTTATAATGGCCATGGCATTTTCTGTGAGAAAAAATACTTGCTACCTCTATCCAACTGAGGGTTGATATCAGACATTTTGTGGCTTTATTACCATGTCAGGGTTCGGCCTCACTCAACTCTATAGAGTTTAGAGCACCTCTGAATGTAACGGCATGTGTAATGTTTGGGCCTGTGTGGCAATATCTGTTTCATACCAACACCAAACGTGTCATGGCAACCAGCGCTGATAAGAAAAACCTCCAGTATAGGTATTGAGGCATATGCTGCATTTATAGTTTTACTTTAGCACTGTAGTGTAAATGGCTTGGACAGCAATGCTGTTGAGCAGACAGCTTATGTATTTGGCCACTACAGTGTGATGTTGGGTTGCATTTCTCTAAAAGTTTGTTCTGTTTTAACTTTTTGCCGCAGGGCCGCTGTGGGCTCTTTTTTTTTTTTTTGACGAGCCCTGAGGTCCACACCACCACAGACTAAATGCACTGCACACACTCAATGGAAGGACTGGCAATATTTGCAGCAACTCCTGATTTGGTCTAAAGGGGGACTAAGAGGGATCATGAGATTGATTTGTTGGGCACTGGGAAATGACCTGTGATGACAACGAGGAATATGAGCCACAAAAGAGGCTTTCAGTTAATATGTCAACCCTTACCCATAGTAATTAAGCCTCGAGTCATGACAAAGAATAAGACGGGAGATTTAAAGTGGCTGAGATAACCTCTTCAAGGCGATGGCCACATTCTGCATGACACAGAGTGTAATTCAGTGATCTGAGAGGACTAAAGTGACAAGTAACACCTCCTCCATCTGAACCACAATATCTGGCTCCACTGGTATGTAAACCACTCAGGTGCCTCACTCTGAAGGCATTCCTACCAGTCACAAAGTGACTAAGAGGATACCCCAAATTACACTGGAAAAAATCTCTCCCAGCTGACCAGGCTTCGGGGAAGTTGTCAGGCAAACAAAAATACACTTGCATCCCAGAACATGGATTAATAATTAAATGATAGATGGTACTAAAAAATGTAATAAATAAAGTTTTAAAGTACACCTGACCACAAACTTCATCGGATATGTGTTGAAGCTTGAGACACATCCACAATGTGTCTTAGTTTGTTCATTTATTCAGGAAACAAACTGCCCACAAACCCTGTTACTACATAGTGGACATTGTTCTTCTTTGTCCTATCCATCCTATATCTTTAAGACCAGTAGACCCTGTAACTAGACCAAAACCATCTTTGCAATGCAGCAAGTTCTTATAAACACACACAGTCTGCATAATGAAAACATTTCAGCTCACAGCCAAAAGAACATCCAATCAAGTTGTCCTCTTTGCAGAAGGCGCCAAGCTTTTCGCTGTAATTACCTGCTCAACTATTGATTTGGACAAATGGCATATGTCCAGGTAAACTAGGCCTCAATTTGTCCTTTTCTGTATAATTATTTAAGCTCCAAGGCACGTAAGTGAGGATCAGTACCTGTTCTCTAATCGAACTGTGAGGGTTGTTATTCAGGCCTTTCACCCACAATAAGAACCATAACAAAGCCAGTGCAGCTTTGACATGGTTGATGTTCATATTAGTTTGGTGATTTTGAGGAAGAAAAATGTCATAGTTTCATATCATGTCTTTTTTCTGTCTCATGATGGTCATCTCTTAATCAATTTGTTTTGCGTCTATTTTTGTAACATCAACAGTCCATCAAGTGGTTCTTATTTAATTTAACTGGTAACATGCAAAACATGACCACTAAATACATAATAGAGGCCAGTGAGCAGAGTGCAAAACATTAGCCAGTTGATTTGCATGCGGTCTAATGTTGTATTCTTTACTATCTATCCTTGAATATCCTCGCAGTTGCTTTCAGTTATTCCTGTTAAATAGACCTTTTCTCGGGTTGAAGTAAGGCCAAGCTCTTCCAGGAACTACATGAGGTCATTTAACTCCATTCACAACACTATTAAGAATGATAAAAGGTGTAAGCAGTCCCGCCCCACAAGGTGCAATAAACTGACTTTGAGGCACTGCACACACCTACACAATCCTGAGACGATGTCTAAATAGGCAAAACAAAAACACCTGTGTGGGTGGACTAACAATGTGTGTGAGCATTATGAGACCAACTGTGCACAATGAAAAAAGTGCTTCTATGTAAGCATTAAGTATAAAGAATAGTGATACTTACATATAATGGAGCTTGCTGTGGATTGAGTTTCATGTCCCTGGACACTGTCAAGAGAAGAACAAATGGTATGTCAGAGAGTTGCAGTATAGTATGTTTTACTGAATACATGCTATGACACAAAACAAGATTATGTGTTAATTTAGTATCAGTTTATTTTTTAGCCACTTAAAGCAGTGCAAAAAGCTTTAAACAATATCTATGTATTAGAACCTTGTTGTGTTAACTGTCCATTTAGTAACTGAAGCATAATAACGAAGCAACATTAGTATTCATTTGAAGTCATGTTTCTGACCACCTCTTACCACACCTAAGTCCCATATTCACTCTTCCTTTAAGCTATGTTTTGTTCTCCACCAACTTCTAAAGGGAAATTAATGACCCTTTAACTGTGGAATTCTCCATTGTGTTTGCCAGTTAGATGCCAACTTTTTTTTACCACTGCTTTGTTGCTTGGCAGGCAGTGGGTAGGCTACAGCATAGTTTTTTCACCAAAAAAAAAAAACAACAACTGCCCAATTGGGTGTATCACCGTGAGAGCCCACTTTCACATTATGGGTCCGTTCGTAGTAACTCCAAGCATAAACTGGACCGAACTGAACTGGAACTGGACAAAGAAGGAAGGTCAATAACGAAAATTTAAAACCCAATTGTCAACATTAAGCTCACCTTTTTTTTTTTTTGGCCTTTTATTGATAGTACAGATGAAGATATGACAGGAAACGGGATGAGAGAGTGGGGGAGAGACACGCGGCAAAGGGCACCCAGGCCGGGACTCGAACCCTGGGCCGCCACAGCGGGGACAAAGCCTCTGCACATGTAACGCCCGCTCTACCAACTAAGCTAAACGGCCTCATTAAGCTCACCTTCTAAGAGATGTAAAATTGTACATATAACAGATGTAAACATGTGTTTAGGTAACTTATTGCTCAACCAGTTGGTTGGTGAAACATAATGGACATACATGTGCATCCTGTTTCTGTTCCAAGCAAAGTGTGTTTCTTGAAAGGTTTTTCCTGTCAAACAGGTGTCTCCTCAAATTCTGGTGATCATATACAGAGGTTTGTGCCACTCAATTGTAGAAACATTAAGTGCAAAGTCTATAGTTGAATTCCTGCAAGATGTTAAAACAGTCGTTTAACATGGTCGGCATCTTGGCTCCCTCTCCCTGTTTTGGCGTGGACGGCTAAGTGTGAGCAAAGAAAATACAAGTAAATTCATTTGTATTTTTCATTATGAATCATTAAAAAGTTTAAAAAATATCAAGTACTCACACAGTGAGAAAAAATTAATTGTGTAGAGATTTTTTGTTTTAATGCTTACAGATGCGTTGATCACATATGAGCCCTTTAAATCAGAATCAAATCTGAAGCGTATTGTGGATCCCTCCCCCATGGATGCTTTGGATATTACTCTTCAACAGCAACTTGTTCACAAATATCATGGGCACTGATACAGACCCTTCGATCAGATATTAAAGTTAGGTCAAATCTCTGTGGCTCATTTCAAGGAGAACAACAGACTTTACAGAGTGTTTTGCTGGAATAAAACCCTGCAAACAAACTGCTCTAAATAACAGGGTCTTTTTTCACCAAATGCATGTATACCAGCTCTAGCAGCATCAGAACATTGTTGCTGACAAGGTGACAGTTAAGCTTGACCCTGGCAGTCGTCCCAACACTCTGTGGGAGGTTAATAGTGCATGAGTGGAGAACAGACACACACTGAATCACACGAGGGAACACACACACACACACACACACACACACACACACACACACACACACACACACACACACACACACACACACACACACACACACCCTCCAACCACAACTGCCAGATCCCTATTTGTGCTCGTTTATTCAAAGACAGCCGCGGCAATGATGACAAACTTTTTGTTCGCTCCTGCCTCTTCCAATCACCCGTTAGTTCTTCACCAAGCAGAAAGACAAAGAAAGAGTTTGAGCTACAAAACACACTACTTTGCCTCTTCTTCACAGGTTTATGCTGGGAAGATCAGTTAGCAGGATTTACCGGCTCATGTTCACGTTGGATTCCCTACTCCCAGTCTGGGACACAGGCCTCAAAGCTGTTTTCTGGGCACAAGGTCAGAAGCAGTGGGTGTGTAATTACATCCAAACAAACATACCACAGCTATAGACTTAAGGACAAATGGATTGGAAACCTTTCTGTTGAACTTCCTTGAACAGATACTAGCCTGCTTGCATTCATCATTGAGTCAAGGGACTGCTCAGCTTTGAGAGCCTGAGTTCTCCTCAGTTATTTGGAGAGACAATTTTCTTTTGTCTGCTGTTCCCTGGCACTAAAACAAGTCCTTGCTGCTGGCCTCAGTGGTCAGCAGTGCATTAATCACATGAACCCCACAGCGGGGGAGACAGCGACAAAAGGCCAGGACCTAATGAGTTCAGCAGAAAGCACCAAAAGAGTCAATGTTGGATTCAACAGAGCGCTGAAGCGCGACGAGTCCAATTCACTTTCTATAGCCCAATCCAAACATTTTTCCTCTTTTCTGCTAAATAAATAGTCTCGAGCTAGAATTAGGCGGATCAGGTAAGGGGATAATCAGTAACTCTAATAATACTCTGGAGTCTAATCCTCTTGCCTTAAGTGCACTGGGCCAGGGACCAGCTTCTTCACCACTAGCACAACTTTGACTGATAAGACCCTCACAAAATGTCCCCAACAGGCGCACTGGTTCATTTATATTTTGGTATTTCGGACATTTGTCATCTACTGCTTCTCTCTCCACAGTACACGAACAGATATGGGTTGGGATCTTGCACAAGGGTACTTCAATGGGCCAGATCACTGTTGGTTTTCGCAGGTGTTAGGCCTTTGAAATTTCATTCACGTGACATCTTTTGGACCAACAGTGGGCCTAACACTTTGCCCAATAAGAAAATATTTGGAAGGAAGTGCTTGGGTTGCTACATTCACCGTTTCCACTGTTGAAGGCAGAGTTGATAACATTTATTCATGCAAGGAAGGTTTTTGTGGCTTTTATCAGCACCAATCTGATTTACATTCTCTGCACATTCACAGCTGGCAGCTAAACATGCCAGTGTTAATACCCCAAATTCTTTTCTGCTGTGCAACTTCATTTCAGAAATATAGAAAAAATAAAGGAAATAATGAGTGATACAGAATAAATGGCCTCACAGTTCATCTGGTAAAAGTCTGAGTCGGTAAAACAAACTGGTGGTCCATGTTTTAATTATACTTTAACACTACAGCTTGTAACATACTGGGCCATTTTTAAACATTAAACATCTTATATTTTATATTTTAGCTGCCATTTGGTTGATAATGAGAGAGTGTGCAGGTGTAACTTATCATAGCTCAACACATATGCTTTAATGACCTTTAACCTCTGCCTATTTCTAAACAAGCTGCCTACTCTAACCCTCTACCCACTGGGTCACCATGTGGCTATCCAGGATTTCCTTTCCCTTTAGTCCCCTTCTGATTCGGATTTTTTTAACTGATATGATGCAGGAACGCAGGTTACACATAGAGGAAGCCGATTCATGATACTGCATCATCACAGGATGTAATTGCACCACTGGTCGCTTTGGGTTCTTGGAAAGGCCTGCATCATTACAACATAGGCCACTTCCAAAACTTCCACTTTGTGATAGTGTGATAGTCAAGCTAAGCTAGTTAGCCAGTCTAAAGCAGCAAAGATGTCCTCACATCTCAGGAGGAAGTTGAGGGACTGTGTTAGTCCTAGTATGGTCTGAATGTGTTTTTAGTGGTATATCAATAAATAGCCAACTTATGGGACAAATATTAATGCCTAGTGGATGATTCACAAAATACTTTGTATTAACTCAAAACAATTTATCACACCAACTTTCTAAACAAACAATGCACGTGCAAGTCACTCTTGTTATAGTACTAATACACTGGTCATGCGCATAAGGCTAATTAGTCTTTTATTTTTATTTTAATGATAAGGAACTTTACAGGCTGACTGCAAAACAAACGCACAAAACCACAGCCCTAACACTAACCCCTAACCCTAATAGTTTCTTTTAACCCCTACGTAACCCAACTAAGTTATTGTGGCTAGTAAAGTAGTTAGGTTAGCAAACAATTGCTTTGACTCAGGGTTCTGACCCCCTGACAAACGTACATCAAATGGACAGTCAACAGTTGTTTGGTCTCTACAAAGTCCTGAAAAAAGAACCCCTTTAATTTCTTATCTTTCTTGACATGAGATGTTGGTTCCATTTCTGCCGTGTTGTGCTTTGATGGGACCCACTGAAAACTGTCTTTTTTTTTTCTTTTTTTTTTTGTTGACGACAGAGTTGGTATTCAACCAATGGTAAATTAAATCAAACCAAACTTAAACAATGAGCTAAAAGAGGCTACACGCTGTGCCAGAAGGTTAGGTGTTAAGTCTCTGTGTTCATCACTACAAGAGAGTCTTTCACAAATCAAGGAGTCCCTTGGTGCTATGATAAGATAAAAAATACTCCTCAGTACAGGTCTGATATTGGTTTACTAGGCTGCCTTGAATCCATTTTCTACGCTTGACCACATGGTCATACAGTATGTTTGTGACAGTTCATCTGGTCAAACAGTTCCTCTTGGGCAATAACAATGATTTAGAAATAAAACAGGGGACTTTTAAAAACAGCTATATCAGCAGATTCTTTGCACCAAAAATGCAACAGACTCAATTAACTTATTTCTATGTCACAAAAGGCTGCAGAATCAACTATTTTTTTTCAAGTACATGTTTTTACATGTGATTTAACTAAACCGAGGACAAATTATGTAATTCCTGATGCAAAGACAGGATGTTAGTAGAGTGGATTCATAGGAGTTGATGACTTTATTGTTAAACAACGACCAGTGCTGATGAAAATCCATCTACGACTTTCTTTTTTCTTAAATCAATATCTACATTATGGTTGGTTATGTTTGCAATATTCTAGAGCTGTCCCAAATGATTATTTTTCAAACGATTAATCTAGCAATTATTTTTTCGATTAGTCGACTAATCTAACAATTAATTTAACGTTACATGACCAAACAAAAGTAACGTAGTAACTGTAACTGTCGTTGGTAACTTCTATGAGAAAAAAAATACTGCAGTTGTAGGCGGAGCAGCGTCTGTCCTCCCGCCTGTCCTACCAACTCTTCGTCACATTTCTGCCCGATAAACAGCGTCTGTCACCGGCAAAAAGCCTTAACTCACTCAAGTGGTTGTGTTGATAGAAATCACCGCGATGGTCAGCCCTCCCGACCGAGACTTCCGTGAACTTTCCCCCAGAAAACAGCCTCCGTCCCCGCAAGTGACAGAGTCACGCAGCGACCTGTTTACTGATGACGATTATGTAATAATGTAATTTAGCGCGAAAAACGTAACTCTTTCATCTTCCAGGACGTTTAGGGGGCCGGGTTCTCAATCACTACACATTATAAACGGTCCGCGGGTTTAGATTAACAGGGGGGACATCTGGGAAACACCCCGACGTCATCATCATGACGTTTACCGTCACGTCTCTTTAGGAGCGGCAGCGCAGCTTTCTGTGTGAATTACATAGCGGTTCATCTTTATTCCAGCGGTGCTTCGCTCTGTGTGAATGTCTAACGGCGGAGAATTGACGAAACGCAGCTGCGGCGTTAATGCAGCGTCTCTGTGTGAGAGGGGCTATTCTCAGCCTCCGCAGGTACTACCACTTCCTGTTTGGGACGACGCGTCGACGCAAATTATTCATGTCGACGAATTTATGTCGTCAATTACGTCGACGCATCGTACCAGCCCTACAATATTCCTTCCTCACTTTGACTTTTTTCAGCAAATTATAGTGATATGAGACTAAATGAAATGCATTGTAATCTTGAGTAAAATTACTGATTTTCTCTGGGTTTTAACTTTTAGGGATAATTGGGGATGATGCAAATTCACAACTCAGTCATATATAAATCAAAGGCCTAGTCATTTTTAAACATTTCAAGGCAGAAGATCTACATATTATGCTGTATTCTTCTGAAACTTAAATTTTTAGTAATACCCACTACCATCAGTCAGTAACTTACTCAAAATTTGGTCTACAGTATGCCATCAGACAACCATTCCTATCTGCTTCTTTACACAAATTGGTAAATAAAAACTATCCATGACATTCAGGAAAAGGCCATGTATCCAAACCAAACCAAGTTTCCTTCTTTGGAAACAGAAGAACCTTGAAAAACGACACCGCTTAAGCTCACCCTACGGCCACCCGACACCTGCTTATAGAGATTACACAACCCATTAACTCCACCTAAAACACTGGTTGCAGCCAGCCTTTAGCTGAGCTCATTAGAGTATCCATTATGGCAGAAACTCCCTTTGAACTGCTGCTTAAAAAACTGGATTTTCTTCCTCA
The DNA here is from genome assembly GCF_900880675.1 of Sparus aurata. Taxonomy (NCBI): domain Eukaryota; kingdom Metazoa; phylum Chordata; class Actinopteri; order Spariformes; family Sparidae; genus Sparus; species Sparus aurata. The sequence goes on along the minus strand of NC_044190.1, from coordinate 9,723,048 downwards.
GCAGGAGGAAGGCCAGAAAGAAGCAGGACATCAACCTAGTTCAAGTGCACAGTCGTCACAAATGGACCAATAAATCAAGGGACAAAAAACCCTTCAATGCTGGGGTAGGAGTGGCGATATGCCGAGTCAGGGTTGTGAATGGACCTGTCATGGCTTCCACAGGTCCCCTGGCTATCAGAATAAGCCGTAACAGCCATGTGACTGCAACATGAATGGAAGGATGAAAAGGATTAGTTTCACAACTCATTAATCAGACCATCTCCTACACCCTTCCCAATCTTCAGCTGAGGATTCCCCAACATGACCACATGTACAAGACAAACTATTATTATGGTGTGTAACCCAATGCAAAACACTTTCCTTGTAGCACTCTCTGTAAATGTCTTGCTTTTGTCAGTGACAACAAAGGTCTCTTTTGGGAGAGAGAATCTTGTTTTTGCTGGGACTCACCAGCCTTCAGTCACACATGATTCCATAATCCTCACTAGATGGAGATGCACCTGATGAAGGTAAATTTCACAGTCAAGAAAACACCAGTACGAGTTCAATAGACAGTAAGCCACAGGAATAACTTCACAATGGCACCTTTGTCACAGACCTGAGTGTATTGTGATTGAACTTGAAGGGGGCCTGTGGAGTTTTCTTCTTGACAAAAAAAGTTATATTTACAGCCAGAGTTGCTCACCAAAACGCACTGTGTGAATGATCCTTTTGGTCTAACATATGTGTTGAATGCATTTCCCTCAACCCCAATTGAAGTATTTCAAATCCAGTTGTTCACATCTATGTTTAAGTGTTTGGGGTATTATTCTTCCCTGTCTTTACAGGCCCATGAACAGCTTAGCATGTTACTGCCACCTGTCGATCAGTCAAGTAATGCCAAACGATGTAGAAATGTGTATCACAGCACTCGCACATGTACTGTACTGCACTGTACAGAGTGTGCAGAGACTCATTCATAGTAGAACAGTTCTGTAGCACTACTTTAGGAGAAAAACTCCCCAGGGAACCTTTAACATCGTGGTTTGTGTCCCATTCTTAGGGCCCTATAAAATCTGTTTTATTTTTTCACAAATTCCATTTTATTTTTTCACAAATTCCGTTTTTTCCTTTTAATTTTTTTACTTTTTACTCTTATTATACAACCAAAAACTTTGTTTTTAATGTAAATGACTAAAATGCACACAAATTAAAAAGAAAATACCTTAAATTTATTGAGGTAACTAACACATTTCCTCAATACTGTACCGTATGGTACATTAAAGTGCATCAAAAACATTTTGACTTCATCATGTCTTCAAACAATAGTATATTTTGTGTTTTTATGGGTTTCATTTGGGTTTCATTAAATAAAAACATGGTCAGCTCTCAGGCAGATCCAGTAAATGTTTGCATACCAAAATTGTTCTTAAATTTAAGTTGTAAATATATTTGCAAAGATGACCAACAAAATGAGAAAAGAATACTCGTGACGTTATGTCAAGTTAGCATACTAACCAGCTAGCTGTGAAAACACCAACCCTCCCCCTGTCCTCTGAGCTTCCAGCCCAGGCAGAGTCAGCTAAGAGGGCTGTGACTAACAGGGCAATTAGCTACAACAGCTACTGTTAGCAGCAGTTAACAGTCACTCTGGTATATGCCGATAATACAGGTGGCTAACTCTAACGCATTAACGTTACACCTTTAATTATGATTTCTCGGGTCTGCTTCTTTGTTAAACAACAGTTCACCTGACACATACAAGTCATTAGGGAACTGCTCGGCTCTGTACTGAGGGGTAAATGACGAGTTTCTGAGTTTGTTCCCCGATGAAGAGGGTCCGTGGGCAGTCGCTTCGCCATGCTTACATTGTTTTGACGGGGGAGCTCAGTCTGTGGGGAGGGGGGCGGCGGCGACTTGTTGTGCCACCCAGATTTGCTTCCCTCCGTGCAGTTTTCCACAGACAGATGTTCCTCTTCCACACGAAAACAGCATTTCAGTGAAATTATGTCAAATTCCGCGATATTCCACGTTGAAAAGTAGATTCCGTTTTAATCGGCCAATTCCACAATTCCATCCGCGATTCCATGATCGCGGAAATCATAGGGCCCTACATTCTGGGTACATATAAGTTTGCATTGCTCTTTCTAATCAAGACTATTAAAAAAATACATGAACGATGATGCACTCAAAATGTTACAATCCAAATCTACTATAACTTGGCATTATCCTCTGAAGTCAAGAAAATAAGATTTCTAATGCAAGTATGAATCTAAACAGACCAGTGATTCACTTTGTGGCATATAATCATTGCAAGGCCTTTTCCTAATCCTTCACATCAAAGAGAATCCACTATGAATCCGATCACATTATAACACGCAAGTAAACAATAATTCAGTGGTAGGAGCAATAAACAGTAGGTAGATCAGAGACAACTGGAGGCTTGTGATGGTATCAGAGACTTCCTGTAGGAACATCCAAGTCCTCCTGTCCAAAGGCAACGTCTCTTTAAACCACTAAAACAAATGCACGTGTTACATGCAGGTCAGAGGTCATCAGTTGCTTGTTTGAGTGTTTCAAAACCAACACACTTCAGGCAATAAAAGCAGTTTGGTTTATGCATGATCCACAGATTCTTACTGAGCTCAAGAGCTGGGCGATATTACGATATATGTCCGTACAGCGAGAAGATGCGACAAAGCACTAACGTTACCTCAAAACCACAAAGAGACGAAAAGAAAAAAAACACACCAAACGAGCCTGAAAGCTTGGAATACTTTTTGTTTACAAATTCTTATTTATTTTGACAGTCCTGCAAAAAGTCACAAATAAAAGGTGCCATTCATTTGCCTTTCATTCACATGGTTATCAAAAATAGTGCTGAGATGTGATTGACTGATTCATTGATATATATTATTTCTAAGAAAAAATACTTTATCGGGATATATATAATTATCAGGATATAAAATTAGCTATATCAAGATATACAATTTTGTCCATATCGCACAGCACTACTGAAATCCACCCAAAACCATCATCTACGTGCCGACTGACAGCATAGCATTGCCCAATTAGTCATTTAAAGAGTCATTAACACACCTTAGTTCAGTGAATGGCTTCTTAGTAATCTTATCAGCAAAATTGCTACGTGGGGAGATAACTTTCACACTGACCATAGTCAACACTGCCTCTTGTTTATGATGAACTTGATGAATCTACATGACATCTTTTGAAAATGCTTGAAATGTTATTTTGTATCTACTTGTATCTCATGACACGTCCTCTTGCCACTGCTATCCGTCACTGCTAATAACTGCAAATAGTTTGTGTGAAATCACTGATCAGACGTCCTTCACAGAACAAGGAAAATTTTCGGCAATCCCAGCTATCTTGCCTGTCCTGCAAATCAGACTCAGCAGCCTCAAAGCTCAGAGGAGCAGCAAGAGAGTGAAAACCACCCAATTCTTGATAAGGAAGCAAAACGAAGAACACTTCACAACTGGCATTTAACACTGTAAATGATTTGACTGTACTAACCAGCACCTGGATATCGAACTTAACATCTGCTGCAGACAAAGGGCACAAGGCTCATCAAACCTTCCCTGGATGAAGCCAAAAAAGCTGAAAGTGGAAGTGAGCAGCTGCTCAGATGCACAGTGTGCAGGACCCAATGCAGATACTTGAGATGAACCAGGTCACATTGTTTGAACTCAATATGCATATGGCAATGTACAACTTTATAGCAGCGGTTTATCACCTCAAAGCTTCATACTGCAGTTTTTCTAGGTCAAAAGCCTCCCATTGGCCATTAATTAACTTGAAGAATGTCAATGCGGATTTCTGTTATGGGGACAACAGTTACCTGGGGCTGCTTCTTCATGAAGCTGTTTGAATTTGACTGTGCATAGAGAGCTGTAGTCAAGGACATGGAGACACCTGTAAAGAGGGACAGAAGCCCAATATAGACCTGAGGTGTCATCCAACACCAGGGTTCCATGATGACAACAGAGACAGGACTTAAGTCTCAGAGAGGGGCAGGACTGAGTAGGTACTTCACCTAAGCAGACATTCCCCCTGTGGTATAAACTAGACAAGGACAGCCTGGCCTGAATATCTTAAGCTTTGTGTCTATTTTGGACTATTTTTTATTTTAGATACATGCATATGACAAACAATCATAAAAAAAACAGCAGCTAGAGGCACATTTTCCTTCATATAAATCGACATGGAACTCTGTTGGTTTTCCTATTGTAAGCAACGGCACTAAGTACAATGCTCACTTGGGTCACTCTTGCTTTGGATGTAAGGCCTCATGTTACAGTAAGGAGCTTTGGATATAAACCTCCACCAAATGGCAGATAAGCGTGCCAGGGAGAGCTTTCAGGCTGATTCGAGGCCTGGTGAGAGATAGAGTTCATGTCCAACTGTTCAACTGTCTTTTATCCTTGATTATCAGCTTGTTTATTCCAGGTCATACACTTTTTTTAATCAGTTTTGGAAGCACTGACGCATTGGATGGATATTTAATAAAATTTCTAAAATGTCTGCAGAAATGAAGCATCAATAAAACCAGACAATTTCGGGCTGAAAGGCTAGTTTGCCTTCTCTGTCCAAATTAAACTTTCGTTCAAACCTCTGATTCATAACACAAGATTCCTAAAGACCATGTCAGTCAAATTCTTGAAGAATTCACTGGCTGGTGTCCATAATGGATACATAACATTTGCAATCACATCCCTGAAATGTGGCACGTTGAGGGAGGATTAAGGCTCTGTGTGGCTCAGCTGGGATTGATGTTTAACTCAGACGTTTGTTTAACCTCTTGTGCTTTCTCCCCTGGTTAACCACTAGTCACTGGCCTACCACTACAAGATGATGTGCACTGACTGCAATCCACTGTAGCACAAAACCTCAGAGAGAGCAAAGTGTGTCTGCTATGTGCTGAACCCTTGTGTGATTCTTTTTACGGTTCTCTATCAGCTAGGCTCTTCGGGGCCACAGCTAGATTAGTCAGGGCTACGTCATCTCCTCAACAACGCCACCACAGTTACTTGGACACACCATGTTGACTTCCATTTAGATAGCCACGGCTGTTTGATTTAATCAAACCTTGCTATTGTGTCTATGGACAGATATGAGGCCATCATGGTGACGTGACCTCACCCTGCCACACAAAAGCTGCCTCTGTGCAGAAACTGCACACAAGCGCTGGCTGACAACACAAGGCTGGGGGATGAAAGGTCTCCTCAGTGTTTGGTGACAGTTATTACCCTCTCCACTGAAACCAAATACCTGTGGGCGCAGATAGCATTATCTTATTGTGAGGCACACTGGGGGCCAGCCTGTAATCAGGGCCTGGGCCTTGATCACCGCTCCTCCCCAGGTTTGATGCCATCCCCTCCCCCTCTGTTTCCACACCATAAAGGCATGGGGTGCTTTGTAGACATTTATAAAAGAATAGTTTGAGATTTGGGGAAACCAACTTATGTGCCCTTTTGCAGAGAGATAGATTAGGAGAAGTATGCCTTTTTCTTCCAGGTTGGTGAAGTCATGACATTGCCTCGTCTGCCTCTGATTCATGGTTTAAGACTAAATGAGTCCCATCATCCCGGGGTTGATAGGAGAATGTTTTTGGGACGAATGGATGAATGTATGTTTGTATGCGTACCTACTGCTTAGCAATAGACAAACATAACGGTAAGCTGACTATAACAGAGCACATCTTCTCGTATTATTATTACCATCACTGGCTAGTTGCTTGGTGCAAGACATACCACAATATTGAAAGGTTGACATCCTAAAAAGGACACAGCAAACTCCATCAATGTGGAATTTACCCTTTTTGTCCATGATTCTACACTGTGAACGAAAAATCCCTGTTGAATAGGAGAGCTAGTTGGCTCGCTGTTAGTTGTTAGCAGCCAGTGGGCACCAGAGTTCTGAGGTATGTTAAGCTAATAGTTTACAGCTTACAGAGCTAATAAAGCTAACAGAGCTGACATTCAGGGTGGGAAATTACCCGTCACTGGCCAAAGTCGGGTTAGTAATTTTGACATGGGATTCTAAGATAGAGAGCATTTAACTGATACAACTGACCTGTCAGGGCACCAAAACGCCTGTGCTGCTGCTAGTCCGCCTAGGGCTTAAGGCCCCCACACACCGCCCAGACGTCCAACTGCCTTATCCGACCACTCTCCGACCACTCCATTGCCTCTTGTCTGACCCGTTCGGCCGAAAAGTTGCATTGAACACACCGCTTCGACGTACTGCCTACTCCACAGTAGCGTGTACAAGCGGGTGGCGCTTGTGTTGTGAGTTGTAAACGAGAGGCGTGTGCACGCAACTCTCTTTACTTTCGATCAAAACGAAACTTAACTATTTTCGATAAAAACAGCTGCATACTAAACATGCAGCGAGGCATTACCAGACGAACAAGAATTAATTCGTCCTGAACGGACATAACAACTAGTCTCGTGCCAGTACTGCAAAACATGAAAACGGGGAATGACGGAACGGAGTACATAGAAAAACAAAGCGCACACAGTATTCCGCCCCTCCCACACACCGCGCTGATTCACCAGCACACCGCCAATCAGAACGGCCATTCAGCTGGCACACAACCAATCAGAGAATCCAATGGCTCAGACGTCCGACGGCCCTCCTCCTCAGACTTCGCATGCTCAGTCGGATCCGACAACGTCCGCGCGGCTCCGAAAGCTTCCGACACAGCTGAACACACCAAACATATTTGTTCCCGACCTCGTACGATCCTCTCCAAACGCTTCAGACGTCCAACGGTTGGGCCGGTGTGTTCCTACCTTTACAGTACTTCAGCCTAGTAACACATTTTGTGCATATGACTATCTTAGAAAAAAAGTACACATGTGATTTGTTTGTGATCTGGTTTAAGCGTCATATTCAGTGCAGAAAAAGGGTAGTTAAAAATATGTCTGCACATTCATAGCAGAACATTATTTGTCATTAACAATGGCTCAGCCACTGGTCGATCTGTGTAAAAAGCTATCCTAATACAAAACTGCCATGTCAAATGCCTGTTTCAAATTGGCATGCCAGCCATTTGAACACAAACGGCCTTGCCACAGTGTTTAGCCAATGTCTATCTGAAAAGCTTAAAGATGCAAAGTTTTCAAAGAAAATTGATGACGCTCCTAATTCTTAACTTGGACAATCTTTCTATTTTTGTAATTCAATTTCTATTATTTAATTCAGTTTAAGAAGGAATCACTTCATACGTTTTTAAAGTCCTTTAGAGTACTGTTTACAGTTCTAGTATTGAGACATTATACTGTGCATTTCTTCATACAGAGAATTAAAAATGGATAGCCATAATTAAGAATTTTAGGTAAAGACTTCATACCTGTATTGTTGTTTTGTTTTGTTTTTAAACCAAGATAAATGTTACACAAAAGTATGATTGCAAAAAGGTGGCTATTAGTTTTTAGAATCTACAACCCAGAAAAATGTAAGTTCCAATACTGCTGACATATAATGAAGCTAAACACACAGCAGGACTAAGAAAGTTAAGAAAGGACTGTGGTCATAAAAGTAAGTCTGGAGTCCTCTTCTGTTGGCTCATACCTATTGCCTTTGTTGATTGGTTTCATTAGGTTTAGGCATTAGAAGTTAAATTGGTTTGGCTAAAAATATCAGGGTATGCCAATCACAGTTAGATTTGGACTGGACATGCCTTCACCATTCTGTGAATAAAACACAATATATGGCGTATAGTACATATGAAGCTAGCAGTCGGCTAGCTTACCTTCACACAAAGACAACAGGAAGAAAAGCTAGCCTAGCTCTGTCCAAAGCACATCTAAATTTTAATAAGAGTTGCATCTTCTGGTTAAATTGTGCGAAAACACCAACATATAAAAACTTTGTAGTGTTACTTTGAGTTATAACAATTTCTAAGCCAGTTGAAAATCCTGGTCCCGGCCAAGAAAACGACAGGTACATAACCCATATAAAACAGTGAGGCGTTTTACATTTTAGGTTTTGTATAGATAAAACGAACAAGATATGTGTTAATCAGTGTGTATTAGGAGTACTGGAAGGCAGGTTTTATTGCATTTGAGCAAACCTAGCCGAGTTGTTTCCCCTTTTTAAAATGTTATGCCCAGCTAAACAAAGCAAGATGACTGCTGATGGTTGCTTCATACCAAACATTCTAACATGTGAGTAGTATCAGTCTAACTCTTGGCAAGAAAGCAAACAGGGAAAAAATCCCAAAATGTCAAATTCTCTTTCAACCAATTCCTCACTGGATCTGGGGTGCAATAGCAAGGAGAGCGATGGGGATTTCTACTTATATACTGAGGCAGAGACTGCTACAAAATCTCTCAAGATGATCAATATGGTATTTCACTGTCAACTCAATGCGCTTAGTCATTCAGCGATGGTGTGGGAAATAACAAACTGACACTGAAAAGAAGACAAAATGGGAACCGAGAAGCAAATAAAACAGAGAGAGATGCTGGGAGACGTCACAGTCTTTAGAAAAAGAAAGTGGCTGTTCGTCCTATTTGGGAGGTAAGAGGTTTAGACCAGAGAATCCTGAGTAGTGCAAACCTCAGCCTCGCAGCAAGCCTGATCACATTACCATCACCCACACCACAGTAATGGCTGATGTTTATCAATAAATAAACTGACTTTGATTGAATTGTGTCACTGTGCAATGTTGAAACATAAACAATAAAAGTATGTACATCACCGGAGCTGTGATTGTTATTGGTATCTATTTAGTACTGTTGTCTCATAGCAGGAAACTCTCAGGTCTGGTTCCTTCCATGAGAAGCTGAGACATGCAAGTCTGGTCAAATAGAAACTCTAAATTGCCCAGAAATATGCATGCGTTTGTGTGTTTACTAAGTGATGTACTGGTGACCTCTCTAGGGTCTTTCCATCGTGTTATTCTGCAACCAGATGACTCAAGTCAACCCACTCTGTTTCTTTAGAAACTGTTCAGATTTGAAGAAGAAGTGAGAAACTAAAGCCAGCACAGTGGTTTTGGGAACTGAATTGCCAATGATTTGCATGAGTCTCCCACTTCCCCCACTGGTCCCCGGTCTACACAACAGTCATCTCAGCCCACAAGAATGCTCAATTTCTCAAACAGGAAATGGCTAAATGGGTGGACTTCTAAATGACAATAATACTTGTGAATTAAATATATGCTGAAGTAGTCAACCTCTACAGCTAACTGTTGCTTGTTTAAGAACACTCAAGCAACTGGCCACATGCTTCAGCTATTTTAAAGGAAATTTCACCTTTTCTATACATGAAGCTCAGTTCAGCCATCATAAAAAAGATGTCATGAGGGTTATCTCTTCATGGCCTTTAGACTTCACATTTTTAAGTCTGGAGGTGTGGCTTACATTATATTATGTTATATTATAATTCGTGGGCATTTACCAAGCCACTGCATTGCATTATGATAAATCTTATGACTAAAGGTCAGGCTATCCTCGCCTCTGCTTTTCCCTTTTTGACGTTATTTTGATCTTGCAAAATTGGTCCTTGCACAATACTTTTTGTCTTAAAAGTACCCCATTCAAAGTAATTATCATGTGGTCCATCACAATGCACCTCTATACAGATTGTGACTGAGGCTAAATTCTCACAAAATGAGACAATTTCAGTTCCTACATTCAGGTCCCTGTCTCTATACCCAGCACACCCATTACATGTGACCAGTCACAGCTTTTACATGCACAATGAAACCATGTGAGCAAGACTTAGAAAATTTAAGTGGAGAACAAAACAGTAAGACACAGACCACCTTGAAAGAAATGCGAGCAATGTAGATCATACTCAATATTACAGTGATTGTGTGTGAATGGGAAATGCTTTGTAAGAAAGTAGATCATCTTTTTCAGTATATGGAGGAACTTTTGTGTTAAACTGTTTAAAATAAAATGAGAATAAAATCATCATTTTTTTTAAAAATAAACATTTACATTGGCTACTGTTTAGGCATTTATTCATAACTTAAACAAACAAGGTTTTGGAGGAAATGTGGGCGCAGATATAAAATACAGAATTTCCCATAAGCCTAATTAGGACTTAATTTAACGGTAGACTCTTTGGTCACACGTTATCAAAGCCATTAAGCTTTATCACTGAGGCGCACGTTGCTAGGCACAGTAGGTTCATCTTTGCCCTGGGGAATGCTATCAAAAAAACATAAACAAAGGAAGAAAACCTTCAGAATCAATAATGCATTTGAATACAACCTAAAAGCTGCTTGTTGATTGGTTCTTTGACTCTGTCACCTCAAACTTGCGGAGCAACTTTTAAAAAGGAATTTGTCTCATCTAACTAAACAGCACATTGAGGCTTCAATGGAATCCTTACCCACAGTCTGTTTGAGGACGATGGCCGCTGGCAGGCTCTATCAGGTGCACATTAAATTCACTTTAAATCCACCAGAGAGAGCAGGTGTGTTTATACTAGGCAGGTATCCTCAGTAGCGGGCATGCAGGCTCTCACCACACTGATTACACTGAGCTAAATATGGCTTTGTGCTAACACAGACAGTAGGCAGATCAAAGCCCTGATGTCAGAGGGGAGAGGCGGAGCCTACAGGCCACAGGTCAGGTGTCTGCTGCGACAGTCCTGCCTCTGCTTTCTAAACAGACCTTTATCAAAATGTTGTAGTCTGGAGCATGTGCAGTTACACATTACTCAAAAAACCATACTAAATAATCCTCTGTAGTGACATTTTCATGCTAAGATGGTATACAGAGAGGGCCGCTGACAATTTTTTGGTGTTGATGTAAAAAAAATGAAACAGCATGGCCAACAGCTGCTCAGCCTCAGCCATTTAATAACGGGGAAACATTACATATTGGTAATGAATGAGTTGTACAATTAAACATAAATATAAATAAATATTAAATATAAAAGTGCAATATATCCGCAGTAAAGCTGCAATGATTAGTTAAGTACTTGAAGTTAGTCCACTGACAGAAAGATAATCTGCATTGATTTTGATAATTAAGTAATAAAGTCATGATTCAAACATAAATGTCAAAAATTTGGTTGCTCAAGGTTTTCAATTCCAACCAAAAATAGGAATTCTGCAGCGCCGTTTAGCTTAGTTGGTAGAGCGGGCGTCCCATGTGCAGAGGCTTTGTCCTCGCTGTGGCGGCCCTGGGTTTGAGTCCCGGCCTGGGGCCCTTTGCCGCGTGTCACTCCCCCCCTATCTCTCATCCTGTTTCCTGTCACATCTTCAGCTGTACTATCAATAAAGGCTGAAAAAATATCATTAAAAAAGAAAATAGTAATTCCTGCACATTATTTATCTGTGCATTGATTCAATCACCAAATTGAATAATGTACTTATAGTGTCAAAAGTGAAAGTACTACTCATTTAAAACTATCCCTGTCAGTACATTTTGATGGAAGCAGTGCTTTGATGTTGCAGCTTTTTATTCGGGGAATTTTATTTGCATCTGAATTCATAAGCTATACATTTAGTCTAATAAAACATCAATTTCTCTCATAAATCTAGTGGAGTACCAGTATAAACAAATACTCAAGGACAGTACAAGTGCCTCATAGCTTTACAGAGGTAGAGCACTCTTAACTTTACATCACTCCAGCTGACTTTTTTCAGTTGAAGGAAAGAGTCTCACACCTTTTGAAAGAGCCTTAAAAATCTACTTTTTTGTGGTGCCTCTTTGTTTTCGGGGTTTAGATGCCAACTATAAACCGCAATGTCCCTGATTCTAATGTGGCTGGGGACATTAATGGTATATCTCTCTCTACCCGGTTTTCTTCTCTCAAATATTGCTATCTTGTAAAGGTATACAATTTTTCAAATGTACTGTGTATGGGGCAGAATGCATTACTTAAACCAGCACAGAGGAGTCTTGCTGTTTGGGGTATCTGAACATGCCTTCAAGTTGAAAGCAAGAATTCCCAAACAACATGCTGGATTTTTCAGATTTGATGTAAAATTCCTATTTAGGGAAAATATCTCATGGTATGTTTGACTGTAATAAATTCTAAAGTCTTTAAACTACGCAAAGCCCCTTTCAGTCATGCCAAGTTGACATGCCTGAGTATCATGGCAGATATACATCAGAACATGAGTATTGGTAAGTGGCATACACACAGTATGAGCAGTACATTTTGCAGTGCAGACACCTGAGAGCAAACTTGAGCCTCGTCCCGCTGCTCAGCACAGAAAGCCCTGAGTGAGCACACAGAGGCTCGGGGGCCTTCTTTATACCTGGTATTACTTGTACCTTGCATCCACATAGCACGTGACTGGATTGCATTCACAGGTAAGAAACATCCCCGGTATACATAGTGAAATCAGATTTCAGTAGATATACAGGAAACCTCTTCCAGAGAGCTTTGAGCCCAACAGTAAATAACCCAGCTAGTTTGTACCCCATCCACCCTGACAATCTAGTTTCTGCCAGTATCTATTTGCACTGCTGTATTTGAGCCCCCCTGTGTTCTGTTTGTTTTGCATTTGCTTCCTGGTGGGTCTGCACACAAAAGCTTTATTTCTGTCCATATGGAGACGTCTAACATTTACACATTAGCCCTTTTTACACAGCGACGCCGCATTATCTCCGCAGCGTTGGTTCGCCAATTCTGCGGCGATGATGATTCACACAGAGCAAGGCATCTCCACCTTAAAGATGAACCGCTGTGTAATTCACACAGAAAGCCGGCGTTGTGGCTCCTAAAGAGGAGTGACGGTACACGTCATGATGATGATGCCGGTGTGTTTTCAAGGTGTTTCCCCGGTGTCCCCCCTGTCAATTTATAATCTTAAGGATGCTGTTATAATGTGTAGTGAATAAAATCCTGACCCACCAAACATCCTGGAAAGTGACAAAGTTAGGTTTTTACCTCTTAATTACATAATTACATAATCGCCATCAGTAAACTGAAAGCTGTCTGACTCACTCGCGGGGACAGAGGCCGTTTTCCAGGGAAAGTTCACTGAAGTCTCGGTCTGGACGCTGTTTTTCGGGCAGAAGAGTCGGTATTCATTTTAATTCATTTTAATTAATTAATTTCAGTGCAAACTAATAGGGTCAAAAACAATTTAATCTAAAGAAAATAGACTACTAGTTTGTTTATGTTTATTTTGAATTAATTAAGCGGAAGGCTATCAAGGCTACCAAATTAGCTTCAATAAAGTTCTACTGTGGTTTCGTTTCAGTATTCAGTATGTATAATTTCACATGACACCTTGCGCTTCCATTGGTAACAGGATAATCTTTCAAACCACCTTCCTATCTACCTCCTGCATATTTTCACATGAGAGATTTGTAAAATGTCACATTCTCTTTTAAGACAAACTTCAGGCTGGCAAAGTTTTGAACATTACTTTGTACAAAGAAGTGGTGGCACCACAGGCGCAGTAACAATTAACAACAAAGTCTGCCCGATAAGTCCCTAGAGAAAAGAGAGAGACACTACTCCGGGGCACAACATTTATACAAGCTGCAGAGATGGCCGCTGTTTTGGAACAGCGAGTGTGGCTGCTGTTTGGCGTGCTGAGAGGATTCCAGCGATTCCAGTCTTAACAAAAACTAAGTCAAGGCTTTATTGTGAGTATCAGCAGGGAATTCAGCAGCCGCCCTCCCAGGCATACAAAACCCATGCCTGAGACAGCACTACATGGACTAGTACCTGTAAGACTTCCTCTAATGCTTCCATTCTATACTAAATACAGTGTAATTACAAGGCTGACACTGTGCATATCCTCCATCATCATTAAATTAGGGGTTTTGTGAAGATGAGAAATTGGCTGGGTTCAGCTTGGAGCCAGAAGAATCCTCATGGTAATTTACAGTACTCTAAATGGGAGGCCAACTCCCCTTTCATTTGTCTCTTGTTGGAGCTAAACACATATTTCTGGCTGGGACAGCCTCACAAGTGAGCCTAAAGTTTGCTGGAAGAGACACCCAGAGAGTTTAGACAAATAAGCCTTTGTTTAAAGAAATGGAAGTCTAACTTTTGTATTTCTTTGCACAATAAGATCATGATTACAGACTTGCGTATCCAGTGATACCCTGACTGCATGATGGTCCTGATATTTAAGATTATACTACTTTAAAGACTGATACTTGAGTTATAGCTCTAAACCTTTTGTCCACTAAAAGATATACGAAACATATCAGCATTGAAATGTTCTCAAAACAACCTTTGTTATATATTTTGCTGTGTACTTAAAATATCCCAAAGGTTACCAACATTGTTCAAATTCAGAGAAATTCTAATTTTATTCAAGGTAATGTTTCATTCCATTTGGTCGCCTGTTGCTTTGAAGGAAGTCGGTGAATGTGACTAAACTCAATGACTACCTAGTGGTAGAAAATACATACAATGCATTAAAATCACCAGGCCAGGAAAAGTACATTTTTTTCAAATTGTGTCGCATTACACAAACATACCATACAAACATGTTACTGCAGTAAAGAGTTCAAATGTGCCAGAGGACTGTCAATGATGTGGTTGGTTAGTAGTTCAAATCTAAGGACTTACTAGACCGGCTCCCTCTACAACAGGCCAACAGACTAATAAAGAGCTGACAGTCTTCAGTAGAGCTGCTCTGTAGCCAGAAGATCACTGCGGCTGCCATGGGAGTGCCAGTTTGGAACTGTATGTTAGAGCAAAGACACTAAAGTAATAATCCCGAAGATTTTCATGTAAATAAATATCTCTTAAATCCCTATCTATCGCCGAAGTAACACACTGATGATTGAGCCAATGGCCCACTGATGAAAGATGTACACTGGGTGTCGCTGGCAGCTTTCCTGGAAGTTATCACAAGCGGCTCACAGTTACTGACGCGTTCATGCAGCAGGGGTTGGTCCGCCAGAGACAATAGGTGGTTCGCATCACAATGTCCAGAATAAGTTAGCCTAATGTTAGAAAATGAATAAGTGTGTACACAACGTTACTTTTATAGCAACCATTTTTTATTTCAGTCTACAGTAAGTGTTATAATTACCATCTCAGAAGACATCACTAGTGTTGTTATGGAGGCCTCGCAAAGCTGACAACTGACTGATGTCACACACAAAATACGCCTGCAGTTGCTGCTTGAGAAAATCTTCAAGATTGTCACTTTAAAATTAAACATTAACAAAGTATTTGAAATGTTACTGTAAAGAAGACACACCTTTGAAAGCTTGAGGAAGTAGTGAAAACAGGTTTATTTCCCTTTCTCACAGTCACCTCCTCTGCAGAATAGAGTAGGAGGATGGTGAATAGCTCAAGTCAAAGGCAGTGGCTCTGATTTACAGGCCGCTTACAAAGTGAAAAGTATGTACATGGTCTCACAGAAAAGGAAGATGACTGGACTGCTAGATAGACTCCAGAGTCAGATGTACTGAGTCAACCATGACTGTAAGAAATCTCTGAAATGACGGCGCGAGCAACAGATGCTTCTCACAAAATGAGTCAAAAGCAGTGACTGTAAGGGTCCTGCCACTGAGCTGGAGGGCTGTTAACAACTGTGTCCAGTCTTCATAATCCATATACATGTGACGTAGGAGGTAATAAAAGAGGCTCCAGATACTCAAATCCTCCAAGCTGTTCCTTCACCTTGGGCTTGTTTTCTCAGATTACAGGTTAACATTGTATTGAAGATCAAACATTAGTGTGGGATCCAAGGATCCAATGTTATTGTCGTGGGTGTTAGTGCGGGTTTAAAGCATTCAATCTCTTGTCAGATCAGTGTCAATTTGTAGGCAGAAGATCATTTTGAAAGACACTGGATAGTGGCAAAATGTTGGATTTTTACAGTCTGAGCACAAGTTTCCCTCAAGTATCTGAATTTCAACAAGTAATCCATCTTCTGAGCATCTGCACTGGAGGAGTTTAAAGTTCCCAGAGTGGGATGTGGTCCGAGTGATCCTGGAAGTGAAGAAGATGTGACTTCTGAGCGAACTTAAGGGTGTGTTACAACGTGGGAAACCAGAGGGCTGCCATGTTTATGCGCCTGGTCCTTTGAACGTGTTTAAGTGGGTGAGGTCAAGCGAGTGTAAATGAATTAGAAGGCCACTGTCTCCCTTAACATGTGTGCAGAGCCTCCCACTAGCATAAAATAAAGCTTGTGCAGTTGAACTTCCCTTATTGCCAATAAACAACCAAAGCATTGTTTTATTGTGCTTAAAAAGATGCACTATGTAGTTTTGGGGAGGAAATGTTAATCATCACTGATCATCAGTGATGGATTTATCATGCCTAAAAAACTAAATAACCAAACTCTCTCTGATTTTGTGACTGAATAAACAAACTGATGTTAAAAGACAGGACAGTTTCGTACTGTTTTACTTTGTTTATATGTGGCAGACCCTGCCACCTTTCCAGTTTTTTTTTCCTCTACACAGCTTGTTTATTCAGTTATGTAAAAACATTATATTTCTGAGTTTATATTATTACCTCATTAATAACTGGCGATATCGAAATTCAGTTTCCATTTCTTCTCCAAAACTACACAATGCCCCTTTAATTTAAGATTTATTCAGACTATTGGTAATGTAATTCATCCAACATGGACAGTTAAAGCTGGGCAGTATATCACTTTTTTTTATCCATCAGTAGTTATATAAAGATTGTTTTTATCAGGCATGGAGCTGTGCAAATCTAAACTGATTAATCATGTAAAGCTATTCATAAGTCACATTCCTCCACCTATGACTACAATTAAAAACTTTCCAGTTTGATTTCATGGACATGCAGAGTGACTCAACATCACGTGATTTTTCTAAACATGTACAATGATAAAAAGGATCATGTGTCCTGCTTGTAATATAACTCATGTATACTTTTAATTACAGTAACTTCATTATGTCGCATTTAATAATGCTAAGCGCTTTTTAAAATTATATTCATTAATGGCTGTAACGTGATATGCGCTAGCTAGAGTTTCTACTAATGTTAGCATACTTTTCCTTCTCCTCCTGTAGTTTAAATGTTGCGTAGCTAATATATCAGGCCTTCTTTGGCTGCTTTTGTACGGTATCATTTTACATTTCTGCGGGACATTAGCGAGTTCTTCGTCGCTGTCGCTGACTTCACAGAAACGTGAGAAGTTCCCACATCGGCCCTACAGGCTCGGGGAGAGGATGTCATGGCTACCGAGCAACAAGTTAATAAACCCAGCGTCCGGCAGCAGCCATTAAACAACTTCTCCCCGTGGAAAACAAACACACACCACGCAGAGACACGAAGTAAAGCCACGGTGTGTTCATGTGACTCTACAGTTAACAACGGGCCACACTGGAAATGACTCCTCTTACCTCAAGCTCAGTCAGTGTGAAGAAAAGGCAGATTTCGGACGCATAATAATCCTCCTAGTTGATGGGAGCACCGGCAGGGTTCGGAGCTGGGCCCAACTGTCCTGTAAGATGTTATAAAGTCAGTGCTGTGGAGTAAAATGGATGAGCGGCGGTCTCCCCGATCACAAACTGCAGGACTGAGTGCACTTTCTTACAGTTGTTAGTGTTTCCCAGGACAACTCCGAGGGAGGAGTCTGCACGAGGCTATTATAAGCCCCTCCATTGCTCTTCCTTTAGGAGTTCACTAACACACTAGAAGAAGTGCATTCTCTGAAGTGAAGTAAGCCAAACTTACTTTAGTGATTTTTAACAGTTTTTGTTTTTTTTTACAGTAAACTCGAGGGAAACTTTTATTATTGTGAAAGTTCTGAATAAGGAGGAAGCGTCTATGTCTGTGTTCAGCAGCAGGGTGAAGCTAGCGGCAGTGTGCAACATCCGGTCTGAGCTTTTCACAATAAAAGCAGTAACCGCAAGCAGCCTTGTATACGCCTCATGGAGCTGACTGATACAGCAGATCAGAGGAAACAAGTACAAGAAATGTGTGTGTCAAACTTTTCGTTTCTCTGTGTTGTTGATTCTGTTTTGTTTTATAGCCGTTTAAAGTCGACCGATAAGGCCTTTTCGCAGCCAATACTGATTATTGGAAATCAAGAAAAACTAAAAACCATGTGATGTGTTACCAATAGATAGTGTTGTAGGCAGGACATTGTGTGAGAGGATGTTGCATCAGAGCCATCAGAGCCACTTTGTGCTTGAACTTTACTTGAGATTTCAGTTTTCCTCCACTTCACTAAACAATGAAGCATTGTACTTTTTGGTCCACTTTCATAAATTAATTACTAGTTACTTGACAAATTGCATGCTGCATCAGTAGTGCATTTTAAAATCATTTATTTTGTTTTGCAATCTGAGAAGAGAAAAACATGAAAGATGCTGAATATTGGGCCGATAACAGGTTCCCATAGCATAGAGTATATGTGTAAATATAGCCTATGTATAATTTAATGAAGTATTTATTATAGCCAGACAACTACTTTTGATACCGAAGTAGGCTTAATATCAGGTACTTAAAGAATGTATTTACTGTTTACTTACTTAAATGTACTGTTCACCTGAGTGACTTTCATTCGTGCAAAAGTAATATTTTACTATTTTGAGAGGACATCCTGCTTTTATTTTGAAGGCAAAACTCAAATCCATAAAACACTTAACTTCCAACTGCTGTTGAAATGGCTGAGATGTTACCATGTTTCTACAAACTAATAAAGCAGACAGAAGAATATATAAAGTGCTGGTGCACAGTGTGTTCACTTTTAGTTGTAGTGTTATTGAGCTATAATTTACTTGGTGTGCTGTTCAGACTCATTCTGACATGTAGCCACAGCACCAGCACTGTAATTTCTAAACCACTGTATCTGCTAACTACTATTCTCAAAGAGCAACTATATATCATGTCATGTAGAAATGTTACATTATAGTAATGCTATATGAAATCAAAATGCATTAACTTTTAAGGTCACTAAATCCAGTATTCAGCACAGACACTGAGACTTAATATCATGTGAAATGCCACAGTGATTGCATCTAGTATGATAAGGTCAGTGATTCCAGCAGAAATATTATATGAATCTGTAGGTATAGACTGTCTATACTTTCTTTCTTCCTTTTTCAGGTCAGTAAAGCATCAAATCAATGTGTTGGGCCGGGTCAAACTGTAACCAACTGTCGTCATTAAAGTGTGAGTCACAGTTTTACACGAAAATAATTCTGAAGGGATTGTCTGATTGTGCAGACCTCAGGTGTTTGTAAAGCTCTCTGGCGAGGTGTCACTGCTGTCTCATCGTGACTGCAAATACAGTGCCAGTCACCTTTCAAGGCGCAGGAAGAAACAACTCTTGTGGTTTGAACTGCCCTCTGCTGGTTCAAAGGGCCTTCTGCAGAGATCTCTCAAAGCAGGGACGCACTCTGCACAGATCCAGGGATGTGGTTTGAAGTAAAGGCAGCAGAACTCTCTTGAGGCATTTGCAGCACAGATTTTAACTGTTGGCCCAAGTATCTGTGAAATAGTGCTGAACTGAAAATACTTTTGCTCTAAAAAGCTCTGATTGTGGATGTTTGCCTTGAAGGAACCCATAACTGACGGCTATAGTTTACTCTCCTTTCTATTTATCACACAGTCCCATAAAATATTGAAAAAGCAGACTCGAGTAGAGAAGTGTACCTCACAACAGCAGCATCTGTGCTTGACTAAAATGTTTTTCTCATATTCAGAAATGATTCCCTGCCTTGGATAAGCACTGTTAAGCACTCAAATGCCTCTATTCCTCAGCAGCCGTCATGTGAAATGTGTTTTCTCCTGCGTGGATAGAAAATAAATTGTACAAAGAGTGGACCTTGTGTGTTTCTTGCCTTATAACACACAGTTATAAAAGACGCAGTGTTTAGCATGCCCTTACTTCTCATCAGGTTTTCTTCTATTAGGGTATGTGTGAGTTCAAAGCAGGAAAGATTCATTTGCCAGGTCAATACTTTCCATTCCACATTTCATTAGAGCTTCTAAACACAAACACATATTCAAACGTATAACACGCAAGACAAGGATGTGTTTAAAATCCCTGCTTTCCAGAGCGCATATTCGTCTGACCGGCTTCTTTGGAGTGACATGAATTACACAGAGCTTTTATTATGTGGCTGTGAGAAATAAAAGCATCCAGTGGTTTTCAGCTCAGCGTCACAGGCATGTGAGCCCACACTTCCCAATGAAATCACTGTTGATAATGTCAGATCGTCTCCTCGGGCTAGAAAGAGAAGAAGAAGAGTTTTGTGTGACGACTGCACATCTTCAAAGATTTCAACCACTGTATTTAGATCCTTTTCTCAGCCAACTAGAGGGTCAGAGCAGACTGACCTGTCGGAGTCAGACAGATATTTCTGAGGAGGTGTAAGTCTGTCTCACTTTGTTCTCAGTATAGCTTATCTGCTGTTTTGGATCATAACTGTGACAAAAGCATTACTGATGAATCACACTAGTGTCTGGCTGGCTTTTCCAAATAGACGTCTGTTGCCAGAGAGAGAAAAGTACAATAAATACCCTGATTTGTGCCGTGGTGCGTCTTCGGCTGCAGCAGACAGAACATAGAGACTTAGATTAAGCCTGATGGATAGAGGAGTATGAGATAAATATTGGATTTTTCTTATTCTAAAATGAAATTTCTGCCCATTTGAGGGACAGTGGTTATTGCTTTTTCCGTTTTTGCTGCAAACGCAAAAATGAAAATGTGGATGAATTTGAAAAGATTAAAATATATATTATGACAGTGGCTGACTAAACTACACATGCTGGGACCTTGAAATTGTGAAAACCTGTCATATCATGACTTTTAGTGAAACCAGCATCCAACAGAAACTCAAGATGTACTCCATGGCAAACTGTATTACTGTCTTTAAAACTCAACCTTCTGCAAAACAAGCTGGTATGTGGCACCTCATCAAACACATGCTCTCAGTGTCACAAACACACCAGGTGTATACCTTTTCCATCACCGTATGTGAAATTGAAGCACAGAGAGGTTGTTGCGGAGGCTCAGCGGGCAGCCAGGCCTTCCTCCCATCTCAAGAATCTGAGCTCGGGGCTTGTGTCTCTTCTCCACCTGTAACCAGCTGAGGGGTTAGATAAATGGCAGGTGGTATTGAAAAGAGTCCCCATTCATCGCCATGCTGAGCTGCACTTAGACACATTATTGCAGTCTGAAGGAGGACTGGAGGGACGTGTGGGGAATGCTGAAGCAGGGCGGTCTGCAGACTGCCAGAACATGAGCGAGACGGGGAAACAAGCATGACACAAAGAAGTACATAGCTGCCTTTGTGCAGCGATAAAAGGAGGTTTTGTAAGTTGGAGGACTTGGATGGAAGAGGATGGAAGAGATAGGGCTGAAAAAAACCCGGCCAGAGTAAACACTCGGATAGAGAGACAAAAAACACACTAGTTGCGAGAGGAGGGAGGAGGGAGAGAGAGGGAGAAGGAGCGAGAGGCATATCATTTGGCTGAAGTGCCTTCAGAGTGCCGCATTCGCTGTCTCACAATTCAGTGGAAAGCGTCTTACACTCTGCAGCACTGTCCACATTTCCTCTCACTCAGCCTGTGCTGCAAGGATTTTGTTGTTTTGCCTCATTCAAAGCTGCACTGGGAAACTTGAAGCTCAAAATGGCAGCAAGTGGCAAATGGATGAAATGGTTTGAACGTCAATACCCAAATTATGTAACATTTGTAAATAAACTGCAAATTCCCAATAAACAACATTCTGGCCAGTCTGCAAGCACTGCTTAAATGTGCAATATGTAGGAACTGGCACAAATAGATGGCATCATATCAAGCGGCTAACTGCTGCTAACTGTAGCTGCACATATCTTGTTGGCTCAGGTAGCCGTGTAGCTAGCAGGTCAGACTGGGAGCTCAGGGACCAGGAGATTGTTAGCATTTAAACTGCTAGCACAGGATCTTTGGACCCGGGCTGGCGAGATATCTCTGGAACACAATACATAGATATCATGATCTCAAAACAGCTATTTAAACACATTCTGGAGATTATTTCAGACAATGTCTTGAGCTTTAACTTTTCAACTGAAATTCTTACACAATGCTCCTCTGAGTTTTGAATGTCAGTTCTGATGATTTCAAATGACCATACCAAAACACCTGTGTAATAGCTGGCAAAATCATCTAGCCTGGAGGTCCAGTTCCATCATATCACATGAGCTTCACCTGCTGATGGAGTTTGCACAGTTGTCATTAAAAAGTTGTTATAACATTTTGACCTTGGTTGACTAAAAATCTCACCCCAGGCTCCATTTCTGGTGCTTGTGATCATATTACGTGACCTTCATCCAATCTCTTGAGGTGAGATTGTTTTCCCAGTGGCTGTTCCAAAGGTCAAGAATGAACTGTGAATGTCACCAGAATAACAAACATAGAAGCAGTGCCCGTCACAATCAGCGATGATGAGACGCTCTCGTTTGCATCTTCAGCGTCTTGGAGCACTCACTTTTTATTTCGAGTATAAAGTCCCCCATAAACAGCAGCAGATGTCAGTTTATTTTCATATGTGAAGTTAATGTCTTACTGTGAAATAAACTGATTATTTTAATGATTATTATTATCTTGGACTCTTCTGGCCTTCTTACAATTTATGTCCAAACAGAAGATATAAAAAAAGATTTCTTCTGCCTACTCCACTGTGCTGCTTCCAGTTGGCATGGATTGAGACAACACAAAAAGGGTTTAGGTTCTTTTTCTTGTTTTACTTTTTTCCAGACAGCTTAGTTTTAAGCAGGAACACTTGGATTTTGGGGCAGAGAACAACATCAGCATTCATTTGGAGTTGTGTCAAACATTCACGTCTGTCTTATCACCTGTAGATGCTGAAAGAAATATCTGACCCTTTTAGCTTCTAAACGTATGACTGTGTTCAGTATGCCATCGCGTCATTTCACATAGTCATTTGATCCATGGTTGGAAAAATTATAACTTAATAACTGAGTGTGCCATTTTAAAGGTGCAATACGTAAGAACTGGCCAACTTGATTCAATTCATACTCCCAACAAATGGGGGTATCATGTCCCCAGAGTAAATACTAACTGCTGCTGACTGTATACCGTTTTTACGTCCATGACTGTAGCTACTGTTACCTTGTTAGCTCAGTTAGCCGTGCAGCTAGCAGGTCACAGGACTGTTGGTGTTCAGACTGCTAGCACAGGAGCTTTGGACCTCTGGGAGAAAGAGGTTTTCAGGCCTTGGGTTAGCTGGTTAGCATGCCAACTTGAAGAGATATCTCTTCAACATATTACATAGACGTCTTTGACATAATGTCAAAACTGTTGTTTCTTCACTTCCTGTCGATAATGTTAACTGATGTTTGAATGATTTAAACTCAAATTCTTACACAAGTTAACTGAAACTATCTATTCTGTATCTTTCTCTCTATATGTAAATATTTGTCTGCATCCAAAAAAAATACAAAAGCACAGCGCGAATTTCCCCGACTGTTCTTCTTTGATGTGTCTGATCATTGTTATCTTGACAAAGTTGGAACATGTTCAGCATAAAAAGTTGCAACACTATAGAGATCAAAACGATGTCTGAAAGGCTTCCTCTGGGTTGAAGCTGTCTGTTTTTCTCGGGTAACACAGTTCTCTCAACTGCCACCCGCTGTTTGTTTTAGCAGAGCGTTTTACATGCTAACCCTACAGTTACAACAATTCCCAGGCAATTTCATACAAATTCTCCCTAACTGTCAGCTTTGAATTGACTCTGGATGTGTTATTTTGCAGCAGTTCCTCATTCTTTTTTCATCTCGGCTGGTAAAAACGTCTCAGAGCATCAAATGCACCTCAGAATCATCTTGATACTGTGCAGTTTAAATGCACAGCTATCGGTGCACCAGTCACGCTGCTGTCATTCAGCTGGTTGGATTGGTTAACATCCAACACTGCCATCCCACTGCCAATATGTGCTCTTATAAATGGACATATTCTGTGATTTCTTTTAAAGCTGTGAACAAATCCCATGAAACACCAAAACTAACAATGAATTGATCCAACTAACAAGCAGCTCCTGTGCAACCAAAACCTGATATAGCTCGTTCTTCTGGGCCATAGAGCTCCACTGCTGTCCAACAACGATTAAAAAGTAAGGAACGAGCCAAACTGTTGGGTAACATGTTCCTTCACTATGAGAAAAACGAACAAATTATTTAAAGACGGTACCACACACATACCTACAAGAGCACACAAGGGCATTAATCTGCTGCTGAAAATAGTCCCAAGGCAAACACACAGTTTAATCCTGTTTCAGTGCCATTTGTAATTTTCAGGTGTTTTAGACAATCATTAAAAAACAGCTTCAGTGTGAACCAGTGGGGGTGTGGAGTGGTAAAATATTGAGAGACATTGTTGGTTTTGGTCTTTGGTTTTTAAGGCATTCGTTGACAATAAGAAAAGTGCAGAAAAAGGTTCTCCTTAAAGGGCAACTCCACCAATTTTAGACATCAAAGTGTGTCAATAGGTCTTGGGGAGTAGTACAGCATAAGGAAAAAGTTGGTATAAAGGCCTTTTGTGGGTCCAGAGGAAGCTGCATGTAGTCGGATAGACTGCCTCCAGTGATGTGACTCAGTGGCTGTTGTACTGTTGCTTCATGTTGGCGCCAGGTTTTAAAAAGGTTCTGCTGTTTGTTTTTAAATTGTCCATTATGAAATTGCACAGATCAGTTCCCTCGCCGCGACATCCATGCATTCATCCACAGCGCAATGCATGATGGTAAATATTGCTTGGTTAGTGACCATCGGTTGTTCACTGCTTTTCGCAATGCATTGTGGGATACGTTGAGTCCACTATATAGGGTATAATAATTCCCACTAGAATTAGCGGACAGCACTACAGAATGGCGTAGTCACTATGTAGTGCATTCAGTGATTTTTGGACACAGCCGAAGAGATATAAAGGGCTCATTCTATGGTGACAAAAACACAATGATTCTTATTTTCAGGTGATTATACAATAATATGAAAACAAAAACAAGAATGTGATATTCTAAATCTGCCAATAGATCACCCTAAATCCTACACAGTGGACCTTTTAGACTGATGTCTGACCTGCTGATAATATGACCTGTTATTAAATGCGTATAACCATAAAGTATAAACTGTAAACTATTAACTATAAACTGGCTGAGAACTGGAATATAACTGTGATCAACAAAATGTTGACACTAATGAATTTTCTGGAAACTGACATTTATTTTAATGTTGACAGTTTGAATTAACATAAAGTAAAAACATTTTCCAGCAGGAGACAGAGACAGAAAGAGCAAAAGACCTTTTACTGTCAGCGAAAGGTCACATTTCAGATGTCTGTGCGATAGATCAATAATGTTTGTCTAATTAACAGCATTTATGAATAATTTCAGTCCCTGTCACGTCCACAAGATGTCAGTGTGTGTGGTGCCGCAGGTCAGTAAGTCCACTTGATCCCATCAGCCGGGGATTTACTCTCTTTGTGGAGTCTAAACACACCACAATACAAATCACTGTCACACAAACGCTGCGTGGATGTGTGTGTGAGTGTGTGGTCCACCAATCACCCTGAATGGTAAAAGAGCATTTACAGACCTAAGAATGGAGCGCTCGAATGATCTGTGTTTGAATTCGGCCTCACACGGTCTGACTTCAGGTCACAGTTAACCAGCCCGTGTCTCAATCTAAGTCTACATGTACTTATCCATGTATGTATCCACGCATGCACTGCTGGGGGCACGCCAGAGACCAGGTCAGCTGATTTAAGCCGAGCCGGCGCGTCCAACCAGACAAGAGAGATTTGGGGAGGTCTGGCCCACGCTGCCTTCCAACCACCTCCACATCCTACCTCCATTCACTAAAGCCCAGCAGATTAACTCCCTCAGATCTCTCCTCTTTAATTAGGAGCAAACAGGAGGATTGAAGGCAGAGAGACTTCACAGGGAAAATTCAAAAGAGGCACAGTTTGGGGAGTAAACAGACAGGGGCTGACTTATTGTCGCTGACTCCTGATTACCATAATAATTACTACGTCATAAAGTTAATCACTTACTTTAAAAGAAAAATTAATTTGGGTTGTATTTTGCTTTTTTATCAACAACACAACAAAATGTCCAGGGTGGTTGACTTGCCTTAGCTCGAAGATCCACCATGCTGCTCCAAAAATGTTTAAAGAAAACAAATATCCATCGACTCCATTAAGTCAGCAGAAGAAAAATATTACAAACTGTGTAGTGGTAATTGTGCTAGCAGGGTTGTGCTTGCTGTGTCTCTCGTCTGCCTTGTTATTTTAGAGTTATTTTGTGCCCACATGCAGAAGATGAGGCACAAAAGTAATAGAGAGAAGTGAAAGTTGATACAGAAACCCTGAGGGGCTTTTAAACAATATTTCCGATAAATCTGACTCAAAGCAAACAACACCAAGACGTATCAAGCGGTCAT
This sequence comes from Sparus aurata, assembly GCF_900880675.1. NCBI lineage: Eukaryota > Metazoa > Chordata > Actinopteri > Spariformes > Sparidae > Sparus > Sparus aurata. The sequence goes on along the minus strand of NC_044190.1, from coordinate 9,696,721 downwards.
GTTAACAAGATCAGAAAATAAAGTAAATAACCCAAGTCAACACAGCCCACGCTATATTTGAAATCTACATGCACTTCATTGACTCGGAGATCACTGGATGAAAACGCTAAAGTTAAGCAGCACACTGTCGTTTCAAGTTAGACCAGTAAGAAATAAGACACAGAGAGTGGGTTTTTATCGCTTTTCCCCAGAATCCTCCCCCTGGATGCTATTAATTTCCTTGATGTTTGCATGAGACGCCTCTGCGCCATTGCAGGGATTGTGCAGGGCCGGGCTCCTCCTCCTGAGGCAGGCCTAGCAGGCTCCATCAACTGTAATCCCGATGTGTTCGCCAGAGGACGAAGCTGTGCGCATGAAGGGCAGAGACATCAGGGCGGATAGCATGTTAGCAGCCAAACGCTAACTTTCCCTCTCATCCCTCTCTACGTCATCACATGTGTGCGATTTCACTCTTTATCACCAATATTGACGTGCAGGTTGTGACTGCTGGGCCTCGATGCTGGATTATTCAGATGGAGGGGTTCTAAAATGTCATGATGGTGTAATGATGACCTGCAGCGTGTGATTGGTGGGCAGTGTGTCTGGATGGATGGGTGAAGGCGGGGCTTGTAGGAGGGGTTAAATGGAGACTGGTGAAGACAGAGAGTATGGGGGCTAAATTTAGCCAATGGCTCTGCTGGGGTGGAGCTAATCCTCTTTGCACTCGAATTATCTGGCCTTCGGATTAGAGAGCTTTGCCTCTATGCAAGACATCTACTCTCTATAATGATGTCCCGTAGCAGGCCGTACCATGTCCCCAGGTGGGGGTGGATGAGTGGGCAGACTGGCTGCTGTGATAAATGATGAATTTGTTCAAATGGGCCAAAATCATTCAGTGTGGAGACTTTATGATAACTATCTTTAATAATTGATAAATGCATAGTTAATTAAACTTTCGCTGTAAGTAACGCCACTTTATAAACCATTTATTAATCATTTAAAAAGCATTATAAACAACAGTTGCACCTTTTCAATAAACATTTGCTTAATGAATGGTTCATAAATCACGTCACTGTTTGCTGACTGTGACATGACTGAGAAACGGGTATAAACACCTTGTTATAGTGTTTGTCCACATGGTGCAAATTAACCTTTTTTTACTGTGTGTATTGAAACTTTAACATGTGTTAATGAAGAGTTTGTTGGATCTGGTGCTGCTGCAGACTGATTCACAAAACAATTTTATTTGCCTGGTTCTGTTTCACATTCCGAGCATGTTGGCCCTGCAGTGTGACGGTTCCCAACCTGCACCTGCAGCTGGTGACTCCTACATGGAATAGCAAGACAAACCTGAAGGGTCACAGGTGATTACTAGAATAGGAAAGTAGGAAATACATCAGTGCTCCATCAAATAATGCTTTTCTTGGCGGATTTTCCCCTATTTTCCTCTTGAAACCGTTATCTTTGACCCACTATTTTCCTCTTTCAACTTGGTTAAAACTGCTCTCAAAAAGTAGGTGAATGCAACCAGTGCAGCAGGGTTAGTGACCACTACAGATGTATACATTCAGCTTATTGGATGGTGCATCAAATGATGATGACGATGGCCACCATCAGTGTTGGATTCATTATTCTTTTACTCAAAAAACAATAAAATAACTTTTCACAGCTCTGCATTACAAGTGTTGCTTCACCAAAAGTACAAAAGAATAATTAACAAACTGTACTTCAAATATCTGAAGTAAAAGTATGCATCAGCAGAATTGCCACTGTATATCTATATTATTATACCGATATATATTTATATATATATATATATATATATATATATATATATATATATATATATATATATATATATATATATATATAGTACTATAGCTGCAATTTAAGTTCATTTATATACACACTGGGCACTCTTGAGTGGTTTCATCACAAGTTAAAATAATCAATTGATAAATCAGTTAGTCATCTGACAATAATAAAATGAATCATTTTTCTGGCAAAAATGCAAAGCAGGCAGTTTCAGTTTGTCACCTGTGAGGAATCTCAGCTTTCTTTGTCTCACATGATAGTAAATTGAATATCCTTGGAGTTTTGGACTGTTTATCAGACAAAAAAAAGCAATTTGAAAATGGCACTTTTCAGAGAGCGACAAAATGAATTAACAAACTCAAGGATTTTCCTAAATTGTTGGTAATGCCGACTCTTAGAAAAAGAAGAAGCGATCCAGAAGTCTTTGCAGCAGCAGAGGCAAAAATAATACCACTTGGAAATGCTAGGTCTGTTTCTGCCCTAAGTAAATGTTTCAAAGTTACGTTTCACCAATGTAATGTCCACAACAACAGCAGCCATTCTGTGTCAATCCTTTCACCTTCACATTACAACAAGCACAGTGTAAACACCTCCAGTAAAAACAAACTACATTGAGATGTCTTGGCAGACTGCAGACAGAGGCTGGTAAAGGCCTCTTGAGGCCTCAGTAATACATTTAATATAAGTGCTTTTATTTATTGTATAATACACTATCATCTGTGAAGAGCCTGGAATCAATCCACCATATCATCCAGATGGAAGTGCTGCTCTGTGTGTGGTGTCACTGCTCTCTACTCTCACACTCTGTATATGTTCTGTATGCAAACCACAGGAATGATGTGTGGTGCAGGCGGGCTATGATTATCCATCTCCAGCTGTATATGTACCATTCAGACGCATCCTTAATCACCTCTGTACTTAACTACACCCAACAAAATGAACCACCGGGCCTTCCTTCCTGCTTCGAGGGAAGAGGAATATTTTAAGCATCTCTCAAGATATGCTTATCTGGAGTGGCTCGGGATGGATGAACAGCTACAGCCGCGCGTCAATGTCTCACTCAAGGACACTTTGACAGCTATCGCAGAGACATGCTCCTGTGCTTATGGGTGGAAGGGCGAGTACCTGCTGGTGTAACCACAGACAACCAAATATGACATCACAGTCCACAGCTGCGTCAGCATTGGTAGTTGAAACCACCTGGCGTTGTGCTTGAATCTAAAATGTACACAGTCTTGGAGCTCTCTTGACAAAAACAGGATTTAACATCTGCCCTGCTTAAGTGCCCTTGAGCAAAAGATGCATCATCTTTCCCCGCTCCAGGCTGCTGTCCTGGCAACTGAAATTGACCTCTGACCTCTCTGCAGAGGAGCGTTTGTACAGATCAAGAGTATCACACGAAAAAAAAAAAAAAAAACCCTGTAGAGTGCATCCAGAGTTTGCTATCACTACTATCAGTAGAGCCTGTTGCTATTTACACTTGATGGACTGTACCATCGGGTCCTGGAGGTGGGGGGGTAAGTTCCGGGGAGTTTCCTGCAGGGATGAGCCCCGGTGAGGGAGGGGTGATGGGGGGGGATCGTGAGGTTGGATCCTAATCCTTCAGCCCTTGGCTGTAGCACGGCCTTAGGATAAACTGACATGTACGCTTTGGACATATGAAAATGCTACTTTGACTTTAGCTATTATTTATTGATGTTTCTTTTGTTCAGAAGTCATTTCTATATTAAGGGAATGCCAACTCTGGTAAGACACCCTTCATTCTTATTGAATATTTGCTGTGTTGTGCTATTCAGCGTGTTGTTTTGTCAGGGAAATGTGTGGGGGAGTGAGAAATAATGCAGACTGAAATTAAACCTCTGCTGCCATATTTGATTTTTTTCACGTTCCAACTGTTGAAGCGACATCAATATGGAGGAAAAAATCTTGTTCATCCATCAACATGAACATGTATTTAACAAAATCCACATATCTAAATAAATGTTATAATTTTTTTCACTTTAGTTGTGCTGCTTGATTAAAGCTGATGTGTAGGATGGAAGAAACTCTCATGCCAGTTTGAATGTCCTCCATTGCATGTAGGAGGATTCTTCTGTCTGTTTTTTAGACTGTTATCAGGACATATTCAGTATAGGCTTTATTGGTGGCACAGGTATTGGCTTGAGAATATTATAAGTGACTTATTTCATAAGGGCCAGAATGGGAACTCTTGCAAACATTATTTTACTCAGAAACCTGTTCTGGGGAAATATATGTGACAGGTTAGAAGGCAGGTCGTCTCCAGAAATCAGAGGATTGTCTTCTGACCTCTTGAGGTCAAAAAGAGCTGAGATTAAAATGAACCCACTGTTTTATTGAGTTATTCTACCAATATATAATTCAGCCTCATATATCTTTGTTGAATTTTATTTCAAAAAGAAATGCATGTTTTTCACTTGCTATCTCTGGTCTTGGTGAAAATCAAATTTCTTACCCTTTCGGTGAAGTGGAGCCCTGGTGGTGCCAGCTGGTAGACAAGGTCAGCCATTATTGTGGAAATCAGCCTATACAGCTACACTGATATCACCAAATGCAATACTGTAATTTTCAAGCAATTACAAACATGCTCCTGTCAACTACAAAACTGTTCAGGGGCAAGAACGGCATCATTTCCCCACGTACATCAGAACAGCTGTAGTTGTAGTGAGACCTTTTTCTTTCAATCAGCTCACTTGGTTGGGTTCCAGGTTGAGTACAGACAAAGAGCGCAATCAAAGCAGACTGAGAGACAGAAACAAATAGCACAAACTGTGCCGGCATGATGGAGTCACCCTGGGGGGCCTGAGAAAAGACACATCATCCATAAATGAAAAAAGGAAGAAATAAAAGGGATCAAGATGACAAAATGCAAAATTCATGTGTCACAATTACTGCATCTGAGTCAAGAAAACTAATTATAACCGACCGTGGTGGAACATTAATACAAGTCTGTGAAAAGCTGGGTGGGTTGGGGAGTTCATTAAGGACAGCCTACATCTAAGTCTCTGGATGTGCAGATATGGTTGAAGAAAGTGAATGAATAAACACAGAAACTAGTGCTTACATCTAATTAAAAGAGGCCAGAGCCACACATTCCCACTGCAGCCAGCAGAAGAGCTGCACTGAGTGTATTCCAGGTGAATAAAAATGTGGCTGGAGGTGGAAAAAGTCTCCAACTGCTGACCCCAGAGCGGCCCGACGGCTGTATCTACTGTGCACGTGTGCGTGTGTGTGTGTGTGTGTGTGTGCGGTCTGATACAACACATTAATATGTATCTCCACAAGTGTGTGCGGCTACTGTTGCTCTCCGTAGAGCGAGCTACAGAAACCGATGAAGTGAGGACGACAGAGTTTGGCTCAGTCGGACTAATAAATGATCTGAGCGGTAAAAGGTCACTTGTGAAATTGAGATAGCTTTTTTGTAAATTAGGCTGCAACCTCTCTGCTTCCTGTTAAAACTCAGTCTCACATTGATTTTCATGATTCAGAGGAGCTCTTTGACTTTTCAACAGTGGGGACGCTCTCAGAGGAATGTAGATCATGACCTATTCAAACCCTGCACGGGTATAAATACTGATTTGACATCTGAGTTAGTGTGAGTGTGTGTGTGTGTGTGTGTGTCGGGGTAAGGAGGGTCAGGTCGATACATTGATAAACACACACACAGATCGATAAGACAGAAGTGAAGGTAGGTAGAGGAAGGGAGACGGGGGAGGACAGAGTGAGTACAGGCAGGCTAACTGTTATGTAAGCGCCAGCTGTGTGTGTAAAGGCTGCAGCAGGATGATGAAAGCAACACCGCTTCCCTCAACCAGACTGAGCATCCACCCTCTCACACTCTCTCCTGAGCTGTTCATGTATTATTCACGTTACTGAAGGAAACAGCGTGAAAAGTTTGGTTGATCGTGATAACATCGCAGTGCTGCGATCCAGCTCGTTACGCCAGGAAACTGATTAATGCACGCTTTTTTTTTAAACACGACTTTGGGTTTTTTGTAACAGTGCAGTACCACATCCAAGAGCAGCACAAACCTTTCAGTGCTTCGGTCCAGACTCTTTAATCCACCTCCTCTATCAGCCACCTCTACGACTTTCGTGATGAAACAATAATGTGAGGCAACAAGGGCGAAATGAAAAAAATCTGCAGTCTTAATCTGGATTAAATTACAGTGTTCGTCATCCTGGCTCCAAACCAGAACAGGCCGACCCAAACCAAACCAACCATCCACTTGTCGGATGAGATGACTACAATTGTTTCCAAATGCAACAAGAGTGAAACCACAAAATAATCAGATTCTGGGGCAAAAATAGATTGATTTAAATTAACTAAATAATAAGTAATAATTTAATTCTAATTAATATCTGTACTATAGCCAAACACAATGTTTTAACATTATTATATAACTTTTGTCCTTGACAAAGGAAATTATAAGATTTATAAAGACTCAGTGCTCTGGAACAATGATAACACACAGATGTGTTTTCAATCGGTCCTTTTTCCTTCCAATCAACAGCTGTCAGAGCAAAACATGTTTTAAATGTGACTAGTAGGGTAAAAAAATCATTCTCCCACCTGTTTTAAAACTACATTTCCACCAAACCCTATTGCTTTTTCCTGCAAAGAGGATGCTGCGTTCTTCTTTTCCAAATATGCTTAAAGCTAAAAGCTTTACCTTCATTCTTTTGGTTCATATATACGTGACAAGTGTAACACAAACCCAATAAGGTGTCAGATTCCTTTATTATTTTTCCTTTATTAAGAATATCAGAGTTAGTGTTTTGAGATTGCAGTAATAATTAGTGGGCCAAAAATGTAACTTTTGGAAGTAGAAGTAAAACATTGTTTTTCTTTCCCTTAGGCCTATCTTGAATTGTTAAAAGTAAAATATGTAACAATTTTCATTGAAATTATAACAAAATGAACTCTAATTCACATCAGAATGCGAAAAACAGTTGTGATGTTATGACATCGATGTATTGTGCTGCAAAGATTTATGTTAGCATGCTAACCAGCTAGCCTCAACCCAACCCAGTCTAAAGCTCCAGCAGTGTTCAACACGCCCTTATTTCTCCAAAATCCCAGTCTGGAGCGCTAGCTGCACAGCTAACTGCGCTAAATAGCTCATGGCAGCTGCACTTAGCAGCAGTTAGCGGTTACTCTTGTGATATGTTGTCATGTATTTGTTTTAAGTATGAATTTGACAGGTGGTCACTTTTTACATATTGGATCTTTATGATAAAAGTAAACACTGTTAGTTATAAGAATATACGCGTTAATAAACGTAATACATTTGGTTGTCTTGCTGCTGCAGCCTCACTTGGTCGTGTATGACCGAAAACCCCATAGTGGCTACTGTTAACAATCCTTTTGATAGATGTTGTCGTTTTACCACTATAGTGACATTTCCTCTGTAAACTTCATATTTAAAGGCCATGTAGCTTGCTCAGGATGCTCTTAAGCAAGGCACTGAGGACTGTATTTGTCCTGAGAATCTGCCAATCATTATGTAAAGAAGCAATGTAGAGAAGCAAAAACTAAAAAAGGCTTCTCTGAGCACACAGACTGGGCTCAAGAAGGTGAGCAGTTTGACTCTGTTACACTGAAATTAGTCTTCTGGCACTCTGTTCTGCACTTTTGTTGTCTTTCACAAACATTTCTACAACACGTCATCGTTTGTTATCTCTGTATTACAGAGGATCCAGCCTCAGGCTAACAGTTGCTTGATTGTGTGAGAAGCTGCCTCTGACTTCTCTGTGCAAGTCTTTCAACCATGCCAGCAATGCGTGTGACAGCCAGCTGAATACCAAAAATACAATGTAATGTCTTTACCTCCTCCTATTGGTGCCTCTGGTCTATGAAGGCTGTGGAAATCAAGACAGATCTGAATGTGTCATTGTTGCAGCAGTGCTATGTGATGGATCAAAATGGCGTCAGAGCATTTGAGCGGGGAGACGAGATTATCTGGTTCTGTGGAAGGACACGCAGCCTGCGAGAGAGACAGACAGGGAGTCCTCATGTGCTCCTCCCTGCCTCATGACATTTTTAATCTATGACTTGAATAGGAATTTGCATTTAGTTAGACTTGTCCTGTTTAATCTATAATAAATAATACAAAAAGAACAGAGAAATATGTTGCCCTTCTTCTGTACATGACACATTGTAGGGAGGTTATACACTTTTAGATTGCCTCTCAGCTTTCTAATTCTTTGTCCTTGGTTCCAGGTCAAAAGGTCATGATGTGCTTTAATGTAGTTATAATATGGATAAAGCCCTCTGAGACTGTAATCATGACTTGACTTGTCAGGTCACAAGCCATCCCAAAGGGGTCCGCTGCATAGCAACGTCTCTGTCCAAAGATGCATTATTCTTTGTTGTTACGCCGACAGCAGTATTTCTGATGTGTTGTTTGCATTGTGTTTTAGGTTCAGCATGCAGCACGGTGCAAATCAAGGAAGGCAATAGTCTGTCAACGCAGCTGCTGAGGCCTTAAATTTGAGAAGTGAGATTCCTCATAAGATCGAGCCACAGACTACCTGAAGTTTTCTTCCTGGAATCCAGGAGCAGCAACACTGAGAGCTCTTCACAGCTCCTTCGGGAGGATTATGCCATTATAGCTGACAACTTGAGCTTCCTCAGAGTACGACGGCTACAAGGCAAAGTCAGTCCTGCTCCACTTACACCCGGCAGGAACCATGGATGACCCCTATCACAACAACGTGAACCAGCAGATGACGGAGGGTGGAGAATACACCTACACCCAGGATGGAGGAGGTCAGGATGGCTACCCTTACCAGACGGACTACCCTCCACAGGAGGAGGACGCTGCCAGCGATGCCACCGAGGGTGCAGATGATGATGAGCAGATGTATGAGGGGGAGTACCAGGGCATCCCCCACCCCGACGAGATCAAGGAGGCGCGGCGGGCGGCGCGGCTGGAGGCCAGGAGGAAAGCCCGTCTGGCCGGACAGCAGCAGGAAGAGGAGGAGGACAACCTACCGGAGCAGTACGAGACCATCATGGAGGAATGCGGCCACGGACGCTTCCAGTGGATGCTGTTCGTGGTGCTGGGCCTGGCACTGATGGCTGATGGAGTGGATGGCTTCGTAGTTGGCTTCGTCCTGCCCAGTGCTGAGAAGGACATGTGCATATCCAACTCAGACAAAGGATTGTTGGGTAAGTGACAGCAGAGGGATGGAAGATGAGGTCTCCAATGAGTGTGTGTAGTGAAAATGTACCTGGCTTCAGTGTTGCATTCCAAAATGAAAGATCAGTGCAAAGACTTGTAACATGGAGAAGGGACAGCCCTCTGATTATAGAAATATACTTACAGTACATACAATACAGCTCTGGCAGCTCTAGCAGTGCTTTGGACAAAAGGATAAAATCAGCATGCCGATGTTAGGCAGGTATGTTTACCATGTTTAACAAATTATTTTAGTGTCTTAACATCAAGCAGCAACATACAGGGCAGGAAAAATGGAGCAAATGCAGAAGTGTCTAAAAAAAGAGTGAGCCACCTGTCAGCAGCAAGACTTCACTCGGCCCACACCAGCTCCACCAAGTTCCACCTCTTTTCCTATGTTAAGATAAGGAAGCGGAGTCTAGTCTGAGTCACCAAATGTAGATTCCTGGACTAATGCTGCAGTCCATCGAAAACGGGAAGTCGACATTTTTGAGTCAGTATTCCCAGCTTCCAATCTAAAAGCAAAGCAGTGCAACATGGACGCCTGCTGCAAACGCGTGTTTGACATGCAAGTCTGTGAGCTTCACAAGCAACTACAGCAGCAATTTTAACAGTTGGGGAACCTTAACTAAAAAACTAAAAACTAAAAAAGAAGACAGGAGGAATAGGCTCATGCATGCTAATGCATGCTCTTGAAGACTTCCACTGAGCACAAATTAACTGAATGGAAGTGAAAAGTTGTATTCAGTGCACCTTTTCACAAAACAAACAATGAACAAATGTGTTGCCATCAATACCAATCTCTGAGTTAGCAACCTACATGCTAAAAACAACCGGGAACTCTAACCCCAATCTGGTTGCTAATGGTACACTCATAAACAAGCTAGCAGCAGTCTTTTTCTTTCTTTTGCAGGAACCCTGCCTTTAATGTCCCCTTACCATGTGCTAAATAAGTTCCCCCTGACACTGTTCTGCAGGGGCATTGATGCTTCACCCGGAGTTTAGCACCGCACTAAACACAGCCACGAAGGTTGAAGAAAGGCCAAACATGCCAAAGTGTTTGTTCCCCGGTATCAGAATGAGAATTGGTGCAGCAAAACCTTTCTTGTGTTGCGGTGGTCTAACTTTGTGAGACAAAGCAGAGTAAACCTGTGGGTTACATCACGGAGACTATGTCCATTTTTAGTACAGTCTACTGTTAGCATTGCTAATCATAACCAAGCACAAAGTCTGCCTGAATATGATTGGAATGTTATTAATTATGCAAGTATTAAAGGTGCAATATGTACGAATTTTAGACATTCAAAACTTTGACAATATTACGTCTACTTATTGTGTTGCAAAGCATGTTTAGCATGCTAACCAGCTAGCCTAGTCTAAATCACTGAGCTCTCAATGAGGACTGCTAGCTGCACCACTAACTGAGCTAACTAGTTAACATGAGCTGCAGTTGGCAGCATTTAACAGTTACTCTGGTATTATACCGCCCCCTGTTTGTGTTTCTGAGTATGAATTCAACAGGAGGCCAATACTTCAAATCGAAATTTGAGCTGATGATGTCTCCAGAGGAAAAGTAAGGAGATCAGTAGAGTTATTACAATCCCTCCTGAACCGAACATAAACATCTGTACCGAGTTTTATTAAAATCAATCCAACTGTTATTGAGTCATTTCAATCACCACATTTCAACCTCATGCCAAGGGATCACCAAAGTCAATACAATTTACCGTTTTTGTACCATGAATTTCTATACAAATTTCCAAGCAATCCCTCCAAAAGATCGACCCATAGACAGACACTGCTATCCGCAGAGCCATTCAGCTAGCATGGATAAAAAGAGATACAACAGAACAATAAAGGCATTGGAAACCTATAAGACTTTGCTAATTGCAATCATCCGTGTTGTTTCAAGAATCCAATCTTTACCCAGAGAGGAGGAACTCATCAGTGAAATGATCTTCTGTTGTGCTTGGCTGGAGCAAAATCCTGCATATTTTTGGCTCTTGATGGCACATGGTTGCAGACCACTGACAGAAATATCCCCCTGCAGCCGCTGGGATGAATTAGGGGGAAAGGCTTGGACCCTTCTCGGCAGATGCAGAAATTATGAACACAACCAACATTGTGTGTAATAATAGACTATGGCTCCACTGTGAGCTGGCACGTCGAGTCACCAGATAGTGAGACTTGGAATCGGTACAACAAATGTCTGGGAGTTGCCCCGAGGGACGTATCACCACATGTTAATTGTTTAATTTAGTTAGAAACCACAGAGAGGAATGAGTGCCTGCCTTCTACATACTTTGAATATGACTGTGAATTCGGGATGCTGTTTTCTGTCTTTTCTTTTTTTAGCTGCCTGCACGCTTCACAAATATTGTATCACAACAGCAAGCATGCCAAAGAAAAAATACTGCAATTTGTATGCAGCATAGATCCAACTTACTGGGAAATGTACCTTGAAAACGTCTGTTCCTCACTTTCTGTGCCGGCAACTAAACTGCAAATTAAAGCCCCTCACCTTATTTCCCAGGCCTCGTGTGTAGCCAGGCGATGTGGCAGATTGCACATCGCTCATTTCATCTTAACAACGGGCTCCTGGGATGAGGCATTGCGAGAGATTGATGAGAAACCCGGTGGCGATTGTATTCAGTGTGTGTTCCCAGGCTAATATGGAGCATGTTGCAGCAGTCAGAGAGCCTGGCGGCCTGCAGCGCCCGGTGCAGAGCTGTCAGATACGCTTCAGGCCTCTGACAGCCTGTGGTAGCGGGAGGAAGGCCTGGCGAAAATGAAATCACAGCGTCTGTGCGGCGCAGGAGGGGAGCACTGATCATTGGCTGAGAATATGAAGTAGATCTGCAGAATGATCCCATCTGATTCACACTCATGCTCTGTTCACCAGCATCACGGGAGCAGAAATGTGTTTAATCCTAAATCCCCAAACCTCATTGTCTTCAAAAAACTACACAGACTCCCATAGCTTCTGTTAAAGAGAGCAGGATGATTGATGCACTTACCTTTAATGGTGCTTTTATTGTTTAATCCACAGAGTGAAAATACAAGAAGGTTATAGTGGCATAATGCTGGAGACAAAGAAGAGAAAGGGTTCTGGCAGGTATTAAACACCAGGCCTGATGTGGATGCAAAGGAAATTGCTTAACTTGCAGCTAATGCATTTCTGAAAACTGAAAATGCAAATAATGATTATAAGGCCATTAAGGGTTACTTAATGCTCCCTTAGTGTTATAAAAGGGATCACGTAGAATATCTTCGGTGCTCGGCATTGATTGCTGTAATATTTGGCCAATCAAGCCAGCGATGTGCAGTTCTGTCATGTCCTTTTGATTCCTGACAAATTATCCAGCACTTCTGCTTATTACTTCAAACTAACTGTTGTTGCCGTTGCTTGACATGTAAAGTTCGTGTCCCTGAGGTCGCGGTCCAGGCGTGCTCTACAGCCTCTGCCTCCACTGCTAACGGAGCCGTGAGCTTCTTTGCTAACGTCAGCTCGCTACGGCCAAGAACAGCTAGCAACAACTACAGATTGCCCCTTTAAAGAAAGTCTTAGCTACTGAATATCACACAAACATCTGTAACACTGTCTAATAAAAGGCATACTTCCTGTTAACAGGAAAACGTTCTCTTGAGCCTCAAGTAGCTAAGACCTTACTTCAGACGTTTAAACAAAAGCCCATTCAAAAAACCCAATCAATTTGAGATGAAGGCACCAGATGTGCAAAAATGATTTCTGGGTTTTCAGACTCATTGCTGCAGCATTGTATCACTCTCTATGGAAGTGTGTGCAGTGCAGCCTGTTTTAATTTATTGATGCGTAAAAATGAACACATGACATGTCATACATTATCACGAGTGTGAACAGCTGGAGCAGGACGGCAGACAGTCAAATGTAACAACTTTCACTCACTGGCTACATATTCAGTCTGTAGTGTTTGGTCAGTCTGAGACAGACATACAGCAGAACTGACACAACAGGATAATGGAGCAGATTGTCACTTAAGGGCACCCAAACATAAAAATAATTTATTATCTATTCGACGCCATGGCAATAGAAAGTCGGGGGATATTTCGTAGTCCACTAAACATGTTGCAGAATTCTCCTGAACATGTGAAGAAGACGGGGATCTCTCGGCTTCCAGGGACTTGGATTACGCTGAACGAGCTGTATAGATCCATTATAGTCGTCTACTTCAGTGTTTAAGGAGAATTTTGCTGGTTTCCTGTGAAGCTCCTGAAATATTCTGTGTTGAAAGAAACTTTGCCCGACTTTCCATCGGCATAGTGGAGAGCAGTTAATAACTGAATTTCTCATTTTTCAGGAAACTTATCCTTTAAGCCATTTTGGAAAAATGCTACAAGATGCCCACTGTTTAGTATTCAGCTCACATGTGCTTGTGCCAGCGAGCTTATTAACTTCTATCGGTAATAAAACAAATGTTCGGTGCAAACTCAAAAGTTGTTTTGTACACAGGGTTAGCACTTCTTTAGACCGTCCATACTGTATGTGTGGAGGATGATGATGATCAGTGTTCTTTATAGAGATGTGCTAAATTTTACTAATGATGTATTCACGTTTAATACTGAAAGGAAAAAGGAAAACTCCTCTCTCCCCATCAGGGATTCAGTGTCTTTACTGTGCTCAAGGACACTTGAACGGGCAGATAGAAGCTTGTTGCTGCAGGGGTTGATCCTGGTCTGGGCCTCCGTCCGAAGGACAGGCTCTCAAATCACAAGGCCACCCTGTCAACCTGTCCATGCACATATTCAAGGCATACACATGGCCTTGAGCAACATCTTGGCAATGATATTAGGTGACATGTTAGCCTTGACTCTCTGTCTCACGGTGCCCTTAGCGGTCTCTTGTTGAATGGGCTGTATGTGCAGGTTGGCGTGTGGAGGGCCTGAGCATTTGGATAGTCTAGTAATCCACAGGGAAGGTGCACACTATGGCTCCACGTGCCGCTAAGCTGCTTAGTCCCACTGTAATTAGGACTGTGTGTAGTAAAAACACAGAGCAGGCAGGAGGTATGGGTCTGAAGGTTTAAACAACACGGTGAAGAGGATGGCCGATGTTGCAGGTCCTGACGCCGACAGCAGGGGAGAGCATATTACTCTCCCCGGAGACATAAAAAGGAAGCACATAATCATTGTTATCTCCTCGGTGCAGTAATGGGCAGCACAGTTGGTCCCTGTTCGGGGCTGTTGCATTGCGAGAAAAAGAAATGGCAGAGTGCACGCTGGGTTTAGGCTCCAGTCACCGCTGTGACTCAGAGTGAGAATCTGCAGGTAAAATGCCCCCCCGCCCCAAAAAAAGAAAGAAAGTTTTGATAACAGCAATGACAACTGAAGCATCAGATGTTGGAGAAACTGAAAGCAGATTAAAGATATAGAGGATGAGTGTTGAGGAAGTAAAGCACTCTTAGATGCTTCAAAATGATTATGACATTTATTTCTAAGTCTTTCCTGGAATCAGACGAGATATATTTCCTGTCATTATGAATATTGGGAAATGTTGATGCATCCCGAGGAATTACAATCGAGAGCGACGACTTCTCTATTCCTCTGTGTTCATGCAAGGGTAAAGGGAGCCCCCTTGTGGAGGACAGGACTCTTGTTCTTGTTTTTCTATAACAGATCTTCTTGCTCTTCCCTCTAATGATATGTGAATGTTTATGTATGCAAATAAATGTATCTGCAGAGCTTAGACCGTGTTGCATGATGGGGGTAAAACCTGTGACTTGTGTAAAGGTCAAATGCCTCCAAATGAGGTTTGTGTTTGTGTGTTTGTGTGCAGGTCTGCTGGTGTATGTGGCCATGATGGTGGGGGCGTTGGTGTGGGGGGGTCTGTGTGACAAGATGGGGAGGAGGAAGTGTCTGATCTACGTCCTCACCATCGACCTGGTCTTCTCCTTCCTGTCCTGCTTCGCCCAGGGCTACGGCTTCTTCCTCTTCTTCAGGTTCTGCTCCGGCTTTGGGTGAGACACCGTTTGCATTCACATTTACACTCATGTTCACATTTTTCCTCCCTTGAGCAAAACGGCAACTCGATAGGCTTTTATAATGACTGACCTTTTCAATAACTGATCGTTTTAGCGGAAGCAAGCACCGTCCAAAACATGTAGGGGGGGAAAAAAATCACCTCCCTGTTTTTGTGTTTGAAGATATTTGTTCCAAAATAAAATACCTGACATTTAAATAAGATAAGTAGCACTTTCATAAAAACAAACTGTAGACCTTTAAGGAACAGCCTGAGGTACAGAGAGACAGTATAATTCAAGAACAGCAGTCCACTCACTTGTTAGTTAAAACTCCTCATTAATACAACAACATTTATATTGCATGCTGCATACAGGGAGATCTCCGCTTATTTACTTCAACACAGCATTTCTTTATTATACCAATTAAAACAAGCGAACAATGTTCCTCGCTGGATTCGAATTTGAGTTTTATTGCTGACTTCCTGCTGTCGTCAGCACCTTGTTGCTGTGCACAGATTGATTCTGCAGCTTTCAAAGACACATTTCTTTTGATAATGATTGCAGCCTGAGTGTACCCAGACCTGCAATATTGATGTCTGAGCTTTTTGCTAAGCTGAAAAAAAATACAAGGTCACCAAAATAAAACGTTCAGCTGTTGCTGATTCACCGTGATAATGAGCCCCATGTTAGTCATTAACTCTTACTTCTGCAGGATGCGGGGCCCATTTTTGCTGTTTCAAAAAACAAAACGAAAAGAAAACATAGAGAGCAGGCAGACTGCACACCCCCGTACAAGAAGACTTCTCCTCATAATGAAATACATATAAGCCTTCTAGTTTTGCTGCCTTGCGTGTAGCGTGTACATGGTTCTACGATTCACAGTTTTTAGTCCTTTCGAATCAGTTTAAAGAGTTTAAACTAAGTATTTCATTTTGTGTTGTTGTTGTCCAGTAGCTGTCCATGATCATGACCTGAGTGTGCTTCAGTCCTGACCAACACTTCCCCTACCATCAGAGGGCCTCAAGCCATCAAACATTCAGTCGATTTTTGGCCCTGGTTTGAAGGATATTCTATTCTGATCAGTCCTGCCCCCAGAACACACTGACCACCAAAAACAATCCACAAAGAATTCAGTTGCTGCTAGCCATTCTTCAATACCTCACAAAATGCATTAAAAATGCATTCTATCATAAGTATTCAGAACTGGCTGTCCACAATCTGGGTATGAACTTGAAGGTTCTGGTTGCTGGATGAGCTGAGGCGGAGAACATTCACAACATAAAATGTTAGTGTGAACATTTACACTTCAGTCATAAACCTTCACGCTCGGTTGTTTATCCACATTTGAAGCAACATTATTTATCTGTTTCACATCAGAGCAACAGCTTAAAAATCTTTTTAATGCTACAGTGTCTTTCAGTAGTGTAAATGGCGTCTCTGTCTCGGCCACAAGGTCTGTCAGTCATGCATATGATCGACTGTAGTGGACTGTGAATAAATGCAGCAGGGGTGGAAGTAACTACTAATAACAACTACTCAAATTACTGTTATTAAGTCATTGTTTTGATTAATTGTACTTTTAGGAGTATTTTTATTCCAAGTCGAATTTTACTCTTACTTGTATGCAGGTAAATGTGCATTAAACCACATAATCTACTCCTTTTAAAATCATTCACAATTTCAATTGTTGTCTAAATCGTTCATCTGCATTTCTGTAGCCAACAAGGCGTTCTGATCACAAACGGTCCAGTGAAAATCCTGACATGCAGACAAAATACAAAAGTGTGCAGCAGGTGCAGGTTTGCAGAGGAGGCCATGACCACAGAGCAGAACAGAGCGATTGGGAGTAATTCAGACTGAAAGAGCCGGAGAAACAGACACCTCTTTGATTGAATGCCTGCCATTGATAATACATCAAACACCAGCAGTTGAGAAATGATTAATTCTCTGAGTGTTTGAGAAGAATACTCTGGACTTTATATTTGAATACCAGTAGTTTTGCTTGTTACTGAGTAATATTTCATGAATGTAACTTTTCAGGACTCTTTCCACCAACATTGAGAGCTAGAAATTAAATTCAATCTACCTCCAGTATGTTGG
Organism: Sparus aurata; assembly: GCF_900880675.1. Taxonomy (NCBI): domain Eukaryota; kingdom Metazoa; phylum Chordata; class Actinopteri; order Spariformes; family Sparidae; genus Sparus; species Sparus aurata. The sequence goes on along the minus strand of NC_044190.1, from coordinate 9,679,629 downwards.
TGTGGCGGCAAAGTATCTGCATAACTAGGGATCAGTAGTAGGTTGATTGTTGGGTCATTTCAGTTGACCAACCTTTTAAAATAAGATACTTATAGCGGTGGATATGCACCAATATCTAACATGTCAAGGAGCAGATACCGAAGCAAATGATCCTGTAAATCCTCAGAGGACTGTGGACAGGGTAAAAGTATTTTGTGAGGAAAAATCAAGCATTTCTTTTTTGAGGACTGACGTGTTTTTGTGATTCCTCCCCCAGAATTGGCGGCTCCATCCCGATAGTTTACACATACTTCACCGAGTTCCTGCAGATGGATAAACGCGGGGAACATCTGAGCTGGCTCTGCATGTTCTGGATGCTGGGAGGCCTGTACGCCTCCTTCACTGCCTGGGGGATCATCCCTCACTATGGTAACACACACACACGAACACACACACGTTGACACATTACAGTGTGAAGGCAAACCGACATACTGATCATTTCACTTTTATTGGAGGAGCATTGATCGGCTGACATGTGGGACTTTTGTCCTCTGGCTGAATTAATTTTTTACATCCTCTTCGTGCTCGCTAATGCGCCTCATCTCGAGACTTTTTCTCAGCTACAACCTCCTGAATATGAATAATTCACATCTGCATATGATAACATTTTGCCACCATCAGCAAAATAATTCTAAGTCTAAAATGAGCCCACAGTTGCCTGTCTGCGATTGGCTTTCACGTCTGAATCAGTTTAATGTTTGAAGGGCAAATTTTCATGCAAAAATATGTACATTGGTGCATATCATACATTTTTAATATACAAAAGATGACAACGAAGGTGGGTTTTGTTGCACTATGAATTTTGAGGGATTTGGACATTAAGATGCCAGAAAGATGAGGCTCTTGAAATGATAACTTGCTTTTTGCTGGATGGTCTTTCAGGCTGGGGCTTCAGCATCGGCTCCGAGTTCCAGATGCACAGCTGGAGATTATTTATTTTCGTGTGTCTCTTCCCTGCACTGGCTGCGCTGGTCGGAATCATCTTCATGCCGGAGAGTCCTCGTTTCCTGCTTGAGGTCAGGTCAAGTGCCTCCAGGTTAAAACATGCAAGATTAGACACATTTATTTGTCCTGCTTGTGTTGATTAAGAATGGCCACATAAATTCTGACATATAAGCTCCCTATCTTTATATTTGTTATGTCGGTGTAGAGTATTAAACATCAAGCTGTGATTGGTTAAAAGTGTTGAGTCATCAGTCACCGCAGCAACATCCCACTGCTGTGCAAAGGTAGCGAAAGGCTGCTAAGGCGCCACCAGGACAGCACCCAGCCCTGTTTCTCATCCAGGACATTGTCAGACCTGTAACCACATGTGGTATTGTATTTGTATGTTACAGCAGTGCTGCTCCAACATGTTCGTATCACACACCCCCAAATTATCACACATTCCCCCCCATCTGATAAGAGGCAGGCCTCATGGGAACATTGTTACTCAGCCACATCTGGCTACAGAGCATGTGGGAATCATAAACCCTGAGAGGATTCGCAGAACACTTGTGAAGTACTGGTTACGTGGACATTCACAGATAAGTTTGTGTGTTGTTTTCAGAATGCCCGTCACGACGAGGCGTGGATGATCCTGCGACAGGTTCACGACACCAACTGGAAGGCCAAGGGGGAGCCAGAGAGAGTCTTCACTGTAAGCAGTTCCATGACAAAAATGAGTGGAAGTAGAGGCTGTTACACCTGATCCTCAGCCGTCATAAATAACAGAAATGATTGCTGTGTTCAACAAGGTTTGGCACGTCGTCGCAGGAGCAGCACAGGTGTAATTAATATCATTAACGTTGGCTCAGTGCATTAAGGTGTTCAGGTCCTGCTGTTGTACATGCTGGCTTACTGGGGCACTTTAAATCGGATCATTAATGTTATTGGTTACCCCCGTGCTTTCCCTACTGTGACGAGTCAATATGTCTGCCGGGGGAAAAAAGAAATTGGAAAAACAGAAATTGGCAGTGACAAAGGATTGTTACTGCAGTTGAAATCAGTGCTGTTAGAGAAAAACTGCAACAGACGTCAACTTCTTGTGGAAAAAATGTCACAAATAGCACATTTGGAAGCTATTTCATTGGACTTACATATATATGCATGTATTAAACAGGTGGAATTCATCAAGTCAGACATGCACAGGTGTACAATTAGTACTAAAATGAACACTGGTTCAATTTTCAGGTTTCAGAGGGAAACTTAAATGGAACGTAGCCATCGTTAATGTTATTAGCATCAGCTGTTCCTCCTGTGTGTCAAATGAAAGCTCAACATGTTTACATGCCACATTCATGAAACTGTTTAACCTCTTCGATACGTTCTGAGTTTCTGTTGGAATGAACACGAAGCTCTGGTTTAATGCATCCGACCTCTTTGTGAAGGTGACCAACATTAAGACTCCACAAACTCAGGAGGACGAGTTCATAGAGATCCAGAGCGACACCGGGACGGCCTTCCAGCGCTGGACCGTCAGACACGTGACCATGCTGCAACAGGTCTGCATATCAGTGCTGCACTGGAGATACAGGCAGAGTACATAGAATAGAGACGTGACATCACGGCCTTCCCTGTGGACCACCACAGAACCATCCATCAATCCATTGTCTGTAACCGCTTTAACCCTTTTATGGGGTCGTGGGGGTTTTTGCTGGAGCCAATGCCAGCAGTCTCCAGGCGAGGGCAGGGTACTCCCTGGACAAGTCGCCAGCTCATCGCAGGGCACCACCACAGAACCTTATTTCAGAATTTAAAACCAAACTACTACTACAACTAACTGTAACTTCAACCTCGGAGAGCTGGTCCCACGCATTGGGTTGCTCACCAGATTGACAAACTGTCCTTTTGCATAAGTGCTGCTACCTATGTTCACTGCGACTTTCGCCCTTTTTAATGACCTTTTCAGTGCCGAGGTGGCGGCCATGCTGGTGCTGGAGACATATGTCGAGCGAGACGATGTAGTTCTCTGAAATTTCTTGCATGATACTAAATAGGATTTTACTCTCCTTACAGCTAACTGTGACTTTCTTGACTTAGAGAAATCTTTTATATAAACACGTATAAAATGTTTGATTGATGGCAGAATTTAAACAGGATCAAAAAATGATTTGTCTCCCCCCACTGACTAGTGTACCGGACATCACCTCTCTATAAAGACTTTACTTCTGACATAAACTGAATGTGTTGAAGTGTTTTCATCCGCTTTTTCCTTAATATCTCACATATTTAATTAAACTTTCTGTCTGTCTGTCTTTTTCAGGTGATGGCTAACATAATGTCACTATCAGCTCCAGAGCTCAGACTGCAAGGCCTCTTCCTGCTTATTGTCTGGTTCTGCTTGGCCTTCAGGTGGGAACTTTGTTAAGGCCGAGCTTAAAACAGTTGCCCCTGTCATTCTATCTAATAATACTGGTCATTTTGTGTTATTGTGCTGAGATTTGAATGTTTCCCTGTGCTTCAGTTACCACGGACTGGGAGTGTGGTTCCCCGACATGATCAAATACATGCAGTATGAAGAGTACGAGTCCAAGGTCCGAGTGTTTCACAGAGAAAAGGTCGAGCGTTTCCACTTCAACTTCTCTCTGGTCAACCAGATCCACCGCGAGGGAGAGTACATCCATGACAAGTACGTTCCCTCAACACCTCCAGCACCTAGGAATAGGACATTTGATATCTGAGCCATTTAAAGGCACAATTCACGATTTGTTTGCACTGCTGCTTCATGAGGTCTGTTCACGTTCCTTCAGGTTTGCAAACATTGAGATTAAATCCGTGAAGTTTGAGGATTCTCTGTTTGAAAACTGCTACTTCGAGGATGTCAAGTCAACCAACACCTTCTTCGAGAACTGCACCATCAAAAACACGGTCTTCTATAACACAGGTATGGTGCAGAATTATTAATGAATGATTATGACGATAGTAAAATGTTTATAGCACTTTTATGCTGCTGGTTCTTTAAGGTTATGGGATCCATAAACTCAACCAATAAGTGGTGCATAAAATATATATTAAAACATTAAAGCTGCCCTAAAACAGTCATCCTCCTCAAAGCATGAACACTTTGGCGAACACTTATGTTTACTGCGTTCTGTAAGATATAAACCAACTGTGAGCACAGCCTCCTCTTACTTCCCCCTGTGCTCTGCAGACCTCTGGCAGGAGAAGTTCAAAGACTGTCGGATGGAGAACACCACCTTCCTCCACCCAAAGAAAGGCTGTCACCTGAACTTCCAGGAGGAGAACGACATTGTCATCTACATGGTCAGCTTCCTGGGCAGTTTGGCTGTGTTGCCCGGCAACATCCTCTCAGCATTGTTCATGGACAAGATAGGAAGAATCAGAATAATAGGTGAGATCATCAATTACAATTACCCTGCAAAGACTGGCTCTTGTGTGCACATCTTGCCAAATCTGAATCTCTATGTCACGATCCATCTTCCTCTCTAGGTGGATCTATGTTGGCGTCGTCTGCCTGCACGTTCCTGTTGCTGCTAAGTTTCAGTCAAGGAGCCGTTATATGTTGGCAGTGTCTCTTCTATGGGGCCAGCGTGGCGGCCTGGAACGGACTAGAGGTCATTTCTGTGGAACTCTACCCCTCCTCTAAAAGGTAAAGTCCAACTCTGTACCACTGGGAAAAAGGTCAAATCACAGATTAGCAACTGTGAATAAGCACGACAGGCCTGTCAAGCTTTGACTTTCCTCCACATGTTGAAGTGGTGTGCACAGGGCTGTAGTAAGTGAGAGGAGTAGTGTCTCAAGCGTTTGGCAGGTGGTGCCTTTTTTAGCTTTTAAAACCAAAAACAGACACAAAACATTCTTAAATCCTCTGTGTGGCTGCCGTGAGGCTCAGCCGCTACATCAGGGCAAAAGCTAATATCAGCAAGGTCCTGCACATGATAGTAGTTCAAAGTAACTTAAGTTGCTCTCAGTCAGTGATCATTCTCAAAACCCTTTCTATTGTGAAATTAAATATTTTAAATGATTTAGAAACAATAATATATACAAGCTAACCTGTGTGTCACCTGTCCAGGTAGGCTAGGCTGTGTTTTTCTACAGTAAGCAAACATGATCAGTACAAGGAAACGGACTGCATTTATATATCTCACTTTTCTAGTGTCATCAAACAATCAAAGCATTTATCAGCATGTGAATGTTGCACACTAACCTTTGTCTTTCTTTTTAATTCTGCAGAGGGACAGCGTTTGGTATCCTGAATGGGATCTGCAAATTTGCGGCCATTATCGCCAGCTTCATCTTTGCAGCCTTCATCGGCATCACCAAGATCATTCCCATCTTCCTGGCCTTCTCCGCCCTCGTCTGCGGAGGTCTGGTAGCTCTAAAGCTGCCCGAAACCCGGGAGAAAATCCTGTCTTGAAAAGCCAAACTCCTGCAGCCTCCAGGCCCCAACCACAGTACAGCTACGGGGAAAGCTTTTTTGGGGAAAGTGTCAGCTTAAACTGAATGGAGAGACAAGGAAGAAAGGCTACGCTGTGCTAGCTGTGTTTATGAGTCTGCCATGGTGATACAATTAAAAATCTTGAAAACCTGTCTGGTTGCCTACGTGAACCTGTGGTTGCTTTCTATTCCCTCTGTAAGCTCCTCAGGCTGCCCAGCATTTCTGTCACATCGTATAGAACCAGTGTTTGTCATTTCCTTTATATCATTTACTGCCCATCCTCTCTTCACACACACACACACACACACACACACACACACACACATAAACACACGCGTTGTAGTGACATTTATTTTGTGTGAGGTTTGTGTAAAAGAAAGATTAATATGAGATGAAATGTGTCTGTACTTGAAAGGTGATGTAGTTCATGTTACCATGTTGTGCTTTGAGTTCATTCCCTGTTGGAAAAAAGGAAAGAGAGAGGACTTAACGTCATAACTTGGATTGGATTTGAATCCTGTTGTATTCACTGCCAAGGCTCAGCAGCAATATTACTGCTGGTGTTGTTATTCAGACAAAACACTCCTTTCGTTCACCCGGTCTGTATTTATTCTCCACCGTCCTGTGGTGTGTGTAGTCTCTTTAGTTCACATGTTGTTGATTGGTTCTCTCTAGACATAAACCTGGATTGACCATTTTATTAAATGTAGAAGGTTTTTTTTTTTTTTTTTTAATTGAATCCACTGCTGTTCATTTCTCCCAGCTGATCCAAATCTAACCTGAACAGCCGACTGGATTTCTCTCCTGTTTATTGTCTTGTCCTCGACTGAGACGTCGTGTCTGTTCTAAATTATAGAGCTGTGTTCTGTAGGTGGTGATGACGTAGAGCCAGAGTCTTACCTTTCACATCTTGCCATGACAAAGTGTAAGGAATTGTTCTGTTTGTCCATTAATTTGTTTTTTTTTTCTAAAAGAAGAGAATGACTCTAAACTGTGAGACTAGATGTTTTGATATGATGCTCTTATTTTAACGTTCTGATGACGAACAGTTTACAGAACCTGCTGCATTTCTGACAACATGTGTCAAGATTTCTAAGGAGCATGTTACTTTTTTGGCATGACTGAGCTGTGTGTGTGCATGTGTGTGTGGTTGTGATCCACATGTCTGTGAATTTACTGAAACACAACAGTCTGACTACCAATACTATATTTGTTGTTGTACATACTGTAGACCTGTGTATATTAGTTGTAAAATAGCTCCGTCATGACTTGAATAAAGCTGAGGGCTTATGATCCGGTTTCCTGCTCAATGATGTTTGCAAAATGTTCAAAACACATAAAACAAGTTATAAACTTTGAATGAGTACAGATTTGACTTTAAGACATGCTTTTATCTTTTTAAATAAGTATGTTTTAGAGAGCTACAGTAGATGGTTAGCTTAGCTTAGCATTAAGACTGTGAAAAAAAGGGAAACAGGTAAGCTAGCTCTGTCCAAAAGTAGCTCTGAGTTTTGCTTTTAGTACACCTCCTAAGCTAATTTTTGATTCAGGGTGATTACCATAATGGTGCAAATTCCCAGATGTTAACACGCAGACAGAACAGCAGCGGGTCAGTTCTGCGTTCAGTCGGAGGCTGAGGTGAACAAAAACACACACAACTCAGTTAACTTACAGCTAACTGCCGTTTGCATCTTTCACTTTCAGTCCGAACACACCTTGTATGTCACTAACTGACAATTTTTAGGCTATTTCATTTGATTAATCAAACACCAATCAAAATGACGAGGGTGTGCGTAACTTCCGTTCACTTCTGGACAGAGGAAAGCTAACTCTGTCTCCAGGTCACCTGTGCCACGCTGAGCTGTTGCTGGCTACGTAGTGTGCAGCAGGAATGAGTTGAAGACAATGCGTTTTTGAATGAGTCTTCAGTTAAATGTCTCAAACAACGTGTTTGGTCAACAAATGTACAAGAGATTTTTGCAACAGGACACGCCATCAACACGCCCAACACGAACACTCATCTACTAGTCTATCATTAGAGGAGGAATGTAGCTGCAAACCTCCGTCACAGTACAACCTGTGGATTGATCAATTAATAGTAAATTGTGCATAGTATGGTGTAGTAAGAAGCAACTGTAGTGCGTTTATAGCAATTGACATTGAATATACCACCATACCATTAGATTTTTTACTTACAGACATTATTTACACTTAAAAAACCTTTTTGAAAGAAACGTCTAAGTATCATAAACTTGTGTTTGCCACAGAATTTATTTTCTGCAACCAACCAAAACTGAAAAATCCCAGAAGCTTTTTTTACGAGGGAACAAGCATGATGCTAACTTCCAGGTAAGCCAACTAAAATACTTCTTATGATTATAATCTCATTTTATTCCAGTCAAATAAAACATTTAAATGTAAACTGTATGCATTCTAAAATAAATCTGCCAATCCTAATCTTGTCAACTTTAAACTCTGTCTTGACCTCAGATTGCTTTATAAAATAATATCAAACCACATCACTGATGCATGTTATATACCAGGCATGATGAGCAGTGAATGGGAGATGAACATAACTGTCCCCATGTCGGTGGCAGCTGTGTATCAGCGGGTAAGTGAGGTGAGCTTGTAAAAACATGGCAGCACACAAGTGTGAGCAAGTGCCGGTAGTTGGAGGATGTGTTTACTCTGGCAGAGGTGTGAAAGAGTCTCTGCTGATCTGTCCACCAGGTTTATCTGGATGTCACAATAGAGGGCAGCGAGCAGAAGACACACTCTCTGGAAGTGACGCTTAAATATGATATAGCTTGACTTGAACAAGACTTGGCCTGTCAGTTTAATTTAAATCAAAAATAGATGGATTTTTACTTTTTGAGGGTTCTTCAATAATTACCAGTTCTTGTTTCCTACTTCAGTTTCACCATTTTAATTGAACTGAATTTATTCTGCTGAGTTGTTCTGAGTGTTGCTCTCTTCTGTGAATGTCGCTCTCTTACAATTAGAGGAAATTTACTGTCCACCTCTGGCTGACCCCTCCAGTTCCAGCTATGTTTCACACCTAGGGTGCAGAATCTATCCCCTTCACCTGCCACCTCACTCACTCACACACTCACTCACACACACACACACACACACACACACACACACACAGTCATGTTTCCGTCATTTTAGGGGACTTTGCATATACTTACAATAATATACCGGAGACCTACTCCTACCCCAAACCCTTGGACCAAGTCTTCCCCCTTAAATGTTATTAATTACATTGTAGGAACATGCGCTTTGTCACTGTAAGGAAATGTGCTTGTGTTAACAGATTCATGTCCCCATAACATGAGTAATACACATCCACACACATGCAAATACATTAAAGCTTTCAACATGCACAATATTACCACACATATCCCAAATTGTATTACCTATGATATTTTTATTTGTAGTCAAATGTGCCATTGGTCCTCTTTAAGACACCACCTCTGGAGTGTTTACCAGATTGTACATTAGCTAAAGTTGCCAACAGTACAGTATGCTGGGCACATACAGTAGAATTTTTTTTTTTTTTTTTTTCACAATCTGGTAACTACCGAGGCTGTTGATCACTGACGAGACACATATTTCACGTGATACCAACATGTTATCTATTGGCTCACCAATCTTGGTAGAAGCTGTTACAAACTGTCAGAAATCCTACACAGACATAAACAAAACAATCATTTTGGACCTGACAAACATTTAGAAATTTGCGATTCACAATCATATTAATGTTATATAGACATTTGTCTACATAAAACCTTTATCATCACGACTGTGAAGTGAGTAAGTCTCGACCATCTACATCAGTTTTATCCTTCTATTGATGGAAATGTCAGAACATTATTAGGGAAATATCAAATGCTTCGTGACCATGTACTACCAGAGCACATTAAAATGCTCCTTGGCAAAGTTTTAACAATGTTGAACTCTGCAGAAACAGATGAAACATCATTCTTGCAAAATATTTTCCCTCATTTGTCGTGTAACAGTGGTGGCGGAAAGCGATGTGTGACACGCTGGGTATTTATCTGGTAGCACCATTTTCATACGGATCAAATTATTCAGTGAGCCTTTGCGTCCATTGATTCACTCTTTCTTCGTTTTCTCCCTTTAACCAGCTTGCTTATCAGAAACTGATTCTATTGTCTGGTCTGACTTTAACAGTTCATTGCTCTCTACTGTGGTTATGAGCAAACGCTTCAGTCTAGATGAACCAGCCACCATGAAGGCCTTCCCTTCTGCGACGGTCAGAAGTCATGGTGATATTTAATAATACGCTGTTCGCTGTCAGAACTCCGACTACGCTCCGCAGACATTAACTCTCACTGGCGGAGTTGCAGAGACTATTTCGATAAGCAATTAGTGATTTCACTTTGAATGAAAAACAAAAGCAAAGCTGCCCCAGAGAGGACTAAATTATCTTCTTTTTCTTCCCTGCATTTAACTAAACCACTCATGAAATGTATAATAGTACTGGACTGCAGAGCTTGTTAAAGTTTTCCAGACGGACCACGCTGAGCTTCAAACAACAGCTTGTTTTTTTCTGCTGAAAATGGTTCCCAGTAGAAGATCTAAAAAGGCAAAGGCAGAAATAAAGTCTAATTTAATTGTTACAATTTCATCCTTCCTCAATTTTCCATATACTGATTCTTTCCTCTGATCTTCTTTCTTTGTTGTATCACTTGGTATAGCGGCGCCAGCCCAACGTCCCCGCAGGAGTCACCGAAACGGTTTAATGTGATATTATTCCAAGCAGAGGGAGCGCACTGGAGGTCGCGGTGGGGTTGATGGACTCAGGAGGCCCAGACAGGTGGCAGGCAGCCCAGCCTCAGAGCCTCCTGTGGGTGTGCGTCCACCCAGAGGTGCCAAACTCCCAGCCAGGCTCCCACAGCCTCACCTTGGTCAGGGTAAGCGGCGGGGTCGCGCAGCGGGTTCAACCCCAGTTCACCCTGCCCTCAGCCTGACACAGCACTCATCTTATGATTAGATAATTTATGTTTTATCTTTGGATGATTCATACATACACCTGGCCACCTCTCACTATTTAACATAGTGTTCAGTATTCATGGACCTTGGAGTTGGCAGGGCTTTAGTGTTCTGGTTAACCCTCTATAAACACCAGACAAAGACTATCATCTGATTCTTTCTTTCTTATCTGAGTATTTTTTTTTTTAGATATCTGGATTGATGCAAGGCCGTTCTCCATCAGGGGCCATAAAACCTTGATACAGAGCCAACCACAAAGTGCTAATGTTTCATGGAGACCGAGCTGAGAAGAATCAGAACTATTAATTGTGTTGAATAGGGATGGGATTTGTGACTGGTTTGCTGTTCAGACGATTTGATAAACAGCAGCGATGCCAAGAAAAACCAAACCTGACAAATAACAGATCAGAGAAATTGCCTCACAGCTCAAAAAAGTTCCAATCTCCAATAAAGAGTGGATGAATTTTACAGATAAATATCAATTTATCACCTAAATGTAATTTAATTTCTCTAAAACCAACAAAACATTTCAGTCCAAAACTATCAAAAAGTAAACTATCAAACTATTACTATCACAATGTGATCTGGTGCTGTGCTAAACGCAACAAAAGGTGAAATCTGTGATAATGACATCACTATATCTGTATCAAAAATGCATAATTCTGGTGTTAAAATAAAACCCTTTCTGCTGTTCTACACACAGAAAAAGAGAAGGCTGAGAAAGCCTGGAGAAACTCAGGGAAGCGAGGGGAGAGCGGGGAGAGAGGGGGACACAGGGAGGGTAGCAGGGACTGTATTTTCCAGCCTGCCTGGTTCTCACAGCTGAGGTGTGAATCGACGCCTCCAGACTCATCAGTTCTCATCAGTGTGAAACCATCACACCTCTGCTTTAACTGGATAATGCAGGTCATTATGCTTCATTAAATGTATTTACATTCACTACATCGCATTTTTGCCATGTAGGACATATAGGCTCTCGTCCAGAAGCACGCAGGAACAGGAGCAGCAGTGGCTTAACTTCCGAGATCAATGAAAAGAAAGCGAGGGATCAAAGATCGCAGCTCGTGTCTGACTTGCTGTGACTATAAAATGATCACGCTGGTGAGAAGTGGGATATAAAGAGGAGGAGATCAAGAGGAGGGCAGAGCACACTGATGTCAGGTTCAAGGTTGGAGTGAGGTGAGGAGGACGAAGTAAGTGAGGACAGGATCACCGCTCAGTGCCTCTCTTAATAAAAAGAAGGAATCTCCTGTCTCTTCCTTGACATTAACATGGTGATAAAAAAGGTTTAACCACAGAAACGTCAGCTTAGTCTGTTCAAACATGTAATAATGGTTCTCGAGCCAAATGACACAGTCTGCTGGCTCCATTTTTGTTTGATAAAAAGTTCCACACTGGGCCCAGAATTCAGTGGAATCATAACACTGACACTAAATCAGAACTCTAAACCCTTAAAAAGTAAATTGTAACCAGAGCTGTCAGATAAATGTAGTCAGTTACTGTTTCAGCCACGGACATATCAAGAACTCCTCAGCATTCTGTTTCTGTACGATGTTGAACGTTTTCAACAACAGTTCTACATACTGCCCCTTTAATGATTTTCATGTGGATTTTCCCATAATTTCAGGTCATAACTGTAAATATGTATGATGATTTGGATGATTTTGGACATGGTGGTGTGCTTTTGTTTGAGGCACATCTATGCAGACACTTATATTTGTTCACAAGTTGAAAACAAAATGAAAACATCATCGTGTGCCTCATAATGTTGATGGGAGTATTAACTCACAGCATCTTCTTCTGTCCATCTATAAAACAACAGATCATTTTATTTACTTTCTCCCACTTTCTCCCGAACCCTTCCTTGACCAGCGTCTTTGGCGAGAAGCGTGGGATCACTGAAAACAAACCCTGTCCCCTACACATGTGCAAAATGCATCTAGGTTGCAGCAGGGACAGAAAACCCAAAAAGCAAAAACTGTTTATTGTTTTGAGCAGGAGTCAAAATTCACACTTCCACTCTTGTAGCTGAACTTTCCCAGACACAGGGGAGGAGAGGGAGAGCTACTGAGACCAGGTCCCTGTCAGGGAGTGTGTGTGTGTGTGTGTGTGTGTGTGTGTGTGTGTGTGTGTGTGTGTGTGTGTGTGTGTCTGTTCAGGGGCCTCTGCTTTAGACAGTGACGGTTTGTGAGAATCTGCGGAGGTGTCACTTCACACCTCTGTGGCCTGGCCCCGGACTTATAAACCAGTGCAGCAGAGCTGAGCAGCACTCACAGCTTCCCAGTCTCTCCAGTCAGACCACTGAGACCCTCTACACAACATGGATACCTCCTCTGTGCCTCTGCTCAACTACAGCCTTCAGTACCAGTGGTGCTCCGACTCGGACCTCTCCAGCATCTCCTCTCCAGAAACCCTCTCCCCAGTCACTTCTATGGACTCCAGCCTGTCTCCTTCCTACCAGCGGCTGCCACAGTCCGCTCCTAAGGCAGCAAAGACTGGATATTCCCAAAAGTCTGAACGTGGCCGGAAGTCAGGCCGAGCCAACCGGATTCGCAGCAAGCAGAGGGAGAGCGCCAGCGAGAAGGAGAAGCTGAGGATGAGGGATCTGACCAAGGCTTTGCATCACCTCAGGTCCTACCTGCCGCCCTCAGTGGCCCCCGCCGGACAGACTCTGACAAAGATCGAGACCCTCCGCCTCACCATCCGCTACATCTCATACCTGTCGGCGCAGCTGGGCCTCAGCGAGGAGGCGCTGTTTCAGAGGAGGGAACAAGGAGACACCTCAGCCAGCGACACCTCCTCCCCCGACATCCTCAGCTTCTTCCAGCACGGCTCCATGGGAGGGCAGGAGGCCCAGCTGCAGAACCAGAGCCTGAACCAGGGCCTGTACCCAGACCAGTGTCACAGCCAGAACACCATGCTGCATTCTGGGAGCTTTGGTTTTGGAATGGATCAATACATTGGAGCTCCTCAGGGAGACATGAGCATGGATGTCATGCTGCAGTCACCTCCAGCAACACAGCCCTCCTGTCAGGTATGTCAGAATTCACACATGAACTTCATTTAAGACTCTCAATATGGAAAAATTACAATTTTTTAATCAATTTACCAAAAACTAATCCAATTCCCTGTTGATTTGTTTTATTACAGATGTGTGCCGAGGACTTCTGCATGCCGTTGGTTCCCAGAGAGTATTGGGGTTAAACGCTCCAACACTGCACCGCCACCATCCAACAACAGACACAGACTACTTCTCTGTTTGTACTGCCTCACTGTGAAACTAGTAATTTATTCTAAATATATATGCTATTCTACATGTTATTTATTTGTACTGTGAAATGTACCATGTAAATATTAATATGTCTAACTATTTTTATATTTCTTTATACCACTATTTATAATAAAATATTGAAATGTCTCTTGTTTCGTCATCATTCGAGGTGTTGCTCCTGTGCCGCGGTTGTAGGTTTGAAAAGCTGTGGGTGAGGGTTGAGGATAGGGGGATTGTTCACAGCAGGGTTGCTGGTTCAAAACCAAAAAGAAATAGAAAATCTGCTCAGGGTAGTATACCATATTTGTATCATATTCCTGAGCGTGACACATTACCTCATGGTTGTAGAGAGTGTATGTGAAGTTACCTTACAGACTATGAGGCAGGATGGGCTGATGCTCAGGGAAAATGCTAAGAGTGCCCTCTGCTGGTCATAAAGGCACACTGGCACCCTACAAGATCAACAGCTTATTATACGAGGAAAGGTTCATTTGTAACTGACCCACAAATACTGATCAAAAACAAGGTGAAGATGGGTTTGATCTCATTTAATAATGTAATTATCACTACTGAGTATTCATGGGTCAGAACATGAACATGTTGAGGGGCACCACAGCTGGTGGGATCCTGCTGCACGATGATGGATTCTTAGAGTCAGTGTTCATTTGTAGTTTGTCTCCTTTTGAGCAAATAACTTGTCGCAAAAGCTGTGAGATAGAGACTGAAATCCTTTAACATACACCCCTTTTTTTTCCACCCACCCACTTTTTTTTTGTTTTGCCTTAAAGGGGCAATGTGTAGTTTTGGAAAAGAAATTAAAACTCAGTATTTTAATATTTACAATATTAATGAAGTAATAATACAAACTATGTACTTATTTTTTTTCCCATAACTGAATAAACAAGCTGTTCTCAGAGAAAATAAGGTCCCAGAACACTGTGAAGGTAGAAAGGTGGCAGGGTCCGCCACTTATAAACAAAGTAAAACAGTATGAATTGTGTTGTCCTTTAATGTAATGTTTGCTTATTCAGTTTTATTCTGTTGTGAAAACAAGGAGAGTTTGTTGAGTTTGTTTAGCAATAAAAAAGTTAGTCAATGTAAATCTTTCTCTTCTGATAAAAATGTCTCCCCTCTATACTACATATTGCACCTCTAATTATCGTTAAGATTATTAAAATATATGTTAAAGGTTAGGTGATAAGTCATTTTTTCAGGTGTCCAGTTCATGCTTGATGGCTCATTGCTAATGTTCACACTGACAATGAAGAGCTCCCCTCACTACTAAGTGATGGGAGCAAAGCCACAGTGCACATTTTAGGCAAAAATGCATTTTGAAGTTTGTCTTCAGGTAACGTGAGGCTCCATAGGTCTGGATTAGTCATATAAAGTGTTTCATCCTGAGTCTTTTTTTACCTCCAGTACAGCTAAACAACGACACACAAAGATTTCAAACCAAAATAACAACAGCAGGCATTTTTACTTGCAAAAGAACAGATGTTACTAATAACATTACTGATGGCTCCAAGTTTGGAAAGACTTCGGACATAATACTTCACAATAAAGTGGAATTTGTTGCAACGCATTAATAAACCTTTTTTGATTTTAGAAAGGAAAATACATATAAGATCGTTTAGCACCATTATCGCACCATTCAGACACAAGGCCGTTAAAAGTGCTTCACAAGAGCACAGATACTTTAAAAGACAAAAAGCAAAAATACTCAGTATGTGGTTAGACATAAAGAAGATAAAGAAAATGCATCGAAAAGACAATAAAAACAAAGAGTTACAGATTCAAAAAAAGAGTCACAGTGAATATGAATGTTTCAAGCTATGATCTAAATAAAATATGAAATAGAACATAACACATTAAGGTTTTCACAAAACTGTCTGTGGAATGTGTCTGTTGACGTACGATTAATATGCTCCCATATCCACAAAGAGAGCTCAACTCATTCTTACTTGATCTAATTAAGACTACATTGATCTGGCAACAACAGATGGAGCTCCCCATGTGAATATTGTGTACCATAAACCCCCTAAACATGGGATCAAGTAACATAACCGATTAGCACAGCACACATGCCTTCCAGAAACATTAGTAACTTTCTCCCACGCTCTGAAGATTGTGAAATTATAAGTCTCAGGTTTGTTCACAGCAGAGCAGAGATCAGCCTCTGACACAGGTTAGCTAGTTTATTTAGTATATCTTTGTTAATGGGGCTCTGCAAACACAGAGAGGTCCTTGGCACCGCTAAGTCTAGACTAAGACATAAGAGCCTCACGACTCATTCCCCTTTTCTCTCACCTGCAGCCCTAATTACCTGCCAGAGCCAACAGTGAGGCCTTTAGTATTCATAGGAGAGAGTGGATCTGCATAGCAGGCAGGAGAATTAGGCCCCGGTGTTTAGTTTGCCACATACATGCAGTTCATTTGAAATGCAAGCAGCAAACCTAACACAAAGCCTAATACACTCACTTAGGTCTTTTATCACAGAAGAGCTAATAAACCCTGTGGGCTAAAAGGGCTCGGGATGAAAGGGTTAGCACTGCTGTGCTGATTATTCACTCATTACATGTGAGTAAACACCGTCAGAGCTAATGTGGATTAAGAGAAGGCAGATCCTCTCTATCATCAGCCCGGGAGGCAGTGAGGAGAGTTGACAGCTGGAGATGTTCTGAGGAAGTTAAACATCAGCTAGTTGATTATTTGAAACATTATAATAAAAGAGGTTATTTCACCAGAATATACTCAAACAGAAGAACTCAGTTTTTTTTCAGTGTGTAACTGGAAGGATACCATCTGTAAATCTCTTATCAACCAAACACTAAAGTGCAAATTCAAGTTGTAATAAGTGATATCAGTTGTTTTATACGAGTGTCAGTCTCTACCACATGATAGCTACTTCATTAAATAGTGCTCGTATTAAAAAAGTTACCTTTACGTTACAGAGCAACAGGTCATTTGTGTGTGTAACAATGACAGATTAATACTGGGGATGACAGAAATATAAATGCTGGGTGACTTATGTGATGTCCTGTCACATAATCATGCAGGGGGAGCCACGGTTCGTGTAGGGACTAGTCTTTGGCTCAGCTGTCAGGTCTGGTGTCACCTCACACACTTTACAACTCAAGACAAATAAAGATAAACTAAACCAGCCCCACTACAATCAGCGAGAACATTTCAAACTGAAGTTCTTCTGATGTTTTTGTGTCCTGAGATTCCCATCCTTGCATGATTCTCATTTCAGAGGTCTGTTTTTGCTGCATAACTGAGGTGATGGGAGCTGTGTGAGGCCAGTTCACACGTCCCACTCATGGGTTGCACCTCTGCTGCGGAGCAGGAGTCAAATGTGACGCGACGGTTTGTGGGAACGCTGCTCGAGCCTCAGATCCACGGCCAACACCTGACCATCAAATCAACAGGAATATCAGAGAAGATGCACTGATCTGTTGATACCATCAGAAATAACAACCCTGCTCATGTAGATTAAATGAATCGTGTGAATTGATAGAACATCGTCACTTTCACTTCAGGTCAGATCTTCCGAAATTCTTTTTGTAGTGTAAAATTTACATCATAACATACTGAGATACTTGTTTAAAATAGCCTGAGCTTTCTATAGTTTCTCATAGCAAGGATCACTGAGAAGGTCACGACTGATTCTATGATATATCTGTAAAAGAACGCCATCAACTTCCTTTCAACATTAAAACACTAACATGAGAAAAATAGCATGTTAGCCATTTAATGCTTTAAATTCACTTTCTGCTGTTTCAAATGAAACAGTGATTAAAGACGTGATACAGTCATAATATTTACAATAAATATGGTATAGAAATTACAAAATGAATGAATGAATGAATAGTTTTATTTCGGTTACAATATAAAATACTTAAATCATGTGCAATCAACTGGCAAATATTATCATACAGACTTTTCATTTTTTCTCACAAAAAAAAAAATATTAAACAATCTCTGTAACCGAAAAAGGAATAGGCTGAAGCCAAGGCTTATTTTTGCCTATCCTGTGCAATCCATGAAATAACCCAAAGTATTAGTAAAGTATCATTCTTTCCTCAACAAAAATGTTGAGGAAAGATTGAGAAGATTTCTTAAGAGATACAAAGCTGCAAAGTAGATATTAAAAACAGTTGAATAACTGACAACATGATACATCATGATCATCATCTACACGATCATAATCAATCTTCATAACTCTCTATTACGTGCTCTAACAAGAGTCCCTCCAACCTTGGCTCTTGTTGGGAGATTTGTGGAACTTGTATCTCCATCATCCCAATTCTTCAGTCACAGGGACATTAACTGGATGGTTCTTAATGTTAGAAATGTTAGATTATTTCTGTTAAACATTTATCTGACCAGGCAAGAGATCAGAAATGTTTGTAAAGGAGACTTGTACTTCATATGTGTGTGTGTGTGTGTGTGTGTTTTATAATTAATACTAATGAAACACAGTTCAGGCCGGTTCCTCAAATACAAAGTGTGTGGAGTTATTGGCGCTGCACACTCTTTCTGTGTGGATCAGGGTTCCCAGGCCGGTGAGGTCTGCCTCTGTCCAAACAGGACGAGGTGTAAACTCCTCACACCTCACAGCTGCCCCGGCACACTTTTCTGACCTGACCTCCGGATGGATACCAGGGCAGAGAGAAAGAGATGTAGGGCTGTCATATTAACCTCAGTGTTTCGATGAACTTTTACTGGACATGGATGATGATGGGACATAAAGTTGATTTCTGTGATTGACTGATCATGAGACTCATACAGTTATATTTTAATCAGCCAATCATAAAAATGTGATATTGGACTAATGCATATTTTATAACAGATCGTTTAGCTTCTTCCCTCACTCTCAGGGTCCCTGTCATGTTCCCGGCTGCAGCAGTGTATAGTGTGAACTTGTCTACTTTATGATCTCCGTGCAGGCCGCCAGCTCACACCTTGTTCCGGGGCTGACTTGTTTCCCATGGGACCCCCTGGCCTACGTGTCAGCCCTGCTCCCAGAGCTTCTCAGGACCAGAGGTGGCTGCCGGAGGTGCAACCTCACACCTCCCACCACATATATGGAGCAGCCTCCCTGGTCCTCCTCACTATCCTCTGCCTGCCTCACCAGCAACACAGCTACAGCTCAGGGAAGAGCTCACAGCCACAGCACCGACTTCAACTACAACTACAACAGCAGCCATGGAGATGTCCTACTGCTCTTCTCTCCAGCTCCAGGACGATTCTTTCCTGTTTGACTGCGAGTCCCTGCTGGACAAGTCTTATGATCCTCTGGCCTATGATCCAGCTGCAGACACTGGATACTTCAGCGCTGGAAGCAGCCTGTCTCCCACCTCTTCTGTGGACTCCTTCTGCTTCTCCCCTGCCTCCCTCCAGACTGCCGGAAACAAACAGAACCCTTTGGACTGTTTCATCTTCAACAGCCCGGCAGCACCTCATCCGACCCACGAGACACAGAGTCTGCCCTGCTCCAGTTCTGCCACAACCGCCTCTGCCACGAGGAAATCCAGGTCCAGGTATCCAGGAAAGAAGCGGGAGACAGCCAGCGAGAGGGAGAAGCTGAGGATGAGGGATCTGACCAAGGCCATGCAACACCTCAGGACATACCTGCCACCCTCAGTGGCACCAGCTGGACAGACCCTGACCAAGATCGAGACGCTGCGCCTCACCATCCGCTACATCTCCTACCTGTCAGATCAGCTGGGCATCAGCGAGGAGGCGCTGGAGCAGAGGAGATCGGCAGGCTTTGTGAAGCAGCCCCAGACCTTGAGCCAGTTCCTGGGTCAGCCAGCAGCCAGCTGCAGCCCACAAGAACCAGACTGTACCTTCATGAGCACAGCGCCTCTGCAGCCCTCATATCAGGTATGTTCAGATCATGGTCAGAAAATGTATTTCACTAGATATTAAAGAAAACTTTTCTTTTTGATTTGTTTGTTAAGAATCTATCTATTTTCGACGGTTTAAGTTTATAACCAAAATCTTTTTTCTTCCATCAGGTGTCGAGTGGAGTTTGTTTCCCCAGCGAGCAGTACTGGATGCCTCAGCAGCAGCAGCCGCTACAGAACGAAGCCTTCTCCTCACAGTGCTGAGAGACACAGCGATCGACACACTAAACTTCATTGCAACAATGACCTCCAACAACATTTATGGACAAAACTTCTAATTTTTGTTATTTTGAACAAAAAGTGCGACTTCTTTTTGTACATAGAACTGTATATTTATTGATTTTGTTGTTTTACAATGTGACCAGAATAAATGTTATTTATCAAAATGATTCTTGACTTCGCTGCATTTGTCCAGCTGGGTTTGTTGTTTGCTCTCTGTTTCTGGGATCACTGGGACTAACTAAACAAATGAAATCAGACAGACTTAGAGCTCGGCCTCCACTTCCTAACACAAACACTGCAGCTGTCAGCAGTACAATGAGGTGCTAAACAGGGAGCACATCCCCTCTAAAGTCCTGAAGGAAAGACCCCCACTGAGAAAAGTGGCAGCTGAACCAGGACCAGTTAATTGGCACCTTTTTCTATCCTGTGTAAACACGGCTGGTGGTTGAGGCCCTGAATGAAAGCTCATGATGAATTACTGACCATATTAGGTTCAGAAACTAGGCCAATAATGCTGTTGAGTTAGTTTAATATCACCTCTAGTTCTGACTGTCACATGCTGTAAGATGTGTCCATATACTTAATATGGGTAAAGACAAGTTAGTGTTATACGTTTCAGTTGTTAAAGCTGAATTTGTGAATTGATATTTACACTGTAATCTTTTATAATCTCAGATGTGAAGCTGGTGTACCTACACTAACTGAAGTTTTTGAGGACATTCATTTTCAGTCGGGCGTTTCACATTCAGTAAAGGTTGTTTTTGTTCCCTCCTGCAGTTCTTGCAGTCTTCAAACACAAAATGTTGAGACACAAAATGTCACAATGTTATATTGCTTTTATTTCAAAGACTGGCATCCACAGAAGATGCAAACACATACAGTGATATAGAACATCACACATTTGTGTCGTGAAATTCCTATAAAAATCTCTCAAATATTGACAGTACATACAATATTAAAAAATGTCATTATACAAAACCTGATTTTGGTATCAAATAGTCATAAAAAGGCTTAATCAAAACTTAACTTAAGCTCTGTCACATTCATAACATTTATGAGAATAAATTTGGCTTCAGGTAGAGTAAAAGTCAGTGGAGCAATCTGCTGAGTGTTAAACTGGAGAAGACGTTTCTGAGATGAACCATTCCAACACCTGGTCCTTGTTCATGGCCACCCAGTTCATGTTGGCCTTGGTTCTCTCCAGTGACTGCTCAAGAGCCGCGCTGCTTGTGCCCAGTGACCCTGCATTGTCTTCTTTGAACTGCACCAACTGGAGATGAATGAGAGAGAGACAGGTTACTTCGATTCACTTCTGCAGACAAGTACAATACTGAAAAAATATAAACAATGTAAATATAATGCAGTAATAAAACCTGTTGGTCTTCTTCACTTAAATTTCAAAGATAAGAACAATCCAGTCTTCCCATTACAGGACCATTTCTTAAACTCACGGCTGTGGCCCAGCCTATCTGGGCCTCCTATCTTATCTTCAGTTAAGTTAATTTGTAACAAAAACTATACATTTGTTAGCTTCTCCAACATGGAAAAGCAAGTCAGCGCGGCTCAGTTTGATTCAGCGCGGTCAAAAGTGCTGGTGGAAACGGCATTAAACTGTGACTGAAGTGTTTTATAATGAGGCCTCTGGAGTATGAATAGGCTATAGGATGAGGATGTAACACAACTTGAATAGAAAGTTTGTGCTTGTACTGTACCTGATGTACTGTTAGTGCAAACATTAGCATAGTTATTCATGTTAATTTATTGATAAACTGTCAATGCTAAATGAAAACAAAGAGGTCATTGAGCCAGTCAGAAAACAGAAAACAACAAGTACCTGCTTATACTCAAATTCTGAGGAGAATCGTTTGGTCACTCCGCTAATTAGTCCTCCAAAGGAGAATCCACCATAGCTGAGGAAAAGGCAAAAACATGTCAGGCTTCGGTAATTTTGCAAACAGCTACAAGATGTTTGGTTATAGACGGCAGCAGGCCTGTGAGGATGCACTCCCAGCTTTACTGTAACAGCGCCGAATGATCACATGTGTACATCAGTGAAAACTCACTCATTGACTATATGGTCCCAGTTGGCTCTGACAAAGTCCCACGCCAGAGGCTGACCGATGGGGTTACCAGCAATAGAAACAACAGTGGAGGTGGCATCCTGCTTACGGATCTTGGTCGGGTCCAGACAGTACTCCAGATACCTGCAACACACTCACAGTCAGGACAGAAGCACAACTCGCCACATTTACTGTTTGCTGTGTTTGACGCTGGAAATCAAAACACTGCAGTCACCGTTCTCTCTCAGCACATGTGAGCTACAATAGTTAAGTCTGGACTTTAAGTATTTTCATTTTTAGCAGAGTGCAAAGTGAGCTTCCGGACAGTCATCGTGCAGCATTATGTCAGTGCTACTGACCTGTTGAGCAGCCAGGGCTGTTTGGTGCATGACAGAGCATACATGAGCTTATCAGCCTCTGAAGCGATGGTGGCATTCTTAAACATGGACCAGGCAAAGTCCCACTCATCCACTCCTCCTGCTGCGATCGCACTGCAGTACACTGTGGTCTTCAAGTTGGGACTAATCCTGGAACGATTGTGAAAGGTGACAAAGTGTTAAAGGCAATGACAGCAGTGACAAGGGAAGGATTCAAGTGGGAAACACATATCGGAACGTACTTGTTGTTAGCTGGGTCGCTCATCCACTCTTTGAACCAGCCTGTGGTCAGCTCCTTACAGCCTTCCACTCCAGTGCTGCAGGCTAAGGAGATTGCATTCACCTGGTTGTACCTGGACAGGGACATGACATGATATGATATGATACAAGGCTCAGCAGAGTGAATGATTTAAAAAAAGGTCTGACTCTGAATCTCACATCTGGTGATCCCAAGCCTGCGAGCCGATGCGAAGAGAGATCGGTCCCTGTGTGTGGGATGGGTCACTTCCTTTGACCGTTATTTTACTTTATATGACTGATTTTGAAGGGTCATGTTTCTCTGCTGAAGACTTTAAATAGACTTTAAAAAAAACACATATAACCTGGTTGTGTTCCATAAAGTGTATAATAGTGTTGTTGTTGACTTTTGAATGGGAGCAGCTGTAACGCAAGCAATTTCCCCTCAGGGATCAATAAAGTGTTTCTGATTCTGATTAGTGTCAGAATTAGATTTTTGACAATTTTGTGTGCCTGAACTCAAACAACCGTCATCAAGTACAGCAGCTGTTTTTTAACAGCACATTAGTTGACTAATGTTTATTTTAGCGTTACGTTTTTAAAATTTGTTGATGTTACGATACAAGTCGACTGATGGTGCAATATGAAATAATTGTAGTTTTGGAATCAACTAAAATCATCAACAGAATATGACAAAAATAACAATAACATTTATGCAGGCCTGAAAACCTCTTTCTCCTGGAGGTCCAAAGCTAATATGCTAATGGTGTTAACACCGACACTACACTAGGTGAGCTACAGTAACAAACTAACAGTAGCTGAAGTCCGTATTGCTCCTTTAAGCATCTGTGGCAGCAAAGGAGGTGACATATCTCAGGTACTCTACTCATTTCCATTGGCTGACAGTCCTGGGGTCACCAGGCAGGATGTGTGCAGTTGGACCTTCTTAGAGTCCATTGAAACTCTTCAGTGTTGACTACATTAAGGTGAACAACATCATTCAAATCCGTTTGACATCAGGTAAAACCCACAGCCTGAAAATGCAGGTTTTCTATAGTGCTGCGTCGAAGGGTTTGCAGGAGTGAGAGTGCAAGTGAAAAAGTAAATATAACCTCAGGAGATGGAATATATTTCTATCAAGATAAGAGTAAATTGGAGTGAACACATTTAAGAGATACTAGAGACGTGGAGCAAAGTGCTGAAAAGGTTATGTGAGGGGAAGATTTTTATGAGAAAAATGGCTAAGCATTAGAAAATATCTAGTTTTCCTATGGGGATTATTAAAGTCTCGCCTTATATACACTGACTGTCAAAAAATAGGTGGATGTAAATTAATCATCTCTAGGGAATTTGTAAGAAAAAATCATTCTCACCATTGTTCAACATAAGATAATACTTCAGTACAATGTAGTTTCAATATGGTTAGAGTGTCTGCACTTATACTGTTGAAAACATCCTTACTGGTCGGTGTGATTGTCTGGGATCTTGGTCCAGTTGGCAGTGAGCTCTTTGAAGTGGTTGAACAGAGGAGTGACCTGTTTCTTTATGTAAGCCTGAGTGAAGATGGACACATTTGGTTAACTTCTGTTTAAAAAAGATACGTGTGTATTCAAGAAATACAGAGTAATATTATTTACAGTGATATTTTTCCTATCTGCAATCCATCATACACCTCTTTACTCAGCTGTTTTTCTGGGACCAGCATTGGAACCAATTTATTGATTGACCATTAAGCACAAACCTGCATGTGTCCATACACTTCGCTGCGATCGAACATGAGGAAGAAGTAGTTCAAGTTGCGACTGGCCGTCTCCCAGGGCATGTATTCCACTTCTTTATCGAGGAACTTGGTGGTCCTCAGAGCCAGGGTTGTGTTCACCATCTTTGCTCTGTAAATGGCACATACGATTACTCAGCACTCTCTTTCAAGATTGAACAACAACACTCAACAGAAAAAATGTACTCACCTAGCGAGGTTAAAAGCATCATCAATAATTTGAGCTCGGTTGATCACTGGAATGTCCTGGAAATTGGCAATAGAAATTGAGTTTGGGGTTTACTCATTTGGAAAAACAGCAGAAATAATGCGGCGCTATCTTCAGGAAGAGGTGTTGTACCTGATGTTTGGTGCTCAGCTTGTTGAGGAGACGTTCCCAGTTCTCTGAGTCATAGTTGACTCTGTAGAAACCCTTCATATCTATGTTGGCCACCAACCAGTCATTAACACCAAGTGCCATTTCTGCATTTGTAGCTGTTTGGATAGTGATTAAAAAAATAAGCATTCTTTTTATTGAGTCCATCATCCTTGCAATGCTTTGAACATTCACCTGAAATAAGTCTTACCTTCTTTGTTAAGAAGCCAGTACTGCTGTTCGACTCCACCAGTCTTAATCCACGTCATGGGGACAAACCACTCATACCTTGAGCCGCAACCATACAGAGTATACAGAGAGCAGGTGAGTTTTGCATGGCATGGTTTACTATGACCACACACATATTATATTCAGCACATTCACATGAAACCTAAAACATGTTTCCTACTTGAACTCTGAGGGTGTTTCCACTACAGATTCTGGGTCCAACAAGAAGTGTTTCTGGGTGATACGTCCAGTCTTGGTGTCGATGGTGACCACTGGGAAGCCCATCTGTAGGATCCAGCGGTTCATGATAACCTCCACAGTGTGGGGCAGCTTTATGCCATTTTTATCCACTGCCTGGTGACAGGAATATTCAAATGTTACGACTCTTCCACTTTGTGAAAAACAATTCAGAGGGCAGCAACATTCAGCAGTGCACTTTTTCTTAATATTCTTTCAAGATGCCATGACTTTTAATTTTACCTTATCTCAGAATTTACTTATTTTACTGTTGACTGTTGGAAATTGAGTTACAATGAATAACAAATGAATCCTCCAGATGTTCATTATGAGCCTCCATGTTTTTGTTAAAGAGTGACTCATGCCGATTTGGCCAAGCTACTGTAGCTCCCTGTTGAATAGAGTGGCTAATTTAGCAGCTAAAGAGTCAGATGTTTCCCTCAGGAACTGGTGGAAACCAACAACAGAGCCAAAAGGAGAGCAAATACAAGACTTCAAAAATGAAAACTCTAAATATGTGCGAACATTTCTCGGTTGCGGGATGTTTAGATACAGACAAGTGTTTGCAAACACGTTAGCCTTATTATTATTATAAGGTGCTAGTATGTGAGCGTTGAGCAGTGACAACTGCGTAAATATAAATGCACTCTATACAGGGTCAGAGAGGCGTGGGAGGTGGGGTCTTCACTCCATGAAAGCAGTAAAATCACACATCTGTGGGTTGTCTCTAATACATTACCAACAACCATTATTTAAATCACAAATATTTAACTTCTCACGGTATGAGTATTTCTTACATTGGCGATATGAAGAGGTTAAAAGAGACATGAACCACATACTGTAGGCTTAGTCTCTCTCTCTCTCCCTCTCTCTCTTCCTCTCTCTCTATCTTTCTCTCTCTCTCTCTCTTTCTCTGAGCAGTGTGCTGTCATATATTTTCATATTTAGATTAAATAACTGTTGTTGTGATCTACTTGACACAATAGTAACAAGAAGCAGGCTGCTGTGTGGGTGAAAGTCATAGACTTGGACCACGTGATGAAGTGAAGTCACCAGTAACAGCATCATGCCAGACTCCCTCACTAATCGTGTGATATTTAAGAGTTGTTGCATGAGGAGAAACGTAGACTTTGTGAAACGGCTGCAGCCAATTCGAAATTAATGGTCCCTCGTGTCAATGCGGCATTTAAAACAATATATTAACATGTTTCTTTACTTTAAAATGTTTTAGTTGCGGCATCACCAGCTTCCCTTAAAAAAGTGCTCAATTTTTAGACTTGGTGTATCGGATCAACTGTATGAACTATGTGAAGCACTTAATACAGCACATTCTTAACTATTTGGGCCTACCTATTCATTCAGCAGACGTTATACGTGCAGATATTCCTTTCTTTATGTAATAAACTTATCTTCTTCCAGTCATGTGGGTGTATATTTGCATAGAGAGCGGGGAAGTGAAATCAGATCTCAAGTGGTCACAAGACGCATGTCGAGACACATTGCAGGTCACAGGGAATTGATGAAATTAACTTATGATCTGATCACTCGGGATGGAATGTAGAACCGCTCACAGCTCTCCCAGGATGCACCTGTTTATCTATCTCCACCCTAACTGTTAGAAAGGGTTAGGCTCGGTTCATTCAGAGACCCCAACAAAGATCAAATTAGAACTTGAACACTGACTGTATCAAATGTTGCTGTTTAACCCCATATCTTACTGATTTTGCAGTAACATGATAATTTGGATTTTTTTTTGTGAAACAACCGTTTTGTGGAAAGTACGCAGTAATGATGGTAGTCATATCTTACCATTTGCAGGTGCTTCCAGAGGTCTGTGTAGACTGTGTTGTTGTACTTGAACTCCTGTAAGTATGTCTGCAGACAGATAATAACCTACTGGTCAGGCTTTTGTATCAAGTGGTGCTATTGCAGTGAACAACACAAGTTAACTGCAGGTCAATAAAATGGAGATATTACATCAATAACTCATACAGATAAGATAGTCATCAGTTTAACCATCTGTACTCACAGCGAGTCCTTCAGAAAAGACTTTCTCGGTGATAAACTCTGAGAGCATCCTGAGGACTGCAGCGCCCTGTAATGAAAAAGGAGGATATCAGTGTTTGTGGGCAACATATCAGAAAGAACTACAGCAATCTGTTCATGAGGATCAGCAATTCATTAGTGATTTAATTTGACAGATCCCAACGAGAGTCTTAAGGGTGACTTAATTATTTTTTGTTCAGTAGAGGTCAACATCTTGTCTGGTGAGAACAACACATCGTTACCCCCAATTATACTGCACCTTGCTGTATGTGATAGAGTCAAACAGTTGACTGATGTCCTCTGGCCTCTGCACGTCCTCTTCTTTGGATGAGAGGGGATGGGAGGAGGCCAAGGCATCCACACCCATCACACCAACGATCTCATTCAGAACTATTAAATCTTTCTGGAAAATACACAGAGAAATGTTTGTATTAGCATTGTTGCATAAGTGAACTCATTTTTTCACACTGGAGCAACTTAAAAGAAGGCCCATTCAGTACATTCAGGTACAGGTGAATTTGCAACTTGGATATATTTCTGCAATAGGACAAGACTCACCATATTCCACGTTGGTTCAGCATAGTTGGCTCCGAGATAAGAGACGTAGGTGGCGAAGCCCTCGTTGAGCCACAGGTCGTTCCACCACCTGGTAGTCACCAAGTTCCCAAACCACTGAGAGGACAGAGCTTCATTTTACTGGCAGGTTTTTAAACACATTTGGAACTAGACACAATTTTTATTGAATCTGATTTTTGGAAGGCAGTATCAAAACTATTGAATGTACTTAAGTGTTTTACCATATGAGCAAGCTCATGCGAGATGACTGTTGCCACCCACTCCTTGTCTCCATTGGACGACGCATGAGGATTATATAAGAGGGCAGTTTCTCTGTAGGTGATCAGGCCCCAGTTCTCCATGGCTCCAGCACTGAAGTCGGGAAGTGCAATCTGGTCTGAAACGAGAACAGAGGTCATTTTTGACAGCTGGCTGCCCATGTCAAGTAGTTATTAGTAGTACTAATACAGTGGTATAAACATATGTACTTTCTTTGTGTTGGTCTGTGTGTGTGTGTGTGTGTGTGTGTGTGTGGTTCCTACCTGACTTGCTCAGTGGGTATTTAGACTTGTAGTAGTTCTCAAAGAATGTCAGTATGGGTCCAGTCTTCTCCAGTGCATAGTCTCCCTGGCCCTCAGCTATAGCCTTCTTGCGAGCCCAGATTCTGACCTGGACACAGACAGCGCTTTATTAACATGACACCAACACAAAGGATGGTCGACCGGAGACGTGAGCTGAGGTTTGAGTCCAGCAGAGGGCAGCACAGAAACACTCACAGACATACATCTGTTGTATGTATCTGTACAGTAGTTTTAGTGGAAGTGTTTGCAGTTGATGGTGGGAGCAATAGTATGAGGGGTTTATAGAAACACATGAATAATGATAGATAATTGTGCCTGCAAATTCACTTCCATCAGTCAATACAGTTAACCAACACAAGCTGCTCAATCTGAAGAAAATCCTCTGGTAGGAGGAGGAGCACCTCGGTCAGATAAAGCAGTCCCTGAACTCCTGATATGATCCTAACATGCTAACACTTTTAGCTTAGCAGCTACAGTGCAGATGTTGGCTTTAAAGGGGTGTATGTAACTTCTTTTCATATTGAATTGGATGGTGAATTGGGATGACGGAGCCTTGGATTACGCTGGACGAGCTGTATGGAGCCATTTTGTGCTGTTTTCCATTGTTTTTGTTTTTGTCCCAAGTTTCCATCTATAAATTCTGTTGGTTAGGAGAAGTCTGCAACGCTGTTCTGCTGTGAAGCCCCAGAACTGTTCTGTGGACTATGAAACTTCACCTGACTTTCCATCAGAATGGGGGTAATGACCAAATTAAAATTTTTAGGTTAACTTATCTCCTAATGTTATAGTTAGATGATAATATTTATTGACCTTTGTTCAACTCTGCGGCTCACAATGCTACACTGGTAAATAACTATTAATGTAGGAAAAGGAAATACAAATAACGTTGCATATAAAGTAACTGGGAAACACATTATACAAAATAACTGTTATACCAGATGTATTATTCCCAGACCTACAAATGTAAATTATGTAGATATATTACACCTTTCTCATTTGTATGGTTCTGACTGTAAGTTGAATAAATAATTACCAAAACTTCTGCGGTCGGTTCTGTCCCAATGAATCCAAAATCACACACAACGAAAGCCAGCAAGTAGGTTGACATAATCTCTGTGGGCTCAAAGCTTGTTTGGAGTAAATGCTGGCCGTCCATAGTGACGTTAACAGGCTCTGTGCGAGGAGAAAGACAGCAACAGATTTATTATAAATGAACACATGAAGGAGGAATAAGCTCATTGACAATTACAGTGCAATACAGCTGAGAACTGTGTGTTAACAGCTGGAGCCCATCCCTCTGTAGTTGTGATTATTCTTTCAGGAATTCAAATGATTTTTGACAGATCAGTGTCATGAATAACGGCATTCAAAAATAAAACAAAATTGAACAGATTTTTTGTAAACAAAAAACCTGCAGAGGTCGGGTTAAAAATGAGATTCTGCCTCCTGTCAAAGTGTAACTGACGTACAGCACATTATGCTTATGGTTGGGTTAATATCAAACATTACACATGGACAGTTCACATGTGAAATGCTGCACTGGACACAGGAACTTGCCGTGGTTCATGCCGTTGGACAGAGCCACAGTGTCACTGGGGTGAATGAGAGTCATGTGGAAGACAGCTTTCATGGCCGGCTCATCGAAGCAGGGGAAGGCCTTCCTGGCGTCCGTTGGCTGCATTTGAGTCGTGGCCACAACTCTGACAAGAGCAGACAACAGATCCAAGCTCAAACCAAACCATCATTTTCTGTCATTTTTTTAAATGCATTTAAATATTTCTATGTGATCCATCAGCCGTGTAGCCGGTGGAAACAGAGGCACTGGGACAGGGATCATAGACAGAACAATAGCAGATTAGTTGAACTGAGTTGATTATATCGTGAAGCTTGATAGCAGCAGCAGTAACTGTAGCTGTAAATGTAAATGTAACTGTAACTGTATTGGTGTCCACCAATGTGCCTTTTTCTCAACAACCACTAGGAGTCACCCAAGTGACAATGTATCAAATCCCACCCATCCTCTAGTGCTTGTAAATGTAGCACTCCACACTTTTGGGAGTGTTTTTAAAAATGTTGTATTCGTATTTCACGTATCTAACTTTATTTAAATGTTTAAGTTGAAGGTATGCAATTACATCCTGGATTTAATACAAATCAGCACATAAATGGATCAAGTGGAGACTATCCCTTTACTTACATTATACTTCAGTGGAATAAACCTTTTTATTTCTCTTAAACAATAATTTTATCTACTGAACGGGTAAAGAAACAGAGCTAAAGGTTCGTTGTTATTAACAGCGTGCTTTAAAACACAAGATGACTAAACAGTTCTTCTCTTCAACTGGCTGATCTTTCTTATTAAAAAGAATAGTTTGACATTTTGGGAAATACACTTGTGTTGCCTTAATTCTCAGTGAGAGTTGGAGGAGAAGATTGACTTGACTCTCATGTCAGTCCAGTACTGTAAGCTACAGACCGCAACCAGCTAGATCAGTTTAGAAATAAGAAACTGGAAACAGGCATTGTAATTTGTACAGGCTACAGTTTGCCCTAGTTTACAGTCTTTTGCTAACTTGTCTTACTGGCTGTGTATATTAAACAGAAGGATATTTTCTCATCTAACTCATCACAAGAGTGAAAATGCCTATTTCTCAAAATGCTTAACTGTATCTTAAAAGTGAAGGTCTGGCTAAGATGAATGGTTTGTGATGGATGAAAAGTTTTCAAGGTGTTTCAAACCCTACATTACTACATATTAATACTTAGATTTTGTTTAACTCCTCAAAGAAATATTTAAAACAAATGAAATGACATTTTTTTTAAAAATAAGAAGCTCATACTTTTTCACACCATCTTCCATGTATTCGCTCCTGTAGAATCCTCCCAGGTCGTCAGCCAGCTCTCCAACAAAGTCTGTGAACAGCTCGTACCAGCTGCCGGCCTGCAGCGGGCTGTCGAGCTGGATCACCAGGTACTCGGTGGGAACCTCCAGCCAGGTCTTTTTCAAGCCGGGTGCAGTGGCTCCGTCGAGGCCTTTAAGTGTGGCAAGGTGTCCCCCCTCTGAGGCGGTGAGGTTCAGCTTGTTGGAGTGGATGAGGATGAGGTCGGTCTCCTTCACACATCGGAAGACCACCTTGGAGTGTCCAGTGAATATGTACAGGCCGTGTTCGTTTGGCTCCAACCGGGGCCACAGGGTCACATTGTAGGTGAGAGGAGCGAGGGTGTCTGGGAGTCTGTAGTGGTCCCAGAGCTCCTTTGGCGCTGAAGGCGTTGTGGGTGGGAGGGTAGTGGCCCCGGGGCCGCTGGTGGATGGAAGCAGAGCCTCTTCATTCTTTGACTTCTCCTGAGCGTAAACCACAGACAGAGCTATGATGGTGGCCACAGCACCGATGGCTGCGACCACACAGACTATGCCCAGCGCTTTGCTGATGTAGAAGCCTTTCCCCATGTCTCCACCAGAGAAGAAGAAGACAGAAGAGGAATAGTGATTGCTATTTATGCTCTGCCTTCTTAGATTCAGCCCCAAAGTTAATCGTTGATATCCTGGGCGGGGAAAGCAGCTGAAATTACAAAACATTGAGTTGTAAAAACATCTTTGAGATAACAGAGAAACCTTCCCTCAGCGGTGAACTTTACACCTACATAATATCTGTGAAAAGAGGCCCTTTTTAGAAGCTGGCCTGTGTTGTCTCTATTTATCCAGTGTGGTAGTGGAAATACAGTAGAATACTGTACTGCATGTGTGTGTATGGACAATTTGCTAATCTCAGCTGTATACTGGTCTGGCTATCTGATGGTAAGAAAGCTGGAGTTGTATAATAAAATGGGCTAAATGGAGGTTTTTTATAAAACTGCATAAACTTTTATTTAGCCTCAAATGTTGTGCAGCTCTAAATTAGCTTTGGTTGACCGAAAAAGTTGCGGCTTTAAGAAATGGAGGCATTCCAATGGTTAGACTGAAACACATATTTTGTGCTTGGGCGGCACAGCAATGTCAGAAATCCATTCGGATTTTGGTCTACAAACAGTATATGAAACATTATACCACTAAATCAGTGGATTCTACAGGTGATTAACTCTGAAATGACACAGAAAAATCAGCATTGAACTGAGAATGGTGAATTTTGACAGCATTTCTGACACTCAGACACCTGTTATTACCAGCAAGTCATGAGTGTGAAATCATCATTCTGTCCAAAGGAATGACAGGAAATGACAGCTTTGGTGAACCAGGCACAGTAAGGCTGTGTGGTCAGACACTTTTTGGCAGCACTGAGGACTCAGACATCTGGATAAAACTTCCTGGTGTAGCTTTTGCTGCAAAGCAACGCGCCGTGATCGACCAATTTGACCAATCAAATATTATTTCTTAGTTGATTTTGTTAATGCGGTACTTCTAACATCTATCTTGCAGATTGTCAAACAAGAGGAAACAATTCTGCAGTGTATAACACTATCATGAATCACTCAAACTGGCTTTACTGGTTCTCTGGAGCAACAGGACCCCATTGTAACAGGCCCCCCTGTTTTCTGAATGCAGGTTTCTTTTTTTGGTCTGAAAACCTGAAAAATAGTCTCCACAACTCTCCACAGACCAAAAGCCACATCACATCACATGCAGGCAGACTAACAAACACCAAATTACAGTATGCTGCAATGACAGAAAACCATTTTCCCTTCCACAAAACATACTCTTACCTCGTATTTAGTTCTGTCCCAGTGGACTCAGCGCCTTCCTTCACCTGTCAATTGTGGAATCTGAGTTTGAGGCAGTGCTGTCTGCCACGCTGCACTCACTTTTAGCCTGTCCGCTGCTCCTCCACGTGCGCCAGGAAATGCGCCAGATCTCTCATTTGAAAATATGTCCTAAAGTGCTTCAGTTTTCTGTTAAAGGGAAATAATATTTACACCACATCTGGAGAAAACCACAACGGATCCAGAGTCTGTCACAATGATGCAGCAGAATATTGCACAATCTTCAGACACGACATATGTAACTGATGCCACCAGGTTCTGGTCTTGAACTTGTTGTGTCTTGATCAAGATGTTAATCCAGTTTGAGAATTTCCAGTACGGGTCTATAATCAGATTACAAGCGTGTTCAGCAGTAGCATTGTGGAATGTCGTGTGAATCTCTTGAAACAAAGTTCTCCCACTATGCTTGTCTTTATATTTGCACTGTTCAGTTGCCTGCTCAGATGTTAAAATACAATGGCAGCAAACTCCAAAAAGTTCCCCAACACTGGACCCTACACAGAAATTATAGCATCTATCATAGACTGACTCTGGTTAAACTTGCTAATCTTTCATACACCACATCCAGTTTCTGTTTAAAGTCCTCTAAGCCCGAGCATTGATGCTCAGGTGATGACACTTCACTTTAGTCATTTCACCAGGAGCTACATCAGAGATTACACAACTGTTTCCACAGGTTGTATATCACCCCCCTCGACCAGTATAACAACCATGACATTTAAAATCAGTGGAAAACACCTTTAACCTTTGTATTATTTTCAACTTCATACAGGTGATAAAACGTCAGCAAAAACCTCTTATCAGCTCATGTTGTCACTTTGAACTGTCAGTGTCTCAGTGTCCACTTCAAACAGGCTGAAACCGGAGAAGTTTCTCCTCGTAGTCCTCCACCATTCTACAGTAACAGAGTTTCAATGTAGAGTGCGTGCACAATGTACAGTGAATGTACGCTTTTGCATCGGATTGGCAGACAATGAATACATCATATAGTACATACATTTATATATAGACAAACAATAAGAATCCAAATAATAACCAAATCAGACCAGTTTATTCAGTAAGATCACTTTGTCTTTTAACGCTGAAGGGCAAGCTGATTCTCAATGTAAAGACCAGAACACGGAACAACTTTCACCAAAGTTGTTGAAAACCCTGTTAGCATTGCAAAGCAGTCAGACATTTGCAGGGATATGTACAGAAGAGGATTAGGGCTAATGGAACAACAACTCTGACATCCAAGCTCCAAATTCTGACTCCTTTTCCTTTTTCCTTTTTCTCAGAAGTCTGACTCTTAATATGCCACAGGGTCACTACTGACAGTCATGTCCGTGGGCCAGTTGTAGGGTCAATGACGGTGAACACTGAATCTGCTCTGGTGTTTTACAGGTGGTTAAATGCCTCATGTTTGTGGTTTAAATACATTGCATACGTCATGGTAAGCAGCAACATACCGTCTAATGTGAAGTATGAAGAAAAGAAAAAGATATAACTTAATGCATTCTGAATCTAAAGAAAATAAATGTTATGCTAGTAAAACAATCTTTCGTTACAATGTTATGACAATGGGAGACTAGCGGTGGAAGCACCACTGTCGTCATTACTGCTACACCACTGATATACAGCGACACACGTGGTCTGCTGTTCATCACGTCTGGTCCTCTGCTCTGGAGTTGATGTCCAGTGATGAATTAGGTCACATCAGTTTTCTTTGCGCAACTGTTACCATGAAACAGTTTGTTATTCCTGATGATTATAGTGATTGTCATTCATTACGTATCCCTGACTGTACAGAAAAAGGCAGTGAGTCATTTTGACTGTCTAAGTGTTCTCATGTGGACTCCTCAGTAAACCACTTGAGCACTTGGGCTTTGTTCTCCGTCACCCATTTAATGTTGGCCGTGGTCTTCTCTATTGCCTGTTCCAGGGCCAGTGTGGCCGAGCCAAAACCAACATGAAGGTTGTCTTCTTTGAATTTCTTCAGCTGGAGAGACACAGAAAACAAAGAAATAACTGACATTGTGCATGGCTTGTCTTTCTTTTACTCTAAACACCCTCAGGGAGACACAGTGTGCATTTCAGTGCGGTTGTGGCTGTGTGGCCAGCATACCTCTTGCAACTCAAACTCTGAGGAGAATCTCCTTGTGATTGCGTGAATGAGGTTAGAGAAGGAAAATGAAGCTTTCCCATACCTAAAAACAAAGAAATACTGTTCATTACTGACATAATGAAATGATGATGGTGAAATTTTACAGATATTGTTTTTGACCTCAATCAAAATGTCTCTGGGAAGACCTCTACCCAATTTCCCCCCCAAAAAGTCTGTTGGTGTTGGGCTCAAAAACAGTTGCAACATAATCAGCTCTTGTTACTGTGGATGCTTAATGCTGCTTCATCACTAACGACTTGACTACCTTTTCAAAAAACTCGGGCAGGCTTGAGGAAATGTGTGCACACTCGGCAGCCTTGGTGAGTAAATGAAGGAAAAACAGCTCCATGTGCATTTGGAAAAGTTACTGTGGATTCTGTGTGTGCAATATTCTCCCACCCTTAATTACTCCCATAAGGAGTGATCTCTTACTGCTGGAAAATGTAGCTCCATTTTGCTCTGACGAAGTTCCAGGCCAGCGGCATTCCCACAACGTTCCGGGCGATGTACTGAATGGTAGAGGTGGCGTCTTGCTTGCGTATCTTAGTGGGGTCAAGTGTGTAGTCCAGATACCTGGCTCAAAGGAAACCTTTTATTCCAAAGATATCATTTTCAAACATGAGCTTAATGCATCTCTTTCTTAAGAAAAAAATGCTGAATGTCATTAAATATTTATAACATCTGGAGCATGTAAAAAAAGGGCAGATGCTTCTCTCCCAAAATAGTGAAGTCAGTTCAAGACACAGATGCTAATTTGCTCCAGGTGTCACAAATTAAGGTAAAGATCAGTCTGTGCAAGTTAAAAAATATCCTAAGTGGTGAGCTGTCACACAAACACACACAGCTGGTATGTATGTTGTTAGCTATAGCTAATGCTAACATCTGTACACCAAGATTGGGGCAAAAGTCCAGCCATTGAGTTAGTGTAAATAAATGCAGGGCACGAAAAGCAGGACTCTGTAGCTTTTGAACAACCTGATTGCACGTCATCCCTATAAACACACAGTTGTTCTGATACACTCAGTAGGTTGGTTGCTACAGCGTTTATCGATGTGATGTAACCTTAAGCTTATTTTGGCTAACTTTAGGGGGACTGCCAGTTGTTCCAACAGCTCATAATTCATCATCATAATGAAACCTCAAAAGTCAGAAAAATTTCCCACTGGACCAAAAGCCCTTTGTCCAACAGCTCGTTATCTCAGCAAAATCCCACTGCTCCAAGGGCCCGTTATTCAGAAAAATACACACTCGCCCATAAGTTTTTTGTTTTTTGTACCTTAATATATTACTCTATTCGGACAAACAGGGAAAAAACAATTTGATGTTGACTCAGCACTTGAATTTGTATGCAATTTGACCCGAAGAACCATGTTGTTTCTCCCAAGCCGCAACATTTCGCCATCAGTGACAAAAAAAGTTCAAGCTCAGTTGAGTTCATCATCATGGTAGAAATAATAAACACAGTTAACACTGTGTAATGGTTGCAATTTGGTTAGGCATGGAATTACTTGGTTAGGTTAAGGAAAAGATTCCGGTTTGGGATAAAATAAGTACGTTAGTTCATCGGTGTACAGAAGGTTTTTCATACCAGAGTGTGTATTTTCAGAGCAACAGGCCTCTCAAAATGGCCATTTGTTAAATGAATAACGGTTCATTAGGACATTTTTCAGACTATTTGGATTTCAGAATAAAAGGCTGTCGGAACAATGGCTTGGCACCAACATTAGCTCATGACATTAGACATTACTGAGTCAGTAAACTGAGTCCTTATTTGCTGCTCGACACAGCCTTGGTACATGATCTACCAGCTGAGCTGACAAGGCACCCCAAGCTCAGTCTTTTCTTCCTCGCCATGGTTAGCTCTACACTTTAGCATGTAACAAATCAAAATATAGTGGTCTGTCTTTGTCCTGTAAGTGTTACTTGTAGAGTAAAGTAAAGAAAACCAGTGAAATGAGTTGTCTGCATGACAGTTTAAAAATCAAATGTAATTTTGACAGTGTTGTACATTGGCACTGGTCTCATTCAAAGAAAACCTTGAACAGGGACACTCCCACCAATCTGGTTGTTTCACATACCTGTTCAGGAGCCAGGGAACTTTGGTGCAGGCCATTGCCGACCTCAGCCGGGAAGCTTCGGATGCAAGAGTGGCATTCTTGAACATTCTCCAGGCAAAGTCCCACTCTTCCACACCGCCGAAGGCTATGGCTGCGCAGTAAACTGTGCTTTTCAAGTTGGGATGAATCCTGATCAAGATTGAGGTCAAAATACAGTCCATTAGAAAATGAATGTTTGTGTACATAGCTAGCTACATTTGTACATTGTTTCACTGGCTGTTTGGGGCAAAGTAACAGCGAATACTGTACGGCAGCGGTCCTCAATAGGCGGCCCCCGGGCCGCATCTGGCCCGCCGGCCTCCTGTTTGTGGCCCCCGAACTGTTATTCCTTCACCATGTGTTTTGGTTGGGTCAGCACGTGTACACCGGGACTCGTCTCCATGCCAACGATACACAGACGGGTGGGTCACTCACTGCTGCGAGAGCAACTTTTAAGTTTGACTTTCATTTTCGGAACACTTCGCGTATTAACATTTTGCCGTTGGTAAGAGATTGAATATGGCGTGTTCCAAAGTAAACTGCTACAATAAAGCTGACAGTGAAATCGGCAACTCAGAGGACATTGAATTTGAAATCTGCTTTCATTCTTCCTCCAACCAGGACAAGGTCCATGGATCTGACAGCGCAGCGTTAGCAAATACTTGTCCTTACAAAGTTTAACTTTTAAGCTAGTTTCTTCATGTTAATACACTTATGATGTCACGGACGGGGAGTTTCTCCCGGCAAACACCCTTTCACTCACAGTGCCAAAATTTTTATCATCCTTGTTAAAACTCAACACTATTTAATCACAGAACAAATGACATGAATTAACCCACAACCATCTTACATATCATCTTATTCACAAACACATTCACGAACCATAATTACATTAACACCAACAGAATACCCAAGAGTCATTGCGCCACAGTCCACAAGGGGCGTTACAATATGCCAGGAGAAGCTGTGATGAAGATTTCCAATTTGAAACGGCATTATGAGACGAAGCATAGGAACTTTGAAGAGACATTTCCTCAAATTCAGAGATAAGCACAACACATATAAATGCACTGGAATCGTCATATCAAGCTGCAAGCAGGATTCTTGTCACATCTATGTCACAATGAAATAAAATAATACATGACTGAAGTGATGGACACAATGTTTGAAGGCAAACAAAAAGAGGAAATATTCAACTATGTATTTTAATTTATGTTAAAATGGGAATTACATTTTATTTTAGTTTGTATTTTGTTGTTTAGAATGAAAAGGACATTTTGTTTTGAATATTACAGTATTATTGCATGTGGC
Organism: Sparus aurata; assembly: GCF_900880675.1. Lineage (NCBI taxonomy): Eukaryota > Metazoa > Chordata > Actinopteri > Spariformes > Sparidae > Sparus > Sparus aurata. Next base: position 9,641,025 of record NC_044190.1, on the reverse strand, counting down.
CTGACCGACCTCAATACATGGACCTCTGAGTCACTGAAAAAAATCTTTGTGGCCCTTTAAGATTTGTATTTGAGTACCCCTGCTGTACGGCATCTTAAAACCAGAAAGAAGGGGCTTTAACTGCTGTGTACTCACGGGCTGGGATGTGGATTTTTCATCCACTGTCTGTACCAGCCTTGAATCAGCTCCCTGCACCCCTCCACACCCATACTGCAGGCCATTCCAACAGCATTGATCTGATTATATCTGAGAAGAGAGAGGTTTGAGAAGATTGGGAGACAAACGGCAAAATTGCATGAAAATATGCAGCATGTATGAGGCATATGGAAAGGTAACAAACCAAACTAACTATTGCAATGAATGAAATTGTCACCAAACGGTGAGTTTTTGCTTTAAAATACATTTTCTGGTAAAAAGCCTACGTACTGGTCAGTGTGTCCTGTAGGCACTCTGGTCCAGTCAGCTGTAATTATCTTGAAGTACTCAAAAAGTGGTTGTATTTGTTTCTTGAGGTACGCCTAGAATAAAAACATACTGCCAATCATTTTCATATCCAGTCAGTTCCCTTTCATACACTTCTCCTGTTAGTGTCAGAATGAGCAGTGTGAGTACTGGTAGTGAAGAAGTGTTCACCTGTAAGGCTCCATAGACCTCAGTGCGGTCAAACATGAGGATGTAGTAGTCGAGGTTTCTCAGAGCTGACTCCCAGGGGATGTATTCTCTTTCGTTGGACAGGTATTTGGTTGTTCTCAGGGCCAATGTTGTATGGATTATTTTGGCTCTACACAAACAGAACACATTCTTCACAGTCTTTACATACATACAAAATGTGACGGTTTCAGTACTTTAATAAAATATTTTGCTTTACCTTGCGAGGTTGAACGTATCATCTATGATCTGAGCTCTGTTGATGACTGATAAAGCCTGAAAGAAGTGACACACACAAACACGTGTTCAAATCCACACAACCAGTGAAGCAAAGCAAGCAAAACCGCTGCTCCGTCTGCAAAAAGACATGATGATTTTGATTAATTGTGTCATTACACGGTCCTGGTGGCCGCAGTTCAAGAAACCACATTGGAATGCTGGAATTAAAACTGGTGACCAACGGAAAATGCAACATCAAGCATGAAATGTGCCTAAACCAGCAGATTTCTGATTAAACGATTAAACACATCTAATCAAAACTCACAGGAAACATTGAATCAAATTTAATCAAGCAAATAAAATCCACATGTGTTTCCTGGAGCAGGTTTATTTAATTCAGACTTTGCCTTCTGAGAGGCTACATTCTCCTCTGTAGAAAGATGAATCACAATGTGTTTTTTACCTGTTTATCCTGTTAGGATGTGCACACTTCGACACATGCATGTGACTCACCTGATGGTCAGTGTTGAGCAGCGAGAGGAGACGATCCCAGTTATCCAGGTCATAGTTCACCCTAAAGTACCCAGAAACATTGATGTTTGCCAGCACCCAGTCCTCTCCGGACACTCTCATCAGACTGTGGACATCTGGTCCAAATTTAAAAGAACGATAGCAAAAATATACAGTTAACGTCCTGACCAGTGGTTCCACTAATTTGGTAGAAAGTTGTTTTGTTTCTAATATGTTGATCTGATCGAGAAGCACTGGATGTTCCCATGACAATACCTGTCTTTTGAAGGAGCCAGTACTGTTGCTGCTCCACACCTGTCTTCATCCATTTGACTGGGACAAACCAAGTGTAGCTGGACACAAACAGACATAAAGACAATGAGTGACAAAGTGGAACAATGCTGGGTTTTAGCCATGCTAGTGGCAGACTGTAGCCATAGGGATGGCAATGTTAGGCTTTTGGTCTGTCTTTCAGTTGGACTATTGGATGGATTGCTTATAAAGTTCAGAGACCCTCTGACTTCTCATAGCACCATCAGGTTCGCATTTGTGGACGGAGTGAAATGTTCCAACAACCACTGAATGGATTGGCTTAAAATTTGGTACATTTGACATTTTAGGGTATTTTAGCAGATGGTTTTGTCCAAAGCGACTTCATACATAGTAATAGTAATTCATACACACATTCATACACTGATGGCGGTGGCTGCCATGCAAGGTGGTGACCAGCACATCAGGAGCAGTTAGGGGTTCAGTATCTTGCCCAAGGACACTTCGACATGCAGACCGGGGAAATCTGACCAGCAACCGCTGGCTCTACCCCTGATTCATGTTGCCATTAGGTCAAAATTGAATTTGACACTCACATCAACCTCAGCTGTGCATTTCGTTTTGTGTTAAGTAGCAAATTGAAGCATGTTAACACACTGAACCGAGATGGTTCCGAGATGGCTGCTAAACTTCAGCACGTTAGCACTGTCATTTTGGGCATGTTAGCATGCCAAGTGTTGCTGTACTGTTGAGGTACAGCCTTAAAGAGAGCTTTTGTTGTGAACATTTACAATACTATGATTCAAAGACATAGGTGAAAGTGTCATGCAGGGTATCAACTTTTTGGGGAATCAAGTTTGAGCATTAAGGAATCAATCTCTTCATTTATTGCCTACATGGAACTTACAAGATAAGGTAAAACAGATTCCTACTTGAACTGAGAGGGCCTGTCCACTACTGATTCTGGATCCAACAGGAAATGTTTCTGGGTGATACTTCCTGTCCGGGTGTCAATAGTGACCACTGGGAAGCCCATCTGGAGGGTCCAGTGGTTCATGATGTTGTGTACTGTGTCAGGAAGGTGCATGCCAGGCGTGTTCTCAACTGCCTGTCAACAAACATAGAGTGGCAGGAATTTAAGCAGTAACCCAGGACACATTGCGAGGTGAAATCACTCACAACAAATTTGTGACTGTGAGGTCTTTAAACTGTACCGACCTGTTGGAGATGGTCCCACAAGTCTGTATACACTGTGTTGCTGAAGGCGAAAGTGTTCAGGTAAGACTGAGAGGAGAAACCAGTTATGAACAGCATCAGTATCTTCCCATGCATTGTAGGCAAAACATTCAAGTTGCATCAGGCGACATGTGAAAACAAGATAGTCGGAATCTTAGGTAAGAAAAAAACCACTCACACGGGAAGCAATGACGCATAAACTCCAAATGAATAACCTTGTGGTTTACTCAACACACTAATTAGGCAGACAACAAGATGAATTTGGTGCGATCCGTCATACTAACTGTCACACACACACACACACGCACACACATGCTTACTCACACAGTGGAAGTGGTAATTCAGTGATGAGGCCTTATAAAAAAAAAACTACTTACACTTAGTCCTTTGGCAAACACAGGCTCAGTGAGGAACTCTGACAGCATCCTTAGCACCGCAGCTCCCTAAAAAACAACAAACACAGTAACCACCTGTATTTTGCTGGAATTGAATTGCAAGTTGACAAATTTTCCAACCCGAAAACAACATTAGGATTCCCCAGTGGTGCAATATGGCACCTTCGGCAAACGATTCACAACTCATACTGACTCATACATAAGTCATACAGGATATTATTCAACTGTCTTCGGGATTGTGAAAAATAAATTTTCCAGTGAACTAGTAAGGAGAAATGAGAAGAAAGCATAGATAAGCTAAGACTGCCTCGACGTGTACAATATAAAATAAAACTTAGGTTGAAATTATACTCATATCTTAAGGTATTGCCTCACTTTTCATTTACAGGGGCTTCTTACCTAATGGATTTTGCTATATCAACTGCTTAAAGAAATGCTTAAAGAAGAGCCGACCTTGCTGTAGGAGATGGTGTTGAACATCTCACTGATCTGAGCGGGGTCATTGACCTCGTCTTCTCGGCGGGACAGCGGGTGTGAGGAGGCCAGGGCATCTACGGCAAACACCTTGTGCACGTCATACAGTAGGATCTGGTCTTTCTGCAGCCAAGCAGAGAGATGAGTTAGGATTGGCAGACTTGGTCACTCATATGTGTGAGAGGTCACTGCTCTGCGAAATCTGATTTTGTTCTTGGGAAGGCTCTTACAATCTTCCAGGTGGGCTCAGCATAGTCCGCTCCGAGGTACTCCACGTATGATGCGAATCCCTCGTTTAACCACAGGTCATTCCACCATTGCAGAGTCACCAGGTTGCCAAACCACTTAAAAACACAACACATAAAGTGTAAACAGATGGAGTTTTGCCAAAGTGAGTTATGATTTTGGCCACTTATTTCTAAAGCTCAACTCCAAGGAACAGAAAAACTGATTAAGCGGGGGCTTTAGAAAATTCCTCGCCACAGTATTACAAGATTTGTCAGCGATAGCTGTTTTTGAATCATCTCATGGGGAGTTAATTTGTCCCCAGACGGTTATCTGTCATCTGTTATTGCAAAAGGAGGTTGAGTAGTCTGGCTAAATTTATGTTTACAACTTTCATCACTACAGTGGAGCAAGTCACTGCTGAGATTGAGTTTGCATCCAATAAATATCCTTATTATTTTCATTTTCTCTCGAATACTTTCACTGATGTGAAGACAGCGCTTTGGGAGAAATTTCATGGCCTACCATGTGTGCGAGTTCATGGGAGATTACAGTTGTAACTCTCTCTTTGTTTCCAGTGGAGGACATGATGGGGTCGTAGAGCAGGGCCGTCTCCCTGTATGTGACCAGACCCCAGTTCTCCATTGCCCCAGCATTGAAGTCAGGCAGAGCGATCTGATCTGGGGAGGACAAGCACATCGGAAATTCATTAGGAATGCTTTTAAAAATGGATCACCAAAGCCATAACAGTGTGCATGTGCTCTTGAATCGAGAGAATTTCACACCAAGCATAAAAAAACAGTCAGCATTGTAGTGACACCCTGCATTTACTTGTACATTTAGCATTGAAGTGATGCATCAATCATTGCTTATCTCGATAAAATTTCAGTTGTTTGTCCACTATCCACACAATATGACTTGTTAGATGGATTTATTGAGGTCATTGAGACGTTGTCTACTTTATTTAATGTTAACCAGGGGTTTTAAATGAAGCTTAGCACAATGCAGACAATCCAGCATATTCAGGATAACAATGTTGTGCTGTCTGGTTTTGTTTTGCCGATTTAACCCTGTTACACATGGCGTTCCAGGAATCGTCATGTCGATGTGTCAGTCAGTTGATTTTACTCTTGATCAAAGTTTTCACATATTTCCTGATTACTGCAGCATCTACATGGATTGGGACCACATTTTTGCAAAGCAGTCATGGTCCCAGAGGTTGTATCCCAATGACCCCGGTGTTCCCCTGACTTCTCCTCTAGCACCACCATGAGGTTAACATTTGTGGTTTACAGCATTGCGGCTTTTACTTCGTTCACAACCAACTGATTACAAAACCAATGACATTCCCATCAGCCTTGTGTGTACTGCTACATAGCAAATGTTAGCATGCTAAGTTGTGAAACTAAAAAGGTGCACAAAAAACATCATACCAGCTAAACATCGGCATGTTAGTGTTGCCATTATGATCTGATAGTGGAATGTTAGTGTTTAAGTATTTTAAACCAAACAGCAACAGAAAACTGAAAACAAATGGAATATAATAATAGGTCATCTTACAGTAAAAATAATAATTGAACAGTGTAATAATATGTTACATTGGGGATACATATGCTGGCGTCCTGAGTGAGAGTATACTTATCTCAGTACACCACAATAACTTTGTTAAGCTGTGGACATTGCTACTGTTTCATATGTTAAACAACATTTACTATGAAGTTCTAGGAGAAGGATTAACACAGAGCACGGCTGCAGTCCCTTGGTAGTGGTTCCTTGTGCTTTGTTATTGATCAACTAATTCTGTGTCCCTTTATATTAAAATGTCCAACAGCGAATGTGCAAAGGTTGCACAGTGAACAAAATGATTTTCTTCCCAACTGCTCAGACTGAATGCTGGGCTAGGTGACGTAAACGAAATGAGATTTGAACATTTCTTTCACCACAGGATAATGTCTGCCCGTGCATGTTGCTGCAGAGTTGACCAACCTGACTTGGAGAGCGGATATGATGCATTGTAGTAGCGCTCATAGAACTGAAGGATCGGGCCTGTCACGTTGAGAGCATAGTCACCCTGCCTGTCATTGATGGCTTTTCTTCGAGCCCAGATTCGAACCTGCAGAGAAATCGATCATAAATAATCCTCATCCTAAACTTTCTATTGATCTGTAAGGTCACATAGGAACAGGAATGATTTGAACATTATTTCTTTAATATTGTTTTTTGTACTGCTTTTGGTCTATGATCCAAATGAATTAAGAACAATGCTGATCAAACAGATATAGGGAACAAAGATTTCTTACCAACAGGTTGCTGTTTTGTGTTGATTGAATGTTAACAAAGTCAGTGACAATAAATGCCAGCAGATATGTGGACATTCTCTCTGTGGGCTCAAATGTCGTCACTCTGACAGGCACGCCATCAATGACAGAGTCTGTTGTGCCTGTTCAAAGAGGGGGAGCGTTAGACTCTGACACTCTGTTCATATTAATAACATCTAGTTGCTGACTTCGCCCATAACATCTGCAAGTCATTAATGATTTACAATGAAACTAACACATAAAACACATGTTCACGTTGCTCTGAACATCAACATCAACACATTAAACATCTTGTACTGACCACTGTTTTTGTTCTCTGTGTTGTACTTTTAAAAAATATAAACATGTAAATCCATTCAGATGTGATTTTACAATTAAACTTTGTGTCGCCCCCGGTTTTCACAAAAAACGTAGCGCAACGACAGTTTTAAACTACTGAATTTTGAAACGAACCAATGTCCCTGCCGTTGGACAGGGCCACAGTGGCACTGTTGTGGATGATGGTGATATTGAAGACAGCTTTCATGGCTGGCTCGTCAAAACAAGGGAAAGCTTTCCTGGCGTACGTTGCTTGCATCTGCGATGTGGCAACAACCCTGCAAAATGTTCAAATTAAACATTAACAGAAAATCAACATCCGCCAAGTAAAATACTCCAAAGTCCCACCAAGAGGAACACTTGAACCATGAACAATGCTGCACCATTATTTATTAAGTGCTATGATTATACTTACCTCTTCATGCCATCATCAGTGTATTCACTCCTGTAGAATCCTTCCAGGTCATCTGCCAGCTCCCCCAAGAACTCAGTGTGGAGTACATATGATGTTCCAACAGCTAGCCTGCTGCGCAGCTGAAGAACCAGATACTCCGTCTTTACAATAAGAAAAGACTTTTGTATAGTGGGCACGGCGGCTCCACCCAGGCCACTCAGCTTAGCATGGTGCCCATTGAAGGTGGTGAGGTTGAGCTTGTTGGAGTGGATGATGATGAGGTCCGTTTCCTTCACACATCTGAAGACCACCGCTGAATGTCCAGTGAAGATGTACAAGCCGTCTGCGTTGGGCTCCAGCCGGGGCCACAGGGTCACATTGTAAGAGACAGGAACAAGGGATTCTGGGAGTCTGTAGTGGTCCCAGGGCTCCTTCGGAATGAAGGGGGTCGTAGGAGGAGTAGGCATGCCGGTGCTGTCTGATGTTCCATCTTCAGGCTTGTCTCGATTCTTGGCCCTTTCTTTGTCGTAAGCAATGGACAGAGCTATAATCGTAGCCAGAGCAGTGGCCGCCAATACAAGCAACCCGAGGCCCACGTTTTTACTGACATAGTAGACTTTCCCCATGTCCAAGTCGGGGGATCAGAGGAGAACTCCGAGTGGTCTCAGTCTTTTGTCCAGCGCAGCAGGGCTCTTCCCTCCTCAGTTAATCGTTGAGCTATTAACATGGCAAAAAAGACATTTTCATAACCTACGGGGAAATGGAAAGATGTGAACATTTTAGTCATTTAGTCTGCAAATCAGCAACTTCTAGATTCACATAAGTCAAGAAATGGTGCACTATTAAAGATTGACTCCACCACTTTTACGCATTAATGTGTGTTTACAGGTCTTGAGTAGAATATTGTGGCTGCATGAAATCTGCAGTCATGTCACTCAGTGGCTAAATTGCATTGTGAGTGATGTAGGTGCCAGCTTTTTAAAATACAGAGAAGAATATGTGGATTAAAAACATTAATATCTCAGGTTCTGCTGTATCAGTTTGGAACATTTGTTCACCGCGGACTGCTTTTCAAAACCTTGAGCCTACATTACCCACAATACAACTCAGCCACACAGTGACATCTCTGGGAAAAAGTATCAGATTACATTCCTCTTCCTCTGGAGCCACAAAAGGCTTTACACTACTTTTTCCACTTATGTCGTAGTGCTCCCGAAGACCTGTGAACACACTTTATTGCGGAGTTACTCTTTAATGTTCAATGATCAAAAATGTCATTTTAGTTTCATTGTTACTATGTGCTAGAGTACAGTGTACAGTCTACAAAAAAGAGGACAGGAGCATTACCCGTTGAAGGATCTCAGATGGATCTAGAATTTGAAGTGAAGAGCTCAAGTCCCTTCTGTTATTGCTTTTTCTTCTCTAATGCTAGGGGTTATAATTACTGGTATTATTGTTTTAGTATCCATGTGACGTCATCCGTGAAGTGCAGACACAAGAGAGGGGTAGAAAACAACCTCAACTGACTGAGAGGCTGCTTAATTGATATGCTAATATTTGTCAGTGTTTCAAACTGGGAGCAAACTGATGGCTTTGGATTTCAAATGTTCACCTCACTTAAGTGAGAGCTCGGGTCTTCTGATGACGAGTTGTATGAGGTACTTATCTCTAGTCAGTGTATTCCCTGCAGTAGATGACCGTCAGCTCAGCACCTGTGTGGAGAAGCAGTGCATTGTACTCCTGAACGGCACTGTCAGCAAGGCGTATTTTAGCCAATAAAAGAAAGCTTACGTAAAAGAATATATATCTGTTTCAGTGTAATCTAGATTTCGCACAGCTGTGCTTGTTCATTGGAATATGGACATTGACAGTGTTGACGTAAAGTGCCAAACATTTTCAAAATATAGCATACACTTACACACAGTTTTTAGATGGGCTTTCTTTTGGCTGGCTAAGATACATCTTGCTGTCTTTACCGTTTAGCAGCACTTCCCTTGTTGTTGCTACGCTGCGCTGCTTCTCCACACAGTAGGAGACCTACTGTAGGGAATACACTGACTAGCGATGAGTGCCTCACACAACCCCACATCAAAAGTACCAAACCACCATCAGTTTGCTCCCACTTTGATCTGAGTCTTTTTACATGATTCTGTGTGGCTGATCAGCAGCTCCACAAACCCTGTACAGCAATGTGTCAGGATTGACGCTCTGCCTGTTCACACTGCAGTCTGCTCTATTGTGAGTTTTTGCATTAATGTATCACATCTGGCAAGTTTCTTTGTCTGGTATATTTTTTAGGAAAGAGCATTTTATATATGTTAATGTCATAAACGTGATCATCAGGACGTGTGTTAACTGTATGCCTAATATGTGTCATGTAAGCTACAGTTGACTGATGGATTAAACAGAAATGTAGCAAATTCACTTTTAGAGGAAAACTATATATTTTTGGTGATATTTACAATAATGATGATTACGAGGTAAAATAAATAATAATAATAATTATCTTTTTCACAACTGAATCAACCAGCTGTTGTCAGAGGAAAATAAGGTCCCTAGAACACTGTTTGAAGCTAGAAAGGTGGCAGGGTCCGCCACATATAAACAAAGGGAGAGAGTATAAATTGTGTTGTCCTTTAAGGTCCTTTAAGGTCAGTTTGTCAGTTTGTCAGACTGTACACTGATCTAAGAAGGACATTTTAAGTTTACCAGTGACACGATTCTGCTGACCTTACTGAGAGATCAGCAGTTTCCTCCTGTGTGTTAAAATGACTTCACAGTGATCAGCAGTGGTAATGTCTGCTGGTACAGAGCGCGCTGACACTGATGATAAGAAGATAACACGAGCTCAGACCATACTGTCACTTCTCCCATTTGAAGTCTAAAATCTCGAGTGTGCACTTCTTTCTTCCCTCCTTTGCTTCCTCTCTGATAGAATGTGCAGATGTTTCCTCTGCATCGTTGTCTAATCATCGTTCTGCACTCGTGGGAGTGTTAGACGGCCAGAAAAGTCATTTACCACGGTAATGTCAGCAGATCTGTCAGCTGTTCGTGTGTAGGTGTGTTGGTTCGGTCAAGAAAATGTAGTTTATTCCCCAGGCGTGTTTTATCTGTCATAATTTTTAGCACTAACAAAATGGGAGTCAAAATGAATAAAACAGTCTGATGAGATTATTCACTGAAAAACCTATTATAAATGTCCCCTCACTTTATAACAGAGCATACCAAATAGACGGATTATAAGTGGAAACTCATGTTTGGTTGAACGTCAAAGATCCGTCTTGAACTTGGACCTTGACTGAAGTTACGTCCTCTTTATGGGCTGACAGCTGAGCCATCTCTGTGACACTGAGCAGACTTTATCTGCTGATGGAGACTTTGAGTTGAAGGTAAAAGGCCTCGACTCACGTTCCTATTAATGATCTTGTAACATTTACAGCTGCAGGCCGAATGTTGGAAATCCATGACCTTTTCACCATTTCCACTGTTTTTCTAATTAGCTATTGCATTTGTAGCCAGTGATCGATAAAAGGTCATGGCTTTCTGACTCTCGTTTCATTATATTCAGTAACAGGGTTTCTTGATATGAAGAGTGGCAGACAGCAGATAGTAGGCTGGAGGAATAATATACACCAGTTAAATGTATTCATTACAATTGTTCCTTTGGCTACAGCTCTTAAATCTGTAACTTATTTAAAAAGTGGGACTTGTTTATTGGTAAATGGCTTATATAGGTGGGTTTTACCTTCACACACCTATTTAAGAGTGACTCGATCAATAGTTAATCATCAACTCAGTCTATCTGTAACGATTTTATGACAGTGAGAGGCTACAGTTAAAGCTAAGATAACCTTATTTGTTTTTACATTAAATCTATTTGCACACAGGTTTACCTCAGCTGGCAGAAGCTCTGCCTTGTCAATACTTCACTGGATTATGATAACAGTAACAGAAATTCATCATGACAAAGGCACAAGGCCTCTAATTCAGGAGATTTGGTTATGGAAATATCTATCAAATCGTATCCGTCTTGGTATTTCAGCCAACTGGTTTCTGTAGATAATGCATCAATACATGATGATTACATAACGACATCTGGCAACTTGTTTAATAGACGAAGAAAGGTGCAGCAGCGATAAGGCACACTTTATCAGGGTTTCCTATCATTCTATTGATTAGGACACCTAGCCTGAAAAGATCAATGAGTCTTTCAGAGGCACGGGGAAAAGGAAAAGGCTTGTCTCTCTATGTGAGCTCAACACCCTGAACACTGCAACATACTAAAGCACTCTTGATTAAAGATTAGTTCTTTTTTTGGTAAATAGCACATACAGGTAGGTCTTCCCTTTACAGAACAACTTAATTAAAGCAACATTATGTAGAAATTGTATATAGAAAATTATATAGAAATTTTAGACTTTATTGGAATGTGAGCCAATGACCCATTGGATTACTATGATGGTAACACCACTGTCATGGTTCTGTCAAGTGCCAGAACATCTGGAAATGACGTTCTGTTCCTTTGTTCTCTCAACTACTGCAACAGACACAAGCTTCAGGCTCTTTGTGTATTTGTCCTGACAACTATTCTTTGTAATGTCTTTTCTTCATGTGCCTCAGGATCGCCTCACATCCGCCTGCCTTCCCTGCACCCCACCACACCCTCACCCCTGTGCCTGCCAAGTCATGCTCCGCCAACTCACACTGGTCCTTGCCCTCTGCCAGCCATCCTCTCCTTTCCACTTCACCTTCATTCCCCAGTACCAAGCAAAACACCTTTATAACTTCACCTCACGTGGCCACTTCCTGCACTTGGGTCCACCTTGCAACACCACAAGAACCTGTGCCTCTGCCATGCGGTGCCTGACTGAACGATGAACACATCTACAGCTTGTTGTTTGGGAGAGGTGATGCTGTCGTAATGCCAAGATTCCACGTCGGTGAAACCAGCAGAAAGGCGTTCATGTTAAGCCTTTTTAGGCTGATTATTAAACCCAGACAGCAGTAAAGCATTAATATGTGGCCTAGATATTCCTGCTTATTTTACTTTTGAATGATCCTCATAGAATGCAAGGGGGACATTTAGAAAGCAATCTTTCTTTTAAAATAGATTGTCAAAGGTAAATCTATAAACATGATTATTTAGGCCACATACAGTCAAGAGCTGATGGCAGTTACATTTTTGCTCTGTTTATAGCTTATTAATATTTATGGACAACTCAAAATGAGTTAGTGATTTTGGAATATTTTAGTATTTCACTTGACCATTTACCATTATATGTGACTATTCGTGAATAGTTTTACTGGATATCCATGCACATGCATATGTGTACCCATATCCCAATATAGTGTTTTGATCACTAATATAACGAATTAGTAATTTAGAACTGTAACCTATTTGTTAACCTATAAGTTATCTTGATGACATCAAATCACTGGACAATCATTGGTAGCTCAGAAGGCAGCTAGCTCATGAAATCTGCTAAGCTAGTTAGTTTTAGCAGATGTTTGATTAGCTTTAGCCACTGTCACAGGTGTAGCGCTGCCCCGCCCCTTTTTTTCTCTAAGTGAGGAAATCAAATGTTCACATAGTATTATTAGGAGTATGTGTGTGTGTGTGCGTGTGCGTGTGTGTGTGTGTGTAAGGGCCGAGGGGCTTCATTTCCATGAAATACACACTCAGAAAACAAGTGACTAAGAGTTACAGCACAGGAACAGAAGTAGCAGCTGCGTGCAGGACCTGAGCCAACAAGCTGTTAACCTGTATTCATTTAAAACGCCACATGTCCAGGCTTTACGCACCGAGTCAGTTTCTGCTCTCATATTTTCAGTGAAGAAAATACTCACAGTGGGACAAACATGGTGACTAAAGTCAGCAGCAGCTTTGAATCAACACTCAGCCCACCTGCAGCAGTCAGCTGTCTGTTGTGTCCAAAAGTGGGTCACAGTGATAAATACCAAGCTTAATGAAAGAATTTAATTTATTTACCTATCAAGACTAAGTTTTCATAAATGTTTTGTCTTTCATAGGACGTTTTATAGCAGGGCAGTAAATAAGTCACGTCTGCATGAGAAAGAATTCAGTCTAGTCTGGGTCACTGATTTAATTCTGAATTGATGTTGCTCCTTCTACTTGGCCTATGCATGACCCCAGTATTTATGAAAGCTTGACAACGGCCCTGCGTGTGAGAAAATGGTCCAGCGTAAAACAGACCAGTAGTCATTAGGTGTGCCCGGCACTTAAACAGATAGCACTACAGCCCTGGCCACTGCCCAGTTTGGTTACATTATGTGGAATAGCAAACTGAATTACTGAAATGTCTGTTCATTAAATGTATAGTTTTGATACACGGATAAATTCCAGACAAAATTTGAAAATGTAATCTGAACTACCTCAGAAGCCAGTGGTTGTCTGAGAGGTGTAATGTAAGACCTATTATCCTACTTTAGCTGTCCAGTGTAGCTGTCTCTGTGGCAGGGATGAGTCCCAGGAAGGAAGAAGAATGTGTGGAATAAAAACAGCGTTATCTCTGGTTCCGGCTCTGGCTTGGTGAATTGTTTTTAAACCGTCCATAATGAGTCCAACAGTGTTATGGGAGTTCTATACTAGATGTGCAGGCTGCTTTTAAAAACCTGGCATCTACATTACCCACGATGCAACATCACTGGAGGTAATTCATCAGACTACATGCAGCTTCCTCTGGAGCCACAAAAGGCGTTATATTACTTTCTTCACATATGCCATAATACTCCCCAAGACCTGTTACATACTTTAATGTGTAAGATTTGCAGAGTTACCCTTTAAATAACAAACCAGAGGGATTATGTTCCAGGTGCGGTTTGGCTAAAAGTAGAAACTGATGTCATTGTCGTTCAGGGTGATCGGTGACATCAGTAAGATGTCTGTTTGATTCATTCTTCTGATGTCACAAATGTCCCTTCAGGCCAATTTAGAAGTAATATAAGCCCAACAAATCCAGGCACTTTCCCAGCAGAGAGAGCGGTATAATCTTGTGAGTGGGAAAGTTTATCTTGGGCCACAACATCACATTTTTTCACAGAGTAAAAAACGACAACAAAAGAGCCATGTGACCACCTCCGCGTCCCGGTGTGATTCTAACACAGTCTCCTCCTCGGCTCCCTGCAAGTGCTGCGTACTCTTTCTGGTCCGAGCCTGTGCAAGGACCAGTTTGTTACCATGTGATTCGAACCACTGACTGCTCTGCACGATATGCGCTGTGCATGTGATTACTGGGAAGGACTAAAATAAGACATCAGTAGACTGTAAATCTTTGTTTGCGTAACGTAGAGAAGCATCAGGGGCATTACACAAACTCATTTTGTTTGCATAATTTATCTATTCTCTTCCACTTTGTCCTTCGACCAGACTTCCCGTTGGGGATCGATACGTTTATTTCTAGTCCATCTTATCTCAAGAACGTGAACAATAAATACCTTTTATCATCCACACACATGCCTCTGCATTATCATTCTACCTGCACATGAACCTGTGACCTGCGCTATCAGCTGTGTGTGGTCTTAGCTCCACACTGTACAGATAAGCTTCAGCCAGCTGTGGGAGCTGCAGAGTTTACATTTAGTGCAGCCCATGCTGGATGTTAACAGAACAATAAATCCGCACCGAGAGCCAAGAAGTCAAGCTGGAACATTATGAATTATCTACTTGTGAAAGCAATAATCATTTTACAACAGCATGTGATGAGTTATACACTTTATAAAGAGTGGTTCCGAGCCTTGTTATGTAGCTGAAATCAGAACAAGAGAGAAAGGGATGCAACAGAGACTCAACCGGCTGCTTTCAGTTCACTTTAAGCTGCATTCATGCACCATTTGAGAAAAGTCCTGGATGGACCATTTGTTGCAGACCAATTCTCAAAATCCTCCTTCATTGTAAAACAAGCAGCGCAGCTTTGCTCCAGATGCCAAAAGCTGTAAAGCTATTACTGAGGCTGTTATAGAACCTTTGCTGAGAGGAAAACACAACAAAAGGAGTAACTTGGCATGCAGCATGTTGGATAAATTAACATGTCAAACACGTGGAAAACAGTACGTACCAAACCCTGTGTAAACTGGACGTCCACTGCAAACCCTGATTTAAGTCTGCGTGAGGCGCAGAAGTTGAGCTGGAATGATCCCGGCTGATGTGTAACACTCGCAGTCTGCATCTGCGAGGGTGGAGGTGGGAGGTGGGAGGTGGAGAGAGCCGCCACAGGTTTTTCCTTTGAATGTAGGGAGGGAACTATTCCCGCAATTTTCCCAAAAGAAAAAATCCCTAAATTGGGTAAGGGGGGCTGAAAGAATGCGGCTGTATCAACAAGACTGCAAACTCATTGTGGTCGAACCACGAGGTACAGAGTGTTCTGACCGCTCTGATGCAAGCTTCACATGATGCTGCTTGATCAGCTTACCTGCTGATACATAAGAAAAACCTCAAGGTTGCGGTGAATGAGTTGTTACACAAGAAAAGCCACGGAAATTTGCATTTTCATTTATTTAATTTAGCTTGGCAAGGAATGTCTTTGACATGGGCACATTTTCCTGCCACGAGACAGTTTGACAGGATGTAATGGTTAAACTCGAGTATGGCGCAAATTAATCTGGTTGTATTTGACCACTAGAGACAGCCTTTAACACACAAACACACTTTATACAAACGATTTAAGATCCAAAAAAGGTTAGAGTAAGCCTGTTGCCTCTCTTAACAGATGTTGGCAGGATGCTACCACAGCACATTAAAACTTGGCTGGAACTAAACAGCCTTTACATCTGCAGAACTGCGCACATTCTGCACCCATGGGAACAATATTATTATTCACAAATCACAAGCATGTCAGAGACACAATATATTACAGAGAAGGAGAAAATAAACTGTGAAAGGAGCCAAGCAGAGGAGTTTAATCCCAGTGTGTATGAACACACTCTTGGAACAGGAGATAAAGATGTGTTTGAGTAATTACAGCCCAACACAGAAGCCAAAGGATCTCATTACAGTCAACTGTGTCGAGTCCAAAAGCTCACGCTAGACAGGGAGCGTTTTCAAACCTTTGACGGGACTATTTCGAAGAGTTGTGCAGGAAAATAGGCACCAGGCCAGCACAGATTTAAAGGAATAGGACATCAACTGGAGAAATAAAAATGAAAAAAAACAGAAAGAATAGCAGAAGATCCATACATATTAATATTACTCTGAATTAAACTTTACATGATTGTGCAAATCCTTCAACTAGAGTCATCTGAAAATTGTATACAGCAGAACTCAAAAATAATCAGCAGCTTATCTCCCGTTCACGTGAAAGGAATGAAGGGGAGAATGAGCTGCTGTGGTTCCATAATACACATATAAAACAGTTTTCTCCGTGTAGACAACAGAGCTGGGCGGAGGGGAACTGCATCAGTAGTACATCAGCCCTGCAGAGCTCAGCTGGACCGCCGCTCAGAACGGGGAGAGGCTCGGCACTTTGATATTGATGTCTCCGATGTTGATGTTGCGGGGGATTTCGGGCAGGTTCATGTTCTTCACGGCGGAGACGGCGCGAGCGGGGGCCGCTGACAGACCTCCCTACCAAAATAAAACAACAGGGAGAACGCCTTTAAAGCGACAGTGTGTGGAATATTTACGTAATTATAGCCTGTTTTTGTCTATAGGGGGAAAAAAGAAAACCAAATGTTTCTGCTTGTCAGACAACGTTTGATAAAGCTTGCCATCAGATTAAGCTTCACAATATTAGCAACTCAAATTCAACTCAGAGGAACGGGAAGAAAGCACTTCCTTTTTAGTGTTGTGAAGTGTCAAATCAGAGATGTGTCACTTCAGATTTGACCTTAAAAAGGAATAGTTCAGCCTTTTTGGGAAATAAGCTTACTTACTGTAATCAGGACCCCACGTGAACCCACGTGTTGTTTTTATACCTCAGTATAAATGTATGGAGTAAACAACGTGACGGATGTTAATAAATGAGCCAGTAGGAGGATTTTAATGTGTTTGGACAGAGGAAGGGTAACGGTACCTTCATGTTTGCAGTCTTTATAATAAGCCAAGATAGTTGAAGTGCTTTATTGATACAAGATAAGCTCACCATCTCCCGGCTGTGACTTCAGATTTATTGAGCAGATATGAGAGTGGTATAAACCTTCTAGTCTAGCCCTCACAATAAAGAAAATAAGGGTATTTCTCAACTACAACTTTTGACAACATTCATGCTACACTTTGATTTGTTTTCCTTTTCATGTCACTCATTTTCTCAAGCTTCATTGTCCATAAACATAAGGTAGTTTATGAACGTGATGCTTTTTTGCAGCTTCTTCTCAAATTTCAGGTGCAGCTTTCACAAGCACTTCAATGCATGATAGGGGAAACACAGTCGATGCCCTCAATTTGCATTTGGAAATAAAGCTGAAAATATAAAATGGCTATTCAATCAGAGTATCAGGCTCAGTCTGCGTTCACGTGGAGGGGCGTACATTTGTTTTGCCCGGACCAATCAGAAGTGAGTGACATGTCCATCCTGCAGGCTCAACAGCTGCAGTGGCCACGATCAAAGAAATGCAGATTTCACACATCAGTCCGTTTACAGGTCTGGGGAACACTGCTGCATATATAAGATTATTTAAAGTTTGTCTTTCATTTTCTCACGTTATTATTGATGAGTTTAGCTAGCTGAATGATATCCCTACTCTTAGCTACTAAGCCTACTGAGATGTGACTGGGCAGTTGTCTTTAACCACAGGGAACAGGTGTCAGTGGGCAATACAACAGACCAGTTTGGATCGATGAACATATCCAGTTCAGCTAATTTACCGTGATAGAGGACCTCATGTAAGTTCCAACACTGATTTTTACCAGCCAAGTCAACAGGAGGAGGAGCATAAAACAAACGTGAATCCACCTAAAACTGTACAGTATGAATTAAAAACACCGGCATGGTCCTTTGATGTGGCTATCAGACCACACTGACCTCTGACTTCTCCATGCGGTTCTGCACGTCGACCTGGGTCGTAATCTCATTCATGTTAGTCTCCAGCACCATGCCTCCCATCACCACCTCCTGCAAGATATAATGGACCTGCAGACAAAACACAACATGGCAGTTAATACACAGCGGTAGCCTGCACACAACTGTACACATCAGTTCAGTCTTAAAAACAGGTCGGTTTTCAGTTTTGTAACATAAAGCATACACTAACAAATGCTACAGACTCAATGCTGAAAATCTGGTAATAAGCCACAACATAGCGGTGTGAACTTCACTATTTTATGATCCTGTACAGCAATTTAGCTCATCTGTGTTTCTTTAAACCAAATGATAGACGAGATGACAGAGGACCAAAATATGCCGTTTGAGAGAAAAGTTCTCTCTGGAACCTCGCTGTCACACATGGCTCACAAGGCGACAGTTTCAATTTCTCTTTAAAGTTTAGATTTGTGAATTCCTGTGGGCAGAAAATATTTCAGGGAACTTGAGACTCTCTTCTGGATGATTAACTGGGGGAAAAAAATCATGCCTGGAACTCTCAGATAGGTATAGTTTTCCACAAAGGTGTATTCCTTAAATTTCCTCTTGCTGAAACGGGACTGTCTCAAAAATATCAAAAATGTTTTCATAGTTTAACAGTCTAAATCTGTCATTTATGAGTCTGTGTGTCCACAACAGACTGGCAAAATAAACTCCGTTTTAAAAGTCTCCGTATGTATTAAAACTACAATTTCACACTGATATGCAGGTCATTCTTGTCCAGCTAGAGGAACCTTATGGGAGCAAAGGGTTTTCTCTATAGCAGAAATATTTCAAAGTTTGGTCTTGGAACATTCCTCCGGCCAAGCCCCACAGCACCACATGACATCAATTTCCTGCTGGGAAAATTCAATCAAGATGGCCCTAGACGTGTCTGATTAGTTTCCAGCTAAACTTCCAGCTCAGGTCCCAGTAGAGAACAGGACGCCTTGTTAGCCCAGTCAAATAGGGAGCCTACACAGTTTAAATGCTTTTTTAAAAAAAAAAATTTCAAACAGTCAGCAGTGAGCACTGAGGGTTTTTTTTGTTTCACTGTTTATCATTCTTTGCAACCCCCTAACCCCTAACCCCCAACCCTAACCCTAATTCCTCATTTCAAAACAGAATGTGACCCTAAGGCCCTGAATAGTTCAGTTCTCAGGTGAAAATGTCCAGGAGGAATTTCAGAGCTGCCAAATCTCTCCTTACATTATACATCGTACAGATCAGGGACCCCGTTTGACATATATTAATCATTGAACATTCTGGCCCGCACACCAAAAAGAACTGGAACAAATACAAGAATGCAGCCGTTCCTGAAAAGCAGCTGGCTGTATGAAAAAGACACACACACTCGACTGCACTGCACCTCACCTCAGGGGTCATGTCTCTCTGCAGCTCATTCATAAATACAAAAATCCCCACATCTGGACCTCTTATTGAATATGAACATTTCTGACAAACTGCGGATTTGGACTTGGCATACGAGCAGTAAACATAATGGGATAAACATGAGGTTGTTTTCAAGATCTTTAGATGAAAATAACAGACTTGGTGTCCAAAGGCCTCAGTGTTCCCATAGTCCTACAGATGCCGGTTACCTCAGGCTACATGTGTCCAGTTACAACATCGTGCCAGGTGGGAATCAGGCCGCCTGAGAGCCATATACAGATTCAAACATATGACAAGGAGAATAACACAATGTGCTTTTAATGGATTTTTGCCTAGTTTTCTTGGATCGAAGGTATCCAAAACAACTGGCAAAGAAATTGTTAAAATCATGATGTTGACCAACTACAGGCCTTAAGTAACCTCTTTTACTTAATCTGACCGAGTCACCGCTAACTGCAGCTGCAAAAAACTAAAAATACTGGGACTTTGAATGCTTTTAAAAGCTGCACAATGTAGTCTTGTGCAGTGATTGGTGATGCCTTAACAAACTTGATAAACAAACCGCATCATTTTCGTCACTGAATGAACTGCATGGAACAACACAGTTTCATACTGTTTCACTTTATTTATATTTGGCGGACCCTGCCACTTGTTTATTCGGCTATTTTGTCAAATTAGATGCCAGTGGTGGCTGCGTGAGATTGTATCTGACTCAGCTGTACCAAACATTTCCCCTTCTATCCATATTTGTTGGTGTTACACCTTTCAAAAAACATCTTCACTGCAGTCAAAACCAGCCTTGTTGCAAGGATAAGATTTGTACACGTCAGCCATTGGATATGTTGAAGGAGACCTCGGGACAATTACGATTTGTGTTTGACGCAACAAAAAGCAGATATCTTTTACATGAAGTCTGGAGATCTCCAGCTTTGTTTGGTGTGATCAAAACAGGTATTTTAAGCCAAAACATTACCTTTTCCTAACCTGTACAGTGTTTTTTTGTGACTAAGCCTAACCAGATCATAAACAAAGCATTGTTACAACATAAAATAGAAAAGAAACTTGAATGTGCAACATACAGACATGGAAAGTTTCAACATACTGATGGTTTTACTGAAATGTACATAGCCAACAATTATTCTAGGGATTCTAGGGTTTTTTTTGCTTGCCATGAACAAAGAGAGTGAGCGACACAGTTGTATTAACGAGGCAGTTCACCAGAAATCGAACAGTACCAGAAATAACATTTATATGACCACAATAACAAAAAAATCACTTTCAGTTCAACACTGTAAGGGTAAATTGCTGAGGTCTCTACAAGAGATGATCATATTATGGATCTGCATTTGGGCAGTGTTTGGCACTCCAGTAAATGGCTTTGACTATTTTTCTTTGGGGAGATGAGATCATAAAATATGAAAACAAACTTCATTGAAAAACCTAAATAGAGGCTTCAAATGTAACTGGTAAAGCTCTACTACAGTGACAGAAGATTAACATCACATATACAAGCTGCTGTACGTCAGGTTAAAAACAACACTGCAGGCTGCTCTGACGCTGGAAAAACGGGCATAATTCAGCAGGTCAGACTGTGGTGCTAATCCATGACTAAGTCAAAGCTACTGGTAAGCTTCTGCAGTCGACACTGTGGCGTAAACAGCAGCCATGGGCAGAAGAGACACCTGAAGAATCCCAGTATAGAAAAGGCTCCTCCGGTTCACACTCACCTTGTCCATGTGGAAAATGAGGTCCAGTTCACAGACGTTCTCAAAGCATTTATCCAGCGTTTCCACAAACACCTGCAATTACATATTTTGAAGATTAGTGTTTGATAGTAGGGTTATATTTGCGGGCATATCAAATACTGGATCCCCTCCTGGATTTGGTATTACTGCTAATTAACACAATTATTTGAGGTTGCTGGATAAGCAAGTTAAGATGACCGTGGTCCAAACTTTGCAAGAGGTCAGTGGTAGAGGGGCAGCGGTTAGTTGATTAATCCATTAGCAAAACAATACAAAAAATCAGTTCCCCGCTATTTTGATATCCAATTAATCGTCTCTTTTCCAAGCAAAAATGTCAAACACATGCTGGTTCCACCCTCTTAAAGGTAAGGGTTTCCTGCTTTTCTTTGATGATCCCACAAAAGAAGCAACACGGAGACGTCATTTTGGGCTCTGGGGAATGTATGTTGTGAAGACTTCTTTTTTTTAATTTTTGACACTCGACTAAAAATCATTTCAATAATCATAAAAATAATTGGCAGATAAATCCATAATGAAAATAATCATTACTTTTAGCCCTACATAGTGGGTGGTTCAATGGCTCATGCCTCATACTTAACATTTAAATATCTTCATTGTTTAGTATTCCTACTTTCATATCGTGTGTTGGTTTTGCTGGTGTATTTCTGACAGACAAGGGTGTAGAGGAGAGATGAAACTGAACCAGTGTAACTTTCTATGACATGTTTTACTCCCCAGTAGGGGCTTGTCTGTCCACATAGCTTATCTATTTTATTGATGATAAGGGGTTATAACTATCTTGTTATCGGTGAAAAGTGGAAGGACTGAGTGTGCTGATGCACCTTCTCCAGGTAACAACAGTGACGGGAATATCCGAGGGCACTAAGTGTTTTATAGAAGGCAGAGTTGTCTGTTGCGTGTTGGCACACGTGCAAGTACATCACGACATGGAGGCAGATTTCAGCTCTAATAAAAAAATTTAAAAAACGTTTATCAGCACCTGTTGTAAAACCAAGCTGAGCCACCGTACAGTCTGTTTCTGTGGAATCAGCATTTCCTCACTTAGGTTTTTTTTTTTTTTTTTTTAAATCACATGACCTTCCATTGAGTTCCACAGAAGAGTAAGTTTCACTTGGTAGAGTAAAAATGGCAAAATGATTCATGTTTGCCAAAAATATTCAAATACATTACACAATGTGTAATGGGAAGGAGCTTGTTAAGTAGGACAAGGGGGAGACAGAATATCTCTTTTTCAAGGTTGGAGCACTCTATGAGCAAACAAGGTGGTGATGTGGAGAAAAAAGAGAGCTGACTGGTTTCCTTATGCCATATAATGTAGATAAAACCTGTTTGGGAAACAGGAGAGAGATTCATTTAAAGGCTCAAACCAGGCGCTTCAAATATAAGAAAGATTATCAAAACAAGGGAGGAAATATAAAGAAATAAAACATTATTATAGTGGCTAAATCATTAAAATAGCAATCATTGAGAAAGCCTACATGTTTCCCTGCTGAAGACCTAGCAGTCGAAACACGTTGGCATTTTTCATTAATTTAACCTCTAAAATAAGGTAATGGCTTTTTACTATTTTCACTTTGATGCATTTTTGCATGCATTCTGAGAAGCCTGGGTTGTGTCTGGTTTGTGAAGATGTCCATACAGCAACAGAATAAAGTCAAAGCTGACCTGGATCAGGTCCAGAATGCCGAGCTCACTCTCAGAAGAGTCCACACAGAAGACAAAGTAGAGGGTTGCGTAGTGCCGGTAAATCAGCTTGTAGTCAGAGCCACCGATGAGACTGTAGGGAGGTAAAAACACCACTGTAAGTCAAACAGAAAAATGTATTCTAAACAATTCAAAGCCGGCTTCGTCTCCGTATGTGAGTGAGTGGATCGGAGAAATTGAAGAACTAACTGGGACCAGGTCTACTTTCGTGGGTTTGGCTCCATCTACTGATAAAAGTCTTGCTATTGCATCAACAGTCAGCTGCTGCAGCAACGCCAAACCAAGCTGTGAAAAAACCCAGAACAGTGGCTCACTGTTTGTAATCGTTAGTTTATAATGTCTCATCAAAATGTCATAACACCATCATAAATCACAGTGCAGATCCGCCTGACTCTGCCAACATAAACTTCAAAGTTTCTAAATGTATTTATCTCATCATGTGATTTAAAAAAAAAATTGCAACATGAACAAATCATGCTCCCTTGCAGCAGATTTTCTGACAGTAGTGAATCTTTTCAGTCTTTTCATGTGTACATGTAGTAAAAATAAAAACCTACAAATTGGGATTGTAACACAGAATCATGGCAAACAGCAATACTTACCTCCCACCCTCCAAGAAGTTGCAGACGTTGTCGTCTCTCTTAGACACCAGATGGAACGTCTCCCGTATGATCTGCTGCTGCATGTCCTCCGCCTGCAGCAAAACATGTTGGACAGTCTAATAACTGATGACCGTTCCAAAGGTGTCGTCTGTGTTTGGTTAATAGACTCACTCCTCAGGGAGTCGACCATTATCTAAAGTTATATATTTTGTTTTTACATTGAGCTCGCTGATTAGAGTTGTACAGAGATGTGGACTCGAGTCAACTCAAGTTACTGTTTTGATGACTTGCGACTTGACTTGACAGAAAATGAATGACTTGTGACTTGACTTGAGGCACGCTGACTTGAATGGCTCCTCTGTGTTCATTTTATGTTTGAGTATTTGGTTTATTTCCATTGAAATAGTGGGTAGTCGCATTCTGGACACATATGCTGCTTACGGGCCTAAATCTGTATATACCTGAGATGTTCTGCCAACAGGCACAGATGGAGGCACTAATACCTTGTTTTTCACAGAAATTCCCACTCACAGATCACAATACATCAAAGAAAAAGTCTGATGTTTAAGAAGAGAGGCTTAAAGATCTCAATGATCACAAATAATAATAATTAAAAAAAAAAAGCTTTAAAATCATGAATATTACAAAGACTCTTCTCCCGACACATCATTTGTGTCAGATGATCAAGTATAGGGATCCAACTGCACTTAATGTATTTAACCATCTACACTGCCCAGCCCAAAACAGTCACACTCAGATATTTAATTGGACTGCCTTTAGCCTTCATTACGGCACACATTCGCCATGGCATCATTTTAAAAAGCTCATGCAATGTCACAACATTTATTTCTGTCCAGAGTTGAATTAATTTCTCGTCAAGATCTTTTATTAATGATGGGAGACTCCAGCTGCTGTCTTCGCCAACATATCACAAAGTTTCTCAGTGGGGTTCAGTTGTGGACTCTGCGGTGGTCAATAAATGTGTGAAAATTTACCCTGTTCCAGAGTGATGGGTGCATCACTTCATTTATCTTCTTTCCCTGATGCACCCCTCACTCTGGAACAGGGTAAATCTGGACTCATCAGACCACAGGACCTTTTTCAATCGCTCCAATCTTTATGCCCCCTGACAAACTGAAGCCTCAATGATGGTTGTTTTCTTTAGGCTACACAGCTGATTAGTCTTAATCCCTTGAGTTGTCTTCGTGTTGCTCGTCTGGAAATGCTCTAAATTTCACGATTGAACATAGAAGTGAATTCTACCGTCGATTTTTACGACTCTATTTCACCAAATGTTTAATTGATCTCCTATCAAGATCATTCAAAGTTTTTTTTTTTCCACATATTTCACAACACCATCCTTCCAGGTTTTAATAATGCATTGGACAGTTCTTAACCCAATGTTATTAGTTTGGGCAATCCAATGGAAGGCTCTTACATATTTGCTAAGTTAAACCCAGGTGGTACCTTTATTTTTGGCCAGGCAGTGTAACGTTATGTCTAAATGTGGCCACTAAACTCTTTCATTATCGTAACCTGAACAATCACAACAAACTACTGTAGAAGTATCTACCTAAGTGAGTGGACGAGTTGATATCAATGTGCACACTGAGCTGAGTAGTGAGCTGCAATGTACGAAACAAGGTCATCAATGATCCAATCAGCGTTTACTAGCCAACAAGACAGTAATTACAACGTATTTGTACGAAACATATAAAGTTACGTGTTTTGCTTTTGTGTAATGATATATAAAGCTAAATTACATCCGTTTAACACTGCTTAAGTAGGGGTACATTCTTAAACTATGTTACAGAGAGAGATGTTTGCCTGAGCAGGAGGGAAGTGAAACTAGTAAATGCCTAAAGTGGTGTCGCTCCTGCAAGCTAGCATCGGCTAACGTTACTCCTAACTTTGGACATTGACAAAACATTTTAGACACTACCGATCGAGGTAACAGTCCTGGTGGGGATGACCATCCACACCGACTAGAGCTAATCCACCACTAAGCCACTGCTAGCCAAATGACAGTGAAAACAGCAAAAGGTAAATGCTAATGTTTTGAGCAGAAACCCCAGAAATACTTACAAAATACTGATAGAATCTGATCAGCCGCGGCTTCCCATGGTTGTTAAATATCAAGATGGCTTTAATCATGTTTGTTCTTTTGTTGTATCAAATCACGATATGAAGTAGTTATTAAAATAAAAGGATTTTTGACTGTTTGTATAACGTTAGCTCGACTCCTTCTCGGCCTCCCTGCTGCCGGATGGCTGCTTTGGTTACATCCGGTTGTGTCTCAGCATTAAGCAGCCGACTAACAAACACATTCGATCTTTGTTTCCGGGTGGGTCATTGAGTTCGTTTACATGTCATGCGCACTAGTATCCTGGTTATGATCAGTACCCCAGTTATGTGTTTGGCTGTGAACATTATCCTAGTTTGAGGATAGGCTACCTGGACCACAGGGTACTGGCTCAACACCTTATCCAGGTTTCTGAACATTCGAGACACAGATACACACACACAGATGATCCGAAACCTGCATAGTCAGTTTTATGTTGCATGAAACTAATATATCTTAAATAAGATTCAGACCAGGGTCAGGCTTCGGGGCAGAATACCTAATCCTCATGTGAACACGCTTCAGTGTTGCAATGGCAAGATATTATAGTATAGTATAAAGTATATATACTTTATGATAATCATCTCAGAAAATATCACCTCTTCACAGTATCACCATGTCACAGTATACATTATTACACAGTTACTGTAATTAATCGGTTACAATGACTCGAAAAGGAAATAAACAGGGACTTTATCGTGATTTTTTATCATACTTTCAGAAAAATATTGTGCCCTGAGAGACATGAAACTATGTATCAACTTGATAGACCTGTAAAAAAAAAACACACACACACATGGTTAAACATCAATACCATAAATAAGCAAATGCACAAAGTTGATGAATGTCAGTTTTTATATCAGGGTATACCATGAAACCGGTATATCACTTGCACTAATTTTATGATCTGTTGTCTTGTTGTTGAATGATGATGTTTATCGTGCAGCTGAGAAACTGAATTTCCCTCGGGATAAATAAAGTATCTATCTATCTATCTATCTATCTATCTATCTATCTATCTATCTATCTATCTATCTATCTATTTATCTATCTATCTATCTATCTATCACTTCAACCCCAATCCATTTAGACGTGATGTGTTGGACAAAATGTGGCTAGATAAATGTGAAGACAGAATTTAGAGCACCAGTTGCATCTTAAATTGGATGAAACACACAGTATATGAATTGTAGTCCAGTTCTTGTGTCAGCATTGATGAGAGCTATACACTGTTTCTCTGTTGCTGTTTCCCATGTGTCATCAGGGGGTTCTGCAACTTTCCCCCGCTACATTGCATCATTTTGTAGCCTTTGAGACTAATGCACCAGCAACTGAGGCACCACATAATTACTGGACCCTTTGTACCTTTGTCGGCAGCTTCACGCTGCCTTGAAATCTCCAAGCAGTGATGTCACACTAGTTGGACCGTATTCTTTCTTGTCAGCCGCAGTAGAATCTGATCAAAAGCAAAATTATATAATGTAGCAGCAAAAGGCTTGTGTGGAAAACACAGCAACGATTTATTAGGCAAGTAGACCCTCTCCAACACCCTTGAAAGATTGTTTTTCCCTTAACTACCTTACAAGCTACGACACTGTTGAGCTGAAATACACCTCTGACAGCGTCCATAAAAAACATTATGACATTATGAGCTTCACTGACAAACTGGTCAGCCTATTTTTGGGCTTTTGGCCTCTATTTGATTGGACAGTTTAGAAAGTCACAGGAAACTGGGGGAGTGCAGGGGAAGAGATGAAGCAAAGGGCCAGGGACTCGAACAGAACCCGGGCCGCTGCTGGAGTGTCAGCCTCAGAACATGGGCTGCCCACTGGACCGGGTGGTCCAGCACCACTGATACCATCAGTGAGAAGCTGTTCATGTCAATGATAATGTAACATTATTTTTGTGGGTTGATAATACTACAGTGTATTAAATAAGAGTGTATTAATCTTCCACACTGTATTAGGGTCATGAGGTTCCTGTATGTATATGTAAGAATTTCCCGCCTGTCAAAATCGCTATTTCTTCACATTATGTTTATAATTTTAGTTAATTGTTTTAAAAACATTTCAACTAAAACTGTTATATATAGCACATTTAATGATGCATAAACAGTTGGACAGTAAGAAACTATAAGTGTACTGAATACATTTTAGCTGGAGAAATATAAGTTAATAGTTATTGCATAGTTATTGTTATTATACTTTATTATTATTAACAGTTATTGCAATTATAATATATTCATGGGTGTGCAGAGAGTCCATGCTCTAGTTGCAGTGGTGGTTCCCCAAGTTCATATACATGAGTGTGCCATTTGCCAGCAGTAAAAATCAACTGGTAATAGCAAATCATGTCCTAATCAATAATAATTTTTTTCAATAAATTTTTCAATAAATTTTTTTTGTATATATTTTAATAAGAGGGGGAAAAATGTAGACAAGTATCTGACTCTATTATAAACTGCTGGTCAGATCAGACAAAGCACATTGCACTGTGGTCTAATGTCAGAATATCAGGCGATTCTGGAGCCACAACCCCACCACTACACGGCTTTCAAACCAGGCCAGCCGACACTTTGTATTGTGATCCGACCCAGCAACATCACAATGTCAGACCACATTTCCTGCTCTGATTTCATATCCATTAATTCTCTGTCGTACGTTTTTCATCATTAGTGCTGCGGACCCACCCAGGCTGTTGTCTGCATATCATCTATTATTTCCCCACTAAATTCCCTTCCTCCTGCATGAGCACAGTGGAAAACAAACAGACGCTCATTAGCATGTGTGACCCGTTGGTGGTAAACAGGCTTATTTCCACATGAGTGCAGTGCGAGAATGGATTCCACCGGGACAGTCGAGGTAGGTGGGCCTGCCGGCTGCCTTCATGGGGACTTTAATAGGGACTTAACAAATGCAAGTGGACAGGCACAACATTCTCTGGCACAGGGAGGTCATGTTGGTACAGTGAGCACTTGTTAGAGGGTGACTCACTGTATTTGGACTCTTGGGTGGCCACTGATATTCACTTCATTTTTAATGTGCATTTTTTTCCCCTCTCGGTGCTAATTGTTGGATTGTGACGGATGCTGAGTGTTGTCTGCCAGGGCTGAGGTAATGTGCAGCGTTCAAATAATGCCTCTGTGCTCTGCTCTGTATAGTGATGAAAGCGGCCTGTAATTACAGGGATAATCAAAACTGTCAGGGGCTCTTCTGTGGACCGTTTTGTTTACTGTCTGCCTCTCTCACAGCATCACAAGCTGCTGGCCCCCCACTTCCTCCGCCTGGGCCTCAGAGCTCAAAAGATCATTGCAACTGTACCTGTATGTGTCTCAAACAAAGTAAAAGTCAGTGTCATGAGATGAGCCGTTTTAAAATCCCCACACAACAATAACTATTCAGGTTCTCTATATATTCAGTACATAAGGCCACAGTATGACTTTATTTTCTGCATTAGTTTGTGGCTTCTTTGAGTCTCAGCAGGTCACACAAGGCCAATGGTACCAACAATCCCTCTTTAGCTCATATTTCAAATCACGCCTTTATAAGAACTACATTCATTTTTATATAGTTTTCTGTGGCATACTGTATTGTAAATGTCCCCCTGGCTTGCCTTTTTACTGTACAGTAGCAGTCTGGAGTTTGCTCAACTACCCTCAAGATGGCAGCATTTCAGTGGATTTTCCCAGGAAACCCCAGTGCCCAATGTTGTTGCATGAGATGCTGCCAAGCTCCACAAAAACATGGCTACATGATGAGATGTATTTTAAGGGGCTAATGTCCCAAAACGTTTGATGCTTATTCTGTATGAATCATACGTATATTCCATAAATCAATGTGGTTTTATTTTAATAAACATTTTTGAATGTTATTTGTATGATACACTACACGGTTTTTTATTATTAATTTGCTGAAATATTATATGAATTCCATTACAATATATAAGCCTAACATCATATCATAATAGGTCACATATTATTATAATAACAACAAGACAGACATAACACAGAAACTTTTGGGTCAATTAATATAGGCATCGACAGAGAGGCCTAAAGACACAAGTGATTTATGCACATGTATAACTCACAGGCCTATGACACTATACACCATGTATAAACACACCTGTGACTGCTTGGACTGATCAAGAGTGTAATTACAGGTGGTGCAGACAGACACGATCTTTGTATAGGCAGCCCACGGATGTGTATTCGTGAGAAGCAAAACAACCCTGATCCTGGATCAGCACGCCACATTTCCTTAAAACCGCGTCGTAGTTTGAGTCGCTACGGCGGTGATCAGAGAGGAGAAAGACGCGCAGAGGTCTCACTCTGTCTAGATTTGTTTTATGTTATGGAGATGGTGTTTACCTTTACGCAGAAGTGCAAAAAATGATTTCTTTCATCAGATTGGAATGTTCTTTTGTTTGTGGGCGACTGGTAGATTAATGGCGGTCCACTTTTTAAGACCTATTTAGCGTCTGGTGTGAATGCAGAAGGGAATGTGGCGTGGTGAAATTGCAATCTTTTTGGTCAAATGGTAATAATCAAATGATGAGATGTGGGGTAAACATCCCAGATTATAATTTTATCTGTCAACGATACCGTTACCACCACACAGAGATAAGACTGACCTTCTTATGAGTTGTCTACCAGACCAGTCACTATGGTAACTGCTCTCCTGTGGTGGCTAAACTGCAGTAAGAGCGACGCCCGCTTTCACAGACTGGAAGGCGGGGCAGAAGCCCGAGTGATTCATCTTTTGAAACAGAGACGATCTCTGCACACGGCGCCGTGTTTATAGTGAACACGGCAGACTGCAGACTGATCGAAGGAGACTGTGTATGTACCTGTACATTAATCTGCCTACCTACGCTACCCGCTCAGCCACCTATCGTCGGACAGCTTTAGATAACCTAATGGCTTGGCCTAAACTGGACAACTAAGGTCAAATACTGAGTTTTCCGTTGCTATGAAGGTGAATTACAGCTACCACAACAACGCGGTGTGTGTGTGCATGATGAGCGGCTGAGGAGGAGGAGGAGGAGAGGGAGGCTGCGGTCTGAAACCAGATTTTATCCTGAATATTTCGAAACCAACGTCGTATCGTTCACACAAGGGGACTGTGAATCGATTTAATATGTCGCTGTATGCCCCAAACCGCCTCGTTTCATCCTAATTTTGTCGGGGTTTGGCTCGTTTTCTGCCTCCTGAGGATCCTCCAGCAGCGGGACGTTGAACGTTTTTCCTCCAGATATGGAGTGTGAAGATGCGGATTACAGAGGAATCCCCACCGCTAGTTTAGCCGCATTGGTTTCATTACACACATCAGTGCGGCGTTGTTTTCGGCGGGAATAAACAGTGAAACTATGAATACGTATTTTTTGGCTAGAAGAACAAATCGGTGATTTCGGAGCACGGTTGGACTCCCCATTAGGAAACGTGAGAAAGCTATCCTGCTAGCCTGTATGTAGTAGCTATTAGCTCCATTAGCCGGCTAACAGCTAAAAGGTGCTGGCTGGAGATTAAAAAAGCTTTTTAATAATACTGAACGGGTTTTGCCCACGTTTGCTCCCCTCAACATATTTATTCACAACATTTGGGAGGATTTACTCATCCAGGAATGAGGTCTCGAAAGGAAAGGAGTCGCTTGACCTTGTTTTGGGGTCTGATGCTGGGTCTGTCGTCCTGCCTCCGGCCCGCCACCGCAGAGAGTAAGTAATGCTACTCCACACTACTACACACACACACACACACACACACGGGAAAACATTGTGTTTTCCATGCTCCAATACAACACGTTTACAGTGAAAACGCCATGTTTTACTCACTATACATTGTATGCGTATGTATGTGTAGTCCAATAGAGATAATAATGTTTCTTGGCTGTTTACATGTCACATTTCTGCATTTATTTCGAAAATATCTGAAAGATAAGTGTGTTGTTTATATAGAAGCTTAAATATATTAGATATGCTATCTTATATCACAGTGTGGTTATTTAGCTACAGGATGATAGAAGATATGAGCTACATCAAGCTTATTGTATGGAAACTGTATCCTGTGGTGCAATATAATGTGTACTGTAAATGTGGGACATATAATTGTATCTCAGTGGGGAAAAGCAATAATGTGCGAAGTGTGTGTGTGTGTGTATATATATAGATATATAGATTATAGAAGGTCTAGTTGTAATATTGTAATTGTGGTTTGAAAAGGCATCACAGACATGAGTCACTTTAAGTGTCTTGATAAATACATTATCATGACTCAGCCAATAGAGAGAGAGAGTCAAGCTATATATACACACCACATTGTCAACTCTGAGTCACAATGTGGCGAATGTAGAATCAACAAAAATCTGTGATCTGAACAGAAAACCGCTAACAGAAATAGGATTTGTGAAATGAAAAGCCAGGTCATTTGGGTTTAGTTGGGGTTGTCCATCTCTACAGCCAAAAAATGTGATGTGTTATTTCATCATGAATGGAGAAAAAGGGCTGCAAACTGTGTGAAAACACAATACAGTTGTCATTAAGATCCTGGACAAGCCTGCTCTGCAAATGCTGGAATAGATTAAATGTTTAAACACAAAGTCAAGAGCCATTTTGTAAATGTTGTAGATCACAGAAAGCATTTGTCAGTGAAGATGTAATGGTTTTACAGTTGGGTCTTGTGCATGTGGAATCAGATGTTAATAAAAAACATAAACACCACATGAAGAAAACTATAGAAAACTTTCCTATCTTCTTAACTTTTTAATATATCCAGTGAGACCTTAGTTAACAAAAAAAAAAAATTTCAACTATCGCTTTTGGGCATTCCTTTGTGTGCAGGTGTTCTTTATGAAAGGCTGTAAACTTTAATAACACTCTCATAAGATTGACTGAAACCACAGCTTTGAACACTATTTGTATAAAGGTGTCAATGTGGTTTTTCTTTGTGCAGTGTTCAGTGCAAAGTAATTTATTTTCCTTTACAAAACAAACCTGGGCACACCTTGACCTTGGAAAGTACCAAACTGCTGCAACAGTTGATCAGGCACAGCAGCATCCTTCCATCAGGCGCAAGGGTCGAGGTTATAGATTGTATTTCTGTGGTAATCCCTTGAGGTAGTTATTTTTTAATCAAAATCCCAAATTGATGTCTTCGGATTGCTTCTCTTGTTAAATCAACAAGTAAGAACCCCCAAACTCTTCACTTATAAATGACAAAGAACAGCTGCAAATTCTCACATTTAAGTGACTAGAGCCACAGAGTATTTGACATTTCTGCTTGAAAAAATAAACTATTAATCGATTACCCGTTTAATAACTGTCTTATAACCATTTAATGTTTTTTCAGTCAACTTATCAATTATTATAGTAATCATTGCAGATAGACTTCTCTGAGATTTTAACAGAATTTCAAGATGCACCAATAGGTACCACACAGATGGTTTAGTGCAAGGAAGCGGACTTCTGGTGACTGACCACTGCATGGCAGCATATTGAAGCTCACGGCTTCTGTCAGCTGGTAAACCTCAAAATTTATTGAATGTAAAGCTTCCATATTTATCCAGAATTTCTTTTAAAGTGTAGCCATCTGAAAAATTTCCATGTCTACAGCTATACTGTAAGCTAGGCTTCCTGATTCATCCCATTCATCATGACATGTTGGGGAGGGGTTGGTTGGGGGCTTGAACCAGGGTCTGGGTTTTAAAATAGAACAAGCCAAAGTACATTCGCAAGCAAAACAGACTAAGTTCTGTTGATTGGAAAGAGTGAGGAGCTTGTGAACTGTGTGTCGTGGGGTTTACTGTTAGCCCCGGTGGTCACAGGACAAACCTGGGAGCAACAGAGAGGTTCTCCCATCGAAATCCTACATTTATTCTCACTCCGGTGTGGAGGCCGTCTAAAGGTGCCTTGTGTGGCTAAACTCTGAGCATTCCTGCTGGTTTACTGTATCAGTTGGGACTAAAGGGCAGCTGGTGGGTTCAGGTTTACCAGGTTCAGCTCTGTTGCTGCAGAAACAGCCTTTCAGGTGAACCAAACAAGTTTAATCTGTCAGGAATGATCTTTTGCTAAAGCTTCCCAGCGCATTTGTTCTCACCTTGCCTCTCATGTGGAAAAGTATTTATGAATACATTCCCCCCTCGGGCAGTCTGTCACTAACAGGATGGAAATGAGGAGTAAACAGACTTGCTGCAGTATGGTGGCAGTGTATGAAGCACTAGCTTAGAGGACGCATTGCTTCCTTTTTCTTGTCTTATGGGGCTTCTAGTGGATTTCCTCTGATTGTCTGCGGATAGTCTGGGTGCTGCAGCCAGCTGGGAAAAGGTTATCAAAAGTAAATATGTGATCTGGAGGCTCATCAAAGCGGTAGAGATAGGCTTGTGTACTCAGCTGTTTAAAATGTGTCATTGCGGGAGGAGAGGGAGGGGGACTTATTAAGCTGCTACACCTGCTATCGGTATTTTCACTCTGCTGGTGCACCAGATGTACATTTTGATCATAAACTTTTGTTAAGTGTCTCCGTGAGCGAGGTCAGGAGCATTTCCCATGAAAGATGGCCATGCTGGCACTGCACTGAGGCCACAGAGGGTGAAGCTTCAAGGCTGTGGTGATGTAACATCACTAGGCAGTGTGTCTTTTTACAGGCTTTGGTGTTGGGATTGTATTAACAGGTATGCAGCTCGCTGAGGGCTGCTGACAGTGTGCACTGACAAGTAGATTACAGAGAAAGACATAACCGCCATACCAGCACACTGCCTGCCTTAAATCACACCAAAGGCATGTTATAATGGCTCACCAAAGCCTCTGGAGAGGACTCAAGCTCTCAGCAGCCTTGGTGAAAAAGCCTACAGTTTCTTAACCTCTGTTTTATGTAAGAACCAAATTATTTTCCAATTAAAATGACAAATGTGTAAAAATGTGTTTACAGGTCTTAGTAGGGTACTACTGTATATGTTTAAAGTAGTATAGTAAATAGTAGCATGTAATCGGTAAAATCACTTTCAATGATGTCACTTACTAGGTATGTTGCATTCTGGGTAATTTACGTGCCATGTTTTAAAAATGAGACTATGTGAAATTATAAAGGCTATATTTGCTACAGCTCTATCCATTTTGATCGTTTTGTTTTTAAGCTGTCTATAATGTGTCAAACAGTGCAACTTAGCCACGAGTGACATCTTTTGAGCTAGGGCTGCCCGATAAATCTAATTTTCATCGTCATCGCAATATGAACATGTGTGATAAACACATCTCAAAAGACTGCCTGACACGTGATGAATAAGAAAAATCATTTTGTTTACATGCGCCATGCATGCACCGTGAGCGTGCCAACATTTAGCCTATCAGAAGGAGCCATGGATACAAGGGCCAATCAGATGAAGCCCCAGCTAGCCATTAGCTACCCTGACAAAATTAATCGGCATCAGTTTGGTGGTGATTGCCAGGTTATGATGGCTGAGGGAGGAGAGAAAAGTGATGAAAATGTGGTCGATGAAGACCTTGTGGTGAAAAGAAACAGCACTTCTGCTAGATGGACTTATTTTGGATTCAGGAGAGACGACGTGTTACAAACACAAGTACTGTGTAATTTATGCCGAGCAGTAGTTCCATCTTCTAGAGGAAACACAACCAACCTCCACCACCACCTGCAGTACAACCATAAAGACCTACGTGAACAATTTAAAACTAACGTTAGCCATCATTAACTGTATAGTTAATAATATGCAAACTTCAATATTTGATTATTTATAGCAAGTTATATCGTCATCGCAATATTGAATAGTGTTATCGCACATCGCAAGTTTTCCTCGTATCGTGCAGGCCTAGTTTGAGGCAATTTTATAAGATCATCAGCTTCCTCTGGAGCCACTAAGGGCTTTATACTACTTTTTTTTTTTACTTTTACTTTTTTTACATGCACAGTAGTACACACCAAGACCTATAAATACACTTTACTTTGTATGTTTGGTGGAGTTAACCTTCAAACACATTTTTCAGCAGCGTGTTGCTACATAATGAGTTACAGCTCCAGTGTGCTTTGAAACTTATATCACAAGCAGGGTTGAAAACAGCCAACCATGGGAAAGTTTTGCCTTGGATATATTTGTTGTCTGTTAACTGTGGTAAAACAGAATGAAAGTACAACTTGTTTTGGCCAGTTTGCTAACTTAATTGGTACCATTTGGCTGCACTTTCTTTGGTGTTTCTCAGTGGAGGGATGTTTTTATTACTGCCCTTTATTGATGGTGCCTGTTGTCACTTTGTATAGAAATTTTAAAATGTCCCTGTAAAGGAACCATGAGTGTAAGTGTTGGAGAAAAATGGTAGATAGGTGAGGTGCCATTGAACTGAGTTATATTTATGATACAATGTAGAGAGAGCTCTTTATTTATGGTGTGATTACATTTCTGTTTACAATATCCTAAGCACATTTATACGTCTGAAATGTTACATTGACAGTCAGGAGTGATGATTCTCAGTTTCAATTTGAAGGTGCTTACATCCACATTAGATTAAACTGTTTATATTTTTATACACAATTCACCAATTTGATTAATCATTAATTTAGTTGAAACCCACATAATATTTGGTTATTAAGTCATATGCAGTCATATTAGATGAAGACTTTGAAGTTCATAGATATCAGAAGACACTTGGTGTGTTCCCTCTTAGAATTACGTGTCAGGCCTGTAGGGCAGCCACGTTCAATTGTTGCTTCATGTTGTGTGCAAACCAAGATGATATTTGTTCAAACATCTCTTAAGCACACTTACAGTTCAAAGGTAACGATAGGGAGTGTGTCATCCCTTTCTCTGAGCTGCACTGTAGGACTGCTGTGACATCAGGGTGTTGGAAAATTACTGGCTTTCATGAACTTTCCCACAGTTGAGCTGAGTTTGAATGCTTGTATGTTTTCTAATGGTGGAGTGAAGGTGACAACATGTTGATTTCTTCAAGTAAAACATATTTCTGAAAGATGGCTGGAAACAAGCATGTTTTGCAACATCTGGAGATCATGGTTTGTTGGCCAGGATATCTCCGCAGCACCACATAACTTTACATTTACCAAAAAATTGGATTTGGATATTGCACTTGGCCATATTGTGTTTTCCATAATATTTCAATGAATTGTGAAAAGAACAGACGACATGTTTGTAAGTCACATTGGAATATAAACTCATGACAAATGACCAATCATTACTGAGGGGATACACTCTCACTTACTTGTTTGTTGTACTTATTTATTTGCTTACCTGCAGATGGCAACAGGGTAGTGTCATACAATCATAGTAGCCTATCTTTCAGAGTGTAGCTGACTGCAGAGCTGCCGTTCAGTGGTTAAGTTTAGAGCCATTGGGCTGCATGACTAAAAGATTCTGATATGTCAGATTATTCACATCTTGTTTATTTGTGGATAAACACTAGTTGGTTAGACATGTTGTCATGGGAAATGTTTGATCTAGGCAAAAATGTAACATTCAAAAAAAAAACTTGAATGTTTTGATCCCACAGTAAATAATTACTGACTGTTAAATTGGGAACATGATCTTTTGTAGAATATAAACAGTGATGACAGTGTGTAGCGAATACATTTTATACCTTATCCAATAGTATGATGTGTCTGTTTGTGCTTAGCTGTTAAAATGTGTTGAGGTTTGGGGACATGTTCAGTGCCAGCACAGTGTTCATGGTGTTCTTTTTGATATGTATCTTGGGGAACTACAGATTTTGGTACTAATTGTACTATTCTTAATGGATTTCATAATTTTCTGCAGACTTTTGCTGGTCTTATAATCACATTTAACTTCAGTAACCATGAAGCATACTTCATAGCCTTAGTGTACTGTCATATGTTAAAAAATAGTAGAGAAATTAAAAACAAAACATGTGCTTATTATGACAGCTTTATTACCTACTATAACTTAATTTCTTACATTATACAGTGAGGTGTGTCATCTAATGTGGGAATATGTAAAGCTCACGACACATTGCTCTAGCACAATGTCAATCTCCTAAAAATGAAATGACATTTATTTTCATAATTAAGCCTTCAACACCAGCTCTAATGGTAAATTATAAAATGTAGCAATTAAGAAATCAATTGTTTGCTGAGTGTGCATTGTCCTTCTCAAACCTCTCTGCATCGCATACATTCAGTTAAACTTTATAGACCAGCATTAAAGAAGTGGTGTGACAACCTGTTAGCTGGTCGGTGTGAGTTTTCCATGACTCACTGCCCTCCAGCTTTTGAAGTCTAAATCCTCCTCTCAGTGATGTGTGATAATGGCCTCCATGTTTCTGTGGGTGCTGCTGGGGCTTCAGGCTAAGTATTGTTCAGAGCAGAGGACACAGGTGGGAGTAAATGTTGGAAAGGCAAACACTCCACCCATCATCACCGATCATCACCATCATGATTTACCAAAAGTTTCCTTATGTGGCTTTTGATTATTAAGGGAGCACTCAGGATTCAGAGGAGTGCCTTGTTTTCATACTTTTCTTTGAAGTAGTTTCAGTTCGATGTATTTCTTTGTCCAAACAAAGACAGAGTCTGTGACTAAATAACAAAGAATGACTCAAGAAGTAAAAAAAAAAAAAAAAAAAAATGTAAACAAATGTGTTCCACGCTGAACTTAAAACTACATAAATACATGTTTTTGCAATTTGCTCACATCAAAGGGTGGACAAGTGTTCTTTGTTGTCTCGCTTTGATCAAAGGCCCAGACATTTCCGCCTCCACGGAAGAAAATTCTTCAATTCACTAGATTACAGTGCATGTAAAGACTTTAAGAGGTTGATACTTTTGTAGCCGGAGACACCTCACCTCAGTTCAAAGTGCTGTTTTTATCCCTTTTACCAGCAAGGCTATAGAAATGGCGATGTCGGTCTGTCTGCCAAGACGAATCACACCAGCATTCATGGTTTCCAGAGGATGGGGCCGGGCAATATATACAATTAATTTATTTTATCATTGTGAGCATTTTTAGCATGTGACATTACAGAGCTGCTAGCTTGACTGTCGTAACATGAAGAATGATGTCGCCACAGTACTTGTGAAACTCCTCCATGAATCATTTGTTACTTTGTTTTATCAAACAGGCTGAATTTGATCAAATGACAGTGTTTACATCTGTAACTGGTGATACCTTTTATAGTTTAATAGGTTTTGTATTTGTTTTTTCGCCTTTGATGTCACTGTACAATGACCTGGGGTCATAATAGGTGGACACAAGATCAACAATAGCCTCAAGGCAGAGCAATATAAACTTTGTTGCACTGTTAACGTCAGCTTAAATAGAACATGACTCAAATATTTACTTTGTCACACCATCTTAAGTTGGCTTTGAAAATGGCAAATATGTTCTGTCAACAGCAGCATTGGTCAAGTGTACAGTCAATATTTAAAATATGTAATGGATAAACATCTCCTTAAAAATATCACTAGAGAATATTGTTCTGTATATTGTTGCATTGAATAGCTATTGAGTGTGTAAATAAATGAGGAAATTAAAGGTCATTTGTAAGAACACATTCTCATGTAATTGTTATGCTGTTTGAGTTTAAAAAGAACGGGCAGATATGTTTGCTTTAGCCAAGACCTCTCATAGTGATGATGATACTGTCGGAGAGCTACAAATAAAAGGATACAGCAAAAAAAAAAAATAAGAATAGAGCCAATGAGGTGCTAGATATTTAAGTTACGGCTAAACTAAAAGTACTATGATCTCTCATCATCTCCCTCTGTTTCCTCCCTGCAGTTTGTGGTCCGAGCATCGACATTGGCAATGACATCAGTGAATTCAGGCGTCTCGAGAACTGCACGGTGGTCGAGGGCTACCTGCAAATCCTCCTCATCGGTGACAAAAACAACAACAACATCAACCAGGAAGTTTTCCGCTCCCTGAGTTTCCCCAAGCTGACCATGATCACAGACTACTTGCTGCTATTCCGGGTATCTGGCCTGGACAGTCTGAGCGCGCTCTTTCCCAACCTTACTGTCATACGTGGACGAAACCTCTTCTACAACTACGCTCTTGTGATCTTTGAGATGACCAGCTTGAAGGACATTGGCCTGTACAACCTGAGGAACATCACCCGTGGTGCCATCCGCATTGAGAAGAACCCTGAGCTCTGCTACCTGGACTCCATAGATTGGTCCCTCATCATGGACGCTGAGTTCAACAATTACATTGCTGGGAACAAGCAGTCCAAAGAGTGCAGCGACGTTTGTCCAGGCATCATGGAGAACAACCCTCAGTGCAGAAAGACCATGTTCAACAACAACTACAACTACCGCTGCTGGAACTCCAATCACTGCCAGAATGGTAAGATGTCTGTCACACATGATAGCTCATCAGGGATTTGAATTGCAAATCGATCGTGCAGACAGTCTAGCCTTTGACGTGATTTGCGTAGATCTGAATTTGAGAGTGTAATGAATGGCTCTGTGCCTACAGCTGTGGCCTGCTACCTGTCACTTTAACTGCTTTAGCTGTTGTGTTTTGGCTGCAGGGAAAGAGGAAAGCAGAGGGGGATGTTGTGATGCATGACTTACTTGTCTCCAGATCTTTGCTGTAATATATCTCAGGTGTTTATCCAAGTAATGGAAGCATGAAGGAAGAGCCTAGAGAGAGGTATCAATTAAGACTTTAATTTTACCTCAGCCCATGTCGTTGTTGAGCAAGGCTTTTGAAATGTACACAACTACTACCTGTCAAATGTCAGCCTCTGTTTAGTTGACTACAAAAAAATGTACCTGTTGTATCACAGTCTACTGTGAGCCTCTCAAAAGAGGCAGTAGCTCACATATTCATGTCTTGTGGTGCTTATTTGTTACCATGAAAGTTCAATTCAAGTGCTCTCATCTGCCTAAACAAAGTGAATTAAAGCAGTAAATGCCCCACAGTTTGATTAAATTACCCAAAGCACAGTGAGTGTGAACTCTCCCTTTAATTTTGTGTTTACGACTGCAGTGTTTTCGACGACTTGTTTTGCTGTTGCATTTCAGACGATGTGTTTTGGCTGACTGAGTGTGCGTCTGGCTGAATTGTTTCCCTGGTGACTGGCGCCTTGCTGCAGACTCAGCATGTTGATGTTTTCAGTCTTGTGACATGGAACTGTCACAGAACTGGCCTGGACTGCATGCATGTCCATACACACACGACAAGAAGCACATCACCCACGCTCGAAGTGCAGACAGAAGCAGAGATGCAGATATGTCAGACATACACATATAAGCCTGGCCTGCTTTGTTGATTGTTGGAGTGGTAGAGTGTGGGCATGTTGGAAAAGAAACCAGGAGGTGGAATATGTTGGAGGAAGACATGTTGGATGGATGGGTGGATGGATGGATGGATGGATGGTGGATGGATGGATGGATGGATGGATGGAGGGGGTGTCAGGTGGAGGGGCAGAACTCTGTGCTGTTTATTATCTCCCTTGTCAGCAAGAAAGCAATAGTCTGTTTGTGCCAATGGGCTATAGACTCTTGTAAAGAAAAAGGGGAGGTTTTCTCATCCAATAATACAGAATGTGGGTCCGTATCATTTAGCTTGTCATCATATGGATTGTGACGTATGATGTTTTTCCATTACATCTGCCAGCCAGGCTCTACTTGGCGCGGTAGCCCGCTGTGACCAGGGTTTTGCATTTCTCTCACAACTGGCCTACCTGCTTGAAGGTGTGACTTAAACCAATGACTTGCTTTCTTCAATCCCTGCAGTGCTATCAAAGAATCCCTGCTAACAAACTTGAGCCACTAATTCAGTTACAAACACATTTCCTATACTATAACTTCTTCACAATAAATGTATTTATTTAGACATTTAAAAGCTTTTATTATGAAGCAGCATTACATGAAGCATTGCGTGTCACATGGTAAAACAGGCCGCTTGGAGGCGGGGTGACTAGGTTCTACTCCGGAGCAGGTCCATCACCGGCATTGCTCGGCTCATCTCAACGTAGTAAAACTGGTGATGGAAAAGCAAAAAAGCGCAGCTCAGTTTGATTCAATGGAGCCAAAAGTGCTTGTGGAAAACTGCACCAGTGAATCCACAGCAAGCTCTATCTACAGCTATGTCTACGCCAGTAACAAGGTCACCCATCTTGCAGTGTAAACTCAACAACAGGCAGTTGTGACTCCACAATGTAAGAGGACGTTACACTGAAATTTTGGTGTTTAATGTTGAGTTTTCTGAGTGTTCTAATGATCTAATATTGACATTGAGGCATTTTGACTGTATGAAGGCGTTAAGTAAAACAGTACTGATAAAAGCCCATCTCTCGACAACAACAATGGACGAGACATAGCTAAGATATGTTGTTTTTTTCAGGGCTGGATGTGGAGGACAGGAAATAGATTTGTAAATAACTGCAACTAATACTAAATGCCTTGGCTAGTAGTACTTCTATTGCTGTTGCTAATATGACAATGTTGCTGCTGCTTTTCTTACTACTACCCCACCTGCTAAGCCAAGTACTGTTATTACTAGTGCTTCTTTTTCCATTAACACAACAACACTTTATATTGATTATGGATGTTTTGAACAACTAATTTCCCTGACATTTAGACAAAGTTGAAACTTTTGGGGGTAGATTATTCAAACAACAGTGGTGTTGTTATGTGATTGCAGTGGTCGGGGGGAGATGGAATAACACTCTTAATGGCTGAATGTTATCAATAACACATAACGTCAGTAATTGACTTTTTGTTCTTTTTTTAAAGAGCAACATTTGCCTTGGATGATATGACATTTCAGTATAAATGATGTCAATATGTGATTTAACGATGTGCATTAATAAAATAATACTAATAAGTTTAACCGGCTAGTGTTTCTGGTGCCGACTAATGAGGCTACCGACGTCAAATCGATTGACGAACTAATAAAGCACATCCCTACTATTGACAGTAGGCCTTACCAACTGCTGCTGCTGAAACCACATTTAACACCACTGCAAGTAGTGTTAAGGCCACATTCCTCTTGTTTGCAGCTGCGTGATGTCACAGACCAGCAGACACATGTACACACATACAGACCCCTGCTTCACTATACTGTAGAGCTGTCCCAAACAGTTATTTTTCAAATGATTATTCTAGCGATTATTTTTCGATTAGTCGACCAATCTAACGATTAATTTAACGTTACATGACCAAACAAAAGTAACATAGTAACTGTAACTGTAGGCTGAGCAGCGTCTGTCCTCCCGTCTGTCGTACCAAATCTTCGTCACATTTCTGCCTGAAAAACAGCGTCTGTCACCAGCAAACACCTTTAACTCACTCAAGTGGTTGTGTTGATAGAAATCACTGCGATGGTCAGCCCTCCCGACCGAGACTTCAGTGAACTTTCCCCCAGAAAACAGCCTCCATCCCCACAAGCGACCTGTTTACTGATGGCGATTATGTAATAATGTAATTTAGCGCGAAAAAACGTAACTCTTTCATCTTCCAGGATGTTTAGGGGGCCGGGTTCTCAATCAGTACACATTATAAACGGTCTGCGGGTTTAGATTGACAGGGGGGGACACCTGGGAAACACCCCGACGTCATCATCATGACGTCTACCGTCACGTCTCTTTAGGAGCGGCGGTGCAGCTTTCTGTGTGAATTACATGGCGGTTCGTCTTTATTCCAGCGGTGCTTCGCACTGTGTGAATGACCAACGGCGCAGGTACTACCACCTCCTGTTTGGGATGACGCGTCGACGCAAATTATTCATGTCGACGAATTTATGTCGTCCCAGCCCTACTATACTGTTGTTTACCTGGTGGCAGAAAAGGTTAAGTAGTGTCTGGGTTTTCTTTTAACTTAAAAATTGTTGTCTTTATTTAGACAACAAGGAACAGGAGAGAAACGGCAGAACTCTCAAGAGAATTAATCAATATAGACTCTATCCTAAGCAACATGATTGCAGTTTGTCCCCAGTCATATCTCGGAAACTGAAATGAGACACTAGCTCCATTCACATTACGTGCGAGAATATGAGCAGATTTGCCGCATCACCGTCTTTGTGCAGATGTGGGGGGGGGGACAGTTTTGCTGTGACTTTGATGTGCTTCCAGAGGTTGTACCAGAGCTGCAGCAGAGGCGAGCTGGTGTCTGTGTGAATGGAAAAGCAGGAGGCGTGGATCAGGGGTGTGTCGGTCTGATGGTGATTACAGTCTGACAGCTAAACAGATCCTTCACTCATCAAATAAAAGGGATATGTCCCACACTTCAACCCAAAAAGCAACGTTACAGGACCAAACAACAGTAACAGTGGTATTTTTGTTAACTTTTATACTAGGAAAAAATACTGCGATAATACATGGAGAAGTGTCTGTCATCCCGTCTGTTATCCTGTCTGTCCTACTGACTCTTCAGCACATTTCTGCCCGAAAAACAGTGTCTGTCCCCAGCAGCAGAGCCAGGCGGCTCCTGCAGTTGAGCAGAAAACTTTAACTCACATGTCTTTGTCACCTTCTACTATTGTATTGTTTTACTTGCTCTCTTTGGAAACTAATGTTGAAAAAAAAATCACTGTGAGCCCTCCCGTCGAGACTTCAGTGAACTTTCCCCCAGAAAACAGCATCCCCACTGCAAGTGAGAGAGCCAGACAGGGTCTGCTGTTTACTGATGGTGATCGTGTTATTATATAATTTAGAGCAAAAAACGTAACTTTCTCACTTTCCAGGATGTCTGGTGGGTCAGGATCTCGATCACTCACACACTCAAAGCTGCTCGGTTCCGTGTGAACAAACAAAGGCAGAGAAAGGTCGAGCCTTGCTGCGCCAATAATGCCTAGTCTCTGTATGAAAAGGGCTACTGTGTTTGTGTTCACTTGGCATCTTCCTATGCAAGAGGTTTTGTAAAGTCAGTTGAGGTAGACTAAATATAGAAGATGTGGAGAATGACCCCGTGAAGATGCATTCATCTGGGCTCCAGAGGGAGTGTGTTAGCCAGGGCAAATGGGCCATCATTCGTCGCTACCGCTGCCTTAAAACAGCATTGATCTGAAACAACATGAGCACTGCTGCTCTCACTGCAGAGACTGCATTGTTGTGCTATTTATTAGGCACTTTATTGGAGAAGTCTGGTGGTAGTAAAGCCAGGCTTCATTAAAGTGAGGAAGGCCTGATAGCTGCTGGGGTACTTGGGCTGGCTGACCAAGCAGTGTTCATTCCCTCAAATTGTTGTCTGG
The DNA here is from genome assembly GCF_900880675.1 of Sparus aurata. Lineage (NCBI taxonomy): Eukaryota > Metazoa > Chordata > Actinopteri > Spariformes > Sparidae > Sparus > Sparus aurata. The sequence continues at coordinate 9,596,254 of NC_044190.1, read as the reverse complement.
AGGCTGCAGATCAGATCCTGTTTTTATGTATGCTGTGCAACCCTGTGTGTTAGTAGTATGCAGCAGTAAAAACGGTAAAGCCTGATGCTGCTGTACTTGAAATTAGAGCGGCAACTTAGTCTGTTCACTATTAACTCAATTAATTACTAATTGGTTAGTCCTTCGGCCCATAAAACACCAGACAATAGTGAAAAATGTTTCCTCGAATGTCTTGTTTTGTTCGCATTCCAAATACATTCTGTGTACTGTCATAGAGGAGTAAAAAAAAAAAACAGAAAAGAGTCACATTTATGCAGCTGTAATCAGAGAATTCTATGAGGAAATAGAAAACGATTATTAATTGATTTTCAAAATAGCTTGATTTGATTTAGTGGTTGACAACTAATTGATTGACCTTTACAGATCTTTTAGGAATCAGTAGTAGTTTGTTTACTTTTAACAGTAGTATGAAACAGTCGGGACTACAGAGGTCCATATCATGATGGTTTATATTTGTCTCTTCTGATAACGGCCCAAATGAGGCTTCGGTAATCTTATCTGGGATCTATTGTTTGATATGTGCCTTGCTCACAGGCCTTCTGCTGTGTTGGCATGAATGCAAACGTTGTATTCAGAGGCATTTTATTTCCAGACCCGGTCATTCATCAGGTCAATAAATGACGGAAGGGAAATGTGCTAGCCCTGTTTTCATTGAGTTAATATAAAGGACATGCTTTCAGCCTGAACTCATTCATAAAACTGTTACGGGGCAGAAGAGGGTTCAAAGCCCATTTGCTTCTCTGGGAAAGTGGAGTGTTTTTTAGTGGTGGTGGCGGGGGCTGCATTCTCCCATGTTTACTTCCTTCATTTGTTTTTTGGAATCTGGTTTGGGTGTTTTTGTCTCGTTCATAACTCACAGGCTTCTTCTAAAGGAGAACCATGTCCGTGCATGCTGGGAAGCAAACACACTGTCTCGCTCTCTTTCTCAAGCACACAAACCCGCACACACGCTCACACATTGAGCAGCATGGGGGATGTTATTCCGGTGCTTTGTATGGTCTGAGGAGATGAAAGCACATCATTAAAGTACAAAGTAGGTCTTCAGGGATTTACTGGAAGGAATTTTTGTCTTTTGTTAACCCCTGGCTGAAGGGATTACACATTAAACTCGAAGGATTGTCTTCAGGGTTGTTGCTCAGACTGCTGCTAGATTAATTTGCTATACTTGCCATGTCATTGCTTGCTCATTTATGCTTATAGTCATTTAGCAAACATGTTACCCTGATGGGACAATTGACCTCATGGATTAATATTAGTGTTTCTCTACTTGTTAAAAGCCAAATGTAATGTGCAAGCCTTTATATGCTGTATATGATCAAGTTTGAATTATGTTTTGTGTGACAATATCTGGGGTTCATTTAGGTCAAATACAGTATGGCACCAGGTTATTTGTTATTCTCTTGTGAACGGTGGTGTCGCAAGCCAAGACTGATTATGGAAACAAGTCTTCTAAACTCAGTGACTGTAGGATTTAGAAGTTTCTGGCTTTTGCGACTTCTAGTGGTAACATCAAAAACAGCACAGCACTGCCACTGTACCCCCACCATCATAACAACTTACTTTAAAAGGCTTATTTGGATAAGGGTAGAAATAGCCCCTCTAAAAAAACAATGATTAGCATGCTTAGTTCTGCCACATGATAGAAAACCTCAGTAGAGGGCACACAGGCAAATGTTTTTGATCACAATTATTGTATAATGCTACATCACCAACATGAAAGAAAATCCACAGGTACTCCAGGTTGTAGCCCATTTTCTTTAAACAAACATACAAGAAAGTAAACACCATGTTTGGGTACTTTTGAAAAACAACTGACCAGTCAGCTGCGTCCATATATTAACTGAAATTAGCTATTGCAGATATATCTGTTAGAGTCTGGACGATTCTTGATTTTTGGAGAAGATGCCAATAAAGGGGGGTCATTAAAATGTTATTTTATCAATATGTCAGCTGGTATACGGATTTGTTTTGCATTGATCCTTCAAATTTAGTTATCAAACAGTTGTGACAATGATTTGTAATGACGACAGGATATATTACAGTTTAACAATGAACGCTATAGTCTAAAATGACATCAGCTTACTAAAACATTAGACCTTACAGGAAACTTGATAATTTTGGAAATTATTCCTATCACATTTTCCTGCCTTTTGATCTCTAACAAAAGGTTTTCATATTGGCTCATATCTAACTAGGTATACGCCAATATCGACATAGAAGGTAATTGTCAAAACGTTTTTTTTAAACTTGCATATTTATGCCAACATATATTTTGTCAGATTTATTTCAAACTCTTAACTATCAAAGCTGGTATCTGCTTCAGAATTACAGAATCAGATAGGGTTCAGGGTGTTCAGCATGTAACCATATAACCACAGTGGTTTCATTCCACCTAAAGACCTTTGTTGCGTGTTATATGTCAATTCCTCCATGTTTCTTGTTTGTTTCAACACTGTGAGCTATAAAATGAAGACAAAATTCCACCCAAATCTTTTGTGGCCAAACACTGATAAAACCAAATGTGCTTATATTCTACTATCAATGTATCTTATTTGAATGGAAATGGATTAATTGGGTAAATTAGAAATCATTTCTTCTAACAAATCTGACCCTGTTAGATTGTCTGTTTATTCTGTTTTGGGTTTTTTTTGCAGAAACTAGTATTGCTGTGATTTATGAATTAAAATGCTCAATACACTGCCGTGCCATGAGTGAAGCTGTTTGTGTTAGCTGACATGCAGGCGACACACTGTCAGCTGTCTAGCAGCAAAACACACTTCTGTGTGTGTGTGAAAGAGAGCTAAGGGGAGTCCAGCAGAGAGAGAGAGAGTGTTGTGGAGTCAGTCCCAGCCCCCTCCCTCTGCTGTTTTCTGGTTGGTTTTGGATGTCATTGCTCCTGTGTTTATTTACCCGGTGCTCTTCTAGTGCTAAATCTGAGGCAATTTTTAAACGTACATTTTCTTAATTTGAATTAACCTTTTTTGCATTTCAACCTCAATGATGTTTGAGGAGTTTTCAGCTGTGCGTGACCTTAAATGTTTCTGCTGTCTGTCAGCCTGTTTGAGATGAGAGAGTAAAGAATATTTATACATTATACATTTATAGATTGTTTCTGTTATTTCTATGTTAAGTTGCATTGTGAGTAGGAGGCAGCCATGTTGGCTAGGTGGGTATGGAGTTAACAAGTTCACTGTTATAAATGTTTTAATTCAGGACATACTATACTGGGCTTTTCATTACTTGCATCGCTTCCACAGATGAAACTGACTGACACTAAAGAATATTATAAATTAATCTGAGCAATACACTAATGTTGTGTGCAGCACTTTACTGTTGGGAATGTCTGCTATATATAAAGAGCAACATGTGTGAATTACACTCATAAGCCAACAAAACTGACATATAACAGTCAAAATGCGATGAGTTAACTAGTGTATTGGTGTGTTATCGCGATATTGTGGATGAAAAGGGCATGAAAGGATGGAATAAAATATTGTGATTTTCTGTGAATGAGTTTTGATGGACATACAGCAGCTTGGTGCAAAAGCTCTGTTGTTCTGCAAGGTTGAAGCCATCAGATTAAGTTCAAACCAGATGACAAAAGTGTTTCAGTAAATTCAGATGGTGTGTCTCTGTATATGTGTTCAAAGTGAAGTTGCTTATGCAGTGCAAGAATACACATACACGTGACCATACATATAACCACGCATACAGAGTAATACAGTACATACGGTCACCGATACAGAACAACCACATAAAGGAACAGCACACAGGTTAAACTACAAACAGTATGTGGTGTATACATTATGTAAGGCTCTGGGGGGAGGGTGGAGGTGTTTTTGATCAGAGTAAATCAAAGCGGGAGGAAGCCCAGCTCCAGGAGAGAGCTCATGTTTCCAGACTGTTTGACCCAGTGATTAGGGCTTAAGGAAGCCCAGTGACTACTAGTTCCTGCTGATGTCTGTCTAATCTCTGCTATGATTAGCTCCATACCATCATGTACTGAGTACAGACACCCACTCTCCCTACACACACTCCTGAGGAGACTGACTAAGCTAACCTGGGACCATGTGGTTGGTTGTTTGCACCCCATGTCTTAAAATGTTTAAGAAACCCCTTCTACACCTGCAGAGATGTCACTAAGGACCAGTTTTGGACCAGATTGTGCTTGGCAAACACTGCACATACCTGCGGTCATTTTGACCAAAAGACATCAGGTCACTCTCTTACGTTTGTGTCGTTTACATTCACAACACAGGGTTTTGATTGCCAGTTGATAGCTAGTCACGTACAGAGGCTGAGTATGTCTGCATACATTTGATAAGAAATGCATATAAAACACTCTGGGGCTCTTTACAGATCTCGAGGCAACTGCCCCTAATAGCATGCTTAAAGCTAACTCATTTAACAGAGAATGTCAAGCAACTTTTTTTGATCCGAAATATATGTTTAATGTATCAGAAATGTGTATGGTTCCAGTTAAAACCAGTGTGTCAGAGTGTGATTTGAGTGGCAACTTCTTTATCCACAACAACGGAGCATGGCGAAACTAAAGAAGCAACAGTTGTAGGTTTTCATTAATGCCATAATGATCAGATTAATTGATTATAAACTATTATCGTGTCTTTGTTGGCAGTTTCACAGGATATGTTGCTTAAGAAAAATAGTTAATTTTCTGAATTCTTCTTTCCATTTTGAAATGTATTGAATTTGTCTGTTTGGTACAAACAAAACTTTGGTCTAAGTGTATCAAAATAGATCTGCATTACCCATGCATGACTTGGTTGTTTCCGGTCCTATTTTTATATGGTTCAGCAGCATTATATATAGGTCACTATGTTGGCTATACCACAACTACTCATAGTTGGTGTATCCAGCCCTGTGGTTTGAATCCAAGCGTTGAAACCTTCTGATGTAAGTCCCGCTTGGTTAAAAGATCTGTGAGAAAACTGGAGTTCAGTTTGCTGCTGACAGCTGACTGTTTCAGTTTAGGCGTTCTCTGAAAACAATAAGTAAAATGATGACACTTGATAACATCTTAAAAGATGCGTTTATTGTTTTCACCCACAGCAGATATTCCAAAGCAATTGTTGATCGTCAAATCCAAAATCACAACATACGATGATCCACAACTAGTCCTGCACCCCTTCCCCTGACCCAGAACCCGGAGGCTGTCAGGGCTGGTAATTATAGGGACTGCTTTGTAAACCAGGCACATCCATGACTACTTTTAGTGAACAGTCACACCCATCCCTGGAATTCCTGGAAGAGAACATTACTGGTTTGGTTGTGTCGAAGTGCCTACTGTAATTATGTGGCCTTTAATTGTGCTCTGTTAACACCGTCAGATTGGGATGCGCTGTGACCAGGGACTGAGATGAGCCTCTTGTTTGTGGATTTGAGGCTGGTTGGTATAGTTTGTGTTGTTTATAAAGGCTCATTTTTCATTGTTTCACTTTGCCGTGATCACAGTAGAATTGCAAGAAAAGGGGGAAATCCTTTGGCCCTCTTACAGGTTGTGGGTCCTCTAGAGTTTTGAATTATGTTCATGGGCAGTCGGCTTACCAGTCAGTATTTGCCGGGAATGTAACAAAATGACATTTAAAAAAGCAGTTGATAAATTGTACGAAATTTTAATCATCGATGATTCTGTTCTTTTTCTTGTCTCACCGACTTCCGAGCAATGTTGAGCTTGGGGGGGAAAAGTAGGATGGGCACGCGCACACACACACACACACACTATTTAATAATCCACATGACAGTATTTTGCTTTCAGCGTTGCTCACCATGCCCGAAATGATGTAAAGCTGCTTGCATTTTTTTCCTTTTGCAATTGCAGGTCCTACCAAAGCGTTCATTAGTAATGGTGTTCAGCCAGTCTTATCCAAGTTTACATTGGCATTTATTTCAGCACCTGGTGAGAAGGTAGGGCTGAACGATATGCAAAAATAACAATATTGTGATTATTTTGACATATATTGCAATCTGACTTTAGTGAGAATGGCAATTTTTCCATTTCTTTTTCACTGAATAAGATTTACAAAAAATGGCCTAATTTTTGGTGCCTCTGTACCAAACAAGCATGTCCCTCTGTGTCTGGAAAATATGCTTCGTAGGATGGTTGCACTGAATCTTGAACTTGACTATATTGCGATTTCGATAGTATATCAATTGTTAGGCCCTATGACCAGGCTCCTCTGAGGCTTAAGAATTTATTAATGATATTTCCAACCTAAAAAGCATTGTTTCACTGACTTCTTGTGGTTTCAGTCTGTTCCCTCTCTGATCACATCAATCATCACAGTTGGGTGTGGTTGTGTTTTGCCAGAGGTTCAGATACATGTCATCCTGAATAAAAGGTAATACATCACAACAAGAAGGCTAGAATCTCTGCCAGTCAAAGTAAAATTGATTAAATATGCAAAACATTGAGGCCTTGAGACCTTGTTGTGGTAAACTGCCCGGCATGTAAGGCTGCTAGAGAGGTACTGTAGGTCATTAGGACCGTCTCAAAGTGTATGGTAATCGTCTACTCCGCCTCCTTCATCCATTCCATGAAATTCCATGGATATTTCTGTCTTCCTTGTGCCAAGTAAACACACAAACACAAAGATTCAGGAATGTAGACAACTCCTTGTGATGCTGTGTGTGAGTGAGTGTGTGATGGAGTCAAAATTACTACATTAAAGGAACCATCAACATTTACATGTCACATATTTTGAATCTTTCCAAAGCTAAATGTACCAACTGATTTAAATCAGCACTCAGAAATCACAGCCGACTGATGTGGGTTAAATCAACCTGTGTCCAGGTGATGAATTAAGTATGTTAGAATTATAATTGATGACAAACGTCATTATCTGTATTTACTGAAAATGGACAAAACCCCCAGAAGTGACATTCTGTTATTGTAGCCGTTGATGATTCTGTTCCATTCTTTGTCCTTCTGAATCTGAAGCCATATGTGATATCTGTCCTAATCTTAATGTATCATGCAGCCATAAGTAGCAGGAAACAGCCTGTGTGATAGCTCCTTGTAAACCTCATCCACCCTGTTATTGTCTGGCCTCTGTGTGTGGAGGCACCAGGGACCAAGTATTTGATTTGTCTTGTCTTTTCCAGGTCGGTCAGCGTAGGGATGCCAGGGATTCCTTTTGTCTGTAGTTATCCTGTGGTGTCAGCTGATCTGACAGATGTTTGTCCCAACAAGTTCCACAAGGTTAACTGTTGGCTCTGTTTAGACTAGCTTAAACAGAATATTTTTCTGATGTTGCTTCATATGCTTTGACTATGAGGTAATTATTTGCAACTGTGTTGCTGAATGTCTGATAAGCCTGTTTTTTTTTTCATTCCTGGATGAGGAGATACAATAGAAAGCAAGGTCAAAGAGTAGGTGTTAAAGTTGCATGTAGAAAGGTTGCTGGTTGCTGGCAAAAAGCACATTTATTTATTTACTATAAGTTTAAACTTGGCATGGTCACCAAACCAGAGTAGTGTTTTGCATTTTATAAAATACTTTGGTGTGTTGTCTTCAATCATGCACAACTGTGTGAGATGCACATGTTAAGCTCTCTGACTTCCTCTCCCAACCCAGAGGACTTTTTTTTTTAGGTTAGACATTCAAAAATGAATAATGGAAAGGATTGTATTTTTTGCAAGATAGCATACAGTTTTTGCTTGAGTAAATTACACTTTAGTTTAGTAGGTTTATTCACTGGTTGTTTGTACCTGTTTGTGCTGTAGCAACATGCCCAGACCAATTGAGACCCTTGCAGATGTCTTGCCAAAATCCACACCACTTGTGCATCATTAGCTGTCTTTATTGATTTTCCATCACCAAAACCTTGTGCTGACAGGCTTTCTTAGGTGCTTTGTGACAGTAAAGTTAAACAACTGTTCTGTTTCTTCCAACTTTCGCTGAAGCAGAGGTTCCAAGCTGTTTGTTGTCAGCTATATGCCGCATACACTGACAGCCCTGACAGATAAACTTAAATACTCCTTCATTCACTGCTGTTAATGTCAAGCTTTCCATGCAATCCACACAACTGCAGAAATACCCTCGGGCTACTCATTCCCGGTTGTACTACACAATACTACAGGTATTGACCTGCATTTATGCTGTCACATTACTCAGCAGGGACATCCACAGTCTCAGGATCTATAGTCTGTCTCCCTAAAATGTAATGAAGTGTCTTCACAGCCCCCTGTGAATCCCCTCGAGTGAGCCCAAAAGTGATCAACGCATGTCCAGCTTTTCATCACATACAGGAATGATGTTCTCAGAGTGCTTCACCTCTGTTAGTGTTTTTCCCTTTGAGCAGACTGTAATTATCAACAGGAAGCTTCAGACCACACATCTCCTGTGGGACCTCTCCTCACACAAGGAGGAGCAAAGGAGGAGGAGGAGCATTACTCCAGCATTACTTTTAATTTCCCTGTCCGCAACACTATGCCATCTACAGCTCTTCACCTGTGCAATACAGCTGGTGCTTAACAGAAACAGTTCCTGTACTCAGTGTTAAAATAAACTGAACATCTGATTCCACTTAAAAGTGTAGCAAAGTCTTTTCTGAATGAGAAAAGCCTTTTGTACATGATTAATTTATTAATTTCATTGAGACAAGTGAAGCTGTTTTCTATGAGTCATCGAATTGGGATCCAAAAAAAAAATCACTTTGCACCAGCCAATGAAAACTGTTGCCCCTCTGTCCTTTTTCCAGTCATTGTTTCCATCCAAATGGTGCAAAGATTTTAAGCAAATTTCCCCCAAATTCTTCCAAATGCGATGAAAAACAGTGTGCATTTTGTCAATCAGCATTGTGAGAATATTCCCGAAAGGGCTCGACAAAATTGCATAACTCACAGAAATTCCTGTAACTGCGGTCCACTTTGTTTTTGTGTCTGAATGTAGCGATTTTGATTGTTCATAGATTTTGGCAGCCCAGACACAAACATGGCTGGTAGGGTAGATGATGTGCACACAATTCATCATTGTCTCCTTTCCTTAAAGCTCTTTGCAAGCAGCCGGTTTCTCAGCCTGAACTGACCTGCAGGTTGTCATGTCTGTGGTTGTCTAATGTCTCACCAGTTGAACTGACTTGCTGGTAGCTGCTGGGAGGCAGAACAGGACAGTACTGGTCATCCATGTAGAGCTGTGAATGGACTGAGTGAATGGAGATCCTTGTTGTACTGACGTAAATCAGCCTGTAGACGCACACACACGCACACTGACTGACTGACTGACTGACTGTTTTCTGAATGACTGATTCACTGACTGAACCTAAACACTGACTGGCTCGCTGCCTCCAACAGAAGATGCTTTGTATGAGAGTGGAAACACAGCAATATTGTTGTGTTTTGTGTCCATCATCAAGTTCTTGTTCAGTGTGAAAAGATTACACTGGTACTGTTTCTATCGTCTATTCTACTTGAGTGCTTGAGCACATTTGGGCTCGGTGGAGTTTGGAAATAGCCGGTTTGACATTGGGCTACAGGTGGTACATTTGGTCAGGTCACCAGTCAATCACAGAGTGAAAACTATCCACACTCACGTTCACACCTACTGGCAATTTAGGGCTGCACAATCAAAGAAAGAATACAGTATATGTGGAACTCCAATATGGCCATTTGCAATATCCAAATCCAGAATATGAAGAAGTGCTGTGGTGCTGCAGAGATTACGTGGCCTACAAATCTTGTCCTCGAGATGTGAGAAAACATTTGTTTGTAACAAACCCAACACATGTCATATCATTATGATTTTAATTGTTTTAAAGTGAAAATTTAAATTGTGGTATAAAAATGACCGATCCCAAACATGGCAAATCAAAACACAATTGAATATTCGTAAATACAATTGCAATGTGACTTTTTTTTTTCTTTTTACATTAATGCATAGCACTAACGGGGGGGGCGACCGTGGCTCAGGTGGTAGAGCAGGTCGGCCTATGTTCGGAGGGTCGGCGGTTCGATCCCCGCCCGGCCAATTGGGACATGGTCTTGTGTCCTTGGGCAAGACACTTCACCCAGCTTGCCTCGTGTGAATGTGTATGACTGCTGTATGTTTGAGGTGGTGGTCAGAGGGCCCGTAGGCGCTGAATGGCAGCCACGCTTCCGTCAGTCTGCCCCAGGGCAGCTGTGGCTGCTATCGTAGTTCACCACCACCAGTGTGACTGTGTGTGAATGAATGGGTCCTGGGACCCTGTCAGGCGCTTTGGGTGTCTTGAAAAGCGCCATACAAATCCAATCCATTATCATTATTTATTATTGTTAACTGGAGAAGAAGTTAACTCCTCCTCCAAAGTTTCCACCTCATCTTATGTCGTGTTGAGGTCAATATGATAAGTTCTGTTTGTGTTAATAGTTTCTGTATTTGCACAAGTGTAAAAGAAAGTGTTGTGATTGGTCGTATGGGCAAGGTAGCTGATGTAAACTTGGAAACAAAAGCTTGCATGTTCTGTTTTAGGGAAATGGAAAAACAAAATTAAATCCCACCTGATTAATCCTCTGGGAAAATACAGAGAAATTTCAGGTCGAAACATCCTAAATCAACCATTCAAGTTCAGGCTGAGAATGAAAGCTGTAGTGCACATGCAGTGGATGAGGCTGAATGTTGATGAATGAAATGGTGCAGATCAATATCCTCTTGTCTGCTGGTCAGTTGTAACAGACATGTTTTGAGAGGAATATTCTGGTAGTGGTGAATGTTTAGTTTATTCATTTTCAACATGAACTATTTGGAATAGAACTCTTTAACATTAGGTTACATCTGGAGGATGAGTGGGAGAATCAGCAAACAAAACAAAAAAACAGTTGAACAAGCTGGTGGATATCTAATGGTTTTGACGTTCACTGTTTGTTTCCATGTTGCTGGCACACAATGATCCATCACAAATGTATATACGAGGTTGTATACAAGGATTTTAGGGTTTCACAATCACAAATCAAACAATTCTGGACTTCTGATATTATTGAAACATTTGATATAGAACAAATCCTGTGATTATTTTTTAGATTTTTGATATATAGTGAAAAGTGAATGTGTTACATTGTTGTTTTAGGCATAATGCTACAGTCCTGCTATGATAGGACTGATAATTACAAGACCAAAGCATACAGGAAGTCCAAGGAGCCTGGGGGGCCTGTTCCTGGCACGCTTTGTCACCAGAGCAACACAATTAATAGAAAAAAAGCATCACAATCCAAATATTGACTATAGCCATTTCCACCTCACTTCCTAATGTAGTCAAGTTATTTATAAAGCCCACAGAGTTCTGTCTCCTGTTAAACCACAACAGTGAAACAGAAACAAGGGCGTTCTTTTTCTATATATTGTTTTTATATCATCTGAACAAATCCTTCATCACTTCCTCCCTCACCTACTCTGATCATTATGATTCAGTTTTTTCTGTTTACATTCTTGACCATGCAAAATAATGGAATGATTCAAAAGTACTACTATTTTGACATTTTGATAAAGAATTTAAGATAATAACTTGAGGGTTGAACCTTCACTTCTGAAGAATTAACTGGTGGATTTCTGGTAGGTGCTGTTGGATTGACTCAACTCTGCTGTCATCAGTCTTTGCCTGTCTTTCCCATCAAACTGAGGATGCGAGCTGAAAATAAGGATTAACAATCAGAAAGGCATTTTACTCTTAGTTGATCAGCCAATCGAGCGAGAGAGAGAGAGAGAGAAGGAATCAGTCTATGTGCCACTTTTGTTGCTCATATAGGACCCTGAAGTTGCGATGTGATTCGACAAAGCCACCATAATGCATTGGTTCAGATGTAATCCCCCATTTATTTCCTGCCGTTTGCCTGTGACTAGTGTGGGTTTCCCAGCCTACCTTCCTGCTGGGCTGATATTTCTGTTTCCCTGGAAGCCTTGTATCGGCTGTTTGACCCACAGCAGTGATCTTTATACTGCTGCTAGACAGAATGGAAGACGTGAATTGTTTTACGTAGACACTAGCAACACCATGACTGTTCAAAGTAACTTTCTACAACCCACTCCTTAATTTTTTAATACCCCCTTTCAGACTGAACATAAAAAGTAAGTCCTCTTACTTGATGTTGTTTTAGGAAATAAAATGTAATGTCCAGTGCAAATAAAGCTTCTTGAATCAACTTAGAAATCAATGAAAAACGTTTCTTCTTATCTCTCCAAAACTTACCTGGAATCTATTCATTTTTAAGTTTTAAGTCATCATTTCATGCTACACATTTAGATGTATGTTTGTGTTGTCTGGCTCCCCCCTCTGGCAGCCCTGCCAGTTAGTTTATGTCTGTGTGTGTGTTGCTTTCAGATATACGTGATATGTTAAAGGCTGTTCTTTAGTTTCCTCCTCCTCCACCAACCCCTTATCTGTGTCTTTAAACCCCTTCCTTCTTAGTATCCTCTTCTCCCACACCTCTCCTTTTCCCTCAGCCAAATGTGTACTCCTCTTCCTTCTCCTTCTCCTCCCCTCGTGCTGCAGTTCTGCATCAACCTGTCTCTGGACGTGCAGTAAGGAGGGTAAAAGCTGGGATCTATTATGTTGCAGATGTCCAGTGGAATGCTGATGTACACTGTATGCACTCGTCGACCCCTCCACCACTGTATAACCCACACTGGTCAGTGAGCGAGTTGTGTTTATGAGGCCGCAGACTAACAGCTTCAGCCTGAGCCAAACTTCAGGCACAGATTATCTCCTTCCTCTCTCTTCAAGCCCGAAGCAGTGCACTATCACATTGCAAAATTACACCTTTCCGACGCAGCTCCCATCACTCCATTGCAGAGGTCAGAGGGCGAGCTGGAGTCAGGGGGTGGCGGGGCCTCGGAGCAGAGAAAGAACATTCTGTGCCAGAGAAATGCAGCACTGGTTCCCTCCTGCTGAGCACAAACAGACTGCTGAATGGTTGGTGGGACCACATAGTCTGGAGGTTCTGATTGGCTTCTGTGTCAGTCAGGAGGCGGCTGGAAGGTCATCTAATGGGCACTGCCTGATGATGATGATTTTTGTCATATGGGAGGGACAGTAGAGGTCTCCCACATCCTGTATTCAGATGTCACTCAAGAGGAAATGACTTTCGAAAATGGACAAATAACTGACTGTTTAAATCGCCTGGCAACACATAAATATTGTGTCCAGAGCAGGTGTGCTGAATTAGTTTCACCAATCAAGCAACTTGGTATTTGGTTATTATTGGAAGCCTGTATTTGTTCTAAAGTAGCATGAACAACTGAGTAGTTCAGTGTGATGAAAAACACAAAAATGTACTGTGAAACCAGAAACGTTTGTATGTTTGTATTGTAATTTGCTAGGCGTAATATAGTTTTCATTGTCCAAATTGGTCCATCCCTTGAAGGGGTTGACAAGGTTATGCATCTCCTATTGGCAAGGAGGATCTCAGGAAGTGCTGTGGCACACACTGAGCAGTACGTCCCAAAAGATACATACTACTGTTAAGTCACACAAACGTATATTGAACGGTATTACACATATTTGGAAAGCCATGTACATCATGTGATTTTTGGATGCAGCAGTTATCTTGTTATCTCTGCATTGGTTGCTCATTATTGTATGAATAATGTGTTCCGCCTCTGGTTGCAAACCAAAGGGTCCTGATGAATGTCTGCGTAAAATGTCATGTAGAGACAGAATTTCACTGTGCTTTTGATGGCAGCCACTTTTCCCAAAAGCACACTTTCTTGAAGAGCTGAGTTAAAAAAGTAAAAGATCAAGCAGATGGTTGGAACCTCTCTGTTGTGTTTCAGGCCCCGGGAATGACTTCCTATTCCAATTTGACATCTGGTTTCTGGAGCCTTACAGTCAGCATCCGGCTCTTTCAGGACCAGAGCACAGTAATAAAACAAGTCCAAGTTCCAGATATCTTGGAAAAAAAACCACTGATTCTGCAGTCATGATGGATAAAGCATCGGCATATGAGTTAAATGAGTAGCAGTAGGTATATCCTCTGGCCTGCTCTCTTCAGTTTAGTTGACAGAAGCGGTGAACGCAACATGTTGAAGCGTGTGTCAGCGTTTAATCACTCAGCATCCTATAAACAACACATGATTTTCCCATAACTTCACTTTGTTTAGTTTCTGTCTAAACACAGCCCCTGGCTAACCTGGTGGATGACATAATCAAAATTATAGTTTTTCTGTTCATCTAGTTGTTTCGGGTTCAGACGTCCCAGTCCTTTTTGTTTATGTCTTACAGGACACATGCTGGTGAGCATCAGCGTACACACACAAATAATTTCAAGCAGGGATTTAAACTGTTGCCATAGCAATTAGTGTTTGTGTCTGCGGCAGACCTCACTGCTTTGAAGGTCTACAACAGTTCTCTCTGGAGAGTTTCTGTCTCTGTTTGTACTGTCATGTTAAACCACTGAGGCACTGTCAGTGAAGCCGGGTTAAAAGTTGATGCTTAAGTTGATGGTGATTATGAAGGTGTGTGTAAACCAGTGAAATGAGCTTCTTTGATGCTCGATTTGAACTCCACTGCTGTAGTGGTCGGCAGGTTGGTCCAGTGTTTTCCTGCCCGAGCTCCTCAATCAGTTTTCCCTGTCATCAGTTACAATATCCTCTTATTTAGAGGGACACCACAGCAACTGCAGGAGTTATTTGGAGCAGTGCTCGGTGGAAAACCCGGAGTGTAGAGGCTTTCGTGAAAGTGGATCTGGCATGAGTGCTGCTGGGCTCCACACCAGTCCACCCAGCAAACAACCGTGGTAGACAAAAGCTGTGACAGGTTGTTTATTGGATATGGTTTTGGTAGTCGGTTGTTTTAAACTATAGTAACATGCATACAGAATTGTAGCCTGAATGCTCTCCTCTTGCCCGTTTTCAGTCTTTCACAAGCTCTTATCTGACATCAGAGAGATCATTTGTGTATTGGTGTGTGCGTCTGCATGTGTGATGTCAGTCGACCGCCACGAAATGCAAATCATTTGTACAGGATTGTATCCAAAAGTGTCTAGCCAGAGGCTAATTCAGGCTGACGGACTGGTTGTGTGCATTCTTTAGAAGTAGGGGAGTACGGAAATGTCCCTTTACTGTGAGGGGAAATCTGTTTGTTGGTGGTAGATGTGGATTTAGTGTCGTGAGAACGGCGACATTCAGGCAGGTGTTGTCTTGCGATGCCTTGAGCTGAAGTGCTAAATCAGGTCTTGGCCAATCAGGGCCTTTAGTCAGTGTCTGATCCAGTTCCAGAGGTTTTATGTGGTAATCCAACATGATATACGTATACCAGCTAAGACCACATTTCACTGTAATGCAGTTCTAGTAATCTCACTAGAACTGCATTCTAATGCTAATTGGTGATATTTGACATGCAGATGTACCACAAAAAACTAAACTATGTTGTTTATTCTATAGATGAGAGTCCCAGATCTTGGCAGACACTTCTGTATATAAGAAGCAAAACAACACAGGACAAAGGGTTGTTAGAACATTTTGTGCAAGTTTCTTGACTTTCTTTTTAGATAATTAATGCCGTTTATCTTGTTTGTTTAAGGTGACAATTTTTATGATATCGCTAGATTTTATGTTTAAAACGTTGAATAAATTGACAGTGTGACGTTATGCCAAATCTCCCTCAGCGATACGAAGTTGCAGTGAGTCAGAGTACCATCACCTGATAGGGCCACTTAGCTCCACGGCTATCTGAGCTACTTGTTAATGGCAGCTATTTGCTACAGCCAAAGCAAAGAGCAGAACATCGAGCTGCAGTGAGCAACCTTTGAATTCCAGCCATTTCTTACAAATTACACATTTAATCTGTACACAAGAAATAAGATTAAACATGCTTATTGGTGACTTTTAGAAGTGACATTCCTCTTAACCCAGCAGACATGAAAGTGGTATCAATCTTACCATCTCACTATCAGCACAAAAAGCAAATTGTTGAGGTATTCCTTTTAAGTAAAGCTAGGGTGTGGAGTAGATTTCCTTAATGAAGCACTTCAGCTATCAGATTGCTTTGAATCGGACTGGGATAAAGAGCAAAATATTTTTTTTAATCATCTGCATTTGTATAATTCTTCACCTCTCTCTCTTCCCACCAGAGTGTCCAGAGAAGTGTGTGCGGCAAGCTTGCACAGCGGACGGCGAGTGCTGCCACCCTCAGTGTCTGGGCAGCTGCACAGTCCCTGCTAGTGACACAGCATGTGCGGCCTGTGTGCATTACTTCCACCAAGGACGCTGTGTGGCTGAATGCCCTCCCGGCACCTACAAGTTTGAGGGCTGGCGCTGCATCAGCGCCAAGCTCTGCTCCAAAGTCCACCTTCCCGACTTTGACAGCTTCGTCATCCACGGAGGAGAGTGCATGTCTGAATGCCCGTCTGGGTATATGCGCACTGCACCCAACAGGTGAGTCGCAAATCACCCTGATGCAGGCGGAAATGGAGCCACTGGGTGGAGGTTCTCTTATTGTCGGCCTGACCTTGGTACCAGTTCCACACCCTGCTTAAGTTTCCATTCCATTCAACAAATCATCAGGGCAAAAACTAAGAATACTACAACAACAGAAAAGGGCAGGACTTAATTTTAAGTCATAATAATTTGTTTCTAGCTTAATCACGTCTTCACTCTCTTCGGTCTTAACTGGTACTGTCAGACACTGGCGTTAACTTTTTCAAGGCCTGAAATAAAAGATTAAAGGTCAGGGGAGAGCAGCAAGAGTTCTGAGTATCAATATACGTCAATAAAATGACATGACTCCTGTCTCTGCCTGTCTCCAGCATGCTCTGTACAGCCTGTGATGGTCTGTGTGATAAAGTGTGCGACGGGAAGGTCATCGACTCCATGGATGCCGCTCAGTCTCTTGAAGGCTGCACTGTTATCAAAGGGAACCTGCACATCAACATCCGCAGAGGCCGTAAGTACTGCAGTGTACCACGGTAACACTACAGTAAACACGTCTACACTATCTCTGCTGCCAGTGCTCTGCAGACATTTGAGGAGGTATTTTAGTAACTACAGATTACACCAGAAGCCCAACAAGGCATTTGACCCAGATTTCCCACTCAACTGGTTCTTGACAGCACCTATGGACCTGGAACCTCACTGAAAAGTTCTGCTCACATTAACGCCCTACAAAGCAGAAGTGATGTCATGACGATAGAACTGTTTTTGGTGCAACACATCCAAAAACAAAGATGTAAAAACTAGTTCCACAAGTTAAAGATGGTATGATAGCACGACTTGGAATTCAATTAAAGTATTTAAGTGAAAAAGTGCATTAAATGAATAAGAATAACTAGATTGATGATAATATTATAAATAACAATGACGTATGTTTGTGTGTGTTTAGACAACATGGTGGCAGAGCTGGAGAGTTTCACAGGTTTGATCCAGAGGGTGACCGGTTATGTGCGGATCAGACATTCCCACACTCTGAGCTCCCTGGCCTTCCTCCGCAGCCTCAGATACATAGATGGAGAAGACCTCCTGGACGAGTAGGACCACACACACAAAACACATAAAACATTTAACTGCAGGTGCACACACAAAAAACAGCTCAAAAACAGTTGGAGCTTCACAGTATGAACACACTCTGAGTTCAGTTCTACTCCTGTGTTTCTCTTTAGGTATCTTTTACTATTGAGAATTCTCTCGAATAGTAATTTATTGTAGTGAGTAGTACTCACTTTAGTCAATAGACCTGACTGAATATTGACTTGGAGGGAAGTCTGTGTTGTTGCGACACTGGGTCTTTTAATCCTCGTTTCTCCTGCTGCTGTGAGAGACGTCGTACTCAAGCAGGGTAATTTAGCAGAGTTGGTGTTTTTAATGTGCTTAGTCGAGGTCATTGCTGAAATGTTGGCAGGTTGGAGAGAAAAAGGAAGGTTGTTTTGACTGGGAAGGTAAGTATTTTATGTAGGACAGACTTCCATGTTTTGAGTTGGTAACTGTCGTGACTGATAATAACGGAAAAAACAGAAACTAATGTTTTTTGTTTTGTTATTTTTTTTTTTTTATATTTTACTGGAAAAGGAAATATAATGACTGAGGCTAACAGCAGATGTCCCTCTGTTTTTTTGTTTTTTTGATACCTTGAATGCAGCATAACTTCCAAGAGTCCAAGGAAAGGTTCTGTCAGGGTCATGGAGAGGCCTTCACTCCCTCCTCCGTCTGTTTTTCCTTGAGTTCACAGGAATTACTGTCCCAAGGCCTACATCGCAGTCATTCCTGAACGTCTGGGTGTTACCCAGTGACTCATAAAAACTATATCTCCTCTTCTCCAGAAAAGGGAAAACGAGACCCGGTTCCCATGTAAATTTCCAACCCACTGTGTGAACCTGTTCCCCTATTGTCTAACTGGGTTTAACTGGGTCATTAAACCACCAGATAAACATGGAGATCCGCGAAGAGTAAAGTGTCCTGCTGCTAGCTTATGTACAATTAGCATTGCTCTCTCTTCCAGAAAAGCTTTATAGGAGTCACTTCTATAAACCTTTGACTCCTCTTGGTATACACTGAAAGGAAGCCGTTATCCATGATGGCCTTCAGGATAGCATCTCACAATGCACACAATAACACCACAGTAAACATTACAGTAAAAGCAGAATCAAGAAGCATATTGTCGTCTCACTCATTCATCCTCTCTTCTTTCTTCCCTCCAGTATGTACGCCTTCTCGGCATATGACAACCAGCAGCTCCAGTATCTCTGGGACTGGAAGCAGCACAACCTCACTATCAAGGCAGGGAAGCTGTTCTTCAGAGCCAATCCCAAGCTCTGCATGTCCGAGATCCGTAAAATGTGGGAGAAGACTGGTGTCCAGGGCCGCTTTGATGAGAGCGATTTCCGAAACAATGGCGACCGAGTCAGCTGTAAGGGTCACAGTCTGAAAGCCACAAATATTCAAAATGCTATGTCCAGTGCATGTGCAGGAGTTACTCCATTTTACAGTTTGTGTCTCGTGTTGTTCTTCACCACGTGTTGATATTAACTACACTAGTCCTTCAACTAGACTAATTCCTGTACATTTTAACATAAATATTTTGATTGTCTCTCGTGCCCTCATTCCTGTCTCCAGGTGAAAGTACTATCCTACAGTTTAAGTCTAACAGCACCAGCAGTACACGGATCAAACTGACCTGGCAGCGCTACCGTCCTCCAGACTACAGAGACCTCATCAGCTTTATCGTCTACTACAAGGAGGCGTAAGTTTTTCAGATATGCATGTCAGACAAAATACCAGCATATTTTGACTTAGGCACAGATTTTTAAAAAAGTGCATAAAAACATGCATGGAAACACACTTTGTGCTTTCTAATGCTGTTTTTTGTTTGTGTACATCATTAATATAATGTATGTAAACTCGAGAATAAAGTTGGTGAATGTCGATTATAATTACATGAGAAAAGCAGAATTCAGAAGTCAATTTCTTCAGTAATATACATGAACATAATTGTAGTTAACTTTTTATGTATGAATTGTCGTCTCTCCAGGCCCTTTCAGAACATCACAGAGTTCGAGGGACAGGATGGCTGTGGCTCCAACAGCTGGAATATGGTGGATGTGGAGCTGAGGCCGGACAAGGACTCAGACCCCGGAGTCCTGCTGTCCAGCCTGAAGCCCTGGACGCAGTACGCCATATTTGTGAAGGCCATCACACTCATGGTGGAGGACAAACATAAGCCAAGTGCAAAGAGCAAGGTGGTCTACATCCGCACCAGCCCCTCAGGTAAATATCATCTCTTACAGGCAATAACAACAGTTGTTAACTCTTGTTTTTCAAATAGATGTGCGATTGTTTCATGATGAGTGTGATAGCCTCTCTGGATGTGAGCCAAAGGGGATGGAGAGGAAGACTGTTTTAGTAAACACAGCTGCAGGTCAAAGAGATGGAGGAACACTGATTTACAAAAACTCTAATATAATTAGATGAAATGGGAGACTGCTTTAAATAAATCCAGCTGCAGTGAGAAGTCGTTGCAGTGCCGTGATGTCTGAGAATCACATCTGCACTGCAAGACTGTGTTTCCCTGCCTGAGGGGGAGAATCGTTTCCTACAAGGTCTTAGAAATCAGGATTACTCTGTCAAGCAGCCACAGAGTTACTCTAAGATCAGAATTATAACGTTTTTTGTCTGTCTTTCAGCGCCCTCCATGCCTCAGGATGTGCGAGCGTACTCGAACTCGTCCACTCAGCTGGTGGTGCGTTGGTCGCCCCCTGTCTCCCCAAATGGAAACCAGACTTACTATCTGGTCAGATGGCAGCAACAGGCTGAAGACCGAGAGCTGTATCAGCACAACTACTGCTCTAAAGGTACACACACACATACACAACTTAAAAATTCAGCTTTATTGCCAGTTGAGCACACCTGTCATTATTTACATCCTGTACTTTCTCATACAGAGCTGAAGATCCCCATAAGGATCGCTGCCATTGGTGTGGGAGACCAGGAAGAGGACACCAAGCCCACTAAGCCAGACACGGACGGGCCAGAGAAGGGCCCCTGTTGCCCTTGTCCTAAATCAGTGGAGGACCTCGAGGCCGAGGCTGCTGACGCCTCCTACCGAAAAGTCTTTGAAAATTTCCTGCACAACTCAATTTTCACACCAAGGTAAGAGACTCTTCATCACTGCGTTGTTGTGAGGCACAGGTGTGAACCGGCAGCATTTAACTTCTTATTTTTCAACAACAAAATGATGATGATCTCAAAAGTAGAAACTTTTTTAGCTGCTGTCAGTGTGTATTATTTCTGTTATACCTGAGGGTCATTTTTCTGATAATTGAATGCAGAGCAGTACGTAACTTAAATTTTTGGCCATTGTAAAGTTATGCTGGTAGTTCAGACTTTCTTCCTCATGGTAATTCCTATATACATTTCTGTCAACATGAAGAGCTCTGTCTACTCTTTCTACATTATGTTTTGACTGCTGCTTGATTTAGGTAGCCAGCTGTCTGCTTCACAACTCAGACATCTGCATCATATTATCTCTCTTTGTCTCTACACATGCATGCATAAAGTATATATGGATATGTATAAAAAAGAAACCTTAAGATAAATCATTAAAACCCTGAAATAATGTAACATGTAACAGGTCACTGAGGTCTCCCATTCAGCCAAATTTCATGAAATTGAGCACAAATGTGTGAGGAACAACTTGGGTGTGGTGTATAGCATACCACATGTAACTGCTTCTATTCAATACCTACCAAATCCACCAGCTGTTCTTAGGTCCATTTAAAATGTGTCCACCAAGTTTCATCCATGCTGTTTAAAAAACAACCAGATCAGTTTCAGACTGAAGATTGAGTGTGGAAGGATTTCCAGTAGCTCTGGGATCAAGATGAAACCCAAACGGTGGAAACAATACCTCCTTGTGACAGTCATATGTTGTGCTTCATTAACTTTTGTACACAAAACATCTGCAGTCTCGTTGTTGATGCTGTGTTTTCATTTAACTTTTTCCAGATTTCCCTTCTAGCATTTAGGGGAGGAACATAAACTCCCAGTAACTGATAGTATTTTGATTTTCTTTGTCGAATTTTGATGTTTCCATACTCAAATTCCCAACTCTCTCCTCTTCTTCTCCAGGCCACCAGATCGTCGCCGCAGGGATCTCTTTGGAGTAGCCAACTCCACGCACCCGCGCCGCAACCGACTGCACACCAACAGCAGCACTGTCCCTCCTCTCCAAGCCGCTGGTAACAGCAGCACCACTGAGGTGGAGCCAGTAGACAGAGAGTTTGAGTTTGCGGAGCAGTCGGTGACGGAACGTGAGCTGCAGATCACTGGCCTGCAGCCGTTCACAGTCTACCGCATAGACATTCACGCCTGCAATCGTCAGGTCCAACGCTGCAGCGCCGCAGAGTTCGTCTTCTCCAGGACCAAGCCGGCAGGTTAGAGAAGTGACCTGTTCACAAATACAGTACATGTTGGGTAACGTTTCATGTGCGCTGTAGTGTCGGGTATCCTGGTGTGTATTTCTGCTGAAACGCCGATGGTATCTGGAGAATGTTGATGCTGAAGATTTTGAAGAATAAACTCAATACTTAAGGTTGTTGCCTCTGTGATCACCATGGTAACCTGTTCTGCTTGCGGTTCTCCAGAAAAGGCTGATGACATACCAGGCCAGGTGACCTGGGAAGGCCACGAGGACTGGGTGTTTCTGCGCTGGCCAGAGCCCCATCACCCCAACGGACTCATCCTCATGTATGAGATCAAGTTCAAACTGGCCTCTGAGGTGAGATGACTGATCAAGACATCAACCTGCTGTTTCTTACAAGAACTAAAAAATAATTTCAAATAAATGTTACTCTTTGTAAGCGTTTGTTTATTTGCACTGTGTAGTTGTGGGTAGAGTACTGTAATATTAAGCTCAGGTAAAAGACAATTACTTCCATAAGAAATGACTGAAAATTACCATTTGAGAAACCTACCCAAGTGAAAGTAAAAAGGTACCTAGTTCAAGTTACTTTCCATTGTAATATTGTTTCCTTTCTTTTTTTTTTATTGCAATTATGAAAACTACATTAATGTTGAAGTTGACATTATTATGTTAAGTTTACTTCTTGCTAAAGCACACTAATTTCAAATCACTATCTATTTATTTTATTCAATATCATAACATCAATTAACATTACACATGTAAAATTCAGTTGGCTACATTTCGCTGACAGTATGTGTGACCTGCAGAGGTTGGAAGAGAAGTTGAAGTCTCAGAGATCTCAGTGATTTTCAGGAGACACAGCGAGCACTTAATCCTTTCATTTAGAGGAGAGTAATTGTAACAAAGGCATGAATGGCAAATGTAATCAAAAGTAGATTGCTGGTTTGAATATATACTTGAGGGAAGTAACATTCAAAGAACAGGAAAAGAGAAAGTACCAAAGCAATCCCTTGATCTCTGACTTTTGCCTTTACAAAGCGGTGTCAAGGATGATGCATCATATTTCAGCCTGAAAATGCAATGCTAATATTGTACATGTTAATTATAAAGAAACACTTTTGAACTCAAAGAAAAAGAAATTTTATGCAGAAAAGCTGAGCCCTGTAAACAGTAGTCTTGTTTCAGAAATGGTAGGGTAAACCTTATTATTTCTTTTTATCATGAAGGAGGGTGAGTCAAGCTCTGTAAATCCTGTCTTTACTGTTAATTGCACTGTAAAGATGAGACAAAGCTCTCTTTGACTCTCTCTTTGCTTTCGTTTTTTCTGTATGTGTCTGCCAGACGGAGAAGCACGAATGTGTCTCTGCTCAGATGTATCAGACCCAGCGTGGCGTTCGGCTGTCCAACCTCAGCCCAGGAAACTACTCCGTGAGAGTGAGAGCCACTTCACTGGCCGGCAACGGCTCCTGGACGCACATTCTGGATCTCTATGTGGCTGAACGTAAGAAACATGAGACCGCATCGCTCCTTGTCACTCCACACCACCGACAGCACAGAAACGATGTTTAATGTAACAATTAAAGTGACAAAAATGTTTTTTAACCCAACAGGATATGAAAATGTCCTCTACGCTATGATCTTTGTTCCCATCGTCATTGTTCTCCTCATCTGCCTGTTGGGTTCAATGTTGGTGATTCTCAACAGAAAAAGGTGTGTGTTTCTGTCTACTGTTAATAAAAGTGCACAGCTTTTTACTTCTGTATGTTATACAAAGCAAAAACACAAGATGCAGAAATATAGAATTAGTCCATCTAACCAGAGTAACTTAGCCAACTTGAACAAAATTAATTCTGTTGATTTTTAAAAAATAGTAAATCAGTGTTCTGAATTGCTCCAACCCCATGAGATGTATGAACAGAATTGCCTCAGTACTGCATTTGGCATCGTCTTTATTTTCGTGCGCCTGTAAACACTTTTGTTGTTGTGTCTGTCAGAAACAGCGACCGGCTTGGAAATGGAGTCCTGTACGCCTCAGTCAACCCAGAGTACTTCAGCGCTGCAGAAAGTGAGCGTGTGAGAAATGTAGTGCATCGATTTATTGTTGCTGTAATGCCGGATCTTTATTAATATCTCATGTGATCTGTGCAGTGTATGTACCAGATGAGTGGGAGGTGGCACGGGAGAAGATCTCCCTGAGCCGCGAGCTCGGCCAGGGCTCCTTCGGCATGGTGTACGAAGGCTTGGCAAAGGGAGTGGTCAAAGACGAACCTGAGACCCGCGTCGCCATCAAGACCGTCAACGAGACGGCCAGCATGAGGGAGAGGATAGAGTTTCTCAATGAAGCATCCGTCATGAAGGAGTTCAACTGTCACCACGTGGTATGGACACACACATTAAGATCATACAAACAAAAGAAGGGTCTGAGATGGTTTGTGTTTCATGGGGATGTGCTTGTGCTTCGTCGGGTGCAGGTTCGTCTCCTGGGAGTGGTTTCTCAGGGCCAACCCACTCTGGTCATCATGGAGCTGATGACACGTGGAGACCTGAAGAGCTACTTGCGCTCCCTCCGACCTAAAGAGGTACACGCTGACTTTTACCCTACTCCTGCCCGACAGGTCCCTGTTCCAGACAAACATAGCTGAGTTGGCTTGATTTGATTGTTGATGATGTGATACAAGTCTGGATTTAATTAAACCTTAAAAGTTGCAGCTGTTGTCTGTGCATGAAGTCCTTACTCACAGAATATCTTAGTCACGATGCATCAGACTAACACATTTTCAGATACAAACGACCCCTTTTTCCGTCAGGGTACGATGCTTTTAGATAAGAAGATTAAGATTTTACTATTGATGTAATTATAACAATTACATTTTCAGAATAAAGAGTTCTCATGTACAACACAACAAAAAGGCTTTGTATATCATGACTGGAACGCATCATTAAAACACATGTTGTACTTGCATCATAAGAACATTTAAAGATATTACATTATAGAGTGTAAACAATAAGCAATGCAGAACAAAATGACATTAATAGCAGTGCCGGAAGAAAAACAAAATCGGACTCATGCGCATCAATCACTTGCCACAGTGCATTCTAGGAGGCTTCACAACAGGTTCTACCTCTTATATTTGCAATCATCTGATAAATACTCAGCCACGTGATGAGTGATTATCCTGACTTCAACTCTCTACTCATGTTGCCTTTATTTCAAAATAAGAGCAGGCAATTATTTAAGGGAAGCCATAACTTGTGGCTCAGCTAAAGGACCTTTTTCTTCTTCTGAGGACTCATTCACTCACATTTGTCCGTCTGTCCGTCTGTAGCAGCAGTGGTCGAGCCTGTCGCTCCCCCCTCTAAAGAAGATGCTTCAGATGGCCGGGCAGATCGCAGATGGCATGGCTTACCTCAACGCCAACAAGTTCGTCCACAGAGATCTGGCAGCCAGGAACTGCATGGTGGCTGAGGACTTCACCGTAAAGATAGGAGGTAAATGACTGTAAGGGTGACAGAAGCCATGTTCAGCTGTGGAGTGGGGAGAGTTAGGAGCCTGCTCCTAAAGTGGAAAGTCAAATGATTAAGTTGCTGGATGACCTTCCCGCCTTTGGGGCAACTGCAATGTACTTCTGCCAACATATTTTCATCCACGGATCCAGAACTGAACTGAACTTAACATTTTAAATGTCTGTAGCACCAATATAGATTATAGAGTGATCTGTCAGGGATTAAAGTTACTGTAGTAGTATGTCCAGGCCTATAAGCTCAATAAAGAGTGCCATCCGGTGGAATATGTGGAACCACACAAAAACAAAAAGTCTGAAGATATTTAAACCCAATGTTTGGTTCAGCTTTTTTAAACAGAACTGTATTCATCTAATGCTTTCTGTTTTTATAGATTTTGCCAATGCTTAATTTCCTTCCATTATGTGTGTGTCTGTGTGTCTGTGTGGGTAGACTTTGGAATGACCAGAGACATCTATGAGACGGATTATTACCGTAAAGGTGGAAAGGGTTTGCTCCCCGTCCGCTGGATGTCACCTGAGTCTCTGAAGGACGGAGTCTTCACCACCAACTCTGATGTCTGGTAAGCAGGCGCACACAAACGCAAGCAAACACACATGGAGGCTTCATTTTATGTGTTTACCGCCTCCACAAATATGTTTAAAGTGTGGTAGCGTTTAATAAACGACACACTGACTGAACCCCCTCCATCTCTTCCTCCTCTGTGTAGGTCGTTCGGGGTTGTATTGTGGGAGATTGCCACCCTCTCAGAACAGCCCTACCAAGGTCTGTCCAATGAGCAGGTGCTCCGCTTCGTCATGGAGGGAGGGCTGCTGGAGAAACCACAGAGCTGTCCCGACATGCTGTAAGACACATTCACACATTTCTACCTACGAATCAGCTTCCTGTCTGTCTGCCTGTTTTTCGCTACTCGCGAGTTAAATCAGAAGTGACCACTGTTTACTCACACAAATGGTGAAGCGGCAGCAGAGAAATCAGGATTTCCATATGACACTGCTCTGTTTGGAAGTGTGTGCTCTTAATATGAAACAGTCGAGTTTTAATCTACATCAAAGGAGATGAGCGCATGGCAGGCATATTTGGCCACCAACCACAAAACACTGAGGAAGCATCAGATGATGAAGTCGTGAGGAGAACACACATGCAGGCACAGGGTTCTTTTAAAGGTCACACTTCTTTGTCACACTTTTTCCGTTCTCTGTGATAAGCTAAACTTACAGCTGCTTGGTGTAGCTACATAGTTAGCGTGGCGATATGTAATTAATTTTCTTGTCCAACTCTCTGCAAGAAATTAGTCAAAATGTCAAATTATTACTTTAATCTTGCTCGCTGTTGTCACACTTCAGCAATAAAGACTAACTTATAGCACAGCCAAGAACTCATAAGAATTAATTACAGATGAAATATTGTGACAGTACATTTGGTTGAGATAATAAACTTTGTCGCTGCTGGTACTGTGAAAACAAAGAGCATAACACGTGTGCATCAAAGCCAAAACTGCTGCAGCTTTTCTGCTTTGGAAAGGACTGAATACCTGTCAAACAAAGTATGTGGTACATTTGTTGTAACATAAAGGTTTTCATCTTGGTGTGTCAGATTTGTCACACGCAGGCTTGATGTAGAGCTTGCTGCGCCAGCTGCTGGAGCCTGGTGAAGGCAACATCAGCTCTGTGCTTCATAAACAAGACGCAGAGGGGTTACATGCAGCCATTTTAGCAACAGAAAGCAAACATTTGGCTAAAGTAAATATTGGCTTGTCAGTAGGAAGGCAAAGTTCCTCTGGATAGAGTCGTTACTACAGGAGGGCATGTTGATGCAGACTGAGCTAACCCTGTGTGTGTTTGTGTGTGTGTGTCTGTGTGTGTGTAGGTTCGAGCTAATGCGAATGTGTTGGCAGTACAACCCTAAGATGCGTCCAGCCTTCGTGGAGATCATCAGCAGCATAAAGGACGAGCTGGAGCCGTCGTTCAAAGAGGTCAGTTTCTTCTACAGCGCCGATAACAAGCCGGTCGAGGCTCCGCAGCATCACCTGGAAAAGATGGACAACATGGAGGAAGTCCCTCTGGACCCTCCTTCCTCCACACAACCACAGCAAACCCCAGTCCCCCAACAGACCCCACCCTCCCCGACCTCAGAAGCTCCACCCGCCCCGTCGTTAGCGCCCAGCTCCCCCTCCTCTCCCTGTACGTCGAGCGCTGCCATGGACAAGCAGCCCTCTGGCCAGCAGGCAGCAAATGGCCTGTCAGGGGCGGGCCTCGCAGCAGGTCCAGGGCTCGGGACGGGCTCAGGCGGCCCGGTGCGGCCGTCTCTGGACGAACTGCCCCCATACGCACACATGAACGGTGGACGCAAAAACGAACGCGCCATGCCTCTCCCACAGTCCTGCTGATTGGAAGGAGACACCCACCAGACTGCACACCCTGCCACCTGCTGCACTGCAGAGCCTGATGTCTCAGTGGGTGCGACCTCTTCTCTTTTGTAAACCATATACAGCAAAACCTTGTCAACCGGCTGGGTGAGGCTACTCAGTGAGCAGCAAAGACTCACAGGAAGGTGGAGAAAACTGTCTCTGAGTTCATTTCTCTGCTGTACCTCCACACACTTTTTTCATATTATTCTAGTTTTGGTTTGTACCAGCTGGTTCAAACGGTAAAAGAAAGAAAAAATATATAAATAATTCGGGAGAGATCTCTCTCTCTCTCTTTCTCTCTCTCTCTCTCTCTCTCTCTCTCTCTCTCTCTCTCTCTCTCTCTCTCTTACTCTCTCTCTCTCTCTCTCTCTCTCTCTTCATGGCTGAAGTTATTTTATAAATTGTTGTTTGTTACTTTTTTATATGTATTTCCAAATGGGAAAACGAAATGTGTAGGCCTTTATAAATGACCAGCGTTTGGTCGCTTTTGGGCGGGCATTATGGTGAAACTGTTAAGCATATCTAATGAAAAAGTACTTCAGAGGGGTCTCTGTCGCTTGCTGCTCTGCAGGCTGGGTGTCAGCGTAATGCCGGGCCAACAACCAATCAGCTGAAATAAACAACCGGAGGGTTAAAGGTCAAATCTGCCAAATTTGTTGCCAAAATTGTACTTTTTGTCAAAAATCTCTCTTCTGCAGTCTTTCCCTGTAATTCTCCAACAAACCGGATTGAAAATGCGAGCAACAAAAGAAGCACTTTGATCTGCCGCCACGCCATTCTTAAACTCTGCGATCAAAGGGATATTAACTTCCCTCTACAGTCCTACACTACTCCTCTCGTTCTGTTTGATATCTATAGACAGTGTACTTGATCAAGTTAAGAGTCATGGACCTTGGTTACATCAGTTTATCTGAAATTGAGCCACATCCTCTCACAAAGTGCTGTTCTGTTACGGTTTAAACGCCAAATCTAGTCAATAAAAAAGCAAAAAAAAAGAAAAACCTTGAAGCATGGACTGCGGAGAGAAGACATAAAGAGGACAACAAACACTATATCTATAACGGGGTTTGCTCCGAGTTCAGAGGCGTCCTTGTTGTTGTATACAAACAGGTATTTTTTTAGACTAGTCATTAGTCTCCGACATTTACAGCATCTCTACGTGGGCAGAGCATTTATGTACGCACCAGTTGTTTGTGTCACTTTTCTAACTTTTCTACAGTTGGAGACATTCATCATGTACAGAAAGAAGCTGCTATTCCTTATTTCTCTTGTGGTTGTAATATAGTTAATATCTATATATAAAAAGAGAAAAAAAAGTCCTTCAGGTTGGATCTACGAACTTTTCCACTACAGTCCATTTTTTTAATGCTTGTACTCGTGCAAAGTGTATCTGGAGCTGGTTTCGTTCCGTGTTTGCGTAAAGGTACAACAATTTGCCTTGTGTTTTGAAACACCGGTAACTTCCCCTCCCATCCGACTAGAGGACAGTGATGGTACCAGTAACCATCGATGCTCTCACGTTCTCTCGGGACGCCTCAACCTCTGGTCTCTTGGGTGTAGACTCAGAGGTCAGGCGTCACTGCTGAGTCCCAACTAAATCTCAGGTCAAAGAGAAAAGTTAAATCCTTCTCTACTTTCCTTTTCTTTATCTTTTGTTTGTGCTGTCACACTTTGAGATATCCAGCCTGGTGTGTGTGTGTGTGTGTGCGTGTGCGTGTGCGTGTGTGTGTGTGTTTGTGTGTGTGTGTACTCCCCTCTGATTCTATGTCCCTCTGTAATTTAACTTTCCTCGATCATTAAAAAGAGCAGTGTGTCCAAGTCGAGGGTTTTCCAGTTGTGGAGGCGTCCTGACACTCATTGTACGAAGTCCTAATACTGACACAAATGTTTTAAAAGGTTATCAGACTAGTTTGAATATATTTGGATGCATTAATAAATCATAATGTGAGCTAGTAAAGATGGGGCGTAAAACATTTAAACTTTGCTTCCTTGTAACTCCAATTAGTTATTATAAAAAGACAAAAGTCTTTTTATTTGTTCTTTAATCCCAATCAGTTGATCAAATAAATTCAAACTCTGTTTTCTGCTTATTTTAATTTTCACGTCCTTCGTTTTC
This sequence comes from Sparus aurata, assembly GCF_900880675.1. NCBI lineage: Eukaryota > Metazoa > Chordata > Actinopteri > Spariformes > Sparidae > Sparus > Sparus aurata. The sequence goes on along the minus strand of NC_044190.1, from coordinate 9,566,331 downwards.
CTTTTTTTTGGTGGGTCTTGGCGCACATTTAATAATGTGTCTTTTCCCTATTCCCCCCATTTATTTGGGCTCCTTTTAGCTAGCTACCTAGCTGAAGCTAACTTTAATCATACAGGATATGTAATGTTAATATATGTAATATATATATATATATATATATATATATATATATATATATACATATATATATGCCACAAAATGCTGCTGCAAAATATCAAGGATAACACATCACAAAGTCCAGGACTTATTTTCACTACATAACAGATGAGCACTTAATGATAAGGATACAAGCCTGCTGACTTTGTTAGCATAGCGTCATAATGACAGTTGGGAACTGTCTGGGGAAAGTAGAGCGCATGATTAAATGTGGGCCAAGAACTAAATAAATTAGGAAAACTAAAAAAACTAAAAAAAACGGAAGCATAAAAATTACATTAAAGGAACTATTAAGCTTTATATTTCTCTCTCTATTTTTCTGTATTCAGCTAACAGTTGTATTTATTGATGAATTCAGGCCCATTTTTACTTGTCTGATAACCTTTTATTAAATGTCGTCAGTTTCAGGTTTCCATGTGTTTGCGCCGTGTAATAACACTGTCTTCGAGGTACAAATGAAAAAAAAAATCTTAATTTATTTCATGCAGCAGTGAACTTTCACACACACTTATTTTTCTGAAGGCCTGTCAGTAGGATGATTTCACTTTCTGCTCATCAACTTCTCTCTTGAATCAAGGGTGGTTTTTCTGTATGCTGCTAGTCATCCACATTGTGTATCTTCTTCCAACATATTAATATGTCTTTGTAGATGATTGCTGAAGTTTAATTGGGTTGAGAAACGAGTGAAATTGTCTTACAGCACTGAAAGATTTTTTTTAATGCTTGGGGGGGAAAAACAAGATTTCACAACTGAGGGTCCTCTGAGGTACAAATGCTCTTGAGGCTCTTCTCTTATTCTGAATGTGTTCTTATGTTGAAATACTGAATATAAATGGGAGAACTGGAAGTGGTGCAGATTGCTTGAGGTTTACAGAAGAAACGCATCACAGAAATATATAAAGAGGAGTATGATCGGAGCGGACCACGTGGAGTTGATATTCAAGGCTCATTCACCTCAAAGTGTTTAGATTCCCAGCCCAGATGTTTGCTTATTTATGTTATTTTTTTATGAAGTGTAAATCACTGTACAAATTCCCCACACGTCTTTTTTTTCCTTCTGGTTTTTTGATGTTCTTTTGCCCTTTTTGGGGGGGAAGGTTTAGTTATCCCTTCAACCATCCATCTACCTCACTTCTTTTTTTTTCTTTTCATTTTTGAAATCTATTTACATGTACAGAAAAACATCTCATCTCTGTTTGTTCGGCTGTAATGACGACCCTACTGAGTGCTGTTAACATGGTCAAATTCAAACCACAAACCAAACCATCCTGATTGGGGGAAGAGGAGAAGGGCCCAGATATGTGATGGATAAAGAAAACCAAGTTGGTGCTTGGTTATCTCTTTTCTTTTAAACACATCATTTCGGCTCCTCGGACCTTCAGGCCTCGCTCCGCAGGGCTTGCTCTAGTTTGTGCCTCTCATGTTTTGCCATTACATACGAGATTTGAGAGACTTTTTTCATCCTCTTTTCTTTCTTCCTTTCTTTCTTTCTTGCTGGGGACTCTTCCAACCACTTGGATGGCAAAAATCTTCTTTCTCTCTCTCTCTCAAAAAAATAAATAAAACCTATTCATCCAAGTTGGGACTAAATTTTCCGGTCCAATAAGATTAAAATTATATATCTCAAAAGAAATATATTCATTACTTTGTATGGAAATATGAGAAATAAAATTTTACATAGATATGGACAAATATGCCTGATGATAACTGAGACTTTTTGTCTACATTGTACAAATGACATATCTGGCTGCAGACACAGCAGACTGGATATATCTTCATCTAGATGGTTCAGAGGGCCGTCAGGGGTTTTGGAAATACCTTCAGGAGATAAATAAGTTCTGTTGAACAAACTTTTGTACATTTCAAATAGAAAAATCGGATGCTTGACTCTGAATGTAATTATAATACATGAGAGGCACCATCTGGAGCTGGCAGAGGGTGTCAGTTGGGGAAGAAACGCCAATCTTTCAAAAATCATATATGACCTGTTAAGTTTTGTTTTCATCATTATTAGGAGTACCATGCTGTGAGTGAGCGTGAGTTACTACCGAAACATCCAAGTCTTTCTCTGCTCATCGTTTTTCTGAGAGAAAAAATGCAGTTACTGCATCTTTTGTTTGGACATTTTGACCCGTTAGTGATGGAATTGGATGCATCTTTATTTGAGACTGCGAGTACATGTGTACAGAGGGACGTTATGGGACTTGTCAGTTGTTTGTGGCAGCTTGACATTTTGTCAGAGCTTGATATTTCTTTTTTGGTACAGTGAAAATAATAAGACACGTTAACAGCTAATGATGGTTCCAATTCTCCCTCATGTGTAAGAATGAATAGAGCGACAGATTGGACGCATTCACACGTTCTCAAATAGGCTTTAACTTTCTGACTGGAAGCTGTTTGTTTCTCATCAGTAATGAGCGAGTGTGGAGTAGCACTTAGAGGGAAGCCAGTCATAGTTAACAACGTCTTGTTTCCTGTTAATGTGTTGGTTGACAGAATAATGTTCAGGTTCTTGAGTTTAAAAGCATCTTTACTCTTTGCTTTTTCGTGAGTCTCATCCTTTTCTAATGAGGCAGGTTTGTAGTTTCAGTGATCAGGATGGTCTTTCAGTGTTTGTGGTCTGATTTTTGCCTCACTTTACCACTGGAACACCTCACAGAGCGGACATAAAATCGAACAAATTTCCTATTTTCCTTTTGTCACATTGATTGCCAATTTGTTATCAAGATTATGATGTGTGTAAATTATTCATAGCCTTCCGACTCTTGCGTTTCTGTTGAAATGATCTGTTAGACCGAGGTTTCATTTTTGGTTTTCTTTTGTACATGCTGTTGTAAGAATTTTTCCTGTAATCAATATATTCTGAGTACTGGGAAAAATGTATTGGCTGAAGGAAAAGAGAATGTCTGTTTCTCTGATTCTTTTTTTCTACACAAGATTTAAGATGAATAAAAATGTATGCAAACTGTTTATTCACTGCTCGTCTCTGTTGGGAAGAGTGTGTCACTTGTGCTCCCACTGTCACATTTATAAAAAAAAATGCCAGTGAAGGGATTTACATTGTGCCTGGTTCATGGAACGTCTCTTAATAATTAGAAAAGTGCAGGTACAACATGTACAAATAAAACTTTAATTTCTATAAGACAGAACTGGGTCTGTGGTGCCGGGATTGCCTCAAACTACAACAGACCAGACAGCTCAGTATAACACTGGGTTCAGTAACACAGTGGTGTGCTGGTGGAGGACTGGTCCTTACTGGTGGACAGATGCAGTGGAATATCCCTGGAGTCACAGAAGGAAAATGCCTTTTTACTCAACAGTGGTTGCAGTTAAACAGTAAAATATTTATCTGTAAAGTTTTGAGCGGTTGAATTATAAATTTGTAAAGTTTAGTTATCTCAAAATGTCACACTTAGCACTTAACAACTTGAGTACTGAAACATTTGATCACAAAAAAAAACCAAAAAACAACTTGAGTACTGCAGTTTAACGGTGTAACAGCAGGTGGCAGCAGCAGAATGCTATCCAGTCTGCAAAAGAGAAGACGAAGAAGAAGAGCGTGACCTTTGAACTGTGACGCGACTGTGACGTCTTACGTTGTTTACGGTAGATAACCGCTTCTGTTGAACAACTTAGCGTTAACTTAGGTGCTTTTTATAAACATGCATTTGGCTTTAAGCGGACCATGACCACTTTTTTCACATAATTAGCAAAAAATGGTCCAGAACTATTAAGGTAATTAACTGCTTTGTTTGTGCCCTCACTTTATCGATAGTTATGAGCTAATAGCAGCTAGTTAGCTAGCATGCTAATGATGCAAAAAAAAAATGACAGGCGAGCAAAAAGTCAGCAAGCTAAAAACTGATGTTTGTCTGCACAGAGTGACGGAAGCTACGGGCTAATGCTTTGTGTTTTTGTTGCTGTACATGTCACGTCGCCACAGCAGGTTTCCTGCACTGTCAGTGTCAGAACGACCAGATATTTATATGTTGCTAGTGGTAATATAGCAAAGAGTGGCTCATGACAGCAACCATGACCTTAACAGCATCTCTGCGGAAACTTTGAATGAATTAATGCGCCTCTGCTTTATGTATGCCTGTGCCCCTTTAACTAGGGTTATAATGATGCTATATGGTGCAGAGCAGACAGAAGAAAAAAAAACGTAGTTGGTGCAACAATCTTTTGATATTAATGATCTCGACCTGTTGCATACTCTGTCATTCTGCATTGCTCTCAGTTGCAAAGACACCGCTGTCTCTGAAGGCCTCTGGTTATTTGTTATCCTTCCAGGGAACAGTAATGCCATAAAGGCAAACCACTGCCTTTTCTGCCCGCACCGGGGAGCAGAGGTTTCCCTCAGAGATGGCTACTGAACTCCATGAGGCTATTTTCATCGCCAAGCAGGAGCGCCACAAAAACCTGTTTCTTAACTACAGAAACCTGAACAATTTCCCAGTTGAGCTGCTGAGGGATGAAGGCCTGCAGTTTCTGGAGAGATTGTACATGAAGAGGAACTTACTCACTACACTGGTATTCATGCTGATTCTGACTTGCATTTAATTGCTGTCCTGTGTGAACATAAACGCCTCACAGATCATGACTCAAGGCCGTTTCACAAATGTTTTTAAGATCTGTTGGTTCTACAAGAGACATCAGAGAGCAGGGACATTTCACAAGTTTATTTCCTGTCATGGTTGCCTTTAATTTCTGCTCTCTCTCTCTCTTTCTCTCTGTTTGTCTGTCTGTCTGTCTCTCTCTCTCTCTCTTTCTCTCTGTTTGTCTGTCTGTCTGTCTCTCTCTCTATCAGCCTGATAATCTTGCTCAGAAGCTCCCAAATCTGATTGAACTGTGAGTATTCAACTAAGATGATTTTTTTCTTTTTTTAACAGATATATTTAAGAGTTACCACCCTTTATGACACAGTGTAGGCTGGTTCTGTGGTTAATATTGGCTGGTATAATAGGAAAGGTGGCTGGTGAATTTCACTGTGGCTGTGAACTGTGAAAATATGAAAACCTTTGTAATTTGCACTGAAGAACTCAAGAACTTCACTGACATGAAAATAAAAGGCTTCACACATATCAATGAGATATCAAAAAGATCGAACCATCCAAATTCTAACTATTCTTCATATTTTTCCATTTAGGTATTTGCACTCTAACAACATAATCATAATTCCTCAAGGTAAGTATTCTGTAAATTTCTTCATAAAATATGCAGTTGAATGGTTAATTTGGTCAATATGTTATTGAAACTATAGAGGCTAGCCATCAGCCGCAATAAATACAAAGAAGAAATGTTCAGGTTGTAAAAATGATAAATAACACACATTGATTGATGAATACTCACATGATATAAACTGGTACTTTAATAAAACCATTAAATAAAACAAAGCAGGAGAATTTAAACCAGAGAAATCTAGAGCCTGAAGGTTCATTTTTACAGCAAGGCCTTTATCTCTGCTCTGTATTAGCTTTGTTAAGTTTGTCTTTGGACCATAATGATGAACTATGGTTTGTCCCCCAGCTATAGGAAACCTGGCCAGACTGCAATCATTGGACCTGAGCAACAACGCCCTCCAGTTCCTATGTCCAGAGATCGGTCGGTTGAGGTCTCTGCGGCACCTGAGGCTGTCCAATAACCAACTGAAGTGCCTTCCTCCAGGTAGAGCGCAGCAGCTGTCTGTCACGGTGCTCTTTGAGTTTATTTTGTCACTCACAGTAACAGAAGGCATGCAAATTTAGTTTATTATTAATTTAAATTTACTGACATTTTCCACTGGAGGTGCAAAGTCTGTCATGGCATGTTTACCTTACAGAGTCAATTTGTAGTTAGAGAGAGACTTGAGACTTGAATTTGAGTTGCAAGTATTATATTTTCCAGCAGATGGCAACAGAGTTACTCAAATAAACTGAACCAACAGAGACAGGAAACAGCTCCTCTGGCTTGGAGAACGGCACTGACAGGATTATTTCCTGTGTGTTTATCAACACAGTCGGGGAAAGAAAGTGTTATATAGTAATCAAAGATGAAATCAATGTTTCTGTTTTCTTTCATTTTATTCTGGATGAAAAATAAGCACAAGTACTCTTCAGTTTAACATTTTCGTCTTATATTATGATTTCAACCTTGATAGATTTTGTAAATGATTCAGAAACACTGGTGACATTTCAGCATTATGATGTATATTATTATTGTGGTAAACAGAAATGTGAGCTGTTTCTACCCACTGAGACTCTAAGTTATCTTAACTCATAATCATTCAGACAGATCTGGTTGCCTTCTGAAGAACTTTTGCATTTTCTTACTTTTGTGATGGTCCTCAAAGCCCAGTTTAGAGGTGTGAAAAGTCTGATAACAAAAGGTCACAGGTGTGATCCCATCAGCAGTCAGGTGACTGATTCCTCTCACTCACTGTCAGTCAGTGTCTGTGAAATACATTAGGAAAGATGAACGTGAGACTGACAAACTCATGTGTTGCACCCTTACATATCCCAGTGTTCCTTCTCAGTTCCATACTATTTATAAATGGAATTTTTTAAAATAATGCTGCTCAAAGGATCATAAAATCAACTGCGACTTAATCAAAAAAACTGTGACATTCCAAATGATCCCATTACAAAAACGTCTGCTTTGTTTGATTTCTATGTTTTTTTTATTCTGACATTTGTTGTTGTTTTGTTTTTGAAATGTTAAAGATCTCATCTGGAAAGACTTTTTCAGACTCCCTCTCATTTGTCCGTCACCCTCAGAGATCGGTGATCTGCAGGAATTGGAGACTCTGGATGTTTCGATGAACCAGCTGACGTCTCTACCACATCGGCTGCACCGCTGTGTGTCTCTGCAGAATCTGACAGCCGACCACAACCTGCTGAGCCACGTTCCCCGGCAGCTCTGCTGGCTCCACCGCCTCAACCAGCTCTCCATGGCTGCCAACCGGCTGACCTTCCTACCGCTCGGTCAGTATAGCCCCTTATCTATGTGTTAGTGATAGTGATGTAAATAATGTGAGCAGGGTAATGTTAATATATCTGTGTGTGTGTGTGTGTGTGTGTGTGTGTGTGTGTGTGTGTGTGTGCACCCTTTAGATCTGGGTAGATCACGGGAGCTGCAGTTTGCGTTTGTCGACAACAATGTGGACCTAAAAGGCCTTCCCTCCTACTTGTACAACAAGGTCATCGGCTGCAGCGGGTACTGAAGCTTTCCAGACTGATAACTTTGATTTAGTTGAGGATGGTTGAAGTCTCACTCAGTTTAACTCCATTTCATATAGAGTGGTATGAGATACAGCTCCATACAAACAATTATATAAAAATTGCATGATGTTGTATCTGACAGTAAAAAGAATCCAATGAGGGTCTGCAACTCTGTGTGTGTTGCTTTCATACAGGTGCGGAGTGTCAGGCCAGGTGTTGCAGGGTGAGCTGGGTGAGGTGCTGGGTGGAGCGCTGGGTGAGGCTCTGGTTGGGCTTCCAGCTGAAGTGAAGGTGGTGGGCACAGAAACGGATAATGTGGTTCCTCTGGAGGAGCTCGCCTTGAGAACCCTGCACCGCATGTGCCACTACCGACCGACAGGTGAGGAGTTGTATACACACATATATTCACCACATATACCTGTAAGTATTTACAGTATATGCGTGACCTGCTGTGCCTCATTTAGATAGAGGCTACACTTATTTTATTCAACAAGCTTTCTTTGTTATTAGTTTGTACTGAGTAGGGCTGGGTATCACCAGGTACCTCGCGATACGATACTATCACGATATTTTGCTCACGATAACGATAATATCACGATACAACGATTCTGCGATAATCGATATATTGCAAGAAATTTCATCCACGATACATCACGATATCTGTGTCATTGAAGAAATTCAGAATTTATTGACTGCACTGAATCCATTTCACAGGAATTAAAAAACATTGTCAATCAATTTCACATGAATGACAGCCAAGTAAACAAAGAGTATATTGCACAGTGTCTCTTCTTAACACACACACACTGACTACAACTATCATTAAATATCGATATGTGTGGGTTTCAGAGCTACTTAAACCACTTTTTAATTTGATTTGGTTGTATACCTATGTTTGAATTAAAGATAAAGCTGTCTTCCGAAGAGGGGTGGTGGGTGGGCCAAAAAAAAAAAAAAAAATATATATATATTTATTTTATTTTATTTTATTTTTTACATTTTTAAATATGGATATTTGGCACTAGTGTATCGATAATGAACCTCAAGACGAAATATCGCGATATATCGTAGTATCGATATTTTGGCACACCCCTAGTACTGAGTAGCTCCAAGTGTCTGACAGTAGGAATCTATGATTATACTTAGACACACAGTAGGGATGCCATGGTGAGGACATTTTTCCTCCAGCTAATGAAATCGTGACAACACTGGTGTTACTGATTATAACATAATCATGACATTTTACAACAGAAGACACTCATTATCTGTCTCATAGCCCTCTATTAAGTCACTAATAAAGCAAACTGAAGTCAGCAATGCAAACAATATTAAACAATAAATTGGCCAGCCAGGTAGTTTGCCAGCTTCCTTCTTCAATCGTTGACGTATCGTCTGGTATCATTCCTGTGTTTCCCCAGGAACTAGAGGGGGCAAAGGGGACATGACGCCATTGACTGGTGACCATGTGTAACGTACTGTTACCTTGAATAAGTTTGAATATCACTGGACACATTTGATATAAGTAAATACACAACTCAAAAGAATTAAGTTAACATAAGTATTTAGTAATTTTAAAAACATTACAATACAGAAATGTGTGAAATGACATTGAATGCACCAAACACATAAAATAAAAATGCGTATCACTGTTGATGGAATTAATTTTTGTTATTACTATCAGCGAGCTGGTTGACTGTCACACCACATTAAAAGAATGCCTTTTTTGTAAATACTTCCTGAACTGTTGTGTTTTTAGACGTCATCATCCTGCCTCCCATCAGCCTCCCAAAGAGCCTGCTGGACCTGCTGCGGTTCCCTCTGGGCCACTGCCACCGCTGCAGTCAGGCCATGTTCACCACCATCTACCCCAAACTCTTCCCCCTGCGTGACACCGCACTGGCAGGAGTGCACCGCAGGTCAGAACAAACACTCAACAGAGCCACAACCGACTGGTGGAAGCTAGTTAACTTGCTTTCATATTTTTTGCTCAATTAAAGATGAGTTCAAATCTTGTTTCATACTAGTAAATACATTCTTCTCAGCTTAACATGCTCATCTTCTTCCCTCTGAAGGACGACGGTGAGTTTTGTGGCCTATTGCTGCTCTAGTCACTGCCTCCGCACCTTTGACCTCCAGGGATGACGAGGTTTCCTTCGTCTCTGTACGCATACACTCAGGAGCTGTGGAGTGGTTTTTCTGAAGGTCACAGAGGACGACTTGTAATCTGTGTGGCTCTTGACATTCTGAGTGCATCACTGATGGAGTTCTATGCTTGATTGACATTACTAAGAACCCCGGAGAAGCAGCCTGTGTGGGTGACTGGTGGGTCAGATGATTGCCTCATTCTGCAACGTTTTAACTCACAAAGACTCAAATATACATGATGTTCCCGAGTCTGACCAAGTAAGCAGCATTCCTACTTGTGTGGTGGGGATCAAAATAATAATATTGCACTTATGCGCTCATTCAACAAGCTTTGTCTGGAAACTAACAGTATTAGATCTGAAGTTACAACTCACAGAGAGCACTTTTTAAAAAACAAGCACTGTTTGCTTTGTATTAAATCAGTGATTGTTCAGAGAAGATCATTGCAGCAGACACATCCTGTTGACAGATTGTTTTATTGATTACTGATGAAAACTTGAATGGTTATAATTTTGTACAAATCAGTTTGATATGTGTCACTTTCAGCAGCATGTGTGGGGACTTGAAGTCTGTCTCACATCAGCTCCTTAACAGAAGCCATCGAGTCATGTAATCAGTAAAAAAAACAAAAACGTTTTTTTTTTGTATTTACATAAGCTTAAATGCAGCCTGTGTAAAAAAAAATTGCAACAGCTTGTACATGTTTCATGCCTGCAGACTTGGTTACAGTTAAAGGTTTCTGTCTTCATCTGTAAGAAATAAGATTTGTACATGTCAGAGTCACTGTGTAATATTCATTGCTACGCTGTGCAATTTTAATATATATAATTTGTTTGGATTGTTTCATTGGCAGTAAATGTTAACTGATGTTTGACTCTCAATGAATTTGTATCTTTTTTCTCACACCAGTGAGAGTTTGTCAGATTGAAGCGAAGAATGGTGTTAAACACCAAACAACATGTAACTGAGATTTTCATACAAACACTTCACACAGGTCACAACAGCGTAACACCTTCATTTCTTTCCCAGTCCGCTCTGTGCGTTCCACACCAAAGAATGTATGAATGTTTGGAGTAAGTTCAGTCTTAGCTAACATCACTGTCCTCGTTGTAATTCTGCCAGTCGTTGACACGAAGCTGTCAGTTGGCTTGCTCACAGAAATGCACTTTACTCATATCAACACATGTGCGTACTCTCCCTCTTCTACTCATACTCGTGCAGAAATTCTTCACTAGAATCAAGATCATCCTCTCTCCCACAGATGGTGGTTGCTCCTCCACTGATACGACCTCTTGTCTAGTAACATTGGCTTTCATTCGCCTCTTCAGCCTGGCTGAGAGCAGCGCTCAGAGCTGACTGAAAAAGTTGGTATGACATTACTATCCATGTCTAAAGCTCTTGCCAGCTCCCTCCCTTTCTTGTCTTTTCTTTTCTGGCATCCCAATTTATGTGCAGATCCTGGCTTAGCAAGAAAACCCACTCCCAACATTAGCTAGCAGCTCAGGCAGGGCTGTAAACTAACTTTTTGGCTCACCTGCCAAGGGGACCGGTAGATGAAAGAATCCACCGGCCAAGTAAATTTTTTACCAGCCAAATAATAAATTGCCTCTTTTTGTTGCATATACATCTGTTTCAGTACTTTTCATGGAGATAACAGTATTATATACCAATACATGCTTAGAAAAGAGGCCAAAGTATTATTTAGAAATACATTTTAATATTATTAACATTGCAAATTGAAAACTTGAACAGTGCAAAACTTTGACAAAGGAAACACTCATTAATTAACTATCAGGCTCTGTAATAGACTTGTCAGTGGAGACTGTACCATAATAACTTTTACACTGGATTTGATAGACGCATGGTTTTACACGTTTTGTGACGTGACAACTGTTCTCATATTAAGCCACTTGATTATCAAACTGAAACCTAATTGAAGGAAGTCGTTAAGAAATGATGCGCAACTTAAGTACAACTTCCCTCAGCTCATGAGTTAGAGGTGTCGTCATTGCTGCGCTCGAATCACAGTCACTGCGCCCAGAGGTGTGGCAAGCTTTTCAAAAGTGCGGGGGATAGATGTGGTGGTGTTTTGGGTCGGGGGGGTAAATGACACTTAAATATTAAATCTGTGTCAATAATAACCACACCATGACATGTAAATGTGACATCTGTCTTGATTCGTTTAATTATAATATAATATAGTATTTGCAATACTTTTTTTTTTTTTACCATTAAATGTTATTTTATACATTATCATATTTATAATGTTCTGTCATGGACTATGTCACCTCACTGCTAACAGAAAAGAGAGCTGCTCACTGCCAGTTGCAGCTTCTTATCTTGATCTGCAGTCTTTGTTAATTTTTTGTCATGATTGTTATTATTAGTACTTAGATTATCAAAAATCACAGTTACATGTCAGGATGTGGTTATTATAGACAGATTAAATATTTTACTGTCATATGTCATCACAATTATAGCGTTGCATACATTAGCAGCTGTAAACACAGTAATCAACGTTTATAATCATCAGAGAACGTTACAGACATTTTGGTTCCTCTCCGTTTCCAGAGAATTCACAGAGAAGCTGGAGAAGTTTGTGACATTTTCAGCCCGGATTTTTGTGAGGAGGGAATTAAACACCTGTCCCAAATAAACGCCTGGTCTGTTAAGTGGTTGAGACAAATACACGCCCGGATATTATTTGGTATTTTACGGTAGATCCCGCCTCATCAGCACGAGCTGAACAATAAATCTAACATAGCAAGAGAGGCGGGACTTAAGGCAGAACAGCCAATCATCAGCCGGTCAGTCCCAAAGCCGGTGTCATGTTTGAAGCAGCAACAGAAGAGGGAGGGGGAGAGGAGGCAGCTGCAGCGAGAGCAGACACGACATGTGGTTATTATGGACAGATTGAATATTTAACTGTCATGTTTCATCACAGTAACAGCGTTACATACATTAGCAGCTGGAAACACTCATAAAAACATTATAAAATGGTTTGGTGCCGACCTGTATACTGAACATATGAGGATTAGCTAACATTTATAATCCTCAGAGAACGTTACAGACGTTGTTTTTGGTTCCTCTCTGTTTCCTGAATATATCCGTATGTGTGTGAATGTGTAAATGAGACATTAACTTATAGCACTTTGTAGAAGGAGCTTTATAAAGTTCACTCCATTGTCTCGTATTAGTTCACGGGGCGGATCTGCCTCCTCCAATATGGCGGCGACGTCGACGTACGGTCCAGCGCTCAATGAGGCGTCTATGTATATATGTCTATGGTTAAAACAATAGAACACACACACTTCCCCCATGGGTGCGACGCCCCTGACTGCGCCAAACTTTTAAAGAGCGGTGACGCGCACGCTACGTTGCTTCTGAGGGGAACTATTTTCTACAGCGGTGACGTCGGGGGAGCTACTTCAGTGCGACACACAACAAATAGCCGGTTTAGCACTAACGTTCGCTACCGTCATGATTTATCACTTTACAGCTACAACAATTTTTTGCTATATCATGCATAATCTATAGCAAGAGCACGACCATCAGGACAAAAATTTACCCGCCCCGTGGCATGTATCTCTCCAAAATTAAGTCGCCAGGGGAATATTTTAGTCGCATTTGGCGAGTGGCGACCGCTAGTTTACAGCCCTGAGCTCAGGGCTTCAGACTAACTTTCTACACTGGTCTCACTGGAGCACCTTCATTTTCATTTAAGTGCAACTTCACTTTTTTTTTTTAAACAAAAACTGAAGTAACAAAAAACTGTAAATGTATTGATGAGTACTTTGGTTCAAAATGAAAATTGGTCATCAGGATGAACATGGTTATTGTTAACCTACATGGGCCTCTCAGCAGCTCGGTCCCCAGAAACGTCTCCCTCTCTCCCCCCTCATGTGCAGCCCTGGTTGTTGGTGTTAGTAGGTCAGGACGGTCAAGCTCTTTGGCTTCCTCTCATGTGGGATACAGACCTAACACATCATGGCGATAGCTGCCAAATAGTCTTTAGATGAGCTTGCCAGGGGAGCTCTGCTTAACTGAGTCAGTCTATATATTACATACACTAGAAACCCTCCTTTTTAGTCTTATTCAATCTCTGCGTCCTGTTTTGTTAATAATCTGTGTAAAGTTATATTTTTTGTGAGGCGAGCCAACAAAGAATACACCCTTGTTGATCACAAGTTGCTCTGAAAAAGAATGATCACTTGACTTGAATATTGTATATGTATGTGAGTGATAATAGAGGGTGGGTGGAGGATGGGGCAGAAAGCACAGCAGCTCCATTACCAGGATCGATGGTGTGTTCAGAAAAGTGTTGGACCATGATCCTCTCTGCCTGGTGCTTCGGCTCTCTGCCCTCCCTCTGGGAATATCACATCTCTGCCGACTGCACATATGAAATAAGACACAGGCAGGCTGTATGTTCATAGGAAAACATAGGTACAACGCATACAAACTGTCCATGAGATGATTGTATGATCCAGCATATATTGTTCAGCAGGAAGCAACATGAGCCGGGACACCAGCACTACCTGATCTACGGCAACATTTCTGCTGCAGTCATGAAGGAAATGTGAAGCTAAGATTTGTAAGACTTGGAATGAATGCAACTATGTTTGTATATTTATCTTTTAAATGAAGATTAAGAACAACAAGTGTAAGAAAGCTGTCGTGCCTCCACACCCTGTCAGATATGGTCAAGTTCAACAACACCAAATGAATTCATTTAAACTGGTGTTAAGCTAGATGTTATTTAACACAGTATATATATTGCATTGGCTAATGTTAGAAGCTTTCATGCTACAGCTTTGAGCCTGATGTTTCAACTATTTATTCAAAGGTTCTCTTAAATTATCTCTATTAGCCTACTTTTAACTCAATGAACCATCTACATTATAGCTAGATTCATTGTTTCAACAGATAACTTGTGGCTTTTGCTATCAAGCAGGGAAAAAAAGCATTTTGCTACAAGTTAAATAGTTGATAGATACAATTATGAATTCAAGTAGGCTACACGTCATTAAATCAATTTTCCTACAGACATGGAATATCATGTTTCATAGGTACTCAAGTCGATAAAGGAGCTCAACTAAATGTACACTAGTTGTACTAAACTGTATCTGAGTGGAGCTCATATTTTGAGACACTGGCATTTGGATACATGATGCAACACCACAGTAATTTCCTGTGTTGAGTCAGGCAGGGCAGCGTGTGAGGGGAAGTGTGTGTGTGTGTGTGTGTGTGTGTGTGTGTGTGTGTGTGTGTGTGTGTGTGTGTGTGTGTGTGTGTGTGGTGGGGGGGGGGATTAATAGACTAAGCAACAGCTGACTCGGGTGTTGTTCAGCCGACTGTAGATAACACAGACTGTGAAATGTCACGTCATGAACACAGAATTATTATTTTCAGTAAGTAGATATATTTTCACACATTTCTGAGTTGCATTGCCATGTTGGTGTCTGATAAAACACACAGTGTGGTATTCACTAAGAATACTCTGCCTTTAATTATTTAGATTTATCAGAAGTGCTGTTGAACCTTCGTGCCTCTTTTACAGTTCGTCTATCTCTGACCTATGCGGCAGTAACAGCCTTCCCGTCCGTGACACATAAAACAAACTGCCCTCACATTCATTCTCTTCACTGGGTGTACTGTGATGTACATAAATTTACATTCAGAGTCATTTTGAAGGCACGCCACTCGAGGAGAGTAATTATACCAGCATTCAATCGATGGCAAACAGTGTGATTTATTGTGCTCCAGCTGATTGCTATTTGGAACATTAATTTTGCGGGGAGGTCTTTAATGGTTCCTTCAATGGGACAGTAATGATCGGGCCCACCATTTCTTATCAGACCCGAAGGGCTAACTAGGTGTTCTGAAAACTGTCTGTAAAGTGTTGGACCAGGTGATGAAGAAGACGAGAGCGAGGGAAAATAGGGACAAGAGGAAGAGCAGCCATTTCTCCCTGCAGCGGCGCCGAGCATTCAGCAGTCAAATGCGTTGAGGGACGAATGACAGTGAGGTGAGCAACAAAGAGAGCGGAGGAGGAGAAAGATGAAATCATCTCCCTCTCGCTCTTCGTTCTTTTTTCTTTTCCCAGCAGCATCACACGACCTCTCTGACACAATCTTTCAACAGTCACAGAAATAATTAAGGCACGGTTTCTCTGACCTCTGACCTCTTAAGAACAGGAGGTTTTTTCCACCACATTTTTCTTTTTCATTGCAGCACTGCAGGTGTGAATAAAGACACAAGAAATTCTGTTATGACAAATTAGTAGATTTCCTAAAAGACATGAATAATTAGCACCCTTGCTAGCGTTTAATTTTTACGTATTTTAATTCCAAAGTGCAAATACAAGAAACGTTAGTTTGCTTTGAAACACTGACAGCATGCTGAAGTGGTTGTGGTTTAAGTGACACGAGCCGACAAAAGCACACAGTGGATGTGACAAGCAAGTCCCCCGCAGCATGTCATCCTGTTTTGGGTTGGTTTCTTGATGTGTATTTTTACTCACATTCAGTATTCACATCTCATGCCTTGTGGCATCACAAAAAAGGATCTTTTTGATTATGGAGAGTCAAGGACTCCAGGGGCAAACAGCTTTATATATTGAAGACAAACTCAAAGATCGATCTTTCTTTCATTTCAAGTACCTCAAGTGAGTATCATGACTGTGCAACCTGAACATTGTGCACATATGCCTGCATACACTGGGACGTACACAGGAAGGTATTGTAGAATGCAGTATAGACTGAGGCTGTGTGTGATGTGGGATCATGTGGGCCATTTAAGGTCCCATTAGATCCCTGTTTTCCTTATCTTCAGCTCTTTATGTTGAGTCGGTGCTAAGACATAATTTATAGAATTGCACTGAGTTAAAATGGCTTGAATCAAAAGAGAAGATATATATAGTAGCACCAGCATCAGTGGGTAAGAGCCTCTGAGCTGGAAATAAGACATGATGGTGGTGTGTGCATATGTACAGTGTGTGTGCATATGTACAGTGTGTGTGCGTGTGTACAGTGTGTGTGCGTATGTACAGTGTGTGTGCGTATGTACAGTGTGTGTGTGTATGTACAGTGTGTGTGCGTATGTACAGTGTGTGTGCGTATGTACAGTGTGCGTGCGTATGTACAGTGTGTGTGCGTATGTACAGTGTGCGTGCGTGCACGACAGCATAAGAAGACATTACTGTTTGACAGGTTGAACCTGCAGATCTTGTGCCCGTGTAAAGCGGATGGACAGGAGGAAATGATAAAGCACTGCTCACATTTTGATTCTGTCTCAGCCTCATGCTGAATTTGAACACCAAACCTCAGATTTGTCTCCAGATTTGTCGTATCGCTTTAACTGATCTCTATCTTAAAGGAAGTCATTTGCCTACAAACAATGAATTGTATTTAATTAAAGGTTTTATCTTAATATTCATTTTGTTTCTTCCTTATTCTACTCTTTAATTAGTAACAAGACGAAAGTAATGCACATGAATATCATTAATGCTGAAGTCCAATAGTTAGTCTACAGCCAAGATAACAGCAGCATTGCTTTGTGATTTTGTTTTATGCCGAACAATAAGCTGAATATCTTGTGAACAATTTGATTCTGCTGATGGAATATTATCTGCACATATGTAGATTTCAAAATCTACTCCTGTTATTGAAAGATTTCTTTAAAAAAACAACTGCTAAATCTCTTTGAAAAATGCATGAAATATATAAATCATAAAAAGCTGACTATCATAATATTTTATCTCAGTCATCTTTTTATTATATTTAGAGATATTGATTAGATTGTATTTGTGTCAGTCATGTTTTCACTATATCACAACGCTCGATTAAAGTTTTATCCAATAAATTAATGAACAAAAAACAACCTTTTTATCCACTCTCTCTGACGTCAGAGGGCGCGGCCATTTTGTGAGCACCGTCAGGTTCAACACATCGAAGCAGGAAGTAAGGGGTGACTGCACCATCAAATTAAAAGCGACCAAACTCTGAAAATTACACGAATAAATGTTCTTTCTAACGAACATATATTCTAATCAAAACACAAACTTTTCAGAATAAGGACAGCAGCAATAATAATGATAATAATAATGATACGAAGTAGAAGTAGAAGAAGAAGAAGAAGAAGAAGAAGAAGAAGAAGAAGATCAGGCTTACCTGAAATTCATTACTTACACAGCATACAATGAGGGTTAAAATACTCTACTATCGTCTATATACAATATTTTTACTATCATAAGTCACATGCTCTTCTTTATTAAATGATACATGTATTATTACAGTAATATGAGAGTAGTAATCCCTCTGTGCTGAGCACCAGGCGGAACTGTCATGGGGGACCGTTATTGTTGGGGGACAGCAGTTAGAAAACGTTACTGTTCTTGGACTTTTGAGAGCTTCTGGGGTGTTTTCGTTTAGTCTTGGTCATGGGAGGTTCAAATGTGTGGGTTACCTATTCAAAAATATAACCTAGTAGGTGTTGAGTCGTTAACCTCAAGTTATGATAGTTAATTAATGAAAATATTTTGAGTAGGCTGAAGTTTGGCGGGAAATGGGGCTGGTGATGGTTAGGAGAAAGTCAACATGGAGGCATCGTTCGCCACTAGTATCCCACCTTCAGCTGTGACCAAAACTTCCTTCGGAGGCTGAGCAGGTGATTTGTAGATGTTTTATTTTGCGAAACGTTTAGAGGAAGTGTGTGGTTCGTCAGTCCGCCGCGCTTCACAGGTGGAGAGGAGGAGGGCGGTGTGTTTCCAGCGGGGACAGTCCCGTTGAGAGGAGCGGCTGCACGGACGGACATTTTCATCCAGTAGCCAAACAAATACAGCAAAAGAAAACAAGAAGACGAAGAAGAGCAGAAGAAACTTAACGAGGTAGGTTTCACCAGATTTACGTGTTTGTGTGTTTGTTTTCACTCGGCCAGGTCCACTATTAGAAAATAAACAGAATAATATCAATTAAAGTTGGAAGTATTCATAAAATATGTGGCTGCTTTAAAGTTAAACGCCATTAAAGCTTATTTATCACGGGGGGGTTAGCTTATGTTTGCCGCCTTATCAAAGTTTTCTCCATCAACAGTAGTATGTATGTTAACTTACAGCATGTGTCTACGTATTATTTACAGCATTAGTTAGTTTAACAAAGCCCGTGGAGTCATATATAGTGGCGTGAATAGTATAAATGCTGCTATGATGTTGTCTGTCGTCTCTTAGTGCCCATTAATGTGATAAAAAGAATCACACTTGGTGGCGTTTTCCGTATCAAACCGGTGTTTGTGCGGGAGCTTCGTCTTAAATACCTGGCAAGATTAAAGTAGTTGTTTGTTGTAAGGATTAAATTAAGGGATAAACCACCCTGTGTGGAGTTGTTTCTCGTGTTTCTGAAGGCTTGAGGGTTCACATGTGCAGGACGAATGGTGTTCAGCACCGCGGACAGCTCCGGAGTACCGTGCGACACTGTGGAGGAACAGTTCAGATCAGAGCTGAAACATCCAAATAAACCTCCACGTCCTCGTGTTTCTAAAGCAAGTGGGTGAAAAAGTGCTATGCAGAAGTGATATTATCTAAATTGAAAACAAGTGAAAGGAGTTATTTTGTGCTGTCACATTTTAGCAGGCTGCTCATGGATGGAAACTCAGATGGGCATTGTTCTGCATGGTCTCTTAGTGTTGCACAGAGACGTAGTTATGATCACAGTGGTGTTCATTCTGGCTGTTTTAGTCTGAGATGTAGTGATTTCCACTGTTCTGACCTTCTCCCTTAGTGTTTCTAACATAACCAGAGCCGAATAGGTTGTCATTAATGGTTACACGTAATACCCATCCTGTGTTGTGGAGAGAGTTGTGTATTTTGGGCACCCAGTAGAAAAGATAAAGTGATTTTGTTATGTGGCACAATAGAAGTTTGTTAGCAGTTTGTCTCCTGAGTCTCCGTGTGAGGACACAGGGACAACGAGTTACAGTGTGAGTGAGGAAATAAAGCCTTTCTTGTGACTTTGTAGACTAATGATGTTTTGAAGTTGTGAAAAGATT
The DNA here is from genome assembly GCF_900880675.1 of Sparus aurata. Classification (NCBI taxonomy): domain Eukaryota; kingdom Metazoa; phylum Chordata; class Actinopteri; order Spariformes; family Sparidae; genus Sparus; species Sparus aurata. The sequence continues at coordinate 9,546,790 of NC_044190.1, read as the reverse complement.
AATAAGAATAAGAATTGGTGGAACACAGGTGAATAAATGACGTCCTTTTCTTTAGTATTAAAGGCAGGACTTGTGTTGATGAACGAAGGAGAACGTACTGACACCGACTCCTATGCAGATCAGCACGTGTGTGTTGCTTTTGTTTGGCAGCCTTGTGTTGTCTGTAACCACATCCAAAAAAACATCCTACCTTGTTTGATTTTGCATTTTAATTTTATGCTAATATATGTCATGGTTGTAATGTTAGTAAGGATTTGGTTAATATGTCTGACCACAAATATCAGTTAAATCAACATATTACTGCTTGTTATAGAGTAATAGAGCAAAACTCAGCTCTACAATGTAGCAGCTGCTACTTTTCTATTCTACTCTACCTGGTAGTTTAAACATCTAGCTAACTGTTAAAGTGGTGAAAAAGGTTTGGAGTGTCATAAATCTCGGTTTGTCTGTGAAATGGTGCTTTTACTTTGTTCATGCTATAGGTGAAGCAGGTGTTTTGAAGAGACTCTGAATAGTAGTGAAGCAGATGAAATGTTACGGTGAAAATGAGCTCAGGGTGCACATATAATCGTTTTCCTGGTGAGAAAATGGTTCCAGTCTCGACTGACACCCTCCCTCCCCTCCCTCTGCCCCCCCTCAGCACCCACCCGTCACCAATCCATCACTCTGCCCACAGAAAGGTGAGAAATCACCACCAGCCTCCAGCCCGGTCCTGCTACATCAGTTGAAAACACAGTAACACACATTTTCTAAGATCCCTTTCAAACAGTCACACAGTCTAATTTATTCATCTTGTTCTCTTCTTGTTGAATTTCAATGTAATCTGCTGAAAAAAAATGCCAGATGGTAGAAAAACAGTGACATCCAAGAATGCACTGTGATCACAATCTTCTCTTTCACTGCATGTTGCTCACTTATTAGTTTTCAGCACTAAAATGAGCTGGGAGATTGATTCGCAGTTCAGTCTTGGCACCTGCTGTCTTTTTTTTACCCTGTGGGATTTTTATATACGGATTGGTTTTGGACATGAGCTTTTAAAGCCTGTTGATGTTGGGGAGGCACATCATTCATCAAAATAGAGATTTTAATGTGGCAGTTTGTCATCATTAGTTAATTCCATCTTGTTTGGGAGGGGCAGATGTTTTCAGAAGCCCTGCAGGATGTTTTAGGCTCACGCACACAGTGTGTCTTCAGACTTAGATAATTGTGCTTACAGAGGTGTTGACTTGAGTCACATGATTTTAGACTTAACAAAAACAAAAGAGACTTACATGACATAATACCAATGACTTTTGAATTAAGACTTCAGCCTTTTGACTTGGAAAGACTTTATATCCTCTCATGTTAGAAAAAAGCATGCATTGAGTCACTTCTCCATTTTTTCAATCACTTGTACGTACCTGAAAAAGTTGGAATTTTGCATTATGGACTAGAAGACAAATATTTAGTACTAAATAAACAAAATGTAAAGGCTATGAGACTTTCCTTGACTTGTAAAAACAAGGAGAAACAGGGATCTTGCAGCAAAATGCAGCTGAAACAGATGCTTCTCAGCTCGAGGACAGCAAACCTTCAAAGAAAAAAAGAGAGTGTTTGAACAGTTACTAGTTGTGTTATGCAAAAAATCATATTGTGATTTTTTTGGACAGATATTGCAATGTGGAATGATAATAATTAATTTTCACTGAAAAAAATGAATAAATGATGATTGATGATTGTTGATTTTTGCTGGGCTCCGTACTTAACGCGCCTGTTCCCTTGCGTGAACATGATTTGTATCTCTATAGCACCAAAATGTATCATTTATAATGTATGTATTTGACACATTTTATCTTCATCAAATAATTGTAGCACCAGCAATTTAGATATTGCAATTGGCTATAATGACATTTGGATAATGTTTCTATTAACTGTGCAGCCATTGGTGTAAACAATACACAGTTTAAAATATAAAATAAAATGCCTTTACAAATGTATTATAAAGAAGGAAATGCTTTCAACACGTTTGTTTGAGATCACAGAATACGTTTCAATGTTTTCTTTGTTTAATAGGAAATTCCACACACATGCGTATTTATGAAAGCATCTTTTAGAGGTATATGAACATAGTTTCTTGACCTGGCAAACCCATAGTTGGTAGAGAGAGACTCACACACCTCTGTATTCTGATCCTGATACTCCATCAACAAAATGGATAATTTTTTATGTTTGAAATTGTGATATGTCCTCCTCTTATCGACCAGGATGACATGGCGGATCTGTAGTAACCTGACTCTGCTCTCTGCTGGTACAGCGGCTACACTCTGTAGGGATGCTTGTCCACCTCCTCTCTCAGCCTTCAGGAGAGGTTGATGTTAAGTTGTTGTTCATTCAGTCTGATTAAGACTTTAAAGAGGGGATAAGTTCATGATTTTTATCTTTGCAACATTAAAATCAGTCATAATTCCAATAGAATAAACAGTGTGTCTGATAGAAAGGTTCTGTTTACAACACGTGTGTGATGTATACTGTAATTGTGTCGTCTGTATTCGTACATTGTTTACATGTCTCTCTTCATCCTGTTTGTCTTATGAATGTATAGCCTATTGTGGGTGTATATGGACCTATATTTATTTGAATATGTACTGTACTATATGCGCCTGTCATCACTGTGTATGTGTGAGAGTATAAATGAATAACATGTACAGAGCAGCATGTTGACAGGTGTCCATTTGAATGTGTGCAAGCAGGAGGAGAGAGGAGAAGAAATGGTGGAAAGGAGGGGGTGGTGAAGTGTGTGTGTGTGTGTGTGTGTGTGTGTGTGTGTGTGTGTTTGTGTGTGTGTGTGTGTGTGTGTGTGTTTGTTTGTGTGTGTGTGTTTGTGTGCATTCTAGGTTTTGTGTGTGTTAGCGCGAGCAGAAGCAAGAGAGAGACTGTGCATGCCAAAGTGAAAGAAAAAGGAAAACATGTACAAGGGATGCAAAGTAAAATAGAGCGAGAGGGAGAGTGGTACATGTGTTATGTAAGTGTGTGTGTGAGCGTGTGTGTGTGTGTGTGTGTGTGTGTGTGTGTGTGTGTGTGTGTGTGTGTGTGTGTGTGTGTGTGTGTGTGTTCGTATTCTGTAGGCCTACAGATTAATCCAGTGGGTTTTATCCTCAGTGAATGGGACAGTGGGGCTTTGCAGTGATTATCCCTGCAGGCCACAGATGATTGCTTTGAATCTCCTGTACGTCCCACACCACCATGTTTCCCTGCCTGCACATCATTCTGTCTGCCTAATTTATTGAGAAGGTGTTGACTTTCAGTAAGAGTTGACAGATGATAGAATTTTAGAAGATGTCTGTAGGTGGCTGCAGATGCTTGAAGTGTCATCTTATAAAGGATTTACCCTCTGATAGATTTCAAATATGTGTCTAAACAGTTTAAATGTGTAAGTTAAACTTTATTTTCCTTCCTGTCTGATTCATCGCTCCACCTCTGCACATGCCTGTTTTCCCGTCCGTCCATGGCTCTGTTTAATCTGCCAGTCTCAATCCTAGTCCGCCTGCCATGCGTCCTCCTTTGGATTACGTAACGAGGAAATGTCAGAAATGCAATCTGCTCCATCATTCCTGCTCAGCTATAACAGAAATGCCCAAATGCTGGGAACCATTTGTCATATGGGTCTCGTAATCCTCCGTCACAGCAGAGGTGTTAAAACATCTTAAATGGTGCATTTTTACACTCGCTGCCAGGTGGTCAGATTGTGACCTTGTACCTCTTTGCTCAGTCACTGAGTGGCAGCTGTGTGCAGTTACTGTGTGTTATGGCAAAATAAGCCCCTTGGGCCTGTCATTATAGAAAACTAAAGGAAATGCAAAGTCCTGGCATATTATAGGCAATTGCTTTGAGGATAATAACATCTAAGGTTTCCATTTTGGTGACATTTCACTAGAAAATCGCTCATAAATTACACACCCAGGCATTTACCCTTCTGATTTCCTCAGTGATTTTCCACAGCAGATTTCTCTCTGTGTGTCCTTCCTGTCTCTCCATAGGGAATGTTTTAATTCGTTGAGGCCATATTGTCACGGCAGGCGATTGCTGTGGGCAGAAGACCAGCGTGGTATGAGCTTTTCTAGCTCGCACCGTTCACATTCAGCCACTGTGGTCAACGTGGATAGAATCAGAGGGCTCGATTATGAAGCTGTTCTCTGAACATCTGACATCCATCCTGCAGTTTTTGAATCTAAAAGTACTTTTATCCTCAGTGTGGGTGGACACCTAGTTTTAACTTTTTGATGTGTTACTGAATAGGAATTGAAAGAGAAATAATGAAGAAGTGGTATCTCTGGCTCGAATACTTTTTATTCACATGAACGTTTCAGAAAAGATCTAGAACGTGGAACATTTTGAGGAGGCTGATATACAGTAAAAATCCATCTTATACTTCAGCTTACATAGACTGCTGCTCTTGTACCGAGTAAAAGTGAATCGTTCTATCCAGCTGTCTTTTGAGAAAGCTGTTTGAAGATAATTATAAATCTGCTCTTCTTGTGTGCAAAATGTGACTGACTGTGACTGACTGTGTGGTTTTGAAGTTAAATGTGATCTAAAAAATGTGATAAAGCAACAGGAACAGTCGCACTGAAAAGACTTAAGTCCTATTCATCTTGTCAGGGAAGATAAAACAGAGACATTTTCCTTTCAAAAAGTTTCAGTTTTGGTTTTTTTTTTTGTTCATTTTTCATCCTAAAATTATAATTACTAGCATTAGTAACACTAGTTAGGACACCAGACTGCTGAATCCTGTTTCGTGCGTGCATTTGTGTGTGTGTTGGTACATGTATGGTATATGAGCAGTCAGGCATGAAGTGGTGGGTGTACTGTCTGAATAGTTTAGCCCTTAGGCTCCCATCATGCTCCGTGGCCCGGTCACATCTTGGCATCTGTTTACTACTCATAGGTCAGCAGGGAGGTACAGTATGGATGCTTTGTCTGTGTGTGTGACGACACTAAACTAACAATATTTGCATATGTGTAATGGAAGTGAAATATATAATACATTTTATTTTCTGTAGTCCATAAAAGTTCTATTTTAATAGTAGACAAATTAATCGACAATCAGGTCCTCAACAAACAAACAAGCAGCAGCAGCAGCAGCAGCAGCAGTATAAAGGTCAGAGCCACAGTGCTCCAGCCTCATCTGCTCCATGTTATACCTGTAGTGTAAAACACACTTTCATGTGCCTTGGAGTCAAATGTGCTGTTTAAATTAAGTTTTGTTTGCTAGCTAGAATATTGATTAAAACAGTGACCAAACAAAGTATGGACTAAAAGTAGTCTTCTGTATCATGAGTTTGAACAATCCTTTTCCAACCTTGTGTTGCTGCACTTTGTATGCCGACCATATACCCAAACTACCTCCCTGCAGTTCCATGTAGTACTTAGAGGAAGCGCTTCATTCATCCAAGAGAACTTGCGTCTGACCAAGTCCATGTTTGTCACCATAACACATTTGGGAAAACAATTTAGAAAAATATAAACGAAACTTCTGGAAGATTGGATATAACTATCACCATGTGAATAAAGTGATTAAATGGAACTAATTCTGTCAGAGAGAGGCAGCCCAACATCAAGACCAACACCGAAACAGGAGCTACAGGAAGTGATAGACTGCAGAAAAACCTCCCCGTTGTGTGGATGTGCCTATTATAATCTGAAGGTTGTCTGAGAATATAGATGGTGGTGTTATACAGTATATAGAGTGTCAGCAGATGCTTCATCCTCTTGAGTCCTGACAGGTTTGATTAAATGTATTGCTCTGTTTGGTCCTGAGCAGGCAGCTCCCAATCAACTGACACGGCATCAGTAAATATAGTGGCGTATGTTGGGTGTTTTGTGTTTACGTATGTGTGTGTAATTGAAGGGTATCAGTCTCTCCATCTTAACAAGAGCCTTTCTGACTCCAGGATAAGTGTTTTTTGAGAGGCTGTAGCGCTGGGCAAGAAGCGGGGTACATCCGGCACAGGTTGCCAGTTCATCACAGGGCTGACACATAGACACAAACAACCATTCATGCTCACATTCACATCTAGAGGCAATTAAGAGCCAGCAATTAACCTAACCTGCATGTCTTTGGACTTTGGGAAGAAAGCTGAAGCACCCAGAGGCACAGACGAATGGAGCACATGCAAACTCCACTCAGAAAAGTCCCAGGCCTTTGGGTAGTTTCAACCAGAACCTTCTTGCTGTGAAGCAATATTAGTTGTGGTTACATGCACAATAATTATTTTGTCTAGCATTTACATGCACCAAAGCATTTAATCAGAACAGAACTTTTTTGACATGTACACAGTGGGTCCACCTGCTGTGAAACATCTAATCTCGCTATATTTTAGAAGAAGAACATATATTTTTAAAAAACTTTATTTTGAAAGTTCAGTTCAATCAATCTCATTTATTTGCTCAGCCTGTTAATATACGTTTTTTTAAAGATTTGACCCACATCATATCCTGGGAGCGATGTTTGTGTTTCTAGATTAGTGAATTTCATCTTTGTTCATCTATTCAAACACTTGTTTGAAATCTCAGTTTTGAGGATTTCAACCATTGAGGCGTTCAATCCTTAAATCGCTTTCAGAGCTCAGAAAAAGCAAGTTTTCTTTTATCAGCAACAGACCAGTTCTGTTGTGCTACCGCCACGTTTCTGTCCCTCGTGGAAATGTCACATCATATTACCTCCTCCAAACCTATGCAGAAAGAATATATTTATTTAAACCAGAGAGAAACGATCAATTGAAGAGTTAACCTGGTCAATTCAACAGATTATCAAACGTTTACACCACCCCTCTCGTTCTGATTAGAAATTACTTTAGATCGCGGCGGACCGGATCAACCTTTTGTGATTGAGCTGGTTATTCTGATTTTAAGTGGAATATTAGAATACATGTAAATGCATTTAGTGGACACCACTGAACCACGGTGCCACTCTTCACTCATTTCATTATGCCCAAATATATGCTATAACCTCTATGGCAGGAAAATGTAGTGCTAAAATATTAGATGCTAAAGAACATTAGGTTAAGCGCCTACAAATCCACATGTCTTCCATTGATGTGATTGGTTCTTGTGCCACAAAGAGCACAGTTACTTTAATCACAGAAAGATGATGAATGAAGGCAAACTCTTTGCACCTACAACATAATCTGATTTTTGTAATGTAAGTAGCATCTTCTGAACCTGTAGGCTTAATGTCTGTGGGAGTTTTCAGGTAAACTTCCTTTGTTAAACCAGGTTAGGAGCCCAGGCAGTCCCAGTTACACTGTTAGAGACACTGATTAGATAAAATGGAAAAATCTATGAAAATTAATAATGTAATCTGGCACACACATAGACTGCTGCAATAATAATGGAGATATATACAGACATTTCTGCACAGACACAATGATGTAAACACACTCTACTGTATGTTCTAACCAGGCACACACACACACACACACACACACACACACACACACACACACAGCTGTTGCATTAATAACGTTGACCTGGTTTTATCCTGTGAATAATGAAACACGGTTCTGCTTTGATGTGCTAAGATGTCGGACCCTCCCACACACCTACGCACACACCTACGCACAAACACACAACCTTGTCCACCCTCTGCTCCTCTCCTCCTTGTCCTCGAACAGGTTCTCCCTGTGTGATGTTGTCAGTTTTCGAGTGTAGAGAGATGTTAACCTTCAAAGAACAGACACGCACACACATGCACTGTTATTTTCAATGTGAAAAGGTGTGTCCGCGGTCTCCTTCGCTTCACTTTAAATGGACATAAGAGAGAAATCACCGGTGGCATGTCCGTGTTATAATTACAGAGATTGTTATAAAGTTTTAAGCTGCAGTCTAGTTTATGTACTGTTCTAATTTTCAAGAGGAAAGATAAGGATGGATGTAAGACAGGAGGTCAAGCCTTTTGCAAATCGAGGAGGGAGAAAGGGAATAAGAGAAGGAGTGACTTCTGCCCTGTGGTTCAGAATCAGTAGGTTTGTTCACCTCTATTACCTTCAGTGTGTTCGGTGCAGTACTGCTGAGCGAAGAGGTGTGCCTGAATAAGAATTAAAAAAAAGAAATCTCTTTGTGTCAAATTCTTTCCATTACTGCTCCTTCATGCATGTTCTCCCCGTAGGGTTCCCAGAAACCCACCGGCTGCCTAGGGTTCACTTTTGTACTGCTCAATTCTACATGAGTGGCTTTGCTCACAATAACACAAAGAAAAGGCGTGTTACAGAAATAGCAATGCTAATTTTCAGTCTCACTGTGCCCACCGTCTCATACCCAGAACCTCTCTCACTAATCCACAAAAACAATGCATGAACGAGAGAGAAAAGTGCAGCAGCTATTCTAAAAATCCCCCAGATTTAGGTTAGTGCTTCTATGAGAAACATACAACTGAAAAACTGACAAGCTGACCTGGTTTCCCCGAATTTCAGTGCAGCCAGAGTGTCCGAATGTCCTATTTCCTTCACAAACATTGTTTATCTCAACTGAACACAGCACTTGATTGATAGCAGTCTTCTCGGTTCAGAGTCGGGGCAGTTTATCACGGCAGCCTGACAGTCTGCTACAGTGAGGGATGGTAAACAAGCATGACTTCATCTTTTTTATCTTGCATCTTTCCTGAATGAGTCCTGCATGCAGTGGAAGGCATTGTTGAATTCCTCTTTTAGGCATTTATCCTTCATACAGGCTGCATTAAATCTACCTGCGTTTTCTATTTATTTCATACAACATGTAAGACAGCATCTTTAATAACATCCCTCAAATCTATCATGATTTATTTTCCTATGTTTCTATTAAGGTTTACGTCAAGAGAACTCAAACATCTAGGTAAATTAAGAAAATCTGTGTCATCAGTCTGTTTACGACCCTTGCAGTCATCTTCTTGGGTTCAGTTCCATTTTCCAGTTCCTGGTGTTGTTGGTGAGACTGTGACTGAAGTGCTGATTTAACTTCAAAATGCTGTAACCTGATTAAGGTCTGCTGTATTTTAGGACTTGGTTCATAGCACAAAGGTGTACGATGAGACAGAAAAGCTTTAAATGTGGCTGCACGAGTTGGGATAAATACAGTCTACTGTTTAATAGTCTGTGCCCCATATCTGTCTCATATTTTCTGCTTTTTAAAAAACAAAGTATTACTTAAAGCCCTTCAATCTGCTCACAGACTTGGGGCAGAAGTTGAGCTGTGTGATCAATGTCCACAACTGTCATAATGCCAATATATGGCTTATAACAGAATCTGCCCTTCCTTTCAAATCAAAGTGCCTCTTTTCTCCTAATCCTGTGTTGTTGTTATGTCCAACGCATCCTGTTTAAACAGGAAATAAACTGCATTTTAAAAGTTCCTAGGTAACTATTCCATATTATGAGTAGGTGCAATACAATCACTGCATGTCAAGTGCATTATACTGATGCATTAATACACTGAAAACACATATGTACTGTATATGAATGAGACTGAAAACTGCAGTTTTGTGTCTATCGCTCTTATCAGTTTGTAATACATAGTTTTTCATTAGAATGTATGCATTATAAACTCTATTGTCACTTTATTTTTTTCTCACTGTTTTCACTTTAAACCTTCTGGTAAAAACAGTGACTTTCCAGCAATCACTGCCGCATGCTGTATTTTCATCAGTTTTTTGTGTTTTCAGAGTGGAATTTTCCATTCGTATGCTTCGACAGGATTTTTTCTTTGTTGCCTGAAATAGCTTTTTGTTGGATTCCTCCACAATTGGGGCTGTGTAGCTTTGTGTTAATCATGTCAGCCTATGACAGTGCTAATCCAGTCCCTCCTCTGGAGCTCTGAGCCATAACTGTACGCAGCTCTGTTATGCTGCGATGTATTCATACGCAATCTATGAAGCAAACACTCCTAGTTCAAATCACCTTAACAACAGGACACGAGGTGGTAGCCTGTGTGGTGTGCTGGCACTGGGTTGCTTTGTAGGCAGGAGAAGATGTGTTGGTGGATGTGACCGATGATGTAGGAAAACAGAGACAGACAAGAATGTCAAATCCAGGATGGAAAATATAAGAAAAACAGATGTTGGACTCCAAATATGAGCAGCTGGACTTTTAAATGAATATGCTGCTGTGTTCAGGCTCCTGCCGGTTTCGCATGTCCCTGCTCTTTCCAAACCTCCTCTCTTCCTGTTTACGCATCTCCCTTTAACTTTTCGGATTAATGCTATTAATACTCTGATCAATAATTCATTTGTGCCCTTTTAATGTCTCTGTATAAATCAATGTTCTCCCATCATGCTTAAATTTGTTGCTAATTTAGTCTTTGATGAGAAGCACTGATTGCTGTGGTATTTTTGCTCTGTACAGACATCACTTGTGACTGTTATCTTGATATTTATGTCCTTTGTCCTCATCTCGTTGATGTAACGATCCTTTTTCTATTTTCTGTGAGTGTCAGAATTTCCACTGTAATGGCTTCTCATTCTGACTATCCAGGTGTAATTCTGGTGCAGAAAAGTATCACCTCCTGTGAGCCAGATGATTTCACCAGCTGTAAAGTGTTCAGCTGGAAACTGAAGTATTGCTTTGTTGTAACAGTCAACTACAGATGAGGCACTGAAGTAAATGTCGAGGTAAACGCTGAAGATTATTACCTGGGCTTGGAAAAGGAGATGAAGAGAAACAAAGAAAGCAAGTGAGGGGAGATAGAGTTAGAGGAGAGAGTGTGTGCGAGAGAAAACAGTGGAGAGTAAATCCTCTTTCCCTGCTGACTTTAATCTCTCCGCGGCCTGAGCCTGGCAGTTCAGGCCTTACAGCAGCCCTCAGTCGAGACGAGTGACAACCAGCAGGGCCGCAGGTGGGGGATGGGGACGGCAGGACCTTGTGTCACGTCAGCTCGACTGTAACGTGTGTTTTTGTTTTTGTTTGTGTGTGTGTGTGTGTGTGTGTGTGTGTGTATCTCTCTCTCTATGAAACATGTTAAGCATGTTAGTGGAAGTGAATGTCAGAGTGAGATGGGTGGAGGAGGAGGAGGAGAGACATAAAGACCGCTGGAGGGAGGCAGTGAATTGCTTGAATTAAAGTGTGATGTGAAACATTCATTAGACTAATTGGAAAGAGAAAAAAACAAGACTTTTTTCTTTTTTATTCGTCTCCAGCAAAAGAGGGTGATAATGATGGCTGATGGGTAGCTGAGCTAACGAGAGCACATCATTTGTTTTTATTACTGTAACTTTTTAAGTAAAGAACAAAAGTGGACTTCTGACTTTGTGTGCTAATCCTCCTGTGTTTGCAGGACAGAGGTTATTTGGGCAGATACCATTTCACCCAAAGCACTTGGGATGTTGGTCCCTAGGGACTACTTGTCAAGAAACTAAGAGATTATTTTAACCGTTGTTTGCGTTTTAAGCAGGGTTGAAAGACATTTGAAAATGAGGTAAATTAGTCTAGTAAAATGTGATTAAGCAACAGCTGCTCCAATGTTATATGTATATTTTCTGGTATGACTACACAACAACAATGACACTATATAAAGTGTCGGACTGGCTTTATTATTTCTCTTTCATGCTGATTTGTCCGAACACAATGAACTAAAAACTAACCGGTGTGCAGCTGCAGATTTAGGCCGTAAGATCTTGTAGTTCTGGGAAGTGAAACGCACTGATTTCTTGCAATGTTTCCTAGTCTTTGGGTAAAGTTCCTGCGGTGGAACCGCAGCTCATAGGCACAAGTCTAAAAATGTCTCTTGGTTGGTCCACTGCATTGATCCAGATCGAGATAATCTCCGCAAATATTGGATGGATTGCCATGAAAATTAAATACAGCTGGTCTCCAGAGAATTATTGACGACCTTTAGACTTCTCAGCTAGTGGTTTCAGTTAGCATTTAGCCATGGTATGGATCACATGGTTGGTCAGTCTGTCCACCACTTTGGGTCAGGCTGATAGTTCCTGAAAAACTGGATGGATTGTTCCTTTGACAGCGAAATTCATGGTCCCCTGTAACTACTATGATGTCCTAAACCTTTTAATTAGTGTCAATGTTTTTAGCTTTTCCAATACTGCTCTATTGTGACCAAATACACAGCAAACTCAGTATAATCGACTTCATCTGTACCCCATGCTTTTAATGCTAATTAGCAAAAGCTAGCAAACCTTACTAAGATAGTGAGCATGGTAAACATGTTAGCATTGTCATTTTGAGCATGTTTGAATGCAGACAGTCAATACTAACAGGTGACTTTGGAGTGTCACTGCTTACCAAACTTCACATATGGACATCGAAATGTTCCATGGAGCTGCTTCACCACCCTCAACATGTGTTTACATGTCTTCCTGCTATGAGCAGCTCCTACAACTGTTTTTAGTGTACTTACCATGACTTTTCCATCGGACCACATTACGTACTCACACCCTGCTCAGATTTAGTACATAGTAAGGATTTGGGACCAAACTCATGCCTCGCTTCAGGAATTGAATATAATTTGTTAGTAGTAATACATATCCGATGTTTGTCAGTCCAATAAGCATAGTATCTCTGCTAAACTGCAACTAAACTAGTGTTAAATTGGTTTCCAGTGGGGTGAATCTGCAGTATGTTGTTTTAGACAAAGCTTAACTCAAATGAGAGTGTTAGAGGAGGTAGTGACAGAGATGGAGGGAGTGTTGCATCATGAAGACACCACAGCGTCACAAACAACACCCAAAATAGATGTTGTGTAAGGTGAATGATTTATTTAAAGTACGGTGTTCAAAACATTTAAATGTCAAAACAAAATGAGCACGAATTGGTGATGATAATTTTGACAGATTGCGAATGAGTGACAAAGGCAATGAAAGAGAGAGTGGTCTCTGTCAATACGAAAGGAAATGAGAAGACACAGCTGTGCTGTGAGTGTGTGTTAACAGGAAGCAGCTCCACTGCAAAGAGATAAGCAATCATCAGCAGATCAATAACACAGCAGAACATTACAGTGGGAAGATGAATGTAGTGAGGAGCATCAGGAACAGAAGACAGCATGTGAAAACAGGACTGAATGTTACTGAGTGAGATGTCACAGATTGCAGTGCAGCTATTGTTGCTCTTGTAATTGCACAGTGACATGTTTCATTACAGTATGTGAGGAGCACAGTGTTTTTTTTATATATTATTATGGAACATGCTTCCCTGCTATCAATGCTGTTGCCACTGACAATACAACCACGCCAGCACTGTTAACAAGCGGACATGAAGTGATGATCAGTCTTGGTCTGCTGCCATTTTGAACTTTATATCCATTTTCTATGGAAGAGCAGAGCAATTAATTAATCACCTGACGCTTGTGTCCAAAATGAACATGACTGAAGTTTTCTTGTATCTTGGCAGTTCTTATCAAAATCATTTTTGGCTGGTGAAATCATAAGAGGAACCGTTTCTAGTCCATCATAAAACATGGTGGATTTCTCTTCAGTCCATCTGCATTTTTCCTAAAGCCTCACCTCCTCTGTATGTCTCACCTGTATGGCAGCTGATAGATGAACTAAAGCTCACACCACTGTTGCACTCATTGTAAGGAGCTCTGCAGAGTCAGCCGAATGGCTAAAATGTAAAATGTCAACATAAATATTTTAAAGTGCAACTGTGTAGCAGGCATAGCAGACAAAAACAGAGAGAGAGGGAGAGAGAGAGAGAGAGGGAGGGAGTGTATGAAAGAAGGAGAGAAGCACTTTGAAAAGGCTGTCTTTTTCCCTCCATCTCTCTTCCCGGCACATGTTCAATTATTAACCGACCTGACGACTCCACCGGGATGGAGGCAGAGACAGACATACAGACAGAAGGCAGGGCAGAACGAGGAGATACTTTATCAAACATCCAGCTGTGACTTTAACTGACCTTGTGTCTGTTTACCTTAGAGACACACTGACAGGGACTGATTGATGGGTGCCCCTTTTCAGCCTCAAGCTGAAAACTATCTTTTTAGGTCCCAAAATTTAGTATATCAATAACATTCCCCAGCTGTTTTTGATATTTTAGGGAGAACTCATTTTATTTAACAGTGTCAAATGACTATTTATGGCTTTAACACTTAACGTGTAACTCAAAATATACCACAGCAAAGTAAGCCAATAATAATTCTGCTTTTGTAGCACACGAATGCTCCACTTTGATCCATCAGGAGTTTTCTTTTTTTTTTGGTGACAGATAAATAAAACAGTCTCCTCCAGCCACAGCTCCTGAATCAGTCCAAAACGCAGCGGTCCCTCGATCCCATCGTTGCACTGTACATTGCAGCAGATAACATTACATGAAGTTTTAATGATCCCCGAGCTGAAAGCTGCCGGGCAGTTACATTTATATCAGCAACGAGCCACATTAGAACAAAAATCCTTCAATATGATTTGTGCAATTGAAACAAAAACGCATCAGACATACAAATGAGATGTGATTGGACTAGATCAGATTATTTGCCTCATTAAAGGCTTAATTCTTCTCAGCCCTCGCCTCCTTCCCCCCGACCAGCAGCAGCAGCAGCAGCAGCAGCTGTAGCAGTGTCAGCCCGTAGAGTAACAGCCACATACATTTTTCATGGACCATACCTCCAGCTCTACTGTGTGTGGCTATATGAAATACTGTCTGGCAGCGCGTCAGAGGAGCAAAAATAGACCCCTGTCTCCGTCCTGATTCTTTTTCTTCAAGCCGTGAGAGTGATGGAGCTCCTCCCTTGTTGATGCCTGAGGAGGAAATATTCAGGGTCAGCGGGGTGGAGGTTTGAGCTTGGGGTGCGCGCAGAAGCATTGTTTTATTACATGGACGGTGTGTTTGTGGGTGTGCATGCACACAGTTGGTTGCGTGTTTGACTGGGGCTGTAAACAGAAGCAGAACCTTTTCGGCAACAGAGTTCTAAACAATGAATTATGCATCACTTGTGCTTTTGAGGTAAAAATTCTGCCTTTTATTTGGCTCAGTCAACTGATGAGTCAAAATGAGAGATCATTGTTTTATATCTTGTGTTGATGGTCTTTTTCTGTGTTGTTGTCAGCGACTGAGCAGTTAAGACAAAGGCTTCACACATTAATATTGACCTGCTTCAACTGCAGGAACCTTTCTAATAACCTTTAAAGGAACTCAGAGAACTTTCTCTGGATTCAGCTATAATTCCTACATGGATAAGTTTTAACTTCAGGGCTTGTAAATGGGTCAGGTCTGTTGTTAAAACACTCCACTTCAGTGCTGAAAGACTCTTTGACCATAGCTGCTATTAAGAATGGTGAAGCCTATTATAAAACAACCTCTCCCACCTCGAGAAGAATCAGACAAACAATGGGGGCAGAAAAAAGCCACAAAGATGATTTGAACAGTGTCTTTTGTTTGAAAATGTAACCTGTCAAGTCATCACTAATAGCCACTTTATTGAAGGATCATGCGTGAATATATCGTTTTGACTCATGTGCTGACAGAAATAGGGCTGTTTTCCGCCTGAACACCAGCTAATGCCCTGAAAATATATTCTTCCTTGCACTGTTTTGCAGTATTGTTGATGAACTCCTCCTCTTCTTCTCTCTCCCTTCCAGCCTTTCTTGTTTGAGGTCAAAGTTCAACAGTCATCATGGCGGACGAATCAGACATGCGCAATGAGCTGGCTGACCTGCAGACACGCGCAGACCAGATAGCTGATGAGGTACAGTAGAGGACGCATATACACACTTGTGTACACCTGAGTTAACATGCTTTTGTTTTGGCACACACACAAACACTGATGTTATCTACTCTGATATTGGAAAGAAAGATAATATGTCACATTGTGTTTACAGTAAAGTATTTCCCAAGAGCTTAAGATATGTAATTTAGTCTGTAACTCACAGTGTCTGCTCCAGCCAAATGTTTCCATGTGATTCCTTGTTGAAGTGACTGCTAGAGTTTAAGTATAACTTAATAAATCTAATAGAATGTGTTTGTTGGCTAATAACTGTGCACTTTGATGACATTCATCACATTAAAAGAAACTATTATTATATCTTTAAATATTGCTCTTTCTATTGTAATTAAGGTCAGTATATAGGATCGATTGACATATCAAGTATGATATGAAAATAATCTGACATGATTTATAATTACCACATTTAAGTCCTTGAAATAGCTCCTTCCTTATCTCTTATTAAAGATTCATGAGTATGTGCAAATGTTGCTCATTTCATAAGTTTAAATGCTGGGCAAAATACGTCTCCTACTTTACTGCAAAGTCCATGTGATGTCACCGACCATGCAGACGGATGGACACACAGCTTTCTAGTGTCTACCTCTGCACACACATCATTCTGCACAATTGCAGGGCAAATGCAAACTTTATTTCCATAGAAATCACAGTATGTCATATGCTACAGTCGACTCATACATGATGAACAACAGTGATTTGCCAGCCCAATCCCAAAAAAAGAACCGAAATCCAGTTGTATCCCATGTAATCTTGGACATTTTCATAACATCACAGCTAGGAACATCTGAGTCAGTTTATATTACCTGCTTTTTTAATAAACAGTAAATACATCTTTAAAAGTATGTAACTAACTGTGCACTTATAGGTGAAGTGAGAGGTGCAACAGAAAGCAAGAAAACGAAAACTGACATTTCAAAATGACCCGTTCTCAGGACACAAATGTATTCCTTCAGCCTCCAGGCTGACAGACACATCTTTTTTAATGTGACCCTCCCTTGCTTTAGCAATTTGTTCTCTAAGTCTCTTTCATCAAGCCTGCACTTTTTTAAGGAAGGCAGAACTTTGCCCTTTTTAATGAGTTGAGAGGAGCTCAGGAAGAGCAGATAATTCTGTGCAGCAGCATAATGGAGAAGCTCAAATGGCCTTATTAAACATTCATGAGGAGATAATGCAAGGCCAAAAGGCTCCATGGATGTGACGGGAGGAAAGGGAGGAAGAAATAGGGAAGGTAGGGCTGGATGGATAGATGGATGGAGGGAGCAACAGAGGGCAGAGGAGGAGCTGGAGACAACGAGATAACAACGGAGGAAAGTCTGAAATGAGGATTAGGAATGAAAAAGTCTTTGATTTAAGAGATGGGTGGGACTCAGAGGGATCATGCAGAGGGTAGAAAGTTGGCAAACAAAAGGTAGAAATCAGATAATTAATCCTGGGATCAGAGGAGAGAAGAATAATCAAGGCTAATTATATGACTGAGTATCAGTAATCTGTCTTTCTTCACATTAGAATATTGTTCTTTTTCTCTCCTTTGGCCACCTTTCAAATGTGCTTTGTAAACCCTTTATATACTATCTCAATGCACTGTGATGTTTATTGGGGAGTCTACAGTAACAGGTGATGTGTGTTATGCCTGCATTTTGTCTTGTGGACTCTCAGCTAATCATTTAATCCCTCTCTCTCTCCCTCCCTGCAGTCTCTGGAGAGCACTCGACGTATGCTGTCCCTTGTTGAGGAGGTGAGTCCAGTCATCCAGTGACACACATCACAAGGCCAGTCCTGCTCAATATATTTCTCTTGTTGACATTTACCAGCACCTGTCTCATGCAAGTTTTCACCTGATCAATCAGCTCAAAGATGATCAGTTCTTTAGTACAAAGTATGTTGAGCTGTCAGTCTGCCTGCTCAACCTCAGCACTGTTTAAGAGGAGGGGCTGAAGCTTTTTATGTTGAGTTGTTGGGTTGAACAGTCTCATCTGATCCAGGAACAAGGAAACCCCCTTGACAGCTGACAACCTGAGTAAACATATCAACAAACTGGGCCTTCAAACATAAATGCTAAACACCTCTTTATCCTATTAAAGATGGGTTTGCCATTTACTGAATCCCATGCCGATGGGAAATTGGATGAGCTTTCGTAGTTGGTAAAACATTTCTGGAGCTTCACAGCAAAACAGCATTTCAGCATTCTCCTAATCAGCTGAAGTAGATTTGAAGTAGAAGTAGCAAAAAATGACCTAAATACAAATATAAAAATAAAATGGCTCGTCGCTAGTCCCGTGTAATCCAATTCCCTGGAAGCCCTGAGATCCCCAATATGAACAGAAAAAGTGCATAGTGTTACACTTTTGCCATGCAATTGAGCTCTTGCACCCGCTTCAGATGGGATGCATGCTAACCCTTTTTAGCTCACCAACGACAGAGCAGATTTTTCATCAAGGAAGTGTGTAAAAAAAATCCGTTCTAATTAATTTGGAATTTTGGGGCTTCCGCAGACTTGGATTACACCAGACAAGCTGAATGGACCCAGTTTATATTTTCATTTATGTGTTTTTCTACATCTCAAAACAATTCCGCATCACCTTCAGTTGTTTAGCAGAATGCTGCAATGCTGTTTTTTCTGTATTCTTGAAGCTCCATAAATGTTCTGGGGATTCTGGGAAGCTTAACTTTTCATCAGCATGTAGTAGATAATGACTGAATTTTAATTTTTTAACATTTCACATGTAGAAAAACAGGCCAGTAAAATAAGAGCAAAATACATCATGATGTGGAACATTTATCTATCTGTCTAGATATTGGTATACAGTGATGTAATGTCGGCTCTACTGTTGCTTAAGGAAACGCTTTCAAGATCATTTGTACTGTGAATAACCAAACAAGTATACTGTATACTGTACTGTACTGTATCTGTGACCATCTGTAGAAATGTCATGGTGGGTTGAACAGCCAGGTGTCTCAGCTGGGTTTGTTTGAGGTCCTGCAAAAATATACTTTAAAATCCACAATCCTTCACCATAAAAAGATGTTGTGTGTTGGGGAAGAGCTCTGCAGTGACATGATGAAGAGTTTGTCACTGCATGTGGTGCTCTCCTCTTTGGCAAATATGTTCTTCTTATCTTTTGCCTTCATAAACAACTCATCATCATTCTTGTTTCTCTGCTCCGTGTAGATCCAGACAGTTTTGACTGCCACAGTGTCTGAGGACAACTTGCTTGTTCCAGAGCTGCAGAACTGTAGCGTGTTCCTTATCCTTAATTGACACCTTGTTGGCATGCCAGGAAAGTTAGCATTAACTTAGTTGTAAGCTTGTTTTGCTGTTTGTTACTGGTTACTGCAGTGTGTTGGACCTCTGCTTCCTGCATTGGCTCCACACACATGGCCCTGTTCTAACCCCTTGACCAGCTACCATGCCCTAACGAGACAAAGCCGAGAGCGACAGGGAGACCTGCGGCTGACCTACACAGTGACCTGTTCCACAGACAAGCCTTTTCACTGGCAGTAGCGCAGTGTTTGACCTTTAGTGTTAATGCCAAGGGACTGCCATTTGTTCGTTCCAACAGTTGGTCTCTGATTGCACCATGTCCCATGGTTTCCTTGGGATGCTCTCAGACGGTCGTTCCTGAGTTAAAACCAGTGAAAGACACAAGACACAAACAGTGACTGAGTCATGTTTTGGCTTCTCTTTTCCTCTCTTGTTGACAACATGCTCTTTATCTCTTTCACTAAGCATCTCTCCAGAGCAATGGGCTCAATATAGACTGCAATAAAGTGATAAGGCAGCATGGATGAGAGTCAACACACCTCTTTATATTGTACAGTAGAGTGGTTAAGTCTATTGTTATCACCACAATACCTGAATTAAACCCTCAAATTCTTTGTAATTTTAGTATTTTTTATTTATTATTTGGTGTTGAAGTGATTCTGGGTCAGACCATACAGTGCACCTGTCCTTCCAGTAAACTGTGAGCATGTGCAAGTAGTCCATGACCTCAGTGTTTAAAGGGCTTATAGTGCGCCTAATCTAATGGAATAAGTGGAGAGCAGTGAGAGCAGGGAGCACACTGGTCCAGGGATCTCTCTGAGATCTGTGCAGCGATACCTGCTCATTTAGGCAAGTCCAGATCTGATAGTGAGCTAAAACCATGTCAGATAACATAATACGTGTCTTCAATTAGTTTTGATAGCGTGTATTCTGCTCCAAAAATATTTTAGGTCAGTGATGGCGTTTAGTTTTCTCTGTTGTGCTGATATCCTGATTATTATCATTAACAGTCATTTTTTTTTATTATTCTTTCTTGGTGAAAGAAAAGCAATGCGGAAAAAAATAATGAAAGTCAATTAAAATATGATCAATATGCATTAAAGCATCCAATTACAGAAAGTAGCTGGACCATTATCTCAATAAATGTAACAATTTTTTTAATTTTCAGGTCGCTCCAAGTATGCTTATTCACATGATTTTTATTGTTAATTGGCTAATAAAGTCTAGTCTTACCAATAACTAATACTTTGAAGAGCAGAGCTATCAGTTGGATAAATGTATCCTTGAGTGATACTTCCTTTGTAGATGAATTTGATCAAACCTTTTGACGTCTGGTTTATTTTCCGTTGTTTTGGTTGCAATTACATTTGTTGTGATTTGTGAAAATAATTCTACATACATTCATAAAATTATAGTGTTTTAATTGATAGAAACTTAAGGGAGACAAAGTTGATGATGAGAAAAATAACCTTGTCGAATAAATCCACCTCTAAAACTAGTCTCTTAAATGATCCTTAAAGGATCACACCCACACTGTTATTGCACCGCAGCTATGATTCCTACTCTCTTTATTCTGTTTCTTTGAATGCTGATGATCCAGAAATGAAAGTGTTTTCTACTTTTATACACAGCAAGTTGCTCTGGTTGAACTTATCAGCCTAAAACATGTAGTGTAATTATGATATCCTTGCAACTGTATTATAATATCATTATTCATGAATTATCATTTAATATGCCTAAGAGAGAACGACAAAGTGAATAAATTCACAAGAAATGCAGATTTCCCCTAAAATCAAATATACCTGCATAACAAATAATAAATACCCATTTCTTTGTTATAATTTGAGGTGAAGATGGGTGTTAGTGATTCTGGCACTATACTTAATATAATATTTTAATATCCACCTCTGTGGCTGCAGGGAATTTCTCTTTACACTACTTTGGATTTACAGTACGTAAAAATAAACATATATTATTGTAATAATAACTGATGTACAAAAGCCATGAAACACTTGAGTCATTATTTCCTGGATGAGTCTTTTTATTACTTTAATATCAATAAACAAAAAGGCATTTATAACACTGACAGCAAGTGCACTGAACATAGAAACACTCCCAGTGAGTGATGTAATGTGTCCTTGTCTCATGCAAATGTCACCCATAATTCATTTTGTGGACGTGTGTGCGACATGACCTTTATTTTGTAAGATAGCAGGACATGTGGGAGATACTGAGATACCCAGTGTCTCCGGACTATACTAAGTGATTATTCATTCTCATCGGCAATGATAACAGTGAAGACTACAACTCCACACACCACCTCACAGTGTCATCAGACGCCATGTTTTGTTATTGCTGTTATTGAATACTGTGCATTTAAAGCTTGAAAACACAAAAAAGGGAAACAAATTAATACAAGTATTCCAATTTTGTAGGTTGAAGTTTGACATTTTTGGAAATACACAGGGAACGTTTGCCTTTCTGCACAGGGTTAGTTTAGGGATATGAGGGATATTCTAAGCTAAACTCTGAGCAATAAAGCGAATAAATGTTATGTTTCGAAATGTCAAACTATTTATTTTAGTAAGTGTTTAAAGTGCCAATTTTAATTTATTTTAATCCATTGTTTTTAACATATGCTGTGATTTGGAATTGATCATTTTTTAGATTGCATATAAAAAACTTAGACCTACTGTAGGGCTGTTTATTTTACATTGTTACCATTTCTGGTATTAGAAAATACAATACTACTGCTATGGAAAGATGTGGTGCAGTGAATACTCAAATTGTTACTGAATTGAACTTCATTGTGAAGCACATTTGATACATTTTTCTGAAAAGATCTTATCTTTCTTGATAAAAAGAGATATTGAAGTTCTTATGAGGGCTGTTATCTTCACACCAGGCCTGCAGGCAACAGAAATGAGAAACTACTCGGGGGGGCGAGAATGAAATGTGAAGACAGCGGGTGAGAGAGATAGAAGGGAGAAAAAAAGAAAGAAAGTGAGACAGAGATGAACATAAGACGGACGAGAACAAGATGAGGAGAGTGTGCGAGATAAATGCAGAGCTAGAGAGTCTGTGAAGGACATCAAGACCAAATCCGATGCCTCTGTGGAACAAAGAAATGGGAGATCTGATTTGCACAGCAGCATCAGGCCTAAAATCTGAGAATATATTTCACAAGATGGACGTAATATTATATACATGCAGGCTGTTGTAAAACTAGAAACCACCACACTGTTCTCTATGAGGAGAATACAGACAATAGCTAAGCATTTAATCAGCCATTCACCTCACGCTAAAGGCAGAACACAGTTTAGGAAAAAGCCTGAAGACAACATAACTTCCAACCGTATTAATCAAATTAAATGTACGTAAAACTCACATTTAAAAATAGAGTTCTTTATGTCAGCCCCGCTGTTATCATAGAAATGAATAACAGAGAAAGGTCATTTACTGGACGGGAAACTATCTTAGGCAAAACTGACAAAAGACTAATCAGGTCCTTTCTGGAGACTGTGTGACTCACTGTATCACAGCAAAGTGTGAAAAACAGACCTGTGTGTGCGTGTGTGTGCACGTTTAACTAGCCATGCAGAAAGATATGATGTCATCATACTGGACTTGGCCAGTTGGCGTGGTCAGATATCCTGTCCTGTAGTTCAGGAGCTGCGGCTGCTCTCCCGTGTCTGTTATTTCCCACAAATTCTTCCTGGTAAAACAAGCAGTTCTATAGCTTGTTATTGAGGCTGCAAATATCAGGTCTGTTGAAGTGTCCGTGCTGAGGAAATTATCATTTATTTATCCACAAATCTCATGGAAATAAACTGCTTTTCTAATTCTAACTTGACTGTTAGTCACCTGGAGAACTCTTTCTGAACCCTCATTGATCAGCAACAATTAAGCCACACAGTGACACAGATCTGTAGCCACTGGCAGATGTGACTGGCAGACAGTTTGATTGATACTAATATCAGTGACATGCCTTACTGGCCTCCAGCACTGCTCTCTATCTATCACTGCTCCAAGAAGGTCAGAGCACACTTTGATCCAAAATAGCTGATGCATGAACTGAACGGCCTTTGGTCTTTAATATGTGTTAGAGGAAGCCTCGGGCTCATGGAGAGCGCAAAGCTGTTGTTTTGTTGCGTGCGTTAATGTGGTTATAGTGTGCTTACTGAAGTGTGTTATTATGTGAAGCACAGAGAAAAAACGGCGTATGAGTCTGCATGAATGTTTTGTGTGTGCCTGTGTGTTTGAGTGTGTGCCAGCTCTGTAAGCCAAATCAGAATGTAACATGACTGGAGCTTTGTCAACAAATCTGTGGTACCAGCCCAGTGAACATAACAAATATAGCACATGCCATTTGGTGGACGAGTTTATCTCAGGAATCAGTGCGGGATCATGCATCAGTATATTTGTGCCGTTTTGGTGGTTATATTTATTGGTGTTAGATGTCTTTATTTAAAGAAAAGAAAAAATAATCCACATATCAGCACATTCAGTTATCATAAAACTCAAAGTCTAAGTTGCAACATTTTAGCTTTTCAGGTGCTGGTGATGGATTTTGTTACGTTTGGACGGAGCCAAGCCAGCTGTTCTTCCTGTTGTAGCCTTTGTGATAAGCTCAGCTCATGGTCCCCCAACCTCGCTTCATAGTTAGCACACAGAAATCTATGAGAGCAGTATGAGTCTTCTGTCTGACTGTTGGCAAGAAAGTGCATTTCCCAAAATGTCAAAATAATCTGAAGTCAAGCTGTCTCAGTGGTGCCAGAAGAGATCAGTCACACTCCAAAAAGTGATTTCAAATTGTAATTTGACCCACCTCTGCTGCCCTGATAGCTCTGCTCTGTTCTGCTCTGTTGACCTTCACTGATCTGTCACATTTATTCCTCTTTCTCCCAAATTCTCTTCTTTTTCCTTTTTCCCCTCTCTCTTTCCATCTGTCTGTCTGTCAGAGTAAAGATGCCGGCATCAGGACTCTGGTCATGTTGGATGAGCAGGGAGGTAAGTTGATAGGGAGAGGTCACCAAACACTGTCTCTCTAACATCTGTCTTCACTTTAAATCTGCTCTGCTACGATTCTCTCTTTGCAGCTATTTTATGCACTGTCATGGGAGGTTGTCATCAGCAGTATGTCCAGTATAACAATGTACAGTCCCAGTCAAGTCGAGGGACAACTACCTTAATGGTTTGATAATAACTAAGGCAGAGGAACAGTTGATATCTGTGTGAGCTTCTGCCAAGAACCTCAGCTGCTGTCTGAGCTGATTTAGTTAAAAATGATTATACTGGAAGTGCCTGTTGAGCTAGCCTCCTGCACTGCCTCCCTGCTTCTACACTTTATGCTTACCGCATTTGTCAGGCAAATGCATATATATATATATATATATATATATATATATATATATATATATATATATATATATATATATATATATATATATATATATATATATATATATATATATATATATATATTGGCTTAAAATTACTATTTATATTGTAGCTGCATGTGCTTTAAAGCAGTAGAACAAGAAGTTAAAACACAATAATTACACTAATGCCTCTACCGCACTCTCTGAAACCTGGTTCTCATGTTCATAAGGAACCATTTACAGATATATTTCTGATGATAGTTATTAGCATGCTGGGGAGGATGTGGTGAACCAACTGCAGCAACTTCTCAGTTAAAACTAAATATGAGATTAATGTGGTGGAAGGAGCAGATAGACATGAACAGAGTGGGACTAAAGTTGCTTAGTTTGTTCTACCAGCCAGTTTAATGTTGTACTTTCAGAGCCCTCTTTTATTCTGAAAATCATTCTTCACAGCAAGGTCACATAAACACAAGTTAGAAACAACAGTTAAACACTGTTGTTCGAATTAGTAAAGCAAATGTGTCCCAGAGAAAAGACATGTCAGTTAAAAGGATGCTAATACGTAATGTAAGGGTACAAATTGAATAAGTAATAAAGTAAAATAAGTAATACGTTTAACTGACTAGTATATCTTGTGCTAACTAGCCGGGGCAGTGACATTTGACTGACTTGACAACTAATCTAGCATATCGTGAGTTTGAAACACACAGCAATCGAAATAAAGTGTAGAAACACACTGAAGGAAATTCCATATCACTACTCTTTGTACCTGCATTAAAGTTGCAGTTGTTTTGTGGATACCTGTGTAAATTCAAGGTATATTTAGTGTGGGATCGTCTAGTCATAGCATGTGAAGAGGATGTGTGTGTGTGTGTGTATTACCAAAGGCTTGTGCTCAGCTGCATGCGTGAAAGAGCAGCCTAATTGGCCTGTCAAAGGAACATATAGCCTGTTCCCCCTCTCTCTCTGCCTTCTTCCCCCAGAGTAACGGCTGCCACAGTGAACCGCTCACTGCTGTTAGCGCAGGACAGCAATCAATTTGCAGATTTAAATTACCTCTGCCTCTCAGCAAATGTCCTCTTAACCTGATCCCCATCTGTCTCTTCCTCTTTCTCTCTCCCTCCTCTTCTTTCTCTGTTTCATGCTTATTCTCTTCTCTCCCACCAGCCCCTGCCCTCATCCCCTTCACTTTTTTTCCCCCGACCTCGATGATCTTCTCTCTCCTGTTCCGTTTCCTGGAGATCACTTCGGTTAGATTAATTATGAAGATCTTTCTTGTCTTTCTGTTGTGCCATTCCTTCTCTCTATCCTTCCCCCCTCCTTCCTGTTTACAGCCAAACAAGTCTCTATTGTGGGAGGCTCTGACAGATTTGATCAAGAATTCCCTCTTATATTGCTAAAATATTATAATAATATAGCTTTGCAAGCCTGTGGTAATACAATCCCTTTGAGTTGTAAACTAGTGTGGAACTAATCCCTCTGCTCTGTACACATACACACATACGTAGGAAGAGATTTGTCATTTCTTGCAGTGATTTATTACCTGTGGTGGAGGTCTCACTGCAGCTAATGAGTCCCTCCCTGCTTGGCTGTTACATGCATGTTGACCTGAATTACACTTCAGTCAGAGCTGATGGATTGCAGCGCCGCCTCAGTGAGCCCGCGCCAGGAGCAACTCGCAACGTTTAGCACAAAAATTGGTTTGTTTGTAGCTTCTGCAGGTTGGAAATGTACAAGGAGTGTGGTTGATATTCGTTCAGAATAACAAGTGTCAATCGCAGTGTTATGTTTTTTGCCACCTACCACTTTATCACTGTTGGACCATTACAGCTTGTCCCCTTGACTCATCTTTTTCTGTTGCTCTTACACCAATGGACAACGCTGACAACCAAAAAAATAGACTTACTGACACGCCACAACTTAATGACTCAGCGCTGGTAATGAGTTGCACATATCAGTGTCTCATTTGCATTTGACACTGTGAGTGAATTGAATTTTAAAAAATCACAGAAACATTGGACTCCTGGATAAAGTAACTATCATATACGTTCATATTATGGCCACCAGTTTTAACAATTTCATTTTTTTTCTTAAAAAATCGCATTTTATCTGTCATTTTGGCATGGAGGACAGATCGAAATACTACAATACCCATGATCCTTGGCCACCGTTGCCATAGAGAAGGAGCTGGGCAGAAGCGCGAATCAAAATTCTAAACTTATCAGTGAATTTGAGAACAAATTATAGCGCATTATTTGCCGAATTAATCCAAAATTGATCTCGAGTTTAAACCTGAATTGAGTTTTCTCAACACTGTAATCTTCAGATTTCTTACATCAAGTTCCATCATTTTTCTCAAAGTGTGCAAAAATGGAAGTATAACAATAATATGACATAGCTCCAACAGACCTTTTATTAGACGTCTTGAGATGGAAACGATTCCATTTCGCTGCTTCACTTTCAGGGCCCTGATCTTGTGCCTCACTGAGACACTTGAATAGACTAAAGAATCAATAATATTATTTGTAACACCTGTGGTTATCCTACTACAACAAGTGAAAAGAGCCTTTAACGCTCAATCCTCGCTGATTTGAACCCTTTCTGCCTTCTAACTGGCCAAAGCTGTGACTGACTACAAGAGAGGACAGGAGGGCTTCACGCTATAATACACAGACGGTGGGGAGGAAGCAGGTTAAGTCTGGACTGGCTGTGCGAGGCTCAGGAGATAAACAATGTCTCCCTCTCTGTCTCTCTCACGTTCCTCCTCTACTCAATCCCTCGCTCTGCCAGGGATTACTGCTGGAGGCCATTTAGTTGTCGTGTGTAGCACTCTGTTGGTAAATTCCACTTACACGTAGTAGCCGATTTGTACCTTATAGCTAGCTGATAACATTCATCTTAATCTTTTCTCCTGATCCTCTCCCCTTAGCTTTGAAGATCTCTCTTTTCTCTTTGGAAAGTTTCTTCCATTTATGCTGCACTCATTTTGAACTGCTCTGGCTTTAGAGAGGAAGACAATCGAAAGAAGAGAGAATTTGTTCACAGTCTGTTTCTGTTTATGATGGAACGTTCTTCCTTCCCAGGATAAAGGTTGCCATCTTATATTTTGGGTGTGTCGACCCATCCTATGGCTACAAATGCTTAAGCTTTCACGGTTAAGAAACTGATGTTTTTTTAAATGTTTGCATCTTGACCCTGATAGCAGAGGTTGATACACCTTCTGCTAAGGTCAGTGACATAATTTCAATCTAGAAAAATCACCCGAGCAAATGTGTTATTTCCTATCTGCTTCACTTTAGTTTTGTCTGTTGTTTGAGGCCTCCTTCCTTTGACGGCTTCAGAGAGCTGTCAACGTACAAAGCTTTCCTTTACAACAAGTCTTGGTTGTGAATCAATAACACTCGTTTCTAAAGATCTTGAGCCGTGTTATATAATCATCTGTGTCCTCTGCACTACAATGTCACTTAAAAAAACCGAAGGATTCCTGGAAGAAACGATGCCCACTGATGGAGATTACTGCTATCCTGTCCTATAATCATTAACCAGCCAGAGAGGGGATCTGACCTTGAATCTGAGCTTTTTATAGCTCTGTGACCATCTGAGTAAAGAAGCATTGGTGACTTCATGGTCCTGAATGATGCTCTTCATCACATTCATGAAATACTCAGATCAGCAATATGTCACTTTGGATGGAGGTAGGAAACAAAAAGCTGATGTAGAATCCGGCAAGAAACTCACATGCAAAACAATACAAGACGGAAAACTGGAGCTCGTGTGCCGACAGCCATATCCACCGATTCTTAAAGCTTATTGCCTGCTTTGCCTTCTGCATCTAGCCAAAACACTTTGCCTCTTGCACTGTAGTGTAGAGCGCCACCCCTCGAAAATCGAAACGTGTTACATTTATTTCACTCCTCTCATGCCTTTGTCCTCACCAGAACAACTTGATCGTGTGGAGGAGGGCATGAACAAGGTGAACGCAGACCTGAAGGAGGCCGAGAAAGATTTAAAAGATATAGGACAATGCTGTGGGCTGATATGCCCATGTATTAAAAAGTAGGTACCGGCCAGGAGCCCCAAGCTCTTGCCTGTCCAGTGCTGGTGGTGGTGATGGTGATGTCTGATGTCTCTCTTGTCACAGTCAATGTCTTTTTTTGTCTCTTCTCCTTTGTCTCCCCTCTCTACTCCCCTCCCTTCCTGCCACCTGCGACTTCCTTCCTCCTCTCTTCTCTTCTCACGTGCTTTCGTTCTTTTGCTGGAAAAATGACAATGTGTTGGTAATCAGAGCAACTGGAACGCATCGAGGAGGGGATGGACCAAATCAATAAGGACATGAAGGATGCAGAAAAGAATTTGAACAATCTAGGACAGTTCTGTGGTCTATGTTCATGTCCCTGTAACAAGTAGGTG
Source organism: Sparus aurata (assembly GCF_900880675.1). Lineage (NCBI taxonomy): Eukaryota > Metazoa > Chordata > Actinopteri > Spariformes > Sparidae > Sparus > Sparus aurata. Next base: position 9,518,056 of record NC_044190.1, on the reverse strand, counting down.
CCGCCTGTGTCGCCTGACTGCATGTGTTTCAGTGCCTGCCACTGCCTCTCTATCTGTCTGCCTGCTTCTGGTGTATAGAGCATGGTGAGCCATGGTGTGAGCAGTCAGGCCCATAGCCTCCAACAACACACACTTGGAACAGGCACCAGCACTGCATGCATGTGTGTGTTTGTGTGTGTGTGAGATTGCATGCATATATGAACAACACACGTATCCGTACAACAGGTCCGATGCCACTTCATTTGCCTTTTTAGCTGTTGTCCTCAAAAGCCCTTCATTCCACATTGGATGAGAGATTCTCTTCCAGCAGGTAGCGGCATCAGCAGGGATCTGGGCCACGACACCCACCGACCCCTTAACCCCACCCGATCCCCCACCCTCCCACCCTACAGCATGAAGCCTCATGCTGTGTTCAAAGTCCAACCAAAGAATAAATCAACTAGTTGCCTTCCACACCAAATGACTGATTTGAATTTCATCCATGTTGCTGCCCTTTGGAAAACGATTTATGTTGGTGTTTTACATGTTTTGATGGGAATTCATCGATTACATCGAAGTATATTCACACAATATGTTGATATTTGCAGCTAAGCAGTCTGATGAGTCTGTCAAATCAGTCAGAATAGTTTGACATTTTTATGAAATACGCTAATTCTCTTTCTTGTCAAGAGTTAGACAAAATAATAGAAACCCCTCTCTTGTCTGTATGACAGATATGTGGCTGGAGCATGCAGACAGTAAGCAAAGCATAACGCAAAGACTGGAAACAGGGGAAACAGCTCGCCTCGTTTGCTCAAAGCGAACGGAATACACCTGCTGTTAGTGGTAGGAGTCAAATTGTGATTCTTAAGGTGTTTTCTTAGGGAAACACTTTAAATATGTACAAAATCTGAAGTGTAAAAACAAAATGTTTCCTGCTTTCACTTAAGTTTTTGTACAAACTAAACAAACAAGAAAAAACATGCCAATTAGTGAGATTTGAAGTTGCTGGTCTGCATTTTTCAAACCTTTGAACAGAGCGAGGTGAACCATTTTCCCCTTTTCACAGCCTTTGTGCTACGCTATGCTTGCAGCTCTGCATGTGTTACATATTTAGCTCACACAGCACACAGATGCATTGATTTCAGTCTTCTCATGTAACTTGTAAAGAAAGCAAATAGGCGTATTTTCCAAAATGTTGAACCATTTGTTTAAAGGTTTTCTGGGTCCTACTTCTTAGATGTGATTTATTCTTGAATGTATGCTATTTTCTACACTGTAGAATCTGACAGAGTGACTTCACTTAAAAAGAAATTGAAGAAACCAATTACCTCAAAGTACCTCAAGTAAGGTAGAGTAATAATTTGAGGTTGTTAAAACTTCTACTCTACATTGTAATAACTGAGATAATCGGTTTTCTGACTTTTTCTGACTCTAAAGTCAGCTTTTAAAAATAACATTGTATACATTTTTAGATGCTACACACAAACTGGTTACATTGCAAGAAAGCCTTAATATGTGACAGGGTTTTCTCTGTACTGTCCTGTAATTACAGATGTGAAGCTGGTGCAACATCATCAGTCCAATGCAGTAATTTTATAACCATCCACGTGCAGTAAAAATACATGTGGCAAACAAGCTAATGTCTAACACACCACTGGGCACATTGCCCTCATATGATGGGTTGTAATGATAGAATGCCTCAGCTGGCCCCTGCCTCTCTTCCCTCAGGCCGGTCCTACATGAAACATCACACAAGAGTGAGGCAAACTGTTTTGTTTTTGTGACATTGGGTGTTATAATTCTGAATATTAAGGCTCTTAAATCCTACATATGTAGTTTGAAAGCTATGATATGACGGTGGATTCCCAATGCCAGCTTTGCCAAACTCATGTGTGATCTGTTCTCTGGCCCTCAACAGCCAAACTATGGCCACTGAGTCATGTCTGAGCATACTAAACTCTGGGACCAATATATGTACTGTATACAGCTGCCTATCTCAGAGCTATAGAAAATACAAGTTGCTGACAAATCAAGAAATAAATGGCTATATTTATGAAATATATATATATAGTTTGCAGCAAGAGGTTTCGCAGATATTTTTCTTGGAAATAATAAAGTGATGTTTTAACAATGATTTACCCAGTGCCATATGTAGAATTCACCACTCTATATGTAAAATTCAGTAAAATAAAGTGTGTAGTTTTTTTTATCGTGTTGAGGAACGGAGAGCGAACACCCTTTGATTTTCTCAGTAAAATCTGACCTAGAGTGGTAAATATTAGAATTTATTTTGTTTCACTGTGCACTACCACAATTTTTATATCCATATTTCATCAGTAGATATTTTAAAAACATACAGTTCTTTTCTCCGAAACAGGGCTGAACAGGATCTTGACAGTTATCGGCTTTATTTGCATCATAGCCGTCATTTTGTCGGAGCTGATGTCAGTTTTTTTAATAGTCACTACCTAATTTTGTATGAATTTTTGTATCTTCTGTGTGAAGGTATAATAGGAGTTTGCTGCCACTATTTGGTCCAATTTTGGTCCTGCTTCATATATGATTGTTTTGGGTTCAGGTCTTGTCTATTCTATAGCTCTTTGGTCCTCCCCATCATGAACCACTTGTTATGTAACCCTGTGGTTATGTCATGTGTCTCATCTGATCTAGACTCTTTTTATAAGGCAGCCCTGGGTCAAATAGCAGAAGAAAAATAATTCTTGCTGTCTGCAGCACCTGATGGGTGTTGTTTACCACCTCAAGACAACAGTGGTGCACACAGTAGTTGTCTTTTATTGAGAAGTGAACAAATAAAACTTTTAAAGGTCTCATATTGTGGAAGGTGAGATTTCCCTGTCTTTTTTATTATGAAGCAGAAAGGTGCTAGAAAAAATTCTGTAAAAGTAGCAAAACTCAGTCTACAGAGAAATGCGTACAGCTTATATTCAGAAACTGTGGTTTTAAATGACGTCCCAACTTTCGCACAGTTGTGATATCACAACTATACAGCCACTATTCTCTGCATTTGCAAATACTCTGGCAGAGCTGAGGAAGAAGTTAGGCCATGCCTGCTCAGGCCTGTGAGAGCTGACCAATCAGAGCACACTGGGCTCACAGGAGGGGGACTTTAAAGAGTGTTGGGACAGAGGGTGAATAGAGCTGCTGCAGAAACAGACACTATGATGTGTTATTTGGCCATTAAAACACGTCAACATTTTCTAGTATACGCCCAAAATAGATATAAGAACCTAAACATGATACGGGACCTTTAAAGAACTTAAACGTTGTTCATTATGTTGTCCTCAGTGGTGACCACCACTTGTCAGGTACTCCAAGCATACGAAACAAATGCTAAGAATTACATTTGCCTATTTGACTGTACACAGTGTATGATCCTGCAGACTGATCCATCCAGATGAAATGAAGGGCTGATCACAGTTACTGTCATACTTTAGCCTCACAATTAAAATGATCTCCATTCACTTTTTTTCCCATTACAGATCTAACTATGCAGCTTTCTTTTAATGGATACAGCATGTACAGCTGATCCTGTTCCTCTTTACATGTTTCCCCTCCCGTGTCAAACATCGTGTTATTTGTCTCTCTGTCTTGCGTGTCCTGTCAGTCTGCATGTTTATATGTATGTGTTTGTGTGTGTCTGGTTATTATGTTCTGTGTTTGTGCTCTTTTCTATGTGCTTGTGGGAGACAGTTTCTTGAGCCTTCAAAGGACCTGAGTTACTCTCTATCACAAGACACATACTGTATGAGCTTATTGTGCTCAGATCCAATTGATCTGCTTGTTAGATCAATTATTCACTAACAGATTGCAAATGCACGTATGAAAATTGATCATACGTGGCTGGCATGTTGCTTTTAGTAGAATTGACTTGACACCTTATTATGCCATGCATTCTAAACATATATTCATGGACAGTATACGTTTTGACAGTGAATTGCTATAAAACATACACATAGACGTACATCACACTCCACTGCACACACACGCACAGTATAACACAGACTGATCAGCTACACTTTCTTTCACACCCACAGTACGTTGAGTCATTCATACATTCACGAACAAGTAAACAAGTTCACACACATACATGTACATGTACAAATGCACAAACACAAGCACACAGTATAACATACTGACTGGCCCTGACTGAAATGTGTGTGTGGTAGGATTAAGGGTGGGGGCCAGGCCTGGGGAGCGAACCAGGATGGAGTGGTGAACAGCCAGCCAGGGGCTCGAGTGATGGACGAACGTGAACAGATGGCCATCAGTGGGGGCTTCATCCGCAGGTAAGAGCGTGTGTGTGTGTGTGTGTGTGTGTGTGTGTGTGTGCGTGCGCGCGTGTGTGTGTGTGTGTGTGTGTGTGCGCGCGTGCGTGTGTGTGTGTGTGTGTGTGTGTGTGTGTGTGTGTGTGTGTGTGTGCGCGCGACTGTGTGCGTGTGGGTGTGTAGGTGTGTGCTTGCTATTTCTCTTTGTCTGCTTAAGTGCTTATGTACGATTGTGTGTTGGTGTGTGTTTTGAGTAAGTGATCTGTTTACATTCACAATTCTGAAAAACAGTGTTCCTCGAGCAGGTTGACCACTTCTATTTTGTTTCACCATCAGTGTGGAGAATATGTTACTTGATGATCTGTTTGTTCATATAATTTGCTGCAGAAACAACACAGTTTCCACTTGTGAATCAAGGGAATATAATATCACTTTACTGTGATGTATATTTATACATATGAATCAGTTGTTTCATATTCTGAGTAATAATATGAACATTGGAGCATCAAACTCTGACTCAGAAAGGTGAGGTGTTGAATATTCAGAAGCTAAAGATTAAAAAAAAAAAACTACAAAAAGCAACACTTTGAGCAGATTTATGCAGCAGGATTTTATTTTAATCATCTTGGGACACTTGGGTCTATCTTGTGACCCGTGGAGGGGTCGCGACCCTCTGTGTGGGCATTAATGTGACACATAATTCAAGGCTCATTGATCCTATTGAATTATCAGGGTTTCTTCCTCCTAAAAGGTTTTTCGGTGCTGTCCATGGTACTGAATCCTTACACAGCCCACATCATGTATGAGATGAACAGGTTTGGGGACCTTCAAATGTCAGATTTTCTCCTTAAATGTCACAATATTTGAATTCAAGAGACATTGTGATTTATTTGTTTGGGAATTCATATAAAACATATTGCATCTACTCATAGTGGACCGTACTGACCGTAGTGTACTATATAATCTTTGGCCTATAATCAATCCTACTTCCTCCTCCTGTGTGTTCCAGGGTAACAGATGACGCCCGGGAGAATGAGATGGATGAGAACCTGGAGCAGGTGGGCGGGATCATCGGCAATCTGCGTCACATGGCCTTAGACATGGGCCAGGAGATCGACACCCAGAACCGCCAGATCGATAGGATCATGGAGAAGGTACTGAACCGGGAGCCCTGCCATGTTTATATATGGGAATGTGGGAGAGGGTGCTTCTTTTTCTAGAGGATTGCACAACTTGATAAAGTTGATTCTTTGCTATTGTGAATTATTTTTTTTATTAAAGCAAGTCTTTTAGGTGTTAGCAGGCAACAATCTCTCCTAGTTCCATAAATAATAGGCTGCAAAGGGCACCAGATTTTCAAGACTACTTTGTGAAATTTCAGAAGGCAGGAAGCTATAAGGGCAACCAGAGTGGGGTTAGATTCATGCATAGTTAGAGACAGAAATTGGGAGTTTAACAATATCAGAGCTGTGGGTAAGTATTTAAGGAAAGGCAACAAATCTAGAAAAAAATAGCAGCTAATCTATAGAGTATTTATCTGATATTTAGGATGGATTACATGCTCAGCATTAGGCTATGGCTAACAGCGGATTCAGCTGTGCTGACTTTGAGCAGATTTAGCCTGGGTTTGACACAATAATGAAGGAAATCTGATTCACATGGATAAAATCTGGGTTAAAATATGGGTGTTAAACATCCCAATTGCACACAGTGTCCATTAGTTCAGCACAGATGTCTTCATTAAAGGATAATGCCTCTTTAAACCTGGTTTATTTCCCATAAATGTGGCCTTTAGACTCTATAGGTTGTGCTGAGATTGAACCTGAAACAGCCATTATGACTTATTGCATGGGGATCTTCAAAATAAATTGTAATTTCCCTCATCCCCTTCCCTTTTCAGGCTGATTCCAACAAGACCAGGATTGATGAGGCCAACCAGCGTGCTACAAAGATGTTGGGCAGTGGCTAAACTGCAGTAAAAAAGTGCTTTCATCCCATTTAACCCCATTCACCTGAAAATAACAACACCAACCAAACCCAACCCCCAACACCAACGCCCAGCGCCCACTTCCTATGCTCGACAGCCGGCGCTGCAACATCATGCTTTTATTGTGATAAAACTTGTAGAGGTTTGCACACATGCACATATCATACCTCCCTCTGCCCCCACCCCCCATCTGGCCCATCACCGCCATCGCTTCCCTTGTTGTCAGTGTTGTTCTGTGTTGTCGCTCTTTTGATTTTGTTAAAAGATAATAGTTCTGTCACACATCGCCCACTCAAACTCTCTCCACACTGTACATAGTGCTTCTTATATGGCTTCATTGATCTAGAGATCATTTGTCCTTTTTTCTTCATCAATCTTTTTTTAAGCCTGTGTGTAACATAAACTGTATGTACACCTTGTTCCATGATGTCCTTCACCCATGTCAGTATTCTGGTGTTGTCCATGTAAGACACACTGTGTATCCATCGGATAAGATGTCGTGATGCTACATGATAAGGCCACAGTGATTTGCCATGAATATATCTCTCACAGCTGGTGACCAAGACCACTGTTTAAACACAAAGTAATTTAATGTAAACACGGAGCTGCTCAGATCTTCATAACATAGCAGAGGAAGGATACTCAGTTAGGTCTCTGGAAGTATTTGAGCCATTTGGATGAAAAGGTGGCTTTTAATCCTGACTGTTAGTGTATTTACCAACTCTATTAATGGAGCAGTATTCACGCAATTAGATGCTATTGATTGTATGGTATACATCTTTTCCTCAGGGAGCTAAATCTGACCATTCAGAAGTGAAGGGTTAAATATTTAATTGATTTGTTGTAATTCATAAAAAATGTTATCATAAGGCTCAATGTATGTGCAAATATTTGCATTTGTTTGTTTTCTGAATGGCTTTGTTGATGAGACTCTTCAGATATCACAGACATACTGGGCATTAACCGTAATAGCTAACTTTATGATTGATAATGAGAGGAGGTGGAGCTCCGCTGTTGTAAAAGTTACATGAGGGTCAACAACCTCTTCACATACCACGCCAGACTGCTTTGCCCATGATTCAACACTAGCAATATCAAGTAGTGCATTAAGTGTGTTATGCATGTCCGTCCGCTGCTAGAGACACTGAATAATTCATACATCCAGGCAAAAATATCTGTACATGGCAAGCGCATGCTACATATGTAGGCCACACAGAGAAGAGGCCCATATTTATCTGCAATAGTGCCACACTTTTTGTTTCATGTCTCTTCACCTTTCCAGACTGTGACCATCACTGTAAATTATTACCTTGGAAAATGCCAATAAAACCATCATAACTGTAGTACCAAACTAAGAATACTTCCTGTTTTTATGACCTTCCATGGATGTGTAACTCGACCAGAACCAAGGCAAGCCAGATCGAAAGTACAATGGACACCTTGGTCACCCACACCAAAAAGAAATAAAGTAAGGGAGAAAAATGTGAACTGAATTTAGTCTTTGTTGTATTCAACATGCTAAAACTTGCATTAAAGATGCAATAAGATATATTTTTCTATTGTAATGAATAGATAAATGTTAAATAGCTCTGTATTCCAACAGTAATCACTGTTATAGAGTGTTTGGTCAGTAACCCATGTCTCTCCTCCCCCTGCTCGTTAAGTAAAAGAGAAAAAAAAATGTTCTGGTATCCCCGCCCTCTTTATCCAATCAGCAGAGAGAACTCCATAAAGATGGAGTGAGCAGGATCCTCCTGTTGGCTGGTAATTGTCAGGTAATTACCACTTGGTAGCACTTACAGCAGCTTTAAGGTCATTTTGGACAGTAGCAAAGCTATTCTATTTTTAACTGAATTTAAAGACTTAAAGCAAAAAATGTGTAGTTTTTTTGTATTGACCTAGTAACATAAACTAAGGCTGATTATATGTAAGAATTTGAGTAACAGAAAAAAGACAAAAACAAACCGTTTTATACGATGGACTGGAGAGGATGAATAGAAGAGCGAAGAAAAAAGAAACTGCTCTGTAGTCTGGTGGCATTGTGGCGGATACTTCTATATCTGTTGCCAGATGGTAGCTGGGTGAACAGACTGGCTGGGGTGGGTGTTGTTTTTAATAAAACATTGAAGTAGTACAATACGAAAAAGAATATTTGAACAACAGAACCTGGACTACAGAGGTATAAACTACTCTTGTGTTCTTGGAATGATCATGTGACACATGTAATACGAGCGCTATGCGGATCAGAATGGGAGATTTTTACTAGCAGACAAGAGTATATTAATCAGGTGTAAAGGAGAAAACAATCCACTGGGAACATGGTATGAAAATAAAATCTTCCCATACAAAAAAAAGCATTTAAATAAATTGCTGAGGTTTAACAATACAAAAAAAAAAAAAAAAAACCATCACAATTGTACTCAGTTATGACCCTGTTTCTGTTACTCACATGTCCTGTTGATTTTTTTCAATTTCAAGGAACATGAACTCTCTCGTGTCAACAGTCATCTCCTCCACAGGAGACAGTGTGTCAGTCTTCATCCTCCACACAGAGTCACATAACTTAGCTTTATGTAAGAAAAAAATAGACGATATAATGACAGTAGAATTATTCAGCCCATGAAGACTTCTTGGTAGGTTTTGTTACTGCTTAAAATCTGACAACTCATGAGGTAACAAGTGTGATATAATGTTATTCTCTTCAAACTGAAGAACATGTGTTTTTCTCCTGCACTCTTCCACTGGGAGGTGAGAGGTCATAGAGCTTATAGCGGCCACTCAGGAGTTGCTCTCAAATGGAGCAAAGTAGCTAAAATACTGCATGTAATGTAAACACAGATATTTCAAGCACTAGTGTGTAGCATGAAAGGCTTGGAGGCCAACAAAAGACGGACATGACAGGGACGGAAGGACACAGAGAGACAGAGAAGGAAAGATGTGCAGCAGCATATTACACTAATGGACATCTACTGTGGTGCCCTGAGCTTAGGGCGGATTAGAGTTTACCACGTCACTAAGAACACTGACACACACACACACACACACACACTGAATCGACAGATACACACAAGAGGGTAATCCGCTATACCTTGGTTACATCCGTTACATTACCTCCTGTACAAGTGTTTGCACATACAAAGTCAAATTCAATGTTTGAAGTGTTATTATCCATGTTATAATCATAAAAACAATCCTACATATATGATCATGATGTTTTCCCCCTAAAATGACGCATTGGAACAGAATCTGTCAGTTCTTCAGCTCCCCACATGCACTAATTATGAAAGTTATTTGCTATTGGACCAATAAATGGCACAAATCTGTGGGACTGTACACACTGACGACTCCAGGATGTATTTTCAAACCAGGAGCTCCATCTGCTGGTAGGTTTTATACACCCTTGCGCTCCATATTCTTGTTTTAACTGGGTACTCCACCAATTTTACACATGAAGTTCAGTTTTCTCATCACACACACTCAGGAAACAGCAGTGGGCTATCTTTTGCGTCTCTGGAGGAGCTTGTTAAGTTCCAGTGTGTAATATTCAAGGGAATATATTGGCAGAAATTGAATATAATATAACATAATCATGTTTCCATTTGTGTAGAATCACCTGAAACTAAGAATTATCATGTTTTTAGCTGCTGTCCCATGCCCCCATTTCCAGGCATCTTTTAAGAAATGTGATGTAATTGTAATAACTGATGTAACTAGTGAGTGCTCATAAATAATGACAGGTGGATGAAATTTGATGGAAAGTGTCTTAAAACAATGTCACATCTTAATTAAAAAGGTTTTATATGTCATCTGCACGAGAGATAAATGCCAAGGCCTGTTTGATGAGAACTCCAATCATAATGTGTTTTTAAGACTCTGACACTGTAGCTTCTGTACAATTATAAGCCTGTTCGTGGGAGCTCTGCTGGTAAATATAGTTGAGTGTGAAGCAAAATATTCAAAAAGATCGTTAGAAGTTTATGTCACTCATGCAATTCAAAAGCCATAGTTTTATAGTAGAATGTTAATAAAAACTTAAAAATAAATAAATAAATAAAATACAATAAACCCATCAGTCAGCGTCGGGAGTACGTGGTCAACAAACGGACCAATCAGCAGCTTTGACGTTGACGCTTTCGGCTATCTCCGTCAGTCACGTGACCGTCGTCGCCCTCATCGTGTTTATCCGTCCAGAGTCTCCCTCTTTAGCATCCAGCACGGTTAGCACCCACGGTACCATGTTCCGAGCCGTGTTCCGACTGTCAGCCACAGGGGCCCGGAGCCTGGCTCGGTCACGACCCTGCTACTCAGGTACGGCAGCCCGCGTTACACCTGCCCTGAAGTTAGAAGGCCTCTTATTTTAAAGATGACTACATTTCGCTTGCCCGGCTAGCTTCCTAGCTTAGCTCCTGCTATGTGTGTGTGTATGTGTAAAAGGTATCTTAGGGTGACATTGACATATTTTTATGGTTAGCCATCCTTTTGGCCTTGACCTGGATATTGTGTTGCATTTTCTCCATTCATAGAATATTTTAAATAAAGAGGCGCGAAATGAATTGTATCAAAAATTGTCACGACCTTGTGATGACCCTCCTTAGTGAGTTCAAAAGAGTCAGTGACCGCAGTTTATGCGCATTTTTACTGTTTAACTCATCTGCAGCGCATATCACTTATGTATACACCTATATGTTTCACATGTATGAATAGTTTACAGTGGAAGTCTAGAATAAGGTGTCTGTCTCGATGCTCATATTCACCCCAGGTGAACTGTCCTTAACTTCCGCAGTTAGGTCGTCATTCATAAGCTCAAATTACAGTCCACTTCATGGGTTTCTGTGCAGGCTAGGTTACACATGTCAGGTCAAACAATTTGTTGACATATGTGTTTTATTTCATTTTAACAATATGATTCGAACATGTTCATTGTGTTTCTGTTTCTGCACTATGTGTTGGGAAGATTGAATATTTGATTAACATTAAGAGCACTGTGTAGTTTTGGAGTTCAAACTCAGATTTTCAGTAATAAAACATTATTGAGGTAATGATAACACATTTATTAAGGTCCCCAGAACATTGTTTGAAGCTAGAGAGGTGGTAGGGTCCGCCAAACATACACTAAATAGAATAGTATGGAATTAGGTTGGTCGTTAAGGTCAGTTTGTCTATTGTGTCTTGGAAACAAAAAGAGGATGTTTATTTAGTTTGTTTAGGCATACAAAAAAAAAATCTGTCTGTACAGAAAAAATTTAGTTGTCAGATTTGTTGGGATATTCTGCTGTTGCTTTTTTTGTGTGCAGTAAATTATATTTGGGGAATAAAGTGATAATAATACAGTAATACTGCATGTAGTAAAATGTAATGTGAGGGATTTTATGGTTGCATTTCAAGTTGTTTGATCTAGTGGAAGAGTCACATGACTAAGCTCTCTGTGCAGGCTATTTAGAGGAACAGAAACACACCTCATGTAAGTCACGTCCACAGACCTGTATTATCTACAGCCTCTCTCGTGGCTTTCCAGACTCGCAGCATCAACCACACACTCATGAAGGCAATGTACTTGGACTTGAGTTTATTTCAACTCTTTGCATGTTTCCAAAAAGAAAAGAGACTCTGTATCATGTTTAATCACATTTAGTACAGGCATTGTCTCCATTTTGTGATATGAAAGAGGAAGTGTACGGTGTGCACTGAATGAATAAGAGCCTGCAAAACTGGCTTTCTCCTTTCTCTTCTCCGTGAATAATGTTCACGGAAGATGTTTTGTTCAAAGGACTGTACTCTGTAGAGGGAAAACAAATTCAATGCCACATTGTCTGTTCTTAATGTTGCTTTCCTCACTCACAGTCATACACACGCTGTGTTCAGCCTTTTTGAAAACCTTAGCCGCCCCACAGTGCCAGGCTGTTTATTCATGGTGGGGTTATTGTCATGCAAAAATGTAGAAAGTTACAGCTATGTTTATGATATATCACTATCACAAGTCTTAATATGTCATTATTGCTGCTTGTTATCTTGATCTGTTCTTTACTCTGTCGTGTTTGGATAAGAGTTATGAATGAGTTCAACATTCACACTTCAGTCAAGAATCTTGACCTTTTTATGGACTAACAGAAATGTGAGAGAACCCCAGAATATTGAAGGTTGGCACAGAATGCCTGGGCAAATTCATAATCTTATGTTTGATAAGCTATTTAATCATTTAAATCAACATTTGGCCTATTTAAGACAGAAAGACTAATAATGGTTTGGGGTAAAAAAAAAAAAAAAAAGGTTTTGTAACAAGTTCATGTTAGTTGTTATACATGTATGTAAATCTCTGTGTCTGCATGATGTTTTCCAGCTCCACTGGCCTCCAGATGTTACTCCCATGGAAAGGTGGAGACGGACGAGGAGTTTGATGCCCGCTGGGTCACTTACTTCAGTAAGCCTGACATTGACGCCTGGGAACTTAGGAAAGGTAACTTAGTTTTCCATATTCTGGTGATGTGGTCATTGTTATGGTGTCAGTTAAGGTTCATTAAGAACCTTGACAAAAATAATCAGTTAAAATATAAAGATTTATAAAGTAGGTTTGGCCTAATTATTTGGTTATAGTAACTGTTGATGTTGTCCAGCGGTGGTTATCAGGCTTTTGATTGCCACTACGTCAACTGCGAGCATTTAATGGGTTTTATATTCCAGCATATATTTCTTTTCTTATAATTAATGCTGACTCATGGGCTTTTTCCCTTTGATTTTTATCTGAAGGCATGAACACCCTGATTGGGTATGACCTGGTACCCGAGGCCAAGATCCTGGATTCGGCTCTAAGGGCTTGCCGGAGACTGAACGACATGGCCAGCGCCATCCGCATCCTTGAAGCCGTTAAGGTAAGTGGCTGTCCCTTCATAAGGACTGCCATAGACCTTTTTAATGAACTTTTTTTTTCAGTTTGGAAGTGCAACTTCTGATAGACACAGAGCTTGAAATTGGATTGCTAAACTTAAATAAGTAATCTCCAAATCTTTTGTGAATTGATTTACTGTGTCAGTCAATTTTCAGGCAAAAATGTCAAATTAATTGTTGGTTCCAGCTTCTTAAATTTAAGGATTTCCTGCTTTTCTATGACATTTATAGCAACAAATGAGAAGTCTTATAATTTTTGACTGTTAGTTGGAGAGAAGAGAAGCAACTTTAATGCTATGGGGAATCGAAATGAGCATTGTTCACAACTGTATTTCACATTGACTAAATGATTAAGTTATACCAGATGTTATTGTTAGGTAAGAATTACACAATATTACTATTTATTTTTTTATAAAATAATCACAAGGTTATATTGTTTGTGACTGATCAGTACTTAACTGCTCGCTGCAAGGTTTGAAAAAACTGCCTTTGACAAAATGCTCTAATTTGTTGTTTACATTTTTTTGTGCTTTGCAGGACAAAGCAGGCCCCCACAAAGACATCTATCCCTACCTGATCCAAGAGTTGAAGCCCACTCTCGCAGAACTCGGCATCTCAACACCAGAGGAACTGGGCATTGACAGGTTGTAAACGATCAAGGTGAGACTGCCCCATAGCATAAATCATGAATTATATTATGTTACTTGCTTCAGCTGAAAACATATTTTTCCCTCGTCCCTCAGGTACTTTGATACATCAAGAGATGAGCTCTCCTGGTTCTCTCCTGTCAAATATGTCTATATTGTTGATTAAATCCATGATGTCCTGTTGTGTACAAAATGGTGGACCTAATAAAGAAACCAGTAATTTAGTAATGTGTGTGTTTTTTTGTTTTTTCTGGTACATCCATGAATATTTTTCTGTCTTTGTTGTCTTTTACAGCAGATTTTTTGATTCCTCATAGCAAGAAAAGAACATGTTTAAATCATATAATTGTTCGCTGCATTGTATAGCAGAGTTTCATGCTCACGTGCTTGCTTCTTCACTGGTATAGCTTAAAGAGTAACTTAAATGGGCTGCAGCGATCATTAATGTCATGAGTCACACCTTTAGCTTTTCCTGCCATGACAGGTGAAAATGTCTATTGTGAAAAAGGTCTGTTATGCATGTGCATTCAGTTTTATGTCCATAAACATACCACAATGAATTCAACTCAATTTCAGTGAATGGAAACACTAGCACCTCTCTAATTGATGGTTGAACTATGAACACCATAATGTGGAACACTGCTACATGAATGGGTTGTTTATGGTCTGTAGTATTGGTATTATGGTCAGTGCATACATTATCCTCATGCAACCCATTTGAAACAATGCAAATGATACATTCTTTAAGACAAAAGTATATAGTGTATGTGGGTTTCAAGGTCACTAAAATTAAGTTTGACCATGTGCAAGCGAAGTGTCAGCAAAAGACCCCCCACCATGACTGCTGCTGACCAATGACCCTGTGGAGTTAGACAAGTTAGGAGAAGATTATCTCTCGGCTTCATTAGAGTTTAAAACTTTTTTTAGCAGTAGTTAGGACACAAATGTTTCAATTTAAGCAGCATGGACACGGAGCCAAAATCTGTTTGTTTTTTTAAAACGCATCCTCAGTGATACAGTATTTCCCCTCTCATCCACTAGATGGCGACAGGAAGCTGAATATCTTCATCCTGGATCCTGCATGTAGTGATACACGTATACAAGCCTGCACGTTTCTGCTATTGTAGTTTGTATGTTTCGGAGATACAGTACCACGTCTACAGTATTTGCTAACTTGAGTATGTTTAAAGTCAAACTTTAACTTTGTAGTTTTCTGGCTGTCATGTAGCGTTATGTTGAATTGGAGATTGAAAAGTACGCCAGTGAGCATGGCCTTTTATTACGATAACTTAACTATAGGAAAATACAAAAATGCTAGTTCACAAAACCAATCATTGCAATGCTTCTTGGATTCTTTACAAAACATGTTGGCGAGACAGGGTTTATTTTGAAAGTCATCGCCGGAAGTAGTATAAACCCGTCACTGCTATCATGATAGCATAGTTAGCTAACAGAAGTGCCTATGCTACCTGCCCCTGAGGAAAACAACAAAGTCCCACGCCGAAGGGACACCTGTCGTCATGGCTGTGTTGTGGTGTGAATTGTGACAGCCAACGCCAAGATGATGAACGACATCATAGAGGAACCAGAGAAGGACACCCTGCTGGAGGCGCAGGAGCCACAAGTTTTGTCGGTAATGTCAGCTAAAGCTAGTCCGGCTAAGGCTAGCCTGCTAATAGGACCTGGGAGGCTAGCGGTCTACAACCTGTGATTTTTGACTGTTGTTTAACATGACAAGACATGCCAACAAAACGTGTCGAGAGTGTAAGCTTTTAGTCGATAGACATAGCTAAGTCTGACTTAAAAAAAAATAGAGTGACGCGATTAGTGGACTTATAAATAAGAATTGATTAGCTCTTCCTGTAAACCGAAAGGACTGCTGGGAAAATTTGGAAGAGTTTTCGATTTGCCAAATATCTCCGGGTGGAAAACATTTGGAAGTTTTACCACCTGAGACAGATCAAACTGACCAACTTAACGACTTTAGGAAAGGGTTACCCTCAGCCACAAGAGACAAATTTAGATGATGATTGATCACCGGATGGTTTAAATACTTTTTAAGACACCTCTTAAATTCTTCTTGTCATTGAGCTGTTAAAGTTTGTCATTAATCACACTATTGTCTTGTCACCACTCATTTGGCTACCATATATGAAAATATAAACACAGGCTATCTTTAATTTCTGCTACCTCAGGGGCCCATTGGTGGCACAAGACCTAAGACCGCTGATGGAGGGATCAGGCCTGTGGAGAAAAGAGGACCTTACATCATGTCTAGAGCTCCAGCAATCCACCTCAAACTACGTAAGCAGTCCCTTGACTCACCAAGATCAAGACATAAACACGTCATAATTATGCCTGTCTGCAGGTCATTAATCTTTTCATTATTGTTTTTATGAGTTCAGCTGTGGTATATACTGTTGCACACAGCACAAAATGGGACCGTTACAGAGTAATGAAGTGCAGGACAGCAGAGCCAGAGTCATATGACATGCATTACATAAGTTTGACACAGTCTGTCTGTATAGAAAGCAGTCGACATAGACAGTTTTTCACAATGTAGGTTACTGTCTACAGCTTTCTAAGGTCCTGATATCTTTATTGTGCAGATGAAAATGAATTGACTTGCTGACTTGATGCTAATTCTAGTTCTGACATTTGGCATCTACACAAGAAAGACTTTCTGTATTTTCACATTCCCACTGAAAGTGAGGGGAATGTTGTGGACATAGAGAATTTCCACACAGAGAAGAGATGATGTCGGAATCCATGCATGGTAATGTGAAGCACTCTGAATCTGTCATGTGAGATTGGTGCAGAAGACACATGACATATTCAACAGACTTTTGTCTGTTTTAAATATGTCTGCAGCAATGCTGTTAATATGAAAGGGAAATTTAAACATGAAGTGGAAATAAATATGGCATCTAAATCGATGGGAGCTATCTGTTGAGCCCAGCCTGAAAAAATGCACTTTAATGTTTGTAAACTAGACATATTAAACAAACCACAAAGTTTTGCTCAATTTGAACGAAGACATTTTATGCATTTAGATTTAGAAAATAAATAATAATAAATAATTATAATAATAATTTGTCAATAGTAACATTTTATCAACTAGCCAAAGACAGGAAAGTCATCCTCATCAGGTTTTAGAATAACAGGCACACACATTGGTAAATGGTCTTGCATTTTTATAGCGCTTTTCCAGTCTACTGACAGCTCAAAGCACTTTACAACACATGCCACGTTCACACACACATTCATACACTGATTCATACACTGATGGCAGAGGCTGCCATGCAAGGTGCCAGTTGCTCATCAGGAGCAATTTGGGGTTCAGTATCTTGCTGGTGTGGACAAAGTCTTGCCTTGTTCTCATTAAAATAAGAACAAGGTATTACAAATGTATTGATCTGACTTGAAGGTCAGATCTGCTTGGACCATAAGAACAGAGCAGTGGAAAGAAACTCAGGCTCATAAACAATCAAGTGAATTCAACTGGTGTTAGCATTTCGAAAAAAAGCGAATGAGATCAGTTTAGTTTTGCCTTTTACCTCTATATACAAGTAATGTTCTCATCAGTTTCATGATCATTACACAGTGTCCTTCATTCTTAAAGAACTTGTTCAGAGTGTGCAAGAAGCTTCATAAATCTCAAGTCCTACTTTTGGATTTAAGTGTAAGATATTTTGTTGTTAGCATGGATATAGTTCTCATTTGACCTTTGCTCTGACTGTCGTCTATTAAGTCTCAGTCAGCACAAAGTCATCTCTTATTATCCACAGAGAAACACAGGGAGATGGCGAGGAAAGCACTAAAGAAGAAAGCCCTCTCACCAGGACCTCCAGTCATGCATCAGCCCAGACAAGGAGCTAAGAGGTGAGGACAGGAACCTACTTTTTGTGATGCTAGCATATGAATGAGATGTTTGTTTTGCATGGTTTCTATTGTTTCTGTTTTCCGTTTTAGGACGGTGAAGTATAACAAGGGCTATGCTGCTTTGAGCCAGCATGCTGATGAGAGTTTGGTTGCACTGGACTCAGACAGGTAATGTCACACTAGATATACACATGCATATACTGTTGAAGCAGTCAACTGATCACTGAAAAGATTTTAATTAAGTGGTGACAATACATTTCCCTTCCACAACCAGTATTCTCTTTCTTGTCATGACTCATTTTGTGTGTGCAGTCAGATGTAATTTCAGTTCAATGAATCCCATCTAATTTCTAAACCCACCGTTTTACATAGTAACCATAAACTCATGTCACCTGCACATTAACAGATACCTGTTCCAGTTAGAATTCTGGTATTTTTCCAGCTCTAGCTTTCCTTAATATTTTGGCACATTGACACTTTTTACCCTCGAGTGACAGAATCTGTCCTCCTTGTCCTTACAGCGATGAAGAGATCGATTTTGAGCAGTATTCCTCAGGATACTCTTCAGCTGAGGTAAGTGTACCCAACAGGACCCCCTTTAGATGATCGTTTGTCGATCATTTGCGTTCTTATCAACTCACGCTTTATTTTTATGTGTCTGTTTTTTGATACAACCCTTAATATTTTTAGTTCATAGCTCAACTTTTCCTCCGTTCTGCTCACATTCAGGGTCTGTGTACCCATTCACACAAGAGAAGACGCATAAAAGCCGCAGCCACTGTTCGCAAATTTTCCGCTGACGGTGATTCACACAGAGCGAAACAGCTCCGCCTTATAGACGAACCGCAGTGAATTCACACTGAAAGCCGGCGCTGTGGCTCCTAAAGAGGCGCGACGGTACACGTCCTGATGATGACGTCGGTGTTTTTTCAAGGTGTTTCCCAGGTGTCCCCCTGTCAATCTGACTCCCTCACTCGCGGGGCGGAGGCTGTTTTCTGGAGGAAAGTTCACTTAAGTCTCGGTCAGGAGGACTGACCGTTGCGATGACTTTTTTTCATCACAAACACTCAGTGAGTTAAAGTTTTTTGCCGGTGACGGATGCTTCTCCACGTATATCTGCAGTATTTTTTTCCTCATGAGTTGCCAAAGACAGTTACAGTTACTACATTACTTTTGTTTGGTCATGTAACGTTGCTTTGTGGGACATTTCTCTGTATTAAGGACCCGTGCAGTTAACGACAGTCCGATCGACACACCCTTGATACGCGAAGCCGGCTTATCCGTTCACTCTGGTTCGGTTCTCCAATAATACGGCCCTGATGCTACCTCCAGAGACAGATCAGCGCCCGAGCGAAATTTCACCCCTCGCCGCCTCCGAGACGGAGGCGGGGAATTGTCATACGAAAGCCGCATCCAAACGCCAGTGTGAATGGGTCTACTCTCTCTCTCACTCGCTCGCTGTAGGTAACTGTAGCAAGTCACTCGCTGTCATTATGTTAACTGATATTTTAAAGCTGCTACAAATTAAATTCAGCTACAGAAAAAGCCTGAAACACTGGCAGCTAAAAAGCAGTACTGAGAGTCATGGTGAATGAGACCATGTATAGTCTCGAGCTGTCACTGTCCTGTTTCATCTTGTTTAGTCTTGCATGTTTTGTCTGAACGGGGCTGTCCACATTAGCTTGCCTGTCAGATGATTCACATTTTTTAGGTAAGGGGTTAAAAGGAACCGGTTTGCCTTAAAGTTCTACAAGGAAATAACCATTTGTCTTTGTTGGCTTGCATTCATACATAATGTAAGAGTCTGTTGTTTGCCTTTGCATAAGTAAATGTGAGAGTCAAGTATGTGTTTTTATATTGAGCTTACAATTGTTTTATTCAACATACAATCTACGTCTCAGGCTCTTGATCTCAGATATGTAGCCAGTGTTGTTTACGCCACCTTTTAGCAGAACTTAAGTCGTACTTGTTCCCCCACATTGCTGTTGGGTAACTGGAATTTTTATAATAGCTCAGATACATTCCACAATCTGTATTTGAATTTAAACAGAGTCAGTTTATGGGTGGGGCACAGACTCATGGGCTCCATCCCAACTAAATATTTACGTTAAACTGGCAGTAAACCGATCACCCATACCAAGTCCATTCAAGTACAGGCTAGAGGAAGAGAGACCTGACTGGCAACTTAACTTGAACCTAATAGCCAGTTGGATTCATCATTACTTTATATCAATAGAGAATATATTTCTATCTTTTTACTTAAGTCACTCTGTTTCATTGAAATTTAAAGTGCCATAGAACAATTTAGGTGAGCTCAAGCCACAATTATGAATCGGTTCTTTAAAGACTTCTGTGGCTTATTTCTATCGTAAACTACTGTGGCTTGAAAACACCTCACTTGTTATGTGTTTGTTCACATTTTTTGATTATCACATTATAAACTGTAATTTCACAGCAAATTAGAGTGCAACTGTCCAAAATGAGAGTGTAGACAACATGTAATTCAAGTTTTTTCTTCAACTTATCATTATGAATTTCATTGCACGGGCTATAAAATGATGACACCATTGGTGTTTTGACTGGTTCCATGTAAACCTTGCTTTCACTATGCAATTTTGTCTGCCACAAAAGCTCCCCTTAAGTGAAGCCTGGCAGCCCGGCACAATTTTTATCCGCTTCCATGTCTCCGTTACAGGCTAAGTGAAAGAATAAACTCACATTTTGTCCTGTGTTGGTTGAAGAAAATGGAAACGATGTGGTTGTTTTTGTCACGGCAGCAGCAAGAGTTGCCCAGTTGCAGAGGAGAGAGTGAGATGTCTACCAGGTTCTGTGTGTGTGCATTAGTAAGGTCCTTCTCTTTGCTCTCCAGGTCCATCCTGATTTAAGCAGGCAGCTGCTTCAGGACGGTTACCGTCTGGATGAGATCCCTGATGATGAGGACCTGGACCTGATTCCGCCCAAAGCCATGGGCTCTTCTGTGTGCTGCTGCTCGGAGGGCCCGTCCTGCTCCATGCAGTGATGCCGGAGCCATGACTTGAACCTTACAAAGGCTTGGCTCCAGCTCCTGTCCTGACATTAGTCACTGGTGGTGCCTGAGGCCTTTCTTTTTAACCCAGGACCACTGCTGTGCTGCCTGAGGACGTCAAGCTCTGAAGTCAAACTCCTGCTCATGCAGGACAGTGTACACTGAGAATACTCAGCACACAAAAGAAAAATGCGGATGGACATAAGAAGCCTTATCCACTGTGACCCCAAAGCTCTACGTATATTTTTATTTTCTTCTTTTTATAGAAGTACATAAGATGCTCACTATTGTACTTCTCCAAGGTGGCAGAGAACTTCATCATTTGGGAGATGTCTGTGTTGACCCAATGGAGAGCTGTCTTTTCTGCACTGGTGAATGGGTCTGCAGCCCTCTGACCATGATATGCATACACAAATGGTGTATTGTGTTTTTGGTGAATTGAATTTTCACAGTTATCACATGACACATTGACATTCCCTCACTATGGTTGCATTAACTGACTTTTTTGTTTTTTTACCTTGTCATTGAAATACATTTTTAAGTTGTATTCCTAGATGATATGACCACCAGGTCATTAAATATGACAACTATTCCAACATAACTAATAGGATGTTTTTTAATATGAAGCAGAGCACTGAATTGAAATAGTATAGGTGAGTGAAACCACTTCATTCCTTTATGTGTATGTCTGTTTTTTTTTTTTTTCCAGCGAATGTTACCATTTCAAAAACATGAAACAACCTGTAGATGACAGTCCTCTTCCTGTTTTCTGCTATGTGTCTAAGAAGACAAAGAGTTCATAACACTTTATATGTTGTTACTGAGCAAACTGCTACATACCAGGAGGGACTTGCTCATCCTCCACCTGTAGAAAAAATTGAAAAGCATAATGAAAGGTGGTCTTTTTAAAGTTATCCACTGTTTGAAAGAGTGAGACCAAATGTTACATTATTGAATATGGCAGATGAGGGGCTTAAGTGCTTTAAAAGATGAACTGATGAAATTTGATTGTATTAGACTTTACAATTCTGTATTGTAGAAATAAGTTTCAATCCAGTAACCAATGTCTGCCACTTCACAAAATATTAAAAGCATAAAAACAAAATCTATTAGCGATTCCTAAACAAGTCATCTTGTCAACTAGAGAGACATTTGTTTATGTCGTTAGATGTATGTGTTTCTTTTATTTATTTTTAATATGCTTTAGTGAAGACTTTGGTTTGAATTGGAAGAAGTCAACAAATTATTTACATTGATTACTTTTTTTCAATATTGATATGTAGCATTTTGGATTTGAACTCTGTTCAGCATCAGCTTCTCTACCACATTCCGATTTGGCAGATTTGTTACATCGTTTTATTTATTTATTTATTAGCATATTTGAGAGGGGGACACTAGAAATGGTTGTTACAAGTTAAAAAACAGTAAACAAAATTTGCATAAAGCTTGAGGTCTACACTTGTCATTTGTGACACATGTTTACACACAACAGTATAAACTGTGTAGGGATTATTCTCTGTTATGATGCCTCTGTTGCTGAAGATGGCAATCTTATAATTATAATTCTTTTCTTTTTCCATTTAAAAATGCATCTGTTCACTCATTCTACACTCTGGGTCATATTTTACTATTCATTATTGCTGATAGTTCTGAAACTGCATTAACAAAAGATGTTAATTATCAGAGTAAGTGACAGTGGTCACTGATTTAAGGAGATGTTGTGTGCAAGTGGGCTTTCACATACTTTGTTAAAAAATAAAATTGCACAACTGTTGGAGTGCATAGAGGTTTAAAGTCAGGTTAAATGTATTGCTGCTGTTTCACTCACCTGCGTTTGGTTTTAAGAGGGCGTAACTCTCATGTAAATAAATGGCATAGCTGAACACTTGACCACCATGAACTAGTAAAAGACAGGAAGGGGTCAGAGACATTTGGTGCAAGAAAAATTACGAACTTTGATTTGTACTTTACAGTTGGCATCAACTCACTCATTCAAATTCAGGAAGTCCATTTTGTTGAAAATGTCACATCACTAACAGATGTTATGTACACCATCTCCTCACAGCGCTCTGCGGTTGTCATGGGAGTGATTCAGGAATAAAAGCTGATTCTGCAATTACACTCAGTGAGAGTCGCGTGATAAACGTGTGAGGTGAAATGCTTTAAATGTAACAGCTGGATTATGAGTGTATTGATCCCGGCCCTGGCTTTGCACGATGTTTTTATGTAGACTAATATTGCACTTAACACCAGTGGTCAGTAGCAAGTACACTTGACTCACCTGTACTATGCAACTATTGGAACAATCTGCTTGTTTAACTACATTGTGACGACATAGTGTTATTGAGTGATAAACGCAATAACTGACTTATTTTATAATGGTCAACACTAGTCCTCTTTTTATTTGATTGTACTGTTTTTTTGTTTCACATTATTGAATAAAACTATTATCTACACTTACATGTGTGGGCCTGTGATTCTAATTAAGACTTATCTCTGGTAGTGCTTATTAAGGAGATGGTATGTCAGTGGAGGTTATCAATTATGGGATGTGAATGAGTTTTATCTATGTGGTTGGTTTATATAAAACACAGTAACCACAATGAACGTTGTTGTTGTTGTTGTTTCCACAAGATGGCGGCGTGGGGCTATGCTGCAGACTCAGTGCAACATCTGTTGCGCTTCACTGTAAGTCCCCATGAGGTGATATGTATTTTAATTATTGCATTATAATATTTGTCACGTTCAGAGAAAGATTTGATAGATTAACTGAAATATTGACAATACTTGGCAAGAGACCAGTCTCTATTGGCAAAAGATAGATCTCTAAGCATGCAATTTGGCTTTAAATATATAAATATAGATTCAAATATAGCATCTTTGTCAATTAATATTTATATATTAATATATTGCATTAATTACTTTGCTTGACCCCATATAACTTGAAAGCTTTAAAACGTAAAATACTTTTGATACTTGTGATTTTATGGCTTTTAGCGTATTGCTTTCTCTATTTAGGCTTCTCGGTGCTTAGTTTTACAAATGAACATATGTATATGAATTCAGTAATTAAGAAATTAAACGCACTTGATAGGAGTGTCATGAAACAGCAAAGGCAGGGGGACTTGTTGCGGTGGCTGGGCGGGCCCAATTCTGTAGTACGCCATGTGTGGGGGGGGGTCAATTGAAGGGGAGGAAGAAAAAAAAAAGGCGAGTGAAGGGAGTTACCTCAGCGCTCTCCGAGATATGAGATCGGGCTATCTTCCAGTCGCTCCCCCTTTCTATTAAAGAAGAAAATCACGAAAGTAAGTCAAGTGGGGCAAGAAAGCAGGAAACACGGCCACAGTTGGAGCGGTCGGCCAGAGAAGAGCTCTCAACGTCTTTCTGCCGGCGGAGCCGTTGAGATCGTCACTGCATGCACAGTACTGCTGCCCCCGTGCGCGCGCGCGTGTGTGTGTTTACAAGTGTTTGAACGAGTGCCACAAACGAGGGGAAGAAGGAGGATAAAGCCAAGGAAGGAGGGATGGTGGACAATTCAGGCAGTAGTAAGGCACAAATGGTGAGTCGTGGTCCCTGCTTGGCGTCCCTCTTCGTTAGTCTGACCTGTGACGAGCTGTAATATCCTCCGAAAGACGCAGCTCGACCGCCTTTTATTTACGCCGGATAGTAGCTAGCTTGACGTTACACTCTCCATAGGAAAAAGAAGAGAGAAAACTTTCAGAACTAATTGTGTCCTTTATGGTAGGTAACTTTACGCTTATTTTATAATCCCACTCACATATTTTTAGAGGAAGTAAAAACGTGAAAAGGCCAAATGTGCTTGTTTGTATGGTGACTTTTCCTAAAACGTATAGCGCATACGTTATCCACGTATTTTGAGGATGTGGCAGCTAAGTTAGCTAAATGCGGAAAAGGTGTCACATTTTTTTTTACATTCTTAGCAGATTTTTCTTCTCACTGAAGTGGTTATTTCTCTTACTCATAGGGCTTGAGGTCAGTTTACATTTCTTTTTCTTTTAACATGTAAGTTTCTGCTGGAGGCTGTTTGGAAACCAGTTTGGGCAAACATTTGCTATATTCATGGACATTTGACTGCCCTTACTATAACACGGTGATGTTAGTTGGGGCCAGTTGTGCACCCCCTGCTCCGATAAAGCCGTTTAAATGTGTTATTGGATGTCTTTATAATGCATTACCGCACGTGTCCTACAAAAAAGCGAATTGTTAAAATCTTCATTTGTTTTTCCGTGGTTGGTTGCTGTTGTGCCTCATGTTTAAGCGTTCAGATGTGATATCTGTGTCGACCCTGTGTCGATCTTTAGGGTAACTTCAGTTTTTATTTATAGAAAAGGTTACTTTGTTGTGAGCCTGGTAGCATAACTGTGGTTTCAGTGTGAATTTGAGTGTCATTTCCTACTTCATTGTTTCTTGCTTTTACACACGTTCTGATTTGAATATTTGTAGAGTTAAGGTGTAAAAGCTGGGGGGCCTACATATTGTATTTATTCATATGAGAAAATAAAGTTCCGATTTATTCAGGTGATGCTCAGGATTTTTCAACTTTTGACTCAGTGGCACTCAGCTCCGGCCCGAGGTTCAGGGAGTTACAAGTTAACAGGTTTTACTACTACGAGAACCTGATGAAAATTATTGGGTTGAATCATCTGTACTTTGTTTGAGAATCTATGTTTAAATTACCCTTTGTTTCCATTGTGACATTGATTTTTTTTGGGGGGGGGGTGCTACACATGCCCCATTTTATCCTGTTTAATGAGATAAAGGAGTAATTAGATTTCAGTATATGGTAGGTCATCCATGACTCCTTCTCTTTCCTCCCACAGCCCAGCATGTCTCAGGAGCCTGGTGTAGCCTTTCCTCAGAGCACCTCTACAGGGGGGATGAAGCTGGAGGCAGTAATGGAGCAGCTCCAGCGCCAGCAGCAGGCCCGACTGGAAATGGAGCGCAAGGAGAGGAAGCTACGAGAGGCCCATATCATGTATGCTCAGCAGGTCGCTGCCCAGCAGGCCATCCTGGCGGCTGCCCGGGCTTCTGGGGCCAGCTTCATGGGCAAGAGCCTGGCTGGAGGGGTCCCTGGTGTTGGGTTGCCTCCCCGGATGTCCAATCAGAGTAGTGTGGACTCAGAAAGAGAGGATGACGAGGACAGAGGCCGGGATTCTGGGGATGATGATGACGACAATGAGATGATGGAGGGGGACGAGGGCAGTGATGAGGATGAGGGAAGTGCCAGTGGTCTGGAGTTCCTCCGCAAGCAGACCCTCGCTTTGCAGCAGAGTGCCTCCCGCATCCAGGCCCGTCCGTTTGGCAGTTACTCTGCATCGGTCCCCCAGCGGGCTGCATCCCCACCTGTAAGAGTGAAGCAGGAACCTGACGAGGGCCTGTCTCCTGCAGGTCCTCACTCTGCTACCTCTCCTAACGGACAGGCTGACTGGGGCTTTGATGATCACTTCAGACAGGTTAGTGCCTTGGCTCCTTGCCACACTGTTTCTTCTTGATTGCATCAATTCTTGTTTTGGTCTTTTCCCAGATATGTCTTCCCAAACATTGCCCCTCAAACTAAAACCAGCCTACTGTCATGTAAAACTGTACAAAATGTGTACAATGACATTATCGCTAAGGATTTCCCTCAGCTGATTCACATCTATTTTACTTAAATTCAATGAGTCAGCACAGAGCTACTAAATCAAAACAATGTTGTTGACTGTGACCCAAAGGAGTTAGGCTTTTCTCAGTCCAACGATCTCCCATTGAGCTTTGTTTGATTTCTTAGTACAGCCACCTGCTGTGAGCGACTGCCTAATCTTGACTGTGGGACAAACCTCTCCAGCAGTATCTTTGTGAGAAACTTCAGATCTCTGTGGATGGTTTACCGCCGATTGGCTTTTGTGGCAAAAAAAATCCTCCTAAGTGACTCCTGGCAGAGGGCCAGGCTGGGGCGCAACATGTTCACACTCACTCTTTCTCTCCCTCTGCGCTCACATTCTGTCTCTGTGTGTGTGTGTGTGTGTGTGTGTGTGTGTGCGCCTCTCACTTTCTGTCCCTCTTGGCGCTTTGCTCAGCCTCGGGTTTGGCTCTGATCCAGGTAACGGAGTCAGGCAGGGCTGCTGCTGTGAGGCTGTGGGTGGCTGGCCGGGTCAGCACGAGGATTTTGGGTGGGTGGGAAGGTTGGATGTAGTACACAGTAGCAACCCGTCGCACCCCCCTCCAAGAGTTTCGGCTGTGTGCCAAGTGCACTTTTCCTTGAAGGTAAATATTTCTTCAGCACAGAATTACAGAACGGTGGAATGCCAACTGGGAGCCAAGCTGAGCTACATGCGGTTTAGCATCATAGCTTGGGACATAGCAAGTTAAAGAGGGCTCAGCAGCCTAAGGGTGATATAAAAAGCACTGGTTGCACAAGAGTGGGCTGTGTCAGAGGACATATCTGAGCTTGATCAGTGGGCTCGACTATCATGTTTCTGGATTTTATTACTGTCTATTTAAAGACAAATGTCTTTGAACGTTGCTTCGCTGGACTACAAATTAAGGGAGGTAGTTGTGTAGAGTTGGGAGGAGTATCAGCAGTAGTAGTTGTAATTTTAGAATAGTTGTATACCCACGAGAACGTCTGCCCTCACAGGGATCTGCAGGAGATGATTTAAAACATCATTCTAATATGAACATTGTATGAAATGGGAGTTTCCCTGCATTGTTTGAGCTGCTTATTGTCTCCAGAGGTGTCACAGAGAGTGGAGTAGTATTATTCTGTGAGGTGGCCTGGCTTTGTGTGAACGTTGTCAGAACAGAAGATCACAGCAGTCGAGTTGTAGTTGACCAGTGCCCTATCTGAGGCCTGGTGTCTTTTATTAGGAGAGGTGGGCTCAGCCTGGGGGTTGGGGGAGGCATTATGGGACGAGAATTGGTCTGGCCTTTTTTTGTTTCCTCTCTTTTATCTTTCCTGTCATTATGTCAGCTCTGCAGTATTTAATGACGGCTCATCTCTTCAGGCAGTTTCAGGTTGCACCACTGTAGGGGGGAGGGGGACAGTGGAGGCAGGGGAACTGTTTTTTTTTTCTTTTTTCCTTTTTTGATGTCATTGTCTTCGAGAGGCCAGAGAGAAGCCGGGCAGATGCCACAAATACCAACCCCAGTAATAATGCAGGGAGCACATTTATTATGTTCTAAAGGCTGTGACAGGGGGGATAGGATGACTAGCTAAAAAAGACAGATGTACA
The DNA here is from genome assembly GCF_900880675.1 of Sparus aurata. NCBI lineage: Eukaryota > Metazoa > Chordata > Actinopteri > Spariformes > Sparidae > Sparus > Sparus aurata. The sequence goes on along the minus strand of NC_044190.1, from coordinate 9,490,133 downwards.
GAAGCTCATTTACATGAACATTTACATTTCATGTCACCAGTTCCAACGGGTGGAGGCTTTTACGCAAAGCACCATATGTATATGATTACTCTTGTGCTCCATAGCAGACCATATTTGAAGAGTGAGGCTCTAGATTTTGTCCAGAGCACCATACAGGAGAGACTAACAGAATAAAAATGTCAGTTTCACATTTCATTCAACTTTTGTTGCAATTTGATTAACTGTTAATGACTGTTAATATTATATTATGAGCTGAAAGACATTAAACTAGGTATAAACTTAAAATCCATTTTTTTAATTATCCTTATACGGTAGATTTTAATATCGAAAATAGAAAAAAGCATGATGACCATCAATTGTCACAGCTCAGTATTTGTTCAACAGTGTATCGCTGGAACCTGAAATGCAACTGATATTGATGATTGCCAACTGTTTGTTGTATCTCCAAGACATTTGTTGGAGTATTAACATAGAGATGTTAACGTAATGCAGACATGAACAACCAGTGCATATCGATGTCATAACAAGGTAATGTTTGCTTGTATGTAATATGTCTCACCCAGAAGCAACACTTGACTGACAACCATTTGATTTAGTCCTTCCTGTAATCCGGAGTGTTTTCAGTGTATATGAGCCGTGAGGGCCCATACAGGTCAAATGGGAGTGGACAGACATGGGTAGTCAGTGTTTTCGTGTCAGTGATGTATGTGTGGTGACCTCAGCCCTGTCCTAAACAGCAGAGTAAATAATTGTCAAACAAGGGGTTGGACAAAGGTGTCGCGTGGAGAGAGAGACAGGGCAGGCAGTCGTATGGCCTCAGCACTCTGGCCTCTGCCGCAGTGGGACAGAGGCTGCCTGACCCCTGTAATCCACCTCCCCACCCCTCCTGCACACATACACACACACGGACACACACAGACATGCCTATAGACCCCTCCACTCCTTGCGATAATCCTTGTGTGATTAATAGAGTTTTAATCACGCCTGCGGAACACAGATTTTCTTGTTTTCTAGTGTATGTGTGGTGAAATCGCTTTAGTTGGATTGGCTGCATGTTGTAACAGAGATGTTGTGTGGTATGCTGCAAGCGGTGTGAGTGCCATGGCTTTTGTTCCACAGATTTACAAGTTTTACATACAGCATGCTGTTTGTTCCTGTGCAACCCTGCCTTCTGACAAGTGAGACAAAGTGGAGGCAGCAAGCAGAGTATGTCTACATTTGCATTGTTGTAATCACATAAGGAGAGGGATGACAAGTCAAGAGGTAAAGAAACTAGCTCTAGTACTTTTTCTTATCACATCACTGGGCTTAATAGTAAGTCTTAGCAGGCATAAAACTAGACATCAAGTTGACAGATTGCTGGCCACATTTTAATTGTTTCTGATTGTGGTGTTGGTGCTTTGGTGTAATAATCTCCTATGACTCAATGCAGAAAATCATATTAAGAATACATTACACAATGTGGTTCTCTGTCATTGTGTCACAGCCAAGAGCGTTAGCCTTGTAAATACTGGTTGTAAATTTGCATGGTACTGTATTTAGCAGGCTCAACTATAAGAGGCTGGATAATTACCCCCTGCTGCCTGATTAGATTTGTAGTCTCTAATTTTGGTCGGATAAGAGACCTTTTTAATCTCAAAATGTTGTAAACCATCCTTTCAAAGCAAGTAAATCCGTGCAAGCATTTTCCTCTCAGAAAAGAAGAAGGCAGAACCAGTCTTTAACTTGAATCAGGGGTACCAAGAAAAGTGGTGGCCCACAAGGGCAACCAGACCATAGTCGCTGGGCATCTGTTGCTGCTCGGCCCTGCCATCTCTTGCCGTCCCCGAGCCATACTGCTGCTGCTCAAGCACTGAAGCTTGTCTGTTGAGCCAGCGCTGTTGCATAATTTAGCTGTCGCCCCAGCAACACATCAGCCAGGAAGTGGGGAGCTGCACGGCTGCAGCGCAGAGATCAATAAGGATTGTGTGTGAGCTTTTAGAGGCAGGAATGTTTGGCCTTGTTTATGGTTCATTTATGATAAATGAGGTGGACATTGTATTTAGCAAATGGACTCAAGTTTTCATTTTGACAGTGGAACAGCTCTACCCTGGTGCACCAGGCTATAGCTATAGTGGCGCTGGGAACATTGCTGGATGTGTGAGAAATGTACAACATTAACACCATGTCTGTCAGTAGTGTTGTGGTGGGAGCCAGAAGCCTTTGTTTCCTTGTGTGTATGCTGAATGAGCCAGCCTGACCTGGTTTCTGCCTTTTGAATCTTATGTTGGTGTATTACATGCCATAACTGTCAGTGGGTTTTAAATGGTCTACTTAGTCTTATTCTGTTTGCTGGACCTCCTGATGTAATAAGGATGGAATTACCGCCTGACCCCTGTTTGTACAAACCGTCTGCAAATGGAGGTCATTCAAATGACAAATAAAGAGCAAGGCTGAAGTCCAGTTAATCATGTTGGAGTGCTTCTTCAGAATAGAAACCTGACTTTAATGTGTGAGACCTGTATTGTCTCTGTCATGCTCAAACTGTTGAGCTTCACAGGGAATTGAAAACATCAACACTTACTGTTTTCTCTTCCGCTGTGAATATTGACAAGGATGCGTTCATATCACTCTGATTACATGTTTTACCTGATCAAGAGTCAGAGAATGCTATCGTAAACTAGCAGTGAAGGACAAACTCATATGTATCTGTAAGTACATTGGTAACTATCGACACAGTGTACATGCAGATAAGTTCCTTTTATTAACTTTTTTTTTGCTATTATTGTATAGCAGTTCAGCCGTTCTTTTATTACAGTTTTTGACAACTACAAGGAAAAGTGAGAGTTAACAATTTGATCTTCTATAATCAAAGAAAAGGGAATGACTTCTAAATCATCACAAATGTGTTGTTAATGTGTCCAGAATGCACAGTCATCTTATTTTTCAAATATTCTATTTCATTTCTTCTTTCTAATGTAAATCTATTTACTATATAAATGGTCCTTTGTCATTGTCGTCCTTTGTGGCTGATTTCATGGCGAGAAAAATTCTATTACTAATGGCATTTGTGATTAATGACCCAGACACTAAATGGTTAACCTCGTTTTCCAAATTTGCCCCCTTGGCTGCATCAGTGACCGCAGTACATGTCTGATTTTAGTTCACTGTTGTGAAATTCCTCTTAACATTTTAGCTGACGTGCGATCTTCCTCTGTTTCCCTTCTTGTAACAATTATTAAATCAAAACATGATGTGCTTTTGTGGTGCTTGTTGAAAAAAGGGGTACATTTGCATTTGTTATGTTTAAGTGTGTTCTTCGAACACTGAAATAATTTTAAATTAAGGGTCTTTTCCCAAGGTGGATTTTTTAAAGTCCAGCACTAACAGACTGAGGTGAGTTGTGGTGTAAACACATTCATTCATATGGTGCGGTGCTCCTGGGTTTTCCAGTTTATTACCGCTTTCCCACCTAAATCAGAGTGTCTACACAGGTCTTTTAAATACGGGTCAACCCGCTAAAAAATCTCATATTGACCCCAGTCCCACTTACCGCAGGCAAGGCAGCCTGTCTGTGATTTTTATCTTAAATTTCACTTTGTATGTCACAAATGACTCATTTCATTGTCATAATTTGAGCCATTTGGTCCAATAACCTGTTAACCATGTTCTATCTAATGTTGATAAAACGTCATCGCTTTGCGTGGTGGAATTTGGTGTGTTCACGCAGTTCTTCCCTGGGTACACCCTAGGTCTACTGCAGAGTCGATTGACCTGGGTGTAAATGCAGAGTTTACACATTCCCATTGCACACAAAAGCCAGATCTTAGTGTGTTTAAGTGGGATTTTTGACCAGTGGAAAAGGGGTATTAGTTTGTAGATTAATGCTGTGTGAACTTTGCTTTGCCTCATAAATAGTAGGCATTTGCTGGTGGGTTGGATGGAGACGACCGGGCTTTTAGCTCTGGATTGCCTTTTTAATGGCATTTTTCTGATTGATGGTACTCATTGTCAGTGCACCCCGGCCATTATGGCTGTGGTTGAATTGCTATTGGGATGGAAACAAAGGACCCACAATTGCACAATTAGTGCTGCGTAATTATATTTTGCACTTCCAGTTTCCAGGAGAGTCTATGTAAAGGCAATATTGAAACATTTTACTTAATTTGTCTATTAATTGTTGTATAAAAAATTGTCACATATGAAAAGTCTGACTAAGTTTTACAAATCAAACTATCAATCAATTAATGAAGAAAACAATCAATGGATGAATCCATTAAATAAGGAAGAGTTTTAGTCCTCTACAAAATCATTTAAGAAATGAAAAATGGCTCTACATCAACAAACTTTAGCAGTAAAATCCTGTTTTTAATGGATGATTTATGATAATATAATCATATGATATTTAAAAGTAAACAGTCTGCATAATTTTTTACTTTTGATTTTAACTTGTAAAGCAAATTTCCTTGATTATATTTCTAAATTGTTACTTAAGAGTGTTTTTACGGTTTTGCATTAGTATTTCTTATAAGTAAAGGATTTGAGTACTTCCCCTACTATTGCCCGTCTATTAAGGTAAATAGACACTTAATGATGAGATTAATTCATGTAGTTACTAAGTTTTTTAACAAGTTATGTTCACACACCCACAGTCTACACCATTGTGTTTCAGCCCTGCCAGCCCTTTATGTCAGAGTATAAACTAGGGCTGATCTGAGTGCTACCAAGCTTCCTCCATTGCCGTGGTGGTCAATGTCCAAATCCATGTTCGAATATTTGTTTTCTCCAGGTGCATTAACATGGTGATGCAAGTTTGACCCTTCGTACGTGAGCGCGTCAGTTTCATACGGGGCAACACATGCTCCCTTGTCAAGTGGACTTTCTAAATGTTGTAGGCAGTGATAGAATAGACGGTGGGAGGCATTTCCTGTCCTTGTCTGTCATTAGACCTTTAATTACTATACTTGCTATAATTCATTTCCCAAATAGCATAAAATATAAGTAATTGCTGCGAATTTGAGGTCACTGTTGAAGCTTTGAATATTTTACCCAAAAATGGTATTCAGGATAGCCCAAGTGCCAGTCAGTGAGAGGCAGAGTTAGGACTTCGCAACCCTGAGAAAAAAAGCTTTGCCTCCTGGTGTGTTAGAGAAGTATCAGCACGCTGCCGCAGTCACAGAAAAAAGTGCTTGATGCTGTATGGGGTAGTTTAGTTACTTTAGTTAGACTTAACATGGCTTTATTATAAACTTATTATGGAAAGGCCATGCATTGTGCTGGATTTTATGAGCAATAGAAAGACCGCAATAAAAGAAATAAAACTTCCCTCTTCAGGCAATGTTGCCTGTGTGTTCTCCTGCATTCTTCACGTCAAAGTGTGAAACTTGAAATGGATAAACGTTCCCAGCAGAAACGCAGAGAGTGGATAACCATAGCAACGGTGAACAATAAGAGTTTTCGAAGAATTGCTGTACAATTATTGACAGTCATTGCATGCTGCCTTCACTGTGCAGAATCAAAGCAAAACAAAAAGTGGTCAATCTACGCAGGTTATAGTTAAGACAGTTGTAGTTGTTGTTGTTGTTGTTGTAGTAAGCAGGTTTATTCAGCGACCCACCAATGGCAGTTAAACTCTTTTTTAAAATTTTTTAAATGTGTAGAATATTGAGTGGTGGTTGTTAATTGTTGACCTTGTAGTATGGCAGTCTTTGATGCTAGTGTGCAACAATGCTGGCTCAAGTAACCAGAACTTGATCGACTGAGATTTGAAAAAATCTATATTTTTTATTATTATTATTTTATTTAAATTTTTTGGGTGCATAAGTGTAGATGGCAAACATCTCCAGTGTGTGGGAAAATAATCATGTGGCATGTTCATATTTACCTGAATCAGTGTGGTGTCATTAAGGTGTAATCTTGCTCCGATAGACCATGTTTCATTTTGTGCTGACCCGCTCTTAACAGCCACGTGTAGACGATTCCTCCTGCCCAGAAATAGAGGTATTGAATTTAGTAAGGAGATGAAGGGGGAGGAAGAGGGGGGAGGAGATGTTATGGAAGGAGAAGCAGGGTTAGTGGTCTGGCTCAACACACTACACTGCCCCACCCAGAGGAAACATTCCAGACGGAATTAAAGAGTTAACTCTTCAAACAGTGAACATTCCCACCGGGGGCTCCCAACAAGAGACAGGGGGTTTGATGGGGGTGGGTGGGTGGGTGCTTGTCCGTGTTGTTGTCAGGCCCCTGATTGGTGATCTTTCAATTCATTTCACTCAGTGTTGCAGGGGCTGTAAAAGAAGAAAGCCAAAAGGCCTGAATGGGAGGAGCTGGCTGGGAGGGCCCGTGGGTGCAGGCAACACTTTTTTTTATTTGTCTGAGTCCCAAAGGGCACATCTGCTGCTGGCAGACGGGAGGAGGCTTTTTGTCGTGGGTCCAGTCCTGTCACCTTGTCCTGGTCAAACACAGCACTAATTGGAAGTGTCTAGTCTCTTATGATGATTTTGCCATCCACACACAAGACTTCTGGATTTAGCATGTGTTAGTTTATTCGTTCATAGTCATGGTCCTGCATCCTTGAGATGACCATGTCAAATGTAATCACAGTGACCTTCGTCAAAATGCAGGATTGTTAACACTAATAGTTTGATCTGAAATCCACACAGTTAATATGGGTTAGATAGCCACCCAATCATCCTAGATTGAGAAACGTCTTTTTAAATGGAGCACTGTGGTCCCATGGTTTGAAATTATTTGTATTTGTAACACATCACATCAAGAGCAATGTATTCTCACCCAAACATATTGTTTTCTATCATCACAGCTGTGCAAATAGAAACATGTCAAACATTAAATCCTAAATTAACATTTGATTTACTGTATCAGTAAATGTGGTGATCTGGCCCAAAAATAATATCAGTGTATTTTATCACAGTCATGATCCTCAAATGCAATCTTTTTTCTCAATTTGAAATGTGCTGTAGACTGTATCCAGACTTGTAGCTTATGAATTCCTCCATTTGCAATATAGCACTACAGATTTATTTATTTATTTATTTATTTATGCACAAACACCTGCCATGCTGACTGCTATAACCCACATCACATTGTCTACTATACCTTACCCAAGGAAGAGCCTTGTTAAGTAATCAGTTCAGTTAGCAAAGCCATCAAATTGACTCCATCACTCTATTGGTTTTTTCAAATGGTATGGATCCACTAGTCAGTGAGGTGTGATATGAAGTTTGGATACAGAAGTAAGAGGACCTTAAATGCAGTGATCTCTACAATTCGCCTGAGAAGTAGATTGTAGTCGCCGTCAAGATGAACCACAACCCAAAATCATCATAGTCCCATAGTCTTAATTTTAGATCTTATTTAGACTTATACCACCATCCTCATATCTATACCCTCCTCAGAGAGACAGAACATGCAGCTGTTGCAACACTGAAATGCTCATTTCCCTAGTGGTTTTATTATCTGTATGCTCTAGTGATTTTAGGCAAACATTTGTAGACATGTTTGCGTAAATTATGCCTCTTGAAGTTTGAGTGTTCCAATCAAATCCTACATTACATGCAGTACGATGGGAAGTGTAGCATAAGGCACAAGTCTGATGTGTTTCTCTCAATAGACCCAATTCATTTTGATTTGCCAAGTGTACCTATTAAGAGCACATGGTCTTGTCTTTGTTTTTTAAGGTGTCTGACTTTCAGCTCAAGTAATCGCTCCTGCAGCATCATGCAAATTACCTCTTAGATGACCCCTCATGCGCATTGGCACTGAGGGCCACACTGCTCGTCTCAATTTAATTGAATTGAAAGGCCAAAATTCTCACATTTAAATGCAAATGGTGCTTGTCCATTAGAGTTGTCACACTTTTTTCCCCAAATCGACCCTGGAGGATTGACTTCCTTGCTTCTAATGGAAACTGAGCTACTGATGCCTGCTGTAATTTGATCAGTTGGTACTGAAACCACAAGCCCCCCTCCCCACACCATTGCTGATTCCATTCGTCCTTTACAACCACTCCCACTCAGCATATCTCAACACCTGCTCTTTAATGAAGGCAAACAGAGAGAGAGGAATAGCCAAATGAAACAAAGACATCCACCAACCTTTTTGGCAGCTGCATGGAAATGGATCCAAGGTCATATGACACTGTTGAACAAAGTCTCCTTGAGTTTTACATAGGCTGACTGAATGTAGTGATATATACAGTACACATGTATACAGACTACTGTTCACACGTTGCAGTGACCTTTGGCACAGTATGTAAAGTCCTGTTGTCCTTGTAACATGTATGCTCTTTATATACTGTGTATTGAACTTTTTCACCTGCACTCACATGATCATTGTTGGATATCTTAATGAATTCTGACGATCCATCCAAAACAAAGCTTTGCTCGATTTTTCCAGTATGTTACCTTTTTAAGCTTAACATATTCCTAAGTGTAACCATTCTTTTTCATTATTCACCTCACAACTAATGGACAACAATATAATCATTAAAGGTATTCGAAAACTGTCATCACGTTTAATGTTTTTCGACCCTGTTGTCAATGTAATAACTACATTTCAATATGGTTACTCAGTGATACTTAAGTACTGTGACAATACTTTCAATTAAAAGTACAAACACTGTTTGCATTTTTAATTGAAAGTATTCTCCTTATCAAAGAGTGTAAACAAAACCTTTATTTCATATGATTTCATAAAGAAGTCAATTTCTCAAATGTAAAATGTTGCCTGAAACCAAGGAGCTGTGGTGTATAAGAACTTTGCTTGAATAAAAGAAAAGAAATCTACAAAATTACATGAATCACAAATCCGCTTTTGTTACTGGACACATTTCAATACTCTATTAACAGATTTCAGTTAGTACCAAAAAAGTATTGAGGTTCGATATGCTTAATCCATGTAAATTGACTTCCCAAAGAAAAACATTTAAGATGGTTTATGTTGTAGCAATATTCACATTGTAGGACTGCTAAATGTAGAAGTTATTCTGCTGTTCTTATGCTGACTACTTGGATATTGTTCATAGCATTCAGGAGAATGATTGAGGTAATTGGCAAAATGGTTCATGCTTTATGAAATTTTGACCTGCTGACACTTAAATAACCAGTCATTGTCTGTCTCTTCTTACCAAAAAATAGCTGAAATGAACAAAAGAATGTGATCTGCTAGGACACAAGTAATTTTCAACATTTAGTGCAGGTAATATATTAATTAATGGACATGGATTGGCCTTTATATTGAAGACATTTATTAAATTGAAATAGCTCTGATCTGCCGTACAGTACAGCAGGGTTGCTACGTACAGAAAATAACACAATGTAACACTATGGTTGTATAAGAATATTATTATTATTATTATATCAATAGTTGTTGTTGTTGTTATCATCATGCCTTAAAACACCCCTTGAAGCAATGAGAATGAAAAGTTTTATTTGTTTAGCACATTATTATAAAAATAATACGTGAAATTTTACTAACGCTAATATAGTAGCATTTAACACCTTAGATTGTCAAATGTACATGGTATGGGTTAATACCTGTCGGTTTCCATTCAACATTATTTAAAATCGGTATACCGTTGCAACCATAGGCAGCAGTTGTTACAGAATTGTTTGCAGTTGGATGTAGGCTGTGTGTGTCATATCAGGGCTTTGCTCCTTGTAGAAAGGGCCAGGCAGTGAGGAGGTGTGGAAGTGATGAGTGAGAGTTGTCTATTGTTAGTGGCTTTCTTGGCTGTCTTCTATCTTCTGCTTTGGCTGGGCTCCAGGCTGGTGTCAGGACCCTGTAGGTGCTAACTGGGCCACTGTGTCAAGGCCCTTGGGTAAACACAGCAGCTGACTGGGACCTTCAACGGAGCCTTGCAGTGGAGAAGGATATGAAAGTGGTGCAGGAGGCTTTTCTGTCTGCACAGTCATCGCGCTGCCTGCCAAAATCTTGTGTAGTTTATACTACCATGTGGCCAACTTGTGTGTCTGCCAAGTTTTCAAACATCGGCAGAGCGTAATCGTGTGCTTGTAAGAGGGAGCTACCAGCAGAGGAGGAAGGAAGAAAAAAAAGCTCTTGGCTGCTGCCCAGGAAACGTCACATTACACTAAAAGCAATGTGTTCACAGCTCAGCTTCCAACATTTACATTCTACATTCATCCTGCAAAGCCGCTCACTTCCTGAATCACAGTCTTCACTTGCAACCAACAGTAAGCAGTATGTCTGTCAAAGCCAGTGACTGGTAATCCTAAATGTTGTGCCATTGTACACAGTGTTCCATGTAGGAAAAAGACATCATTCCATTTAGCATGAGCAAAGTCCTGTTTGTAATATAGTGATTCATTTACACAATATTTTAGCGAGCAGTCTTTTTGTCTTTTGAAAAAAAATCTCTGTGGAAGATCCAATGCTCTCTGCTTCTTTTCTCGATAAAGTCATTTTGAAATATGTTATACATGTGTTTCAATATTTACATTAAGTAATGAAATATAACAGCTAAGCAAATTGATTTCTATCAAATTGTCATATTTCAAGGAGTGGAATTTAAAACAAACCGGCTTTTATTCAATGCAGCATGTTGCTTAATTCTATGAACAAAAAATAAATACCTCAAACTAGGGGTGCACAATTCATCAGAATATTTTCCAAATCACAATATGGTCATATGCAATATCCAAATATCATCGTTCGCAGTCAATCATGAATCATAAGGCGATGGTAATATCTAACTAAATAATAACAAAATGATTTTCTTTTAACCAAATCATGTAGCCCTCCCTCAGACTCTACACTTAATATTTATGATCAGTTTTTGTATTTAGCTGTACTGAAGTAAACTGTTTCAGAGTTTGATTTGAGAAAGTGAAATGCAGCTTTTTAGATGAATGTTTACAGCACACAAACTGTTGGATTAACCACTTGTATTGAATTGAAAGGCTTGCAAATATCATTGAATCGTTTCAAATGACAAAAAACACACCACGCTCTGAGCTGAGGCCAATCTGGTTAATAGACAATCACACTGTGAATAGTACTATGGACCATGTCAACTGCAGTCAATAATTTCAAAAGCCATGTTAGTAAATGATTAAAGAGTGGCACAGAAAATTGAATTATTAACAGCAGGGTCTACAGTGCAGTGTAGGTTGTTATAAGATCTATATCTTTTAGCTTGAGGTTATCAGAAATGTGGCTCCTTTGTTTGGTGTCCTTCAGTGTGATAGACTCTGTAGTGCAGATCTTTACTTTCAGTTGCACTTGACAATAGAAATGAAATCTTCCTTCTCTCATCAAACTTAAGTGGGATCTTTCTATGTCTGAAATGTACATAGTGTGCATCAGATCTCAAGGCTCTTTTCTAACAAACATTGGCATATTAATGTGGAACACGGTTCAATAATGTTTGTGGCAGATTTGGGATGTCACAACCCCCAGTGGAGCCAGGCTTGATTAGCCAGCCATCTGGTCAAACAAAGACACCTCAGGTTTTCCTGCCCTAAATAAACGTGATTAGAAAACCTGAGGAAGCTCCACGCTTTCAGTGCAGTGGTCATATCATTTGTTTAAAAAAGTGGTAGCAACATTTTTGGATTGGAACAAAGTCTGGAGGCAGTATTGTTTTTAGTTGATCACCCATACTTTGGAATCAGACATTAAGTAATGCATATGCACTTTACTTGACTGAGCATCCATATTAAACTGTCAAGGCAAATTAGATTACCAAATAGAGCTATTAGAACTATGTATCGAGGCATCATGATTTGAAAATCATTATTTAAAGTATTTGGTTTCAACAGTAATGACATATAGGCTAGCTGTGCACCATGAGAGCAAAACTAAATTAAATAAGGTTGAATGTAAATGATGTACTGTGCAAACATCTGCTTTCCTGTAAGTCGGTGATTGGAAATGGTATATCTTTGTATTTATTGGTTTTACTAGGTTCAGTATGCGCTGTATTATATTCAGTACTGTCTGTTTGCCCTGTAATCTATATCATACTCCCTACTGCTACAACAACCCAATTTCCACATGGAAATCATTACAGTTCTATTTAATCTGATCATATATACACAACTGCTGTGATGTCTGCTTATGGGTTTAACCAAAGCTTAGACCAGCAGTAAGCAAGCAGGCAGGTGGTTTCTGCATCTTCAGGCTGTCAACAATGTAAATATGTAATTTGAATAAGCATAATGATTTACCTGTCAAATATCATTTCCTCTGAAACCTGCTTATGTATAAAGGTGACTTTTACAGTGTATCTGTGGTTGTAAACTTGGTCAGGCTGAAAGGAGACAGTACATGTTAACATATATCTTAAGGGTTAACCAATGATTGATAAATCACTGCTAAAATTTGATCAAAAATATGTTAACGAACAACTGATACAAGTGGCACCACATTTTTTTTAGGTGTTGCCTGTTGATACAGTCAAGCAATGTAATGCATAATGTCATGAGTGTTTTTTGTATGTCAGTCATTACACAATAAAAGGTAACCAGTTCAGTGATACTGCTAATTCTGTTAGCATTGCTGTAGGTACCTTAAATGGTAACATTCTTGAAATGACACACTATTCAGGGCCAGTTTGCAAATATCGAAAGCCTTGAATTTGTGCAATTTATGGGCTTTTAAGCCCTGCCAATTAGCCATCATCATTGGCATCTGTTGTGATGTAAGCATTATTCACGGTCCATGGCACATGGTCACATTGTAAAGTGCAGTGTTGCAGTTTTGGATGTCCAATGAAAAAAGAATGATACCATTTCAAAGGATGGCTAACATTTTAAACCAGTGATCTTGGTAGTTCCTCACTAATAATAATTACGTTATGATTGCATGACTTCCATAGCAATGTCACACTGAAAATGACACTCAGTTTGCTCAATGACTACACCAACCATGAGTCTGGTGTGGTTTAGTTTCAAGTTTTTGGTTGTCTTTGCTGTCTTTAGAGTGTCCAGTAGAGATGTAGTGGCTTGTCGGCTGCCTGAGATGAGCTCCAGATGCGTGACGGGCTGCACCATCCCAGCCCGGGTCCCTGGGGGGCACTGGCCTGTCAGAGGTGGAATGCCCCTGCACACTTAACGCTAGCTGAGAGGAAACAGATACCTCTGGCTCTGAACAGAGAAATCGCTCCCTATCGATTAGACTACACAGAAAGCTGTGAATTGCGCTTATGGTTTGAACATTTGATACTGCAGATTCAGAGAGATAGTCATAACACTAACTTCTCTGATGGAGCAAACCATAACTAGACTGGTTTATGTCCTCCACCCCAACCCCTTATACATCTCTACCTCACTGCCATAAGACAAACAAAGAAGTCATTTACCCATCTGACTGCAGACATTGTGACCTCAGACATTTCGTATGTAATTAGATTTTATGTGTCCTAATAGTAGTGAAGGTTTTTTGTTGATTGTGAATGTATCAAGTTGCCGGCGCTGTCACTATAATGAGAATGTATATAAAGGCCTATCAGGTCTGTGTGATGTCTCCAGCTGCCATTAGCATGGGGGTGAAGTGGATGCTTGCTCTTTGAAAGATGTGAGATATGCAAGGTATTTTTAGCCAAAGCTTTCAGCGCAGAAGAAATGGCTAATAGCTGCTTTGACCTGAATCCAGCTGTATAGCTTTTATCTCAAAGCAGCACTGATTACAACTAAACAATGAAAAAATGTTTGGTTAAACAATGTTTTGAGCCTTAATGCAGTGAGAGAATATGAATTGGTGCGTTTGTAAAATGAGTGCTTTGCATATTGGAGACAACTCAATGTATGTCACTGTACACTTCACAGAGCAAAACGTATAGCTTCAAATCAAATCATGAGTGAGGGGGCACCAAAGGGGGGGCCCCATGCAAGTCTACATAGTTTAGTTGGAAAGTCCGGTCTCTGTGGTGTAGTTTCGTATGGGGCCTGAACCCCTACGGGAAAGGGTTAACTCATGGAGTACTGTATGTGGTGGCACAGATGTGATTCACTAAAATGTTTGCTCTGCCTGTGAAAGGGTCTTTGAACCAATGAGTGTGAACTTCTGGCCACACCAGCCTATAAACGTTGCATTTGTGTGAGGCAGCGAAAGGGGCCAGCTAGTGTAATGGGGGATGGGGCCTCGGCCTATGGAATGTGGTGTCTTGGTGAAAGGGCTCGAGCTGAACAAATGCAGTCAGTTTATTTGGCAAACCAGACTTGCTGGTCACCAACAGACGTGTTTACCCAGCAGCTAAACATGCAAATCCACCCCTTTCTTTCAGACATGGGTCTTTGTTGTTGGTTACAGTCTGGATGAAGTGAACAACTGTGTTGATCGGCGTGTACATTTTTCTTCTATGTCTCAGCCTGCCTATTTTCATCCTGTCGTTCTATCAGTTGCACACACACACACACACACCCCCCCCACTCTTTTTCTTCTGTTTCTCTTTTTCATCTTTGTAATTGGAGTGATTAATGGAGGGAGGGGTGGTCTTGCCTGAAGGCCTGTTTTTCAGTGGCCTTTTTAGCACTGCTGAGACTGGGGCAGGTAGCGACACGTTCAGCTCCTGGACGTTTAGCCCCTTGTCCCTGCCACTTTGTCTGTTCTCTCAAAAGCTTGAAATGTCCTCCAGCTACAGACATGACCGGACACTCCGAGGAAGGCATGCCCCTGGGTCCTGTTGTCTGCTGCTAGCTCGCTCTCATGTGATATGTGACCTTTTTTATGCTCCATAATAATTCTTAATGAGAGCAAAGATTGTGTAGTGGATCTGTCTGTAAGTAGGAACTGTACCATATGTTCCGCAGTGCCAGTGAGATTTACTTCCCTTGCGTCCCACATGGAATCACGATTAGCCAGAGCCTTTGTTGGCGGTTGCGTATGGGCAGCTCACCATGAGATCCCTTACAGTAGTTAGCAGATGAAGAACGGCATCCGCTCAGCCCAGATCCCCTCACCCCTCACCCACCAGCCCCTCCCCACAGAAAGAGCCTCTATAAATGATTCCCGAGGTCCTGCTGTGGGATCATGGTCCCAATTATTTCATTTGGATTAGAGATTGCTGCCCCCCACAATGCTAGTTTTTACAGGCATGCTGAGAGGAAGCAGATTCGCTTTCTTTGAGAGCATGAAGGCAACTTCACAGATGGACTCAAACTAAAGGCATCAGGGCTATAGCCTTACTGCTGTATCTGCTTTAATCAAAGATCTGTTACTCTTTACAAATGAACGCACAAAACACATTTAACATTAAATCACCTTTAAAGTTGTCTTTTTATCCACCTCAGGTCACTACATTACATTTTAGTTTACAATTTAGCAAAAGAGGAACATGCATCCTGACTAGTTTTAAATTTGTTTCTTTTTCTGGGAAAATTTACAAAATGATAAAGTTAAACTACTAAGCATGTGTATAACCTCTTTTCTGGCTACTTGCCATTTATCACTGTTGTTGGCTGCAATCCAGATCCATAGAGGCCTTGATTGTGATTAAATTACTGCCGCTGTGTCTGTTTAAAAGATTTCCCTCGCTGAACTGTTTTGACAGGCAGCAATTTGGCTAAAAAAGATTAGTGCAGGAATGAGATGTTAAGAGTACCTGTGGGATGATGGGGGCTCTCCTGTTATTGTGAGGTCCTGTTACTGGTGTACAGGAATGTTGGTGAATTTCACTAAAGTCACCTTCCCTCCTGTGTCTACTCTGGAGTGCACAGAGACATTTTGTTACCCTCGATTTACTGCCTTGGGTTGCTATAGTGATTTTCCTTGTATGTGCATGTATTTTGTTTTAATTGTGGATAGGTGTGGCTGTTTACACAGTTTTTGTAGAGAACTACAATTTGATGAGGGTTTCCAATGGAAACGTTCACCCTGTTAGTCAAAGTTAGGGGGTGGCGTTGAAGGTAAAGAGGTTAGGTCACCCTGGGAGCTGTGATCCTGCCCTCATCTCAGTTTTCCTGGCGTGGCGGTAGATGACTGAGGATTATGAGTATTGACGTGTGCTGTGAGATTGCGTCCGGAGGGGGCTGGGGACTTCCCAGTGTTTGCACATGCAGGGCTATTGATTTGGGCCTCCTGTTCAATGGCTGTGGCCCAGGGGACTTGGTCTGTAGTGTGGAGCTGTGTAGGGTGGACACAGAGCCATGACAGTAGCTTGGAGCTGGAAGACCGGGGTTGGGGGCATGGCTTAGGGCTAATAGGACTCTAATATGGCAGATACACGTGCCTCTCTTAATTAGGCTTTGTTTAGTCCGTAGGATCATACTGTCAGGCTGCAAATCAACAACAGTTTCAGGTCTACTCCACATTTCAAATGAGCCATGGTGTTTTCTGTCATCCCACCCATCAGTCATCCAGCTTGTTATCTATAGTATGAATATGACCAACTTCACACAGGTTCAACTCTACATACACAGTGTGCAATTGGCTACTGACCCTTCTTTACAGCATGTGTGGAAATCTGTCCCATTTTTCCCTGAATTTTATCATCTTGAGATGATTTCTAAAGTAAGTCAAACACAAAGATTTTGAGCTCACTCAACCTCCTCCTTGAAGACTAGAGGAAAATCACATGACACTTTTATTAGGAACAAGCCTCTTCATCTAATAACAGCTCCACTGTAAAATTGGAGAAGTGCTGTCAACATCCTGAGCAATCAATGCCATCCATCCCCCACTTCCCATGCAGCAGCCATTAACCCTTCTTGTTCCGGCATGCCTGCTGGCCTCACTAAAATGGTGGCTCTACTCCAGACATCTTTCTATAATGGCTGAATAGATTTACCCCCGAGCTATGTATCAGCGTGTGTTGAGTAGCTCATCTGATGCAGTTGGAGGGATATGCAAAAAATGTCAACTTGTTGCAGACAGAAGGACGTGTGCTGTTATGTGCGACAATAATGTCACATGAACACACAATCCAAACGCATGGATTCTCAACTAGTGCTAGTTAAAAGAACACAGAGAAATTCAAATGCACAATTATTATCTAATGTCAACAGTGATGGAAGTGCCTAGCGATATTTCCCATAAATAATATTGCGATACACAGTATATGACAGTATATTTTGCAATTTCCTTTAAAATATGTCATAAATGTAATCATATCAATCATAAATTGGCCAGGTTTAACCATACAACAAGAAACATTTAACTGGTTATTTAACAGTCTCAATTAAATAACTGAAATATCTATATGACCAACATTTGCAAATGAGACCATCAGCAAGATGTGTGGCTACTTCTTTATAGTAATTATAGGCATATAGGCAGTTGGATAAGTCATAGAATAAAACAATCTTTAATAACATGGTACTGAGGGAGGTTTGAAGGGTCTAAAATACTGTGTTAAGAAGTTGTTCTGTAGTCTAGTTGTACAGAAGGGCACTGAAACAAAGTTTATTTTGTTGCGCTTTTAACCTGTTTCTTTATAGCAGGTAAAAAAAAGTTTTTATGTACTTTCTACAAATCCCAGTCAGTTTTCAATCCACTTTAAGTGTTTTCTAACAATATATATTTAGTAAATACATCTAAACACAGGCATTTGTGCACACACACAATAATGAAGCGCTCGCTGGGCTGGCTAGTGAGCACTTTGGAATTTTTTCAGGTTTTGAACACTTCTGTTGCTATGATACAGAATATCCATAGAAGTAGCTGATGGCTGCTTTCCTGATGGACATGCCACATGGCAAACGTAATGTTCTTCAAAGCATTGTTTTCCCTGTCTATTATATTGTGGTCAGAGGATGTCATCTGGTACAGACATGGATAGACAGAGACCAACGGTATTATTCGGTCCTTGTGGTATTTGTCCCGCCCCTTTTCCGCTGTAATTGCACAGCTGGGTAAAAAAGTGTCTGTGACAAGAAGTGCAGCATTTTACCTAAAGTTGAACATTTTTCAACTCTTGGCAACCAGAGGAAAACCTCAGTTGTGCTGCGCTCAATGCAGTATAGATGCTCAGCACCTCCTCACGCTGCTAGCATTTGTAGCGCGGTATAAATAAATGGCACTCCAATTGCAAACAAATCAAAAAAGAAGAAAACACAACAACAAAAAAACACTTAATTGAACACACTTGCACTCACTGGCAGCTTGACAGAAATTACTTAAGAGTTTATAGTCTGTGTTTGTGATATAGCCATTACAACATCCCAAGTACAATCAAGCAGGTACATCAAGTAGGTTCGATATATTGCCCACACCGAAGTGACCCAAACTCTACAGAATCATACCACATAAAAATATGACCCACGTGAACACATGGATCTAGCAACCATATCCATAGAGAGAACTCAATGACCAGATCACTCTCCATACCTCACTTCTGGTCATCGAACTTATTCTTAATCCTGATTTGGCACTGCGCCAGTCAGTCACGTATGGCCATAATGTGATTAGGCCACCCACTGCCCGGCCAGTAAACCTGCTAACAGCATGAGAGAGATGCAGAGAGGAAACATGGGCTGCTTAAACATATGAAGGCTTCTGTACATCCTACACCCAGCACGCACACGCACACGCGCACGCACGCACGCACACAAGAATGCGCAGGCAACTTGCATGCATAGACACAGACATGTTTAATAATAATTTGACCTAATTGAAGTTTGGATAAATAAACTTTCAAGCGTCTGGCTTTAGGATGGGAAGAAAAGTAAAAAAAGAAAAATCTATATTGCAGTAACAAAGACACTTATGATACACATGTATAATCAAGTCAGTTTTAACATTTAATTTGAAACAATTCTGAATTACATCATGCACGCCACACCTAGTCATGAATACATGGGTGATGGGTGTGGGAACTGTTTTTTTTTTTTGTCTTTTTTAAAGTAGTCATTTGTGGGTGGAGCGTTGGATGTGATGAAGGGGCTGAGGTGACTGATCATAAGGAGTGGCCCCAAAGCATAAGTATCCACTCTAACTTGAGAAAAAAACAACATAGTGTTAACATTCCTCAGCTGACCAAGGTCCCAATTCAAGAGCCAACATGTCTATTCATGGTTAACAGCCTTCATGTTCCAATTACTGTCCTTTTTTGAACCAGCTATAGGAGTAGCCAAGTTTTCTATAGATGCAACTGAACTTTTTTGGTTTATGACAAGTGACAACATGATTTTTTCTCCCAGACCCCAGGTACTTTGAGTTCACATGGTAGCTAGTACTTCAGTAGTTTGGTTTTATCTTTACTGCCATCTTTTCTTAATCATCTCTGAAATCAAATTGATGTTACAGTAGTCAGACATTTGTGGGCTGGAGCAAATCAGGGTGGATATATTGTTTTATTTAAATTAAATTGTAAATGTAATACAAATTGTTACTGTGACAGTAATTTACCTGCCACTGTTATTACTAGCAAGAAAAGCAGTAGTCTTGTAGTTCTCTGAAACATTAGTGGTAATTTGAATCATTTGAAGATGGTGCAGAAATGATCCATTCTATTACATGTAGCCCAGAGAATGTAGTTGAAGCAGAGGACAGGATGGCGCAGGAAGAACAAATCTGACACTGACTGTATAATGGTGTTCTGTCCCTTTTAGACCTTTGTTCTTGGTTGATGTAAGGAACACCTTGACCCCTGGTCCCCTCAGGGAGGCACCAAGTGTATGTGTGTGTCTGTAGGTGTGTGTCTGTAGGTGTCCAGAGGGTCTGTGTGTAACATCGTTAATTTTGGCAGCTATTTAAGATTTAGTCATAGTCTTTAAACAAAAATACTTCTTATTTTTTTTCACATTTTATCCTTCATAGTTGTGGTCTAGATTTAGCCTAGTTTTTTTAACAAATAAAAGTCATTGAATGTTAGCCAACTTTTAGTCATTGCTTTCAGTCAAAAATATATAATGATATAAAATGTTTTCGGCTGGTTATACATTTTACAGCCCCCATACCTGATGAATAAGTTATGTTCTTTTTGTTCCCTTTTTAAAAGATACGTTTTTAACAATTTAAGAACAGAATGAACAAATGCTTTATTTTATTGTACTATATAATAAAATGTATAAAACTGTTATTTATGAACAATCTTTTAGTATGTCTTGACAGCCATGCTCAACAATTCAGTTAGTTACTCTATAATGTTCTGATGAAAGAAGTGTAAAACAGATTAAATCATAATTAACAACAACATAAAAATTACAGTAGTAACACATATGAGCATGCTGCAGACTACAGCATGACTACAGTACATACATACATACATGCACATACACTCACACACACACACACTCTCACACACACACACACACACACACACACACTCTCACACTCACACACACACTCTCTCACACACACACACACACACACACACACAGTGTGTGAAGTGACAGACGAGCAGTGACAGCCCACACCGTCCCCTGCACAGGACAGGCTCCATCACACATCTCAGTTCATGATTGGAAATGGAAAGACGTTACTTTTTAACAAGTAAACCAGATGGACAATTAGGGGGAAATATCAGCATTTCCCCCAGTATTTTCTGAGACTGTGGCGCGGGGGGGGGGTCAGTTTGGGTCATCATACTGTAAGATTTATACTTATGTCATAGGCTACTTAAGGAATTTTTTTTTTCTCTGGTTATAATGCTCTCACACAGCCATCATGAACTCTAATATTGTAAAGAAATGCTATTTTTATTATTTGTTTCAAGAGAGGAGTTATCTAAGTCAGGGTCCTGCACGGGTGAAAAATAATGTGCTGTGTCGGACACAGATGCAGGACATGCGGACGCCTGGAGAGGTGGGTCGGGTTTTCACGATTGCCATTTTCAAGGCTTCACTTATCAGTCATTATTAGCGACACAAATGATCAGCATTTATATTTCATATGAGCTCATTCATGCGTGCTTGCGTCCTCCCAGAACTCATTCCCTCTACGCTGTCTTACTTTCACTTTTAAAAATTGCGTCCGTCCAATTTTCCTTCGGGCATCGGTATCAATTTATACCTGGTCGGCTCGGGTGCAAAATGTAAGTTGTGTCGGAAAACTGGTCGGATGCGGTGACCCGTGCCGGACTCCGCTCTAAGTGACCATTTAATCCTCTAGCTAATTATCAAGCGAAATATCCAACATGCTAGTTAACGTCAAAGACTGTGGTGGAAGACGATGGTAAAATATTTCCTTTCTCTAACACTGGATTTATTTATGCCTGAATTTTGAAGGTGTGACAGCCCATCACTAACATTTAAGTCCCATCCTTTCTCATCATTGAAAAGAAAACATACATTTCGTCATAGTTTTTATTATGTAAGATCTATTTTTAGCTTGTCATCATCTCGTCTTGGCATAAAAGGTAATCAACAAATGTTTTCGTTATAGGTTTAGTTAACGAAATTAACACTGGTGTGTAAACACATTTCTGTTCACCTAACATATCCAAGGACAGTAACCCAGCAGCTACTGCCTGGAGTGTTTGAAGGCTCATTATGATATACTTTGCACTAGGGGTGTGTCAAAATATCGATACTACGATATATCGCGATATTTCGTCTTGAGGTACGTTATCGATACACTGGTGCCAAATATCGATATTTAAAATGTAAAAAAAAAAACTTTTTTGGGCCACCTCCACCACCCCTCTTCGGAGGACAGCTTTATCTTTATTCAAACATAGGTATACAACCAAATAAAATTAAAAAAATGGTTTAAGTAGCTCTGAAACCCACACATATAGATATTTAATAATGATAGTTGTAGTCAGTGTGTGTGTGTGTGTTAAGAAGATCCACTGTGCAATATACTCTTTGTTTACTTGGCTGTCATGTGAAATTGATTGACAATGTTTTGTAATTCCTGTGAAATGGATTCAATGCAGTCAATAAATTCTGAATTTCTTAAGTGACACAGATATCGTGATGTATCGTGGATGAAATTTCTTGCAATATGTCGATTATCGCAGAATCGCTGTATCGTGATATTATCGTTATCGAGGGCAAAATATTGTGATGGTATTGTATCGTGAGGTACCTGGTGATACCCAGCCCTACAATTAATTCAATGGTTGTATTGTCGTATTCACTCACAAGATGTCACCAAAATCACACTGTCCCTTTTAAAATCTTTCAGAAAATGATGTAAGTGTATTGAATCGTATCGAATCGTATCGTTGGCTGAATATCGTGATATATGTCATATCGTGAGCTGAATATCGTGTATCGTATCGTATCATGAGATTAGTGTATCGCTACAGCCCTACTTTGCACAAGAGCCTTTGTTAAATGACAGTTCACAGTTAATATAACTACCTGTGTGTCTACTCTATGTACACAAAAAAATGGTCACTCTATATATAATATTTGATCTTAAAGGAGCACTATGAAGTCATTCAAACTCTGATTTTTTATCAATACAGTATAAATTAGGTTATAGTACACTCTCAGAAATATTTATTTTTTCCATAACTGATTAAACGAGCTGTTCTCAGAGGAAGATAAGGTCCCCAGAACACGATCTGAAGCTAGAAGGATGGCAGGGTCCGCCACATATAAGCAAAGAGCAACATTATGAAATTGTGTTGTCCTTTAAGGTTTGTTGTTGTTTTATTCAGTTTACTTATGACAACAAAGAGAGTTTGTTAATTTAGTTTGTTAAGGCATAAAGAACAGTCAATGAAGATCTTTTCCTTCTGTTTATAATTTCTTTTACTTCTAACTACATACTGCATCTTTTTAAAGCATTGAGAAGTTTGAGTTAAGGGTTTTGTCAGCCACACAATAATACACGCACTTACAGGTTTATCTAATATTTAAACAACTGGTACTGATATTCTGTACATTGTACACAAGATTAGTGTAGTGTTCTTATTATCAAACAGACTGATGGTGTTTCCCATGTAGCTTCACGGCTCCTTGTTTGGTTATGACTTGTGAGATTGTACAATGTTGACCTCTGGGCCGTTGAATAGGGAGCATTCAGAACTTATAAAAGTTGCAAAATGCAAAGTTATTTCATGCAAGAGCAGCCATGTGAGTCATATATTGCTTCAGTCTGAACTATCTTCTATTATAATCATTTATAATGGTTAAAGGTTAACAGAGGTGGTCAGATTGTGTGCAAAGGTCTGTTAGTCCTCCAAATGTACTATACCATATATTTACCGTCATAATGATCCTGTCCTATAGATAATGTGAATTGACAAAGAAATGTATTTTTGATTAGGAACTAACTATCCCTGACTCAGTTTAACACAAGATGCTTAGAAGTCAACGTGATGACATTTTTCTTTACTTTTTTTTTTTCTTTTTTAATGGTTATAAAGTTTAAGTTAATTTCCTTATCCAATCCTTTTCCTTATGAAGATTTTGATTTTCTTTAACGTGTAATAACTCTATTTACTGTTCTAAATAACAGAACACAACTTTTTTCTAAAGTTTTCATGCATTTAACTCTACCCTGACACTCACTCGCAATAGGTTTTCAAGTTGATGGGTATTTGTTTAGGGAGCATGAATGCTGACAACCGTTACACGTACAGAGAGTGAGAGGGTGAAAATGACTTGCTCTCAGGGGCCTTGACAACCTTTGCCCTGCCAGCTCTCGTTTCAGGCCTTGTAATTGCCACTGACCAATGGGCTCCCGTTTGAAACTAGACCCTGAGCTGCAGCTATTAACGTCCCCCTCCAAACGGATCTTGTTTTGATTCCTGATGCTTTTATAGGTTTTGTCTTTAGGAGACATTCCTGGTCGGCACATACCGTGCACCCCTTTCTGCCCCTATTTTCCTTCCTTCCCGTCTTGTGGGGCCATTTGCCCCCCTCCCTGCACTTACAAACATACACACAACCATGATCAGCCTGTGTGTGTGTGTGTGTCTGTGTGTGTGTTTATCATTGTGTGTGTGTGTGTGTGTGGGTGTGTGTGTGTGTGTATGTCGGTGTGTTAGGGCTACTGACCAGCCCACCCTCCACTGGCCCCTCCTGACAGCCAGCTACACTCCATGAACTTGGCCACCCGTCACAGCTGCGTTAAGATTGAGGGATGGGGGGCCCTTGTATCCAGCTGGGTCGGAAGACATGGGTGGGGGCAGGGCAGGCCCAGATGCAGATGGTTTAGGTCAAATGGAGATGTTTGAGGATGAAGGGGGAGGGGGACACAGGAGCTCAGGGGCACAATAACTCCAGAGGTTACTCCTCCAACCCCTGGAAAAATGCAGTCTTAGAGTTTGAGTATATATTAGTTTCCATGTGTTTGTGTTGCAGAATGTTGGCAGTTGTTGTAACTAGCTTAGAGTCAACGTGAACTTTTTGACCCACAGTCAACGTCAGTCTGATAGGATCTTTCAAGGTAAAAACCAAATAAACACATTTAAGAAAAACATTGGAAGTCCCCTCTTAAGAATCACACATTTGCGGCTACATTAGTGTTGGATACAGTCAACATCTCTGGTTCAGGTTAGGCCATGGAACTTGTAGCATGACAATGCATGGCACGTCTCTCCTTGCCCATTTCTGCTCTCTCTATCTCTGATGTCATTATCAAGTAAAGGTAAAATGTCAAATGAATTATCGTAATATTAGATACTTGAACGTGTTTGTAACTACATTCTGTTTGTTAACTGACCTTTATCTGTGTTTTTTTTCTCTTGTCTTTTGTAGAATGGGAATGCAGGCTGGGCGGATGAGGCCGACAGTAGCAGAGGAAGAGGAGAGGCCTCCAGAGACTTTGCTAAGGTAGCATTTGGAGACTGTGATCAACAGATAGCTTCAGTGGGTATAGTCATTAAACAAGAAGGAAACTTGCAACAATTTTGCTATAACACAAATTCTTATTTAATTCAAACTCAAAAGATAACACCAAATGATAAACTGGCGGTTATGAATGTGAGAGGAAAAAACTAAGAACTATTTTTTTCCCTTTCAGCTGTATGAACTGGACAATGACCCCAAAAGGAAGGAGTTTTTGGATGACCTCTTCACTTTCATGCAGAAAAGAGGTAAGAGAACTGTCTAGAAATACATGTTATATAAAAAAGCAAATGTTTCATCCCCTGGGGGCTCTTTATTCATCGTTGAAGTCGGATCCAGCGATATGGTATACACCCAAAAGTTAGAGGTACAGTTGTAATTTAGATGTGAATCAGAAGAATTTTCTAGGTACACTTTGATCTTTTTCCACAGTAGAGTTGTGATACAGCTTGGTGAAAAATGTTTTTGTTGAAATGCTTTAGCTCCTTTTATCCTTGTAGACAAGTGAGTAAAAACTCTAAATTCAAAACCACACACATATGCTTTCCTTACTCTCAAGGCATGGGTAGTGTTTTACATCTCGTAGAAATACCTTCACATTATGAATTGCAGTTAAAAGTTGCCACAGATGTGACATTGCTTGGAGTTAATTTCTCACCCTCTGCCTATGTGGGAAAAGCAAATAGCACACGACTTCCATTTCTTAAGATTCATTTCCTGTCTCAGTGTGAGGAGGGGTTGCTGTTTTTTACAGACCATCTGGAATTTCACTATAGGTAGATTTGTGTTTGGCCTACAGCAGCCCATATAAACTGAGTAAGGATTAAAGTGTAAATATATAAGTTCTTTCATTTGTAGTCTTCCAACATGGGTGTCAAGTGTTACATGTCACTGATCTACTCAAAAAACATGCTGTAACTCTCACTGGCTAAGAAATCCTTTACTAATTCCCCCCCCGAGTAAAGGCCTTAAGAGGTCAGCAGGTGAGGTTGCCTCCGTTGATCCTGTGGTTCTGCAGTATCAGAGCCAAGAGGATCTGGCAGTGGCCTAAGTTATTTAGTTGGCCAACAGCCGGGGAGGCTCAGCTGCTTTGACACTAACTACAAGACTCCTCTGACCAGGGCAGCTAATGTACTTAGGCTTTTATCAGACAAATCTGTTGCCAAGCAAGTTACATGGCTTGAGCAATACCTCCCAAGGTGAATCACAATGTTATTACAGTGGTGCATACTTTTCATTATGTTTTGGCAGGCTATGATGAGCGATGATGGTCTGTGAGTGTGTCCGTGTGGTTCATACTTCATTATGTTTTGTCACAGGCTACGATGGGTGATGGGATATGAATGCAAGTGTGTAGATGATGCATACTTTGTTTTGTCAGACTGTGACAGATGATGATGATGCGTGCATTTGTGAAGCTGGGCCCACGTGCATCGATGTGTATATACTTGTGTGCGTATGTTGACGAGCTCACATTCACAAGAGCAGCAGCTTCAGAGTGTCTGGTTTGGTCTGAGCACCCGGAGGTCCTGTTTGGTGGGTGATGAATTAAGTGGAGTCAGAGAAAGGGAGGGATGGTATCTGTCAGGGCCCTGTTAGCATCTCTGTCCAGTGGCAGACGCTGGAAGTGGTTGGCTGACCCTTTACTCACGCTGGTCAGACAGAGAAATCCATCAAGCTGACCAAAATGCCACCTGACAGCAGATAACTGGCTTGTTAAAGTGTGCCATGTCACATTATTTTCTCTAAATTTGCATTTACTTAAGACAGGAAAAAGTCTGTTGACTTCTACGTAAAAATGAAGGTTTTTTTTAAATCATCCAATTGTTGTGTTTTGCACAAACAAGTCATGAACTACAATATTGATTTAACAAAAAATATATTAAAAAAATGTATATATACATATATATAAATATATTTATTTAATTATCAAAATTTGCTTGTGGCTTTTAAAATCACCTTACCTTTAAGCAAAGAAAATTGCACGCTGATTCACTGAAAATATAAATGAGCAAATTGGAACCCCTGTCATTTATGTTTTAACTTGTTGAGTTAAATTACATTTCCAGAGAGAATTACAGTAAGTGGAACTGGAATCCGCTTCCATGGATCGAGTTCCTGTATCATCATCAGTACAAGTGACCAGTAGCGAGGAAGTACAAGGGTCAGTGCACAACAACAGTTGTAACAAGTGTAACCGTCTCATAATACAGTTAGGCAAAGGAAAAAGAAACTATGGTGAAAGATGGTGGAATGTTTTTAAAAGGGCTCCAGGACCATTCTTTTGTCATATTGGAGATGTGAAACGTCAATTATGAATGCAGAATATGACAGGGAGGTTGCTGCTGACATTAGAGGGCTGGTGCTACCATCGTACAGGAGGGTAGGGTATAATTTCAGCTACTCTAGAGTGAGTTCGTCACCCCTCCCTCAAGGCAAGAGGCACTTGGCTGACCTCTGCTGTCTCTCAAACCCTAGTCTTAATCACAGGGAACAAATTGTTTGGCTGGGATTCCCTTTTTGCTGTTAGTGCCAAGATGATGTGAGAGCAAGCCTCACAAAGCTCTTCTTGATGGCATCCTCTAATTACTGTGCATTTACTCCCACTTCCATTTCATTTCATAGATATGGGGTCAAGATTATTCCTCTCTTTTTTTTTTTAAATGAAAGAGTACCCAGAAAGCCTTTCTAATTTTAAAGTCACTATGTGGAAGACAGGGGTGATATGGGAGATGCCATCCTCTTCATTTGACTGACCTTACAAGAAGAATAGTACAGTGGTAGTCAAAAATAATGCCTCATTTTGTGAAGTGTTAAGAAGGTTAAATGAAATCCAGTGGAGACTCTGGGCGGAGAGGGACAAATGGTGAAGTGCTTTTCCCACCTCGTCAGGGGGGCCTCTAGGCCCTGGGAGGAAAGCAACAGCGGAAGGAAAACTTACGAGGGATTCCCATTTCCTGGCTCTGCGCTTAAAAACAGGCGTGTGTGTGTGTGTGTGTGTGTGTGTGTGTGTGCGTGTGTGTGTTAATGGTTGAGGAATTTTAGCAGCTGTCCTAAATCCTGTCTGTGCTTAAAGGGGCCCATTGATGGACTCTGTATGTGTGTCTTTTGCCATTCATGTGATGCAAACCCCTCTCTACCTTTACTTGCATGACTCTTATCCTTTTTGACCACTATTGCTGGGCTCCTTTCATTTTATCATTGACCTGCTTGTAATTTTAAAGAAGAGGCCCAGTTTTATTCTAGTAGAGATCCTCCTGTCATTTGCTGTAGATGGAAACATTGGTTAATGGTCTCACATGTAAATGTCATGTAAATGCACTAGGGCCGCTCAAGTTGGAGGAGTGTGGGTGGAGGATCTTAGCCTCCCTAAGTTACGCCGACATCACTGTTCATCATATCCATTACAGGTTTTGCTACTTAGCCCCCACTGGGAGCGCAGAGAAAAGCTTTGATGCTGGCTCGACGCCATTTACCACCTCAAAGGTTTCGATTAAGCAGATGGGTGGATGTTTGTTTTGGTTTGACACCCGGCCACGTTCTTATTTGGGCTGGGGGTTTCGGGGCAGGAGTTGGGGTTGTGAAAAGGTAATAGAGGCGCTAAGTGAGGCTGCGGGGTCTACGGGCGCGTGATTGAGGGAAAAAAAGAGGAAGAAAATAAGAGTGATGCAGCCAACTGCCTGTCAGCGCTGTCCACTTGAGATGATTAATGGCCGCAGGCTGTGATGGACAGAGCCAGTGAGAGAGAGAGAGGCTCCTGTTCGGTGAAATCACCAGTTGAAAAGGGAGGGAGTAACGGGGGGTAAAGACAAGTGTTTTAGCTCCCTCTACTCTAGCCAGAGAACCCCACACGTTGTGGTCAGCTAAGGCTGGATCCATCCCAGTGTGACACATATGGGAAGTGTAGATTCAGCTTAAGAGGGACCACATGGTGTGCTATCACTTCTTCAGAGTTATTTTAAGGGAAAATCCCTACATAGCAGATTTAGCCCTGGTAATAGTAGTAGAGTAGTAAGCCGGACTTGTCTGTGTCATTAAATTGCAGTGAGCTTGATGGGACGAGGGGAAGGAAGGGTAGATGGTAATGCCTATAATGAAGATGTCTCAATTAGCTGCAGCTTCAGTTAAACCTACTGGCAGTGGCTCTGCTCTGTTAGCCCTGTAAATCTTCATTGTGGCTGCTGGTAATGATTTCATGGTCTGCATAGATGGGCCTTTGTTTGGTCTGTTATCAAAAGTCAGCAGGTTAATTTAGTAACATTTGTCCCTGAAAATGTATATTTCTATGCTGAAATATAAAACAAACAGATGGACATTTTAAATGTATTATTTGAAAAATCTTCGATTAAGATTTGCATAAATAA
Organism: Sparus aurata; assembly: GCF_900880675.1. Classification (NCBI taxonomy): domain Eukaryota; kingdom Metazoa; phylum Chordata; class Actinopteri; order Spariformes; family Sparidae; genus Sparus; species Sparus aurata. The sequence goes on along the minus strand of NC_044190.1, from coordinate 9,461,125 downwards.
TACGAAAAAAAACTTAATATCTCTGCCGGTCCCTTCACATTTGAAGAAAAACAAGAATTTTACATCCAGGTAACGCTGGTTATTCTTTGCAGTATTTGTGGTGTGGGAAGAGTGACCTCCCAGCAGGACATTAGAGGAAGTTCCCTAACTGTAACCCTGAGACCGAGAGCTCTGTCCACACCAATTACACCATGAATGGGCTCTAGGGGATCCATGTATGCATTATATTACTCCCCCGGTCAGCCTCACACTGGCCTCGTAACAGGCGGGCCCTCTGTACAAACACCACACTACAATAGGAACATTCTCTGGCTCTTTGATATGGCCTCATTTTCCTTTAGTTAACACCCCACAACTTCTGGAAAGTGGCAGCACCTGGTTGGTTGAACAACAAAAACACGGGGTATTGTGAGCACATTTGTCCACATCAGATGGTGGTGGATTGCAAGTCAAATAATTTTCATTTAAGATCGAGCTTTTGAACTGCTGCTTTGTTGGAAAACTATTACACAATTATTGTAATGCAATGAGTGCAACTGGGTGATCAACTTGTTTTACCTAGTTTATATATTCTGACTCATTAAAGATTCAATTCCCCAGATGGATACAGTTTTTGAGATCCTAGAAGCTTGTTTTACATAGAAAGCAACAATAAAAAATAATAAATAATAAAAAGTCATTAGGAAATTACATTTTGTCCATCTTGTCTTTCTTTCTGTCTGTCTCCGTCCCCTTCCTCCTCCCTTGCCCCCACCCCATTCTCCTTCCCCCTCTGTTTATTGTGCTACAGTTACAACCACTGAAACTTGATAACACCATGGGGGATAGGGGTGGAGGGCAGTGCTGTGGCCTGCTCGGTGAGGGGAGGAGGGGCTGGATTAAAGGGGCCTCCTGTCCTACACAGGATGATTAATGATCTCCAAATAAGTGGGGGCCAACCTTTTTGATAGGGCAACGTTGACGGACAGCGGACAAGGGAGTGACCGTCGCATGTCTCTATGTGTGAAAAGTGAGAAAAGAGAGAATGAAGGATGAAGAGGGCAGACAAGGAAACCACAGTAGGAGACTGGAGGTTAAGGGAGGCATCGGTCAGCTTGTGTAGAAACAAGGCCACGCTCTTTCATGTCTCTTTGAAAGCACTTCGTCAGCGGGCTGAATCTGACCAAGCTCACCAACCAGACAGACAGAAAGATAATTGGAGAAACGAACTAAAGGACCAGCACTGGCAGCAAAAGGGCCCCTACTCTCAGGAAAGGGTGGGGACCTAAATGATATACAGATTTCAACCACTGCTTTCTAATCATCACCCCAGACAGACTCTGAAAGAAAAAGCAAAACTATTCTTATTGGACATCCTCCCTTGCATTTTTGATCAAAGATTTGGTGGTGACCATGTTGATATATTTGAGGGCTGCGATTATCTTTGCCTTTCGTAAACTCCACCCGTCGGTTGGCAAATTACAGCCTAGCCTTTGGGGAATGGGCACATTTACAGACGTTATGCTCTTCTCTTCCGTCAAAACAAAAGGAAATAGTAGCTTTCCTGATGTTTTGTGGGTGTGTTGGGAGATGTTAGATTAAAATCTTTGGACTTTTATTTTTTGTTTGTTTCTTACCAACCAAGAATACTCTTTGTGTCTCTTCCTCTCTCTGTCTCTGCATCCCAACCCCCAATCTGCTCTGCCTCCCTGTTATTTCCTCTGTCATGTAGCCAGACTGTTCCACAGCCCCGGATTGCTACTGTGCTGTCTATCTTTAATTACGACCATACTGTACAGGGATTTGAGTCTCTAAGCTGCAGAGCTGGGAGATTTCTTAATCACCAAGCTCATAAGTAAATGAGCAGGGAAGATGACGAATGCAGGCCTCAAGCAGATTCATGCTTCCCAACGAGGTCATCAGTCAGGGTAAAAATAACACTGGCTGCTCAATTCACCCATGTGTCTTTGTCTTTTGTCTTTAATGGAATACATTTGCAATTACCCTGAAAAACACATGTGGCTAACAAATACTTTTTATTATTTATATAAAAGAAGTGTGATGGGGCTTTTTTATGCATTATTTTCTTCATTCTAACGTCTTTTGTGATACAGGCATGATATGACAGTAGTCTGGTGTGTAGAAAATTTTCCTGCATAATGCTTTATAGGGCAGTGGTGTAAAGAAAGGAACTGAAACTAATAATGGCTGTGGTACAGTCGTATAAATGTTATAATATAAATATAGGCATATTTATATAGTGTCTGTTACATAGTTACAAACGTAACTCGACTCAAAATCAGGTGTTTCAGGCAGTGCAGGAGCAGTGTTTTATGTGGGAGAGAGAAACTCTTCACTTTGAAGACCTTTTACATGCACAGAAATGCTAAATAACACAAAGAGGAAAGGTAAAAACCATAGAAGCATAATATGACCTCTTTAATGATCTGTAAAAGCAGTACTAACATATTAATGTGGACATTTATTTAATGTAAAAGGAGGTGAGTCATGCGAGATAAGCAAGGACTGAAGTCTTGTATATCATGAAAAGCCAAATTATCAGGAAGCTACATTAGAATATTTTTATCTGCTATTTTCACAAAAACAATGTATTCCCATGAAATCACCTGCACTTTTCCTGTATATTTTACTTATTTATGTTCAAAATATTTTTTTTTGTGGGAGCTTTGTTCAGCTGTTCCCACATGAACCTCTCCTGTGATCAACAAATTCCCCAAACTTGTGCTATCTCTGGATATCTGCGTGTCTTGCCTCTCCATCTGTGTCCTGTGTGTGCTCTTAAAGCAATGTTTCCTGGCCTCCACACCCCTGTGATGGATTGTATGAAATACGTTACAGCCCCCAGAGGAGCCCTACACCAGTACAATAGCCCTGAGCTCACTTCCAGTGCAGCTCTGCAGCAGTGTTGCATAAGCCACAGAGTAACAGATCTGAGTGCAAAGGGGCCTAATGGAAAACAAGACGCTTGATTTGAGGGAAGAAATGGACATAAATCACACAGTTGCCAGATGTTGTTGCCTCTGTGTCAATGGCATTTAAGTTGATGTGGCTTGTTGTTTGGTATATTTGATTAGATAAACGTAATGGTCAGTTAAAAGGTTATGATAGATAATGTTCCTTCTTCTGCAATTAGGCTTATAGCTCGACTTTTCCTGCTGTGGTCTTCTTTATGTTATGCCTTATCCCTTTCCTGAAATCCATTATGTTGCTTAAAGTGAGGCCCTTGATGTATTAAAAGCTTCTACATGTGTAAGGCCTGAAGAACTATTGAGTGTTTTAAATATATTAGTTTGCAGTCAGCGTCTGTTGATGCAGGGTATTTTTTGTAGCAGGAATTGAAGCATACTTTGCTGCAGTCAGTCTGCATTAAGAGCATCAGCTGAATCCCTGAAAGGTAAATGTATGACCCACTGTCATGGATTCCAAAAGCCAAAAGTAATTAGCATTGATGGCAGCAAAAAATTCCAAGATGAGTGCACAAACCCCCACAATCCTTTCACCTGTTTAAACAGATCCCTCTTTCTGCTTGGCTTATAGCAGCTGATGTCTCCGGTATTGATCAGTGGTGCTGGGCCCCAAATGGGGCTCGTCAGCTGATGGCTTTATCTGTCAGTCCGGGTGTTCATTGATTGAAGCGGTTAGCTGGGTTATAAAGCTTGCTAGAAGGAAGAGGGAGACCTTTAATATTGCACTTGCCAGTGAAGACATCCCTGCCACCTACTCTGTTTAAGCAGCAATACTCAGTCTGACCAATGAACCGTCCGTGTTGGATACAGATTAATCATTAACAATTATTTGCATTATCGATTTTTCTGTCGATTGTCATAATTAATCTAAGTCTATAAAATGTCAGAAAATTGAGAGAAATGCTCATTGCAGTTTCCCAGAGCCCAATGTGATGTCGGCAAATTACTTCTTTTGTCCAACCTGCCGTCAGAAATCCAAAGACTCTTCATTTCACACATCATAAATGATAAAAAAGCAGCAAAGTTTCATATTTCAAGCAACATTATGTATATATTATATAACATTATGTTTCTGTAACAATTTGTGAATTGTGGTGCATTCAAAAAGTATACAGACCCCCTTTCGCATTTTGTTATGTCACAGCCTTATGCTAAAATTATCTGTCATGTAACACTCTATTTAGCAAAGTTGTCACCATCAACTAAAAGCTAGTCTAAGACTCTTGCATCTTACTCGATCGCTGTCTGCTTTTCTCTTCCTAGCTGTCTCCGTCAACATCTTCTTCAGTCTCTTCACCTCTGTCATGATGTCCGTAGAGGCTGCTAAGCCAGCCTCTGCCATATGCATCAGTTACGGATTGCTTTCAGGAAACTCTGTAAATCACAAAGGGTTAAGGCAGAGCAGCAGTATTTCTCATTTGAAATTCTATTTACGATAATTTCCAATATACTGTTCCCATATAGCTGCCTCCATAGTGGATATAATAGCAAAATAACATATAAAACATAGTTGAACTTGCCAAAAAACAAAAATTACACAAATTGCACCCACCACCCATATTGTGTGTACTATGTTGCACTTACTACACATATTACACAACAAGTAATAAGAAGAACATAAGCCATTCCCCAATCCCTGCAGCCTCAATTAAAATCTTGCTCTGTAGGGGTGTGCCAAAATATCGATACTACGATACATCGCGATATTTCGTCTTTTGGTACGTTATCGATACACTGGCGCCAAATATCGATATTTAAAAATGTTTAAAATATATATATATATATATATATATATATATTTTTTTTTTTTTCTTTGGACCACCACCCCTCTTCAGAGGACAGCTTTATCTTTATTCAAACATAGGTATACAACCAAATAAAATTAAAAATTGTTTAAGCAGCTCCGAAACCCACACATATTTAATAATAGTTGTAGTCAGTGTGTGTGTGTGTGTGTGTGTGTGTGTGTGTGTGTGTGTGTGTGTGTGTGTTAAGAAGAGTCACTGTGCAATATACTCTTTGTTTACTTGGCTGTCATTCATGTGAAATTGATTGACAATATTTTGTAAATCCTGTGAAATGGATTCAGTGCAGTCAATAAATTCTGAATTTCTTCAGTGACACAGATATCGTGATGTATCGTGGATGAAAGTTCTTGCAATATATCGATTATCGCAGAATCGCTGTATCGTGATATTATTGTTATCGTGGACAAAATATTGTGATAGTATTGTATCGCGAGGTACCTGGTGATACCCAGCCCTAGTGTTCTGTATCATCTGCCAGAGGGCAAGAGCTCATACTCAGCGTGGAGAATAAATGATAAGACGTTCAGGCAATATCTTCTGTGCTTTCCTGAGAAAAGGATGTTTATGTATTGACTGAAGGAATTGGTGTTAATTCTTTGCCAAAACCTTCATGCCTAAAAATGATTTCTAGTATAGCCTTGTAGAATAAACACATCATCTCCGGATTCTCATACATGCTGAGTCTGAATTCTATCTCTCCCTCTCTTTTCCTTGCATTGTTTCTCTTATCTGCGGTCTGTTTAACCCTTTCTTGTTCTTTTAACTGTAATAATACTCATGCCCTCGATGCCTTTCTCTCAGATTTGTTTCACCTGAGTTCAAGCTACTGGACTGGAAAAGGGTTAGCCTCTAACCTCTGCAGTTTGATCACTGGAATCTACAGTTGAAGCCAAAGCCCCTCCCATTATTATGCATACAACATACCATTGTCATATTGCTGTGACATATACATTCTTGACATTTCTGCAAGGATCAGAGTAGGCTGTTTACAAGGCCAAGCTATAGGGTTACTTTTCCCTCACTCGATCTTACAGTCATATGTAAATATAGAGCAGAGGTCATCCAGTATATTTGAGCAAGCTGTTAGATTTCAAATTGCAACATCAAAAGACATCAGTCAATTTACAGTTGGAACAAGTTTAACATCATCAAGCAGATGGTGGTTAATAGCACATATTCAGGTGAGGTGACTATTTACCTTTTATTCGTTTCATTCTTGAGGTTGCTCAGCTTGTGGAGAGAAAACAACCTTAATGACCTTTTCCTAACTGACTGTCACTCACAATACAGGCCTGTATCATCAGTGTGTATAACCACTGCATATGTCAACAAAGATTTTACCTCCCCCTCCTCCAACAACTTCACCTCTAGCTGTCATCTGCTCTTCTACCTTGTATCTAAAGCTTGCCCATAACTGTATTTCTGCCAGGGGATCTTTTTAGTTCAATCACAACTACAGGTTTTAAACATAGGGGGTATTTGCCTCAGGTAGAGGGGTGATTTAAAGCCTCATAGCAGGACTGACTAACCTAGTTATGTCTGTAGCATTGCATATGGACTTCCTTGAGTAGTTATTTCCACATATCTTGTTTACTTTATATACTATTTAGCTACATTTCTCTTACAGAAACCATTTGGCCAAACATATCATCATAAAAGAAACTGTATTCTTGAGAAAAACGTGCTAATTCTTAGCAAAATAAGTAAGGCAAATCCATATCTCCTATCAGCACCAGCAAAACAGCATTTGCTGCCAAACAAGCTATACTAGAATTATGCCACGGGGGCGGAGAATTGTTAACGTGCTAAACGCATGTCTCATACATGACTAATGCAACAGGCTTTAGTGGTTGCTGTAATGTCAGTCTATAGTGCTAAGGACATAAAGTTACTGGAAAAACACACAAGGACAAATCTAATCCTCATAGTAGGTCTATATTACCTATATCCTCTGGCTAGTACGTTGTAAATTTGTCAGCCACCTGCTTAATTTCACTGGTCGACTACATGTTAACAGCGACAAAAAATACCCAGATAGTTGTCAGTTAGCTTCAAATATGGCTGTTGGGCTGAGTAACCAGATCTGTGACGATGAGAAACAGCCACCGGCAAAAATGAACCGATGCATAAACACACATACCCAAAGCAGGCACATAGTCAAGAAGACAGAGCAGTGGGGTGTAAATTTGGAATGTGTATGGGAGATGGTGAAGCTTATATCTATAACATTTCTTTCAACCATAGAATGTCTGTTTCATTTTTTTTAACATTCCCTATGTATTTGATGCCCTAAAACTTTTGCAGTGGTTCGAGAGACTTTTCTCCTCTCGTCTCTCCATGATTATTTGTCAAATATATTGTGATGTATCTCCGTAAAGCGACATATTTTTCATACAATGAAGAGACACTGTAGTGAAAATATAAAAAACTGAATATTCCCTGTCTAGCATACACTTGTAAGATGTCCTCCCCTCAGAAAACCGGGGTGTGGAACTTCAGAAAACCTCAAGAAGATGAAGATCAGTGACCCTGAATAACTATGTAGCATAGGAGACATAAACCATCCTTCCCTCCATTCAGCTATCCATCCGTCCCTTCATCCATCTCTCTGTCAGCTCCATATCAGTCGGCGTTGATTGGGGTCTAGTCAGTTGATCTGCTGGGTCTCTGGGGATTGAGGAGACTTAGGTTACAGTTGGAGAGGCCATCTCACTTTTCGCGCCATCCAACCTTTTCAATCCCCCTCCCCCTCTATCTCACAGGTGACCCATCTTCATGACCCACGGAGAAGGAGTCATGTTTCTCCCTCTCTTTCGTTCTCTCGTTCTTCATGTTCTTCTCACTCATTCAGTTCAAAGATGCCTCACTGGCATAACTGTCAAATGTTTAAGGCTGGACGAAGCAGTTAGCAGAACTTTAATCATCATAGAAAACTGTATCAGGCTTGACAGTGCAGAGATTTATAGCCAGATTGCACTTGACAAACTTCTAATCATGTAATTCAAGATCCAATAGTGTCATTATTTGTAGCCTCTGCAGTGTGTGAACAGCACCCAGTGAGATTTACAGCTTCTGGCTGTTGTTTGGAGCCTTGCCAGTTTTGTGATGTTTTACACCACTGGCTGCCACAGTTGACAGTGCACAGAAGACAGCTCCTTTAATATACTGGCTGCCTGCCCACTGTAATAATTCTTACAAAGAAGCTACTCTCACTGTTTCCTGGGTAAATATAGCTTAAAGAGACTTATCCATCATTGGATGTTTGCCTTTTTCACCCTCTAGTATGTGTTCTTTTTATCAAGACAGAGGAAGGAAAACTCAGAGAAAGAGACAAAGGAGAATGTTCTGGTGGTATTTGATCTCCCTAGAATAATACAGTTTGTGTATTGCATTTGTCAGACTGAGAAAAAAGGTTTTAGCTGATCCGACACATGTTCAAATTGCCACTTAATTGCACAAATCAAGAATGTTCTTTGTTTTGTGTTTGATTTACATTCGTGTAACTAGAGAATGTCATACCACATTGTCGTTATGCCTCTGTAGATGGATACAGGTTTTTCACATGGATGAATGTTGCCTATTTTGTAGAATGTCTCTTGCGGTTGACTTTAAACTCAGTTAAGGAAAAGCATCTGCTGTCATGCCATAGGTTATGTACAATTGGCAGAGTATAAGTCATTATGTCGTTCTCTTTTCTGTCTCTCCCTTTGTTTGTCTCTATGCCTTTCTCCCCCCTTTCAAATCACATTAATTGCACTTTATTGACATGGCAGGAATCAAACCCTATACAGCCAATGCTGTAAAGCATATCGACCCACATACCGTATCATAGCCTTTATTAGACAACTGTCCCTCTCTATCTCTCTGTCTGTGTCTCCACCAGCTGTGGCTTTAGCTTCATGCTTAGAATAGCAATGTATCTGTAGTGTAACATTACATTTAACTTCCCTTATGTGGAGGGTACATATCTTAACACTTGATATGAATTGGTCCGTTGTGCGAGTGGTGGCTCTGCCTGTACTAAAGATAGCAAATTCCATACACTCAAGGCTTTTTTACCTTTTATGTCCCTGGCCATGCATTAAAAATAAAACAAACATGCCCCAGGCTGCAGCAGGGTCCTGACAATATGCTACCCCAACGTATGCACATATAAACTAAACAGTCAGGGGGCTGCCTGACATAAAGTAAACTCTTAGCATGTGGAGTCCAGACACTTGTCTCTTCTGTCAGTGTCCCGTGTGAATGAAGGGTTCGGGCTGTTCTCTATTGATTTTTCCTCAAACCATGCTACATTTTTAATACTGTTGGCAAACATAAATTACTTTTGCATTTAGAGGATACTCCTCTGTATACTCTGTATGATGTACATTTTTTTTTTCAAAGTGGTGAGGTGAATACTAGAGCTTGTTATGTGGGAGTTCATAAAGAATCATATCAAATATTTGTAGTGTAGAAAGAAGGGTTTATTTATCCAGGGGTTAAAATCATGCCCACTGTCATTGAAATTATCTCAGCAAACTATAACCCCCTTATGGATGCAGTTATACAGCTTATAAATGGGTGGACAAAATTACCAGTATCCTTGATTGGACGCATTGATATTCTAAAAATGACAATTTTACCTAAGTACTTAAACCTCTTCCAATCAATCCCACTCTCTCCTCCACTCTCTGTCTTTCAATCATTAGAGAAAAAGTTTTTAAATTTCATTTGGAACAATAAATGACCAAGACTCAGACTTTCCTTGTTATATCTGCCATATGACAGAGGTGGTTTGAAATTACCAAATCTCTTATGGTATTTCTGGGCAACTCAGATTAGAGCAAGCATGATTTATTTCGTTAAGGACTACCCCCCAGTATGGGTAACAATTAAATCTCACACGATCTTAGATTTATGTCATTTGAAGGACTTAAAACCACATATAATATCCCCACAAAGCACTTTTTCAAAAATCTCCCGTTACGAAGTTTCATAATGTCTAGACAGGGTAATAGTTTGGAGCTACCACCTTTATCTACACTGGAAGACATCATTTTAAAGCATCTTGAAAACAGGGGGAAGGTGATCATATTATATGATATATTTGTCAGCAAGTGCAAAGAATCTTCAGACAATATCCTGCAGGCCTGGAGGATGGACCTAACAGAGAATATAACAGAAGAGGAATGGACAGAGGTTTGCTCCTTAGTCCAAACCCAAACTGTAAACACACACTCCAAATTGCTACTATATAAGTGGTTATGTAGACAGTATATTACTCCGGCTAGATGACACCGCTTTCTGATTGAAATACAATAAAGAGATGTTCAAAGAAAAAAAAAAGAATGATATCAAATAATGAATCTTCTTGACATGCTTTAGTTCAGAAAGTGTTGGATGATTTATTAACTGCTTTGGCATTTCAGTTTTGTACGAACAGTAGTGCCTGTAAAGGGAAATGAATGTACTTCAGTTAAACTGGGGAAATGGTCTGAGGTGCAGAGAATGAGATAAGGCGCTGGTTGGGTCTAATCTGGTGTGTAGATATGGTTGGAAGGAAGGTTCGGGTGGGTGGGTGGGTGGCAGGGGTGCGGGTGCTCTGAAAGGACTCAGACACTGCCATGAGGCCAGGGGCTGTTTGTGTTGGCTGACACCTTCCTTACAGCAGTAATCCAGTCTTTCTCCAGCTGGCTGGCTACTACACCTCCCCCTTCCTTTTTTTCTTTCTTTCCTTCCTTCCTTCCATCCTTACTCACTTCCCTACTAAAGGCATCAACAACTGTCTCTCGCCCTTAGTCCTTTCTTTTTTTCCCTTTCTCGCACTTTGTCTGTTTATTTACCTTTGCCTTTTTTCTGTTTGTCTCGAGCTCTGTTTGTATCTGCACTCCTATCAGTAGAGTCCAAAAAGCTAAATAATTCTACAGAATAATATTTAAATTGATCATCAGAATTAAAGCAATCAAAGACCATGAAATGACATGGTGTTTCCCTTTCTTGCTCGCCTTCTTCCCCGCTCTTTTCACTGTAGATGGTGTTGAAACCTCCCACCAGCCATTGCTCATTCAGTAAAAAATTCATTTCCTGTGTGTTTTCTGCTGGAAGGCTGTCACTCTGTCACTCAATTATTTAAAAAATGCCCATCATGTGAAGTCGGCGATATGTAATTTACAACTACTGGCGTCAGGGGCACCCAATTGATTTATTATAGAGGCCCTTTAATGTGAACAGCTGTTTCCTACTAAAAATAGGTCAGGGGTCAGATAATGTGACCTTGTTCCTTTTTTTGTCCACACGTTGAGATAGGCTGCTGTGATGTGGGGTGGGAAATGTTAATGTTTGATTCAGATGGACAGTCTGTCTCAGTCTGTCTGTTTAGCTCAATGCGCAGTATAAGTCAAGTTACAAATTGTGTATGGTTTTGATAAAATGCTTCAAGCCTCTGAAGGGACAGCCAAAGGCCTTTTACTCAGTTGCATATTTTACTGTATAATTGAGTTTGCATGAATGTGTTTTATGATTCTGTTGATGTCAATCGAGAGATTCATACTTCTAATTCTGTAAATGATTTTACCATCATCACAGGCATGACGTTTATCAAACATATCAATAAAGATTATCTGCAATATATGATATCAGACTCTCTAAACAAGTTATCTCTAAAAGGTCTGTATTTGTCGAAACCTTTTCCCCTCCATCCGACTCCATCTGTGTTCCTTATCATTTGAAGTCTAGCCGTTTGAAGACTAACCGTGTGGCTCTTGTGTTCACTATGGAAGTTGGAGGAAGGACTTAGGGAGTGGTTCAGGGGCCCTCAGCCATGGCACTTCCCACCAGAGCGACCTCTGACCCCTGGTGCCATTAATCACTAGGCTCCTGATGGCCCTGTCCCTGGGGGAAAATCAGTCCGGGGCAAAGGATGATGGGAGGTGAAGCCTGCAGCCAATTACAGATTGGCTAAGAGCAGCCAAGTGGACAAATCAGGGATTTACAGAGAGATGAAATACCCAGTTGTTGTCTACTTGAGGCCTGCCCGGCACCAATGAACACCATGAAGTGTATGGGATCATAGCAGATCATGATGTCTCAATAATAAAGTTAAAAGGCAGAATAGAGCGCACATTAAGGGGACTGTGAGGCTGCTGTGATCAAAAGAGATGTTTTGGACTGGTCTAATTAAGCCTGTTAGAGCTAAATGTCTCCAGGGTTGAAAACCGAACAGATGTTGGACACCAAAGGCAGGGGGCACGTTGATTCGCCCAAATTAGGGAACTCTCTGGCTAACTGGCCAAGTGTTGCTGATGTGATTTTTGGTTAGTTGCGGCATCATGAAAGGCACTTTCCCAGTGCTTTCATATGGGGTTGGTCCAAGTCGAAATGTGAAACCTGCCTGGTGTCAAATGTTGACTAATTAATGCTGTTTTAGGTTTCAAACCACCTCTGGTTTACTTAAGATGTATAGATAGCTCTTTGGTTTACACATATACACACGCAACACTCCAATCTGTTATTTAGATGGCCCTGTTTGGTTATGGTGCCCTTTAATTAATCCTGTGTAAATAGATCTGACAGCAGATACTGATAAAGGTGTGAATAAAAGCATAGGCGTGAATTAAAGCCTAACTAACTGCTGGCCTGTCAGTATGGGCCCAGTGCTGTTGTGTCTCATTTGTTGTGCTCACATTGTTCACGTCCGGGCCAGTATGAAAACGTGGCTTCCTGCTGACCTGCAGTTTAATTCACACATCGATAACCCCTGGCTGATCTCTGACCCCTCTAGTTGTACTAATTGTTTGATGCAGGATTGATGTCCAACGCTGCATTAAATAACTGACGAAGTGCTGGCAGTGAAGCATTCCTGCTGCTTTGATCCACTGCGTGGTCTGGAAATGTTGCTACTGCCCGGTGATGTAGTGGAAGGTCTGCCATATACATTTAGTTCATTATTCCTCCTCAGAGTACCTCAAAATGTACCTTCTTTTCAGTCTCATAGGAATGTAAAAAAAACATTTGTTTTCTTAAAATGTACAATTTATTCAACAGATGTCTGTTATATTATTGTAATTAATATGTTGGTTGTAATCCAAAGACGTCTTTTTTTGTATTTGTCTATATGCAATTAATAGGATTGTGGCTGTTTTTGAAAAATTGTGTCAAACATGTCTAACATTATGTCCAACTTGACCTAATGTAGAAGTGAAAAATACTATGAATGTGCGTTTTGATGGCGAATAGCTAATTTAACTTATTTTACTAAATGGGAGTAAAGACATGATGCTTAACAGACATTAGATAATTAAAAATAATTAAAATAATTGTTGCTCTCCTCTGCTGTCCCTATAGCTAATCCGAATTATCTGCGCACCAGACATCTTGGCAAGGACCCTCTCGTTTTGCTAATTGTTAATTGGCTCTGGAGATAAGATGGCTATTTTCCCAGAACAGAATATTCTGAAGCTTAAACAAGTTGAACAAAATTAACCACACACAGGTTTGCTGTGTTGTTGCTGTTTCTTATTTTTCAGGGTGACATGAGATCTTACAGATTTATTTAGTCGGTTGTACTTTATATTTCCAAGCTTAAGCTATTTGCTGTAGTATTTCCACTTTGATTTCTTAATAAGGTGTCCCATAACATCTAATGCAATCTGACACATTTATATTTATTTTCAATATTGATTCACATCATTGGAAGTAGGGATGTTAATGATTAATCATTCAATGATTTATCACAGTTAAGAATTTATCTGTTTTAAAATGTATTAACTATTATATTATATATTTGGCTGCCTGTAATCCCCTGAAAGTCTGTTTGAATGTATGGACCATTGCAATAGGGTCCTATTCTCTTTTGCTTGCAACCCATAATAGCTGTACTCGCGTCCCTTTGTTTCACTGTTGCAACATGTAGAATGAGGAGTGGCGGCAAACAATGATTGTTCAATGTCACAGCCTCATCAGGTTTCTCAGCCACCATATAGAAAACCACTGCTCCACAATAGCGTGTTTTAACAGATGACAATTCTCTCCCACCTTATTCAAACAGTCTTCTGTGTTTGCTATGCTTCAAGACAAACTCAAAGAGTGATTTTTAGTGAACACAAGAGTCAAAAAAGCCGGCACTATGAAAACCAGCAATAAGTAGCAAGAGCTGTGGCAGCCTGACGGTGCGAGCACACCTCTCTGATCTCCACACTTATGTAGGTCCATGTGTTCACCTCAGCCCCTTGCACATGGCTTTAAGACATGTTGCTAACTTAAGAAAATGAATCAGGGCTAATCTTCATGGCCTGATCACACTGCTATTTTACAAAGTCATTAATGAGTCTGATTCCAGGTTAAGAGCAGCCTGTGGAGGGGCTGAAGGATTGCCTGGCATTAGCTGTGAGGGCAAATCTGTACAACTCCCCTGCGCTGGGCCCCGACAGCACTAACAGCAGAGGGGTGTGGATTTACTTAGTACAATCCTCTAAATAAGCTTCATTATACTGCCTATCCAGGAGCCCCCCACCCACCGCTGCCCATGGATTAGCAGGTCGTCACAATCCCCAGTCCCCTCCTCCCGCTCCATGCTTACACTGTTGCACATTGCACTTTTTGATTCTGTTGCATCCCTCCTCGTTGCCTCCCCCACACACACGCTCCCTGCAAGCTTCAGTGCAGATAAGCTGTTGACAAGATTAATGCATCTGTATCAAAAGTCTGGAGCAGCTTTGCTTTATGTTGTTTGTGAATCCCTTTTTCCAGGTCAAGCCAGATTGCCTTAACTGGGCTAATGTGTTTTCAAGCCAAATTTAACATGCGTGCCGCCAACAGGCCTGCCACCTATGTTTTTATCAGCATGCTGACAGCACTTGGATCTGTACCTAAAGGTCAAAAAATGGGCCTCAACACTGATTGGTGGTAAAAATAATGCAGAATTGCCGTTTTCACCATAGCAATTTAGGCACTAATGTGTCTCTGCAGTGATGCACATGAGAGAATTGTAGGGAATATGGCCTCCATTCCCTTTAGGGCTTGTTAAAAATACATGTTTGTGTAATACATAAATGCACTCAGAAATAATCCACCATTCGGTGTGCGTCGCTGAGCTAATCTGATTCAGATTGATGATTTTTGCTCGATTGATTTAATTTATGGTTTCCTCTCCTCCATAGGAACCCCAGTCAACCGTATCCCCATCATGGCCAAGCAGGTGCTGGATCTTTACATGCTCTACAAGCTGGTGACAGAGAAGGGAGGCCTGGTGGAGGTTATCAACAAGAAGATCTGGAGGGAAATCACAAAGGGACTCAACCTGCCTACCTCCATCACCAGTGCAGCTTTCACCCTGCGCACACAGTAAGTCTTTCTATCTGTGTCATAAAATCACCAGCTGAATTCTTTTCATTGGCACTAGCAGCTATACATGCACTGTTCGCACCCAGATATCGAGTCTGTCTGTTGTTAATCTTATGCACACTCAGTTTTAATTTGCTTGAACTCAACAAGGAATCCAAGTGTGTGACTTCTCAGCTAGAAACAAACACCTTCCTTGTGCCATTAATACACATGTGTGGATGTGATATTAGAGGATTTGTGTGTGCGTGTGTGTGTGTGTGTGTGTGTGTGTGTGTGTGTGCGTGTGTATATGAGCCCGGATGTCAATATTAAACCGTGCCTGTGTGTTTATACACACGCAATTTTGTTTCCCCCACTAGGCCACCTTCCCTCTTCACATTCAATCCCTCCAGCCATTACATCACACATAGAGCCCATTGATTCCCATAGATTTATTGACGTGATTTGGGTGAGAGTTCACAATGACTAAGGTGGGGTTTGACTGACAGCTTGTACACTGAGCCTCGACTAAAATCCCTCCCGCACTCTTGATGGAAAGCCTTCAGTAGATGTCACACCTCTCCATTCTGTCCACTAGCAGGGTGCCCTAATGAACCTTTATGTATTTTTAATGTTGTGTTTCATTGCTCCGCTAACTCTATCTAATGGACGCTGCTCTTAGCTTCTTATCGATCCTCGGTGCTTCTTCTCCACCATTATGCAGTCACCACATACTGTACTGTTTGTTATTGTGGGATGGAAAAAATACCCGAGCTGTGACTGCGCATACTTGTAGAGCCCCTGTGATGTCATCCAAGCGTACTCAGCATGCACAATTGTCATTTTGGCCATGAGTATGCATCTAACCAGGTGTCAAACAGGAGTCTAACATGTGTGAATGTTCATGAAGGACAAGGGCAGAGTGACTGTCACTAAATGCTAGGGATCGAAACAAAGAGTAGTCTTCACAGCGATGTGTTTTTCTATCTGCATCCAACCAGACACCAAACCCAAAACTGAAACTGGCATTAGAGTCACAAATTAATCAATGTCACAGCTCAGTTGAAGACTGTAAAATTGAGTCATAAATGCACCTTAAGGGAAATACTGTGAATACAGATCCTGTCCTTTCATTACACCCTCATTAAAAATGCAGTGACAATAAACAAAAAGAACAGCAGGAAACCGCATTTTAAATCATCCAGTTCAATTAAAATAAAACAACCTTGGTTTAAGTTTATGACTGGTTTAGGGAGAAATCTGTATAATATATTTGCTGACTGCAAACCGGGGTTTTACAGCTGCACTTAACTGCAGTGCATTTTGAGGCGTTGGCTGATTCCCTACCTCAACTGTATTTTGAATGTTTATTCAGACACTGTTCAACTAGAAAAACATTCGAAAAGGGGGAGATTACCATTCTTGGATTAAAACTCACAGTTGGCATAATGTGCTTTTGTAATATATTAAAGTTGATGTTCTTCAGATTTTACAGTTTTTAAGCCAAAACATCATAACTAGCAGGCATTAAGCAGATTGAGCAAATCTTTTTGAGGCTGCTAATATTTGCCTTGTTAATGTTTCTGTGGTGATCTGATGTATTGTGTTCTGTATGCGTTTTCCTCTTAAGGTACATGAAATACCTGTACCCGTATGAGTGCGAGAGGAAAGGCCTCAGCTCCCCAGGTGAGCTTCAAGCTGCCATTGACAGTAACCGACGCGAGGGTCGTCGTCCGAGCTACAGCAGCAGCCTCTTCCGCTTCTCTCCCTCCCCCAGCACAGCTCCCCACATCCTCTCACCTCCTAAGATGCACCTTTCAGCTCTGGGGGCAGGGGCCTCAGGGGCCCTCAACGGTCTGCAGGCTTCACCAGGACCCTCTCTGAAGAAAGGTAGGAACCAGACATGAAAACATAATCAGACGAATGTTTCTATCTAATGAAACCATTCACTTGAATATACGGAAACCTCATTACTGACACAATTCTTACGCCACTTAGTGTGAAATACGCTCTGAGAATGATCACATAGTTTCATGGCAGCATAAAAAGAAGGCTCATATTTATTCCACAAGAAGATATGTGGGAAATATAAGTTTACAGCATGTCCTTAAAAAAAAAAAAGGCTACCTGCAGGTTAACAGGCCACTCTCAGATATACATGTGTGCAACTATGAAGGGTCATAAAGGGTGCTCCGGAAAAAAAGAGCACATCAGAAACCTTTCTCGATGGGGGTAATATTAAACTGGGTAAATGTTTACTTCAGAGAATGTCGCCTCTCTTTACTGGTTGGATTGAACTGGAGCATTCCAGTTATGGATGTGCTGAGACATGTGGAAATGGTGTTAGTATTTATAGGGAAATACTGCCCTCTGTCGCAATTAAGTAAAACTACATCTAGTCAGTGGATAAACACAAACAAGGTTATCATTTTCATGATTTAGGGAGCCTTTTTCATATCAGAGTTTGAGTTTCATGTCCTCAGGGAAACAATTTGTGGTTCAGCACAGAATGTTCAGACGGAGCCTTTGCTTTTACATTTGTGCTTTAAATTCTCGCAGCAAGTCATGTTCCTCCCCTGCACTGTATCTCGCCATCAGTGTGGGTGTGCGCATTTGTAGTGTTTCTGTGTGTAGTCCATCCAGGTGTTTAAAAGTCATGTGTAAACCAATTTAGCCTGGGGCTGCTGAGAGCCCTCATCTTTACTACTGATTAATAACATGGTTCCCACGCTGGGGGGGCACTTTATGAACTTTGAAGCCTTCAGTCCACATCAGTCGGATCCTGTTGATAACTGTCATTAGCCTGCTGTCTTATCTGGTGTCACCTTGACTTGGCTGGAATGTGACTCCGCTGTGGACCCCCGATAGTATCCATGGTTTGACTTGTGTAAAACACACTGTATTTCACTTACCTGTCACATACTTTATGTGGGATGTAGGACGGCACGTGTTTTGACTGACTCAGTCCCTATTGAAGTGTAACTGCTTTGCATGCCCATAGCCAGCTCTGATTTGTTTTTGTTTTTAGATCAGTGGTTAATAAGGTTGGCTTCCGGGAACTAGCGAGGGTTTCTGATGTAGTTTCATCATCATCTTAATAGAGAATGGTTTCATTTTATTAGACAGAATAATAAATAGAGAGTCCTTTACAACTTAAATCCCTTGGGGTCGCTTGTTTTGTACAAAATAAACAAACCATTGCCTTGGAGTTAATTTCATTAAATGTGATGAAATAATTATTACATTACAATACTCAATACAATACTAATAATGGACTGTTAGATTATCTACCCACCCACTATAATACCCCTTTATTCTACGTATGACATTAGAATTCTGAAGTCTGGTTAGAAATCAAAACCAATCCTCCACATCTCTCTCTTTCAGATGATCTGACCCCCTCCATCATGGCTGCAAGACCCTCCATGGCACTAGCCCTGGGTCAGCAGCAGGTTGCAGGTTTTGCAAGAGCCGCCACGCTAGAGCAGTTGAGGGAAAAGCTAGAGACTGGTGTTGGAGAGGGTCCAGAGAGGAAGATGGCCCGCCTGGCGGAAGAGCAGCAGCGTCTGATGCAGCAGGCTTTCCAACACAACCTGCTGGCCATGGCTTCCCAAATGCCCATGAACCTGCGCCTGGGAGTCCCCACTATTACCACCAGAGGTCAGTGCTGTCCAGATTCCTTTAATTCAGTGTTTGTATTCAGTCAAAGAGGAACTTGGTACTAGACAAGTTGTACTTCACAGGGTTTGTCACATTGTTTATTTATTATTATTTTTTCCACAAACATGAATAAAAATGTGTTAAAGTAACTGTCAGAGTAACCTCTAGACAAAACAAAAAGACCATCCATGTCAAAGTTAAAACAACATTTTACAAATCGTTTTAAATTATATACAGATACAAAATAAACATTCAAAAATGATTGCAGAAGTATTTAGTTCTTTGAAATAAATGTATTCAGTGGATTTCAAACTGGTAGATTTTGGCTGCTATTTTAAGCCCACTACATCAAAATGTGTCAGTGTTGAGATTTTATAGGAAAGTATGTCACATGAATAATGAATAATTATGATTAATAATAATAATACACTGCGCTCAAGAGAGCTACAGTGTGTGTACTGTTTTACATGAATTTGCCCCAAAATCCTCAATGTACTATTATTCTGTTCCTTCAGAGGAGAAGCAGCAGGACATGTCTCTTAGCATCTCAACCAATGGAAATGCCAGCATCACTGTCTCAGTGGAGGTCAACGGCACAATCTACTCAGGTTTGTATGGGGGTGGGGTTATTAAATGCTACATATTCTTGATAATAAAATAATGTGCTCAGTACTTTGAATCCGTCGGTTCAGGATGATGCTGATTTCTGAGTGAACATTTTTGTACATTTGTTGGATTTACCCTTCCACCACATCCTGATTTCTTTAAATCAGATAATTAAGTTCACTTTCACTACCTAAACATGTAACCTTGACTCATGTAGTGATAAAGATGTCTCCTGTATTCCCCCAGGAACCCTGTTTGCCCAGAAGTCTGGAGGGGCCCCGGGGCCTGCTGTGTCGGCTGCCGCTGCTTCAGCCTCCCCTGCTGGAACCAGCTCTAGCTTTGGCTTCTCTGCACCCCTGGCTCAGACCCTCAGCCCCACGTCCTCTTCCTCCTCCAAGGGTCCTGGCTCGGCTGAGCCGACCCCCAGTGGGTCACCCTAACTCAGGCTGCCCTTTGTACCTGTTCCCCAGGCCTTTCTTCCACCGGGAGGCCCAGCAAGAAGATACAGTACAATGAGAAACCGATAAGAATAACAAACTGTTGCACAACAAATACCTCATCAACCCTGTCAACCTCTTGGCTGTCCAATCATGAACACAGAGCCCAAGAATATTGTATGACAACACGTGCCCAAATGCACAGCTATGCATTTTATTCAACATACAAACACGCACACACACCACACTACAAACACTCACAGATATACACAATCTACACTCACATACAATTGTTAATCCTAATGTACATGCTAAACACAATCAGCTCAGCCAAAACCCACTGACAGGTGTAGTCACAACTGAACTTGAAAAGTTTTATCTTAGGACATTTTGTTTGCTTGTTGCCATTTTGTTGTCTTTTTGATTTTGTGTTTTAGAATGATTTTATTTTTAGTTTTTCTCTTTTTACATACCTCAAATCAAGTAACCTGCAGTGGTGTCTTTACCTCAGGAGCTGTAGTATATTTAACCTGAATCAACTTTATTTTTGTATTCTTTTTGACCTAGTTGCAATCAGGGGAAGTCGGGTAACTCTGACCAGTTGGGACCTCATGTACAGAGCGCCTGCCTCAGTGACAGGCCTCCAACCCGGGCCGCTCAGGTTTTATTGACACGCTGTAGACTCTCGCTGAACTCAAACCAGCGAATGATCAGATGCTGTAGATCAGCACATCATACAATCATGAGAATATGTCAAGTTCACGAGAATGGTTGGAGGGTAAATGATGTACGCAAACCTCCAAAATATGGACTTGATTTCACCTAACTTTAAACCCTCACTAGCAATGCACAGGATTTCTATGTCCTCTTAAAATTCAACTTACTGCAGGTCTGCACACGCTGTCTTTAAACATGTAACGCACAAAGTCGGGGGAACAGCAACTCTTAATACACCCATAGCAGGCCTTGCAGACCCTGAGCTCATTTCTTCACCTCAGCTCCTGTCTATGTTACAGAGAAATAGTACAGAATCCGATTTGACTTTGTTGTCCCCCCCCATTTTGTTTGTGCATCCTTCCTCCAGCTGCAGGCGAAATGCTGCAAGTCAATCTGACGGTGTCATCATCAGTGTGTAGTTCTCGTACCTCATACTGGCCTCTCTGCTCTGGAGGGCGTCTCTCTCAGGAAGCAATGTGACAACTGCAAGGAATCACAGTTAATTTAAAGAAGAAGGAAAAAAAAGGATTCAAACCTGAAGAATGCACAAGTCGAAATGACTTTTCAACAATACCTCATCAGACTCTCTCAAAAGGAGAGCCACACTACATACCTCACACGGCTGAGAAGCCATCCAGACTTGACGCCTCAACCCGAGATGGAAATTCTGACTGAACTAAAACACGCTGCTGGTGGTTTCTGGGGACAAACAGAACTGGGATGGGCTTGCTATCTCTCCACATGTATTTACTTGTAGAACTTGTTTTTATGCTTGCTTCTGTTTGTTTTTTCCTTCTTTATTTTGGGGGCGGGGGGGTGGGGGGGTCTCTGAGAAGAACGATATATCTACATTTATTTCAGGGAAGAGAACAAGAATAGTTAGTTCCTCACTGACACACGTAGATTCTTTGGATTGTTGACATGTTTTAAGGTCGCAGCGGTCAAAAAATGTCATAACAAACGACCATGTTAACCTTAAAGTTGACTGCGAACCTGAATCGCAGTCAGCTCGTTTTCATTAACGACAGCGGCGAAATGATATGCATGTGTACAATCATGTGACCAGTGTTTGACCACCCTAATCGTCTGGTTCACGTTAGCCTCTGGTTATTGCACAGCTAGATACCAAAGACTAGCCAGGTCGCCTCCTTCGATTGATCCCTCATACGATCCTGCCCACACCTGCTGTGGTGCTAAACAAGGCAGTTCAAGGACTGCGCAAACATTTTTAAATCTCATTGAATCTGTTATTGAGGTTTTCTCCTAAAGCAAGTGAAAATATCTTGAGATGAGGTGAATTCCCTTGTCTCACATATTAAGGCATGAATAGTAGGAAGTTACAATGGAAATAAGTCCATATAAAACTGGATTTAAATCTGATGAGATGTTATGTACAGATGGACTTTTTTGTTGGCAGATATTTAAGTCTTGATCTCCAGAACAGTAGCCCCAAGATGCTGTGACTTTCCTGAGCGGTGTTCCTATCGTAAACTTTTACACTTATGAGCTCTTGGGGTGGTCTGCTACACACCCGCTTCCTGTTAATCCAGAAAACGGCTGGACTATCCCTGCAAATGTAAAAGGTATTTTCCTCCCTTTAAATTCAATTTCTAGCATTTGAAATACCGCAAAGGATGAAAATGAATTTTCTAGCTTTATCTGTGTTGAATGTGAGGCATTTTAACTGTTTAGAAACCTCTTTAAGCCCAGTGTGATCTGAGGTGGACAGCCTTGTTGCTTTTATTAGACTGTAATTTAGCCATTACGTGTCGGGTTTTGCAGACGTTTTGCAGTGTAGATCATAGTTGAGGCTTGGAGGGGTTTGAGGGCGGTGCCGTTGAGTCCTTTTGGTAAACCCTTCAGAACCCTGTATGACACATAACTGTATTTTATAAAGGTGAGAACTGTAGATGCTGCCTTAAAGTAGTTGCTGGTGAGATCTGACCAGTGCAGTTTTGACTCCTTGACTGGCTGGGAAAATGTCTTTCTCTTCAAGCTTAATCCTTCGGAGAGTAATCACTTTTAATTCTGGTAAGCAATTCAATCAGCCTTTAGACACCAGTTGTCATTTATGCTGTGGCGTTAACATCTGACTTTTACTATTTATTCGTGTTCATGTTTTTTTTTTTTTTTTTCCTGATTGACCTTGGTTTTTAGTAACAGTTGAGCTTAATCATTTAGGCAGTGTTACTAAAACGTTCTCTTGTTTCCAAGTCCAAGCTTTCTGTTTCATCTGCTGAGTCGAAGCGATGACTGTTTGTTTGATAGTGTAGCTTCACTGCCTTTGTGTGTGAGCGTGAACATGTGTGTGTGTGCGTGTGTGCAAGCAGGTTCAGCATAAATGGTATGTGGCTGCAGTGTGTAGAATCATCTACATCTACATACACTTGCAATACCATTAGGAATACAGCAGGTGGCGCCACTTCATATTTATCATAACACAGGACTACACATAGGAGTAGACATTTTTAAAAACCTTTACTTAGATGGGGAAGCTTCTCCACCAGAAGCATCCCATTTTGTAACCTGGGAACTGTGGACCTCTGCTGAAGGTTGATGGTTGTTTGGCGTGTTGAGGGTTGGTCCATCACCTCTCATTTCTGGGCTTTGAACCCGCAACCCTCCAATTTCCTCTAGCTTCTTGCCACCTGACTTGCTGCATGGGTGAGTATATATGAGGTGTTGTGCCTGTAAGCAAGCAAGTGTGTGTGTGTCTGTCTGTCTGTCTGTGTGTGTGTGTGTGTGTGTGTGTGTGTGTGTGTGTTTTAGAGACCGCTCCTACCTCGTCATACAACAATACCTCAGGGCAGTGGGCTGCAGTCACTGTTGCGTCGGACGTTGAAGCTGCATTGAGGGACGAGTACTGACGAAAGCTGTGGTCACTTGGCTGAACGCTACTTTGGTTTTGGTGTTGCATTTTTCGTATTGTTGTCGTCAGTAACTGCAGGCTAGGTCTCGTCACTCAGGAAGCTGTGAAGTTGGGAGTCTGCAGAACCGTTTGTCTCTCGGATGATTTTGGAGTTAATTCAGTTTTAAATTGTTTAAAAAAAAATGTAACCTGATCTGTGTAAAAACAGGCGCATATGCAAGTGGTTATCGAATACCTCATTTATCAATTTTATGTTGTTTTTGGCTTGTACAATGCTCCGTATATTAATTCAACTGTGGGGTTTGTGCATATTTTTGTACTGTTATTATTATTATGGACATGATAATAATGATATTACTGATATTATAGTTTTCTCTTTGATTAAAGCAAACAAAAAATAGGACAAAACCCATGAATGCTTGTAAAAACTGGTTTGTGCTGATTGTATTTAAGAGGAGCACTTTTCCAAAGTGGTTTTCACACATTCAGTTTTGTTCATATTAGTAATATAAAGATATGGTTCTCAGGGCTTTAAACTTGTATGTCATGATAAAGTTTTACTTTATATCTTATTTTCACGTGTATGTGTTTTTTTTTCATGCTTGAACATTCATGGAGCTGCTGTTAGCACTAGATATGGTGTAAATGTGTGAACCCCGCCCCCCATTTACTGTTATCTTGGGGTTCTTTATTCATCCTTTGCTGCAACATGAAGATAAGAAGCAGAGAATTTTTCACAACCTCAAAAGTGTAGTTCCAGTAATGTGACATTAATAAATTAACACGCTTTTTAAAAAACTCCATAGGCAGGCTTCAGTGTCACAGCTTCAGCAAGTTTCAAGGAACAAGAAATGCCACCTCAAGGCGTGATGAGTGAAATCGTTCATTTGGAGTTTCCACAGGCACAGCACCCCAGGCTTTTTATATGAGTCATTATAACTTTGGGAAGTGCCAATATATAGATTTCTCAAGCTAGCTCATTACAAATTCTCCTTAATCACACTGCAAAACATTGTGTTCTTCCTTGTACACCATTATCAGGAAATTACACAATACAAGCAAGACAGTGTCTCTTGCAGTACAGACTATTTCTGTGTTTTCCGAGCAGTGATCATTCTCGACCATTGTATGCAAACCCGGGTCCGACTGGGGCTTAATTATCCATGACAGTGAAGAAGCCAAGTGGTGCATGTCTCCTACTGCACAGCTGTCAGAGGAACTAAAACTTTTATTTGAAAAAGTGAAGGCACAGAAACAAATGCAATTTAAAAAATGTATTTTCTGTCAGTACAAAAATAAAATCTCCATTGCAAAGCTCATATTATATTTGGTATATAAAGAGTTACATCTTGACATTCATCAAAATAAATTACTGATCACTTTCTGCAAACTTTTTTTTTACATCTTTTATTGACTGCCCTTAAATAAATGTAGTCCTGGACACTGTACCAGAAATCTTTTTTTTCTTTTTTTTTTTTGAGAATTTTCAAATCTGCCAAATCTTTCTATTTGCTCAAGTTCAAACACGTGAAACCATTTTTATGATTTAATTCAAATTTAAATAAAAAGAAGAACCGAGTGAAAGATCTGACATGTCAGAGGCAGCTGGGATGTTGGTGAACGGACTCGTAAAAGTTATCAGCTATTGCACATATCAAACACATCAGGTTGGGTTTAAGGTAATTCAACCACTTGCTTTCTAAAAGCACCTTAAGTGTCAAAACTGTGATCTCACATTCACACTTCACTGTCTGAAAACACACACAAAAGGACAGACCAGCTTTGTATTTTCTACTATTACAACAGAATTTCACAACATGAAGGTGTTGCAACTTGACAAACAAAGAAGTTGTTACAAACCTGAAGCAGGTCAGTCTGTTGTAACCCAAAGCTGCCAGGCAAGTGTGAGGTAGTACGCAAGAAAAGAATGTTCAGCCAAAAAAGGTGTGTCACCTCCATCAGATGGAATAATACCTTACAGGAAACGGATGCAGAACACGGACAGGTAATATTTTACAAGAAGTGCAATCAAACATCATGTAGCAATCTTTGGCCAACTGACGACTGAAGTTCACTGAGGACTGTTGCAACGCCACATGCATTTCACACAAATGGAAGCAGAACGAACATAATGTCTTGCTAAGTTTCTAAGACTCAGTAACTAAATGTTAAGTTAAAAGTTTCAACAGACACAATGGTTTTTTTTTACTTTTCAATATAAAAAATGCCATTTTACATGCTACATTCGTTTTTTTATATACAATCTTTGGCTCAGTAAGTGCATGAGATGAACACAGAAATATTAATAAAACAAACGCATTATCAAAGTTTAACTTAAGCACACAAAATACTGCATCATTATTGGTTAAATTACATTCTGTTTACTTGCGGCTGGCAAAGTGCAGTAAAGTGTCAAAGGATTCAGATATTGCTAAAGGAGGAACATTTGAGCTATTACACACAATTTATACTTTTTAAGGGAAATTTGGTTGAAGGTGAAGGTTAATTATTATGTCTATTAAAAAAAAGATTAAGAGAGATTAACATTTTTGTATCAAAGTAACTTTTTGGCTCAATTTTTTTTTCTTAACAAATCGCACTGCATCTGGTAACGATGTTGGATTGTAAAATATAATATTTAAAATATAAATGATTGTTAGTTTTTAGTCATACCATTATAAATCCTGCTGTGTGACCTCAGAGACCAACAGGCTGGCCCCACCGGCTGCCTGAGGAGCGCGTGGCACATGGCACAACAGCTAGCCTCGAAGTCGGGCGATCAGTATTATCCTTTATTCCCACTGTATTCATAGCAGGTTGTTCAGTCAGGACTAACAGAAAAATGTCTTTATCAGAACAGCCATTACACAAACCCAGACCAGTGCGCTTGATGAAGGGCCCACTGCCCTGTTCCCCTGTTGTAGTCGGTATACTGCCAAGTCTTTCCTGTGGCCCATTTCATCCGACACACATTTGTACGTCCCCTCCTGCTCAGGACCCATGCTGTCGATGAGATGGAGGCAGTGCTTCTCCCGCGAGCTGCACGGCGTGGAGCCCTCAGGGTGGTGCCAGGTATACTGGGCATGATGGGATGACACCGGGCACCTCAGAAAATACTTGGAGTGATGGGGAACTGTGATGACGCCCACATCCTTGTCTGCATGTCTGTCAGCGGTATATTTATCAGCTGAGAAAAGAACACAAGGAGACAGATATTTACTTTGTCTAACCTTAATTTAATCAGGCTTGTTTGTTATTCCAGTTAGAGACTGGCAATCCTCTTGGCAAAGTGACTGGATCCTGTTCCGGCACACATTGGACACGTCACCAGGACACCAAGCGAAGAGCGCTGGTGCACCTCATCATGAACCTTAGGAACACAACTATCGGCAAAGTAGGACAACATTTGGTTGGACAGCCATCTGAACTATGATCTGACAGCTGAAATAACAAAGATGAATGATTTTGATGAAGGGAGTTGGATAAGTGTAATTAAAATACTACACAAACAACATGTCTGTATGATGCAACAACCTGAAGATTTTTTTTTTTGATGAGCAGAGTTTGTGGCTCATGTGTAACCAAAATCTAAATGTAACTTGTTCCTCGCTCAGGTGCATTACTTACTTACATAATGTAAGTGAGGAAACTACTGAACCCATCAACCCAAAGCAGTATATTTTCGTACATGTGCCGTTTTAAAAAAGTAAACACTCTCAAAACTTATTCTGTGTGAAACCATTCTAAGCAACCTTTATCTCTAAATTCTGTCCGGACTCATGCTAGAGCTAAATCTGCTGCGTTAGACTGGTAGAGAGAGTGTGTTGTTTCTGTGAACAAGTCGGCTGTTTGCCATAATGCAGAAGTTTGTCTTATGAGAATCTAAAACAGGGACTAGGGGAATAGAGAAGTTTATCATCAGATCAAAATAATTGTTTCCTCACCCTCTGATGTTATCTATGTACGCGAGAAAAAGGCAGTTCCTAAAAAGAACTGTGACGTACACCGCTGATGACCAGAACTGAGGCATTCACTGTGCCGTGACGTGACTGGGCCAAAACCACCAGCAGTAAACCACTCACCTCTGTGAACAGCCTAAAAACTGATGTTTTAAGTTTCCCATTTCAGGTAAGATATCATGGTAAGAGTTCAAATGAGCCCGATCTCCTCGCTCAAGTAACGGACACACAATGACAGTAAATATTTGAAATGACTGATTAAAAAGATGTGATGCAGTGGCTGTTATGTCAGAGTGATTTATCAGACCCAATGGCACATCCGGACCTGTTCCGATCCATGCTATTCAAATGCAAGGGCTTGATTTCAAAGCTGCTGAAAGGAACACAGTTCACACCGGACATACCATCCAGTGTGAACTTAGGAAACACAAGGCAGCGTTTTCCTGTCGTTAAGCATTTAGTTCAGCCAACATCATTCACTTAGTTGGCAAAACAGATTTTTTTTAATGTCTTAACACTAACATGGTAACAGCAGCATTACATGAACTGATGCATCATCACAAGTGTGCAAAGATGTGTAGTTTAATAAGACTGTCAAGTAAACTAGGCAAGTGAGCATTTATTCTTACTGGAGGTCAATTCCAGGAGACAGACTGTAAGTTGTTAATCTATCAATGATTACATAAGAATTAAGTAAGAATTAAGTATACCGGGCAGAAATTCTTGCTTGTGCCAAATTTATTCGATTTTGCTGATGATAATCAATAATCCTGCTTTCTGATGAGATAGGCATCTTACAGCATGCATCCGAGTTATGACCCGCATTCATTTTAATGGCCGTGGAAGAGTGTAACTGGCATTTTGTGTCAGACGGACACTTACAACTAAAGTAAATGGTTTTAAATGTACCAAACATTCAGCTGAGCTGTAGTTAAACTGCGGTTTGGTGCGAGATAAACTTGTTTCGACGTGACATTTACATACAAGTAGGAAGTATCAAACCACAGAGGTTTATCTGATCTCAATGCCCTCTGACACTATTCAGCTGTCAACCAAACGTCCTGTCACCATGTTTACTCATTTAAAAGCAGAACAGAGAAGCTTCTTGTTCTTCAGCACACCATATAAAGTCAGATACACTCCTCAGCTGTTCTATTTAAAACCTCTTAACTTTATTGACCTTAACAAGAGAGACTGGCCAGTAAACTCGATAATATCTTCATACCTCTTCCAGGACGAGGCTGGTCATTTGACGCAGACAGGCAGATGGAATAGTTCCCTCCAGCCACATCCTGCAGCGAGCCACTGTGAAGTGAAACAGCACCAGAGTTAGCTTCATGCACAGACACACCGGGCTCAACTGTAATACCTGCTGACTCGGTGCTTCACTGCACTCTTAACTGGATTTAAGCTACTAATACTTTATGTGATCATCTGATTGAAGCTTTGTATGAGCACGCAGGGCAGAACAGCAACACCTGTAAGAGAAACTTATTAATTACAGTTTTTCTTTCAGACACCTACACGTTTTCTATGCCACATGATGCGTAACAACTGCGAGTGTTCCCTCCTCCAGAGTTTCACTGCTTACTTGTAAAGTTTTGGAGATAAGCTGACCAGAGGAGAACAGGTGATATTAAGCTAATATTATCATATAACAATTATAGTAATTGCAGTCATCTGAATACAGTACTTCTATAAGTATTAAATTGTAAGTTACAGTTCCATACTTATAGAGGTTGGAGGTTTTTACTACAACCCACCACACCAGTACATAATAAATAAAATCAACCACCATCCACGTATTTTACTCAAATGACTGACTTTATCCATCACTGCACCACCACAGGTGCCCGTCACGTAACAGGATGCAACAAAGTGGGGCGTAGTATCAATTCCTACTTGTAGAGGGAAAGGGTTGATGCAAGTCAGGCTTTGATAAAGTTTCTATGCTGCCACAACCAAAACAGAGAGAGCAGGTTTGCAGATGTGTTACTTTCAAGCAGGAACTGAAGCGTGGTGGGGGCTGTGATGGGGGCTGTGGTGGGGGCGATGTGTCTGTATGTGGGTGGTGTAAGACTTAGTATTTAACACACTAGCCCTGCATCACCCCCACCACCACTGCATAGTGCAACATCTGTTTTAGCTCTTATGTTCTACGCGGAAACTGTTCTATTTATAACTTTCTTTCTGTTTACAGAGAAAAAAGTCATTGTAATCAACCTGTGCTCACACTGATACAAGGTCTCTATGCCAGTATATGTAAAGTGAGACTGTAGAATATAGCCAGTACACATCATCTGTAGTGTTTAACCTGGAGACACAGGGCCACCACATGAGAACACTTTAACATTATTTTCATAATAAGTAACTTGTGACGGGAAAAAAGCTCTCATCAGAATTTTTTCAAAAATTCCTTCCTTTCATTATGTGCAGGATGGGACTTTATTCTTATTTCCTCCAGAGAGTACAGGGTTGTTGTTGTTCTCTTTTCACTTGTATTTGATGGATAAGAGTTGTTGTACTGTTGTAAAAATTCAAAATTCCATATTTGACAGTGTGAAGCATAATGAGAAATATTCCCCAAACTTTTTCTGCAACATGGTAGGCTTTGTGTTGCTGTCAACACAACAACACAACAACCTCACCATCAGTGAGCCTTATGAAAGTCATATGACTGTTGTTGAGCTGCTCAAACCTCATGACCAACCATAACCTCACTAAACCAACAGCGTGCTGCAAGCTCTCTGATCATGAGAACACAAACCTCCCTGCAGTGTGTATTACTTTCTTATTATGCACATGCTGTTACATCCATGTTATTGTTTGTTTGATGCTAACTACAAGTAGCAGCGTTAGCAATGAATACGCAAAATGCAGCAACATTTAAAATACCATCTCATGATGGTTTGTTGACTGTTGATCTGCTGACTCCATCACTAACAGTTTAAACAGCTGACAGCTGTGAAATTTAAGCCTTTGTGCAGTTTAAAGACAGACCACTGGTACCACAGTGGTACAGTGTACTAAATTAAAGTTTCCACACAGCTATCAGCTGTAGTCAGTGGTCTGTATTGGTCAATGTTGACATATTTTATTAACATGATTTACACCATCGTCATCAGAGTTGCTCAATACTGGAAGTAGGTGAGTAGGTGTGGCAGCAGGAAGCTGTGCTTAATTACACCACATGTCAACTAACTGCGTTAACATCTGCTGATAACGTTCATGTGACTGATGATGAGTTATTGTGTGGGTTAAGCCTGTGGTGAATTAATGAATGTATGAATCAAAAAGGTATCCTGAGGGGATGTGGACCACATGATGGAGCAATGTTTTCTGTGAGTGGATCCCCATTTGTTTGTAGCAGGAAGGCTTGAGTTTAGGTTAAGTTACAGCAGGTCGATTGAGTTTAATTGGATTTCTTACAAGAAGAAACTCTCACACAACCTCTGCATCAGAGCATATGTGCTAGAGACTTCTGGTTTAGCCCTCTGCTAACTTCAATGTGGTTAAAATCATCGAAACATGTGGCTGTGGTCTTTCCAGATGTTACTAGACGGAATGGACCAAATTCTGATTGTGAATTGAGTCATTCAGTGGGCGTTGGGACACATAAAAAATATATATATCCCGCATTTTACAGCTTTTTATGCCTGGCACGCTTTTGTTGTTGTTTGGATGTTTTGAATTAAATTGTCTTGGTAAATGTAGAACATTTAGAGGCGTAGGTGCTCTTACTCTGTCTCTGACGTGCAGTGGCCGTCCTTCCAGCCGCAGTAGGGATCTCTGGCTAAGACGCAGTCCTCACATTTGTCCCCATACTTGGCACAGTTTGCCACATTCAGCTGGACGAGTTCACTTTGAGAGTTCACATACAGCCTCTTCTGCAATAACACACAGTACAAAGGGTTTTCTGATCGTACGGCACCATTACTGACTGTTTCAGAAAAGTCTGGAGGAGTACAAGCCTTTCCCTTGAACTCAGTATGACTTTTACTGTGATATGAACAAAACTCTTCCATTGTGTCTTGTAGGAGAGAACAGTTACTCACAGCAGAGGAGTGTAGGAGGATGCTGAGGACTTGGTCTGTGTGGTTGAAAGGTTGATACTCGGCGATGACAAAGGCCTGACTCATATTCCTGATCACCTTATGAATCCCCCCATTATCTGTTTTAAAAGGAAAGACAGAGTAGGATGATTAAGAAGTCAAACCCGTCTGAATACACCACCGACCATCCCACCATCACATCCTGTGTTTCTTCACCTCATATGACTCCTCCAGCTAAGTCTATCAGAAGTCATGATAAAACATAATATAGTAGTTTGAGTGATTTTATCTTCCTACTTTCTCCTTATTTGGCGAAGATGTCTTGAGACTTTGCTAGTTGGTGTGTCATCATACAGCAGTCTAAAGGGCTCAAAGGGTGAATTTATGTATCACATTTATATATAATGCAAGTTATGTCTTTCCTCTCGACTCAGTAAACTGTTCAGTTGTCTCAACAGCCTTCGGTCCTCTGATAATTAGAGCGTGGCCCTTTAGAAGGATGGTGGTGATGAATGGCTTCACTCAATCAGGGTGACACAGTGTAACTGAAGAGCGGCACCACTTTAGCAGCTGAGAGCCAGATTTCGTTTTTAAACTTTCACACCCTCCTTCTACACTTTTACAAGTAACAATAGTTGGACTTTTCAAAACTTACTTTAAGACTCAAATGTTTAAGCTGAACTGACATTAAAGCCCATTAACTTGGGCAGCGTTGCAGTATTTTTTATTTCCATCAAGCTTTGAGGCAGTTAACCATGGAGCCCAGGAACGGCGCTGGGCTGTCAGGTGACTTCAGCATGGTGGTGGCCTCACTCTGTATCATGGTATGAGCAGTGCTGATACAATCAAGCTAGGCCAACTAAAGTCAACCTCAGCCCAGCCCAGCCTGACTCTCTTAATCATGATACATAATAACTGGTTCTATTCTTTCTTAATTCCTAAAAATATATGATATATAAATAGCTGTAGCACCATAATGGTTCATATTTGAAATTTTAGTTCAACTTTAATTTTATGATCTGTGTTTTCAGGAATAGTTTCTTAGTCATGTAATATTATGTAATAATATGAGACCTCACCAGGGTCAAGAGTGCATTGACATATACTGTGTGTCACGAGGGGAATGAAAAACTATTAACTCATCTGGCACTGGACAGTCCCTCATGGTTTGTTCCTGTCACTGGGAAATAATAAAACTAAAACCCAAATCTGGAGTCATAAGAAAACTTTAAAAAGACTGATCTTTTTCCTGCTATGAAAAGCTGCTTGTAACCGCCTAAGCTTAAACTAATTAAAAAAAGGCGTTGCAGCTTTTCCAGGAAGTGGTTTGAATCTGGTTGTTGGTGGTAAAAGTCAAACCAAATGGCACAACGTACGAGACCCTAGAATGAGTCACATAGCAGAGACTGCATTTCCCCGAGGCGCTTTTCACTGTCTGTAGGCCTTTGTTACAACCACATACTAGCATTCAGTGCAGCAGTCTTTGCTATGTACAGTGAAGAATTTAAAAGCAACCTGTGCATGCAATCCCCCTCATGTAAAGCACACTATTCCTAGTATGAATTACCCTGATTCATTCATTCATGACTGTATTACTCACGCAGAGACAGAAACAGGACCGGGTAGTCATCGCCCCCCTTGTTCGGGGAACTGTCGACGAAGATGTGAGTGTAGCGGTGGTGACTGAACACAAGTGGACCAGAGTTCTTCACAGGCCGGACCCACTTCTGCATCCTGGTAATCGGACTGATCGCGTTCAGGGTTGTTGTATGAATCTTTGTACTGTCTTCA
Source organism: Sparus aurata (assembly GCF_900880675.1). NCBI lineage: Eukaryota > Metazoa > Chordata > Actinopteri > Spariformes > Sparidae > Sparus > Sparus aurata. The sequence goes on along the minus strand of NC_044190.1, from coordinate 9,427,958 downwards.
ACACACTGAAGAGAAATGCATATGTGTTGGTTTTGGTTTCAAGTGAAGTGACTTTAGTTAATGTTACTCCTGTCATCTTACTCTTCTCGTATGCCACACATGTACTGTACAGTAATAATGGCAGCAGATGTTAAATCTGCTGCCATTATTACTGTACAGGGTCCTTGATATCAGACAGAGGTGGACAAAAGTGACTTCTCAAGGTTATGTTACCACCACGAGTTTGTGGAGGAATCTGTGTCCGTCTTAGTTTTGTTGTTTCAAGCCAACTTTAAAAGAATGCAAGTATACATTTGATGGCTTCTTCTCTCTACTACAAGTGTTAAAGTGTGAAATGTTAACAAAATAGTGGCTTTAAAATGCAAAAAGAGAATAATTATAATTGAGTTATTTGGTTCATCAATGAACCAGTGTTGAAGCTATAAGGAAATATGCAAACAGCTAAATTTGAAAACAGTCAAATTTGGGTCAACATTTTTTCAATAAACAGAGACAATCAACTTTGTCTTCTGCTTTGTAACAAGAAATCATGACATGACGAGATAAGTTATTACATTTTTCATTTCAGATCACAGTGAGTGACACATACCGCTCTAGACCTGTTCCTTTCATCGCCTTGAAATGGGGACGTCTGGAAGATGTGGTCGATATCTTCCATTGAGTAGACACACACGGCACTCACTGACCTGCAAGGACACACAGAGATCAGCTGTTAACACACACAAGAGACTGTTCGGAGGAAATTTCAGCCATGTCAGACAAAAACAGGATGAGGCCAATTTTAGAAAAAAGGAACTGAGTTCAACTTCATGAAGAACCATAAAACAGTGTCTGTTCTAGCTGCTCAAGTTTAAAAAGGTGAAGGAGAAAAGTGAAGTTGTTCATGCTTTATCTCTGTTTAAGACTCTGTGTAAAGTCTTTATTCCCACCACACGATGGTTTGTGGTTTTGTATTTGGCTTAATTGAACTTGCAGACACACCAAATGATGTTGGGTAAGTTACGACTATAACTGAGTGGGACTGAAACTTTGAGACAATCTAATTTATCCTAACTTGATTCAAACTTGAATAAAATATATTTACTTGAGTGTAACCTCACAAAATCCTTCCCGACCTTCCTTAAATGCATGAATAATAATTCTGACCATTCATTTCTGAAGAGTGCATAAACCCTGGTATCCTGCCAGCGCTCGGCATGCACAGCGGCCACATCTACCAGCTCAGAGAAGTGCTTCCTGCTGTCAGCGTCTCCACAGAAGAGCCTGGCGTTCAGCTGGGACGTCCAGATAAACTGCAGCGCATTCTTGTGACCACCTTTATCTGCCTAGAAGCAACACACGGCAACAGGATCACAATTTTAATGCTAGAAAAGTTATAGAAAGATATTTGATCTGTATTTCTTCCTTTACCGTGGCCTTACCATGCAAACCCGGGTCACATAGGGAACCCACATTTCACTATCCAAGCCTTTGTCTCGGTTTTTCTCCTTGTAAAAGCCGTAAACCTTGTCCTGCAGGGGGTTGTCTTTCTGTCTGCTGAGCACCAAGCCGACATAGTGCTGCTCTAAAGACACGAAAACAAAGTTATTATTCGTCTCTGTAGCTGTATGACATGGGAATGTTTAAGGGACCAGCGAACAAAAGAAACCTCTCAGAAAACCACACTACCTTCCTCGTGAATTGCTGGTTTAACTCGGTGTTCCCCAAACTTGTAGATGCCGACATTCTCTTGAGATCCAGAGTGAGTAACGTAGAGGTCTGCACCTCCCTCTGTCTCTGCAAAGACAGTACAACTGATTACTGGTTGTATAAATTCAAATCATTGGTTTGGAATCAGCATCCGTTAACTTCATGCACTAGTGTCTCCTGTCAGTGATAGTATGAAAAGTACTCACTGAGAGAGCTAAACCTGTGTGAGAAACTAGAGCCTGGAGAATCCAGTTTGTAGTAGCAGGAAGCACCAGTGCAGTCTCATTATAAGCAGTGGCAGCGAAGAAGAAATCACTGGCAGTAAAGCAGGTTAGTAGAGCTAAGAAGGGAGTAGATGTTCAGAAAGCACATCCCTGGGTGAAAATGGATGACAAATGAGCCCATGAGGATTAAAAAAAGGTCTTAAGCCATTATGAAAAACTGTACACTGAACTCACCTACAATGGCAGACGGTTCACCTTCCTCTATGGCAAAATTAGATATCCTTAGGTGGTTCAAGTGGTTGCACATCGGTGACTGCTCGGATAAATTCTATAAGAAAACACAATAGGCCTTGAAAATCCATCACTTGTAGCACAAATATGAATTAATAAATCAAATTGCACCTTTATCAACAAAAAAAAGCAACATTTCTCAGCAGCGGCATCACTGGTTGGTTTTACATAAGGGAAGTACTTTATCAGGAACATGTTCTGTGTTGTCCTACCATGTGGCAGCACACAGTTGATGCGCCGTCTGTTCCGCAAACAAACACCTCGTTCGTTTTGTTCGTCTCGTGGACCACGCTGATCTTATAGTTGCAATCCTAAACGAAATGAGAAATCTTTTGTGATATTTTGATCACCTGACAAACACATCAACCAAAAGCTCAGCTGTTTGCTACAAAGTCATGCTGCACTGCTCACTTTTGGATTGTAGCCGCATCTTTGCCACAGCACCGTTTTTTCCACAGGAGGCTGTGAAGAGAGGGAAAGGTTCATTTTCTCCACATCACTAGAAATCTTTGCCATGTGTTTTTTTATTTCAGAGTGCTGCGATCTAACAGTCAGAAATGTTCATTACCTGCAGAGGATTTTGAAAGTCCACTGAAAACAGGTGTGTTTGTCCCACAGCTGTGACAGTGTCTGGCTCTCCTCCCAGAAGCATCCGGATGGGTCCATGGACAGGAAACGGCAACCTTCTCACTGTCTCTACAATTAGAAAAAGGTCAAAATAAGGCTTGACGGAGACACAGAGCTCACCAGCAAACAACGTGGCTGCGGCGTGTGTCTCCATGTAAACACACGCTGGTGCTCAATGTCATCATCAGAGAGGAGCTGTGCAACGCTGACATCAAGCTTGTGGTGGTCTCCCTCCACCCATTCTACCTCCCCAAAGAGTGCTCACAGCTGTTTTTCATCCTGGTTTACATTCACCCCAGAGAAAACGCTTCCACTGCCTTAGAACATGAAGAAAACTGTGAACTAACTGGAACTCGTATCCCCTGACTCTCCGGAATTCATCCTGGGAGACTTCAACCACTGCTCAGCTGACAAGTCACTGAAAAGACTTGAGGCTATGGAGAAGGTCATAAGGAAGCACATCATCACGGTAACTGGCCCAATGCTGGACCCTCTCTAGTTCACGTACCGTGCAGGCTTAGGGGTTTATTAAGCCAAAAGGGTCAGGGTTCATCCTCTACACCGATGACTTGCAGGTCCACCCACCCAGACAATTGGTAAAGTACGCGGACGACACAGATCTCCTGTCCCTGCTCTCAGGCCCTTCACATAGAAGCTCAACACTTTTGGGGCCAATAAGAACATTCCTCAGACATCTGTGTACAACTACGCCTCCTGCCTTTAATTGCCCCCCAGGAACAATAGTATTTTTAATTTAATTGATTTTAATTGCTCCATGGGTGGCAATGTCAGTTCATTAGTGCACCACTTTGATCCAGACAGAAACTTTGCACCCGCTGAACATCAGCATTGTTACAGTATGGATTCTGGCCACAGCCCTGCTGGGCCACAGCCCACCCTTACAGAGCTGCCAGCGTGACTGTTGGACACCTTTATGAGGTCAGCATACTTCGTCTGAACTGCCCTTCAGTCGAACAGCCACCCACACCTTTCAAATGTCAGATTCAGAAACCTCATGCCATAATAGGCCAGCTGTGTGGAAGTGGGAAAGGAGCCAGGTTTGCATTTCCCTCTCAGATCACTTTTTTACATAAACACCTACTTTATGTCATTGTTCGCATGAACAATAGGGCTGGGCATCACCAGGTACCTCGCGATACGATACTATCACGATATTTTGCCCAAGATAGCGATAATATCACGATACAGCGATTCTGTGTCACTGAAGAAATGCAGAATTTATTGGCTGCACTGAATCCATTTCACAGGAATTACAAAACATTGCCAGTTTCACATGAATGACAGCCAAGTAAAACAAAGTGTATACTGCACAGTGGATCTTCTTAACACACACACTGACCACAACTTAAATATTATTAAATACCGATATTTGGCGCCAGTGAATCGATAATGTACCTCAAGACGAAATATCACGATATATCGTAGTATCGTTATTTTGGTACACCCCTAATGAACAACCAGTTGCAGCTTTATGAATACCTTTCAGGAGACAGATCGTCTGGAAAATGTGCGCCTTCATCCCCGTATTTATATATCACACCTCTCTCCTCTCTCTGACAGTAGCGCCGAGATCGTAAAGTGGCTAAAGGTATGTCGATTGCTGCTTAACGGCATATACCGATCCCTAGAATGGCATACCGATCCCCAGACTGACATACAGATTCTCGGAGTGGTATGCTGCTTTTATGCTGCTGTTATTCCACCGACACATGACGGTATGTGCCGCTTGAGATTGTTACGGCACTGAAAGACTGTGGGATGGGTACCGCTCCCTGATGAATATGCAAATGTAATGCCACTGGGCTGGTTTGACGACAAGTACAGCCGTAAACATATACTTTTTTTTTTTTTTGTCTTTATTGACAATGCTAACTTAACACTTTACCGCAAGTAATGTTATGTTGTTGGGATTGTAGGCATATAGACAGTACACCTGGGACTCTTACAATATGATAGAAAAGCAATCTGTATGTCAGTCTGGGGATCTGTATGCCATTCTAGGGATCGGTATATGCCGTTGAGCAGCAATCGACATACCTTTAGCCACTTTTCCATCTCGCCGTCACTCCTCTCTGATGGCTGCCTTCAAATCGGGCTGTTTGCAACAACTTTAAACAATACAACATTTCAAATTAATGGCAACCATCAACAATTAAATCATAGCCAAAACATAGAGCTGACAATGAACACAGGCTCGACACTTAGCTCTGAGTGTGTGCTGAAGTTTGTAGTCTAGGTTCTATTCTAAAAACATCCTTAACTTTGTATTTTCAGCACAAAGTCAAACACGTTTCATAAAAAATTATACCACAAAAGATTTTAATGAGCTAGAATGAGCTGGTTTTTTATCTCAAGATTTTTTAATCGCAAGTTGTGTTGAGTTGAGTTTCAAAGTTTCAAAGTTTTGGAGCCACAAACCCAAAAGCACAGCCAGGGTAAAGGAACAACCAACAAACCAGGGATCAGAGGACCTTAAAGACCCACTTATCACGTAGACCTCTGATGTAGGCAGAGGTATGACAGGAGAACAAGAACCTTGAGCTGATTTCTAAATGTGATGGGAAGTAGGTTAAGAGAAATAAAAAAATGATATCAGATCCATACACAACACTGCCTGGAAATGAAAGCAGAGCTCATAAATGCTGACAACGAGTGTCAAACTAAGGTCTGTTCATCAGCAGAATTTAAACGTTGCTGACACAGCAGCATCAGTGTGAGCGTGAGAGAATCTGCATGTCTTGCATATCCTGTCAGTGACCATAACCCTTATAACCAGAGAGCCACGGTGCTTCACAAGCAGAACATTATCCTGGACAGAGTTTCTCATCACAGCAGACTTTATGACAGGTGTAACTGACACCACCAATAATCGTAAATTATTCAAAGCTGTGTGTTTAATGCATGACAGCTGTCCTCTGTATGAAGAGATAAAACATTACTTCCTCTCGGCGCTTTAACCTCGGTGGTGTTCACTGGAAACGCACTTATTATTCTGTACATGCTTTTTAAATACTGTGTGGTCGACGTCAACATATTGTCAATAATTTTAATGAATTCACTTTTTTCTTTTTTACTCTGGAACACAACAATCATGATGATGATGTCAAACGTCCTTCGCGTTTCAAAGTTGAAGAATAAAAAGAGACATATGTCGTACCTGTGTCTGAGAAAATCACCCGCGCCAAATGCGTTGAGTTCGCCTCTGTCCAAATACTGTAACATGAAAATAACAAACATACTGTGAAGAGAATCATTTTTGGTCGGCTGATCGATCGGTGCGCTGTCTCTGCTCGTTACGCTCCTCTGAATGTACTGCTCAGCTACAACTCCCCTGGATACTGATTGGAGGCTGTGACGCTGCTCAGCTCAACCCAAGTGCTCAAGTGTTTCACCATCAACTTCCATGTTCTGTGTGTTTCTGATTCACCAGCGAGCCCAAATGCTTCAGCCTGACTGTAGGCGAATAAAGAGGCAAATAATGACAACTATCACAATGACATTGAAGCTTTATTTTGTTTAGTACCGAACTTAGACCAATTACTTTCGTGGTTTATCATGAAGGTTATTTATCCCAGCTGCTGTGCTTCATGTTCATTACATCTCTAAGACAGGTAAAAAATAAAAAATAAAAAAAATAAACAAACATAAAAGTAGTATAAAGCTTCTAGCATTGCTCTCCAATAACACTGTAGGACTCAGTTTCTAAACAGATTATCCAAACTGATAAAGTAGAACCAGAAATATCACTTTTTTATCCCGTGCATTCATCTCTCACTCCTGTGAAACTCAGTCCTTCATTGCCCACAGTTCAAATTAGTCACTGAGTGATGATCAGCTTACATGCAGCTTCCTCTGGAGCTACAAAAAGGTGTACACTTCTTTCTTTCACATGCACAGTGGTACTCTCAAAGACAATGGAAACACACTTAAATGCGGGAATAACACGCTGTTCTCAGAGGAAAATAAGGTCCCCAGAGCACTGTTTAAACTGGGAAGATGGCAGGGTCCACCAAATATAAACAATGTAACACGTTTCAACGTCATGAAACGAAGATCATTTGTTTATTTAGTGTGTTTGGCAGAAAATATCGGTCATCGAAGAGCTTCATCTCCCCGCTAGCTAGGCTTCCTAAATGTCCGCCAGAGGGCAGTGTCAGCTCTCGATGATAAGAAAAACAAATTACAACCAAACCTTGAATAAATGGATGGTGCCATTTTAACGCACGGGATGAGGATTATACAACTCTTTAAAACAAATGGCTGAAGTTGATTCATATCAAATTGTCCCACATCACTTGAGCACACCATCTACTGTTCTCAAAAGAGAGAGATTTGAGAATCTTGTTAAGATATACTTTGTTAAATCAGATGAGTTAAAGGTTTGCTTGTTTCTTATCAAGATCCTCATCAGCCACTACATAAAAACAACTGGGGGCCATGAAGGTCACACAAGAGTTCTCGTGGACAAAAAGCAAATGCCTGCAAATCTGACTGTGACTTGTTTGCTGATGATTCCTGCTTCAACATCAAATTAATACACATTTAATCCCTCTAAATCTTTAGTCTTCCCTCTCTGTGTGTGTGTGTGTGTGTGTGTGTGTGTGTGTGCGCGTGTATATATGTGTGTGTGTGTGTGTGTGTGTGTGTGTGTGTGTTTTAGCCAGAGCTGGAGGCAGACTGCAGTTATGAGTGGATGTTAGCCAGCTGTACTGTAAATGCCACTGCAGCACACATGAAGAAAGCTGACTGCAGTTAATGAGAGTAGGCGGCTGAGATAAGTGCACTCATGATGAGTGGAGGTCATCAACACAAGTGGGTCAAATGTTTATCTTTTCAATCTTACATTTTCCTCTGACTGTATACCTGCAGGTCAACCACTCTAAACAGGAGACAATGCTTTTTTTTTTATTATTGCTAGTGCTGTGTTTTTCAACAATTTACCACTTAAGAAAAACATCATTTTTTGAGAGCAGAAATTTTTTGAAATGTTGAGTAAAATTGTCAAAGAGATGAAGGCCTGCAGGTGGTGCTAATCACATCTGTCTGAAGTTCAGGTTAAACTCTCTCCTCCATCTAGTGACGCATCTGTGAGGAGGGACAGCGAGATCCTCCCAGTGGCATTGGCAGGTAGGTCTGTGGCAACCTGTGGCATCTCCTGGCACGCGCTCGGCAGTTCAGAAACGCAAGAATAATATAAACACGGGGAAAATATTAAAAACATAATAATATATAAATATTAAATATAGGAATAGTACAATATGTACAATATTTTACATTCACATTTAAGCCATGGAACTATATATTATATTCCTGCTGTGACATAATATATATTCAGATAATATTGAGAAATGCAAAACAGAAATTGTGCTGAAATTGAACTTTGTCCATTAAAATGTGTAAACAAGTAGAGATGCGACAGACTGCCAATGCCGCTGGGAGGATCTCGGTGCTGCTGGGATCCAGGATCCAGAGAGTGATGACTTGTAAAACAAAAGAAAATGGATTACTGATAATTGATTCCTTTCAAACTCATAAACGTCTTCACATTAAACAATAGAAAAATGTGTGTAGCAACTGATTGTTACATTTTCAGTAGCGATCAATTAGGAACTGATTCCTATATATATTTAACATGTCTGCCAGGACCGGCTGAGTCTCCTCAGTAGGTACATACAGTCTGATCATTATCATATTATCATTATTATCATTATTCAGGCTTGCTATCTCTGAACAAAGAGCATCGCGGATGATAGTTTGGGGTCTGATCTGGTGCGCTCTTGGTGATGCGTGGCTATTAACGCACATGTACAAAACCACACGATGGTTTGTGGTTTTGTATTTGGCTTAATTGAACTTGCAGACACACCAAATGATGTTGGGTAAGTTACGACTATAACTGAGTGGGACTGAAACTTTGAGACAATCTAATTTATCCTAACTTGATTCAAACTTGAATAGAATATATTTACTTGAGTGTAACCTCACAAAATCCTTCCCGACCTTCCTTAAATGCATGAATAATAATTCTGACCATTCATTTCTGAAGAGTGCATAAACCCTGGTATCCTGCCAGCGCTCGGCATGCACAGCGACCACATCTACCAGCTCAGAGAAGTGCTTCCTGCTGTCAGCGTCTCCACAGAAGAGCCTGGCGTTCAGCTGGGACGTCCAGATAAACTGCAGCGCATTCTTGTGACCACCTTTATCTGCCTAGAAGCAACACACGGCAACAGGATCAATGGCTTCTTCATAATGCATATGTATGATGAGTACATTTAATGGATATGGCTTCACTCCTTGTTTGGCACTTTGTGCACAATTTTAATGCTAGAAAAGTTAGAGAAAGATATTTGATCTGTGTTTCTTCCTTTATTGTGGCCTTACCATGCAAACCCGGGTCACATAGGGAACCCACATTTCACTATCCAAGCCTTTGTCTCGGTTTTTCTCCTTGTAAAAGCCGTAAACCTTGTCCTGCAGGGAGTTGTCTTTCTGTCTGCTGAGCACCAAGCCGACATAGTGCTGCTCTAAAGACACGAAAACAAAGTTATTATTCGTCTCTGTAGCTGTATGACATGGGAATGTTTAAGGGACCAGCGAACAAAAGAAACCTCTCAGAAAACCACACTACCTTCCTCGTGAATTGCTGGTTTAACTCGGTGTTCCCCAAACTTGTAGATGCCGACATTCTCTTGAGATCCAGAGTGAGTAACGTAGAGGTCTGCACCTCCCTCTGTCTCTGCAAAGACAGTACAACTGATTACTGGTTGTATAAATTCAAATCATTGGTTTGGAATCAGCATCCGTTAACTTCATGCACTAGTGTCTCCTGTCAGTGATAGTATGAAAAGTACTCACTGAGAGAGCTAAACCTGTGTGAGAAACTAGAGCCTGGAGAATCCAGTTTGTAGTAGCAGGAAGCACCAGTGCAGTCTCATTATAAGCAGTGGCAGCGAAGAAGAAATCACTGGCAGTAAAGCAGGTTAGTAGAGCTAAGAAGGGAGTAGATGTTCAGAAAGCACATCCCTGGGTGAAAATGGATGACAAATGAGCCCATGAGGATTAAAAAAAGGTCTTAAGCCATTATGAAAAACTGTACACTGAACTCACCTACAATGGCAGACGGTTCACCTTCCTTTATGGCAGAATAAAATATGCTTAGGTGGTTCAAGTTTTCAGAGTGGCTGCACATCGGTGACTGCTCGGATAAATTCTATAAGAAAACACAATAGGCCTTGAAAATCCATCACTTGTAGCACAAATATGAATTAATAAATCAAATTGCACCTTTATCAACAAAAAAAAGCAACATTTCTCAGCAGCAGCATCACTGGTTGGTTTTACATAAGGGAAGTACTTTATCAGGAACATGTTCTGTGTTTTCCTACCATGTGGCAGCACACAGTTGATGTGCCGTCTGTTCCGCAAACAAACACCTCGTTCGTTTTGTTCGTCTCGTGGACCACGCTGATCTTATAGTTGCAATCCTAAACGAAATGAGAAATCTTTTGTGATATTTTGATCACCTGACAAACACATCAACCAAAAGCTCAGCTGTTTGCTACAAAGTCATGCTGCACTGCTCACTTTTGGATTGTAGCCGCATCTTTGCCACAGCACCGTTTTTTCCACAGGAGGCTGTGAAGAGAGGGAAAGGTTCATTTTCTCCACATCACTAGAAATCTTTGCCATGTGTTTTTTTATTTATCAGTGCTGTGATCGAACAGTCAGAAATGTTCATTACCTGCAGAGGATTTTGAAAGTCCACTGAAAACAGGTGTGTTTGTCCCACAGCTGTGACAGTGTCTGGCTCTCCTCCCAGAACCATCCAGATGGGTCCATGGACAGGAAACGGCAACCTTCTCACTGTCTCTACAATTAGAAAAAGGTCAAAATAAGGCTTGATGGAGACACAGAGCTCACCAGCAAACAACATGGCTGCGGCGTGTGTCTCCATGTAAACACACGCTGGTGCTCAATGTCATCATCAGAGAGGAGCTGTGCAACGCTGACATCAAGCTTGTGGTGGTCTCCCTCCACCCATTCTACCTCTCCAAAGAGTGCTCACAGCTGTTTTTCATCCTGGTTTACGTTCACCCCAGAGAAAACGCTTCCACTGCCTTAGAACATGAAGAAAACTGTGAACTAACTGTGAACTAACTGGAACTCGTATCCCCTGACTCTCCCGAATTCATCCTGGGAGACTTCAACCACTGCTCAGCTGACAAGTCACTGAAAAGACTTGAGGCTATGGAGAAGGTCATAAGGAAGCACATCATCACGGTAACTGGCCCAATGCTGGACCCTCTCTAGTTCACGTACCGTGCAGGCTTAGGGGTTGATTATGCCAAAAGGGTCAGGGTTCATCCTCTACACCGATGACTTGCAGGTCCACCCACCCAGACAATTGGTAAAGTACGCGGACGACACAGATCTCCTGTCCCTGCTCTCAGGCCCTTCACATAGAAGCTCAGCACTTTTGGGGCCAATAAGAACATTCCTCAGACATCTGTGTACAACTACGCCTCCTGCCTTAAATTTCCCCCCAGGAACAATAAAGTATTTTTAATTTAATTGATTTTAATTGCTCCATGGGTGGCAATGTCAGTTCATTAGTGCACCACTTTGATCCAGACAGAAACTTTGCACCCGCTGAACATCAGCATTGTTACAGTATGGATTTTGGCCACAGCCCTGCTGGGCCACAGCCCACCCTTACAGAGCTGCCAGCGTGACTGTTGGACACCTTTATGAGGTCAGCATACTTCGTCTGAACTGCCCTTCAGTCGAACAGCCACCCACACCTTTCAAATGTCAGATTCAGAAACCTCATGCCATAATAGGCCAGCTGTGTGGAAGTGGGAAAGGAGCCAGGGTTTGCATTTCCCTCTCAGATCACTTTTTTACATAAACACCTACTTTATGTCATTGTTCGCATGAACAATAGGGCTGGGCATCACCAGGTACCTCGCGATACGATACTATCACGATATTTTGCCCAAGATAGCGATAATATCACGATACAGCGATTCTGTGATAATTGATATATTGCAAGAAATTTCATCCACGATACATCACGATATCTGTGTCACTGAAGAAATGCAGAATTTATTGGCTGCACTGAATCCATTTCACAGGAATTACAAAACATTGTCAGTTTCACATGAATGACAGCCAAGTAAAACAAAGTGTATACTGCACAGTGGATCTTCTTAACACACACACTGACCGCAACTTAAATATTATTAAATACCGATATTTGGCGCCAGTGAATCGATAATGTACCTCAAGACGAAATATCGCGATATATCGTAGTATCGTAATTTTGGTACACCCCTAATGAACAACCAGTTGCAGCTTTATGAATACCTTTCAGGAGACAGATCGTCTGGAAAATGTGCGCCTTCATCCCCGTATTTATATATCACACCTCTCTCCTCTCTCTGACAGTAGCGCCGAGATCGCAAAGTGGCTAAAGGTATGTCGATTGCTGCTTAACGGCATATACCGATCCCTAGAATGGCATACCGATCCCCAGACTGACATACAGATTCTCGGAGTGGTATGCTGCTTTTATGCTGCTGTTATTCCACCGACACATGACGGTATGTGCCGCTTGAGATTGTTACGGCACTGAGAGACTGTTGGATGGGTACCGCTCCCTGATGAATATGCAAATGTAATGCCACTGGGCTGGTTTGACGACAAGTACAGCCGTAAACATATAAACATATACTTTTTTTTTTTTTGTCTTTATTGACAATGCTAACTTAACACTTTACCGCAAGTAATGTTATGTTGTTGGGATTGTAGGCATATAGACAGTACACGTGGGACTCTTACAATATGATAGAAAAGCAATCTGTATGTCAGTCTGGGAATCGGTATGCCATTCTAGGGATCGGTATATGCCGTTGAGCAGCAATCGACATACCTTTAGCCACTTTTCCATCTCGCCGTCACTCCTCTCTGATGGCTGCCTTCAAACCGGGCTGTTTGCAACAACTTTAAACAATACAACATTTCAAATTAATGGCAACCATCAACAATTAAATCATAGCCAATACATAGAGCTGACAATGAACACAGGCTCGACACTTAGCTCTGAGTGCGTGCTGAAGTTTGTAGTCTAGGTTCTATTCTAAAAACATCTTTAACTTTGTATTTTCAGCACAAAGTCAAACACGTTTCATAAAAAATTATACCACAAAAGATTTTAATGAGCTAGAATGAGCTGGTTTTTTATCTCAAGATTTTTTAATCGCAAGTTGTGTTGAGTTGAGTTTCAAAGTTTCAAAGTTTTGGAGCCACAAACCCAAAAGCACAGCCAGGGTAAAGGAACAACCAACAAACCAGGGATCAGAGGACCTTAAAGACCCACTTATCACGTAGACCTCTGATGTAGGCAGAGGTATGACAGGAGAACAAGAACCTTGAGCTGATTTCTAAATGTGATGGGAAGTAGGTTAAGAGAAATAAAAAATGTATATCAGATCCATACACAACACTGCCTGGAAATGAAAGCAGAGCTCATAAATGCTGACAACGAGTGTCAAACTAAGGTCTGTTCATCAGCAGAATTTAAACGTTGCTGACACAGCAGCATCAGTGTGAGCGTGAGAGAATCTGCATGTCTTGCATATCCTGTCAGTGACCATAACCCTTATATACAGAGAGCCACGGTGCTTCACAAGCAGAACATTATCCTGGACAGAGTTTCTCATCACAGCATACTTTATGACAGGTGTAACTGACACCACCAATAATCGTAAATTATTCAAAGCTGTGTGTTTAATGCATGACAGCTGTCCTCTGTATGAAGAGATAAAACATTACTTCCTCTCGGCGCTTTAACCTCGGTGGTGTTCACTGGAAACGCACTTATTATTCTGAACATGCTTTTTAAATACTGTGTGGTCGACGTCAACATATTGTCAATAATTTTAATGAATTCACTTTTTTCTTTTTTACTCTGGAACACAACAATCATGATGATGATGTCAAACGTCCTTCGCGTTTCAAAGTTGAAGAATAAAAAGAGACATATGTCGTACCTGTGTCTGAGAAAATCACCCGCGCCAAATGCGTTGAGTTCGCCTCTGTCCAAATACTGGCACATGAAAATAACAAACATACTGTGAAGAGAATCATTGTTGGTCGGCTGATCGATCGGTGCGCTGTCTCTGCTCGGTACGCTCCTCTGAACGTACTGCTCAGCTACAACTCCCCTGGATACTGATTGGAGGCTGTGACGCTGCTCAGCTCAACTCAAGTACTCAAGTGTTTCACCATCAACTTCCATGTTCTGTGTGTTTCTGATTCACCAGCGAGCCCAAATGCTTCAGCCTGACTGTAGGCGAATAAAGAGGCAAATAATGACAACTATCACAATGACATTGAAGCTTTATTTTGTTTAGTACCGAACTTAGACCAATTACTTTCGTGGTTTATCATGAAGGTTATTTATCCCAGCTGCTGTGCTTCATGTTCATTACATCTCTTAGACAGAAAAAAATAAAATAAATAAATAAATAAACAAACACAAAAGTAGTATAAAGCTTCTAGCATTGCTCTCCAATAACACTGTAGGACTCAGTTTCTAAACAGATTATCCAAACTGATAAAGTAGAACCAGAAATATCACTTTTTTATCCCGTGCATTCATCTCTCACTCCTGTGAAACTCAGTCCTTCATTGCCCACAATTCTAATTAGTCACTGAGTGACAGTGTTGGGAAGATTACTTTGGAAATGTAGTTGGTTACAATTACAAGTTACCCTGTTGAAAATGTAATAGTAGTGTAACTATTTCAATTACTTTCTCGAAGTGATGTAACTAATTACATTATGATTACTTTTCTTAATTTTGAATGAAATCTCTCAACTGCTAACCATTTTCACATTTTAAGACCTATAGTGTGATAAACCTTTCAGTTCAAAGGTTTAACCATATATTATGAGTCTGACCTTGGGCCTGACCTGCGAAGGAGGCTCACTTCCTCACTAAATTGAGCGACAACAGGCTGATTTCAGCCAAGAGGAGCAGGTTGTTTTAATGGAGAGAGTATGAGCGATACAAAAAAGCCTGATCACAGCCTGAAGCAACATTGTTGCTGCAGATATGACAAGAGGAGGCTGATTTTAATTTCTGACAGCTCTACATTGAGCTGCTTTTAAATATGAAGCTTTAGAGCAACAACAACAACAACTTGTAACCTTTATAAAGGAGTCTAGTACACAGGGGCTTCAATGAAGAGGCCACAACAGCCAGTGTGGGTCATACATGCCATTTATTTTATTACAACTAAAACTCTAAAAACACAAGCAAGAAGAGACAAGAAGACAGACAGTCATACTACGGCTGGGACACCAACCACTCACTGCTAGGACACTGGGAGTATACTAAGTATTCAAAAGAAATATAAACCCGACACACTTCAACTAAAACACCACGTTACAATGTGCAACCACTAACCATATCACCATCTAAAGTGAACTCCCAGCATCAACCACACCGGTGAATGGAGGGCCTCACCAGCTGCAGCACTAGAGACAAAGGGAGACAGAATGTTAAAACTCTAAAACAAACATTAACCAATAAAACAATAAAGCTAAAATATATATATATATAATACTAAAATAAAACAAACGGCAGTCAGTGCTTTGCCAGAGCCACTGGGAATCAAACAGTCACAGACCTGGCATGCACAAAGGATTTGTAGAGTTACTGCTGCACTCACACCTGCTGCCAATCAGTCTCTCCTCCAATTCCTGTCACTTGATTGGTCTCTGCTCTTTGGGTCCCGGTGACCTACACACACACGGTATTTGATTTCCTCATTCATTCCGTCAGCTGGCGAGTTTTGGCATAGTATAGTTCTGCCGTCTGTTTTTTGAGAAAATCATTGCAAAAATCAGTCAGTAGTCCTACTTTAGAAGTTATATTAGGTGGCGACTATTTTCACTACCATGGCATGTCCTTTTGATAATGATCCCGTTGATGAAGGTGCAGCATTACTGCGCAGAGAATTAAATATTCGTCGGGAGATGATTATCAGACCGCGCATAGATGTTCTTGCATTTCCAGACAATTATCTTTTTGAGCGGTACCGTTTCACGTCACAGTCAATCATTTACATACAAAACCTGATCCGTCCTTACATTTCCAACATTACCAACCGAAGTCATGCTCTCACATCCCAGCAGATATTGAGTGTTGCGCTGCGTTTTTTTGCAAATGGGAGTTTTTTATACAACGTCGGAGATGCAGAGCACTTGAGCAAGGCAACTGTATCAGAGCGGTCAGAAAAGTGTGCCTCGCCCTGAAACGGCTACTACCATCTTTATCATGTTCAGCTCCTCTGCCTCCGTTAGAGGTGGCGGTGCTGGGCCACCACCCGTTTCAAGGGCATCTGCTTTCTTTCTGTTGGCTGAGTAGAAGTCTGTGTTAGTTTAAATAGGCTTAATTATTTAACAGAACATGATACAGATGAGAATACATTTATGTGTGTGAAAACAGCATTATGTTGGGGATAAAACAACTGTACAGTCAAACAGCCACTTAATATTTACTTTACAATGTAAAACATGATCATAATGAGGTACCCCCATGATTATGCCGAGGTCTTACCTGTTTGAACAATGTTTTTATGTTTCAACTTAAATTGCAGCCAAGTGCGCTTCTCCCCCGCGGGATTGCACCTAAATGAAATAAATTAATAGGCTACCACTCAAGCAGTTTCCCCCTGTAATATTATTGTGACTGCAAAGGACTACATTTAAACTTACACACTGACCCGAGCAGCAATGTTCTCCCACGCCGTCTCCCTCTCTTTTGCTGCTGCAGCGGTGTTACACTTCCTTCTAAAAACGTGCTCAAACTCACCGTATGAGCGCATTAATATTTACATTTCCAGTGGGGTGAAAAACGTAGCCCTCCTCTTCCCCGTTGCCATGGTGACTCGTTGAATCGGGGCTCCATTGATGCTGTCTTTTTATTCTTGTGGTGCACGCGCTTAACTCCAGGTGAAACTACTCCGAGTTGATCAAACTAACTAAAATCTGCTGTTCTGGAACCGAAAACTCAGAGTTTCCTATCTCAGAGTAGATCAACTCAGAGTTCAGGGTTAGACTCAGAGTTTGTTGAACCTGCTTTGTGAAACGGACCCCAGGCCGACTGTAGGCGGATAAAGGGGCAAATAATAACAAATATCACAATGACATTGAAGCTTTATTTTGTTTAGTACCTTAGACCAATTACTTTCATTGTTTATCATGAAGGTTATTTATCCCAGCTGCTGTGCTTCATGTTCATTACATCTCTAAGACAGGTAAAAAAAACAAAACAAACAAACAAACAAACAAACAAACAAAAACAACAAACATAAAAGTAGTATAAAGCTTCTGGCATTGCTCTCCAATAACACTGTTGGACTCATGGTGAACAGTTTCTAAACAGATTCTCCAAACTGATAAAGTAGAACCAGAAATATCACTTTTTTATCCCGTGCATTCATCTCTCACTCCTGTGAAACTCAGTCCTTCATTGCCCACAGTTCAAATTAGTCACTGAGTGATGATCAGCTTACATGCAGCTTCCTCTGGAGCTACAAAAAGGTGTACACTTCTTTCTTTCACATGCACAGTGGTACTCTCAAAGACAATGGAAACACACTTAAATGCGGGAATAACACGCTGTTCTCAGAGGAAAATAAGGTCCCCAGAGCACTGTTTAAACTGGGAAGATGGCAGGATCCACCAAATATAAACAATGTAACACGTTTCAACGTCATGAAACGAAGATCATTTGTTTATTTAGTGTGTTTGGCAGAAAATATCGGTCATCGAAGAGCTTCATCTCCCCGCTAGCTAGGCTTCCTAAATGTCCGCCAGAGGGCAGTGTCAGCTCTCGATGATAAGAAAAACAAATTACAACCAAACCTTGAATAAATGGATGGTGCCATTTTAACGCACGGGATGAGGATTATACAACTCTTTAAAACAAATGGCTGAAGTTGATTCATATCAAATTGTCCCACATCACTTGAGCACACCATCTACTGTTCTCAAAAGAGAGATTTGAGAATCTTGTTAAGATATACTTTGTTAAATCAGATGAGTTAAAGGTTTGCTTGTTTCTTATCAAGATCCTCATCAGCCACTACATAAAAACAACTGGGGGCCATGAAGGTCACACAAGAGTTCTCGTGGACAAAAAGCAAATGCCTGCAAATCTGACTGTGACTTGTTTGCTGAAGATTCCTGCTTCAACATCAAATTAATACACATTTAATCCCTCTAAATCTTTAGTCTTCCCTCTCTGTGTGTGTGTGTGTGTGTGTGTGCGTGTATGTGTGTGTGTGTGTGTGTATATGTGTGTGTGTGTGTGTGTGTGTGTTTTAGCCAGAGCTGGAGGCAGACTGCAGTTATGAGTGGATGTTAGCCAGCTGTACTGTAAATGCCACTGCAGCACACATGAAGAAAGCTGACTGCAGTTAATGAGAGTAGGTGGCTGAGATAAGTGCACTCATGATGAGTGGAGGTCATCAACACAAGTGGGTCAAATGTTTATCTTTTCAATCTTACATTTTCCTCTGACTGTATACCTGCAGGTCAACCACTCTAAACAGGAGACAATGCTTTTTTTTTTCTTTTTTTTATTGCTAGTGCTGTGTTTTTCAACAATTTTCCACTTAAGCAAAACATCATTTTTTGAGAGCAGAAATTTTTTGAAATGTTGAGTAAAACTGTCAAAGAGATGAAGGCCTGCAGGTGGTGCTAATCACATCTCTCTGAAGTTCAGGTTAAACTCTCTCCTCCATCTAGTGACGCATCTGTGAGGAGGGACAGCGAGATCCTCCCAGTGGCATTGGCAGGTAGATCTGTGGCAACCTGTGGCATCTCCTGGCACCCGCTCGGCAGTTCAGAAACGCAAGAATAATATAAACACAGGGAAAATATTAAAAACATATATAATGTATAAATATTAAATAGAAGAATAGGAATAGTACAATATTTTACATTCACATTTAAGTCATGGAACAGATATTAATATATATTCAGATAATATTGAGAAATGCAAAACAAAAATTGTGCTCAAATTGAACTTTGTCCATTAAAATGTGTAAACAAGTAGAGATGCCACAGACTGCCAATGCCGCTGGGAGGATCTCGGTGCTGCTGGGATCCAGGATCCAGAGAGTGATGACTTGTAAAACAAAAGAAAATGGATTACTGATAATTGATTCCTTTCAAACTCTTAAACGTCTTCACATTAAACAATAGAAAAATGTGTGTAGCAACTGATTGTTACATTTTCAGTAGCGATCAGTTAGGAACTGATTCCACCGCGGCGTCTACTATATTTAACATGTCTGCCAGGACCGGCTGAGTGTCCTCAGTAGGCAGTCTGATCATTATCATATTATCATTATTATCATTATTCAGGCGTGCTTTCTCTGAACAAAGAGCATCGCGGATGATAGTTTGGGGTCTGATCTGGTGCGCTCTTGGTGATGCGTGGCTATTAACGCACATGAGGAGGAATTGGCAAATGACAAAAGACAGACTCAGTGACAACACCATTAAAGAACACGTTTTAAACGTTGTTATGTCCACCAGACACATTAATAAGGTTCTTGCCTGCACGCTCTAATTTCAGGAGCGGAAATTTCTAATGTCCCAAAAAGGTTAAGTGAAATAATAATGGTTTAGCATTATCCTCAGTGTGTAGGAGGATGTGGGGAAAATTAAAACAAGAAGAACACACTTGATTTCTGCAAACTCATTAAACAATAGAAAGACAGACTGACACAGTCAGTCCGGTAGGAGCTAGCTCCACAGCCATTCATATCCGGCTTTGAGCCTCGGCCGGCGGTGCACACAAGGTCGTTGCCGGTCGCCGTCCAAGTAGGAGAAGCGCTGTGCGCGGCACAGTTACTTAGGGACCCAATGCTGAATGCACTGGCTCAACCTTCTACTAAGGGTAAGCTCTGAGGAAGCCCCAGAGCCCGACTAGCGGGAGAGATCAGCGGAGTCTGCTCACTACAATTAATTCAAATGTACACACACGCTATTTATAGGCCTCTGGCGTCGTCTTCCTATCACTCATGGTGCCCGCTTATATTTTTAGCCAGTTATTATATCTGACACACAGTCACAAGCAGCACTCACTCACTCCCTCACTCACCAAACACTTTTCACATTTCAAATTGCTTTACTTTTGTAATTATTGGCCTCCGTTTGGCTGAGATGGCCTGAAAAGAATGTTCATAAAGTAATAATTCATAAGGATTCATAAAGGGGCGGAGCTACGGGGAGGGCCGTGATAGCGCTGGCAACCTCTGGAACCTGATTGGTCACCTCAGGCGCCACCCCAGTTGATTGACAGGTCACTGTACGTCTCGTTGAAAGAAGCGCATTAAGGAAAGACAAACGAGGGAGGCAGAATAACGGTGCTTCAAAACACGAATGGATCGAGAGGAAATTCTTTAAATACATCAATGAGAAGTAAGATTTCAGGTGGTTTCCTGGTGAGTAACTGTTTTGTTTTAAAATAGAAAAGATTCTGTCCCTAATGGTTGAACTGTGCCAGTAAGCTAACCGTTAGCCTGCTCGCACAGTAGGTTAACGGCTAACGTTATGAAAGGCTATAACCGTTAATATTAGCATGAAGCTACGTAGCACTAGATAGGGATGATGTGGGGAAACCAGGTCATATTTAGTTTTTTAGTGAGGCTATTTAGGGACCTTGAATCAACTGAGTTGGCAATAATTTCATGCTAGAGCTCAAAATAAACAGTAATGAATGCTCAGAGATTATCTCAATGTCCATGTATCTTGTTTGCTATTGTGAAGGTCTCAAATGTAGAGAATTGACTGAGCGCTAACTAGTCTACATGATCCAGTTGAATTTTGTGTTATCTAGGCTGGTAATTGATTTTAATCTGGGCTACAGCAGGAGAATGGGGACAAATAGTTTCTGCCTAAGACAATCTTGAGGTGTAACCAGGCTGTCTTATTTTGTTTAGGGACGGATAAGAATGAATAGAAGGGAGATATTTCAGGCTTTTTATTTTAAAGAAGCACAAATGCGGCTCAGGCAGGCCAAGACAGACCCCAGCCCCAATGTCAGCAGCCCTGGCAGCTCTGAACCTGGAGCTAGCCAGGCACAAGTGTGGTCAGACACAAGGACCCAGTCCACCAGCACCAGGTCAGTGCATACTGAGGCAGTACATTGCATGCTTAGTTAGGACATTGTAAAATGTAGCCTCACACTGTAACAAAAGGTGATATTGACATATTAGGCCTAGTTCTGAACGTTGATTCAGGTGATAAGAATAGATGATTTTGTTATTTTATTTATTTTGGCTGCGTCTGTATTTTTTACAATGCAGTTTCATCAGTTGTTGATATGTCTGCCTCTGAGGAGGAAGACAGTGAGCCAGAGCTGCTAGGAGGAGATGCCACCGAACCCCCCACATCCACATCAAGCAGCACATATTGTGCACCTAAAGGACCAAGTGGTAGGCCCACACTTACCCACCTATCTGTGAAGCTTTTTAACAGCAGCTATTCTTACATGATATATTGTGGAAAACACAGGTGCTACTAATGGCATTAATTAGCCTAAGGTCCAGATTCAGCTGCACTTAAATGAACAGAAGCTTTTCATGTCAAAATGACTTTTGTCATGCTCTACACATACATTTTTAAGTTAGCCACTGTTAGTACTTAATCATGTATTCAGTATTTAATCCCTTGAGATGTGTGTCCATAACTACTTAATATGTATTTTAGATAGTGTATCTCAAGATCCAGACAGGAGGGTCCTGTTCAACTGTGTCTGAAAATGTTTACAAGAATTCAACATGGAACAAGGAAGAAATGGAGACAATCTATTGCTATAGTACTCTCTAAGTCAAAATGTCTGTTACTGTTTGGCCCACAGACATTTTTTTTCCTCCCTAGTACACAGGAATTGGCCTTCAAATCTTAGTCAGGGTTTCCAATTGGAGCCTTGTTTAAAGATGTGAGTATTAAAGCTCAACCAGTGTTCATTTTAACTGCTGAGGGGCCCAGATATGCTGGAGGTGTGGTCTGAGAATCCCGTCTTGAGAAGAGTCCTTGGCACTGTCTGCTACCCAGGAAAACATTCCAATGACTTGCTTATCTATTCAAAGCATGTACATATATTAGAGCCCGACCGATTTATCGGTATTGGCATTTACAATGGCCGATAAATGAATATTTAATGATTTTAAAAAAACACAGGCGTCCACCAGAGGGCACACTACAACAGGGCGAGTCTATGCCACCTGATTAACGTACAGGTCTCTTCTTGTAGGGTCACTCGTCACGGGCCACCGTGCATGCGCAAATGCACCAGCCATTGCAAAACACAAGCAAGCTAAGTGTCCTGGTTAGCGGCTTCAATTGATATCAACAAAAGAGGGGATATAAAAAAAATGTGCATTTGTCGAGACATTCCCACAGAGGCGGAGGTGGAGAATTGGTCTCCAGCATATCTGGGCCCCTCAGCAGTTAAAATGAACACTGGTTCAACTTTCATACTCGCATCTTTAAACAAGGCTCCAGTTGGAAACCCTGACTAAGATGTGAAGCCAATTCCGGTGTACTAGGGAGGGAAAAAAAATGCCTGTGGGCCAAACAGTCAGTAGCATTTGGACTTAGAGAGTACTATAGCAATAGATTGTCTCTATTAAAAGAAGCGTTGAATGCCTTCTTCCTTGTTCAATTGTTGTGTTTTTGGAAACAGAAACATTTTCACAAGCTACCCTTGACTAGCCAGTTCCAAAAACGCGAACACTTTTGGTCCACCTCTTACAGGGCTCCTTGAACGGAGAGTTAGCATTGACAGCTAACAGCATGGGGTCAGAACTTTACACTGTGTTTTAAGCCTCTTAAAATGCTCCAAATCTAACCCCAAAAGGTATGCAACATCAGCAGACACCTTACAACACAGCACTGTAGCGTTTATAACTCACACTGAATAAAAAAGTGGTTAAAACAGTGTGTTTGTGCAAGCAGCTACAAACCGTTTGTTGACATCCATGTCGTAGATCAAACTAGTCGATCCGGCGAGCGTGCGCTTACTCCCGCACTGGCAGCGATGGAAACTTGAATTTTGCAGACAGAAACGTATTCCAGCATTTTCGTTTTTCTGTTCATACCGTACATTAGGGCTGCACTAAAAATCGTTAAAAAAATCGCGATCTCGATTCACACATACACGTGATCTCATTTCCACACATGGCAATTCTGAAGAATTTTATATCTCGAGCTGAATCACAAACAAATGGTCCTATTTTCCTCCTGGATTTTTTTGAAGCGCCCCCAAACGTAGCGCTTGATTCAGTGGAGGAAGCCCGCCTTCAGTTGAGTGTTTGGAAGGAGTGAGAGTGAGAAGCCGTTTTTAGACAGGGCAGCAAGCCGCCAATCTGCCCGTCCTTTTGGCGGCTAGGTCCGCGGTTTTAGACAGAGGGCGGCAAATTGAGGGTCTGTTTTGGTCCGCCGATTTGCCGCCTCGGAGGGTACACTTATTTCCACCTCGCCTGCTAGATGGGCAACTGGACAGCCGCCGAGATCATCTCCCGGATCTCTAGCTTGTTGTTGTAGCGCAAGCTAGGAACGGTTGCTACTTTCAAATTAAAAGCCCCCCGCTAAGAACCCAGTTCTAAACTCCAATGGGGTGCAATGTAAAGCTCTTATTTTGAAGACAAATTCGTTGTCAATTGTTCACAGGCCAACTTCGGGCTTCACGTCACGTCACATGTTTACGCCTACCTCAGAGGCGGCTTTTGGAAAAGGAGGAATATTACGCCTCCGTTTTAGAAAGCCGACCACAGCGGCTATCACATATCACCTAGCCAAGGATACGGCCCCAATAAACACTGCACAACATGAGGGATTAAAGGATGCCCTCTGATCTTGGAGACTTTTTTTTTTTTTTTACTTTTGTAAAAATCATTTCTCATCCAATGATAGAACTTCAAAAAAACAAAAAAAACATTGCTTTGGCAGAGACATAGTAGTATGGCAGAGGCATACTACTATGTCTCTGCCAAAGCAATGTTTTTTTTGTTTTTTTGAAGTTCATTAGTGCAATAAACATTTTGTGAAAAAAATCATGCCAGAGAATCGTGATCTCAATTCTAAGCAAAAAAATCGTGATTCTCATTTTTTCCAGAATCGTGCAGCCCTACCGTACATGTTCATGTTACAGCCTGCCATGAGCCATTAGCCTTACAATAGCCTGTTATGAGTCTATTCGCTCTGCACCGAGAGCTAGCTTGTTTGCTCATGCTAATGGTTCTTGCAGAGAGCAGAGCAGAGAGTCCGTGATGATCGAAGCTGTTTCCGAAATAGTCACGATGGAGAGCTTGTCTGATGTCAAAGTGGAAGACATCGACGACGAACCTTTTGAATTCGACGGTAGTCCATATTTGTTCGTACCGGTGTATACAGATGAGGAGTTACTTGCACTAGAGAATGAGAGAGCGGAGAGAGAGGCGCAGAGAGCGGAACAGGCAGAGGCGGCTTCACGGCCAAGGACATCGGCGACCTGGTGGTGCTCTTGTGGATGTTGTGTCCAAATGGGTACAGAAGAGGAAAGCCTGTAAGGAGTGGGACATCATACAGCCTAATGTGTCCAAGGATAGCGCACAGTGTGTCACCCGCAAAGAGTTCAAACGGAGTTTGCACGTCTATTTGAAGGACGACCAGCCACAACGGTGATGTTTCGGGGTCGTAGAGAGGCAAACTGTGGAAGCTTATATTCTTATATTTCTTCATTCTATTGCCACAATTGGGCATTGCACAAACTCGTACCATTTTCAGTAACTAGCGCTGCTTCAATCATCACGGACTGTCTGCGCTGCTCTCTGTAAGAACCATTAGCATGAGCAGACAAGCTAGCTCTCGGTGCAGAGCGAATAGACTCATAACAGGCTATTGTAAGGTTAATGGCTCATGACAGGCTGTAACATGAACATGTACGTTATGAACAGAAAAACGAAAATGCTGGAATACGTTTCTGTCTGCAAAATTCAAGTTTCCGTTGCTGCCAGTGAGGGAGTAAGTGCACGCTCGACGGATCGACTAGTTTGGTCTACGACATGGATGTCAACAAACGGTATGTAGCTGCTTGCACAAACACACTGTTTTAACCACTTTTTTATTCACATACAGTGCTGTGTTCTTAGGTGTCTGCTCATGCTGCATACCTTTTGGGGTGAGATTTGGAGCATGTTAAGACACTTAAAACACAGTGTAAAGTTCTGACCCCATGCTGTTAGCTGTCAATGCTAACTCTCGGTTCAAGGAGCTCTGTAAGGGGTGGACCAAAAGTGTTCGTTTTCGGTACTGGCTAGTCAAGGGTAGCTTGAGCGATAAAGCTGCATGTTGAAATCGACCGAAGTTCTCCTTTAAGTACTAACAGTGGCTAACTTAAAAATGTATGTGTAGAGCATGACAAAAGTCATTTTGACATGAAAAGCTTCTGTTCAATGTAAGTGCAGCTGAATCTGGACCTTGGGCTAATTAATGCCATTAGTAGCACCTGTGTTTGCCACAAGATATCATGTAAGAATAGCTGCTGTTAAAAAGCTTCACAGATAGGTGGGTAAGTGTGGGCCTACCACTTGGTCCTTTAGGTGCACAATATGTGCTGCTTGATGTGGATGTGGGGGGTTCGGTGGCATCTCCTCCTAGCAGCTCTGGCTCACTGTCTTCCTCCTCAGAGGCAGACATATCAACAACTGATGAAACTGCATTGTAAAAAATACAGACGCAGCCAAAATAGATAAAATAACAAAATCATCTATTCTTATCACCTGAATCCACATTCAGAATTAGGCCTAATATGTCAATATCACCTTTTATTACAGTGTGAGGCTACACTTTACAATGTCCTAACTGGGCATGCAATGTACTGCCTCAGTATGCTCTGACCTGGTGCTGCTAGACTGGGTCCTTGTGTCTGACCTAGGGCTGCCCCCAAATAGTCGGCCAAGCACTGGTCGACCAAAAACTCATTAGCCGACCAAAATTTCATTGGTCGAGCCGTGTCTTGTAAAAAATCTATGCGACTCGCGGCTGGCCTGTGTATAAAAGGCTGGAGGGCAAGATACAGGAAGTCCTGACACTCACTCACTGTCAGTGTTTTTTTTTTTAACACGGCAGGTCCATTCGACAACGCCGTTAGACAGTTAACAATTAATAGCCAACCATGTCGGGAAAGACGTCTAAAATATGGGATCATTTTGAAAAGAAGGATGACCCCAAGAAGGTGACATACAAACTTTGCAAGAAAAACTTTGCCTATCATTCCTCCACGATGAACACGATGTACCACCTTAAACATGTAAGTAGCCTAGCTACCTGCCCATGGCGCCCGAACGTTTGAAAGCAGAGATAAATACATTTTATTATTGTTATATGCGCTAGTATTAGACTATTCGTGTGTACTGGGGAAGCTAAATCATCCAGCTCACTGTGTTTTACTTATTGTGTAAATCTATCTACAGGGCAGCCCTAGTCTGACCACATTTGTTCCTGGCTAGCTCCAGGTTCAGAGCTGCCAGGGCTGCTGTGGTCTGTCTTGGCCTGCCTGAGCTGTGCCTCATTTGTGCTTCTTTAAAATAAAAAGCCTGAAATATCTCCCTTCTTCTTCATTCTTATCTGTCCCTAAACAACATAAGACAGCCTGGTTACACCTCGAGATTGTCTTAGGCAGAAACTATTTGTCCCCATTTTCCTGCTGTAGCCTAGTTTAAAATCAACTACCAGCCTAGATACTATAAAATTCAACTGGATCATGTAGACTAGTCAGCGCTCAGTCAATTCTCTACAACTGAGACCTTCACAATAGCAAACAAGCTATATGGACATTGAGATAATCTCTTAGCATTCATACTGTTTATTTTGAGCTCTAGCATGAAATTATTGCCAACTCAGTTGATTCAAGGTCCCTAAATAGCCTCACTAAAAAACTAACTATGACCTGGTTTCCCCACATCATCCTTATCTAATGCTACGTAGCTTCGTTAACGGTTATAGCCTTTCATAACGTTAGCCGCTAACCTACTGTGCGAACAGGCGGTTAGCTTACTGGCTAAGTTCGACTATTGGGGACAAAATCTCCTCTAGTTTAAAACAGTTACTCATCAGTAAACCACTTGAAATCTTACTTCTCATTGATGTATTTAAAGAAGTTCTTCTCGATCCATTCGTGTTTTGAAACACCATTATTCTGCCTCCCTCGTTTGTCTTTCCGTAATGCGCTTCTTTCAACGAGACGTACAGTGACCTGTCAATCAACTGGGGTGGCGCCTGAGTTGACCAATCAGGTTCCAGAGTTTTCCAGCGCTATCACGGCCTTCCTGAAGCTCCGCCCCTTTATGAATCCTTATGAATTATTACTTCATGAAAATTCTTTTTAGGCCATCTCAGCCAAACGGAGGCCAATAATTACAAAAGTACAGCAATTAGGAATGTGAAAAGTGTTTGGTGAGTAAGGGAGTGAGTGAGTGCTGCTTGTGACTGTGTTTCAGCCATAATAACTCTAAAAAAATATAAATGGGCACCATGAGTGATAAAAGGACGACGCCAGAGGACTATAAATGGGGGCGGAGCTCCTCGTTCGTATTGTAGGAAATGATTTCACTGAAGCTACTCCCGCTAGCCCGGCTCTCAGTCACTCCTCAGAGCCTGCCCATAGCAGGTTGATCTATAGGATCCCGCTTGGTTGACTCTGGGTAGAGTAGATCTGATTGAGCTGGATGGTAGTATAGCGGTAGAAGTGGTGGTGGTGAAATTAGATCCTATTTTTTTCTGTATAATGTGAAACGAGTTTTTGGCCGTGGTCGTACAGGTGCGATGCTTAAATATTGTACCTGTACAATATGTAATGAGTTTGAACAATCACTGAAAAAAAGGTAACTGTCAGCTAAGTTGCGCATTGGCAATGTCCTCTAGCAACGACAACGCAGCTACTATATCATGTAGCACAGTCATGACGCACGGCTACAGCACTTAGTGCGTTTAAAGAACCTGAAAATAGGTCGGACTCGTACCTGAGGGAAATAGTTCATTTTTTTGTAATTTTGTGGTGGCAAGATTTTGGATATGACATTAAAATAATGCCGAGTCGACCTTGCAGTTTACCCTGTGAATATGATACTAGCTTTTGGGTCATCTTGACCCGTTTGTGTTGTTGCATAGCATTTCCCTATACCAACCTGATGGCTTCTTGTGAAATGAGACGTAACTGTTTTTATTGACCTACTAACTAACACTTACTAATATTTTTTTACAGCAGACATTTTGAGCTGTCTGACACCTGACAGGTGTTACTGATCACATTAATATCTGTGATGTATAATTCTCCCAGTGAACCGTGGCGGTGTGACAGTTTGCCATGATTCATCATATCAGTGAGAGTCTTTGGTGTTTAGCTCCAAAATAACATTACAAATGACATTACAATAGAGAAGAATCTTGTAAATAGATCAAATAAATACAAATATATAAAATGGAGTACAAATGAATGTTGGAACAAGCAACAAGAATGACCAGTCAGTAATGATATTTAATGTTGACTAATGGTTTCAGAAAAATGAAGCAGTTCATAATGAATAAAGAAATGACACATACACACACACCCACACACCACCAACCTCACAAAAAGATAGATATTAGACAAAGACAGTAAAAGTATGTATTTTCTCCTCTCCATCAAGTCGAAGTCGAAGTTGATTCAGTGACTGAGAGAATACCCTGTTAGTTGTTTGTGTGACTGATGCTTACTGCTCCTCTCATCCAGGTGGAGGCGGTGTAGGACAAACAAACAGCTGGTTTGTGGAGGTTTTTGATGGAAACAAGGATTTAAATGAGCAGTGATGAAGCTGCTGTAACATATAAAGACGTTGTTGTTGAGCGTGTGTGTTGAACAGTATAAAGACTGGGTCCCGCTGTGTTACCTAGGCTGCACTACGGCGTCTATTCACAGGCGGGATCCCACTACTGAGCGGCACGGGGGCTTTGACCTGCTCCGTCTCCGTCCTGGGCCGGTGTACCCGTGCTTAGACAACCTGCTGGTCCCGGGCTTCTCCAGGATGCAGCTCAGAGGTCCTGATCTCAGACGATCCTCCAGCCTCAGCTTCCCGGGAGCTTGGATTACCGCTTTTAAACTGACAAATGAACAAAGACAGAAATTAAGAAGGACAGACTGTGGCTCCATGTTGGTGCTCAACGAACGTTAAGACACATTTGAAACACAACACTAAAAGCACACCATAGACTAGGTCTGTTTTTCCAGTAGGAGGCCGTCAAGTTCGATGGCCGAGCGGTTTAAGAACATGCACCTTCGAACGTTCCCGGTGCGCATGCGCTGAGCCGTTGAGATGCGGAGGTGTCCTGTTCGCGTCCAGACACAGACGAGTCCGTTTCTGACCACAAGCTGTGGCGGTGTCTGCGCGACTACCCTTGAATAGTTGTAATCAGTGTTGGGCACGTTACTTTAAAAAAGTAATTAGTTATAGTTACTAGTTACTTCTCCCAAAAAGTAACTGAGTTAGTTACGGAATTACTCCACTATAAAAGTAATTAGTTACCAGGAAAGGTAACTATTGCGTTACTTTTATTTCTTCCCCCCTTTGAGCTCGGCAGTCATTTTAGCTACTTGGCATCTACATATGTATTTAGAAAATGTCTTTCTGCATGGCGGACCGGCACCTGCTCTCCCCGATATTTTGCCGGTGAGGGCTCTGAAGGAGCCTGAGTCAGCTGTTGATAACGGGAGCATGTTCTTAACAACATACCTGTCTATCATTGCATTCAGTTCAGTCTGTGTCACAAGTTTTTGTGAAGCTGTTAGCGGAGCTCACGTTAGCCACACCTGGCCTGCTGTCATCATCAACAGCATCAGCAACTGAGTTTTTGGCCAATAGTTTTGTAGAAGCGTGTGCAACTGAGAGATGATTCATTACATCAGAGTTGCTTACAACGGACGTAGACAAAAGAGATTAAAGTAGTGTCTGTACTTCCACGTTGAAAACATTAACTTTCCCTCCGGACTCGCCATTGCTGCAGTTCACCTCTGCTAGTTTGTGTGTGTGAGGCTGCTGTGTGCGTGTGTGGCTTGTGTGTAAACCGAACATTGCCACTGATTGGCTTAAGAGCTCTCACTCAACGTTAGAGAGCCAATCATCATCACTTATGCGGTTGTCTAGCCCCTCCCTCCTCCCTAACCGGAGGAAAAAAAAAAACAGCTCTGCAGCTCCGGTGGCTGAGAGCAGAGTCGGATGACAACGGCTTCAATGAGCAGCTTCAGTTTGTAACGCGCCACATTTAATAGTCGGTAACGGTAACGGCGTTGTAACGATGGAAATAGTAATTAGATAGATTACCCGTTACTGAACAAAAAGTAACGCCGTTAGTAACGCCGTTTATTCCCAACACTGGTTGTAATTCAGTAACAGCCAGTCACATTGTAGTGATTTTTTTCTCACTGTCCAAGGTACCGAATTTGACTGTACTTGTCCATGATACTGAACTGCAGCATTAGTTATTTATAATTTGATATGTTAGGGAGGTTGAAATCTGCATCAGTTCAGTTTGAAATATCTAGCTTATCTCTTTATAGAGAATTCTATAGAACAAATACGTGAAGTGATAGGTCAAAAGTATAATCTTAACACATACAAGAAAATGTGATCATAGAACACTAATCGCAGTCTCCCTGCATTGGCCTCCAATTCATGCAAGATCAGACTGATGACATGATGAATTTCATGCCACTTCATGCTGATGTTTTTCTTTTTTATCACTTATTATCTTGTGTGGCCTGCCTTCTTCCTGGTCACCATGGTGGAAAGGAGGTTGTGTGTTGGGTATTAGAAATGAATTTATAAAAAAAACATGTTTGATCCATTATTCATTGTGAAAACAGCTCTTCAGTACCTTGAAGATGAAATCAAGTAAAACAAGATTTTAACTCACAATCAATGTTTAATTAGACCACATTCAAACAACACCATCATCTATTCAAATATCCAAATTGCATGAGCTTTAAAAGGCTAACTCACAAGCTTTATAAATTATTCAAATTATCCCAAAAGAAAACCAGGGACAAACAAAAGGGGGCTGAAGATCCCAGTCAAAAGGAACAAAAGAGACGAAAAACTGAACAACCATTAATCGCCAACCCAAACTACAAATAATAAACTACAATAAGAAAACCCCAGCACTTAAACGTGCATGAAGGGTTAGAACCAATCCTGCTTGCAGAAAGGAGAAAAATGTGAGAGAACACAAGTGTGCTGCTGCCCATGTGTGTGATCTCTATGCTTCTTCGTTCCTGCACTCTGAGAGAGAGAGAGAGAGAGAGAACATTTTTAATCTTAACAATACTTTATTATAAAATTCAATATCTTTTGAAGCTCGTCACCAACAACACTGCAGAGCACATGTTTATAATACCACACACTGGGAAACTTTTCCAGATCTTTCATCATTCTATAATAATTGAAATCTATTTTTAAATGGGCTTTCAACATTTTTACAAACATGAAAACAGCATCATCATTCACAGCTGTCTCTATTCTGTTTCTTCTCCTCAGATACACGGCCATCTTTGCGCTCCCCACAATGAAATTAAAAAGCTGGCATTTGTCTTTATTCTTCTGAGAGTACCTGTAGCCCAGTATGAACATCCCATGTTCCAACATAGCAAACAGAGGCAGCAGACGACAACACTCCATGAAACAATGAACAACAGTCTCCTGAGTACAAAATGGACAGACATGACTCACAACAGAGTTAATGACAGAGACAAATGCATTCACAGCAATGATACCATGTAAAACCCTCCACTGCAGGTCAGCAGCTCTTTTGATCAAGGGTGGTTTATACAGCGCTCTCCATTCAGGTCCAACACCATCACTCAGGCCTAAGTGAGCTCTCCATGGAGCGTCAGTTCTACCATTCAGTCTGTCCCTCTGCAAAACTTTGACAAACATTTTATACACTAATTTTCTATTTGCATCCTGAAAAGATAATTCAGAGGGACTCCCATTTTGTAACAGCAATCCTGTACGGTCCCTGAAGTCTGGGGAAATGCTCACCGAAGGGAAAACATTGTTCTCATCAGGTTTAATAAAGCCATCACAATACTGCTCTAACAAAGCCCGCTCACTAACTGTGAGAGCTTCTCTCCTGCTGAGCAACAGAGAGACAGTTCGAGTTGATTTCACCTGTAAGCGACAGGCAAGAGGAGCAGCACTGTCCATGTTTGCACCTGCAAACTACATGTCCCAGAGTCACCAGATTAGACACACAGAACCACCTGTGCAGAGTCGACCCCACTTTACAGCCTGGACTGAAACGGGTCCCACAGACTACTGGTTCTTGGAGCAGCCAGGACACTGAGCTGTGGTGTCCCAGTCTCTTCTTCTTTAGAAAGCTCCACACCAACACTCCACGATAAAAAACAGGTAATTCCTTTATGTTCTGCTGCTTTTAATCCATTAGAAACAAAGATCTGTTGAGTCCAAGTCCACCTAACCTATTTAAAATGGTGCAAGCCAGTGGCTTCCACACTAAATCAGCAGGACCACACAGAAACCTCTGTAAGAACTGGAACCTGAAGGTTGCTGCTCAGGTGGATCAGGCCCTGTCCTCCTTCATAACTCAGCAGATACAGCTCACTCTGAGGTACCCAGTGCAGTCTGTCCCAGAAGAAATCCACAAGAAGAGCCTGGATCTTTGACAGCAGATCAGGTGGGGGGTCAACACATGACAGACTGTGCCATAAAGTGGACGACACTAAATTGTTGATTATGAGTACTCGACCTCTGTATGACATTTATAAAGACTTATAAAAATCAACAGGTAGACCGTCTATTCCTGGAGCTTTCCCAACTCTGCATGCTCTGCAGAGCAGCATAGAGCTCATCAGAAGAGAGAGCTGCTTCCAGCTCTACATAACTCTGCCGCTCCACCTGAGGAAGTCCAGTGTAGAAGCTGTGAGATGCTGCCTGCTCCTCTCTATGCTCACATTTAAAAGTTGACAGCATGTTTGTGGATTGCAGTGTGATTAGTCAGCACCCGCCTAGTGTCAGACCTTAAGCTATGAATGAACCTCTTCTGTCCATTCTTACACTCCAGATCAAAGAAGAAATGTGATGGAACAACCATCTGAGCTACATTTTGAAAGCAGGACCTAACCAGAGCCCCCTGAGCTGAGACACCCAGCTGGTTGGCTAAAAGAGACTTTTTAACTTTCAGTGTCTCAGTATGGTTCTGGTCTCTGGCGGCCTCAGCTAGGTCTCGGAGTTCCTCCACTTAAGACTTCACAGCTTTTACTTAGCTTATCAAGGTCTTCGTGACATTCTGAGTGTACTGCTAACAGAGTTGTCTAATTTGGACTTTCCCAAAGTCCCACCACTGTTGCAAAAACACAAACTCATACTTTGGTGTTATTTCCAAAAAAAGACAAAAGTTTCTTTGAAGTTTTTATCCTCCAGTAAGGAGGCACTGTTGGGTTTTACACATTTTATAAAAACAGAAGTTTTAAACAGATTAAAATTATGTCTAGAACAATAAAAACGATCGAGTCTGGCCATAGACAGTGAGTTATCTTTTGCATGTGTCCAGGTATATTGTCTCTGTTTGTTATGAAAGCCTCTCCACACATCACACAACTCCTGAGCGTCCATGAGGTGAAGCAGACAGTTACAGTTAAAATCTCCAACGACAAACGCATATTCCTCGTTATTGCATTACTCAATCACTTCATTTAAAACATCTATAAACACTACTCTCTCCACTCCCACAGCCGGAGCATAAATGTTATCACACAACAAGTAGTTCCGACCAAGCACTCTGATTGGTCAACGATAAATTTAGAACGTGCTCAAATCAGCATGACAGCACGCCAGACTCATTACTCAAAATATTGACACCAAATGACAAAAAAGGAAAGATTTGTCCTTATGTCACATGAAGAGCTCAATCAACTGGAATTGTCCAGGAATGAACAGACTACGTCCCGATCAACATCTCGGAGTATCTGAAAAACACTAAACAGGATGTAGATTTTGTAACTATAACAAAAGAAGAGCTTAACAGGATTCTTCGTGACTTTTATGGGTCAGCAAGAAACAGCCAAGGTCAACACTACTCCATCAGTAGCTACGTCGGAATGAGGGCTAGCATCAACCGTTATATCACCGACCCTCCTCTCAGTCGCACCTGGTGTCTAATGCAAGACATTGAGTTCACAACGTCAAACAACGTGTTTAGTGGACTCATAAAGTCTCTCACGAGAGCAGGCCACGACAAAACTGAACATCATGGCGCGATCACCGAGAAGGACCTGGTAGTTTTAATAAAGTCAGAGGTAATGAATCCAACACAACGCGGGGCCTGGTAATCAAGGTGTGGCTCGACATCCAGTTACATTTTGGAAGGAGAGAAAAGGAGGCTCTGAGAAAACTAACGCCTTAATCCTTAAAAATAAAACAGGATTCAACAGTTAGGCTCCTCAAAGAGCAACGTCAAATAGAAATACATATTAATGCATAATCATTTTGTTATTATGTTGATGTCATGGTCAAACTTTAATTCCTATGCTTTTTTTTAAGGCACCAAATATGTGACACTCAGCTTCAACGAGGAAACAAAAAAATTACAAAAACCATCAGGAAAGGAGTCGTCAAATCAGGAGAGGCGCAATGTTTGAAGACCAAGGGAATGAATCGTGCCCGGTTTCTTCATTTGAAAAATACATTTTAAAAATCCCAAAAGAAGCCAAAGCTTTCTACCTCCATCCAAAAAGAGGAGAAAGGTTAGCGGACGTGTGATACTAGTACGAGCCAATGGGTGTTAATTATCTGGGTTCGATGCTATCGCGTTTATCCAAAGAGGCAGGAACAGCAGTTACTTACACAAATCACTGCATCAGAAGCACTACCATCCAGAAACTGGCTGAGGGTGGACCGGAAGCCAGAGAAATAATGACAGTCAGGGGACACAGGTCTGACAGTTCTCTCCAGAGCTACTGGGCACCATGACAGAAAATGGTGGAGCAACCTGCTGTGCGCTGGCCGGGAAAATAAGAGACCTTTGGAAGTCAGCCTCTCAACCAGCTCTGAAACATCCCCTGCTAAACGGCAGAGATCTCACATGGACTTTATGAACAGCTGCTTCAACCACTGTCATTTTAATGGCAGTATGCAAGTTAATTTCTATAATTGCCCCAAATAGGTGCTGCAGGTCGGTGACGATGCTGTCACAGAGACTGCTGACTACTGCCTGCAGAGACTTGACAGTGGAAACACACTTTATTAATTTGTTCTTATATATGGCAATACATTTGATTTTGTATATTATTAATATGTAACTATTTAAGAGCACATTGGCAGGACTGCACATTGGAGGTCAATAAAGTGATAAATCTGGAACTTCTCTGTTCTTTATAATTAGATAATAATAAGATATAAATGAAACAAGTCCGAGCTGAGTATTTTGTTATTGTTTGTTTTTTTAAAAACGTTATTTATTACTCATGAAATAAATCACAAACCACCTGTCAGCTGCCAAAGTCACATTTATAGAATAAAGTGTCCCGTTTTAGCCGAGAGGGTAGCCTATTCCCTTCGGTGTGAGAGACACTATTGTGACCGCGGTGAAAACGTTTTATAAAAAATATAAAAGAAAAAAATCAGCATCCTTGTTATAACTTGGGTGATAAAAATAAGCATTTTCTATTTAGCTGTGCAGTATTGATTTAGTTCAGGAAATTCCGAGATTGCATTAAAACATTAACGTCAGCTCAGAGTTCACTCATCTGGGACTTAAATAACTTCTTCAGTTTCTACAGACTGAGGAGGAAAGTTTCTGGAAAAAAAAATTCCAACCCCACAACTGTTACTAGTTTTGTGACTTAAGAAGGTTTCACCAGTCGACTCTGTTCTTCAGTCAGTCTCGTTATCAGGAGTACTGTGTGTCTCTTGTACCAAAATAACATCCAGCTTTTTGAGAGAACACAGCTTGAAAAGAGAAACCCTTCTCCCATCATCCCTTGCTCCATTTATATTCAAGCTGCCTATTCTTATGTCTCCCATAGCATAGAAAAAAAGGTGCAAAACAAAAAAGAGTCAACAAAGAAGGGAAAAAAAGGAAAAACTATTTGACTCATTCATCATCATCTAACTGCTTTTTGACCTTTTGAAGCAGTTTCTCAGGCAGAGGGTCTCCTGATCAGTGAAAGCTTTCTCCCCCAGAACTCCAGGACTTCTCCTAAAAGCTTAGACTGAATCAATGAACAGCTGTAGGTCAGGTAACACTTCCTCAACTTTAACATTCCTGACTCCTTTAGTGTTCTGCAAAAACATCTTAATACTCACTAAAGGGTAAGTACTCCTACTGTGAGCCCACGTCTGTGAGGAAGCTACAGACTCATCATCACTCTCCTCATCAGCTTCACTTTCACCTGACTGCAGACAATCACTGTGAAGAGACACTTACTTCACTTTCCCAGAAGGCCGACACACATCACTGCTCACTTTTCTCTTCATATTGTCCTTAAGAGAATGTTCATCTATCAGCATGTCACCTTCCCTCTGCAGAGGACATTCTGCCTCCTTAGTTTCAGTGTGTGTGTCGACTCTGTCACTGTTAATACTGTCAGCGTGTGACTGATCAGTACCCTCCACAACAGCACTTGAACCAACAAGAACCAGACCAGCTGTACCTGGATTAACAGATCCCCGAACAGCAGCAACATCATCATTAAAAACTGTGCTGACAGCACCTGAACCACCAGCCTGTGAACCACCAGAACCTGAACCAGCATCCCCTTGATGCTCAGTCTGTTGTGTGTTCTGTGTGTCTTGTTGTTCTGGACCTGCTGCTGCAGTCTCATTATTTGTACCAACATCTTTTTTCTGTGGACAGGTCCGGTTGAGGTGACCCTCCACTCCACAGCCAAAACATTTCATCCTCTCAGAAGACGCATAAACAGTATAATCAAAATCATCCACTCTGAACTTTAACATCGAGTTTCACTCCTCAGTGTTGTTCTTCAGAATCATAAAGACCTGCCCTCTGAAGGAGACAACATGTTTCAGATGTGGAGATTTACAGCCCAGAGGAATCAGTTTGACAGGAGACATTAACTGTCTGTGTCTCGCCAGTTCTCTCTGCAACATTTCATTGCTAATGAATGGAGGGACTTTGGACAGAATTATCTTTTTGGCTGGATTAACCAGCGGTACCACCTGAACAAAGGTGTCCTGGATTACTACACCTCTTTTAACAAACGTGCGTACTTTATCAATACTGTCCAGAAAAATAACGACTCCATTGTTCATTCTTGATGCAGACTTTATACTGTCATAACCGACTATTTCTCGGATTGCTAAACTGCAATCCTCTACAGAGCAATTAACAATCGGACAAAGTTTGACTCCGTTTCAGCGTGTGAGTGTCTCCAGCCCCACGCTTCCAACTCTGTGAGTCGGCATAACTTCCAGCCGAAGCCGGTCGTTACCGCTCCACTAAAACTACAGAACAAAAACAACTGCAGTACAAAAAACAAACAAACAAACAAACATACAAACGATAAAGGCACACTCACTCGCTGAGAAGCGCAACCCACTCTCACCGTCCGACACTCCGCACACACTCAGAGAGAGAGAGAGAGAGAGAGAGAGAGAACAGATCACACACAACAGACTCCTAACAAATGGCAATATGATTCACTTTCCCCTGTTAGGTTTCTGGAACAAGTAAAGCTATTTTAAGTCAAATGTTATTTTACTCATATTCACTCAGCTGATGAAGAATAAAATAGAGGAAACAAAATAAAAATACAACAAATAAAGAACATTGAACCTGATGTTGATAAGTAGAAAAAGTCATTTACAATAATATCTAAAAGAAGAATAATTCATATTAGCTTACCCAATTGAATCGGAGGTTCCACGCTCCCTTGGGGCAGAATCTGCAGCCTGTGGATTGCTTTAGGTCTGGCTGGTTGAGACTAGGACTGAGACTCGGGCACAGCAGTGGGTGGTGTTTGGATTGTGGATGGAGTTTGTCCAGAAGAGAGAAGCACGAGAACAGGAGCAGGAGAACTCTGTCGGTCATTCTCTGGCCTGGGAACAGTTCACAGGATACACGTGTTCCATTAATCCACTGTGACTGATGGAAATGATACCCCTCCTGTTGTGAAGTCCCCCTTACTGACAGCCAGGTGGGGACCCTTGCTCCTTTACCTGGAACATGGTTACCTGTACAGGATTCCCTCTTTGACCTCAGGGTCACTGAGGCAACCATGGCGAATGTGCATCCTCTGGAAAGCCAGGTCTTCAACATCGGATGGTGAGAGCGAGGTGAAGAGAAGGAAGGTGTGCTTTTGGGGTCTTTGGTCCGCTAGATGTGCAGGTAAACTGATTACAACTTAGGAAAATACTTTTCGTATCTCAAAAATATATGTATTTGATGAGTGACAGTGTAAGGAGATGCATATATTCATCATCTGTCTAATAGTTTTAAATCAAGTACCAGCCTAGAAACTGTAAAATTCAACTGGACCATGTAGACTAGTCAGCGCTCAGTCAATTCTCTACATTTGAGACTTTTACAATAGCAAACAAGCTACATGGACATTGAGCTCATCTCTTAGCATTCATACTGTTTATTTTGAGCTCTAGCATGAAATTATTGCCAACTCAGTTGATTCAAGGTCCGTAAATAGCTTTACTGAAAAACTAACTATGACCTGGTTTCCCCACATCATCCTTATCTAATGCTACGTAGCTTCATGCTAACGTTAACGGTTATAGCCTTTCATAACGTTAGCCGCTAACATACTGTGCGAGCAGGCTAACGGTTAGCTTACTGGCACAGTTCATCTATTGGGGACAAAATCTCTTCTAGTTTAAAACAGTTACTCACCAGGAAACCACCTGAAAACTTACTTCACAATCAGGAATTTAAAGTATGTCCTCTGGGTCCATTCGTGTTTTCAAAGATGTTAAATCTACGTTTGTCTTTCGACAATGCGCTTCTTTCAACGAGACGTACAGTAAGCTGTCAATCAACTGGGGTGGCGCCTGAGTTGACCAATCAGGTTCCAGAGGTGGCCAGCGCCATCACGGCCCTCCCTGTAGCTCCGCCCCTTTATGAATTCTTATGAATTATTACTCATGAAAATTCTTTTTCAGGCCATCTCAGCCAAACGGAGGTCAATAATTACAAAAGTAAATCAATTAGAAATGTGAAAAGTTTTTGTTGAGTGAGGGAGTGTGTGAGTGCTGCTTGTGACTGTGTGTCAGACATAATAACTGGCTAAAAATACATAAGTAGTAACCATGATTGATAGGAGGACGACGCCAGAGGCCTATAAATAGTGTGTGTGTACATTTGAATTAATTGTAGTGAGCAGGGCCCGCTGATCTCTCCCGCTAGTCGGGCTCTGGGGCTTCCTCAGAGCTTACCCTTAGTAGAAGGTTGAGCCAGTGCATTCAGCATTGGGTCCCTAAGTGACTGTGCCGCGCACAGCGCTTCTCCTACTTGGACGGCGACCGGCAACGACCTTGTGTGCACCGCCGGCCGAGGCTCAAAGCCGGATGCGAAGGCTGTGGAGCTAGCTCCTACCGGACTGACTGTGTCAGTCTGTTTTTTTTTTTTTTTTTTTTTTTTTTTTAATTGTTTAATGAGTTTGCAGAAATCAAGTGTGTTTTATTGTTTTGCTTTTCCCCACATCCTCCCACATACTGAGGATAATGCTAAACCACTGTTTTTTTCACTAAACCTTTTTGGGACATCAGAAATTTCCGCCCCTGAATTTAGAGCATGCAGGCAAGTACCTTATAAATATGTCAGCTGGACATAACAACGTTAGATTGTGTTCATTAATGGTGGTGTGCGTCTTTTGTCATTTGCCAGTTCCTCACGTACGTTAGTCACACGTTAGATGTTGTTATGGGCTGTTCATTCCACGCAGCACACCAAATAGGACCACTTAGATACGAGTTGGATCAAATGATGTTGAAGGCTGACATGTTTAAAATCATGAGTTTGTCATTATCAAAACATGAAATGATGTTGATGGTCAGGGGCCACATGTATAAAACTCAGGGATGTTCATGTGTAGAAACCTGTGTACAGGAGACATGCGCACGCAGTTTTCTCGTCAGATTTATAAAACCCCACTTACGTCTGTCCCCACGTGTCTTCTCCTCATACATCTCAATCATCCTGAAGTTTTACGCACGTGCACCAGCTGTCTGATCATCCCCACTATTGAAATGTCAGAAATGTCAGAAGCAAAGAAGCAGTTGAAGAAGAAGAAGCGTCATTTTACAGTCCGTGAACTTAAAGTAATGATTAATCAATCTGACAGATGAACAAGAGTATTTTCTTGCTTTAGCAACAAAATGAATGAACTGAAATGGCAGAAAGTGTCAGGAGATTTGAGCGCTGTGAGTTCAGAGCCGCAGACTTTGGAAAAGTCCAAAATGATTTCAAGCAAGAGGCCAAGACGAGCATCTCTGCGTACGAGCTCGTGGAGGAGGAGAGGGGATCCCCGCGCTCCCTCCACTGATGAGTGGTCTTACTATTTATACTATACTATAAGGTATTCTTACTCTCCAAATGTACAGGAATGACTGTTACATTTTTACATGAAATAGATCTTTAAGAGAGCCATGGGAATGAATAAAATAACATTAGATCTCATGCACAAATTATTAGATGGTCTTTATGAGGTGCTCACTGCTCCTCTCCTCCAGGTGAAGACCTCAGGCCAAGAAGAACAAACTGTTCCTCCCTGTTGTTCCTCTATGAACGTTAGGCATGTTTGAAACACAACAGTGAAAGCACACCATAGACTAGGCCTGTTTTTCTGCTGGAAGACCATCAAATTCGATGGCCGAGCGGTTTAAGCACTTGTACATTTAAATGTTCGCAGTGCGCATGCGCTGAGCCACTGAGATGCGGAGGTGTGGTGTTCGTGTCCAGACAGGGACGAGTCCGTTTCTGACAATAAGCCGTGGCGATTTCTGCGCCGTCAACGTTGAGTAGTTGTATTTCACTGACAGCCAACTGTTGCACACTGTCAAAGATTTTGAGTGTACTTGTCCATGATACTGAAATACACCATTAGTTAATTATAATTTGATATGTTAGGGGGGTTAAAATCTGTATCAGTTCAGTTTTAAATATCTATATAATGTCTTTCCAGAGAAGAAGATCAGAATTTAAGGCATTACTGATGACATGATGAATTTCATGCCACTTCATGCTGATGTTTTTCTTTTTTTATAACTGATTATCTTGTGTGGCTGCCTTCTTCCTGGTCACCATGGTGGAAACAAAGTTTTGTGGTTGCGAGTATTAGAAATTAATTCATAAAAAAACATATTTGACCAGTTGTTCATAATGAAAAAAAGCTCTTTAGTACCTTGAAGATGAAATGAAGTGAACCAAGATTTTAACTCACAATCAATGTTTTATTAGGTCATACTCAAACAACAACATCATCTATTCAAATATCCAAATTGCATGAGCTATAAAAGGCTAACTCACAAGCTTTATAAAATTATTAAAAATTATCCCAAAAGAAAACCAGGGACAAAACAAAAGGGGGCTGAAGATCCCAGTCAAAAGGAACAAAAGAGACGAATAACTGAACAGCGGTAACCTCCAGCCCAAACTAACACAACAAACTAAAATAAGGAAACCCCAGGACCCGAATGGGCTGAGAAAGACAGACAGAGAGAGAGACAACAGAACAGAAATAACTGGTGCTTACCCTCAACGTTGAGGAAAGAATTCATGAAGCCTTATGTCAGTACGAAAGCCAGCATGCAGACATAACATTCATGGCTGGAACATGGCCAGAACACAGACAACACAGAGAAGAGAAATGGTTTAAAGGTTGAATATGTAATATGCTTATTAAAAGCTATATTTTTTCAAAAATAATACATCCACGGGGCGTTTAGAGGGGCGCAGATTAAAAGTAATGCGTTTCCTTGAAAAAATATATTTAGTCTGAAATAAATAATTTAAAGGAGTCATCACCCGGAAATCTCAATTTCTCTTGTTAAATCATGCATATTGGTGTTGGACCTCAGTTGAAACTTGCCTGAAAAGCTGGAGTTTGAAAGTGGCTCATTTATTTCGCTTTGGCTCTTTTTCCGAACAAGAATAGCGCACAATAGTGCGCATTCCTAAAGCACGAGATTTTGACTCTGCTCCTGTGGTGACGTTACCACAGGAGGCTACTTGCATAAGCTCGCATAAGCATCGTCTCACAGCCGTCCTCAGACAGACTTTTCTGCCTATTTCTCTGTCATTTTCACGCCATACATCGTCACCGCCAGCATTAAAACTCAGGTCTTACATGTAAAACACGAGTGTGAAAACTAAGAAGGAAAAAAAAAAGTAATTTACCATTCAGAGACATCCTGCTGTAAACGTGTCTCTCCACCGTCTCTGCCTCTTCACTCTCCCGTTCGGGTTAAGGGTTCGTCATTTAGTGTGTGCGCCATGACAGGGGGCTGTTTATGTTTTGGAGTCTGTGTGCATGCAGACTAGCCTCCGATTCCGGCTCTGTCCTTCCTGCGGCCAATCAACGCGCGCCTCATTACATATTAATACAATGCACATCCGGACCGGTCAAAACCTCGCGCATAATCTCGCGTGAGAAAGTCGCGGTATGAAAAAGTGTCAGAACAAGCTCTATGTTTGATTTTTTAAATATTTTTTTTTTCTAATAAGTTTTAAGAATTGATCCAAAGCGATCCAAGAGGGACTGCATATGTAAAAAACCAGGTGATGACTCCTTTAAGAAATTTTGACGGGTTCGACAATGACTTCCTTTTTACATCGTACCAGCCAAATAGCGGCCGGCATTGCAGGTTGCCAATTTCGCAACCTCGGCAATGCTCGGCACAGCTCGGCACAGCTAGGCTGACACTGGGTAAAATGGCGGAGTCTGCAAGCTCTTCAGAGCCCCAGCGAACGGTGCGTTATCTGTCCCAGCAGCTGAGTGACCGGAGAAGAGCAAAAACCAGAGTAAATATCGGTGAAGCATACACTCGATGGACTCAGGTAAAGGATTTCCACAGCATCAAAACACACGCGGAAATGGCGAACTTTCTCCTGGATCGGTAAGCGAACTCGCTTGTTAACTTAGCTAACGTTACCTGTCGGTCAAACTCCTCTGCTATACTTATTTTAATTATATCACGTTGATCCTAGATATGAGAACACTGATCGTGACCCATCGACCTCCACACCCAGTAAACGGAGGAAACGGAGGCGGCTCAATCCTCCTGCCCTGTCCAGTATTGCTGGTTCACTTTCACCATTGCGGTCAGTGGCTATAATAAAGAATATTCTTGCTAGCTATCTGTATTTACATAGGTCTCAAAATAGAGACAAACCTGGCAACCCGACCGCTGGAATTACTTTTTTGTTGTCGCGACTACGATCTTGAGACACTAGATGGCGGCATTCAGCTCATATTCCATATTGCACCTTTAATTCATGGATCCGTTTGGGAGAGCAACTCATCGTGGCTCAATCAGCATGTGTGAGTAGGCTGCTCAGGCTGAGCCTTGCTTCACCAGTTGGATCTGACTGAAGAACCCACGAAGTCCCTTGCGGAAAGCAACTTTTACCCTCCCAGGAAAAAGAACAAACTTTCTCTGCATGTTGTCCTGTGTCAAAAGAGGAAAAAAGTCACAATATTAGATCTATTAGTTAAAGGTTTAGGCCTGTGTGTTTTTAACCTCTACCTCCTTTTGGTGTATCAATTGTTACCCTTTGTGATCTTTGAGAACAGTGAAATAGGCATAAATTACACAATTTTAACTGATACGACTCCGAACGTACACATTGTATTTTATCAGAGCAGCGGCTCCTGATTTTAGCACGTAAAAGCTTCTACAAGACCAATTCTACTAATTCCTGGAGAATCTCATTCTTAATTTGGTGCCTGGTATACTTGGCACTGCCACATGCATCGAGTCTTCTAACGATAAAGGGGTCATGCTTTGCAATTTAATCCAAAATGGACTAAAAATTGCCCTTTTTGATCGAGTAATCACATTCCCCATGACCCCTCTGTACAATATTTAGAGTGGCAGTTAACAGCAGCACCTCTGTTATTGTTTTTATGCAACTCTTTATTTTCATCAACTTTCTTTTTTCTACCCTCAGTTAAGGTGTCCAATATTGATTTGTTCCTCTCAATGCCCCTTTTAAATGACAATAAAATGAGCCTTAAATCGGAAAGTCTAAAGAAGATATTCACTCCAGACATACATGGCATTCACGTGTTGTTCAGACTTTTAGAGACGTTTAAACCATCTTTAAACAAGGTTTTTTTATAGTTAGAAACCGTGACTTGGATGTGAAGGCCAATTCAGGCGTACTAGTGAGGAAAACATGCCTGCAGGCCAAACTGAGAGAGTACTCCAGCCATAGACTGTCTCTATACTGAGAAGTGGTGAATGCCCTCTTCCTTGTAATTTAAGCTCTAGCATGAAATTCCTGCCAACTGGCTTGATTTAAATTCAATAAATACTCTCACAAAAAAAAATAAAAATAACTATGACCTTGTTTCCCCACATCATCCTTATCTAGTGCTACGTAGCTTCATGCTAACGCTAATGGTTTTGGCAGGACGTTGAGATCATCTCTGAGCATTCATTACTGTTTATTTGTTGCTCTAGCATGAAATTATTGCCAACTCAGTTGATTCAAGGTCCGTAAATAGCTTTACTGAAAAACTAACTATGACCTGGTTTCCCCACATCATCCTTATCTAATGCTACGTAGCTTCATGCTAACGTTAACGGTTATAGCCTTTCATGAAGTTAGCCGCTAACCTACTGTGCGAGCAGGCTAACGGTTACCTTACTGGCACATTTCAACTATTGGGGACAAAATCTCTTCTAGTTTAAAACAGTTACTCATCAGGAAACCACTTGAAATCTTACTTCACAATCAGGTATTTAGAGTAGGTCCTCCGGGTCCATCGTGTTTTCAAAGATGTTTAAAGACCAATCAGGTTCCAGAGGTTGCCAGCGCC
Source organism: Sparus aurata (assembly GCF_900880675.1). Classification (NCBI taxonomy): domain Eukaryota; kingdom Metazoa; phylum Chordata; class Actinopteri; order Spariformes; family Sparidae; genus Sparus; species Sparus aurata. The sequence goes on along the minus strand of NC_044190.1, from coordinate 9,382,974 downwards.
ATCACGGCCATCCCTGTAGCTCCGCCCCTTTATGAATTCTTATGAATTATTACTTTATGAACATTCTTTTCAGGACATCTCAGCCAAACGAAGGCCAATAATTACAAAAGTAAAGCAATTTGAAATGTGAAAAGTGTTTGGTGAGTGAGGGAGTGAGTGAGTGCTGCTTGTGACTGTGTGTCAGGCATAATTAGTGGCTAAAAATATATTAGCCACCATAAGTGATAGGAGGATGACGCCAGAGGACTTTAAATAGCGTGTGTGTACATTTGAATTAACTGTAGTGAGCAGGCTCCGCTGATCTCTCCCGCTAGTCGGGCTCTGGGGCTTCCTCAGAGCTTACCCTTAGTAGAAGGTTGAGCCAGTGCATTCAGCATTGGGTCCCTAAGTGACTGTGCCGCGCACAGCGCTTCTCCTACTTGGACGGCGACCGGCAACGACCTTGTGTGCACCGCCGGCCGAGGCTTTAAAGCCGGATATGAATGGCTGTGGAGCTAGCTCCTACCGGACTGACTGTGTCAGTCTGTCTTTTTATTGTTTAATGAGTTTGCAGAAATCAAGTGTGTTTTATTGATTTGCTTTTCCCCTAAACGTGATTTGTGCATAATTGGGACTCTGAAATGTTGACAGTATGCTATTTTTTGCCATGAACTTTTATTTTCCTGGATCTTTATCATCATGGAGAATGCATACAAGCAGGCAATTATTGATGTAAAGTTCATTCATGAGTGTGATTTATAACTAAATCACTTTTAAAAGATACCAACATGAATGCAAGTCTCAGTTTGATCCAATCTCTGAATCGAAGAATTTATTATCTGTCTTTTTCTCACACCTAGGTTTCATATAGGCTGCTCAGACTTAACTGTCATTGGATCATTAATCCAATCTGTCTGAGATCACCTTGTTTGTAGTGGTTATATTTGTTTCAGTCGAAACCAATCACAGACATCTTTGGGTGACATTACTCATCATCAAAGCTCAGACTGTGACGCCACAGTGAGTTCAAGGAAAGTGATTTTACAGTTTCAGAGTTTTTAAAATAGAAATTGTTCCACTGAACATTGACACTGTGATTGACGACCTTACTGTGAGTCATAAAACAGACATTGTTCTTCTCTGACTGTAGTGAGCAGATCATGTGAAGGCTGTGTAGTAAATGTGTTGTTTTGTACCCTGTCATTAATACACTGTGGACTGGATACAAGGATCACAATACTTGGTAATAAATGTGAAACCTATCGTTGGTATGGGCTGGATTTGTGGTTTCTTAAGTTTTGACAGACAATGTAATGATTAATCACGGCCAAGACATGTGGTGGGTAAGTCCATCCCAATTCTGATTACAGCAATAAATAAATACAAACAACAAAGTTATGTATCCATCTATCTATCTATCTATCTACAGTTGAGGCCATAATGATTATCCCCCCTCATGAAATAAGACAAAACTCTTGATTTCTTCACAGAAATTACCATTAACAACAAGTGTTTATAGTGTATGTGTTTCCAAAACAACGAAGACAAAATGTCCACTAAGTTTGATTGTAATATTTTATTGATACACTGATGTGAAACAAAAAAAGGGCAAAAATGACACATCCAATATTATTACCCTGCTGGCCATTAGTAGTCAACAGTGTACCCTCTCTGAGCCACAACTGACAACAACCTCTTAGAATAGTTCTTTACAAGGTTGGCACAGGACTCCTGAGGGATTTGGGCCCATTCTTCTATTGCAAATTGCACAATAGTGCGTGATTTAACGTTGTTTTATCAGCCCGAGTCCCATTTGTCCATTTCCTTTATGGACTGTTAAAACAGAGCTTGAGTCCCTTCTCCTCCTTGGTTCCCTGATTGTCTCAAAGCCTGCTGCTCTGTTCAGATCTGTCCATCGTATAAAACTGTTTCCTTAAGTTTTGTCGATCAAACTGTTTCCTGAGCCTGCAGAGACTTACATTTCCTCAGATCCTTCACTGGAGTCTGAGCATAAATGTTGTTTCAGAAAGACAGTGAATAAAAAAAAAAGATTCTTCCACACTTTACAGCGATGCCGGCCCGAGTCCTCAGTCCTGAGTCTGGATACATGAAGTCTGAGCTGTCCGTCTCTGACGACATCTTTGTCCCACTGGACTGGTCCTACAAAATGTTGATCGTGAGTCTCTGGGACCTCAACAGCTCCATGTAAATGAAACAGGACTGAGACTTTGTGATCAGTTATCAGCTCACAGAAGATAAAAAGGGAGTCGGGGGAAGTGTCAGCTGTGGTTGTGAACGCCCATTCCACTGTGATGTTGTGGTTCTCGGCTGCCTGATGGAGGTCTGTGTCAAATTCACTACAAATGTTCCTGTTGAGGAGACAGAGAGGGAAAGTGAGGAGCAGACACGCTGACAACTGTAACATGGCAGCCTCTAAACTCCATCTACATGTTTCTGTGGACAGTTTAGTGACGTCTCAGAGCTGCAGAGGCTCATCAACATCAACTGTTTGCTCACATGTGGGCACCTTTAACTGATTAATTGAATCACAGAGTAATAAAGTGTATTACAAAGACAGTTGAGGCTGATGAGCAGCAGGATCCTGCAGATCATCTTCTCTCTGTGAGAGGAGACAGAGGTGAAGAGTCGTTTGATCACAGTTCAGTCCTCACGCACCACAACAAACATCTACACTTTGTCTTTTGTCTTTACATTACTCCTCTGTCTGTGTACAGATCATGTGAAGGCTGTGTAGTAAATGTGTTGTTTTGTACCCTGTCATTAATACACTGTGGACTGGATACAAGGATCACAATACTTGGTAATAAATGTGAAAGCCATCGTTGGTATGGGCTGGATTTGTGGTTTTGGTGTCTTGATGCTACGCTAAGCTGCTGTACTGTACTTCTGACACAGGATGGAAATACATATAAACAGTGTCTTCATATAAAGTCATGAGAAAACAACTGCAAATAAACACAAATACACTCATGTTGTTGTCAGATCTCAGTAAAAATGCATCACATCTGTTGACATGATTTTATTGTACAAAGTGAAATAATCCAGTTGAAACTTCCTAAAGAAGAGGAATGCTCAAACATACAAAGTCAAAACAAGTTTGTTGTGGATTTGAACCTTTGTAAATGAGCAGCAGAATCAAAGACAAACATGTTGAAATCCAGCAGCTGTTAGTAAAGTTCAGTAGACACAAAACACAGTCAGTTATAGATGAACGGCCTCTCCATCCACATTCACATCACTGTCACACAGGACATAAGGAGCTCACAACTGACTGTTTGACTAAATATTGATGAATTAATGTGTTTTAACTATGAAGGTGGAGGTATATATCAGGACTGACTTGGTTTAGTTTCATCATTTGATATGTTTACCATGAAAAGGTGTTCTGAGCGTGGAAGGAGAAGGTTTCACTTTCAGCAAACAATTAGCAAGACTTCTACTCAGCAATTCAGCTGAATTTAGCACCAAGCAGACAGGAAGTCACGCACCAAACAATAATATAACATCAGTTACTTTTCAAAATAAAACATCCCGTGTTGACACCAGCACACAAATCTCAATAAAGAGACAAATACAAGCTCTTCTACCAATCCTTCGGTCAGGAGTGCTTTGTGTTGTTGTTTTTATAACATATACCTATAACTGTGGTACTGCAAAACCGGATCTGAGCCGTAACGCAGCAGACATGTATCTGGTGGAATCTCTGGGTTATTTTCTCCCCGATAAGCACAGTAGTGTGCCAGAGTCAAATCCTAACTCAGAGGACGAGGCCGAGTCTGAAGACACAAGTGTGGCAAAAAAAGGCAGAAAATATTGTTTTCGTGAAGAATGAGTGCACAAATTTGACTGGTTGAGGTTTCAGTGAGACGAAATACATGATCTGCTAATTTTGCAGTAGATACCAACAACATGTGGGGAACACGAAATTTGCAGGTGAAGCTGGCACTACACAGTTAAAACATAATACACTGGTCACTCACAGACAGTGTAGTTCGCTACATCGCTAAAGACATGCAGCCCTTTAATACCGTCGAAAAGCCGGCATTTCGACAAATGCTGCAAACATTTGACAGCCAGTACAAATTGCCTGGGAGAACATACGTGTCGCAAACGGCAATCCCACAACTGTACAGCGTGAAAGATGACATACGTGAGGGTCAGGGTTATTGTTTTTGGTTGTGTGTAATTCAATTCAAGTGTAATTTTTGCTAACAGAGACTGAGAGTCCTTTTTATTTATTGTTTCTGGTTGTTTTGGTTATTTATTTTGGATATTTAAAATGTCTTCTTCACATTCCAATTCCAATGTTAAATATTCTTTAGAAATAAAAGTTCATTAATCTTTGAAAGTGTGTACTTTCATTATTATGCCATTATCAAAATATTAGTTGAAAAACAGTCTCAAAACGGTAATATTATTGTTTATCGCAATAATTTCAGGGACAATTTATCGTCCAGCAAAATTTGTTATCGTGACAGGCCTACCAGTAAGAATTTGAGCAAGTTAGTGTTAATGCAAGTGTTGGCTAGCTACTATTCACTAGTCAAGCTAACATTAGCCATTCATTTAAAACCATCAGCTTTTTGTCTTTAAGTGGCAGAAAAGGGCTTCTATAACATCCTTTCAAAGATTTTTCTTTTATCTATCATTAACTTCAATAAAACTCATTCCATTACCAAATACAGTATTTTGTGATTACAATAATAGTTGTTATTAATGACTGACATATTATTGAACTGCTTTCATGGGAGTACAGATCTGTTCTTATAGGAGCTGAGCTCCCTCTGGCTTCCACACAACATCATGAGGCATCGCCAGAGTCACCTACACTGTCACTGTGTGCTCTGTAACGTTGGTTGTACAGTGGTTTGCAGGCCGCAGCCCCTGGCATCTGTGTGTGGAATGGTAGTGCACAAGTCACGTCAAAATTAATATACATATACATGCCTTGGATCGATGAGCAGGTGATTGGAATGTAGCAGACAGTGCCGAGGACTCTTCTCAAGACGAGATTCTCAGACCACGCCTCCACCACATCTGGGCCACTTCCAAATAAAATGAACACTGGTTAAACATTCACAATCACATTTTTAAAGAAGGCTCCAATTGGAAACCCTGACTAAGATGTGAAGGCCAATTCCAGTGTACTAGGGAGGAAAAAAATATCTGTGGGCCAAACAGTAAAAGACATTTTGACTTAGAGAGTACTCTAGCAATAAATTGTCTCTATTAAGAAGTGTGGAATGCCATGTTGAGTTCTTGGGACATTTTCGGACACAGCTGAACAGGACCCTCCTGTCTGGATCTTGAAATGTTTACAATACATGTTAAGTAGTTATGGACACACATCCCAAGGGAAGGTAAACTGATTACAACTTAGGAAAATACTTTTCGTATCTCAAAAATATATATATTTGATGAGTGACAGTGTAAGGAGATGCATATATTTATCATCTGTCTAATAGTTTTAAATCAAGTACCAGCCTAGAAACTGTAAAATTCAACTGGATCATGTAGACTAGTCAGCGCTCAGTCAATTCTCTACAATTGAGACCTTCACAATAGCAAACAAGCTACATGGACATTGAGCTCATCTCTTAGCATTCATACTGTTTATTTTGAGCTCTAGCATGAAATTATTGCCAACTCAGTTGATTCAAGGTCCCTAAATACCCTCACTAAAAAACTAAATATGACCTGGGGCCGTATTTATCAAGCTTCTTAGAATTACTCCTAAGAACCCTGCTAAGAGTTGACTTATGAGTAAAAAAAATTCTTCGCTGAAAGCTGCACTTAAAAGTTAGTTATCAAGCGTCTTACTCACACTTTCAGCGAAGTGTAGGACTGAATCTTAAGTGTCACTCTCAGAACTGAATTACGACATTACTATGTGCCGTAAACGGAATTTTAGGTGACGTTATTTCTGTGTCCATAGAAATGACCATCACGGAAGGGAATCCCTTGTCTAAGAATAAAGAAATATCTTAGAAATATTTGAGTGGACAATGGGAGTGTATATTTTGACAATAATCTACAAAATAATACAAAACAAACAAACAATATTGGCAATGAATCAAAAATAAATGTTTCCTTTTCTTTCCAATTCATTAATTAGGCAACTAATTTGAAACTGGTGTGGGTGGCTCTATATATAGGCTACTAGCCCACTGCAGCCACATGCTGAAATCAACATGGAATCGAAAAGAAAACTAAACTGGCGAGAGGAGGCGACACTGTTATTTGTAGAGCTAGTCGAGGAAAGGAAGCTCATCATTAAAGGCAAGTTCAGCCCGACGCTTACCAGCCATGACAAAAAACAGGCATGGGAAGCCATATCAAATCAGCTAAACGCCTCTCAAACCTTTAGCCATCGGTCACCAGCTGACTGCGAGAAGAAGTGGTATAACGTTCTCTCGAAAAGCAGAAGTGAAATCGCAATTTTCAAGGCCTGCTCCATGCGCATTGGTATGTAGTGCTTCTTTTTCATTTGCTTGCATGCCACCTTATTCGCTCATATCTAATTAATTATTTTTTATATTCTTACGCAGGTGGAGGACCACCTGGCAAAGACTTGAGCGCAGTTGCAGAAGTTGTGCAGCGCATTCTTGGAGAGGATAACCCCAGCCAGAGTCCTGCACGGGTCTTATTTTGCAAACCCGTACCCGTCGTACTTAAAACCGCATCCAACCCGTAGCACAAATTACATTCCGCACCCGAGCCGACCCGATATAAATTGATACCGACGCCCGACCCGCACCCGAAGCAAAATTAGACTGACGCAATTTTTAAAAATGAAAGTAAGCCAGCGTGGGGAATGGGAGTTCTGGGAGGGCTCAAGCACGCATGAATTAGCTCATATGAAATATACCGTATTGACCCGAATATAGGACGACCCTGATTATAAGACGACCCCTCTTTTCAAGACTAATCTTCAGAAAATAACTCTGATAACCAAAATTCGTCTCTCAATGACAAACTAACATACCCTCCTGTCAGTCTCTTGGAAGCGGCCGCTTAGAGGACCACCATAAGCTTTTCTTTTACTGTTAGCGTTTTCAGACGATCTTTTTGGACCCGCCATCTTCGGACGTTACACTCCGTAACTCCATAGTTCTTGGCTGGCTGACAGTTGTTTGGCGCCTCCGCTTCATTGACCACCATTATCTTAAAATTAGCATCATAGCTCCGCCTCAGATGTCTGTTAACTTGCCCCACACTTGATCCACTTTGCTCCGTAAAATCACCGCATCTCTCCATTTTTCATCTCCTGTCACTTCTTCTCCGCTGTGATTGACAGATAACCGCAGCCACAGTGTCAGTGACGTCTCTACAATAAGCTGGCGCCCTCTGCTGTTGTGGTCGGGTAGCGACCCAGACAACTATCAGCATGTGTCAACGGTTAGACCCCGATTATAAGACGACCCCACTTTTTCACATAATTTTCATCGAAAAAAACCTCCTATATTCGGGTCAATACGGTACATGCTTATCATTTTGAAATGCAGGCATATTTTAGTAGATGATTTTTTTTTTTGTTGCACCTGACGCCATGAAAATGACAATCGCAAAACCCGACCCGCGTCCGACCCGATCCGCACCCGTGTCCGACACAGGACATTATTTTTCACCCGTTTCATCCAAATTGTGCGGGTCACCCGTTGGGTACCCGCGGGTACCCGAACCCGTGCAGGACTCCAGCTGCGATGAAGCTTGAGTTGCTTTCAAAAGGGTGAGTTCACAAATTATTCCTGTTACAACCCTATAAGGATATTGCGCTGCAGCCTAGGTGCGTTTTGGTGAGAGATACATGCGTGATTGTTGTTGGATATTTGCCAGGCTACTGTTCGGTAAATGTCTAAAATGTGTTTGTTCAAGTCATAACCATAACAACAACAGGACCATTTCTGATATTTCAGCCATATTCTTTATGTTTCAGTTTGGATCGAGATGCATTAGGAGAGTCTCCTGTCTCCCCGAGTATCTCCGACGCGCACTCTCCCTCTGCCTTTGACGCGGTGCAGCCAGGCCCAAGCACTTCGTGTGAGGCAACGGGCAACAATCAAGTGGTGGGTGAAAAGGAAAAGGAATCAACTTAAGTTTATCACATCTTGAGCATGCCGTCTCTTTTGTTTTTCAGGCCGAGGTGAGTGAGTGCGACCCAGCAGAGGAGACGGATGATCTGCAGGCACTGCGGAGACAAAAAATTAAGCTGCAAATTAAAGTGCTGCGGCTCCAAGAGGAGTACTACAGCTTGGCTTTAAAAGAAAAGAAACCGAGTGACTAATAACACGAATTGATAAAAAGCCACTATCGATGATTTATTCTTACCCAAAGTGGAGGTTGGCGAAGTGTTGTCTGAAGGCTGCCCCATCACATGGATGGATGTTGCCAGGGACGCTCGCGTCTCCATCTCCTCCCTCATCGTCATCATCGTCTGCTGGTGGGAGTGGGACATTGCGCTCCTTACAAATGTTGTGCAGTATTGCACATGCCATAATGATACAGCACACTCTGTCTGGAGTGTGCCGTATTTCTGAATGCAGCACATGAAATCTGCGTTTGCACTGGCCAATCCCTCTCTCCACCACACTTGGTGTGCTTTTGTGTGCCCTGTGATAAGAATGAACCCTCCTATTAAACCATATATGATGTACAGGTTTTTAATTTAAAACAATTAGGCATTTCGTTGGGCTTACCTATTATAGTTAATTTGGGCTTGTGTCTGTGGCATCTGGAAAGGGGTAAGAAGTCAGCGGTGTAAAGGATATCCTTTATCCCCAATTGGGTGACATCCAGGTGGCACAATGTGCCTCTCAAAAAGCTGCTTCAGACCACTTTCATTTAGTATCCGTGCGTCATGGGTGGACCCAGGCCACTTGGGTACCACATCCAAGATTTTATAGTCTGCATCGAACACTACTTGCGTGTTGATGCTGTGGTACCTCTTCCTGTTAACAAACACACTCTCGTCCACACTTGGAGCGATGATCCTTACATGTGTACCATCGATTGCACCGACCACTCCAGAGAAGCCAGCTACCTGCATGAATGCAGTTTGCTTCTGCTGAATTATCCGGGGTGTAGTTGGAAAGTCAATGAAACGCATGACGAGGTAAGGAGCAGTAAGGGCCATTATTGTTTCCATAACAATTCTGCTAACTGATGGATGTGATGGTCCCAAATCATCAGCGTTACACTGTTGCATTTTCCCAGTGGTGAGATATCGAAGCATTGTGATGACCTTTAGTTCTGCTGTGAAAGCTCTGCTGCGTGATGTTGCTGATGAGATGACGCCCCTTATTAAATCTGTGACAAAAATAATACCCGCTCTGTCTAAACGATACCGTTTGATCAGCTGCTCGTCATCAAACAAAGCCAGGACATCCTTCCGCTCCCTGAACATTCGCGCACGTCTCTCTCGCCTCAGTGCCATCCCCTGCTGGCAACTCCTAACCACTTAGGACACCTCTGGAGGTCTCTTAAATATCTGGGAGAGTAGGAGTGATTCTTAGACTTAAGAAAGTTGATAAATAGCTTTTATTCTTAAGTTTGAGAGTAGGACTAAATTTCACAAATTCTCAGGACTTAAGTGTAAAATGGCACTCTAAGACGCTTGATAAATACGGCCCCTGGTTTTCCCACATCATCCTTATCTAATGCTACGTAGCTTCATGCTAACGTTAACGGTTATAGCCTTTCATAACGTTAGCCGCTAACGTACTGTGCGAGCAGGCTAACGGTTAGCTTACTGGCACAGTTCAACTAATGGGGAGAAAATCTCTTCTAGTTTCCAACAGTTACTCACCAGGAAACCACCTGAATGATGTATTTAAAGTAGGTCCTCTGGGTCCATTCGTGTTTTGAAACACCATTATTCTACCTCCCTCGTTTGTCTTTCCCTAATGCGCTTCTTTCAACGAGAGGTACAGTGACCTGCCAATCAACTGGGGTGGCGCCTGAGGTGACCAATCAGGTTCCAGAGGTGACCAGCGCTATCACGGCCCTCTCTGTAGCTCCGCCCCTTTATGAATCCTTATGAATTATTACTATTTGAAAATTCTTTTCAGGACATCTCAGCCAAACGGACGCCAATAATTACAAAAGTAAAGCAATTAGACATGTGAAAAGTGTTTGGTGAGTGAGGGAGTGAGTGAGTGCTGCTTGTGACTGTGTGTCAGGCATAATAACTGGCTAAAAATATAAGTGGGCACCATGAGTGATACGAGGACGACGCCAGAGGACTATAAATGTGGGAGGAGCTTATGTCCGATCTTGTAGGAATGATTTCACTGATACTGCTCCCGCTAGCCGGGCTCTGAGACTCTCCTCAGATCCTTCCCATAGGTGGTTGACCCGTTGGGTCCCGCTTGGTTGAATGCATTAGTATCGCAGACGGGTCGTCCCGGCCAATGAGCTACGGTTGGGGCCTGGCTCCCCAACACAGGCAGAGGGACGCCCTGATAGCGATCTCGCCCGGCTCTGGGTCCGGCAGTGGACCCGGTAGAGTTGGGCTGTAGAATAGCGGTAGAAGCGGTGGTGAAATCAGAACCTACCTAGCTGGATGCTAGATTTTTTTTAATTTAATGTGAAACGAGTTTCACAGAAAGCTTTTTTTCTTTTTCTTTTTTTTTTTTTAAATGTGTTTTTTAAGTTTTCTCTTTTTTTGCCCTCTCATCCTTACTTTGAAATTATAATGCTAAATAATAATTTTTTACACTTCGGGGTGCACAGGTGTGTAAACGGTTCAGGGGGCAAATAACTTTATTGGGACATTAGAAACAATTATTTTTGAGTCTGATCATTGAGTCCGTGATTTGTCATTTGCCAATTCCTCATGATCTGACCCTGCCTGCATTTGGGGTGTCGTCTCAGTGAGTGAATATTAATTTGTATTATTTGTGTGTAAACCAATAAAACAAAACGTGATAGTGCATTAAATATAAAGATATTAATGTTTAACATCTACTCCAGAAATGTTTGAACACATAGAAGATATTCTGCTTTGAGTAATATTTTCTTTCTCAAAAGATTTTACCTTTTTTTATTATCTTAAAATTACATGTACTTCTTCTTCATTACGAAAATAAGATCCCAAATCAATGACGATACGAATGTTTGGGATTTGAAAAGTTGAAATACTGGACACAAAATGCCTCTTGCGTCACTTTAAAGTCCAATCTCTCTTTGTCTCAGTGTTTACTGGTGGTTTTGTGCAAGTTGCATACATACGTGACCATGCCGATTGGCTTTCAACTGTTGTGATGTCATGCTTTTATATTAGGTGAGTCTTTGAGCAGATTAATTAAAAAATTACCTTCTGGTGTCAAACCCAGCACATTATCTCTGCACAGCAAAGCTCAAACTTCCAAAATAAGTCACAAAAAGCAAAACCATTTTTTAGAGGATGGACATTTTAATGAACAGGTTGTCTTCCAAAAGCCTTGCAGCCACAAGCTCGAGGGTCAAGTGGTGAGATATATTGATGAATCATTGATGAAGCCACAGGTTACAACTTATCTACAGATGCCTGCAGTTGACTGAGTGGTGGTTCTTTGAGAAGTGTCCATTCCTCCAGCAGCTGAGTTCACCGTGATCGCACAGGTGTGATGCTTAAATATTGTACCTGTACTGTATGTAATGAGTTTGAACAATCACTGAAAAATAAAACTCGCTGTCACCTGAGTTGCGCATTGGCAATGTCCTCTAGCAACGTTAAAGCAGCTACTGTATCATGTGGCACAGTCATTACGCACGGCTACAGCACTTAGTGCCGTTTAAAGGACCTGATAATAGGTCACACCTGAAGGTATTCTTACTTCCCAAATGCACAGGAATGACCCTGTTACATTTTTACATGAGATAAATCTTTAAGAGAGTCATGGGAATGAATAAAATAACATTAGATCTCATGCAAAGATAATTAGATGGTCTTTATGAGATGCTCACTGCTCCTCTCCTCCAGGTGGAGGCGGTGTAGGACAAACAAACACGGCTGGTTTGTGGAGGTTTTTGATGGAAACAAGGAGCTAAATGAGCAGTGATGAAGCTGCTGTAACATATAAAGACGTTGTTATTGAGCGTGTGTGTGTGTTGAACAGTATAAAGAGTGTATAAAAACTGGGTCCCGCTGTGTTACTCAGGCTGCACTACAGCGTCTATTCACAGGCGAGATCCCACTACTGAGCGGCACGGGGGCTTTGACCTGCTCCGTCTCCGTCCTGGGCCGGTACACCCGTGCTTAGACAACCTGCTGGTCCCGGGCTTCTCCAGGATGCAGCTCAGAGGTCCTGAGCTCAGACGATCCTCCAGCCTCAGCCTCCCGGGAGCTTGGATTACATGCGCGAAACTGACAAATGAACAAAGAATTCAAGAAGAACAAACTGTGCCTCCCTGTTGTTCCTCGAGAACGTCAGGCATGTTTGAAACACAACACTGAAAGCATACCATACACTAGGCCTATTTTGCGCTGGAAAGCCGTCAAGTTCGATGGCCGAGCGGTTTGAGAACATACACCTTCGAACGTTCCCAATACGCATGCGTTGAGCTGTCGCGATGCGGAGGTTTAATGTTCGCGTCCAGAGAGGGACCAGTCTGTTCTGACGCGCAGAATCTGCGCTGCCACCCGTGAGTAGTTGTGATTCCCTGACAGTCAGTCATAAAGAAGGGTTTCTTTGCACACACAAGATGCCAAATTTTGACTTTTGTTTTTGTATTTTCCCTCTCCATGATACTTGATATTAGTTATTCATAATTTGATATGTTAGGGAGGTTAAAATCTGCACCAGTTCAGTTTAAAATATCTAGCTAATATCTTGAGAGAGAATTCTATGGAACATATTCCCAAAGTATAGTCTTAACACATACAAGAAAATGTGATCATAACACACTTATCCTAGCCTAACTGTATTGGCCTCCAATTCATATAAGATCGGAATTTGAGGTGCTGCTGATGACATGATGAATACATGCCACTTCATGCTGATGTTTTTCTTTTTTATAACTAATTATCTAGTGTGGCCCGCCTTCTTCCTTGTCACCCTGGTGGAAATGAGGTCGTGTGGCTCTGGTATTAGAAATTCATTCATCAAAAAAACATGTTTGACCCATTATTCATAGTGAAAAAAAGTTTGCCAGTGACTTCAAGATGAAATCAAATGAAACAGTTTTTTACCTCACATTTTATTTGATCATATTCAAACAACAACATCATCTATTCAAATATCCAAATTGCATGACCTATAAAAGGTTAACTCACAAGCTTTATAAAATTATCCCAAAAGAAAATCAGGAACAAACAAGAGAGAGAGACAACAGAACACACACACAGCAGAGGCACAAGACACAAAAAGAAACAATTTTATGTAAAACAAACAGAACAAACTTTGTACATGAAACCTCCAAAATGATTACCTCTTTGTCTCTGCTGGCACAGCTCTCCTTTTCCATGTAATAAAATGATGGGGCTTGTGGCTCCCTCCATGTCATTTGTTTCGTCATGCCCCTTCCTCTGTATAAGAAGAGGACCTTAGCTGGGCAATAAATGCACTTCCCTTGCCACTCCAGGAAACCTTGTGTGAGTGTGTTTACTGTTTGGGCCCTGCTTCAGTTCTGTTTGACAGAAACGGCACATTAGTCCCTGAAGTTGACTTTCAGAGAGTTTCCTCTTCTTCCCCGCTTTGTCCTCCACTCTGCCCTTTGTTCACCACAGTTCTTGCTGAAAGAAGTCAGTCTGTACAACTGTGGAGCAGTAGTGGTATCGTACAGGTCTTTGTTGAAAAAAGTTATGAATCCATGATCCATCACCTTGGTAGCGGGATTCTGGCTGCCTACAGGACAGGTATGTTTTTGTCTGTCAGGTTTTTTGTTGCTGCTGCTGTTGCTGATCCTGCTGATGTAGCAATATGTCCTGGACCATTTTATCTACGTTCTCCTGTGAAAGTGTCTCTTCCTTTGACTGTGAGACTGGATCTTCTGGATTCAGAAAGGCTGGTGGCCGTTCTAAAACTGGGACATGGACGGTTTCACTTTCCTCTGTTAAACTTTGCCACAGCTTCTGTGGACTGGTGTTGAGTGATGAGTTTGTGTTCATCTGTTTTGCCAGGTGTTGGATGTATTGTGATGTTGGTTGTGGGGTGAGGCACAATGTTGAATCTGTGGCAGACCGATGGACCAAAGCTGAACAGTCATCATCCTTCTGTTCATGGTTCTTTTCTAGAGGGCTGAACACTCGCCCACCAGTCTTTATGGGTCCTGGGGAGAACTCCTGGTTGAGAACTGCAGTGGCAGGGTTGGAGGATTTGAGATTTCTGGAACAAAGTAAAACAATTTCAAGGCAAATATTATTTTACTCATACTCACACTTAGCTGATAAAGAATAAAATAGAAGAAATAAAATAAAAATAAAACAAATAAAGAACCTTGAATCTGATGTTGAGGAGCACAAAAAGTTATTTACAATGATATTCAAAAGAAGAATTATTTGTATTAAATTAAATATAATCCCTCATTTAACATTTTATCATAATCAGATTGTACAATAAACTAGAGAAGGTAAGTTCTGAAGAACTTGCGGTTGTGAATGCTCCCTGTTAAGAAGCTGGAGCCAAATGTGCATCGCTGGCTTTGAAATCTTTCAATAATGTCCAAAATATCTAAAAAACTGTGAAACAGTTAAGGGCTTGTTGAAAAGCTGAGGCAAAACCATTGGTTGCTTGAATTTATTTGAAGTCTCGTCTTAAGACAATGAAACTCCCTAATAGTTGGATGAGAATTTATTAGAATATAAGCTGTGAGCCAAAGTGGAGCATGAAGAGATGTTACAGTGAGAATGAATCAAATACTGTGAATGGGACTGAAAATTTACATAAATGTCAATGTACCAGTAATTGGGAACGTCTAAATAATTAGACTGAGATTCTGGCTTGAATGAATGAAAAGATAATAGTTAAAATGTTGGGAAATATACCCTGTGTATCACTGTGTATATTAAACTGACTCATTGATAAATCTGTCTCTCTCCATGTTGGCCCGGTTGATCTAGGTTGCCACGGTGATGGTAACCAGGGTGGTCGTGGTAACGGACTGTGAGAGCAGATTTAGAATGATTTTAGCTGAAGCTCACCTCAAATTATCACGCTTCTCCCTCCAAAACAGTAACTGCTACCACTAAAACAATGATATGGTAGAAACTATAAGAGTCTTGTGAGCACTTTGTGAAATTTGCATGTGTGGTCAAAAATGTGTCTCGTGGAGAAGTTCAGAGAATTGGTTGTGTTTGCCTGCCTCCAGAGATCTTTCCAGTCAGTTTAATGGGACTTAATGCAGCAGTTGGTCGGTGTTCCTGTGTTACGACCAGGGCCGAGGGGAAACCCTGGTGCAACATGAAAGAGAGACTCCCCTCTTCCTGTCCCTCAAGGACCACCAGCAGCAAAGCATTTTGAAATTGTTTTATTCAAAAACATAGCTTGTACACAATCACACATGCTGACAGTCTGGGACAACAGAGGAGAGCCTACCAGAACTGGGAGGAGCCGGCCCTTAAACTCCTGGCTTCCAGGCAGCAACCAATCAGCTCCCCGGGACCACCTGCAATCACACAAACACACCTGCAACCGACCAAATAGATAGATAGATAGATAGATAGATAGACATTGTTCTTCTATCTATCTGTCTGTTTTTATGACTCACAGTAAGGTCGTCAATCACAGTGTCAATGTTCAGTGGAACAATTTCTATTTCAAAACTCTGAAACTGTAAAATCACTTTCCTTGAACTCACTGTGGCGTCACAGTCCGAGCTTTGATGATGAGTAATGTCACCCAAAGATGTCTGTGATTGGTTAGGACTGAAACAAATGTAACCACTACAAACAAGGTGATCTCAGACAGATTGGATTAATGATCCAATGACAGTTCAGTCTGAGCAGCCTATATGAAACCTAGGTGAGAGAAAAAGACAGATAATAAATTCTTCGATTCAGAGATTGGATCAAACTGAGACTTGCATTCATGTTGGTATCTTTTAAAAGTGATTTAGTTATAAATCACACTCATGAATGAACTATACATCAATAATTGCCTGCTTGTATGCATTCTCCATGATGATAAAGATCCAGGAAAATAAAAGTTCATGGCAAAAAATAGCATACTGTCAATATTTCAGAGATTCCCAACTATGCACAAATCACGTTTAAGGGAAAAGCAAATCAATAAAACACACTTGATTTCTGCAAACTCATTAAACAATAAAAAGACAGACTGACACAGTCAGTCCGGTAGGAGCTAGCTCCACAGCCATTCATATCCGGCTTTAAGCCTCGGCCGGCGGTGCACACAAGGTCGTTGCCGGTCGCCGTCCAAGTAGGAGAAGCGCTGTGCGCGGCACAGTCACTTAGGGACCCAATGCTGAATGCACTGGCTCAACCTTCTACTAAGGGTAAGCTCTGAGGAAGCCCCAGAGCCCGACTAGCGGGAGAGATCAGCGGAGCCTGCTCACTACAGTTAATTCAAATGTACACACACGCTATTTGAAGTCCTCTGGCGTCATCCTCCTATCACTTATGGTGGCTAATATATTTTTAGCCACTAATTATGCCTGACACACAGTCACAAGCAGCACTCACTCACTCCCTCACTCACCAAACACTTTTCACATTTCCAATTGCTTTATTTTTGTAATTATTGACCTCCGTTTGGCTGAGATGTCCTGAAAAGAATTTTCATGCAGTAATACTTTCATTGAAAATTCATAAAGGGGCGGGGCTATAGGGATGACCACAGTTGATTGACAGGTCACTGTACATCTCGTTGAAATAACCGCATTGAGGAAAGACAAACGTAGATTAAACATCTTTGAAAACAGAATGGACCCAGAGGACCTACTTTAAATAGGCTACATCATTGTGAAGTAAGTTTTCATGTGGTTTCCTGGTGAGTCACTGTTTTAAACTAGAAGAGATTTTGTCCCCAATAGTTGAACTGTGCCAGTAAGCTAACCGTTAGCCTGCTCGCACAGTAGGTTAGCGGCTAACGTATAACCGTTACCGTTAGCATGAAGCTACGTAGCAATAGGATGATGTGGGGAAACCAGGTCATATTTAATTTTTCAGTGAGGCTATTTAGTAACTTTAAATCAAGTCAGTTGGCAAGAATTGACATAGCACTAGATACGGATAATGTGGGGAAACCAGGTCAAAGTTGGTTTTTTTGTGAGAGTATTTATTGAATTTAAATCAAGCCAGTTGGCAAGAATTTCATGCTAGAGCTCAAATTACAAGGAAGAGGGTATTCAACACTTCTCGGTATAGAGACAGTCTATGGCTGGAGTACTCTCTAAATCAAGATGCCTGTTACTGTTTGGCCTGCAGGCATGTTTCCCTCCTTGGAACAACTTCACATCCAAGTCATGGTTTCTAACTATAAAAAAGCCTTGTTTAACGATGCCGGGTTTAAACGTCTCTAAAAGTCTGAACAACAAGTGAATGCCATGTATGTCTGGAGTGAAATACCTTCTTCAGACTTTCAGACTTCAGACGCATTTTATTGTCATTTAAAAGGGGCATTGAGAGGATCAATATTGGACACCTTAACTGAGGGTAGAAGAAAGTTGAGGAAAATAAAGAGTTGCATAAAAACAATAACAGAGGTGCTGCTGTTAACTGCCACTCTAAATATTGTACAGAGGGGTCATGGGGAATGTGATTACTCGATCAAAAAGGGCAATTTTTAGTCCATTTTGGATGGAATTGCAAAGCATGACCCCTTTATCGTTAGAAGACTCGATGCATGTGGCAGTGCCAAGTATACCAGGCACCAAATTAAGAATGAGATTCTCCAGGAATTAGTGGAAATGGTCTTGTAGAAGCTTTTACGTGCTAAAATCAGGAGCCGCTGCTCTGATAAAAGAAAATGTGTACGTTTGGAGTCATATCAGTTAAAATTGTGTAATTTATGCCTATTTCACTGTTCTCAAAGATCACAAAGGGTAACAATTGATACACCAAAAGGAGGTTGAGGTTAAAAACACACAGGCCTAAACCTTTACCTAATACATCTAATATTGTGACTTTTTTCCTCTTTTGACACAGGACAACATGCAGAGAAAGTTTGTTCTTTTTCCTGGGAGGATAAAAGTTGCTTTCCGCAAGGGACTTAGTGGATTCTTCAGTCGGATCCAACTGGTGAAGCAAGGCTCAGCCTGAGCAGCCTACTCACACATGCTGGATTGAGCCACGATGAGTTGCTCTCCCAAACGGATCCATGAATTAAACCATTTCTCTTCTCTGTGTTGTCTGTGTTCTGGCCATGTTCCAGCCATGAATGTTATGTCTGCATGCTGGCTTTCGTACTGACATAAGGCTTCATGAATTCTTTCCTCAAAGTTGAGCGTAAGCACCAGTTATTTCTGTTCTGTTGTCTCTCTCTCTGTCTCTCTTTCTCGGCCCATTTAGGTTCCAGGGTTTTCCTATTTTAGTTTATTGTGTTAGTTTGGGCTGGAGGTTACCGCTGTTCAGTTATTTGTCTCTTTTGTTCCTTTTGACTGCGATCTTCAGCCCCCTTTTGTTTTGTCCCTGGTTTTCTTTTGGGATCATTTCAATAATTTTATAAAGCTTGTGAGTTAGCCTTTTATAGCTCATGCAATTTGGATATTTGCACAGATGATGTTGTTGTTTGAATATGACCTAATAAAACATTGATTGTGAGTTAAAATCTTGGTTCACTTGATTTCATCTTCAAGGTACTGAAGAGCTTTTTTTCATGATGAATAACTGGTCAAATATGTTTTTTTTATGTATTCATTGCTAATACTCGAGCCACACAACCTTGTTTCAACCATGGTGACCAGGAAGAAGGCAGCCACACAAGATGATTAGTTATAAAAAAGAAAAACATCAGCATGAAGTAGCGTGAAATTCATCATGTCATCAGTAATGCTTTAAATTCTGATCTTATATGAATCGGAGGCCAATGCAGTGAGACTAGGATTACTGTTCTATGATCTCGTTTTCTTGTATGTGTTAAGGCTATACTATGGGTATTTGTTCTATAGAATTCTCTATAAAGACATTAGCTAGATATTCAAAACTGAACTGATGTAGATTTTAACCCCCCTAACATATCAAATTATAATTAACTAATGGCGTAGATCAGTATCATGGATAGGTACATTAAAAACCTTGGACAGTGTGCAACAGTTGGCTGACAGTGAATTACCACTATTCAAGGGTGACTGCGCAGACACTGCCACGGCTTGTGGTCAAAAACGGACTCGTCCCTGTCTGGACACGAACACCACAGCTCCGTATCTCAGTGGCTCAGCGCATGCGCACTGTGAACATTTAAAGGTACAAGTTCTTAAACCGCTCGGCCATTGAGGTTGATGGCCTTCCCGCAGAAAAAAATACCTAGTTTATGGTGTTTTTTCAGTGTTGCGTTTCAAACATGCCTAACGTTCATCAAGGAACAACAGGGAGGAACAGTTTGTTCTTCTTTGTTTCTTTCTTTGTTCATTTGTCAGTCTTTATACACTCTTTATACTGTTCAACACACACACACACACACACGCTCAAGAACAACGTCTTTATATGTTACAGCAGCTTCATCACTGCTCATTTAGCTCCTTGTTTCCATCATAAGCCTCCACAAACCAGCTGTTTGTTTGTCCTACACCGCCTCCACCTGGAGGAGAGGAGCAGTGAGCATCTCATAGAGACCATCTAATAATCTGTGCATGAGATCTAATGTTATTTTATTAATTCCCATGGCTCTCTCAAAGATCTATTTCACGTAAAAATGTAACAGTCATTCCTGTACATTTGGGGAGTAAGAATACCTTCAGGTGTGACTTATTATCAGGTCCTTTAAACGCACTAAGTGCTGTAGCCGTGCGTAATGACTGTGCCACATAATAATAATAATACAGTAGCTGCTTTAGTTGCTAGAGGACATTGCCAATGCGCAACTCAGGTGAGAGCGAGTTTTTACCAGGGACCGTACTGTTGTTCTGGTCCTTGATGATGATGATGATGACCTATCATCAGTGGAGGGAGCGCGGGGATCCCCTCTCCTCCTCCACGAGCTCGTACACTCACTGTACGCAGAGATGCGCCTCTTGTACTCTTGCTTGAAATCATTTTGAACTTTTCCAAAGTCTGCGGCTCTGAACTCACAGCGCTTAAATCTCCGGAAACTTTCTGCCATTTCAGTTCATTCATTTTGTTGCGAAAGCCAGAAAATACTCTTGTTCATCTGTCAGATTGATTAATCATTACTTTAAGTTCACGGTCTGTAAAAATGACTCTTCTTCTTCACCTGCTTCTTTGCTTCTGAACTAAACACTGAACTAAATCCTGGCCCGTTGAATACAAACCAGGTAATTGGGGTCGTGTTTAAAAGGGTTAAAGCATTTATAGTCAATTGTGGGGATGATCAGACAGCTGGTGCACGTGCGTAAAACTTCAGGATGATTGAGATGTATGAGGAGAAGACACGTGGGGACAGACATAAGTGGGGTTTTATAAATCTGACGAGAAAACTGCGTGCGCATGTCTCCTGTACACAGGTTTCTACACATGAACATCCCTGAGTTTTATACATGTGGCCCCTGACCATCAACATCATTTCATGTTTTGATAATGACAAACTCATGATTTTAAACATGTCAGCCTTCAATATCACTTGATCCAACTCGTATCTAAGTGGTCCTATTTGGTGTGCTGCGTGGAATGAACAGCCCACAACAACATCTAACGTGTGACTAACGTACGTGAGGAACTGGCAAATGACAAAAGACGCACACCACCATTAAAGAACACAATCTAACGTTGTTATGTGAAGCTGACACATTTATAAGGTACTTGCATGCACGTTCTAATTTCAGGGGCGGAAATGTGTAATGTACCAAAAAAGTTTTCTGAAGCGTGTAAAGATAAAGTGAAAGTAATAATGTATGGATAATGGTTTAGCATTATCCTCAGTATGTGGGAGGATGTGGGGAAGAGCAAAACAATAAAAACACACTTGATTTCTGCCAACTCATTAAACAATAGAAAAGACAGACTGACACAGTCAGTCCGGTAGGAGCTAACTCCACAGCCATTCATATCCGGCTTTAAGCCTCGGCCGGCGGTGCACACAAGGTCGTTGCCGGTCGCCGTCCAAGTAGGTGAAGCGCTGTGCGCGGCACAGTCACTTAGGGACCCAATGCTGAATGCACTGGCTCAACCTTCTACTAAGGGTAAGCTCTGAGGAAGCCCCAGAGCCCGACTAGCGGGAGAGATCAGCGGAGTCTGCTCACTACAATTAATTCAAATGTACACACACGCTATTTATAGGCCTCTGGCGTCGTCCTCGTATCATTTATGGTTACTGATTATATATTTAGCCAGTTATTATGTCTGACATACAGTCACAAGCAGAACTCACTCACTCCCTCACTCACCAAACACTTTTCACATTTCTACTTGACTTACTTTTGTAATTATTGACCTCCGTTTGGCTGAGATGTCCTGAAAAGAATTTTCATGCAGTAATACTTTCATTGAAAATTCATAACGGGGCGGAGCTACAGGATGACCACAGTTGATTGACAGGTCACTGTACGTCTCGTTGAAAGAACCGCATTGAGGAAAGACAAACTAGAATAAACATCTTTGAAAACAGAATGGACCCAGAGGACCTACTTTAAATAGGCAACATCATTGTGAAGTAAGTTTTCCGGTGGTTTCTGGTGAGTAACTGTTTTAAACTAGAGGAGATTTTCTCCCCATTAGTTGAACTGTGCCAGTAAGCTAACCGTTAGCCTGCTCGCACAGTAGGTTAGCGGCTAACGTTATGAAAGGCTATAACCGTTACCGTTAGCATGAAGCTACGTAGCACTAGATAAGGATGATGTGGGGAAACCAGGTCATATTTAGTTTTTTAGTGAGGCTATTTAGTAACTTTTAAATCAAGTCAG
This sequence comes from Sparus aurata, assembly GCF_900880675.1. Taxonomy (NCBI): domain Eukaryota; kingdom Metazoa; phylum Chordata; class Actinopteri; order Spariformes; family Sparidae; genus Sparus; species Sparus aurata. The sequence goes on along the minus strand of NC_044190.1, from coordinate 9,361,020 downwards.
TTGACAAGAATTTTCCACTAGAGCTCAAATTACAAGGAAGAGGGCATTCAACACTTCTTGTAATAGTGACGAGTCTATGGCTGGAGTACTCTCTAAATCAAGATGCCTGTTACTGTTTGGCCTGCAGGCATGTTTCCCTCCCAAGTACGCCTGAATTGGCCTTCACATCCAAGTTACGGTTTTCAACTGTAAAAAAAACCTTGTTTAAAGATGCTGGTTTTAAACGTCTCTAAAAGTCTAAACAACACGTGTATGCCATGTATGTCTGGAGTGAATATAAAAGGGGCATTGAGAGGAACAAATCAATATTGGACACCTTAACTGAGGGCAGAAGAAAGAAAATTGAGGAAATCAAATGTTACATAAAAACAATATCAGAGGTTCTGCTATTAACTCCAACTCTAAATATTGTACAGAGGGGTCATGGGGAATATGATGAATCGGACAAGTAGGGCAATTATTTGTCCATTTTGGATGAAATTGCAAAGCATGACCCTTTATCAAGAGAAGACTACATGCATGTTGTAACTGTCTCAGAGACAGTTTGATTTATGTGTTTGTTGTGTATGTTTCTGTTATATGTACAAGATCATTTAAGCCGTGTCTAATAGATATACTTGAACACAAGTATCACAATATATATTGCAGAGCATTTTGGGAAATGTGAGGTCATGTGGTGAGGTCACTTTAGTGGCATTCTGGGTAGAAAGTGTGGCTGACGATGATAAAGAAGCCACTACAGAGTTGAGTTGTTCTACATGTGGTCCAAGAGGCGCACACGGTAATTTCCCTTATATGTTGAATGGACACTGGCTTATGAACTGTATGATTTGTATGTGATTTGTGAAACCTTTATGGTTTTATTGTGTTGTAGTTTTCACGGTGTTTGGGTGTCTGCGGAGACAGAGAGACGGAGAGAATAAACCCTGAAAGACATCTGTATGAATCGTGGCCATTATTTAACTGGACCGGTGTAGTTATAGTGAAAACGTGTCCTAATCCATCACGAGGCTTCAGAGTGCAACGTCTCACATCCCGGCTACAAGCTACAGGCCACCGACGAGCGGCGGCGGTTCCCATCCTGCAGAAGGCTACAGGCTACAAGCTACAGGCTATAAGCTACAGGCCATTGACGAGCGGCGGCGATTCGCATCCGGCTACAAGCTACAGGCCACTGACGAGCGGCGGCGGTTCCCATCCGGCTACAGGCTACAAGCTACAGGCCACTGACGAACGGCGGCGGTTCCCATCCGGCTACAGGCTACAAGCTACAGGCCACTGACGAACGGCGAGCGGCGGCATCGTTGCTACACATCCAGCAGCAGCTTCAGGCCACATTGTGAGTCCTCGGGTTAGACTGTGCAATTATCATGCCTCAGGATGTCGATGGATAGAACATCAGATATCGTTTAATCACAAGAAATAGGACATTAAGGGGATTTTGAACATTCAAAGAAAAGAGTGTGATTGATTAAATAAATAAAAAAAAAAAAAAAAAAAAAGTCTATTGAATGCTTTGATAATAACTGCTATCGTTGTTGTTTGCCAGAAAGAGTGTTTAATATTATTTGATCAAATTGGAAAAGTAATCTCAGGTGATAACCAAATGTTAAGGTGTCATTCTGTGTAATTTGGTTACTCTCTGCTAATCCCCGCCATCATAACCTTGTAAGGTTCATATGGTAATTCTTAAAGATTCAAAATGTCTCAACATGGTGATAATCAGTCGGTCATGTCACAAGGGCAAGATACAGGAGAGTTAGAGGAGGAAAAAATAAGAAAATCCTCACGTGAAAGACGATTAACACCTAAAATGCAAGAACTGAAAGAGCAAGAGTTAATTCAAAATGAGAAGAAATTTAAAGTAACATATGAGAAATGGAAAAATAATGTAAGAAGTATTCGTATAAGGTTGAAGCAAGAGTGCTCTGAAGGCGACATGTATAACATGATGGATGGAGCTGAGAAGCTTGACTCCGAATTAAAGGAGCTGTATGATAGCATCCGACTCCAGACCGCACCAAGTCAAGAAATTCGGAGGAAAGTTGATGCATGCTCAGCTGTGACAGCAGACTTACTGCAATTGATGAGAGTACGCCTCACTGAGGGAGGAGGTGAGTTTGATGTTGAGGCCGAAAGGTCAAGGCTACGCATGCTACTTGATAATGAATATGCTAGGTCCATATATGGATCTGCAGCCTCCAGTGTTACTCCACGCAGCTGCCACCAGTCTGACCACCTCTCGGAGTCACCTAGCATTGCGGCTAAGAGGGCAGAAACAGCTGCTCAGTTGGCTGCAAAGAGAGCTGAAATCGATATGGAAGCTGCTATTGAAGCTCAACGTCAGCAGTTGAAAAAACTTGAAAATAAGAGAGACATTGATGTTATTCAGGCAAAACTAAATGTTTACATTGAAGAAGAGAGAAAAGGAAAGGATGGATCATGCAGTCCTGTACACAGCAAAGTCAATGATACAAGCCCACTCACTCACTCCATCCCAGGCCAAGAACAGCAAGCTGTAAAAGATGAGACATCTTTAGTCCAGGCATTACAAGAGTCATTAGCTCTCACTCGCCTTCCAACCCCAGAACCTGCCGTATTCTCAGGTGATCCTCTGAAGTTTACAGAGTGGAGCACAAGCTTTAAGGCTCTTATAGAAAGACGATGCTCTAACCCTGCAGATAGGCTGTTCTACCTGCAAAAGTACATAGCAGGGGAAGCCAAATCCTTTCTTGAGGGCAGCTTTTACAGAAAAGATGAAGAAGCCTATCAACAAGCATGGAGTAGGTTGAACGCCAGATATGGCCATCCCTTTGTAGTGCAACGGGCTTTTAGAGAAAAGCTAAATATGTGGTCAAGGATCGGTGGAAGAGAGTATGTCAAGCTGAGAGAATTTGGTGATTTTCTCCAAACATGTAGTAATGCCATGTCTCATATTAAGGGTCTACAGGTTCTAAACGACTGTGAGGAGAACCAGAAAATGCTGGTCAAGCTTCCTGAATGGGTGACATCCAGGTGGAACCAAATCGTCACAGAGCAGCTGGATCAAGGCCGTGACTATCCAAGCTTTCATGAGTTTGCTTCATTCGTTGCTAAAGAGGCACGTATTGCATGTAATCCAGTGTCATCCTTGTATGCTTTAAAGCACCCTGCAGAAACAACAGCAAGAGAGATGAAGCGCTCAAAGGCGAATACGTTTGCCACAAATGTGAAGGCCCCAGTTTCATCGAGCTCCACATCCAAACCAAAACTTGATGAAATCCAGTTGAAAGACACTGTAAAATCAAAGGAATGGAGCACACAACAAAACTCAAACACAAGCAAGTGTATTTGTTGTGGAGAAAATCACTCCATACATAGATGCAAGAAGCTAACTGAAATGTCTGCAGAAGAAAAGAAAAAATGCATACATGAAAATAAACTGTGTTTTGCATGCCTGAGAAAAGGTCACAATTCTAAAGACTGTAGAAACAGAGCCATGTGTGGAATATGCAGAAAGAGTCACCCAACTCCATTGCATGAAGATCGTTTCACAGCAGAATCAAAGCAAAGTGCAGTTGAAGAAAGTACATCCTCATTATCATGCTGTGTGAATGGAGGAGAAGGTGGGAGCACGTCAATGATTGTGCCAGTGTGGATTTCAGCACCTAACGCTCCTGATAATGAAACCCTAGCATACGCCCTACTAGACACACAAAGCAGTCACACATTTGTTGATCAAGAGGTGTGTGAAAGGCTACAGGCAGCAATGGAGCCGGTAAAACTGAAGCTCTCCACCATGATGGGGAAAGATTCAATTGTGAAGAGTCAAAGAGTATGTGATCTCAAAGTCAGAGGTCTCTCCTCAAACATTTCCATCAACTTACCTCTAGCCTACACGAGAGACTTCATTCCTCTTGACCGCACACATATCCCCACTTGTCAAACAGCCAACGAATGGAAACACCTTGTCAACATAGCCCAAGAAATACCCCCATTAATGGACTGTGGTGTTGGACTATTGATTGGCTATGACTGCTCCAGAGCGCTGATTCCAAGAAAAGTCATCACTGGGGGTGATTATGAGCCCTACGCCATTAAAACTGACCTTGGTTGGAGCATTGTGGGAAGTGCACCGCAGCGTGTGAATGCTAAGGAGGTGACTGGTCTTTGTCATCGGGTATCTGTCAGAGAGCTACCACCTATAACACCATCTTCTGTCATTAAGGCCCTTGAGTTTGATTTTGCAGACACCAAATCAGGCGACAAGAGCATATCTCAAGAGGATATTTGCTTCCTACAGATTTTAAAGGGAGGAATCCAGCAAAATAGGCATGGTCACCTTGAGATGCCTCTTCCCTTCAAGGTACGTCCTCACCTCCCAGACAATAAGAAGCTGGCTTTGACTCGGCTGAAGCACCTCAAAAGGAAGCTGGACAGAGATCCCAAGTTCAAAAACGACTATGTGAGGTTTATGGAAGGTGTTTTCAAGGACGAGGATGCAGAAAAGGTAGACACCCAACCAGAGCCTGGGAAAATCTGGTATATCCCACATCAAGGGGTTTACCACCCCAGGAAACCAGACAAGATTCGGGTGGTTTTCGACTGCTCCGCAAAGTACGAAGGCACCTCATTAAATGATCATCTGCTAACAGGACCCGATCTTACAAATGGTCTCACAGCTGTACTGTGCTGTTTCCGTAAACATTCTGTTGCAGTCATGTGCGATGTGGAAAAAATGTTCCACAGGTTTCATGTCAGCGAAGAAGATAGAGACTATTTGCGGTTTCTCTGGTGGGAAAACGGGGACACAAACTCAGAACCCACAGAATACCGTATGAAGGTGCACCTGTTCGGAGCTTCATCTTCCCCTGGCTGCGCCAATTATGGCATGAAACACCTTGCTAGTCAAAATGAGAAAGAGTGCCCCTCTGCAGCTAGCTTCATCAGGAAGCATTTCTACGTCGATGATGGCCTCATAAGTGTAAAATCGGCTGGTGAGGCAATTCAGTTAGTTAAGGAAGCCCAAGCTGTGTGCACTAAAGGAAAGTTGCACCTTCACAAATTCCTTTCCAATAACCGAGAGGTTTTAGATTCCATTGACATTGCAGAACGCGCAGTGGAGGTGAAAAATGTTGATCTCAATCATGATGACTTACCAGTGCAAAGAGTGCTAGGTATAAGATGGAACATTGAAAGCGACAGTTTCTCCTTTAAGGTGACACTCGATGAGAAACCAGCGACACGAAGAGGGATTCTCTCAATTGTGGCCTCTTTATACGACCCTTTAGGGTTTCTGGCTCCATTCATCCTTGAAGGAAAAAGAGTGCTGCAGGAGATGTGTCAGAGAGGTACGGGGTGGGACGAACCCCTACCTATGGATCTGAAGCTAAGGTGGGAGACTTGGATGAAGGATTTGGAAAACCTTGAGAAGATCAAGATACTAAGATGCTTCATACCTGATGGCTTTGGTGAGGTCCAGAGAGTTGAACTGCATCATTTTTCTGATGCGAGCAGTCAAGGATATGGTCAGTGCTCTTACATCAGGTTGTTGAGCAAAGAGCGAGTGCACTGCTCCTTGGTCATGGGCAAAGCGAGAGTCGCACCAACCAAAATAGTCACCATACCGAGGTTGGAGCTAACTGCTGCAGTAACCTCAGCAGCAGTGAGCAACATGTTAAGGGAGGAGCTGGAGCTCAAAATCGATGAGGAATATTACTGGACAGATTCTCAAGTGGTTCTCGGCTACATCAACAATGAAGCACGAAGGTTTCATGTCTTTGTTGCGAACCGTGTCCAGAGAATTCGAGAAACCACTGACATAAGACAGTGGCACTACGTTGACACTAGAGAGAATCCCGCAGACCACGCCTCGAGAGGCCTCAAGGTGGCCGAACTCATCAACTCAAATTGGCTCTCGGGTCCTAAGTTTTTATGGGAGAGAGAAATAGCCATAAACCAGGCCACATCAGAGCTGCTGGTGGGAGATCCAGAGGTGAGGATTACACAGGTGCTGAAAACTGAAGCTGTAAGGCAGTTTGACATCCAAGAACACCTGTCAAGGTTCTCAAGATGGACCACAGCGGTAAATGTCATTGCTCGTATCCAGCGGTTGGCTAAGAGAATCAAGACCACAGAACCTTTAAATGTGGAAGAGAGAAGGCAAGCCACACTGACTCTTATTATGCTTGCACAACAAGATGCCTTCCAAGAGGAGCGGAACATGCTCAGCCAGAAAGCAGGAAAGCTGCCTTGCAACCACCAACTCTATCAGCTTGACCCGTTCCTCCAAGATGGTATAATGAGAGTGGGAGGAAGACTGAGAAAGGCATCTGTGCCTCTTGAGTTGAGGCACCCAGTAATCCTTCCTAAAGATGGCGCTGTCACAAACCTCATCATTACACATCATCATGATAAAATACAACATCAAGGTAGAGGACAAACTCTCAATGAACTAAGAGCCAATGGTTACTGGATAGTTGGTGGAAGCAAAGCTGTAGCCCAATACATCAGGCAGTGTGTACGGTGCAGGAAGGTGCGTGCACCGCCAGAGGAACAACGGATGGCGGACTTACCGAGTGACCGTGTTGATCCCACACCACCGTTCACCTACTGTGGCATGGACTGCTTCGGTCCTTTTCACACCAAGCAAGGCCGTAAGGAACAAAAACGGTACGGCCTCCTCTTCACATGTCTTTGTTCCAGGGCAGTGCACATAGAGATGTTGGAGGATATGACGACCGATGCGTTCATCAATGCCTTACGATGCTTTGTTGCTATCCGTGGAACTGTAAGACACATTAGATCGGACCAAGGCACTAATTTCGCTGGAGCAAAAAATGAAATGGCAAAGGCTCTGAAAGAACTCAATAAGGATAGAGTGGCTACATACCTGGCAGATAATCAGTGTGACTTTCAGATGAATACACCGCACTCAAGTCACACTGGAGGCGTCTGGGAGCGCCAGATCAGGACAGTGAGAAGCGTACTGAGCACAGTCCTTGCCAACAGTGTTGGAAGGTTGGACGATACTTCCTTGAGGACGTTCCTTTATGAAGCTATGTCCATTGTAAACAACCGCCCTCTCACTGTCGATAACATCAGCGATCCCACAAGTTTGGAGCCACTCACGCCCAATCACTTGATTACAATGAAATCTTCTGTTCCACTCCCCCCACCAGGAAAGTTCATCAAGGAAGACCTGTACGCTAAAAAACGGTGGAGAAGGGTTCAATATCTGTCCGAGCAATTTTGGCACAGATGGAGGAAGGAATACCTTTCAAACATTGCTCTACGACAGCGGTGGCATGCGCCAAGGCGTAACGTGAATGTGGGCGATATTGTGATCATCAAAGAGGAGGACGTCCCTCGCAATGAATGGAAACTTGCTAAGGTTGTTGAAGCACGTGAGGATGACGATGGACTGGTACGAAAAGTGGCAGTGAAAGTTGGAGAACGAAAGTTAGGAAAAGGGGGTGAACGCCTCAACCAACCATCCATCGTTCAAAGACCAATTCAGAAGTTAGTGGTTCTGGTGAAGAGCAAAAAAGGAGAAGAAGATTAGTCATTGATTAAATGTCGCCTTTAAGCTAAAAGTGGTCATTATACTGAAGTTGATTCTTAATTTGGTATTCTGTATGTGCTGAGAGGTAAATTCTGTTGTTTATCTGTGATGTTGAATTTATTTGTTGTGGAAACCCACGATTCATTTTCAAATGTCAAAGTGTTAAAAGACACAACAGAGCAATGCTCAAAAATTACCATTAATTATTTAATGAAGAGTTTAAGTGGATTTCACATCTCCATTTGTGCTAATCAAAGGTAATTTTGGTGGGAGTGTAACTGTCTCAGAGACAGTTTGATTTATGTGTTTGTTGTGTATGTTTCTGTTATATGTACAAGATCATTTAAGCCGTGTCTAATAGATATACTTGAACACAAGTATCACAATATATATTGCAGAGCATTTTGGGAAATGTGAGGTCATGTGGTGAGGTCACTTTAGTGGCATTCTGGGTAGAAAGTGTGGCTGACGATGATAAAGAAGCCACTACAGAGTTGAGTTGTTCTACATGTGGTCCAAGAGGCGCACACGGTAATTTCCCTTATATGTTGAATGGACACTGGCTTATGAACTGTATGATTTGTATGTGATTTGTGAAACCTTTATGGTTTTATTGTGTTGTAGTTTTCACGGTGTTTGGGTGTCTGCGGAGACAGAGAGACGGAGAGAATAAACCCTGAAAGACATCTGTATGAATCGTGGCCATTATTTAACTGGACCGGTGTAGTTATACATGTGGTAGTGCAAAGTTAGGACAAAGTGTATTTCAGAGACTTAGATGTACCGACTGCAGCTGTACCTGAAGAGAAAGTTGGCCCCTCTCTCCTTTCCACCAGTTCTTGCCTCTGGTGCAGCTGATCAAGCCATGAGTAGGTTGATGTTAGTATGCAAAATATGCATTAGCTTTTTCGTATCTGTGTTCAGGGGCGTTGCTAGGAGTGCAAAACATCTGGGGTTTTAGGGTTAGGGTTAGGTTGAGCGAGATGATGTCTCACTTTCAGCATCTTCTTTCTCTGGCTGCGACTTTTTTTTCCCCAAAGAACCTCATCCATAAAAACAAAGTACTATAAACGCTGCAATGGTACTAAACATGGTACTAGGCTAATAGATGGGCTCTGTTTATATCAGTGACGCATAGAGGGGGAAAGGAACCATGGCAAACAGGATGCGAGAGGACGCTGGCGTGAATATCGCCGCTTCTCTATCCGTGACAAAACGGCTTTTTTCTGTTAAAAGAAGAAAGCCAAGCTGTCTTTACAAGCTCTGAGGCTGTGCTACTACCTAGCCTGCACACCTGAAGAATTGGCTCCATGGACTCACCTTTCTCCGCTGATCAGCTGTTAGCCTCACCGATCAGCTGTTAGCATAGCAGGTCAGCTTCTGGTGACAGTGTTGGATTTGTGGCTGCTGGTAGTTCGATATGCAACCACATAAAAAGCTCTGGGGCTATTTTCATCATTAGGCAATTATTATATTTGATTTTTTTTTTGTTTTTAAGGCACAGAGATCCGGGGCTATTCCCAAAATGTCCTGCCGAGGCCTAACGACGCGCCTGCCTGTATTCATTTAAATCAGAGTTCAACTCAGTTATGGAACATGTGCTTTAACTAAAATAATTTCAGTACAATGTAGAAACTTTTAAATTTTTTACAGATCTATACAGGGTTTCCGCGGGGTCTTAAAAAGTCTTAAAAAGTGTTTGACAATTTCAATTTTAGGCCTTAAAAAGTCTTGAATACGTCCATATTTTGCATATAGGTCTTGAATTACTTCACAATTAGTTCCGTGTGCTCTTCTTTCAGAAGTATCCAGGAATGTAAGTGGTATTTTGCCAACAGCCCGGTTGGAATTTATCGCCGCACACTTTGGAAAGACTTGGACTTTGGCGCATGCTACAACAGTGGGAAAATGTAAATTTCCTGAAAAAGCCTGAGCAAAACAAACAAAAGAAAGCAACTGGATTTACACATTCGTTTCTGGGATGGGGAGCAGGTACACTCCAGTACACTCAGTTACCTGGGATCCCAGTTCACGGGGCATGCCTGCATTTGTTTGTAATTTGCATAGCTATGACCTTTAATCCCTTTTTGAAGAAGTACAAGGCACTTACATTTACTTTTGCAATTGTCTTCTGACAGAGTCTACTGAGACGCATCATTAACAGAGAGGTCCTGCAGGGCATCAGTACTCAGCAGCTCACCAAGCTCGACATAAGTGACAAGCAGAACTTGCTTCCACTACAGCAGAGTGACATCGGCATGTGTGCTGAGGCAGCCCTCAAGGTACTGTGGTCATTTTTAAAGATAATTTCAGAGACTGGGGTCAGGACGCAAGCACTGGGTATCAATTTGTTGTGCATGCTGACATGTCATTTTATTGTGCAGAGTAGCAAAAGTTCAGAGCTCAGGGTCCTTGAATTTAGAAGGGACTTTATGCAGGGAATCGGCAACATCGTGAAAAAGGTGCAGGAGAAGAGCCCCCTGAAATATCCTACTGTTAGGCAGATGGAGTGTCTGTCATGTTCAGAGAACCAGACAGGTGGAAGAAGCAGATGAAGGGCCTTGTTCAGACATTTCTGCAGGACAGGCAGTCGGCAGGAGGTGTTTCTGCTGGCATTCTCAAAGTTAGAATGCCACTCTCGAATATATTCTGAATATTTATTAGAGCTGTTTAGCATAGTGCTGTAAGCATAGTCTTCTTTTACAGACTTTCGCTCCACCATTTGTGTTCCTTTTCTATTTTTCTAATCGGGATATATTTGAGCCTAGATCTCTTTATTTTGGCATTCCCTCTTCTAATGGTCCTGCGCCTGTTCTGTGTGCAGTGGCTCATATGTATACGAATTAGGGCTGTAACTACACACGTATCAAAACCGAAATCGCGACACTCAGATCCACAAACCTGTCTCGCGGTGTGAGAAGGCAATCTAAACCCGTGGATAAGTTATAATCATGTGGATGCTGTTTTAATGTGTTGTGATTGAGATCCTGACCCACCGAAGTTACATTTTTCGCTCTAAATAACATCATTACATAATTGCCATCAGTAAACAGGTCGCTGTCTGAATCTGTCACTCGTGAGGTCGGGTTTTTTTATCCGGGGGAAAGTTTACTGAAGTCTTGGTCTGGAGGGCCGACTGTCGCAGAGATTTTTTGCCGATGACAGACGCTGTTTTTCGGGCAGAAATGTGACGAAGAGTCGGTAGGACAGGCAGGAGGACAGACGCTTCTCCAGTACAGCTGCGGTATTTTTTTCCTCGTTGCCAAAGACAGTTACAGTTACTACGTTACCTTGGTTTGGTTCTGTAACGTTGCTTTGAGGGACATTTCTCTTTATTTAGTTGAGTGAGGGACCTGTGCAGTTAACAGACCATCCGATAGACACGCCCTCCATACACGCAGCCGGCTCATCCATTCACTCTGGTTCAGTTTGCCAATACTGCGACTCTGATACTATCAGAGTATCATATACAGAAGTTATTGAAATGTTACATAAATAAAATGTTAAATAAAAAAAATCGAGGTTTGTATCGAACCGTGGCTCAAAAAGTTTGGTGTATCGTTACAGCCCTAATAAAAATATTTTCATTTTGCACAGGGCTTTCCCTACATAACCAAATTTTAGTTGCAGTTTTTGTGAAACACTTGAGCAAAATAAATGTAAGGCAATGTATCAGACTTGATGTAACCTGCTAGCAGATAAAACAACAACAAATAATGAGGTAGCTTGATGTCAAATGGAAAGCTATGCAAGTTACAGGAATCAACAAGACCGGATGAGGAATTGTGTCATTGGTGTCCTGCTAATTTTCTGGTCATAGATTAAAAAAATAAAACATTCTAAATGTTGCCCTTGGAAACCTTAGGGAAAGCCCTGATTTTACACATTTATAACCAAATGTTATAGCAGTCTTTCTAGAGATTAAAGAGGTTAAAATGTTCTTGATACAAGATTATGATTTATCACAATATTTTTCCTAATTTCTTTTCTTTGTCTCTTGTTTTGTTATAGGGGACTCCATTCTCCAACAGTTTGAAGCCTTCCTGTCCCTTGATTGTAGGAACAAAGAGTTTCTCTCCTTCCTGCCAATGCAAAAAAGGTTGGACATCATCTTCCATGGCTTCATTATAAAGTCCTACCCAGAGCTTTGGGCTTTTTGCCAGAAGCTGCTTCTCTTATCGCATGGGCAGGCCTCTGTCGAGAGAGGCTTCTCCGTGAATAAGGTAGTGGAGACTGTAAATATGCAGGAGGACACTTTAGTTTCACACAGGCTTGTGTGTGATTATGTCAGTATGCATGGTGGGGTAACCAGGGTTCCACTCACGGAGAAACTGCTGACTGTCTGACATCTGTGATGGCTGCCAGATCCAGATATCGCATACACCTGGATGAACAGATGAAGAAGAGGGAGACAGAGGCACACAGCCAGAAGAGAGAGCTCGCAGAGGATTACTTGGCAGAACTTAAGAAAAAATGGAACACTGTCCAAGAGATGTCTGCATGTCTTACTCGAGATGTGGACAAGTTGGCAGAGGAAGCTAAGGGCAAGGCTGGCAGTCAGATGGCCCAGCTGATTTCCAAGTCTAATGCTCTGAGGAGGGCTTGCAAGGACAAACGAACGGAACTCAAAATGATAGAGGAGGAGATTGCAGCCAAGGGAGAAGAGCTGAGACACATTTAGATGCGTATACACACACACACACACATTTCACTTACAAAAAACCTGGTGCTGCGGCCAAACGCTGCAGGTAGGTGCAGTAGTATAGGAGTCACTCCATGGTCCGCATGTGACGTGTTGGGAACCCTCAGATTGTTGAAAGATGAAGCTTCTATGTTGTTATGCTACAGGCAAGATGGTCCTACTAGTGAATGTTTGTCCTCATCGCAGGATTAAAAGTTACAGTAAACAACCAGGATGAGCAGATAATTACTGTGTTTTGAATTGCACAAAGCCAGACAGAGTGAACACACTCGACACGTTTCACACAGCTTATGTGATTGGCCACCGAATTGTGATGTTCGGCATTTCTAGGATGTCTTTCTCTGTTTTGACATTCCTTTCCACCAGTGATGTTACCATCAGATTTTTATGTAAAAAGTTGTACCCCCTCTCCTCCAGTTTGATGTGAGGGGAGATATGTGAGTTTGAGTTGCTCTGTTAATGGCAATAAATGTGGTCATTTTTTTTTTTTAATTTAAAGTTTTTTATTATTTTCCATAATTATAAACATGAAATGTACAACCATACATACAAACAAGTAAAACAAACAAAAAGGAGGTGACGGAAACAAAAATCAAAACAAACAAGGCATAGGCAGGTAAGTAGGCGATTCAATAAATTACATATATTTGGATGAGAGGGGCAGTCCATTATTCAGGTCGTGCGTATGACCTTAATGCAATACATCTCAATACTAGACAATAAAGAACATCCATACATGGTTTAGCTGTTGTCTCTTGACATATTTTTGCCAAAACTTTCCCACTGTTCGTTTGTCATGTCATTTTCACTGTTTAATCTCCCCAACATTTTCTCACATGCGACAATTTCCATCATCCGAGTTCTCCACATATTCATCTTGGGAACCTGAGGCTCCTTCCAACACCTCAAAATTACCCGTGCACAAGTCATTAGGCCAGTTTTTAAAATTCCAAAATTATGTTTGTTTAAGTGTGGTACCATTGTTCTGTCTCCAAGGAGACAGAGTCTTGGCGACCTGGGAAGTTCACAATTCCGCCACTTGCCCATATAGTCTATTACATTCTCCCACAAGGGGAAGATCTTAGAACATTCCCATAATGCATGAATAAGTGTGCCAAATGTGGTCATTTTTAAAGTAAATCTGGGACTGCATTTTTCCTTACTTTTTCTTAGTACTTTGTGTACGTCTTAAATTTAGTTTGAAATGGTGTTAAAAAGGTCTCAAAAAGTCTTAAATTTGACTTGTTCAAACTTGCAGAAACCCTGTCTATATTACTTTCTATGTCACAGTGATGGATGATGAGGAGGAGCTGGAGAAAGCGATTCAGAGCATATTTCTTAGCAAGGAACTGCTACAGTTTTGTAGGTACATTTTTGTTTAATTTTGTACTGACTCCCCATTCAAAATTGATTTTGGCGCAAACACTGTTATTCAATTCAAGCCGGCTATGCTATTAAATCTTTTTGTGTGTTGCTAGCTGCTGCAGCATCATCATTATTTGCTGTTCCAGGAATGAAAACAGGTTCTGTGAAACTTCACACATGCTGGATTGAGCCACGATGAGTTGCTCTCCAAAACGGAACCATGAATTAAACCATTTCTGTGTTGTCTGTGTTCTGGCCATGTTCCAGCCGTGTTCTTCTAATATTATGTCTGCATGCTGGTTTTCCTACTAACATAAGGCTTCTTGAATTCTCCTTAGGGTAAGCACCAGTTATTTTCTTCATGCATGTTATTTAAAGTTGAAAAAAATTAAATTGCTTCCCCTGCTGAGAAAAAGGCAGGAGGACTTAAAGTAAGTCGAAGTAAGTTTGTAGTGGCGAGTGTCTTTACCAAGAATGAGTGTTTAATTTTCATTACTGACATAATTGTCTCTGTTAGTGCCATCTGCTTCACTGTCCAGAACACCTGCTGACACCAAAAGGGAACTGCATGAGCCACTTGTAGACGGTAACTGTAGTGTAATTTCTTTGCAATACATTCCTGTAAATCCACTGAATTGTCTTATGCAGTTATACTTCAATCGTCGTCTGAAGAATGGTGTATTTTATCCGGTTGTCTTTCCCTCCTTGTAGCCCTCGCCATGCCCACCGTGGAGAGACCTGTGCCCCTTCCCTCTGAGCTCTAGTTTTTGGTGGAAGAGTTTGCAAGTCCTGAGCAAACTGAGAGGGCTGTCTCAGCACCAGGTGTGTTTCACGGGCACTGTCAGATTTTTTAATTGGTGTGTATGGGATAGCATGTAGGAGCCAACCGACTGAGTGAGAGGATCTCATTAAAAATTCAGAAAACCTTGTCTTCAAGTCATCCACCTCCACAGTTCTCACTCCAGCAGAAACGACATCAGCTCGTAGGAACACTCATGCTGGTCGCTACAGTGGTGACCAACTGTTTTGCTCTGTGGGCTTTTAAATGACAGGATGTTACGACTTTAGAGGTCAAATGTTTCTATCTGTCTGTTTCAATAACCCTCATTTACCTGAGTGAGTGTGTGATTGGTTGCAGGTGTGTTTGTGTGATTGCAGGTGGTCCCGGGGAGCTGATTGGTTGCTGCCTGGAAGCCAGGAGTTTAAGGGCCGGCTCCTCCCAGTTCTGGTAGGCTCTCCTCTGTTGTCCCAGACTGTCAGCATGTGTGATTGTGTATAAGCTATGTTTTTAAATAAAACCATTTAAAAATGCTTTGCTGCTGGTGGTCCTTTAGGGACAGGAAGAGGGGAGTGTAACTTTCATGTTGCACCAGGGTTTCCCCTAGGCCCTGGTCGTAACACAGGAACACCGACCAACTGCTGCATTAAGTCCATTAAACTGAGAGGAAAGATATCTGGAGGCAGGCAAACACATCCACTTCTCTGAACTTCTCCACGAGACACATTGTTGACCACACACACACAATTTTCACAAAGTGCACACGCGTCTTTGAGAGCTGTAAAAGCGCTGTACAAATAAAATGTATTATTATTATTATTAAGACTCTTATAGTTTCTGCCATATCATTGTTTGAGTGGTAGCAGTTACTGTTTTGGAGGGAGAAGGGTGATAATTTGAGGTGAGCTTCAGCTAAAATCATTCTAAATCATCTCTCACAGTCCGTTACCACGACCACCCTGGTTACCATCACTGTGGCAACCTAGATCAACTGGGCCAACATGGAGAGAGACAGATTTATCAATGAGTCAGTTTAATATACACAGTGATACACAGGGTATATTTCCCAACATTTTAACAATAGTCTTTTCATTCATTCAAGCCAGAATCTCAGTCTAAATATTTACATTTTTAAATTACAACAAGCCCTTAACTATTTAACAGTTTTTTAGATATTTTGGACATTATTCAAAGTTTTCAAAGCCAGCAATGCACATCTGGCTCCAGCTTCTCAACAGAGAGCATTCACAACCGCAAGTTCTTACCTTCTCTAGTTCATTACACAATCTGATTATAATAAGATGTTTATAAAAATGAGTGATTTTTTTTTTTTTCATTTTCATCCCTGTTCCTACAGCTGCACCTTCTGAGTTTGCCCCCCCACCGGCACAGAGAGCAGATCAAGATGTGAGCAGTTGGACCTTTTCTCATCAGCAGAAAGTATGGATGAGGACAGAGGTCCAATCTCTGGGACTGTGGCCTGGGTTCCACCACAAGATCCTGCGAGGACATGCCTTCTCATTAATGTGCTGCCCTCCACAGCCGGAAATAACTGACAGCGTGTCAGAGCTCCCATCCTGTAATTCTTTTACCTGCTCTGTCCAATTTTGGGGGGGAACCTGAGGGTGACATCATGGTGAGGCTGAGAAATAATTACATACTTCCATGTCTTCATGGTTTTTTGAAGTCAGAGATGGTCTCAGCAGGTGTGGCTAGGCCCTGAGCGATTGTTGGCACCAATGAAATATATTACATTTTTGCGTCAGGCGTTCACTGCAGGATGTGTAAGAGGATCCGGTGTGCCGACAGTCCTCAGCTGGATAAACAGCCAACGCGGCTTACAAACAATATTCCAGCATCCCTGACAGATAAGAAGGCAATGTGCAAGTCTGTGCTTCATGAGCTGATGCACACTGGCAAGTCAACCTCAGTTATGGCAAACCAGGTGAATGAGTTAATGATCCTCAAATATGAGCGAGCACATCTGGCGTACCTTCACAGCATACAAAAGACTTTAAGTGCGCTTGTGAGGAAGGATGACTTGCTAGAGTCTGTTGGAGCCTATGGTGATGCAGATGGATTGTGTGGAGACTCTGTCTCTGCTCACTACACTGTCTCCTTGATGAGTACCAGTGCCAAGAGGCGGCCGTCAAAAAACCCCTCCAGGGCACTTTTGGACAGGTCTTGAGGTCCAACCACACCAGGATGGTAGCAAAAAGAGTTGCCTTGTCATCTGGCACATGACAAGCTATGTTAACATGAATGAAAATTTGATTATTGCCTCATGGGTGATGGCGCAATACGAGAGGAACATGTCACTTGATCCCATGTATCACGGGTTAGCCAAGCGGTCCTCAGTGACCCTGAGGTCAAAGAGAGTTACGTGTACAGATATGGGGGAATGCTGCAGCTCAACATGTTCCAGGTTAAGTAGCAAATGTCCCCATCTGGATGTCAGTCAGGGGAACTTCACTATCATTCCCATCAGTCACAGTGGATTACTGGAAAGCATGTGTCCCGTGAATTATTCCCAGACCAGAGTGGCCCGATGGAATTACCAAAGGCTTCTGGACCTCAAGCTGCCAGATGTAATCCTCCAGCCTGTGTTGATCCTCTGCTGGTAACACAGCTCAACTCTGCTTCAAAGAGAGTCACTTGGGAAGAGAAATACCCCATTCTTCACCTCTCTGACAAACTCCATCCACAACCCCAACACCACCCACTGCTGTGCCCGTGTCTCAGTCCCAGTCCCAACCAGCCAGATCTAAAGCAATCCACAGGCTGCAGATTCTGTCCCAAGGGAGCGTGGAACTTCTAACTAAATTGGGTAAGCTAATACGAATTATTCTTCTTTTAAATATTATTGTAAATGACTTTTTATACTCATCAACATCAGATTCAAGGTTCTTTTTTTGTTTTATTTTAATTGTATTTCTTCTATGTTATTCTTTATCAGCTAAGTGTGAGTATGAGTAAAATAACATTTGCCTTAAAATTGTTTTACTTTGTTCCAGAAACCTCAAATCCTCCAACCCTGCCATTGCAGTTCTCAACCAGGAGTTCTTCCCAGGACCCATAAAGACTGGTGGGCGAGTGTTCAGCCTTCTAGACAGGTACCATGGACAGAAGGATGATGACTGTTCAGATTTGGTCCATCGGTCTGCCACAGATTCAACATTGTGCCTCACCCAGCATCCAACACGTGGCAAAACAGATGAACACAAGCTCATCACTCAACACCAGTCCACAGAAGCTGTGGCAAAGTTTAACAGGGGAAAGTGAAACCGTCCATGTCCCAGTTTTAGAACGGCCACCAGCCATTCTGAACAGTCTCACAGTCAAAGGAAGAGACACTTTCACAGGAGAATGTAGATAATGCGGTCCAGGACATATTGCTACATCAGCAGGATCAGCAACAGCAGCAGCAACAAAAAAACCTGACAGAAAAAAACATGCCTGTCCTGTGGGCTGCAAAAATCCTGCTACCAAGGTGATGGATCATCGATTCATCACTTTTATCAACAAAGACCTGTACGATACCACTACTGCTCCACAGTTGTACAGACTGACTTCTTTCAGCGTGAACTGTTCTGAACAAAGGGCAGAGTGGAGGACAAAGCGGGTGTAGGAGACATACAGGTTGAAGATGAGGAGCACGGTGTGCTTGAGAGTGTGTGTGTTGCAGAGGCAGTGGTTCACGTGGGTGTGGGCGTGTGCACATGCGGTAGTGTGTATGTGTAAAGGTGCGCACTCACCTGTGACACAGATGATGAGAGAGACAGGGTTGGGTAGTAGCTGTAATTTTTGTTGACCGCTATCCACTCATTCATTCATCACCTTTTTATCTGTTTAGTCCGCTGGTTTTCATTATTCGATTTATTCATCTTTGCTGGGCTGTAACAGCTCTATGCTGTTTGTTCATAATAAATGTACCAAAAGCATCTTTGTATCTCAGCGTATCCGTCACCATAGCCTCCTAGCGCGTCACAAATCTGCTAACCTGAGGACCCAACCTCGTACTCTCAGCAGCTAAAAGGTTTGTCAAGGAAGCCACAACAGTGGGGAGAAGAGGAAACTCTCTGAAAGTCAACTCCATGGACTAATGTGCAGTTTCTGTCAAACAGAACTGAAGCAGGGCCCAAACAGTAAACACAGTCACACAAAGTTTCCTGGAGTGGCAGGAAAGTGCATTTATTGCCCAGCTAAGGTCCCCTCCTTATACAGAGGAAGGGGCATGACGAAACAAATGACATGGAGGGAGCCACAAGCCCCATCATTTTATTACATGGAAAAGGAGAGGTGTGCAGCAGAGAGAAAGAAGTAACAATTTTGGAGGTTTCATGTATAAAGTTTGTCATGTTTGTTTTGTATAAATATTATATTGCCATTTGTGTCTTGTGCCTCTGCTGTGTGTGTTCTGTTGTCTCTCTCTCTCTCAGCACGTTTAGATGCTGGGATTTTATTATATTAGTTTATTGTGGTCACATTTTCGTGTTTGTGTTAAGACTACACTTTTGACGGATTTGTTCTATAGAATTCTCTATTAAGACATTAGCTAAATATTTAAAACTGAACTGGTGCAGATTTTAACCTCCTAACATATCAAATTATAAATAACTAATGCTGCAGTTCAGTATCATGGACAGGGACAGTCAAATACGGCACCTTGGACAGTGTGAAAAAAAAAACTTTGCAATATGACTGACTGTTACTGAATTACAACTATTCAAGGCTGACTGCGCAGACACCGCCACAGATTGTGGTCAGAAAGGGACCCGTTCCTGTCTGGACTCGAACAACACACCCCCGCATCTCAACGGCTGAGCGCATGCGCTCTGGGAACGTTCGAAGTTACATTCGCTTAAACCGCTCGGCTATCATGTAGGATGGCTTAGAAGGGAACAAAAATGCCGAGTCTATAGTGTGCTTTTAGTGTCGTGTTTCAAACGTGCCTAGCGTTCATTGAGGAGCAACAGGGAGGCACAGTTTGTTCTACTTTATTTCTTTCTTTGTTCGTTTGTCAGTTTCAAAGCAGCGCCGTGGTGCGCGCCTGTAATCCAAGCTCCCGGTCAGCTGAGGCTGGAGGATCGTCTGAGCTCAGGACCTCTGAGCTCCATCCTGGAGAAGCTCGGGACCAGCAGGTTGTCTAAGCACGAGTGCACCGGCCCAGGACGACGCTGCTGTTCTCTGTGCTGTACTCTTTATACTGTTCAACACACACACACGCTCAACAACAACGTCTTTATATGTTACAGCAGCTTCGTCACTGCTCATTTAGCTCCTTGTTTCCACAAAAAACCTCCACAAACCAGCTGTGTTTGTTTGTTTGTCCTACACCGCCTCCACCTGGAGTAGAGGAGCAGTGAGCATCAGTCACACAGGCAACTAACAGGGTCTTCTCTCAGTCACTGAATCAACTTGGAGGACCTGATGGAGAGGAGAAAATACATACTTTTACTGTCTTTGTCTAATATCTACCTTTTTGTGAGGTTGGTGGTGTGTGTGTCTCAAAAACTGTTTTGCTTTTTTTGACTTATTTTGGAAGTTTGAGCTTTGCTGTGCAGAGATAAATGTGCTGGGTTTGACTCCAGAAGGTCATTTTTCAATTCATCTGCTCAAAGACTCACCTCCTATAAAAGCATGTTGAAAGCCAATCATTTTCAATATGCAACTTGCACAAAACCACCAGTAAAAAAAGGGGAGAAAGAGAAAATGTACCTTACAGTGAAGCAAGAGGCATTTTGTGTCCAGTATTTCAACTTTTCAAATCAGAAACATTCGTATCGTCATTAATTTGGGATCTTTTTTTAATGATGAAGAAGAAGGCTACAGGTCTTTTTAAGATTAAAAAAAAAAAAAAAAAAAAAGTAAAATCATATGAGACACAAAATATTATTCAAAGCAGAATAACTTCTATGTGTTCAAACATTTCTGGAGTAGATGTTAAACATTAATATCTACTTTTTCGATGCATAATTATTGTTTGCTTTGTCCTATTGGTTTACACACAACTAATACAAATGAATATTCACATGAGCAAGAGGTGCAACAAACCCTCAACCCCCACTATCAGCTCAGTCACTGCTCACGTAACACGACACCCCAAATGCAGGCAGGGTCAGATCATGAGGAATTAGCAAATGACAAAACATGGACTCAATGATCAGACTAAAAAAAAATTGTTTCTAATGTCCCAAGAAAGTTATTTGCCCCCCCCCCCCCCGAACCATTTACACACCTGTACACCCCGAAGTAAGTAAGTAAGTAAGTAAGTTTTTTTATTTATATAGCATTTTTTATATAGCAGGGTACAGTAAAAGAAGTGTAAAAAATAATGGTTTAGCATTATTATTATTATTATTATTATTATTATTTCAAGGTCAGGATGAGAGTGCAAATAAATAAATAAATAAATAAACAAAATACACAAATACATAAAAAAAAAAAAAAAAAAAGACAAAAAAAAAAAAAAAAAAAAAAAAGCTTTCTGTCAAACTCGTTTCACATTAAATTAAAAAAAATCTAGCATCCAGCTAGGTAGGTTCTGATTTCACCACCGCTTCTACCGCTATTCTACAGCCCAACTCTACCGGGTCCACTGCCGGACCCAGAGCCGGGCGAGATCGCTATCAGGGCGTCCCTCTGCCTGTGTTGGGGAGCCAGGCCCCAACCGTAGCTCATGGCCGGGACGACCCGTCTGCGATACTAATGCATTCAACCAAGCGGGACCCAACGGGTCAACCAGCTATGAGAAGGCTCTGAGGAGAGTCTCAGAGCCCGGCTAGCGGGAGCAGTATCAGTGAAATCATTCCTACAAGATTTCATACAAGCTCCGCCCACATTTATAGTCCTCTGGCGTCGTCCTCGTATCACTGATGGTGCCCACTTATATTTTTAGCCACTAATTATGCCTGACACACAGTCACAAGCAGCACTCACTCACTCCCTCACTCACCAAACACTTTTCACATTTCAAATTGCTTTACTTTTGAAATTATTCGCCTCCGTTTGGCTGAGATGTCCTGAAAAGAATTTTCATATAGTAATAATTCATAAGGATTCATAAAGGGGCGGAGCTATGGGGAGGGCCGTGATAGCGCTGGCAACCTCTGGAACCTGATTGGTCACCTCAGGCGCCACCTGAGTTGATTGACAGGTCACAGTACGTCTCCTTGAAAGAAGCGCATTACGGAAAGACAAACGAAGGAGGCAGAATAATGGTGTTTCAAAACACGAATGGATCGAGAGGAACTTCTTTAAATACATGATTGTGAAATAAGTTTTCTGGTGGTTTCCTGGTGAGTAACTGTTTTAAACTAGAAGAGATTTTGTCCCCAGTAGTTGAACTGTGCCAGTAAGCTAACCGTTAGCCTGCTCGCACAGTAGGTTAGCGGCTAACGTTATTAAAGGCTAGTACCGTTAACGTTAGCATAAAGCTACGGAGTTTTTCGGGACCTTGAATCAACTGAGTCGGCAATAATTTCATGCTAGAGCTCAAAATAAACAGTAATGAATGCTCAGAGATGATTTCAATGTCCATGTAGCTTGTTTGCTATTATATTGTGAAGGTCTCAATTGTAGAGAATTTACTGAGCGCTGACTAACGTTAGTCTACATGGTCCAGTTGAGTTTTATAGTTTCTAGGCTGGTAGTTGATTTTAAACTAAGCTACAGCAGGAGAATGGGGACAAATAGTTTAAGATTCTGCCGAAGACAATCTTGAGGTGTAACGTTAACCAGGCTGTCTAATTTTGTTTAGGGACAGATAAGAATGAAGAGGAGGGAGATATTTCAGGCTTTTTTTTTAAGAAGCACAAGTGAGGCACAGCTCAGGCAGGCCAAGACAAACCGCAGCCCTGGCAGCTCTGAAGCTGGAGCTAGCCAGGAACAAGCGTGGTCAGACACAAGGACCCAGTCTACCAGCACCAGGTCAGAGCATACTGAGGCGGTACATTGGAGAGATAACGAGACCCTCCCAGTGGCAATGGCAGGTAGTGGCACCGCAGTGGCAGCCTGTGGCATGTCCATGGCACCCGCTCGGCAGTTCAGAGGCGCAAGAATAATATAAACACAGGGAAAATATATATATAAATACATATATATGGAACAAATATTAATATATATCTAGATAACATTAAGAAGTGCAAAACAAAGAGAAATTGAGCAAAACTTTGTACATTAAAATGTGTAAACAAGTAGAGATGCCACGGACATGCCACAGGTAGCCACTGTGGTGCCACTAATTGCCACTGCCACTGGGAGGATCTCGGTGCTGCTGGTAAATTCCACGCCCAGTTAGGTCAATGAAAACTGTAGCCTCACACTGTAACAAAAGTTGATATTGACATATTAGGCCTAATTTTGAATGTTGGTTCAGGTGGTAAGAATACAGTGGTGTAAAAATGTGTTGGCCCCCTTCTTGATATCCTATTGTTTGGAAAGTGTGTTGCAATTAAATGTTTCAGATCATCAAACAAATTTAATAATAAGACAAAGATAACACAAGTAAACAGAAAATGCAATTTTTAAAGGGGAATACAAATCGAAACCTACATGGCCCTGTGTGAAAAAGTGTTTGCCCCCCCGTTAAAACACAACTTAACTGTGTCTGAGTTCAATTTCTCTAGCCACACCCAGGCCTGATTACTGCCACACCTGTTCTTAATCAAGAAATCACTTAAATAGGACCTGCTTGACACAGTGAAGTAAATCAAAAGATCTTCAAAAGCTAGACATCATGCCGAGATCCAAAGAAATTCAGGAGCAAATGAGAAAAAAAGTGACTGAGATCCATCAGTTGGGAAAACGTTATAATGCCATTTCTAAAGCTTTGGGACTCCAGCGAACCATAGTGAAAGCCATTATCCACAAATGGCGAAAACATGAAACTGTGGTGAACCTTCCCAGGAGTGTCCGGCAGACCAAAATTACCCCAAGAGCGCAGCGACGACTCATCCAACAGGTCACAAAAGACGCCACAACAACACCCAAAGAACTGCAGGCCTCACTTGCCTCAGTTAAGGTCAGTGTTCATGATTCCACCATAAGAAAGAGACTGGGCAAAAATAGCCTGCATGGCAGAGTTCCAAGATGAAAACCACTGCTGAGCAAAAAGAACACAAAGGCTCGTCTCAGTTTTGCCAGTGAACATCTTGATGATCCCCAAGACTTTTGGGAAAATACTCAGTGGACTGACGAGGCAAAAGTTTAACTTTTTGGATGGTGTGTGTCCCGTTACATCTTGTGTAAAAGAAACACAACATTTCAGAAAAAAACATCATACCAACAGTAAAATATGGTGGTAATGTGAAGGTCTGGGGCTGTATTGCTGCTTCAGGACCTGGAAGACTTGCTGTGGTAACTGGAACCATGAATTCTACTGTCTACCAAAAAATCCTGAAGGAGAATGTCCGACCATCTGTTTGTGACCTCAAGCTGACAGGACAATGATCCAAAACACACCAGCAAGTCTTCCTCTGAATGGCTAAAGGAAAAACAAAATGAAGACTTTGGAGTGGCCTAGTCCTGACTAAAGTCCTGACCTGAATCCTATTGAGATGCTGTGGCAAGACCTTGAAAGTCGGCTCATGCTTGAAAACCCTCCAATGTGGCTGAATTACAACAATTCTGCAAAGATGAGTGGGCCAAAATTCCTCCACAGCGCTGTTAAAGACTTATTTCAAGTTATTGCAAACACTTGATTGTTGTTGTTGCTGCTAAGGGTGGCCCAACCAGTTATTAGGTTTAGGGGGCAATCACTTTTTCACACAATCCTTAATAAAAACCTGCAAAAACTGCATTTTGTGTGTGTCATTTAAGTGTGACAAACATGCAAAAAAAAAATAAGAAATCAGGAAGGGGCCAACACTTTCCCACACCACTGTAGATGATTTTGTTTTTATTTTTGCTGATATATGCTGCTAAAAAAAATTAAATTTTTTATATACTGTGTATATATAATTTTTTTTTTTTTTTTTTTTTTAACAATGCAGTTTTATCAGTTATGTCCCCACATCCACATTAAGCAGCACATATTGTGCACCTAAAGGACCAAGTGGTAGGCCCACACTTACTCACCTATCTGTGAAGCTTTTTAACAGCAGCTACTCTTACATGATATATTGTGGCAAACACAGGTGCTACTAATGGCATTAGTTAGCCCAAGGTCCAGATTCAGCCGCACTTAAATGAACAGAAGGTTTTCATGTCAAAATGACTGTTGTGCAAATGCTCTAGACATAAACCTATAAGTTAGCCACTATTAGCCCCAGAACTTAATCTTGTATTTGAGTATTTAATCCCTTGAGACGTGTGTCCATAACTACTTGATATGTATTGCAGACATGTCAAGATCTGGAGAGGAGGGTCCTGTTCAGCTGTGTCTGAAAATGTCTCCAAGAACTCAGCATGGAACAAGGAAGAAGGCATTCAACAATTCTCGGTATGGAGACAATCTATGGTTGGAGTACTCAAGTCAAGATGCCTGTTACTGTTTGTCCTGCAGACATTTTTCCCTCACTAGAACGCCTGAATTAGCCTTCACATCGGAGTCACGGTTTCTAACTATAAAAAAGCCTTGTTTAAAGATACCGGGCTTAAACGTCTCTAAAAGTCTGAACAACACGTTAATGCCATGTATTTCTGGAGTGAATATAAAAGGGGCATTGAGAGGAACAAATCAATATTGGATGTTGTAAATGAGGGTAGAAGAAAGAAGGTTGAGGAAAATCAAAGTAGAAGAACAATAACAGCATTGCTATTAACTGCAACTCAAAATGTTGTACAGAGGGGTCATAGGGAATGTGATGACTCAGACAAGAAGGGCAGTTTTTTTTGTCCATATTGGATAAAATTGCAAAGCATGACCCCTTTATCGTTAGAAGACTCGATGCATGTGGCAGTGCCAAGTATACCAAGCACCAAATACAGAATGAGATTCTCCAGGAATTAGTGGAAATGGTCCAAAAGCAAATCATAGCAGAAGTAAAGGAAAGCGAAGTGTTTAGTGTTCTGGCTGATGAGACAAAAGACTTACAAAAAAGGAACAGATATCTTTAGTTGTGCGTTACTATTACGGCTGTGCCATACATGAAAGCTTCCTGCACTTCCAGTTAGTGGAAAGCCTTGATGCAGAGGGACGCATGGTCTGGACGAGAAAAACAATCATGTAAGGCTATGACGATGCATCCGTAACCCCAACCCTAGCCCAATGAGTGGGAAGCATTCTGGTGTGTCTGCGTTCATAAAGAGCGATGCCAGAATTGCATTTTATGTGGACTATTGACACTGCTTGAACTTAGTTCTTTTTGATGTGGTGAAGTCAGTGTCTGACGCTGGTGACTTTTCTGCACTACTGCACAACATTTACAGCTTTGTATCTGGCTCTGCTGTTCATATAAAGTGGCTTGCTGATCACAAAGAGCTGTATCCACAGGAGAAAGCCTAGGAAACTACAGAGACTTATAGATGTTAGATGGGTGTCCATGTCCTAATCTAAGGGACAGGCTTCCAGCGGTTCTGAGGCTTCTACAGGATATTCACTTGAGTATAGTGGTGATAGAAACGTGGAAGCAAAGTGTCTTCTGGCTCAGATAGATTTACAGTTCACAGGGCTTTTGGTTAACTTTTGTAAAGTGCTTGGTGATGTCAAAAGCCTTTCTGACATGCTCCAATCCAGCAGTCTTGATCTGGACAGGACTGTAGATCTACAGACACATTGCAAGGCTACAGAAGGGAAGCTTATTTTAGTGAGCTATGGAACGAAATGGAAGAACTGGTAGAGCACTGAAACAGTAAGTAAGAGAAAAACCTTTTCTAGATTTCTTGACTCGCTTATGATGAGCTCTGTTGGACAGAGGTACAGTGACCACCAAAGTGAAGAGGGCTTCAACAGAGCTGTCTTTTATCAGGTACTTGGATGTCTCACAGCTGAGATGGAGAGGCCTTTTGGAGAGGCCCTCTCCTCTGGAGAGTAGAAGAATTGTGAGATGATGCAAGGGGTGCAGTCTCTTGTCCCAAAGAGTAGAACATTGTGAAAGAGGAGCCTCTGTTTGCCTTTGCACAGATCTTTGAGTCAGATGTAGAAGACCTAACACATGAGGTTTACCAAACCAGATGGCTTCTCCAGGGAAGAGAGACACGTGTAGTAGACGGACCATTTACTAGGTTGTGTTTCTTGAACCTTATAAAGAGGTCTGCCACAAGCTATTTAGACTTTGTAAGATTTGTAAGATGTAAGATTTCTGTTGTTATTCCAGTCAGTACTGCATTCTGTGAGAGACTTTTCTCTGCTCTCAAACTGATTAAAAACCACCTCAGGACAACAATGGTTGATGCCAGGATAAGTCACCCTGGCTCTCTCAGTATTGAGTCGCGAGGGCACATAACCTCAATATGGATGACTTGGTAAAACATTTTGCCATTTCTCACCAGAACAGAAGAATAATTTGCCACTGGTGGTGCTTATGTTCATGATCTTACTCTGCACTATGTGCTGTTCATACTTGATGTAAACATTTATGTAAAATGATCTGGTTTCTGTTTATAATTCTTTTGTTTGTTAAATAAACTCTCAAGTATTTCACTGACTAATCTCCTGTTTGCTTGAGCTTTACTTGCTGAAAAGATTTCCACTTCAGGGTTTCCTCCAGGATTTTTCTAAACCGTGGGGAAGGTCTGCCCGAGTGGAAGAGGGGTGGTGACGACGACGACGGCAACATGAATTTTGAAATGTGAAATTATGACTATTTCAAACTGAATGTTTTTCTAAATACATTATTTACTATAGGGTTTCCGGTACATGGCTTGAAAATAATAATTGCAAATAGGATCTTGCAGTATCACTAGGCCAAAACAACAAACACAACAACAGCAAATTAAAGATGTAAGTTAAATAACTAAACTAGTCTATACTGAATACCTCAACCTCCTTCTCCGCCTCTCCTCTTTTCTCTCCTCCACTCACCTCCTGCACTACTTCTGCCTGTGCTCTTATCTAATATAATATTGGAAAGTGTTAAATTCGTTCACATCACCAATACCACAATCTGTTTACATTGTCAGTCATGTGACAGCATGGTGTCGATGTAAACAAAGGGAGCTCAATGCATGCAGCGGCTTGAAATGACCATGAAAAGATAAGGAAACAATATTAGTTGCGTTTTTGTTTGAGGGCTAACTTGAGCTGGTTAGCTCAGGCTAAGCTATGCTTGGTATCAATGGAGAGGGTAGCATCTTTAGTTTCAGAGGAGACCAAGCATGAGTGTTGAGGGACCGGGCGCTGGGTACGATCCTGTCGCACTATCCTATTATGATTTATGACTAAACTATTGAAGTTGTTGCAAACAAATGTTTTCGGACAAAATACACCTGGACTGTTGTTTTGGTTCTGTTAGGGGCATGTCTTTTAGAAAAAATTGAAAAAAGAACTATCACAGGGTTTTAATAACTTTCTACAGGCAGTTTAATTGTGCAGCTGTTATTCCAAGCCTCGGAATAACAGCTGCACAGTATTTTTCTTTACTAGTATATGGACCCCCTGATTAAACCTCACCCACCCCTTGTATAAAAGTCTACTTCTGCCCCTGCTCCCTGTGCTGTAAGGGAATGATAGAGGGCGACATACTGCTGCTCCTCCTCTGGCTCCTCATTCAAGTTCTTTTCTTAAGAATTTGGAAGGTACTGAAAAGGTGCTGAAATTCAAGAATGTTTGTGTGTCTGTTTGTGTGTATGCCAAGGGCAGCACAGAGTTATGTGTATGTGTTTTTCAGCTGCTACAAACATTCTTTTCCCCTAAATGAGTACCGTCTAAATTGAATTAAATATTTCTGCTACTATCAACCACAGAACAAAGTAGAAAAGCAGAAAATGTTGCAATACTAGAAATATGATTTCCCAGTCCCCTGGTTACGACATTCATCAGTGCAACCGTTTAATTGTGTTGCGTGGGTTTCACTTAATCAACATGCTGGGACTGAGATCCCTAGCTCTAATTAGTCATTGTGTATTTCATGAAATCCTTTCATCAAGTCATAATCATCATTGATGATAAAAAATATTCTTAACTACATTTAGTTTCAAGATACCTTCATGATAGGCATGATTACATCGCTCCCTTGAAAACCTCGATAGTACCATCTCTAATAGTTGAGGGATACATCATACAGAAATATTAAAAGTGACCCTTGAACATTTAAAAAAACAAAAAAACATCATCATTCAAATGTCCACTTACAAATTGGACCTATAACAGTTTAATCTGAAGTTGGAGTGTCGTTGATCAGCAGGAGTTGATCTGTGATTTCCGTCATCCCTCCCTCTCAGTGATCACTGTCCGAACTAGCTCGACTAGTTCCAAACAAACAGACCAACGGATGATTCCCTAAACAGACAAAGCCATTGTTACGAGACTCTGGTTACAATTAAATCACTGTGTAGCCTGTCACAACAGTTTCCTGTTTTATTTGAGGGTCACCACACTGATGGACAATGTTGAGTCCGGTACATCTAAATGGAAGCTCATGCATCTGTCTTCAAATAGGAGGATAAGTGACCCGCCCACACAAAAGCATAAAGAAAGTGACCCCATGTGTTAAAATGCCTTGATGTGGTGTGACATAAGGCGTTGGTTAAGAGGCCGTTTGGCCTGAGGGCAGCCATATTTATAGCATTACACAACCCAAAGTTCATGGATCATTACTCTGTTTGCCAACAGGCATGAAATCTCTCTTAAAGATCAGGCACATACTGTATTTTTCTTTGTTGAAGGTCAGAGAGTGTGACAGAATGTTGAGATTGTTGACTGTGTCATTCCAGTTTAACAAAATGTTTCTTCTCATGGAAAGCTGGAAAGTAGATTTTTTTCACCAACTGGGGACGGTGTAACAATCTGAAAACAATGACAGTTAACTAGCAGACACAGAGCAAAATTGTCATTAATTTGAGTCATTATATTTGTCCATGTGATGAATGTTAGCTACTTTTTGCTCTTTCTTCGTAAACTGAAAGCAGCTGCTTACCAGTGCTACAAACAAAGTTGATGATAGCAGAACAAGAAGACATTGATCAAGCTGGAAGTGAAGTGTGTGTGTTTTGGTGGGGAGTTGTCATTTCTACACTTGTACACAACAGCTGATGTCACTGCTGTCGACGCTACAACATTTAAATCTCTGCCTGCCAGACAACTAAATCCTGAGTCCATGACATTTTTCTATGCACTCATAATTGCTAAATTTTATGGAAACACTGAAGCAGAGTACAAAAGCCCATCATTTGGTGGAATCAAAAGACTGAAAGACAGAATAGAACCAAAATGTATGTCATATAATGTATGTAAATGGCATTGCTGAATGGAGTTTAGGCATGCAGCAGCTTAATGTTTCTGCTGTATGCCTAAAGGGTTTTCTTGCAGAAAAGGCCATTTTGTTCTCTTACATCACCAACACAAATAGCTAATTTTCTTACCATTCACTTGTGCAACAGCCTTTAATTTGTCTCATTCATTTGAACAATGCACGTCCCCAACCTGTGCATCACCACTCAGGGCGAGTGAGGACGTGGATCCACTCATGCTCTGCTCAACATCTCCTTAACAAAATCAGTCCAGGGACGCCCTTCAGTCTGTCAGTGAGTAACACAGCTTTTGAAAGAAGTGACGCTAATTTAGCTGGAGGATGAAGGAAATGCTGGTTTGGAAGCGGATCCATGTTTTCCAAAGCTGAGCCAAAGGCATTCAGGTGAGCTTTAACTACTGAAAGTCATCACGATCCAACTTTCCTGTAAATGCGTTGAGTTTGTCCTACACCTGGCAAAGAGAGAGGAAATGTTCACATATGTACACTCATAAAAGTGAAGAAGTAATTAAAAATTAGACATAGAGAGGGAAACAGGGGTTTTCCTGGCCTTATCTGGGACTTCTATGTTTTTGTCTACTTAACTGCATTCAACATATGTAGGGTCTATGTATATAGACATATACATATAACAGTTAATTCACTTTAAACAAGACTTAAACAAGACAAAGAGATCTCACTGGTGGAACATCTGCCATTTGGGCACAGTAGTGTTTTGAGCTAAATGCGACCATAGATGTTAATTAACATGATTATGTTTGGCAGATGTGTTCAGAACCATGTTCATCATCTTAGTTTAGTTAGTTGGCGTGCTTGTTTTGGGTAATGATGCAAGAAATGTGAGAACTTATAACGTCAGACTGGCTGTTATTTGGTTTTCTGATTATAATACCAGTAATAACAGTTGATGCATGGGGAATGTTTTCTGACCTCTTTCTGTCTAAACATATAAAGTGACACACACAAACACAAATAGAAATGTAGAGGTGTGAGGTCTCACCTTTCAGCCACAGAAAAACAGGAAGTCACCACATCGTCTTGCTATTCTTCCTGATGTTGCCTTCATCTTACTTCTGTTCAAACCAATGACTCAACCTTACTAATAAATATCAAAACAAACAACAACAGAAATGGCTTTTTTTCACCCCCAAACTCAAATAAGTAGTCTTAGTCCAGCACATAATACTCTAAAACCTCCTTTTAAAAAAACAAAGAATAAACAGATTCACAAAGTGATTGAAGCTTCTAGGTGAGTTCATTTTATGAAGTTCATCTCTGCCCTCTAGTTGTCCTTAATGGCTCCAAGGACTGATGTGTACACTCTGTATTTTGGCCACTTTGGTTCACTTTTTATCAATCCACCATTTATGTACATATCCATGCATGCACTGACTCTCTACTCTGACTATTATCGCATTTAATACACTCAGAGAGGTTCCATCAAATGAAACCTATGTATCACTTTTTAAAAGGCTAGAATTGGCCGAATCATCACCAACATAATAATACTGGGAATAAAATATGAGGGAAAGAAATCCAGCATTTCTACGTGATAAAGACTCTGTCTGACAGACTCATCCTCATGTTTATGCACCCCCTCAAAAAAAACCCAGCGCCTTCATGGCAGTGAGAGCCAGGCAGCTCCTGCAGTTGAATGCCGGAGACACGATTTATAGCAAATGACTGTTGCTGTAGTTACATGTATAGAAAAAAATCACCATGACAGTCAGACTTTCCCCCTGAAAACAACATCCATCCTCAAGAGTGAGATCCAGGCAACGTCCGCTATTTACTGATGGCAATTAGATGATGTCATTCAGAGCAAAAAAATCGACTTAATTGTCACTTTCACATTTTAGTTTATTTGAAAAATATTTATACATTTATTGAAAATATCATGTAGCCTAAATGTAAGGAGAACAAGGATAAGTAAATACTAAAACTATGAATATCTAGCTGGAGCATGTATTGCTGTGGTAATATTCTCAGTATAATGTGGCCACAAGATGGTAGCAGAGAGACAACACATGAAGTTTGAACTGTGTGAAGGGGCTTAAGTTCACTACAGAAGTGACTGGAGGCAGATTACACTGACACTCAGTATCTAACTGATTAACAGTCTCTGACAGGCCTGCTGGACAACAACACTTTATCTATTCAGTATACACATGCGTCTGGTTTTCTGTTAGTGTTTAGTCGTAACGTCACACATTATTGGTCTGATTAATTACTGTAACTGTAGGCTGAGGTGTTGTGGACCCTCTCTGCCTCCGACGCTCAGTCAGCGCAGTGAAACAGCAGCTCAGTCACCGGCTGAGGCTATTGGCTGCGAGGCTTCAGGTCCCTGCGCACTGGAGATGGTCCGCTGTCATAAACAGCGCTCACACTGACTGCACACACACATCTCTCCGTGCGGGAACATGTCGCAGTACACTCTGGGAGGTAGGAGGTCTTTCTTACTTCTACTGCTTCTGTTTAGTCCGCACTCTCTGTGTGGAGGCTTTGATTTCATGTGTATCCTGATACATGTCTCTGACAGAATTAATAAGAAATGCAAACATGAGACTGTGCTGCTGATCTCCACTGTGTCAGTGACCTAGAATGTGAAGAAGAGCTGGAGTTGAAGTGGGGGAAGTCAGCTGAATGAGAGGGGTCTCATGCACTCACTGGCAGGGTTACTCTAATTCTGTTTGTTTAAGATAACTTTGTATGAATAAGGACCAACAGCTTGTAGTCAAACACAATAGATTATTCTTGCCTAGAGGTTAGAGCAAACTTGCCTTACTGTAATGTGATGCTTTATTCCATCAATACGCTGCACTGTTGTTATTCCTATATGCACGAATAAGTGGAGTCAGTGCCAGCGGCCTCTGCACATTCACTGCAGTGCAAAAAATACAGACACGTGCATTAGATTTCTGCATTAAAATGCTGGATCGGCAAAGCTCAGGTTTCACCGATACCTCATTTGCTCTATGATCATGTCCACCGACCGGCCACTCTGACTCATATTCCGAAGCCACTTCATCAGCCTTTATTTTCTAACATCACTGCTGCGCTCAGCTGTTCAGTACTTTCATCTATTAATGGAGGCTGTGTGCTCCTGGACAGGCTCACCGGGGGATGAAATGGATCTGCACTGATGGAGAACATTTGCTTTGATAGTGATCTTATCTTAAGTATACATCTTGTGCACTGCGCTTTCCCTCCCTGACAAGCATCTTGTGATGAGAGAGTGGATGCGTGCCACTTAATGGGACTCACCGCTCAGATTATGTGATGACATTTGTGTTCGTCAGTGTTTATCACCTGAGTTCAAAGATGTGGTTCCTCCTTCATTTCAGGTTAATTTATGAATAAGAAATCACATCATTCCTTCCTCCAAAGGGATGAATTCTCTCTGTCATTCTCATGTCTGGTTGTTTACGTTACAATGGTCATACAGCTACCTAACCTTGTTCTTTTGTTGTTTTTTTACCACTATGCACCAGTGTGTCAGAGGCATGAGTCATCCCAATACACCCTCATTATCTGACATTTAATGGACATCAGGGTTCAGCTCTATCGGCCTCATTCTCCGTGACTCTGTCGGCTCGGTCATGATTTTAAAGAGCACGTTGTTTAAGCCCTCAGAACTGTATTTTTAAATTCTATTCTAGATTTCATGCTTTTCACATGTGTTAATTACAGCATGCAAAGCTTAATTTAACAGGGATCTTCATTAAAAAAAATGGCACGAGATCGCATGAGGGATGCAATAGTGCAGTATGTCAGCGTGTGGGATTTGTTAATCCAACATCTAATTGATTTAGTTTTGTGATCGTTGACAAGTTTATGATTTAACTGCTTAAAATCACAATGTTGACCATGATTGTGCAATCAGCAAAATCCTCGAATGATAATTACAGACATCACACAAACATCACATCGTACTCGTTATATAAATGCGGTGCTTCTGTCTTGTATCGAAGCAGCAACTGTGACAATACCATTTATACAATTAAGATTATAACCCTGAGACATTTCCTCTTTAATCTCATCAAGAGCTCAGAGTGCAGACACAACAAGATAATGTTCAGAGTCAGATGTCCTCAGATCTTTCAAAATGAATTTGGCTTTATTGACAGTCTCTCTTTCATTCTTTTCTTCTCTGACCGGTCACTCAAAAGCACAAAATTCTTGTCTGCCCTCTCCATTTTCTCTCTCTTTCTGTCTCCCAGTTGCTTTCTTTCTCCTAATCCCTCACAATATTAAACCATGACTGCTCTGTTATCTGTCTCCATAGTTCACCAGCAGATCCTGCTGGCTGTGGGTCTGGCAGTCTTCTGCTACTGTCTAGTTCTCGGTTGCATCCTTTGCTGTCGCAGAAGAAGAAAGAGCGTGTCATCGGAGGACAAGGAGGCAGTTTTCTTGTCTCCTCATCCAGCTCAGAGGGTGACTGTGACATTGACTCCATCTCCACGCACTCAGCCTGTCAAGCAGCAGTATGAGGAGCTGGATGGGGATGTGTTGGAGTTGCCTTCCTCTAAAAGCAGCTCTTCTCCCTCAGAGGATGACCTCACTGCTCTGCCCTTTGACCCCAGCCCAACCACAGCAGCTGAGCAGGTTCAGTCTCCGGGAACTTCTTTCCCGATGCGGCGCCTCAGCACCCCAGCTGTTCCCTGTTCACCCAACAAACGTGCAAGTCCCAGCAGAGCCTCTCTGCCCTCCCTCACTAAGCTGAGCCTGGTGTCCAAGTCTCGTCGGGCGATGGGTCGGCGCAGCACCGTGAGCGGAGAAAGTTTTCTTTACAGCGAGAGCAGTCACCTGACTGCTGCTGCTGCCAGGTCTCCCACCAAGCGAGGGGAGGCCTCCATGTCACAGTATGGCTCTAACACTCTCTCCATCCCCTCCAAGTCAGCCCCTCTCCTGCACTTCTCCCTTCTCTTCTCCTCTGCCTGTGGCACCCTGGTGGTCAACATCCTGGGGCTCTCGGGGACTAGTCGAAGGCGCAGCGGGGTGTTCGTCCGGGCCAGCCTTCCTCCCCTTTGCCCTTCCCCTCAGCAGATCGCCTCTCGACGCCGCAGCCTCAGCCCAGACCTCCACAGCCAGAGCTTTGTGCTGCAGGTGGGCTCTGTGGAGGAGCTGTGCACCTGCACCTTGAGACTGGCTGTCTACAGCAGGGACTTCTCAGGCCTGAGAGAGGCTGCCCTAGGGGTGGTGGAGCTTCCCTGTGAGCAGATGGATTGGGAGCCTGGCACCACCGCCACCTACACCAGGCAACTTAACCCAACTAAAAGCAAGCTAAAGAAGGTACACTATGATATGATGATTTCATTTATTTGATGTATGGCGTACAATCAAGCTTTCAAGGGCAAAGAGTGTTTATAGCGGCTATAAGAGAACACAAACAAGTGCATTGAAAACAGCAGTGAGAACACTTCAGAGTGAAGATTAGATTTGTTCTGACCCAAACTGAAGTAGAACCAGGCTGTCAGCACCTCGACCTGAGTCCAGAAATGCCTCGAGAACCAAGTTAAAGTGTGTAAAAGGGATGATGAGCATTTGTTGATGAGTTGGGACTTGAAAAGGAGTAGTCCAGGATTTCAGGAAATACACTTGTTTGCTTTCGTAGTAAGAGTAAGATGAGAAGATAAACACAACTCTCATGTAGGTAGATATGAAGACACTGCAGCGGCTGGTTAGCTTAGCTTATCTTAGCTTAGCTTAGTTTAGCAGAAACACTGGTAACAGGAGGAAATGGCTCTCCTTGCTCTGTCCACTGTGACAATATCTGCAAGCTCGCCAGGGCTCCAGACTAACTATTTAGTTAAGGTGAACCCAATAACAGATTTTAATTTTATTTCTTAACACGTTATTTCGTAACACATGTGAATAGTGGTTAAAAGCTAAGTATATTTGGGTGCATGTGCAACCAAAATAGTCACACCCTGGAGCCCTGTTATGTTTTGTATGTTTGATCTCTACAAACACACAATGTTTCGCTGAAACAGACCAAGGCCAACCTAGCGCAGTCCCCCTGCCTCCGGTCTTTATGCTAAGCTAAGCACAGTCGCAGGTGGCTGTAACTTCATATTGAACAGACAAGCAAGAGAATTGTATGAATCTTTCTTTTTATGTCAAACTGCCACCTGAATTTGCCACCTGTCGAATTCACTCTCAAACAGGGGGAAGCATATCACCAGAGTGACCACAGACTGCTGCTGATTGTAGCCGTCGTTAGATACTTAGCTCAAAAATCTGTCCATCTAGTGGTCAGACTGGGAGCTCCAGGGAATGTTGCACTGCAGTGGGCTGCTGCTAGGTTGTTAGCGTGCTAACTTAAGTAGATATCCGTCCGAGACGATGCGTAGACATCTTTCACATAACGTCAACACTGTTATATCTTCACAGGCTGTTAATAATTTTCATGATGATTTTTGATTCTTTTCAAGCTGAAATGGTTACATATTGTCCCTTTAAAGCAGGATGTGGTCTTGTGGGTTGTGTGTGTCTGTGTGCATGTGTGTGTACATGTGTTTGTAGGATAAATAACCCCTTTTTGGTCAATGTCTGTATGCACTTTTAAACTGATCTCTCTGATCTTAAGTGAATATATGATTTCAAAGATCTTTTTAACCAAGTCTGCATTTTCAGTTGATTTAACGAATAGGCGCACTACGTACGCAGACCCACAGTATAAATAGTACATATCA
Organism: Sparus aurata; assembly: GCF_900880675.1. Taxonomy (NCBI): domain Eukaryota; kingdom Metazoa; phylum Chordata; class Actinopteri; order Spariformes; family Sparidae; genus Sparus; species Sparus aurata. The sequence goes on along the minus strand of NC_044190.1, from coordinate 9,324,587 downwards.
TGTTTTATCCATGAAGGAATGTAGCGTCTAATCAGTTCTCCCATTAGCCAGTTTTCCACTGTTGTTAGTCATGGTGACATTGTTGTTAGCGACTGCTGAGCAAACATGCAGAGTGCATAAAATTGGCAGCACGCCCACACCGTGCCCTCTGCGGCTCTGTTGAAACCCTGCCAGAGGGCATTAATAACAGGCTATTGAAGGAAGGGGGTCCTGATGTTTCACCAGACATTACTCACTCAGTCAATCACAGCGTGCATGCTGGTTGGGCTAGCATCACTTCATCCCACGTGAAATTCAGGCAGGTGTTCCTACCTTGGCCCCTCCTTTCATGTCCATATATGGCTCATCCTTACCAACACACACGCAATTACTCTCTCAATGACATCAGCTGGCTTATGTCAATGTGTGTGGCTGTGCTGTTGTGGAGCAGGAGGTTGCTGTGAAAGACCGGGGCTGCTCAGCAATCTGGATAATTCTTTAAAGAGTGGGTGTGTAAACGGAGGCTGTGCCGTAGTGACTCCATCTTTCCTGTAGGCAACTCCTGGATTTATAGCCCAACAGCAGAGTTTGAAATCAGCGTAATGGGACCAGCCGGAGTATTGATGATTATTCATCTTTATCACTTTGCTTGTTCTGACGTTTCATGGGAGCAGGGGGCATGACGTGGCAGACGCAGATCACGACAGGGCTGCTTCTGACAGTGCAGATGATCAGGTTTATGATGTCAGTTTTCTGAGCGTGCAGGCTCTATTTTGTATTTTATTATATGTTTTTCTCACAGTCATACCTTCATTCTTGGCAAATGGCTAATAAACTCAGCCTCCTATTGTCAGCCACTGAGGATACAAATTACATTTGGAAAGATGAGTGTAAAATTCACATATACTGCTGATGTCAGTTGCAATAAGTGATATTTTGCGGCATCAAGGTTTAAAAACAGAGCATCATGTCGTACCTTTTTGTCCCTGAGCTGTAATTGAGATAATGTTCTGGGTCTTGTTGACCTGCCATGTGTTTTTGTGCTGAGTTTTTGTGTCAAATTGGCTTATTTGAGCGTCTGGGCTGAAAGCAGATGCCTATTGGTCTGTAAAAAAACAGTCCACCACCAGAAAGTCTGAAAACCTGATATACCATTGGATTATCAAGCTCTAATATGTGGCTAACGTGGTGTTTATATGTATCCAACTGGCAGAAAGTAACATGAGCCTGCCATTAATTGTTATTTCAGCTATTCTCCTGAAAAGATATCTTGGTTTAGCAGTGGGATGTTTGTTATGATCAAATGCTGAATGGATTATATTTTGCGGCAACGTAATGAGGAAATGTTTTTTTTTTAAATATCCGGCAAATGTTCACTGTTAATTTTTTTGTTTGTTTCCCGCCAAGATATCCAATATAGCATCATAACTGCTGTTCTGTGGTAATGCAAAGGCACTGACAGCACTTGGTTAACGTGCACAAAAAACACAATCTTGTTCTTCTGTTAATCAACACTTTAACCAAAACCACAAGCTTTGTAATCTGTAATCAAAGTGCTTTTTACTAACCATAGATTGAGCTCTAAATGTGATTGATGTCCCCTGGTATCTGGAGTTTTGTTCACCCACCACCCGCACTGACTGCCTCCCTGTGCCTCCACTGCAATAAACAACTATTGTCACTACAAAGTTATTGGGAAACCAAGAGATTTATACATATAATACTGGAACAATATTAGAAGTACAAAGACAGTTAATGGCAAGTCTTCTAAGGAGTTGTTGGAAACAAAATGTTAATCTGGTCCAAAGTAAGGCTGAATAAGAGATATCTTTCTATGCCAAGCTACTAAAGAGTCACCGAGACTGTTAAACAATGGTTAGACCACAGGGGAAGTTTTTCTTATATTACGTTTTTGCCTGTCTGCTTTGGCCTCCATGCTTTGGAGATCACTGAATGACTCATATGATCAGTCCGTTAGGGGCTCTTATGTAACCTAAGATATCTAGAGGGAACAGAGTTACCAAATAATAACGTATTTCTGCGGTCTACAGAAAACAACATAAAACCAATGTTGTATAAGTATTTCATTTGTGATTTTTTAAAACATTAAAATAGTTACTGTGGGTCTTTTTTGAAAAACAAAGATACATTTTGAAAATGGAACACAACTACCTAATTTCTTCAATTACAAAATCAAAACACCATTTTTTGTGGCTTAGTTTTTTGAGTAGTTAATGATGATGAGAATTAAAATATTAGGAGTCCATTATATTCCCCCTGAGTTGTAATACCTCTATTGCTGTATCACAATTCAGGGCCGCCCCTCTCGAATGATTCTGGTGTAGACTATGCAGTAACAGTAGTCTAACATTTACATTAGTTACATTACATTTTAGTTTTTGTTTTATTGTTTGCACTTTAATAAAACATTACAAACAAAGAGTATATCACATAAAGGAAAAAAATATATATATACAATAGATAATATATGATAAACTACAATTAATCAGTGCTGGAGAGGTTTGAAACCCTGGGAGGGCTTATTGAGAACCTCACCATTAAAATAACCAAAGACAACATTAAGACAACAGTCTCTGTTTCTGAGGCCAAAACAATGTTGAAACTGTTCCAGTTTTACAATCAGGAAGCCAGTATCAGCTGGAAACTCAAGTTTGAAAAACATTTCTTGATAAACAAATCTCTTGCTATATCTCCAAGGTTAGTTCGGCACAGTGTGTGTGCAGAATAACGCCTCTCCGTTTTAAAGGCAGTGTACGTGTGAGTGACGACGCGCTGGTGACAGACAGAGGCAGTGAACCGAAACTCACTTGTTGAAAGAAAATCGCCTTCGCGCTCTGCTGCCAGGGCTTAGCGAGCCGCCGGCGGGGTAAAATCAGCCATTTGACAGCAGACTGTGACTCACAGCATCTCAAACAATACAACTTAATTACATCTGACATGTAATCAGATGTAAAATAGCATCATACTCTCACTTTAGAAAGTGCTTTTAACCAAAGTGCCTTAATACATGAACGTTAAGTATTATTGTAGAATGAATGGTCAAATTTGCTTGACCCTGACAGATAAAGATAACCATTATTACCGATTAGCTTTAAGTGATTTGAAATGTGATTCAGATTCAGCACGCTGAGCTCTTCAGGCAGGTCAATCCAAGAAGCCTCATGAATAAAACTGATAATACTTCGATATTGCCCTCAGATGAAGAAAACAAGATTCACTATGAAACTCTTACCTGTTCCTGTGATTCGCAGCCAATCGCTCTGAGGGGGAACCGAGAAATTGATTCTGACAGTACCATTGCCTCGGTCGACTCATCCACGAGCACGGGTGTTAACTGCTTTACAGCTAGAATCTGCTTTATTCTCTTGGTTTCTCTCCTTGGTTTCATTTCATTCCCAGCCTCCCAAAGGATGAAGGGAACATCTGCCGGGTGAAAGAAGACATTTTTCCCTCTCTTGCTAAATCTCTCACATTTATCTTTCTCTCTCTGTTTCCCCCTCCATCCTACCCTCAGAGTGTGAGTTCGCAGGAAGCGTTGGGTCACAGGAAAAGCTCAGTGTGTGTGCCGCGGGCTTTGGGCCAGCTGTTCATCCTGCTGCAGTATCAGACGCTGGCACAGCGCATCAAGGTGATGGTCCGAAAGGCTGAGAATCTGGCCAAGCTCACACGGATCCCAGGAGCTCCAGGTAAAGGCAGAAAAATCCTCACAAGTTGTTGCCTTGATGACTTAATGACACATATTTTGTTTGGTGGTGTCTTTGAACATAAGATAAAATAACCCATGTTATACAACTGTATTTATGGTCTGGTCAAGTTTTTGGAAACTACAACTGCTGTGATAAGATTAAGGAAACGAAACAATGTCATGCTACCTCTGCATTTGCTCAGCAGGTAGTTTATTGACTGGAAAACATCAAAATAGGTTGTTAAGCATAAGGTTGTTTAAGCATTTAGACATGTGGTAATTCATTCTTTATCACAGTTTTCTTTGATATCCAATCGATTCATTGGACACGTGGAAGCAACATAAACAAACTAAAACAAAATGCTGACATGTCATCACCTACAAAGATGAAATGATTCATGTGTTGCCTGTTAACACATCCAGCAATCAACTCCATGAATGTTTTTAATCCAATATTTGCTCTGCATTCAGCTCTTTTATGCCCCCAACCAGTTCATAAGAGTGGTGCAGGGACATAAAGTTAACATGGCCGCGGTTCCCTCGTCAAAAAGACTTATTATTGTGATTATTATGATCATTGCAATAGCAATTAAGCTCTGTGGCAAAGACACACAGAAGACACAGCAAGATAATCCTCCGACAACACACCACAACAAAAAAGCTAATGTTAGGTTATAATAAAACTAAATCATTGCATGACCTCTCCAACACTAAATATCTTACTCCACTATACTATACAAACTTTAACATAAACTGATCAGTCTATAAATTGTAAAGTTAGAGTTAAACCAGTTTGCATCTAAAACTGAGTAGATGGGTCTCCGTGTTTGGATTAGAGAGTTTAATGTCCCTGTACACCCCTGTAGTCTCATTTAGCTGCTTGTTAGCAGCTGCCTCTTATTTTACTGATGTATTTTATGTGCTAGAACAAAACTTATAAATATTAAGCTTGATTTAGGAGGGAAACGGATTTGCTAAAATGCTAATTTATTTCCAGGCTTTCTGCTGCACCCTCTATCTGGTGCTGTAGCTGCTAAATGCTAACGGCTAGTTGCTAATTCATCTACCAAATGTTTGATCCTGAGCAGATGGCGTACAGTCAGTTTAGAGTTCATGTGTTGCTGCTGTTGCTGCTGCTGGAAACAAGGTTTCTGATACCAACAAAGTGAAGTTAAAAGCTGAAACAATAAGCTGAAGGATGTGAAAACATTGTAGAGTCGAGGGGAACTGCAGAGTAAATTCTTTGTGGGTTTGTCACTACAAGCATCAACACTCGTATACAAGTGGATATATGATCCATTGTCAATATTAAAATACTGGTTTAAGCCACATTTCTTTAGAAGTCAAATTCTTCTAAAAAAAACTCCTTGAAATCTTTAACTTTATTATTATAAGTACATTAACATTTGCATACAGCAAATGTCCAAGTTCTGGTCTCTCGTCTATAAATGAATATGAAACATGGTAATCCAGGAATGACTGCTTTGATTCCTGGACCATGACACAAACAAAGAAAGACAGATATTCAACTCACTAATGTGCCTAACCAGCATGATCAGAAGAGAGTGCTCCAACATCCACGGACCTCCACAAGTGGATGGATATTCTTCTGGACTTTGTAATTATTGTCAATACACTCACACTGCAAGCTAAAAAATACTAAACACACTGCTGACGTGTAAACTAGGGCTGCACAAAAAATCGTTAAAAAATCGCGATCTTGATTCACACATACACGTGATCTCATATCTACACACAGCGATTCTGAAGCATTTTATATCTCGAGCCGAATCACAAACAAATGCTCCTATTTTCCTCCCGGACTTTTTGAAGCGCCCCCAAACGCATCACTGCCGCTGCCTCCTCCCTCAACCTGTGGTAAATCTTTACAACACGGGATTCAGTGGAGGAAGCCCGCCTACAGTTGAGTGAGTGAGAAGCCGTTTTTAGAAGGGGTAGCAAGCCGCCAATCTGCCCGTCCTTTTGACGGCTAGGTCCGCGGTTTTAGACAGAGGGCGGCAAATTGGGGGTCTGTTTTGGTCCGCCGATTTGCTGCCTCGGACGGTACACTTATTTCCGCCTCGCCTGCTAGTTTGTTGTTGTAGCGACAAGCTAGGAATGGTCGCTACTTTCAAATTAAAAGCCCCCCGCTAAGAACCCAGTTCTAAACTCCAATGGGGTGCAATGCAAAGCTCTTATTTTGAAGACAAATTCGTTGTCAACTGTTCACTGCCCAACTTCGGGCTTCACCTCACGTCACATGTTTACGCCTACCTCTTAGGCGGCTTTTGGAAAAGGAGGAATATTACACCTGCGTTTTAGAAAGCCGATCACAGCAGCTATCACATATCACCTAGCCAAGGATACGGCCCCAATAAACACTGTACAACATGAGGGATTAGAGGATGCCCTCTCATCTTGGAGACATTTTTTTCTTTTTTACTTTTGTAAAAATCATTTCTCATCCAATGATGGAACTAACAAAACAAAAAAAACATTGCTTTGGCAGAGGCATAGTAGCATGCCTCTGCCATACTTCAATGTTTTTTTTTGTTTTGTTCAAGTTCATCAGTGCAATAAACATTTTGTGAAAAAAATCGTGCCAGAGAATCGTGATCTCAATTCTAAGCAAAAAAATCGTGATTCACATTTTTTCCAGAATCGTGCAGCCCTAGTGTAAACTACTCATCATGTTTTATAGCCCGTCTGTATTCTGCTCTATTGCCTCAGTTACAGTCGGACAGACCGCATCCCTGATTGGCTTGTAGTGTAATCAGATCAGGAGCTGATCAGCCCGGTGTCATTTCCCCTGCTGTCTGAATCATATCTCACTACATCTGATTTAAAGCTCTGCTTTGATGATGCTGCTGAGGAGAGAAGGAGGCAGCAGATTCTGTCGGGGGAAAAACAACTTTAATATTGTGGTTGTCTACACCTTTTTGTGAGTTTCAGGATCAAATCATTCCTGGAATCTGTCAGAATACATGCCCTTTGCAGACGCACGATTCTTGTCTGACAGTGACACATTGCTTTTTAATTTTAGTAAATCCAGTTAGCATGCTTGAATGGATTTACTGGGGAAATCACATTTTGCAAGTGATGATGCAGATTTGGGACAGTGACAGCAGAGATGTGTTCAGTGAGGGTTATAAACATGTAGAAAGATTTGGAACAATACATTAACACTAAAACCTTCCTTAATGTCAATGATTTAACTTGTACCTTTTTATTTGTTTACCATTAATGTCTAAAAATTTGGTAAATATATGTATAAAAAAAACATCTGACATTGATAAAAGAAAATCAAGACTGTGGATGTCACTTTTTCCCCACAGACCACTACGTCGTCATCAACCTGCGTCAGGACGGGAAAATAATCGGTACCAAGGAGACCAAAGGGACCAGCGGACAGAACCCCGTCTGGAACGCTCCATTCCTGTTTGACCTGCCCTCTGGTGACATCACTCAGCTGCCATTGGTCCTTGAGTTCATCGTCATGCAGGTAGGAAACTCTGCCTTATTTTGTCCCTTAAGTAAATGACATTTTAAACAGTGGCATGCAGTTTTATGTTAAAATGCTTAAGTATTGGTGGCTTAATTTCATATAATTGCCTTTTCTATATGTATGGACAGGGCCGGCTCTACACTAAGAGCAGTATTCTGGGTCGTGTATTGATTGGCAACGATGTCTCCGAGGCGGGACAGGGACACTGGAAGGAAATGTGCAGTCGGGGACAAACAGAGACGGCTCGCTGGCACACGATCCAATCGGATGTGCCGTAGGACTGATTGAGTTGTTGCTGCTGTCCCTCTGACGTCCAGTGAGTGAAAACGAGAGGTAGAGTTGGGTGGGAATCCCATGCGATTGAACACATGCAGTGTTTATGGTATTCATTTGATAGTGTTCCAGGTCATTTCTCAGATAATGTTCATGAGTTAAATAAACAGCAATGCAGTGTTAGGGAGAGAAAAATACAAGCCAAATAAAAGAGTTTCCACTATCGACAGAGCTTTGGTGGCAGAAGCACTGCTCACTGTTTGGAGGATGTGCGGCAGCTTTCTCCAAATCAATAGTATTCAGCATCCCAACATTGCCTTTGTGATTACTTCCACTGTGACCTCTTTAAAAAATGTAGTCTGTATAACTGTATCATTCTGATTCTGTGCTGAAGTAGTGGTACTGTTTGTATTATGCCCAGACACTACAGATGTTCATGTGGACTAGAACTTGAAGGATGTCCAAAAATGTGCAGAGCTGCTGAGCGTATATGTTGCTGCTCGTAATTAACTGTGGTGTATTATACTGTGCCAGTATTTGTCCTCATACTGTAAACACCTCTCCCACTAATACTGTATGTATGAGGCCAGTACAGTGGCCTCGCGTTGTGTGGCATGCCTGATGAGTTATTGTATTATTTTGGGTTTGTTTGTTTTGTTCTCTTTTCATTGAGGGGAAGCTTCAGTAAACATGTGGGGACTTGATGGGTCACAGACAGATAATGCTCAGTCATCTGCATTTGGCCTGCTAATGTGCAATGAATGCAAAATAAAAGATTTTTACAAGAGTTATACAACTGATATCTACAGCAAGAACTCAAGGATAAGGAACATGGTTACATCATGTCTGCTGTGCACATGAAGTCCAGTGATCAGGACCGAGATCAGCATAACCGAATAACAGAGGACTAAATATAGTGAAGTACTAAACTGCACACTGCGGCTCCCTCGCTATGGGCTTTTATAACTGAACACACTCTGCAGCAATTTTCAGTCAAGAGAAGCCAAAATTAAAAATGTCATTAAATGTGATTGCGTGATGACTTTAGAAAACAGCTGGACTGTCTCAGTGTTGACAGACAGTTTGCTTTGCAGTCGGTGGAACGCTGTGGAATAGAAAATGGGATCTATATTTGAGACAGAGCATAAAAGGTTAATGGATAAAATCATCCACCCTACGGACTGTCGATCGATGCCAGATTCAACACACAGATACACCTTTTGCCACGTTTCTTATAATTTAAACTGGAGTTGGATAATTAAGCTAGACAACTAAACAACAAAACTGTTGTAACTCAGTTGGAAAATAAATATCACCGCTCTTCACTTCTTTTTGGCCATTAGGCACAAAATAGGATTTTCCCTTCTCTGATTATGCTGAAATATGATCTGCTCTCTTATATCTGCATTAAAAACAAGGGTGTAATGATCAACACTACAGTGTCTGGTAGGGGTGTAAAAATTCACCGATACGAATTGGTAATCGTTTTTAACGTTAAAGATGCAACTACATCGATACGCGGACCCCTGTATTGATTTAAATTTACCATTAACCGCCCGATTATAAAGTTACGTATCGGTTGACGGATGCTTTGCTGCTAATTCAGCAGAATGTCTCTCAACTCTCGTAAAAGGTTAAAGGTCAACGCAAGTTTCTCGCGTGAGTAACGTTAGCGTATCCGAGGGAAAAACCACAACCACAACAACAACAACATGTCCGACAACTCCAACACTGTTTACAATGCACCAGCTACCAGCTAATCTGAAATCTAAAGTTTGGAAGAGATTTGGATTTTAAAAGATGGAGGGACATTTGCACAAAATTCTGGCCATATGTAAGGTCTGTAGAACAGCTATTAAGTACAGCGGTAGCACGACACATCTGAAAACTCACCTGGTGAGACAGCATGGAGAAAACTACGCGGGCGACGAGAAGTCTGTGGATGCTAACGTTAGTAACATTACAGCTAGCACAAGCAAGAACACGCAAGACAACGACATGGAATTGCTTATTTTAATTCATAAAGGAAAATGAATGTCTACATTAATTAAATGTTAAGAACTGTATCAGATCGTATCGTATCGAATCGCTTCGAATCGCACCAAATCGTTCCGTATTTAAAGCGTATCGTCCCTGAATCGTATCGTAGCCCATGTATCTAGATGTGTATCGAATCGTCTTATGAGGGAGAGATGCACACCCCTAGTGTCCGCCCTAAACATGTCCCAAAGACATCTTGTTGATATTTCTTCATCCCACTTTCATTTCAACACCCAAAAATGTGACCTGCTCCGACAGAGTCAGAGTTTCTTAACATTTATTCATCAGCCTTCACATATAAAACAATGGCAGTATATTTAATGTGTTTTTAACACTGACGTAATTTGTTTTAGGTTTTGGAGGAAGGAATTGCTGTGTTGTGTTTGTGTTGATAGTATATTGTCCATGACTGCTGGTGGCATGTACTGTATTGTCTCAACTGTATATGAATGTCTCCCTTTCAAAAGGGAACAGTTTGAAATAATTTGAAATAAATTGACATATTATATGAAGATTTCTTTTAGTTATTATTATACAGTAGTTATTTTGTTGAGTTTTGGTGATTCCCCAGATTGTATTTATGAACTACACCATTGCTTTTTTCAATGAAGACCGATTGAAGGAAAAGCAAAGGTGTAAATAATAAATTAATGATGGTTGAATTCAATTCAACCATCAAAAACTGCTGGGGTCCAAGTACACAGGCTCACTGTAATAGAGAAAATGGTTAGTGTACACAATGAACTGTCTTTGGCATGTACAGGAATGGACAATGTGAATAGGAATGAGCTTGAAGAGAGTGAGTGGTTGACTCCATTGTGTTCATTTTAAACATAACGACAACCAATGCGGCTGAGGCCGGTGTTGGTGGCAAGAAGTAACGGGGTCGCTGACACTATTGTGAACACATATCGATATAAAGAGCTGCAGTTGTAGTTAATGACGGTTGAAATCATCGACATTACCAAATCTAGACTGTTTCACGTTTCCACTGTCGTCTTTCTGCTGCAACTCAACTCTTGAAAGATTTCAAAGTGGTACGTCTCCTTGAGTGAGACTTGTTTTACTGGTGACATAAAGGATCTTTTTTGCATGCTGGAAAGTGTACACTGTATGTGTTGGGCTAAAATATGGAGAAGCACCAACAGCATACTTTAAATAATTTCCTCCTGAAGCTGAGCAGCAGATTGCTGATGTCACTGAGAGATAAGTGCAGGAGCTTCTCCAGAGACACTGGATTACTTCCATAATTTACATAAACCATCATGGTGAGTTGATGAGAATATGTGGGCATTTTTTTGGAAAATAAAATCAATAAAGCTCAGTTGTAGCCTGTGCAGTTTTTCAAACCAAGCCCACATTCAACAGTCTTACTACTCTGATTACTGGAAAAGCACAAAATTGAATTTCTTGAATTCCTTTTTATATTTCTGAGAAAAATGCTAGTCTACCCCCTGGCCTTTCCTCTGAATTTTTCACCTTGCCTGCATTCAAATCATCTGGTCCTGACAGAGATGTTGTGGCACATGTATGCTTCATGACTAAATCTTTCAGTCATTGTTGTCTGTTCACAGTGGGTGACATCCCCCCTGATAGCTATAAATATCCATAGGATGAGCAATCCAAAGGTGATGTAATCTAACACCCAGGGTGAACTTATGTCAGATCAGATCAACAAATAACTGTGACCACTGCTGCATACACAGTATATGAAATATACATAAACAGTGCTCACATTAATGCAAACACCCACACAGAGCATCTCATCTCGGGTCCTGGTGACTCAGAAGCCACAATGTCTAAAACGTGGATGTATGTATCCCATGGGCCCAGTCAAACGGAAAGCACATCCTCCCGCCTAATTACAATCTTATCAAGTGCTTCCCAATCAGCTTTTTTTTCTCTTTTCAATAAATAATGCATGACTCCTTTCCACACTCTGTAATTTGCACCTCTCACGGGGATGAACCCTCATTTCTGTCCATGGAGTGAGGTCCAGATGTGTTTGAGGTTCAGGGTCCAGAGGAAAGTGAAAAGAAATCCAATTTGACTTCTGTTTTATTCAGTGTTTTTACTTTTAAGTGCAATGATTGGTTGAGATGTGATTTTTCATCAACTGTAGTTGGTGTTGTCATAATATTTTGACTGAGTTAAAGTGAATTGGAGCGAAGGTTTTCCCAAGATGCTTCTGTGGTGCTTCGGAATAAATCCTTTCAACATGAAAGGACAAAATATCTCACATCCTGTTAAGTGTAAAGGTTATGAAACAAAATTCCTGGCACGAAGCTATAAAGCATTTGATACAGCCATGCTCCTCTTTCTTTATTCCTCAGATCTGCCCTCCTCAGAGGCGAAGTAAATAAGATTTTGTTGCTCTGTCTGCAGTGTAATCCTCTCCCTGTGTGGGCCTGCAGTGACTCTGCCACTGTTATAGATGCATCAAAACAACCCACATACATTTACGCTGCAGGTGTGATTGAATGTGTATTTCCACAATAAAGGATTAGAATGCAGAGGGGTTTTCTGATACCCATGTCTAATAAATAATAAAGTGGTTTATAAGTTATAACTAATGGTTTAACTGAGAGTTAATGAAATGGTTATTGAAAACTTTTGATTAGATTACTTTAATTAGATTTACTTTTGACTTTTTCTGAAGGTATGCTGACAAACAATTTGACTACTTTAAGTTTTTAAACATACACAATTTCCATCTGATTTTAATGTTTTGATTTTTATAAATTGGTCAGATTAAATTAAAGGTTTTCTGTCACACTGTTTCACTATGGCTCTTCGTCTGATTACATTAAATAAAATAGATGTGGACCTACACATTACCCATATGTCTTACTAATTTATTACAAATTTATTCAAGTATGACACATAAAAGTGACTCAACATGATAGAACAACTTTGCATTAAAGGTCACAGTTTTAGGCAGATTATTGTGAGTGAAGGCTCCATGGTTAAAATATAAGGATTATTTTGCATCACACTGTAAAAAATGTCTGTAGAAATTACGGTAAAAAACTGTCAATAGCAACAGTAAAATACCGTAAAATAAAAAAATTGTATATCACTGTAGTAAATACATTAAAGAAATGTATTTACACAAAGAATTACCGTAAATCAAGAAACAGTAAATAACTTAAATTTTACGGCCTTACTAAGTAGAAAATATGGAATTTACTGTGAATGTTATAAAAAGTTTGCTAAATTCACGGTAAAATACCGTAATGTCACAAGCGTGTAATTACCCTAAAATTGACGGTATCATTCTGTCTGAATTACAGATTTTGCTGATGTTGACGTTTAAATTTACGGTACAAAACCATTAAATCATACCATCATTTGTATAGAAAGTAGAATGTTAAAAAGTATGGTATATTTAAGCAATACATCATGACAGGCCGTGTTATGTGCTTATTATATCACAATTAAGGGGCATTGTTCGGGCCGACACAAGCACTTAATGCAATAGAAAACTATACATGTTGTATTATTGTCAAAACACAGTGAATTAAGATAAGATTAACTTTATTGTCCCACAGGAAAACATAGGCCTACAACAATCGTTAGAGTTTATCATATAGAGTTTTATTGCAACATTGTTAACACATCCTTTTTGAATAATATGGAAGTCCATTTCCGCCACTTGATGAAAAAAAATTATGAGATACTAAGTCAAAATTATGAGATAGCTAAGTCATAATTATGAGATACTAAGTCAAAGTATCTCATAATTTTTGTCAAGTGGCGGAAATGGGCTTCCATAAAATAATAGTATATTTTATTTTATATCTTTCTTTTGTATAGTGAAAACACAATTTCTATTTTTATTTTATTCTTGTACATGTCCTTTTTTTATTATTTGTAAAACATGACAATGAAAACGTTGTTGTGTTTGTAGTTCTTCGTGTCAATAAAGCTTTATTGAATTGAGGAGAGAGACAGAGAGAACGACAGAGAGAGAGAGAGAAAGAGAGAGATGACGGCTGAGTTAACGGAAGCTAGAAATTTTGAATTTCAGTTCACCGCCATTTCTTCGCGCCCACAGGAGCAGTGTTTGTTGTTGTGACAGAGAGACAGACATACAGACACACAGCTAGATAGATAGATAGATAGATAGATAGATACAGACAGACAAGACAGACAAGACAGACGGACAGACAGACAGAGAAGAGAGAGAGAGAGAGAGAGAGAGAGAGAGAGAGGACCGCGAGTTAACGGAAGCTTGAAATTTCAGGTCGCCGCCATTTCTTCGCGCCCACAGGAGCAGAGTCTCTTCTTCAGGTAAGCACATTCACAGCTCATTGATACTGTCTGATTAACGTTAGCTAGCCGCAGAGCCACGTTAGCTCTTATTCGTTGACTTTCAAGCAGAGGAGTTCAGGTAGCTATATCTTAAAAGTTGCTGGACATGTCACTATCTGCTTTTTGCCGAATAAAAGAGTCACTTAAGGGCTCTGAGAAGTCGCTAGCTACAGCTAACGTTGCTAATGCTAGAAAAATGTTTAGCTGTAACTTCTGTAGCAAGTCGGTTAAGACTTTGATAATGGAGAAACTGGTTTACTCTTAATAAAAGATGATACAAGGAAACTTGGATGTATTACGAAGGAAACATTTATTGACACTTGATCTAGGCGAATTCAAAGATAACATAACAAGTGAGAATGATCCCTTTAACACCTTAGCCATACAATTTTTTAACAAATAATTTCACCTTCTCCACAGCACGGTGCAGCTGGATAATGCAAGGCAATCAACTTTGCAGGAATGCGGTATGGCCAGTACTCTGATTCGTCGTCATCGTTATCAGCACTCATCTTCAGTGAGTACATTTAAATAGATTGGCTTCTGAACTGGTGCTGCCATTAAATGTTTTTGTTTCTTCATACCTGTCAAATACTTACATGGCCACATCAATAATTATGTCTCCCATATATGTCTACTACCCTGTTATCTGGAGTTCCTTAAGGGTAAATCCTCGGAACTATCCTTAAAAAAATCAAAATCACTGATTCGATGTCAAATCCAAAGGGTTGTGTGTTTTCAGCTGTAGTCTCCGCAGTTTCTCCCTCAGTCTCTCTCAATCTATTAGATCTGCTAAATCTGTTAACTGTTTTAAGCGCCTCCTGAAATCATATTTATAGGATGGCCTTTTTATGAGATTTTTTAAACCTACTCTTCATTCACCATTTAATTTTTTTTCTGTTCCAACTTCTTTAATTAATGTTTTGTTTTTTGTTGTTGTTGTTGCGGGAAGCACTTTGCAACAGTGTAAGTGCTATATAATAATAATTATCATTATTATCATTAACAATGTTTTCTTTGTTGTCTTTCTTTGTCTGGTTGCAGAGAGATTCATGCCAGTCCAAAGTAAACACCTGATTGAAGACTGCTCGTGAATTTCCAAGCAGGAATGATGACAACACCTGCCCAAAGTTCCAGTTTCCTTCACATTGTAACATGTCTGTATGAGACTCTGTCCCACCTGTCTTCAGTCAAGTCTGGACCCAATGACTCAAACACCAGTCTTGTCAAGGCTAATTAGAGGTAAGCTATGGTTTATGTCAGTGTAGCAAATGAGTAGATGCAAGCACTCAAACTACACTCAATCGATCTCCCTCAAGTGAACGGTGCCAACAGCTTCATACAAACATACAGTAGAAAAAAAAAATCAGTATTATGGACAGGATTCAGGATTTAGGCTGCAATTCGACAAGGGTGAAACAAATAGTGATGATCACTTAGTCCTGAAAAGTGGCTGTTTCTACTTTTCACACTAATACAATAAAATTAATGAAATACTCCTGATGACCTGCAAAACTATATTCCAGAGTGCTGGTTTCATTCTATGTATAGCTCATTGGAGCTCAGTTTAACAGCAGAAGGCTGAATTTATCTCTGTAGGCATCATGCTCAGGCACTGCATCAATCTAACCTTTGCTTTGTTTCTTTTTTCTGGCTGCAGAGAGGATCATGCCAGTCTACAGTGGACACCAGATGGACAACACATGAGTCTTCAAGCAGAACTGGTGACTGCTGAATGCTTTAAGTTCCAGTTTCTTGAACACCATCTCCATGTTAAGAGCCCTCTTCAGCCAAGTCTGGACTCAGTGACTCATTAGTGTTGATCAACACAGGGCAAGTGGCTCCTTTTTTCATGACGTTTATTTCTTCTACCATGGACTATCCTTCATATGTATGGACACACACTGTCTTTTGAAGATGTCAACACTGCCTTGTGAGTATACTAGACAAGTTCTGTTTTTCAAAGAGAATGTGTATATGCAAAGAGATGTTCTTAAAGTTTATCAATTATAGTCTGTACTTTGGTTTACAATGGGCTTAATTGGTTATTTCCTTTATAATTTACCATTTGCATTTACTGACTGTAAAATCTACAGTCCAACAAACTGTAATTCCATGTGTGTTGTACCATATTTTTTACGGTGAAATTCTGGCAACCACAGCTGCCAGTATTTTACCGTAGTTGAACTTTGCAATAAAATACCGTAATATATCTTACAGTTTTACCGTGTTTTTTCACTGATGGACTGTAATTAGGTTTACAGTATATATGTTATTTTTAAAAGAATTTACCGTAAACAGGTTTATATGATAACTGTTATTTTTACAGCAAATTACCGTAAACAAATAACAGTTCTCTAATGTGAAATTTACAGTTACATTGTGACCGTATTTTCTACTGTAAAATTCTGGCAACCACAGCTGCCAGCATTTTACCGTAAATTCTACAGAATTTTTTTTACAGTGCATATAACTCACTGAGTTTGGCTGATGGTTTACTATAACATGAGAAACTTTTCAATGAATATCTTTACTAACATATATGACTGCAGAATAATAGTTTATCAGTGTTTATTAATAGCTTTGTAACATAAATCTGTTTAACGACCTGATAATTAACAACTCACCTGCAAGACAAGTTGCTCTAACAACTGGTCTAATGATTAAGTATTAGTATGATTAATTACACATAATTAAAGCTATTTGTTTCCACTCATAAATGATAAAAAGTGCCCTATGTGAACGTGGTACCAATTTTCAGTATTGCAATGAGCTGCTGATTACAGTCTCATATTCGATTTCATGGTTTCAGGTTCTTTCCTGTGAAAAATCCAATATGTAAAATAAAACATGGACACTGAGTGTACTGGACACTGTGTCCTCTCCCATATAGAGACAGGAAAGTAAAACACGAACCAAGTCTTTCCCCTCCAGTGAGCAGCACTCCCTGACTCACAGTCCCTGAGCGACCCTCCCCTGGTCTGACTGTCGACTGTGCTTTGGCACTATTGATCCACACGTGCCAGCTGGTCCACCTGCCCGTTTACCAGTCTGCCTGCCCTCTGGGTAGAAGTCAGTAAAGAGTCCCCTCTGAATCAGTGGACATGCGGCACTGACATAGTTTGACATCATTTGTGTGGGTGCACAGGCATCACCGATGGTTTGCCTGGGAAACTATTTTGTGTGGCACAGAAACTATCACTGTTAACCATTAAATCTGGCTAATGATTTAGGAGCTAATAATCCCCAGGCTTACAGAGTCCTAACATCTTCCACATTGCACTGCAGGGAACATCCGTGACTCACTCCTTTAGTCTTGCGCTGCCCCAGTTGGCTTCACTGGAGCCGCAGTCTGACATTTACTTCCTGTCACTGTGCACCTGCTTTCATCTGAGGAGACAGCGGGGCCTTTCGGTTTCAGGGGCAGAGGGGGCGCTTCCTCCACTAAATTGGATGCTGAGGGGTGACACCGACATGCTCGAAACAACTGTTTGTCACTGCTGCCTTGAAAGAAAGATAAAAAACTTTCAGAGTCTTCTTTGAGATCACAGAACAGAAAACTAAGTAAACAGCTTCCCACACACTGCATCATCTCTTCTATTCACAACTGAGTTTCCTCAGACTGTCTTGTTGTCTGGTGATAAAATGATGACCAAAACTTTTAAATGTAGATGTGTTTGACGAAAAGAAAATCCTACGATGTTGCTTCATTATGAAACCAAGCTGTGGGGCTTTAAAGTAACAATCTCTAAGATCTCTGTGTCATGCTCTTTGGCGGCATGTAGAGATAACACACCAAATGGTGTTTTATTTGTAACATCTTTGGATTTGCACCTGTTTTTCAACTGTCATTTTCTGTGGTCATAGCAGGGTGATGGTAAAACACAACATTCACTGTGCACTGCTTGTGATTTTTCCATGGAAGACAATTAGCACTTCATGCTGAGAATTGCATTGCTTATTGGCAATAGACTCATCAGCATTGCATTACTTCCTTTGGTGATCAATGATGACTTCAAGATTGTGACTTTAATGAAGTGTCAGTTGGAACACATTTTTGATGCACACTGAAATACCTCAACAACCGTTTGGATGAATCGCCGCAAATTCTGGCACCGACTTTCACGATCCCTGCAAGATGATTCTAACGACTTTGGTGATCCCTTCGCTTTTCCTCTAGCCACCATTCATTGACATCTTTGGTTCATTATAACATATGAAAATTATGCACTGCAATATCAGGTAGCTCCATTGTGAAGCAGTTATGGACAAATAGATAAACAAGCAAATATTTAATCACAGAGTTGCGAACATCACCTCAGTGCTGTTGTGTATTTCTAGCCTGATTCTCCTCTCTGTGTCTCACCCCATCTTGGCCACACACAGTGCTTAGTACACACCGTGTTAGATGTTTTCCCCTTTTATTGCTTTTATAAATGGAATCGTGGTCAATATAATTTGGCCTGTACACCTCCCCCCCTAAAAAAAAAGTTTAATAAATACAAAAGCAAATAAATAAATAATCAAGTAAATAAATAAATTATGTTGAATAATGGATTGCACAAGTATTCACCCCCTTCAAATCAGTATTTAGTAGATGCACCTTCTGTCTGTTCGGACAGGTCTCAGTCAGGCCTGCACCTTTCAACACAGCAATTTTACTCAATTCTTCTTTGCAAAACTGCCCAGGTTCTGTCAGGTTACACAGGCATCAGGCGTGACGACCCTTCTCAAGTCCAGCCACAGATTCTCTAATGATTGTGTTCTGGCCTTTGACTCAGCCACTCCCAAACATTCACATTGTTGTCTTTAAACCACTCCTGTGTAGCTTTAGCTGTATGCTTCAGCTCAGTGTCTTGCTGGAAAACAAATCTTCTCCTCCAGAACAACCAGATTCATATATTAGATTCATTTTGTTTGGCTGCATTGATTTTCCTTTTCAAGGGCCTGCTGCCCAGAAGTACCCCGCAGCATGATGCTGCCACCACCATGCTCCACAGATGTGATGGTGTGTTTGCGGTGACGTGCAGTGTTCACCAAACACTCGCCTCGTCTCATGGCCGAAACCTCCATTTTGGTCTCGTCAGAGTAAAGAAGCTTCTTCCAGTTGACCTCGGAGTTCCCCACATGCCTTTGGGTGAACTCTAGCCGAGATGTAATGAGCTTCCTTCTACAGTGGCTTTCTCTTTGCCACTCTCCCATAAAGTACAATCCCAGAGAGAGTAATTATATAAGTATAACTTATGAGAGTTTTCATTTGTGGTGTCTTGTATCAGACAGTTCAAGCTGGCTGGATGTTGACAAATCATGATGGTCTCTGTAGAAAATGTCATGACTACTGGCTGGACATCTTTGTAAAGTACTATTGGGATATTTTACACATTTATTAGTGAGATACTTTGACAAGACGCTTAGCATCATCATCTCCAAACTCCTCCAGTTCAAACTTTGTCCTGAACAACACCTATCACTGTTTTAATTACATCAGTGTTTACAGTTTCAGTCTTAAAATATTACATACCCTGATGGGGATAAAATCAGGAGGGTGCACCTGCTACCAGGCAGCACAATACAGTAGATACTTTATGTAGAGTAGTAAACTGCAGGCAAGGGACCGAGTTTCCATACACATTTGTTTACCTTGTTTACCTGTTTGTTTTTGACCTTTCATAATGTTGCTTTAATTCTGTCATTAAATCTCTTTAGGTTGTTAATTGAATATCACATGTAAGACTGGAATGTCATTTAAAGTGTTGTTGAGTTGACCCTCAAGTTTCAAGTTTCAAGTGTATTTATTCATTCATACATAGCCAAGAGATAAACATATGCAATTTAGACCAGTTTGACATCTGTAATGGTCCTTTGGCATGTATGAAATGGGTCCCCCAAAGTAAATCTGGATCATATTTCTGAAGCTTTATTTAAAGTTGTCCATCAGAAAGGATGAAACCTCTTCTCAAAGTAGCTCAATTACTGATAAGCAACACAATATTCATAATTTTGATGAAAAGCAATGCACGATGCGAGTTTTACTGTGCATTTACAGCCAACATTTCATGCAATACAATTCAAAAAGGACAACATGCAAGCAAGGCAAAATGTACAGACAGCAGATAAAACAGTGGCACAACAAAAGTGATCCAATGCCACTTTCCAAGTTAAACAGGACTAATGCATACTCCTTCATTACTGGATTTACAGAGACCCAACATTTCTCCCATGAGCAAGCGCTGGGCGACACTAACAAGAAAAACTGTCTTTTTTAACAGGCAGAAACCTCCAGCAGAACCAGACTCAGTGGTCGTCGACCCTCTGCCTCCACCGGTTGGGTTGAGAGAGAGACAGAAAGGGAGAGAGTGAAAGAGGGGGAGAGAGGGAGACAGAGAGAGAAACAGAGGGAGAAAGGAAGAGAAAAAGAGATAGAGGGAGGGTGGGATTGTGGAGAAGCAGTGGGAGAGACGGTGGCTCCATCATTAACACCTGTCGTAAGAGGTACGAGGAGGTAAAGGATGGTAAGTGACTAGACTTTGGACAGTGTAGCCTATCTGTGTATCTGTGAGTCCAGCTGAAAGGCTTCATCGCCCTCTTGTGGTGAGAAGATGTGACATCACTCTGCCTTCCAACAGGCCTGCAGTGAATCTCAACACGAGTACTGTATGTGAGTGTGTCTGTCATATGACAAACATGACAAGGTAGGAGAGAGAAAGAGCAAGTGCAGCTCGAGGGAAGTCAGAACTTTACCTTACAAGTTAAAACTTGAGACATGACAGATCGATTCAAACAGGACATTATAATAAATGCAATAGAAATAACAGACATAATCTCCAACAACCAATCCTTAATTCACTTCAACAAGCTTCAGTCAGTCTGTGTATCCATAAAACAATCAGAATTCAACTATTACATTCGAGTCCAACGCTGCTTGTTGAGGGTTCAATGGTCAAACTAAAAATCTGTAAATGCACACAGACACAAACAGATGCTTCACTTCCTAAATTACTTCAACTTCTGTCGACATTTGACAGTTAAAAATAGCAACTAATGTAACCCAGTCTGCACCTGCATTAAAACACGGACATTCTACAATTATAATCAGGTACAAATTTATGTTAGTCACACAATAAAGATAATAACAGCAAATAGAAGAACAATATTTCTTTTTCGCACATTCAGTAAAGAGCTCATGTTGGGTACAGAACATGGTCAGTATACACAACATCAGTTACATTGTATAATGTACAACGAGTCTGCCTTAAGTAGCTTACAAAATATTCTTAGTAGTACATAGTAAGATGTAGAGTACAGATCATCAATAGTACAAAATATTAACAAAATCATTGATTTTTGATACAATAGAGGCATTTTGACAGGGTGTACTCAAGTACATGTGTATTTTTGGTAAGAAAAAGAACAAATTAAAAGCTTTAGATATAATTAAATAATAAGAAATGGCTTAAGGCATAGTATATGTTAAAACTATCAACATGGTAAACATGTGAGTGTATTCTGGCACTTTAATACATACTTGTGCGTTGAATAAAAGTCTGGTGTTGCAAAACGTTTGGGCCAGTCTTCTTTTTCCCGCTGAATTTCTTCAGTGATGACATGGCCTGTGAATGAAGGGACCAGAATCCTTGTAGTATTGTTGAAGTAATGAGTTTAACATGGTTTAGAGAAACCAACAGCATTTCCGAGATGTGTTAAATCAACTTGTTAAGGTGAAGTTATCCGGCCCACAAGTTAAATCAGCTGAGAGACTTCGTACCTCCGTGATGATGTTAAAGGTGGAGAGACACACACTCTCGCTGGTGTCTGCTGCGGGGATGCGGGGGTGATGATGGGCATCAGGTGGCACTCAGATTCACCTGGTGAATCGCTGGTGCTCAGAAATATCACTGCAGATAAAAGCTGCATGTGACTGTGTGTGTGATAACTGTTACAACTGAAACAGAGAAATGAGGATGAGAAGAAACTCTAAATGGTTCACTGCATTACAGTAAAGTCATAGATTACACTGAAATTATCTTCTGCTCAATTCAAGTATCAGTAATCTCACACAGTTTTAGAAAAGCTCTAGAGAATGTAGTAATTATATAATGGTGTGGCGTTTGCTGCCCTCTACTGGACCTAACATACAATAACTGCACACCACAGACACCTGCTGTTATCACAAGCTACCTGGCAGCCTGCCGCTTATCACCGCGTTTGGTGAGTTTTGGATTCCCAGATCTGACAGTCACAGTCTGCTGCTGGGAAATATAGATAGATAAAGATGTGATAGAGAAACAGATGATTCAAATTTGCTATCAACAATCTCTGTCCTATACTATACTTTATGTATGAAGTATATGATTTAAAATCAATCAGATTTATTGCAGAGTAAGTTTTCATATTCAAGATATTTGTCTCCTTGATTAGGTACTTGGTGGAAGTGGAAAAACTCCAAAGATAAGAAGCAAGTTCTCCAAAATAAAATTACAATATATACCAAAAATAGCACAATATGTTATTTAAATGAAAGATATGATGAGGCCTGTTCTTGTGGCATGAAGTTTTGGTCCAGATGGACTGCAGCCTCCTGTTGGAGGAGAGCTGCAAACAAAGTTTGTGTGTGGTGTGGGAGAGGCTGGCCACAGTTTTTGCCTGCTTGCCTGAAGTCCCTGGAGGTATTACAGCCAATCAACCTCTCAACAGAGCTATGATACACTGCAGTCTGCTTTTGTCCTACGCAGCAGTGTACAAAATCAGCGACGTAGGAGGGGAGGATGGACTCAATTAATGCAGTGAAGAAGTGCAAGCTCAGTAATGGCAGGCCCCCTCAAACAATGGCCCAAATGCTTTTTAACATACTCATCTTTGGGCAAAGATTATGAAAAGATTATACGGAAACAATGGCACATTTTGAGCTCTGATCCAAAGCCCGAAAACGAATTCACCAAAAATGTGCAAGCGTCCTCCTAACTTGAGACAGCTGCTGGTAAAATCTGATCTCAACCCTCCTACAAAGTCCACTTTCCTCGATCTTCTACCAGGAAGTTATCAGTGTGGTTCCTGCACTCAATGCAGTTTCATTTATAAGTGCACTACGTACACCCACCTGGTAACAGGTAGAACCATTAAAGTCAGAGGAACCCTATCAAAAAATGTCATTAATCTATTTGAAGTGTAACCCAGTGGCAGTGCATTTCTGCGAGTGCGAGAGGTAAATCTTTTACTTCAGATTTTTACTCCACTTTTACTTCAATTCAAACATTGTTTTCCCAGCACTATCAAAGAATCACCGCTAACGAGGCGTCTCCGCTAATTCACCTACAAACATGTTTCATTTTCTATAACTTCTTCACAATAAAAGCCCCCCATTATTAAGTCATTTAAAGGCTTTTATTATGACACAGTACTGCAGTTAATGTCTAAACATGACTTTCGTGTTTATAGAACCCAGCTCGCACATACATGCAGTCACACATGAATATACACTACTGAGAGTATGCATGTGTGTTCGAGTGCTTAGTATCAGTATATATGTGTGTGCATGTGAAGTATGTATTCAAGGCCTAGACAACTTAGTGAAGGCTCACAGGCTGGCCGTCGCTCTGCACCTCCAGGTGAAAGCTGCTGTCTCCACCTCGTTAATACAATCATGCCACGTTGGAGCTACGTTCTGTCAAAACAAACACACCCTGTCTCTCTGCTCTCTGAGGACAATGTCCTGCGCAAGATTTAACAAAACTCCCTTGTGAGTGTGAATGCATGTGGACGTATTGTGCATGGACCTGTGTGTGATCAGGCCTCACATCTGGAGCCCACTACAGATCTGGTGGAGGATCAGAGAACCAGAGCTGAGATCAGATCTGCCTCCTTTCCTATATTAGAGCTTTCTGTGACCATGATTAATGAACACTCTGTCACGATTAGAAAAGCTTTCACGCCCCCTTGTGCCAGCTCAGAACTTTAACCCTCCCGGCTCAGGTTGCTCTGGGCCCTGAAGCCACAGCGCGGTCAGAGGTCTCGAGGCTGTCGGCACTGGATCAAATGCCTGCTGGATCGAAGTGGACAGGGATGCCGCTCAGGTTCCAGGGAGTGTTTAAGTGAGGGACAGGCAGAGAAAGCTTGTAAACATGTTAACGCTCTCATTTAATCTTTTGTGGTGCAAAAGATATTTTTGACAGGAAGATATTGTTGACCAAAACATTATCTTTTCCAAACCCAAACCAAGTGGTGTTTGTGCCTAAACCTAACCAGATCATAACACAGTTTTCATGAGATAAAACTGAAAATGAACCAAAAGAATCTGTAAGTTACGCAGAGTTTCAACACACCCTTGGTTTATTCTTGACTGGGTAGGAATAAAACTGACACTTTTGTATTTCAGTATAATTATGATCATACGGAAGTGGTTCAAAGTTGTTTAACAATTAACGACTGAAAGATTTAAGATGGTGTACTTAAGTGAAACCTTAGAGGGGCAGTGAGTAAGAGTTTTTAGTGGAAATCATTGAAAAATCAATAAAAAATAATGCTGCTATACACAAAGTACATAAATAGCATTTTTGGCATTATGACATCAATGTGTTGCAGAGGTTTCTGCTAAAGCTAGCATGGTAACATATGGTTAGCAGGGTTAGGGTTAACTAGCCTCAACTTACTAGTGGTGTACAGCACTCGGAACACTCCCCCGATCCCCACGGTTCCTACCCGCTAACTGCATGGCTAACTGAGCTAACTAATCAATGGCAGATAGTGTTAGGAGCAGTCAGCATTTAATCAGGTGATATTGTTTGAATATGAATTTGTCAGATAGCCAATTCTTCTTGCATCTTTAACCACCATATTGAACAAAACTGAAAAATACATATAATCCCAAGGGTTCCCTCTGGTGGAGTCTAGACACTAACGATGGTGGTGACTGGATGCAGATAATGGCTGAGGTCTGGGTGGATGTGAAGAGGAGTGGGTTTATGGTGAACAACGATATGATTGGCATGAGAAGATTGTGGCAAAATCAAAAGAGTCTGGTTAAACCAAAAGAGTAAACACCCAGAGTCAGCTTATTATGAAAGGAGCTGGAGAAGAGGGTAAAGATATTCCTGAATGAACTTAAGCTTCATTACAGCCAGAATGTGCTGGAGATGCAACAGTTGTTGGACAGTACACTACATATTCACACAGATATCCCCATCATACAGCAAACTGTCCCTGCTGCGTGTTCAGTGGGACAGCATGGTGCAGGACTGCAGCTGCAGGAGAGGGTTGGCAAGAGCAACAAGGAAGATGTGTTAAAGACTGCGAGGTCCAAATATTCCAGAGCAGCTGGACTCAGTGTGTCTCTCTCTTCTCTGTGTAAACAATGGACCAGGCAACCTTAAGCAAAAACACATGAGAGTCGTTTCTGTTCAAACTATCTCCATTGTTGTGTTTGCTGACAGGCCCCTCTGCACGAAACGAACATTTCTGAACTTCTGACGGGTTTGAGGACCTTGTGAAAGGGTGCTATTAGTGGTGTTTCTACCCTGGAGAGTGTTCCGACCATTCAAGGACCATGTTTCATAGTCGGATTTTCAAGATACTGTCGTATAAAAGAAATACAAAATAAGAGAAAAACTGGGACTGCGACCAAACTCAATCCAGATTAGTATTATTATATGAACATTATGGAGTCAGTTTGATGTTTAAATGAGCAGTTTTCTTGGATATTCATAAAAGGAACATACCCTCTATTTTCTTGTTTGATATATTCTGAGAGGAGAAGTAATTGGTAGACAATGTGGTATCACTTTCACTTACATAAGGACTCAATTACAATTTTAAAACATGCCAGTTTTCCATAGCAGCAAATTGGCATTAGATGCCATTTTGTTGGGAACCATGGCAGTATTTGTTTAAGAGGATCAATACATTAAGTCACTCACTTTATCCATTCAGTTTATTACAGATGTCAGGTTTCAGGAATGTTAGAATCTATAAGATCAGATAGGCTTTATTTATCAAACAACTGGGAGATTCACTTGTTACAACAGCTCAAGATGCAACAAGTACGGGAAAAACAATCAGACAACAACGCATTTAGTAAAATAGAAAATAATAAGCCCACTCTTATTGAAATAATAGTTCTTGTAGAGAAAATCAAATATTGCAGACATTGAATACAATGCTGTTCCTTACAGCAGGAGCAAAACGCTGCTCTAAGAATAAGAAATGCACCGTTCAGCAAATATAAAACACAAGATCTCAAGGGAACGTCAAATCTTGGCATTTCTATTGAAGTACAGTGATATGCCCTACATATTATACATGTGTGCTCTATTAGCAAAAGAAAAACAGCATGGGAGAATGATGACACAGAACAATGGAGTGATCGATATTGACACAAATGCACTGTATCTCTGCTTATGTTAATCAGTGCAGTATGAGCCATGCTCTTTACTCAGCCAAGCTGTTGTCCTCAGCCCTAACAGCTTGCTTCATGTACTACACACCACTCCCAGCCGGCAGACTCAGGCGACTCTACGTCACCTCGCCTCTGATCGCCTGCCAGGGGAAATAAATAAATAGGAGTAAACCAATAATGGAAGTCAGATGATTATGTGACAATGATGTTACGGGAAACATTTCGGGCGCAACATGTGACGCACAGAAGGTCAGAGCTAAGAGTTTCCAAAGTGTTATACTGTATATGGACTTCTATAAAGAAATAAAAAACAAAGCATTGCTAATGATTTGACCAGACAGTATGATATTATGATTATTTACTGCCTGCCATCCTCACTGGATGTTGTTTGGAATTAAATCACAATAAGTTTTTAATTAGGAGTCTCAGATTAAAGGATGGTGTGTATGTGTCTCACAATAATGTATGACGCAGAGCGACCAAAAGCCAAGGATAAAAAGCTGAGCTGGAATTGCTCCGGTTCAATCAGGCATTTAGTGTGACAGACTTATTGTCACGGCTGTGTTCCTATAGACCTGAGAGAGCCTGTCCCAGATCCTATTAACCCCTTTGTTCCTCTACAACCCCTTCTCTGCCTCGGCTCTGCGTCATGGTGGGAGGTGAACGTAAGGCTAAACAGGGATAGAGACCACACAGATGTACCCGCTCAGTCACACACACACATATGTGCGCACACACACACCAAGACATTCAGCAAATGCAGGTATAGCCACAGAGTGTCTCTCTCACACACACACACACACACACACACACACACAGCTGCCTGTTTCTCATAAGAGGTGCTAAACTTTCGCTTACTGTGATGTTTATGTAATTAACTTGACACAACATCAGTCCTCATGTGAGAACGCTATCTCAGATCTCAGAGTGTCAGAAGTGGAAAATCCCTGATTTTCACTCTGCTGTCTGACACAAAGAACTCTCTTCTGAGGCAAAGATGGCGAGTGACTGATAAAATAAAAACAGCGGCAGTGTGATGATCACACATCTAACACATTTTCAAGGCTCAAACGGTGACAGAAAAATTATCATGTTACTAAACAAAACAGTGTTTATCTACAATGGGGTGTGTTCTACACCAATTAACTGATTAAAGGTGTAATTACCAGAATTTGAAGTTTCTCCAAAACTATAAGGGGCAGCATAGTGACTCACAGCTGCTCATTATGCTGCTGAACTTGCTAGTGTTTGCTGCTATCATTGGTGGTAGCATCAAGCTTCCATGCTACCTCTATTAGCTGACTTGATCCTGCCTGTACCGTAACTTCAGATGACAAGGGAAGTCACCACAACGGGGCTCAGTCAACCAGCCTTTGAAAACGACTGGACACCAGACAGAACACAGCCGTCCAATGGAGATCAGTTTGAAGACAGGAGATACAGTGCTGAGTCGTGGACAGGCATTAGGAGGCAGAGGAGCGAAGGTGTTAGGTGTCCGAAAAGGGCATGTAGAGCTGGAAAATGTGAAGGGAGTTTTTATTTTGTCCAAACCAGAGGTGAGAATGGAAAGACAAACCAGGACTGTGCTGGTGAGTTTTTATTCATCTATGTCTATCAGTTGGAATTAGGTGTGTATAACGACGAGCTAGCAACGCAGTAAAGGTTGGTAAAAGAGAGACAAGAAGGTGTTAAGTTGCATTTTTTGTTTTGTTAGGAGAATAGTTGTAAAAATAACTGCTTTTTTGACATTTTGTGAGTTTACTTATTTAGTTATCAGACTAGGTAGCAAATTCAATACGTTTACATCTACCAGTTGAAACTATGGGGGCTATCGGACTATCACTTAAGATACAAAGTGTCATTAGGAGACGGGACGGGTCGTGGCTAGCTGGTTAGCATGCGTAGACATTTCTGCAACACAGTACAAAGGTTCAAAGGTTAATTTAATTGTCAGTTTACAACATGGTGTTGTACTACGCAGTATACGTTTTTTGTATGATGGATAGTTGAGAATAAATAAAGGGGTGACTCAACATGAGGAAAGAAACCGCAGCAGATACTTGTGTCAGATCTTTGTCAGACGGCAGCAGGGTGAACGGACTGTGGCTGGAGTGGGTGTTGTTTTTTAGTATCCTTCAGGCTCTACGTAGACGTCTTTAACATAAGATCAACTCTGTTCTTCATCACACTCGATAATGTTACTTTTTTTATTATGCTAATAAAAATTCAGACCATGTTGTACAAATTGCTCTTTTAATGAGAAACAACTGAGAAAGAGACTGTGACATTATCATCAGATATACTGGTCAGTTATTTTGCCATTAGGCATAACCTGAATGGACCAGGATTAATTCCATCTGGTACTCTGTTTCCCTGAAACATCTAACACTGTGTGTAACAAGACCATACCTCTGCTCTCTGTGCTTTCTATTGATGAAATGTAAAAAACACAAACAGGAAAATCTACTTATAGAATGTGCTTATAATGACTTGACGATCTGACAGTGTATTCGGAGTATTCAGGGGAGTAAACATGATCATCTTGACTTTCTTCAAAGGTTGACATTAGGAAAGACAATAACATCGTGTTACAGATAGCCGATAGTTTCCTCCTCAGCGCTCTCTGCAGCAGACCGTTTGTCGCTCGTCTTCAGATGGTTTTAATTAACAAGATCGAATGCTTTCAATTCATCCCGGCTTGCCCAAATCATGGTTTCTTAATGACACAACTTCCTTAGTACTTGCGTTCTGCATTTTACTGTGATGACGACCTTCACAGACCCAAATTTTACAGGGAACCGTAAAGACAGCCGAACAATAAAACCAAACATTTACACAGAGCAGTTTGAGGGCTTTACCACAAGAAACTTGCTCGCTGTCCCCATCTGCTCCTGCTTACTCGTACCTTTACAGGTTAAAATCACCACTTCCCACCCGCTGTAGAATAAAGCCGGCCTTGTTGAAGGCTGCAGAATTTATTTGTTGCCTGAAGTCCAATTTGTTCGCTATTTGTTTATATTGCATCTCACATATCTCAGTTGGGCCCTCAGTGCCTCCGTCAGGTCTCCGAGGTTTGACCTGTAAGTCTGCAGGGACAAAAGCCTAGTCGTCTCCTTGAAGGAAATGATGGAGGACGCTTTTTTATTTAGGTCAGTGACCATGTGAACACTGCAGGTCTGTCTAATATTTTCAATATGTATATTCTTTCAGCAAAGTGTGTAAAAGGAAACTGTAAAACAACAGGTAGTTCCAACCAAACAGTTTGATTGGTCAAAGACGTGTTCCAGTCAAACGTATAGTTCCTCATAAACAGAGCTAATGTTGCTTTAAAAGCAAGAAAATGGTTGTCATGCTTAGTCTTGTGGTAACCAGGAAACATGTCTTGGTTTTAATGTGGGTTGTAAATCCCCATTTAGAAAAGTCACCCTGTTGTGATTAAAGAGGCTGTTTCAGCCGATGTTGGTTGATATTAGACTCCACACTGGATACGATTAAACTGACGTAGTTGGTCCAGACTTTAGGTTTCTCTTGGTGGGAATTCAGTTTGTGTTTCCTGGAAAATAAGATGCTTAAAATGACAAAATGCTGCATTCCCCTTTAAAAAGGTGTAGTGTAGGGGATACAGAGAAGTGTCTGACATCAATCGCTGACATCTGTGACCTGTCTCTCACCAACAGTCAATCTTAGTTTCTTTTAACAATGACGACAATCTTTTCCTGTGTTAACAAAGCAGCCTAAACCTAAACAATCCTTAGCCATTGATGTGGCAGATCAGAAAATTTCTCATAAGAATAGTTTTTGCATTGTTTTTCTTTCTGGTAATTTATGTTTGGACGCAGGAACAGAGCAGATAGGATTTAAATCATGTTTACTTCATCCAAAATCAAAACAGTGATCAGCAACAGGCAGTCAGTCAGCGATGGGAAACAAATCCAAAAAAGTAGCAGGCTGGAAGGCAAAAAGGCAAGAAAAGACAGGAATCATAAAGGTGCAGAGGAGAATTAGAGGCAAGCGTGCTGCGAACCACTTCTGACATAATATAGAAGGATTATCAGCGATATGTAGAAGCAAGAGTACTGGTTATCCAGATTATTGCACAAGATTACCTGTCTGGAGTCCGATTATGTGAATGAAACCATGTGAGATGTTAGGTGAGGAAATGTTTCTGTGGCAGAGCTGCAAACAAGTCAGACAAATTTGACAAGGAGCCCTAACTAGTTACTATGAGGGGTAACAGGCAAAAGGGGTTGGGTGCTACTGATTTAACGTATCATAGTAAACTTTATTTTATGAGGTGATAATGTATTTTTATGAAACATCGTCACCATGGTAATACACTCTTTATAACTAAGATCTATAATAAGTGAAGGTATTAGCAAAAATCTTTTCAGTAAATATCTTTCTTATGAATATATATTACTTTCCACCACTGGTGAGCAGCATCATCTCTCTTTTCAGTCCTTGATTATTCTCCTTTCTTGTGTCAGGTGACAGATTCCTCATATTGTCCAATGCTGCAGCACAGTACTCCCCCTCTGTCTGAGACGCTCTGTTTTAGCTCCTGTCTCTTTAAGGCCCCCCTCCTGAATACCCAGTCTGCTCTGATTGGTCCGATCATACATGTCTGAGCCAGCAACCAGCCGCTAACAACACCAGGGAAGCTGAACAGAACACCGAAGGAAAAGGAAAACATTAAAAAGCACAATAGGTGCTATGTTTTAGCAATCCTCCAGGAACAACCCTGTCTTTGTTCTCGTGGTTCTCCTGTATCAGTTTACATCTTTTTACACACTTTTCTGTCTCTTTGGTTGTATGAAGCCTTAGCAGCTCTGCATCTTTGCTGTGACTGTGGATGCAACATTTAATGCAATACATGCATTGTGCAGCTGTCTATAATTGAATATGTGTGTGCCAGTTGTTCTAACACACCCACACACACATACAGAACACATGCTAACATTGTGTGGTAGCAAGACCTCACATACAGGCAATAAGATTTAGTGTACTGCTCTAATTAGAACTGCCTGTCATCGTTATTCATCCAGTTGATCTGATTAGCTTTGGGTTCTAAGGAAGCACATCGTCCGTTTAATTAAAGAGCAGCAATTAACGTTGGGAGCCTGCTGCTGAGTGGACAGTGAGCAGACCCTCGCTTTGCCTCAGTTCGCCATTATTGAGAGAAAAATGGGCCCCATTAGTCGCCTTGCTACGTTTCCTTCTGGGGCAACGTCACCTCCAAAGTCAGTTAAGACATAAAATAATTCCCTCGAGTGTGAACTCAATGATGAATAACGACGTCCTTTCCTTTGTGTGTGTTCTAACACTGTCTCTGTGTGTGACTTACTGCATGTAGGAACGTTTGTCCCAGACCACACAGCTGTGTTAGGTATGGTGCAGTCTCACCGTGCAGCCTGATTCATGACGAGGGACTCACATTATCTTTTCAGAATTCGCAGTTTCAGGAGATTTATACTTTTTCCCTACTCGTTTCCCCACTTCACGCTGGCAGGGTGTAAATTAAAAGTCAGCTGGGGGAATAGAGTCCCAGCTACGCACTTCTTTTTACTGTCATATATTTGACTTTTGTCTGCATGTGTTCCCGTTTAGCTGAAGTGGTAGATCACTGCCAGACAAATTGCTCTGATTCCCACTGTGACAATGCATGCTAGAGATGTGACGCAGTCATACAGCATCTTACAATTGGTCCTGTAGTGGGTCAACTATTTAACCTTGCATGTGAGGGAGGACTACATAATCGAGATTCAAATTCTAAGAGCAAGTGTTTTCCTTCTCAGAAAAGCTACAATATTTGTATTGTGGGTCAGTCAGGGGGTCTTTGTAAACCCTGTGAGCCTGCATGTGCAGAAAAACTGTCGAGGGCAGCACCTTAAAGCTACAGACCCTTCCCTTCCTCATGATGCTGCTGATCTGCAGGTCTTGACCGCAGGGTCTGCCAAGCGTGTGAAAAAAGACGGCTCGTCCACTCCCACAGCTTGTAATCCCTTCCCGTCTGAGGTCACGGCTGCACTGGCAGGCATTCCAGACGTAGCCGCCATTTCTACCCCATTAAACCGACCAGTGAACACACACAACGTGTGAGTTCTCTCCGCCTGGCTGGACGACGGTGCTACTGCAGCAGGATTCCCCCCCTGGTCTGACTGATTAAGATGTAGTTGAGGGTTAAAACCCACCTGAATCAGTTTGCACAGCATTTTATTTTTCAAAATACGCTCACTCCCAAAAGGGCGTTATAAACACTGACACTTACAGTAAGTATTGCTGGCAAGACTGATGAAGGTCACACGTGGGACAAGATTTTTTTTTTATAAAGTAAAAGATAAATACCCTCCAAAAGATAAACTAATAGTTTAAGTGTTGTCATTAGGGAGTATTTGTGCTATTGCAACATTTGCTGCAGGTGGTTCACCTCAATAACTCAGAGTTTTATCTACAACTGTCATGTTTCTCTCTGTAAATTTAACTTGTAATCTTTTGGTGTCTTGCTTTATGACTGCGGTGGTTTCTCTGCTGGTGTGTTTCCAATCTGCACTGAGCCTCTTAAAGACAGTTATGACATTATTTTATCAAAAGTACTGTATTGATAAAGATTGAGTTTCTGCAGGTTGCACTCTTTTTAGGGATATATTACTGATGCTCACGGTTGAGTTGATATTTTGGGAAATTTGCTTTTTTGTCCCTCATGCGGGGGTTAGATAAGTTAATGGATACATCTCTCATGTTTATGTCAAATAGGAGGATTCTGCCAGAAGCCAGTTATGCCAAACAAACCGCTGTTGCTGTTGTTGACAATGTAAACACTTTCTTTACAGTGAAAACAGGTTGTTTAAACACAGAGTTTATAATTGTATTTTGGGTTATTACCAGAAAGTTTTGTATAATTTAGTACTAAAATAACACATCAGTTTTCTCAGCACTGTATTCTCCCCCACTGTATGCTCTGTTTTAGCTTCTGTCTCTAAGGCATGTCTGCCTTAGTGTCCCTGACATAGTGTGGTGTCACAAAGTCACAGGATTAAAGGCAGGAATACTCACGAGGCGTTTCAGGAGCAGTGTTTTCTGCGGGGCAGAGGAGCTGCTGTTGGTGTTGACTCTGGGCTTTTTATTTTTTACTTTCAAGCTCTTTTACATGCACAAGAACATATTAAACACTGTAACTGCAGGAAAGGAAGGAAACGGAAGAGCATAATATGTCTCCTTTAAGAGCACCTGACCTTGGACGACACAACGCTCAGGCCTTGAACCTGATTAGAATCGTCCTTTCTAATGTTGTTCTTTCTCCTTTTGTAGCCTCCTTAATCATGTCATCATCCGCCGAGCTGAGCCAAATCCATCACAGTTGACACAGCTTCAGCACTCGGCTGCAGAGCTGCACGGGGCAACATGTGTTGAGGTCTGAGTCGTGTCAGAGCCGGACTCACTTGTGAGAGTCTGTGTTTTCAGCTGCTCACTGCTTGTTGCACCTGTGAGAGCAAAAGAAAGGCTTTCAAAGCCTCCTCCAAACTATAAATCATAGGAGCTTGTGTGGGTACAGTAGAGGTGACGGGATTCAAAGGGGGCAAAATGTTGTAGCGCGAAATTCACGCAGGAGGAATGGTGTACTGTGAACATAACGTAAGCCAGAAAGCAGCTTTTGATTCTGGCAGTTTATTCTGAAAGATGAGATGGTTGTGTAGCGGCTTGGACAAACAGCCAAGTGAATTTGTATAATTTCTCCACCATTTCTTTACGTGAGCTGATCGTGAATTGTTTTGGCTAGGATTGTATTTCACATTGGATATACAAACAACTGAGAAACCATGCTCAGCAGGAGGGCAGAAAACATGTGGACACTATGTCATGATAGCCTTGTACAATACATGCAGATTTTCACCATACAGAGATGAAGAAACTTGTCGGAAAAATGCCTTCATAGAGGAATAGATTTGGGTTGACCCAGATGCCCTGGATGCCTTGACAGAATCGTTTGGGATTTTATGACACAAGTTTAATTTGCTACATGTTATTTTCAGCAAGATAATCTTCATGAATGGACACAACTTCAGTGCTTTTTGAAGAATTAATGCAGGCCCAAAAGCAAAAAGCATCTGGACTACATCGGGGTTGTTGACCGCGCTGACACTTTACTTTAAATGTATCAATCTATAAGTTATAAAGTTGGAGTTAGCATATTTTGTAAACAACAGACTGTAAATCTCTCTCGCTGAGCTGTGCGCTGTCATATCTTTTCATATTTAAATTAAATAACTGTTGTTAGGATCTTCTTGACACAACATTTGCAAGTAGTAGGCCGCTGTGTGTGTAAAGTCATGGATATGGACCATATAATGAAGTGATGAACGTCACTAGTAACGACAGTGTCCCAGACTCCCTTACAGATTGATTGATTATAAGAGTTGCTGCATCATGAGGAGAAACTTAATCAACTTTTTGAAACGGCTAAGGCAAATTTGAACTCATTGGTGCCTTCTTGTAAATTCGGCATTAAGTACAATACAGTTACATGTTTATTTCCTTGTAAAAAGTGTTATTGTCTTCATTGCATCGCTGTAAAAGCCTGTGTCTCCTTTGGAGAAAGAGGACAACAGAGAAAGTCGTCGCGCTCCGTTAAAAAAAAACACTCAATTTTGAAACTTGAAACACTGTCAACCACACATTCTTAACTATTTGGGCGTAGTTGTTGATTTGGCAAATGTTATGCATGAAGAAATATTTTCTGTGGGTAAAAAAACGTATCCGTTTGTTCTAATGATGCAGATATAGTCCTGTATTTGCAGATAGATTGGGGTGCTACGTGTTTAAGATCAGCCAATAAATGCGCCTGTATCTATTTCTGTTCTAATGTTGGCTGAGGTTACTTATCTTACAAACCCCCACAAAGCTCATATTATAATTCAAACCCTGCTTGTTATCATCCGCATTTATGTGTTGGGATGCGTAAACGCCTAAATAAGTTAAAAGTGGGATATGTAATGATGTATTTTATGTCTGAGAGCAAAACATCTTGCTTGTATTAACCGCAGACCTTATTTCAGGGATCTAACCGAAAAACCCATTAAAAAATTCATTGACTTTGAAACTGCCACCTTCATGCACACTGAAACTGATCCATCATGTTATTAAAATTCATGTCTCTTTTTAGATTAACAGACGCTAGTAGCTACATTACTGTTTATGTGCTCTCACAGCTCACAAGGGTTTCTTTCTTTGGGATATTGAGCATTTTCCACTCATCACTTTTACAGTTTGAGCACTTTCTAGGCACAAAAACAACTATTCATGTTAATCTCCCTATGAACTCTTTCTGGTTTGTTTTCTACCCCTCTGGGCATGCATATCTAACTTTAGCGTTGCTTGGAAACACATCTTTTGATAACCCCAACTTTAATCCACAAGGGTGATCTGGATGAAAGACATGAGACAGGAATTTATGATTCACAGTGCTTGATATACTGCAGAAAATGGAAAACCGAGATAATGGAGTAGTTTGACAGATCTTGGAAGTGTACAATATGTCTATTTCACCTTTATTCAAAACTGTTAACCTGCAAGGGATGTTTTAAAAATAACAGTTTCAGAAAGAGGCCTGACGCATAAGCTCAAAGTCAGATGTTGAACAGCAGTTCGAAGGTGGGAGGACAAAACCTTGTAAAGAACACCAAAAAAATGATTTTCCACTGGCTGCGCCACATCTCCAGAGAAGAGAAGAAGTGTACTTTCTCCAGGTTGAATTTCATGAAACAATAAGAGGTGATGCTGCAGTGTTTTGATAAGTTCATACCTGGTCCCAGTGGGGCAAAGGCCCCAGGTTCATGTCAGCATGAGAATGTAACATGTACTACAATGTCACCTTTACCTCAACTCCTGCTGAAATGCAACAATGCGACCTGATAAGGACGTTTAAAGGGAGTCTGGTTGCTACAGATCAGGTTCTGCTAAATCCATTGCTGTCTGATGTAGTAAAACCAACAAATGTCAGAAATTGTAAAGGAAGTAAAACAGCCCAGGAAATTCTTCCAAAGGTCAGACAGATGTCAATTTATTAACATTTGTCTGTGCAAATAAACCAACACCAACACATGGGAGATGTGCAATGTGGGTCTTGTTACAAAAGACATTGATGGATCGCATCTGCGTCATTTCGACTTGAACAGTCAGGTGTTCACCGTGATAAGAGAGCCATGCAACACTCATATTTCTGAAACTTGCTCAGTTTCCAGGCAACACAATAAAAACAGAATTGCAGCATCACATCCAACTGGAAGGCTTGAAAACTTTGGCGAGGTTTGCTTCATACATCTCCTTGTCAGCGTTTTATTGACAAGCAGCGTTCGTTGGGAATGCTGCTAATGGCAGACCGACTACAATTTTGAATAAATCACACAGATGAGGAGAACTTACAGAGATCATTTGTCTTCTGAGCACACTTGTAAAAGTAAGTTATCTCTGTGCAGCTCTGTGACACGACGTCATGATGCTTGTGTGAACATTTTGCCAACACAGAGACTGGAAAATGTTACTTTTCTGGTGTGCGTATCATGATGGACTGTGAGGACAAAAAGCACACTGAGGAAATAGAATTAGTCACAGTTTTCCTTTTTCTTACCACGAATCACAAAAATTTCTCTGACGCTAACTTTCAATTCTTAGTGCAGGTTTCACTGGATTCAATTTCACTAGATGCCAAAACGTGTCTGCAGTGTTTTATCTCTTAACATTGTGTAATGTCTGCAATGAATAAGACTTTTTTTTTCTCACTTTACGAAAGGGAACACCGATTTTGAGAGTTTATTCAAGAAAAGGTATTGCTAGTTCCCCTACAATTCTTTAATTCATAG
Organism: Sparus aurata; assembly: GCF_900880675.1. Lineage (NCBI taxonomy): Eukaryota > Metazoa > Chordata > Actinopteri > Spariformes > Sparidae > Sparus > Sparus aurata. Next base: position 9,287,526 of record NC_044190.1, on the reverse strand, counting down.
ATAAATTAAGAATATTACCGTGCAATTATTAAAAATGAGCAAATCACCAACTACTTCAAGCTTATAAGAGTCAAAGGATAAAGACTGCAGTGTGTAATAAGGACTGCTGGTGTTGAGAGTACGTCCTCGGTTTCAATCGAGGGAAGGTCATGCTGAGAGATTGCAGCTTCATTCCTTCGGGCAGGACCCTGTTTGATGATCTACACTCGCTCCAAAACCAGCAATAGGTCATCCTCTGACATACTTGTGTGGGTCAGTTCTCTAAACTGATGAAGGAGCTTTGATGCCTCTCCAGCATGTGACTTGTTTCTAACAAGAAAGAGAGGAGAGGAGTCTGAGTGCCAGCACGGATATCTAGCAATTGGATCCATAAACTGGGCCTCTCCACCCAGATACAGCAACATGTTTCTCATGCAAGGAATTTGTTACTCCTTCCTCCGGCCGCCATTCAGGGTCACACTGCTGCACATGTTCAGATGCTGAGCTTGCATCGACTTGTCTGAAAGGGGAGACTTAAGAGTCAAAGCTAATGTCTTGACCATACCCAATGAAGATAGTATCATAAAAGACTGCACTCTGAGCTAATGTAGGGCAATAACAATAATGGAGTCAACACACGTTCCTCCTGATGTCATTTGAGTCCAGTGAATGTGTGTTGGTGCTTTTAACTAGGGATAGTTGTGCTTGAGCACATCTGTGGTGGACAAGTTAATGTTGAACAGCTAAAAAGATGTGATCTTATCTTCCTCAAAGGCTCTTTCCTGTGATACAGATCTGACAAACTGGTCTGAAACATATTTGTCTTTAAAAGGCATAGACAATACATTAGCACATTTTCTAATCATGAGTTTTAACATCATACCTGTGTGTATGATGGCAAATGATCACCTGTTGAGTGGAAATTCGTATTATATTCAAAAGTCATATTGCATTCGAGGAAAATCGATTTTCTCGGGCTGAGAAAATGTATTTAAAAATCTGTGACTTCACCACAATGTGCATACATATATGGACCAACTGGGGACTGTACCCTACTGCACATATTCAATGTGAAAATCGATGTGCAGTTGCCAGGTAAATGTCAACTTTTGTCCCCCTTCCTATTTTCATGCTTCTGGTCAGTCCCATGTAACCTGGAATCCCAAAAGCAATTCATTCACATCCCAAAGAAAATTGATAGGGCTGAAGTTTCCGCCACACATCTGAGTAAGTCTTCATGGTAAGATTGTATAAAGAAAGACGGCAATAGATTTTTGGAAATGCTCTAGAAAATGGCTTCATTTCAACTGTCACATCTGAATTAAAGTCCAAATCAGAACAAGCTTATCTGGAAACATTTCAGGTCAGTGTTTCAGTAACTGGCTTGTGAGAGTGTCCCCCTCAGATCAGTTTATTTTACATAGCATCAGTCCGACACAAAGTTATTGAAAGTGTCTTTAGTATAAACAGTGCATGTCTGAACAAAAACTCAGAATTTAGTTGTTACATTGTCTGATTGGTTGTAATGAGTTGATTGGCTTGTATATAAACATAATCATTCAATGATAGATGTCGAGCAGTGATGATGTCTCTACATTCACAGCAGCTGAACACGATGAGCAACAAAGCTGTGACCGTTTGATGCCAAGCTAACTCCCCTCTAACTCCTTTGGGAAGTTAAGGATAAAAGTATTTGCTTTTATGTGTTTCACAATTGGCAGCTTTATCCATGAATGACAAAAAGTTGGTAACGCAGCAGAATGTGGCCCCGGCCCTCAATGAAAAACACATTTCTTGAAGCCTGATTATATGCAGATAGACAAACACCAAATAAAAACCACAACCAAAGTAAACCGAGAAAGGAGACTCTCCTTCGTGGGAACAGGAGAAACCATGGCCTGTGTGGTCGTAATAACGAAGCAGCGACTGCCATTTCAACAGCTGCCCTTTGCTGCGGTTCTTTAATAATGTTGCTTTATATATTTTATGAATTTATTTGATTCTACAGGGAACGGAGCCAAAGGAGGCTGTGCAATTTAATTTGATGTGCTAGACCCAGTTACTTTGTGCATGCATGTATACAGTAAGTGTGTAAGTGAGTGCATGTGTATTTCTAGCATGATTCATTTGTGGTGAATAAAACCAGCTGTTTCTATTGAAAGGTGGCCAAGAACCCCATGCACCGGGGGAATAGACGGTGTGTGAGACCACTGAGTACAGAGTTACCTAACATCGCCTGACCGTCCACTGACCACTGCGCCTTGCTTTCCGCTGAGGTGACTATTGGTCAAATCTGCTCGCACAACAATGGAATTACCCTTTATTTTGTCTTTAAACTGCCGACAGAAGCTCGTGTAGTGCAACTGTCAACAGAGTCACCCTGAACAAAAACTCTCTACAACATTTAAACGACATCCAGGGACAAGAAATCCCTCAAAGTGTCTTTAGATAGAAGTTTCAGTTCTTTGTATGATGCTCAATGTGACTTATCCTACTTAATTTTTTAAAAACTCTATAAGACATTATTACTGTATAGTATACAATACTGGATGCACTTCATATTATTTAAAAGTATTTGCCATATGCCATGAAAATATATTACAGTATTCAATTTTTTTCCCCCTTTTTTGCTATCAGGTTCTGTAAGCTGAGAATGTTGATTGAAAACATATCATGCTAATTTTAAAGTCTAACATTTTATTTTGTTTTACTAATAGAATAGGTTTAAATGCTTCAATGGCCAAGAACCCTTCAGTTTCTTCACACTGTCCGGCGCCGCAGCACTGTATTCCACCTCTGCCTGAAACACTGTTTAAGCTCCTGTCTCTTTAAGGCCCCCTCGCCTGAATATCCAGTCTCCTCTGATTGGTCAGCTCACACATGCCTGAGCCAGCACTGCACTGCTAGGCAGAAAATATGTAAATTTGCGATATGGTCATGTAGTGTGACAAAGTCAACCTATAATGGGTCTCTCTTAATGTAATTTTATATTTCACAACAGTGCATCAGGTAGAGGAATAAAGATGAGAAGGAAGAAAACAAAGAAGAAGAAGATAGCATTCAGCTGTACTGAAAAAGACCTGTGAAAGAAATGAAGAATATTCTTGCAGGATAAAGAAAATGAAACTAAAGAGTACAGTGAACAGAACTTGCGTGAGCTCATTAATGTCTTTGATTCTAGATGTCATAAAGTCTGTTTTGCTATTCATCATAATAATGTGAAAACTCTGCCTACAGTGCTGGGTTAATCAGATAGCAGTTTGTGCTGTCCAACTTTAAAAGCCTTTCAGCAATTTACAGCTCAACTAATCAGGCAGTGATTGCTAGTTTGAGTAAGAAAACACAAATAATGAGTGGAAAAAATATTATGCACAGAAACCTGACCTCTGCATGGAGGCTATTAATTTAATCCCTTTCTTCTTTCTTCTGTTTTGAAGGCCTCCTCCCTTGAACTTCAGCTTGTTTTTCAAAACAAAGTTGACAGATTTCTGGGTTGAGAAGTTTCATCTTGTTGTTGTTTTTTTGCAAGTGTTTGCGTTTTGATTCAATCAAAAGTGGCGAAACAGGAAATGCAGTCATGGAAACATCCCACATACCGAATACAGCTGTCGACAGTTCAATAAGAGACGCATTCTAATCACAGAGAAAATGTATACTTGTATGTGTTTACTGACATAGCCTGTATATAAATTGTCATGTTTTTATTTAATCTAATGTGCATGAAAAACAAGAGATCATGGGACTCTAACACACAGAGAATCCTCTGCCACTGGATTAGCTATGACTTTGAAAACACATGCACATGAACACACCTTTCAGCTCTTCCTAGTTCCGGCGTTATCTCGTGCATCACATCTGATGCAACGTATGTGTTATCGTCATGACAACAACTCAATCTTTCGAGTAACGATCGGGGATAAATTGTTATAAGCTTGCTCGTGTGTGGTGCAGCTGGGACCTCAGAGATTAACTGCACTGTGGCTCTGGTGCTGAATGAAACTGTTGACAGCTGCTTGAACAAAACACAACAAATACAAAGACTTTTGTGTCATAATAACGCTGATGACACTCACGCTTACATGTAAGTATTTTACACTAGGTATTGTCTCAAATAATTGTGTTTATCTCTGTGTTAGAATTCTGACAGTTGGTTCCAGCTTCTAAGGTTTGTCAGCCAATAGTATGACACCGTTGGTATTATGGGATATCTGTGTTTTGTCAGTGATCATCTTGGTAGTTGCCAGTTTGTGGAAAAAAATAAAATAATGGCTTATTCTTACAGTGTACTGAACTAACGTTAGCTAGTGTAATCAGTGGACGGACATTATTGTTAGTTAGTATTAATGATTTTAGCATTAGCTAGCGTTAGCGACATTGGTGTTAGTGACTTCATCTACAATAAACTGGGAACATCTAGAGGAGGCAGATGATTCACACAACAGCAGTGTTGTATGTGAAGGGGGGAGATGGAATAACACGTTTGGCGGCTGAATGTTATCAATAGCACATTTGACTCTCTGTCACTGAACCGTAATGGATTCAATGCTAAATTTAAAGTTCATGTGTTCAGTTATAATTTACAAGCAAACTCCTGCCTGACTGACAGACTGAAGTCCAAACTAAAGCTGCATCACAACTATTGTCAAATCTTTGACCTAATTTCCATTCTGTCATAGAACTGATGTCAAATGTATTCCCTTTAAAAGTCACTAAGTGGTTTGTGACCAAAATACAACTTGGATGTATTTGATGGATCCGGTCCTCCCAGAAAATCCAAACATGGTGAAATCTCTTTTTAGCTCGTCAGCGGGACATATTTGGCCCATATCAGGGACACGCTGCAAAATGAATAGATAAAATGAAATAAAACAATATTGAAACCTGTGTGCAGTTTAATTATATTGTGTCTTTCAGTCTCCTTCTTAAGATGCATTGATTAAAGCACTTTGTATTAAATGTGCTTAACTGAATGTGCCTTTATTTAGAGGTAAAACTGTTTTCTATGGAGTCCTTTTGTGCTTATGTAATTAATTCTATTTTTTATGATCATCATTTATTTTTATTACAGCTTGAACATGTAATTCTAAGTAACCCCATTTTCACGTCACAGCGTCCAGTAGCGCCCCCTACTGCCTGAAGTTTCACTTAGCCGACAGGGATGTTGTGAAACTTAATTATGAAACGTGTTATTTTTTTGATTATTAGGTACTATTGAACTATTATTATTATTATGAATATTATTATTATTACTATTCTTACTATTATCGTTGTAGTGGTTGTTTGTGTAGTAGTAGACGTTGTTGTTGTTGCTGTTGTTGTTGTTGTTGTTGTTGTCATGTCATCGCCGCCTTGGGCTGTGGGTGTGAACCTTGCTACTCGTCTCTTAAGGCAGGAATGTAAATCCAGAGGGATTAGTGAGAACACACTGGGCTGTAAACCCTTCAGTAGCTCTCCAAGGGGTCTCTGCCTCAGTGCGTAAAGTTGGGACGGGGCTCCGGACGCACAGCGCACCACTTTTCATCCCACAGGCTCCATGTGCGGCACCTCTGCGGGATACTTGACAAGGATTTCTGATATTTTGATACGACTGCCCGCGCGGCTAACTGACAGATGAAACCATCGGCGTCTTGCTGATGTGAAGGCGTTTTCACTTGAACGGATCATCTGTCCCGGAGCGCAGAGGGGACATGGGTCAACTTTATGGTGCGACTCTTTTACCATTTGGCGCTATCTGTGTTGTCTTGCTGTGGGAATCTGGTGCCAGCTCTATCAGATCGACGCTCGCCGTGGACACCTCGAGGTGAGTCTCATGGTCTCGATCAGAGGATCCTGATCTTTTGTGAATGAACCGCAGTGTGCTGATGACGCTATACGCCAGCCTCATCCATAATGAGTTTAATGAGGGATGAAGCGATCCCAAATGTCGTTTTTCCATCATGACGCAGGACTCCGTGTAAAGCCTAAACAACATTCATTTATACGCTTTCCAACCTGAACCACATCCCGTGAGTAACAGCTTACTGGTGATCATTCAAGGTTAATGCGACTCTGAGCTCTGTGAACATCTTGGCAGCATCCACTCACCTCACAAAACTATCTAATTTCGGCATTTAAACACATAACAAAACTTCTCTGTCAGATGAGCGCGCAGTGCCAAAAGCCCTAATGCGGTTTAGTCTACGTTTTATTGGTTTCTGCTCTTTACGTGTGAGCAGGCTGTCAAACAGGAGACCCCTGGATGAACCGCCGCAGCGCGTCTAATCTAATGTGATTTTCAAGGAAATGCAAAAGGCGAAGGGAAACTCCAAATGGTTAAGATCGGTCGCGGTGGTGGGAGCCAAATGTTACTAGTGCTCAGACATAACATGACAGATGCTATTAAGGTGACCGGAGACAGTAGGTCAGGAGGTGAGGAGGGGATGTGAACAGAGCACATGTAGCGGGCAGGTTAAACCCCACACACAGTAAACCCACTGACGTTGTTTTGATGTACATTATCTACACTTAAATCATAAGGAAACACATCCCCTCAGATTTACTCTTTGAAGATTCAATGTAATCTCACCAGATTCTGTTTAAATGGGATATAAATGTCTACACTCATATTTACTGGACCTCCTGCAGTGACTACACTGTAGTACCGACATTGTCACTGGCAGTAAAATATATTAATGAAATCAGAAACCTTTTACAGTATATATTCTGTTATTTTATTCTGGGGTTATGTGTTGAAATTCAAAATGCATATTTTAAAGGAAAAGTTCACCCAAAAATGTAAACTCAGTGATCATCTACTCCCCCACATGCTGATGGAAAGTTGGGTGAGGTTTTATTTTTATTTCTTAAGCTTCACAGCAAAAAAAGTTCCACCATTCTCCTAAACAACAGAAGCAGAGGGGGACTAGTTTTAAAACACAAGGTTAAAAGCAATCATTAAATGCCTGTATGCTGCTCGTCTGACATAATCCGTCTAGACAGACCTGCATATATGTCAGCAGATAAATAACACAGTCAAGAAATGACGAAGGAATGTTTTACGTCATTCAGTAACACTAACCCCATTCATACTGCCCTTTGAGTGCAGGGATCCTGCGCCAATTGTCCGCATCCTCCTCTGTGTGAAAGTGTCAGATGCAGCAAGGGGTGAAAGTTTGCTGCACGTTTGATGCGCCTCAGAAAGTAGTATGAGAGGGGCAGCATTGGAGAACCGAACCTGTGTGAATGGATGAACCGGCCGTGCAAAATAAGTAAGGGATAATGCCCGCTGCGCGTCGGACGGTTCTTAGGCCTCCGCGTCGTCCATTAACTTCTGTTTATGGACACCTCATCGGGCATTATCCTGCTTATACCATGGTCACTTGCCAAAGAAAAGATTCGGACCATTTATTTACATTTTCATGCGTTTTACAATCAAAATATAAAGTTTTTCACAAGCCATAACTACGTTTCCCTGGTAACGCCTGAGGGTTTGACTAATACCTGGAACAGTCATTAATCTCCCGTAAGATTCTTATGCAACGGAAGCGTTGTTCACTCCTCCAGTAAATAGGATGGATCATAGATACGACTTAGCAACGGGAGATATTCTAGTCCGCTCAGCGATGAGCCAGAAAGCTAACGCTATGCTAGCAAGATTCAAAGTCAATAACATTGCATACGGTTGACAAACAGTAAATATAATTTGACAGTATGCTAGCTAACACGATTAGTTAACTAACCAGTCATGTCATTGTCCCCAAATCAACAGCAAGATTTTCACGAACAAATGACCGGCCGTGTGTAACGTTACTGTGGCCGCAGCCTGTAGTAGAGAGTTGAACAGCGTATTCGCGTATCAGTAAGTTTAGAGGGGAAGTGAACTTTCTGCAGCTTGTGTGTTACAGTCGCCACCCTGTGGTGTTCAGAGGATAAGACACTGAAGGACTGACGGACTGAACTCAGTGCTGGAAATAACATATTAAGATTTGATACGCCAGCTAGCGCATTAATTTACAGCGGTGAACAGTCAATTTGACTGGAACTACTTAGTAGGTGTCCATATATCAGGGGTTAATGGACACCCTGCAGCCAATCAGAATGGAGTATTCCCCCAGACCATGGTATAAAATGAAATAAAAATGTCCCACAAAGCAACGTTACAGGACAAAACAACAGTAATGTGGTAACTGTAACTGTCTTTGGCAACTTAGATGAGGAAAAATACTGCAGTTATACGTGGAGAAGTGTCTGTCATCCTGTCTGTCATCCCGACTCTTCGTCACATTACCGCATAAAAAACAGCGTTTGTCCCCGGCATAAAACGTAAACTCACCCACTCTTTGTCTTCTTCTACTATTGTGTTGTTGTAGTTATGTTAGCCCTCCCGACCGAGACTTTAGCGAACTTTCCCCAGAAAACAGCCCCGGTCATTGTGTGTGACAGAGTCAGAAAACATCCAGTTGACTTATGGCGATTATGCTATTATATAATCAAGAGCGAAAAACGTAACTTTGTCAGCTTCCAGGATGTTTTTTGGGTCAGGATCTCAATCACAACACATTATAACAGCATCCATTTGATTGTAAACAGTCAGCAGGTACATGTTTAGTTTAACAGGAGGACACCTGGGGACACACCTTGAAAAAACACACAGACGTCATCATCATGACGTGCACCATCATGCCTCTTTAGGATCTGCAGCGCTGGCGTGCTGTATGAACTGGCACACTGGTTCGTCTTCACGCCGGAGCTGCTTGGTTCAGCGTGAACAAACAAAGGCGGACAGAGATCATATTCTATCAAATTGTCAACTGTTATTGGTCCTGCTCACTATATTTTGGTCACTGATGTGCTTCCTTTAAAAGAATATAGAGAATTTCTGCCATTTATATATTTATTTGACTTTTGTAATCTTTCAAATATGAATATCAGCCTCAGAACTCCAGCATCGCCCAGTTTCTAGTATAATTCCATCAGCACGTCATCTGAATGGGCCATGAAAGGCTTTGAAATGAAATATATGCATCAGACATGAACCTTACTTCCTATATTACAGGCCGATGACGCTTTTATTATGCGCACATGAAGCTTACCATTAACTATGTAATTTAGTTTTCTTTTTTTGTTGTACAGTAAATGTGTACATCAAAAGCATTGTCTTTCTGCATCTGTCAGTGTGCCAGTGTTATTAAAAGCCGGCGTGATAATATGTCCTTATATGTCTCTCTCCCTCTGTTTCATCAGTGTGTAAATAACAGCTGGACAACAGTGAGAGAAGTTTCAGTCAATCACTGTTTCTGTGTGACTTTCTTTTCTCAGAACCGAGTGTCCAGATAATAAGATCTTGACCGTGGAGTATCCCTGTGTCAGAGCGGGGGGGAAGAACAGCACTTGCTTCAGGTAAGTGTCCCAGACATGTCCACTGGGTTACTCTACATTATACATTTAGATCCTGGGGTTCAGTCCTTCCCAGAACAGTGTTTTGCTCAAGGACACTCTGACAGAACAAGCGGCTGCTGATGCGGTTTGGGAGGACAGAATCTTGCTGTGGCTGTGGAGCGGTTTCTGTAACCACTAAACTACCCTGCCGTGTCATTTCCAGAACTCCACACAGTACATCCCCCTTTTTTGGAAACTTTATATCCACTTGGGACAGAAAAATAATCATTTCCTGAAGATCATCACTCAGAGACTGAATGATGATCTCCACTGTGGACGCAGTTTGTAAGTGTCGCCATTTGTCAACCGACAGCAGCTACCCTTTAAGGAGTCAAGATGAGACATTTATACTTACCTTCTGCACTGAGCTGGACTCAACCAGCCTGGCTCGGTGACAGCAGAACAGAATTTGAACTTTAACTTTCTCTCTCTCTCTTCCAGAGCTAAAAAAATAGGGAAGGCATCCTCCTCAGGGAGGCCCACATCATAACCTAAAATGTAGAAGTAGCCTGACAGGAGAGGATGGGATTAGTTATTTTTATTGCACTACATCCATTTGGAGGGAGCCAGGGACAACAGACTCCTTATAATGGTTACAAACACCAAATGTAGTTGAACTATTGAATCTTCAGTGAAAAGTGAAAGATTTTTTGTCATTCAAAGGAGGACATATGCAACAAAGATGAAACTAGAGGGGGATAGGGGTCAATTTTTGAAAGGTATGAAATATTTCTTGATGAAATTGGCCCCCTTTGCTCTTCTTTCTCTATTACATACAGTCTCCAGAGGTCTAACTCCTAAAAAATATTCTTTGATATCGTATCGTATGAACATCTTGAACCATAGGTTGAAGGAAACAAATGAATGCGCTGCCGACATTACGGCAGGTTGTAAGACTTTTAGCTCATGATACATCATACACAATGGGAGAAAATCAATGTAAATCCCTCATTTTGACGTTTAGATAACTTTCCTCCGAAGCCAAACTTTGGCTCGGATTTGGTTGCTGGCGTAAGAAGATCCTTTAATAAATGAGGCACCAGGTCTGGTGTGAGGCCAGACCATCTGATCTGTTTACTGTCAAGGTTAGACTGTAACAGGCTCTGCGTCGTGTTTGATTTCGGGCTCTACATGTGATGTGTGTTGCTGGAGGAGGTGGATTAGATGAGGTTGTATTTTCCGAGCCATGTTTCTCAGGGCGGTTCGGCACAGACCTGGATCAAATCGATTTTGCACAAAACTTCAAGGGCAACCAGATTGATCCATTGTTTCTGTGCATAAATATTGCTTTCAATCCAGGTTGAATGAGAGCGGTATGTGCTCCAGACGGGCCTGTTGAAGCCGCTACCACATATTTCCATCTTTTTAAAAGGACTGACGTTTGAATTGTAGCTCTTGCTGCAGATCTGAGGCCAGTTTCACTAAAGAGGTTTACTGACACTAACCAGATGTTTTTTGTTACAAGGATCCATCAGAGAAGTCGACCTTGGAAACAGTTTGGAAAAGGCCAAGCACCTTTAAAACGTATGTGGCAGGTGCTAACTGATGTTATAGCAGATACACCAGGCACTTAAGGAGCAGCCATTGCTTTTTTGGAACAAGCAGTTGCTTCTCGCTGTCGTCACACTGAAACCACACCTGAAGCTGCCAGAATTTCCCTATAGGGTCCTTCAAAAATAACTTCGGTTCAGTCCCAAGACCCGAACTTGAAGGCTGCTCAGATGGATTCTTGTATAATCTTGCAAAACAGCTGCCTCACAAAGTAATACTGAGACTGTCTGTATACCCCTGTCCCTGTAGTTCCTGTTTCAAACTTTGCACTGTGTGGCATATAAGAAGTTTACAATGATAACTTCATTGGAATTCAGTAGAGCGCATACCTCCACCAAGGCCAAACAACCCCCTCTAATTCACTTAAGTCTCTTCTAATATCAATTAAAAAATATGTTTAAATCCACTTGATGTTTATTTGGATCCACATCAAATTGTACTCTCATAGATATCAGCCATCGAAATATGCCAAGTATATTTTTAAATATATGTATTTTTTAATTAAGATCCCTGCATTATCCCTGTCTGTTAAAGATGGAGAGAACAAGTCATGGATCTGTCCTTTTATCTGGATCAGCATCAAAAGTTAATGGGGTCTGTTCTGGGCTGAGGACCATGCAAGTTTTGTCACTGTTTAGTAGCTTTTGTAGAATTGGTTTGGTGTTGGAGAGGCCTTTTGTTTTTACTACATGTGGAGAAATCACAAGCTTGACAGACCTGCCGTGCCCAGTTATGTTTGCCAAACTTTGATTGAACAATTGAGGTTTTTAAACTGTGTTTGACCCGGACCTGGTCAGTCTAACAGTCTAATCTGCACCCACACAGCTCTGTCGTGTCCAGACAGGCTGGACCTCTTCCAGTAAATTATGGTTTTCTTCTCTTATTTCTTCATCTGGCTCTACTCTCATATTCAAATAATCTGGGAAAAAAGTTATATTTGTGGAGTTTCGATTGGAGATGACATGTTAAGAATTTGGAACAATTCACACCTTCCCAAAGAAAGTGGTCTTAGTTGCTATCATAACAGTGAAGCAAATTATGGTACTTACGATACTTAAATTATAGAAGCACTCAACACAAGGTAGGAGGTTTTATGTAAAGGATCATTTGATGTTTGAGAAGAGCGTAACAGTGATATTTAAGAAATATTGAACAGTTTCTTTGATGATGTGTTTGTGACTGTAGAAAGTTGTCCAGCCTGTTGTCACGGCTCTTGGACATTTTCCACTTCTTGCACTTGGCTGCTGATCGTTTCAGCATCTCCGTCATCTTCTTCTTCTGCTCTCAGTCTGTGTGGTTGTTTGCTAAATGTATAAAATGTAAAGAAACGTCTCCGTCTCGGAGGGTTTTGCGGTGTTGTGTAGAAGTAAACCCTCGCTGCTTGTACCATCTAAACAAAGGCCTTGTCGGCCGCAGGTCTCCTCCTCCTCCACTGTGGTTTTCACAGCGATGAGGGTGAGTCAGTTCAATTTCTACATTTCTATTGTCCTGGCCGTTACGTCTTCTTATTTTACCTTCGCTGGAGGTCTGATTCCAGCCCTGCCAAGCCAAATATACATGGTTTGTACCCAGAATCAGTGTGTGAGCTTGCATGTTTATGTATGAGTCTGTATGAATTGTCTCTGTGTCGTCTGTGCTGGCTGTTACAGCAGGTTTATGATCTAGAGAGTTAACTTTCTGCTTCTTTCTGAGCCCGCTCGCTCTAAACACTCTCAGCTGTGGACTCTGACAGCACTGATGGGCTCCACTGGACTACAAAACATCCCTTCACTTGATTGGCATGTTGTTCTGGTTTAAATGAGCGAGGCTCATTACTGCAGTAGATAACACCCATAATATGATGCTGCAGTATGTGAGCTCTGGCTCCTACACAGATTTAGTAAGAGACGATGATAGATGTCATGGAGTCATGATTGGTTTTATTGCTTCCATACTTCAGCTACTTTAGTTGCTACGATGATCCATCTCTCCCTGTGGGATCATTATAGTTTTGTATTCCATATCCTATAAGTTCATAAGCACTGATTATCTTTTGCTGTATCATCCCACAGAGGACAGAGTATAATTTCTGTGACGCTTGCTGATTCCTCTCCAGAGAACACACTCGTGTGTTACACTGTAGGAGACACAAAAATGAGAAACGACAGAAGCTAAGTATTATTTAGTTTACAAGGTCAATAGGCTTACATGTGTTTTGTGAGGAGTATCCTGCCTGATCATGTCAGTTAATGTACAGTGGTTCATTCTCAGAGTTAGACGGGGGGGGGTAGGATTAGGCAACTCAACAGCTAATCTCGGCAGAAAACTCTAAATGTATTCATGTAAGTAAGTGCAATAATCAGTGTAATCAGTAAACTTGTTTAGCAAGTACATTTAAATACAGCAGCAACAGACTCAGGCTGGTGAGGATCACAGAGCAGCAGGAGCGTATGTGTAACATTAACAACGGAGCCGGCTGAGCTGCGTCGAAGTGTTACCTTCCACAAAAAGAAACAAAACCATTTCCCAAACTCTCCGCTTCAAATGAGGCTTGATGTTCACGCAGTTTCTCTTGACTGTCCCACATACTAGATACTCCAACGTGTGCTACAATAGACATAGAAATAGAAAATGACAAAACTTACAGGTTCCAAGTCTGTACTCGGTTTTGATCCACACTGGAAGTCCAGACAGCAGGATGGCGTGCATGATTCAGTTAGAAGCAAATGAAATTACATTTAAAAAAACGTTCCTTGTTGATAGGAATACTCTCCGTGGAGGTTCTGTGGGGAAAAATCCTCCAATGTTTCATGTTCCATCTGTAATGGTCTGTCCTGTCTCATCTAAGCTAATAGAGTAATGACATGCCAATCACGCATCAGAGGAGTGTCCAGGTGGAGTGAGGGAGTTTGCATGGACTCCCCGTGGGTTTCCTCTGGGTGCTCTGGTTTCCCACAATATGAAACATGTACATATTCAATTCCTGTATCAGTGCCCCTCACGAGGTAGCTCTCAGTATGATTGTATGTGACCATTAAGAACTCGTCTTCCACGTGCAGACAGACTGAATCAGGATCATGTATCCATGTTGTTCTCTCTTCTCCCGTTTGACTTTCCTTTTCTTGCTTTTCCACAAAACACATAGCACAACAAAAATGTAGAGCATGTGGTGGGATGAAAACCGTCCAACTGGGGCTGTTTTCAGCAAATAAAATTTAAAAAAAGGTTAGAAAAAAGACGGAATGCTTACAATCAGTGTTTCTGGACTTTCCTTCCAGAAATATCTCAAGGCTGACTCACACAGGATTCGGTCATTTTGGCTGTATTCTCACCTCTGAAGCCTCTTTGCGGGGGTTTCTGATATCATTAAGCTGTTGGCCGCCTCCATACATTTTTGCTTTCAAATTCACCATTCATCTGTTACAGATGAGGTATTCACTCGCTCACTTTCCGGGTAAACAAATACAGCTGTGCTTGACCTCACTACATCTTTACCAGCATCACGGCTCTTCACTGCTGACAGTTTGATCTTCTGAGTCCACTGTATGTAAGAACATACTGGACAAAAGAACTCCACTGGCCAAAGACAATGCAAATCTTAATAATGTGAGGTTTCGTTTAAGTCAACCTTAGATTTCAACCACAACCTCTTCCTGTCATGACTCATGCAGGGGTTACTTCTGTGAGCATGTGATCGCGTGCTGACTGTTGGTCAGACAGCAGGAACACGTCTTTAAAGCCGTCATATATCTCATATCTCATGTGGATTATGTCCATATCAGATATACTGTAGCTGCGTTCCTTTTCCTCTTTGTGTTGCCAAAATACCGTTTGACATGTGTACTCTTTTCATTTCCACCCTTTAAAACGATTCACATGTAAGCTGAAAATCCATTATATAAACTATTGTTCTGTCCAAGTTTCTTCCCCCTGTGTTTCCTGGTTGAATGTGGATAAAGGTTTCTTTCCATCCACGTTGCGGTGTGGTTTAAAAACTCTTTCATTCCCTCCAGGAATTTACACAAAATTAAGTAATCGCTGCTTCTTCATTCTCCAGATTTTTAATTTTGCCCAACTCCTTTGAGTGTTTATGCAATAAACAGTCAAATTGGAAGAATGTTTGCAATTGTTTCCACATTAAGCGATCCAGTTTAGCACCATTGTTACAAGCCAAACCACAATACAACCAGATTAATCCAACTTTCTCTGCAAATAAAGTGGCCTTCTCAGGCAAACCTCTACTCCCTGACTGTGTGTAGCCGCCAACAAGCTCCACCAGTCAGGAGTTCCTATAGTTATGTATGTGTCAGCTTTACTGCATTTTACTACATGATTTTATTATGAATCATAAAAACTACAAAGGAACAAAGACATTCTACAATTTGGTTCCTCATTTATTGACATTCTGCATCATGGGAGAGAGTTTTGTCCAGTAAGTACAATACCTGTCAGTCAGTCTGTCCAAAACCTGTCAGATGACAAAATCATGAATGTGTTATAGACCTCGACATGAGGGTGAAGCTCAGCCTTGCTCCAGTTTTGTCCAGTATAAAATGGTTGACTATTGACTTACAAATGTGTCTTTTTAATTCATATGTCTGTAATTCATGGCACAATTCAAATGGAATCAAAATGGATTTGTCTTTCCCCGTTGATTACTATACAAATTTATTCTGAACTAAGGTTCCATGAGGTCCGCTGGGTTAAGTCAAGGGGCAAACCTGGAAGCTAGAAAACGTTTTGCCGTATGTGCCAGGTGAGCAGTTCTCACTGGGTTGAATAGGTGGCATATTTGCCTTCTGGTGCCTATCTGGTCTATATACTGTAAATCTATAAATCCTTCTGACTTTAGTGACCCCCTGACTTTTTCTATTGCACCACCATGGGATTGAAATGTGTGGTTCGAGTGAATTGTCTCTCATCAGTCTCAGCATTACTTTGTATTTAGGGCCAACCAGCCAATTTTACCATGCCAACATGCTAAACTAAGATGGTTAATGTGGCACGTGGTTGTTTGTTAGCATTGCCATTGTTTGTTTGCCCATGTTAGCTTTTGGCTACTTTGTAAGGCTGTACCATGGATGTATAATGATAACTGAAAACAGTGTTAGAGACAGAGCCCTGTTCATCCTAATGTTCTCAGTGGAGCTTGAAGCCCAAAAAGCTCGACCTCTGCATGTGAAAATACCCACATATCTCCATTCTGTGGTGCTGGCAGAGTGTGGACACTGCAGACTTCTCCCAGCTAACTTCTCACTTGAATAGGGATGAATTAAATTAAAATCGAAACTTTCCAAATTTTACTGGAGCGAATGGATCAAATTCACATTTCTAAACAACAGACGCTTCTTCATAATGGAAGCTAATGGGAAAAAGTCTTTTTGGGCCACAGTGCGTCACATGGTGATGTTATTACTCTTCCAGGTGCCTTGGGCTCTACCAGCATGTCTGTGTGCCTCACACAGCTCTTAGCATCGCTGTAGACTTTTAGTCTTGTTTAGTCATTCAGAGTTCTATAACCAACGAAAGTCTGACTCAGTACAATAATATAACAGAAAGAGGACGCCTTGACTTGACAAAGAACACATGAGCTTCAAATTTGTTTTTGTTTACTTTTTGTCAGTGAACATTTGTCAGTTGACCTCAGTGACTCCATATATCTGCTGGTTTTAGTTGCACAGTCGTGATTTGCTTGTTCTACCAAATGAACCACAGTGAGTGCCCACAGCTCAGGACTTTGTGTTTTATCTCTCTGTGACTCCCTAAAAAGGCTTATTGAAGGTTAGTTATTTGCGTGCTGATCTGTACACATCACTTGTTCCCTCCCTTCACTAAAGAGCCAGAAGTGTTTGCTTCTTATACAGCCAGCCATTCCAGCTCATGTAATCACATTTGGTTTCGGACACGAAGGCCTGTTACAAAGTGGATACCTGTGGTTTTGAAGGTCATGCCACATTGTATGTTTAAAGGATGAAATGTACTTCCTGCCAAACAAAAGTACAGCATGTTTCTTTGTTTTTTCTTTATGTTTTGGTCAGGAACGGGATGAGGTGGAAATTCTGAAGACCTTGTTGACATGTACAAAATCTCTGAAAGTGCCTCATAAGCACCTTAGTCCATGCACAACCCTCCCAAAGTTGCCCTGTGTGTCACCTAGAAACATTTAAAGTGGGCATTAATGAGACCTGACTTTTGGCCTGGACTCCATCTCCGCTCTCCAGCTGCTGTCTTACTTTTTGGACTCTGATCCTCTGTCTTGCTCTGGAGAGACAGAAGCCAGGCCGCTGTCTGGTAGCCTGAGTTTTTTAAAGTTAAGATTGAGGTCAGGTCAAATGAAACAAACAACAAGCTTGGCACATACTAAGTGTTGTTTTGATGAGGATGTAATTACAGAACTTGCGGAACTGTGAGAGTTTTGCGATAGCCAGAGAAGGTCGGCAAGGTTAGTGTTAAGAAATTGACCCTGTGCTTGAGTTTGTCAGAAACTTGTCTGATCATTTTAGGGCAAAGAAAACTAGTGTGACAGGAAACTCTTTACTCTGTCTTGAGTTGCTCTTGATCTGAGCGCAGCCTCTACTTGGGTCCTGGTAAATGTAGGGATGGCAATTCTGGGAAAAGATAGATGATTGTTGAGTCTCCTTCCTAAGTTTTTAAATGCCGTCGCTCTGGGTCAGTATTTAACCTGAAAGTGTGACCCAAAGCACCGTTTGGGACCCTGATGTTCTTGGATGGGTTAGGACGGGGCCTTGGGGAGCATCTCTGGTGTCACGGCCCCTCATGTGTCAAGTTTCATCTGTTAAACCTTTGGGATAACACTGAGATGGGAGACACAGAGTCTGTTACAGGGTGAATGATGTTCTGATGAGTGAACGTCTCACTGACCAATTTGCACATGGACTGATTGACTGGCTGGGATGATTGATTAATATACTGACAGCTGTTGGCTAGGATCATAGCTTGTGTAGTGATGTATGTATGAAGCTGTCTGTGAACTTTGCTCACCTTCAATGCAGGACTTAAGATAAAGTAGCATTACATCATGAGTCCTCTCATCGCCTTTGTTTCCTTTTCGATGTAGGACATCCGACTGCGCTCTCACCTGAACTCTCATCCTACATGGCCTTTGCACACACTTCCAAGGCTACTAACACAAAGCTCCAATGATGCATCACTCAGTACCAAAGAACTTTCCAAAACAGCCGTCTAAAAGCAGGGCCGTCACAGCATAAACAAGAGAGCCACCAGCAGTTCAGAAAAGAGCAACAGCACAGCAGATTAGATATCAAATAAACTGCGGTAATGAGCTATCCAGCTGAGCAAACAGCGACATGACGGTCACTGAGACTAACAAGACACATGCAGAGTAAACGAGGCAGATAAAGATATGAAGCCGCATGAAACACACTGTCCCAGTAAAGGAGGAAAAACATAATGTAGGATGATGCTGGAAGGGATTCTTCACTCTCTCAGTCAACAGTGACACAATGCTCATAAATGGAAGCACTGTGCATGTTGTATGTGTGGCTGCCATATTGTTTCTCATGTTGTGAAGGCTGAAAAAACTGTAGAACAAGGCAGTGCTGCTGAAATATGAACCGCGATCCTGTTCAATGTCTGTTTCACCCAAAATGATTTTAGGATCATAATTTAGTGTACTGTTTAGCTGAAATACCGTTCTGTTTGTTACCAGCTGGCCGTCTTACTGTATCCTCTTTCCAAAACTGACTCCTAGCCAAAACCAAGCACTGCCCAAGTCCCAAGAGTGTTTATTGGTCCAGTGCATTGCGGCTGTTGGTTTTCTATCTTTTGAATGAAAGGGAATCCTACTGTCCTTTTACAGCCCAGTTTCATGTGAGGGCATTGATCCACCGGTGAAATACAAAACAAAGCAAAGCATTTCTTTAAGAAGTCAGGAAACCAATTCCCTCAGAATTACCAAGTAAAGTAGACTAATAAATAGCAAAAGCTATACTTGATTTAATGTTAAAGTAAAGCCACTATCTGTTCAGTTTCTGTTGGGTACTCATGGGTGGTTGTTCGATGTGCAAATCACGATTTGAGAAATATCTTTTGTTACTCTGGTTGACCAAACTGTCTCTTGATATATTTTTTTAAATCCTGTATTTGTTTTTTGTTTTGTTTTTTCCTCACAGTTATAGTGTTTTATTCTGCATTAGAATTGTTAGAGCACTTTCTAATTCTGTCTGGAGAAGTGCTATAAAAATAAATATATTTTCATTTGGAGTACAGAACAAACCTGAGTTATTTTCAATTCAATCTCTCAGCTCGTGGGGCCACAAAGAGACAGCATAGTGAGGACAATAATGCAAAATGATCGTAAAAAATTCCCCAAAATGTGCACAGCAGGGAAAAACCACAGGGAGGTGGCAAAAGGAAAGAAAGTATAGTAACAGAGAGGGGGACCCTGGAGGAGGAGGTGTTTTTTGATCCAAACGAAATAAAGCTGCAGCCTGGCAGGCCGAGCGCTCTCCTCGGTGGGGGATTTGCCTGGAAAACCACGTAAAGGTCTTAAAAGAGAGCAAACAGGGGAAATCAGAGCAGGGAGGAAGACCACTGAGTGTTTTTCTCTCTTTCCTGTAATTGGCTTCCCACCTAGCTGAGGACATGTGGTGTGATGCTGACGGAGGCTCGCTGTCAGTGAATCAGACCTTCAGCAGCTCCGCTCAGCAGACGTCAACATTACATTCACTGTCTTTCACCTCTTGTATTCCCTTTCAAATTCATTCCTTCCATTCAGTCTCTTTAGTTTTTCTCAGTTTTACTCTGTTCCATTTTTGCCTGCATTATTTTTTTCCACTAGTTTTTGTTATCTGTCTCATTCGCTCTGGCTCAGCCTCGCCCTGTGTGTGTGAGGGTCTTCTATTCCTTTCATATCCTCCATCCTCATCTTTAGTTTCCATTTTATATCAGAAACAGCAGGATTTTTTATAAATACTTTGGTATATTTGCATGTACCAGGAGCGTTTCCTGGTCAATTGGTCCCAGATATTCTGAAGCGTACGGAGCACCTGCTTTCCTCATGTGTAACGATGTTGTTTAGTCTAACTAGCTGCCTCGTTTACAGTCTGATACAGCAGGAACAGGGACTTCTCCTCGCCCACAGCGCCTGAACTCACCACGGGGGATCAGATCATAGAGCAACACTGAGACTGAGACATCAGAGAGAGAACTTCACAACACCTGACTTTATTCACAGCCGTCGACTATACTCACAGCAGGAGAAGCACAGGTGTTGCTAATAACATTAACGATGGCTGCGTTCAATTTGTGTTCAGTTCAAGTGACCTGGCATTATGAATGAATAGAGCTTTTCAATAAACAGCCTGCACTAGTTACACCTACAGTATGCGTTTCCTGCTATGAGACAATAAAATGTCTGCCGTGCAAAATGTCTATTTGAGTTAGTATCACTAGTGGGGATGCAAACGGTTAATCATAAACTGGTTCACCACCAATGATGATATTTCTGACCGGTTATGAATGTCGGTCTTTGTTCATTTGCGTGAAACAGACATTTGGCTAACAGCTTTGCTAGCTAGCAATTTGAGGTACAAAAGAAGAGTAGGCTAAAGGAGGCTCAGGACAACAACGTCAAATGTTACTTTTGTCATGCTACTGTTTAGTTTATTGGTAATGCTAGCACTATGCCGTCCCCTTTTAAGAACAGGCAAAGATCATGTTCCTGCTAGTGTAAAAAAAAGGTTCAAATGTGTAATGTGCGCCGGACCGAGGCCGTCACCCAGCTGTGCTGAATGGGACCGATATGCTGCCAGTCAGTGTGGTCGAGGGCGATGGATTCAAAGAGTCATTGGAATTAAACAAGATGTCGGACCGTCATAAACATAATTCAACAAAACCAACATCACAAGGAGTGATTGACTTTGTTACTGGTGTTACTAGTGCTCAATTCTCACCAGTACAATAATGTAAATAACAATTAATTTTATTCTTCATCATCTGCCTCGTTTTTTACAGCAGACATTTTAATTCGTAATAGAAGGGACACCCGCAGGTGTTACTCAGAAAATTATTGATTTTCTGTCAAGCCTATTTTCAAAATCGCTCCCTTGTTCACTCATTAAATACTACCTTTATGATAGACACTATAGTTTTCTCTATACGGAGCAGTAAATGGTCATCATCACAGTTGTATTATTGCACAAGTATAAATATGGAGCATTTCGCTGTATACGGGATTTAGTTAAATACAACTCACACTTACATAGTAAATACAGAGTGAGCAGGAACGCATCCCGAGTGTCCAGTAGCAGCCGGGACTGAGTGACAGTCAGCTGCTATTGCTGCCTTGATGTCAAAACATTTTAATAAATAAGGCCTGTCTTCTGTCTGTTTTCACTCTTGTCTGTGTCCTTTTTTTGCTGGTCCAAACACAGTGCTACGTTAGCAACATTATAATGTTTACATTACAACACAAAGATAACACAAACAGTGTCAGAAGTTAAATCCATCCTAATAAGATCTGAATGCAGATGGAGAGCGAGCTATTACAGCTTAGCAACGTTAGTAACATTAGTCGAGATGAACGAACCTCTGAATAGTTGTCAGTATAGTAAAATTCTGCCTGTCTCGCCCTCAAAGACAAAAAACTTGGGTGCAAGCTTTATTTGGTTCAGTTGAATTTAAGTGCGTCCATACTGGTTAGCTATTTATGTCTGTAAAATGCAAACTGTGACTGAGAGACAAACAGGCAGAATGTTTCACATCATTGCAGTGCTATTCATCTGTATCTGCTGCTAAAGACAGAGGGCTGCTTTCTAGCAGGTGATGAGAAGCAGGTGTGTGCGCACGTCCACATGTTCCCTCTTCTGTGTGTATGTTGGTGTGTGGCTCGTACTACGCGCTGCGGGGCTAAACGTTCAGGGCCAGCTGGGATCTGCAGTCAGAGGTCCTCCTCTTACAAGCCATAAAACAAGCTCTTATATGGCTGCTGTAGCTGAAAAAACATCCTACTGCCTGTGGGACGGCTTTCTCACTTTACATTTCTTTCTCTTTTCCCATTAAAGATGTGCTCTCTGTATATTTCATCACCAGATGCTTGTCTTGCAGTAATCCTTTCAATATAAAAATGGACAAACAATAAACAGTGATATAAGTTGCTAAAGCCTGTTCAATATAACTATATTATATCAGCAGGAAACCTCTGACTGAAGTATCAGATGAAGTGACTTGACTTTGGTGCAGGTAACAACGACCAGATGCCTGCATCAGTGTGTGTGTGTGTATCTTTTTATATGCAGTAGATGTCTGGATGGAATATCACTACATTTGATACTTTGTGTGTCCGTATGCGTGTGTTTGCACAGGTGCACATAAATGAGATCATCCTTTGCTTGTAAATGTGTGCAGGAGAGTGGGTGTGTATGCAGGGTTTGGATTGGTCATCTTACTTTGTAGATGTCTGGTGGCACTGAGTCAGAGAATATTTGACAAACTGTAAACATATGTGGGTGCATATATGGTATACTCATATTGCGTTTGTGTGTGTGTGTGTGTGTGTTCTGGCGATTACATTCCCTCTACCAGTAGTCTACTGTTTATCATCCAGAGGATTTGCTTGAGGTACTGACAGCTCTGTCTGCAGCTCAGTCATCATCATTAACACCAGGCTTTCATTCCCAGGTCATCAATTACACACATTATGTCAGGCTCCATGACGTCTTATACAGACGCACAAGGTACCCTCAAGAGCCTATAAGAAACACGATGTTCTTTCAAATTAATGTAATATAAACCCATCTCTCGCAATATTCAATACTCAGAGCAAGTTGTAGACGTGATATAAACAGTGATAAAGTAGCAGTATGAGGGCAGTCGGAGTGGATGGATGGGTACAACTTGGACTTTTGCCCAGGAGACCACAGTTTATGTCTTCTGCGTGTGAAGTCAGTGTTGATGAAGGGCAGAAACAACGTCCACGCAAGTATGTGGACGAAATGCAGACTCTTCAGGAGACACAAGATCAATTCAAGCCATCTTTGCGCTCTGGACAGTGTCGCCTGAAAATCGTAACACAGCGCAAGCCCAAGCTGCAGTCTGAGCCTCGCAGTCTGCAGGTGTCTTCACATGAAACAACAAGAGAAAGCTGACCCCTTCTGTTTGGGTTAACTTCTACTTAATACAACCACAGCTGAGGAAGCTCTAACTGAACAGGATGTGGACATGGACACTTCGTCACCTCCTCTCTTTTTGCCTCATTTATTTCTTGATATCTTCTTTCTGTGCAGTAGGTGCAGCAGTCATAAAGCATGCGCACTCCAGACTTCCACCGACTGAGCCGGCTAACTTCTGGTCTAGCACCCGGCCAACTTAAATGGGGATAAGATAATTTAATTGTGCGGCTCTTTTTGACTTTTCAAATTTGACTGGACTGAACGGCAAAAAAATATATTTTTGGGTCCCAGTTCATCATATGACGATGTAGAAATGTTTCCGATAGTCTCATACAGACACTAAAGTGTATCTTGTGCATCTGTATGAGAGGCAGAGGGGCGTGACTGAACCGTGGCGTTATTCGATGACCTTAAAACGAGAATGGGTTGTTAGAGTATTTTTTTGCCATAAGCTCATGAGTTGAAAACATTAAAATGCTTGAATCTCTGCTCCAGCCAAAAGGAAACAAATAGTAGACTCTTTTATGAGGGCAACACATTCGGACCGAACACGATCCACTCACGGATTGTTTGCACTGCATCCAGAAGTCCACAGGGGCATCCTATTCAAACTATCACTCTCTTTTCTCCCTTTGGCGTTTTCTCTCTGTGTTCTTTGGACGGTGATCAACAAACCCCAAGCTGTGGGAACAGTAACCTGTTCATTTTTCTCACACTTGGAGTTGACACAAGATTCTTTCAGCGAAGCTGTACCGCTCTGAGCATGGCTGTTTCATTACACTGAGAAGTACTTAACGCTGTCCTCCGTCTTCATTTTCTCAGAGAAAACCTTTACGAGGCCTTTGAGTTACGCTTCCTGTGTTTAATGGGGATATAATTGTCTTCGTAGAGCGGCAGACCAGAGTCGGACCCCCCAAAAAAACTTCATCTTCCATCTTTCACTGATTAGTGTGCACCTGAACGGCCCTCTGGTAAAGCATGATGACTGTTTTTTTTTCTCTCTGTTTTTGTGTAGACTCTGCTCTGGATTAGCTCTTTGCAGCACATTTAAAGCTGTGCTGTCACTGTCAATACCTCAACAAAACAAATCACGGGCCAATTGATAACAGACTGGAACGACGCGATTGTTACTGTGTTGTTTGAAGTCGTCAAGCCCAGCGGGTGCACGTTCTTATATACATGAAGCTTTGTCTTGTGTAACAAAATTGAAAAGGGTGAGTAGTTTAGAGTAGAGGTGTGGAGTGTAATAGCTGGGGAGTCACAACTGAGGTTGGTTATAAATCTCTCAAAACCTCCAGGGGTTTTCAACATCAGGCAGTCACCAAGCCATTTAGAGGACTTTGGAAGACCTTCTTGGTCTTATCAGGCCATTATGTTGAGCCTCAGTTACAGTCTCTAGTCAGATTTTTAGTGAGAATTCCTCCTTTAAAACAGCTTTCCTGTCTGGCATGAAAACTCAACCAGACACATCGTTATGAGCGATCTGTTGTTAGCTTGACCTCACTGCTTAGCTGCTTTCACTCACCCTTATCTTGCGCTTACCCATCTCCCGTGGGTCACTGTTTACCCTCCTCCCTGTTACCTTATCTCCGTATCGGACCATCAGTCACTATCTCCTGCACAGTTCCTTCAGCTAAAGAGTGTTTTATTGCTATTTACATAAATTAGAAAGCATTATTCAAGCGGCCAGGTACTAATAAGTGTTACTTTTGACAGCTTCTCTCTGTCACTCACACATAGTGACGTGATACGCTCTGTTCTGCCACAGCACGTATTTTCATGCCAATAATTTATGCCAAAAATTCCTACAGTGACTAATGATGGAAACACATTGCTCCGGTAAATAGTGATATTGGAATGTTTACCGCAGCTTCCCAGATACTTTCACAATGTGTGCATGAGGCATGAGCATCTGGTATGAGTGGGTCAGTAAGTCAGATTCTTTTTGGCTTTAAACATTAGAATCATTACAGACCTTAAATCTCATCTGCAGAATTGAGAAATTGTAACAAAAGTGTGATTTCTAGTTAGTCAGAAATACCTTGATTCTCTTCAGTCATGCTGATCAACACGACCCTAATTTACATTTTGTTTTTGAAAACATTTTTAGCATCCACTCCCATTTTCTCTGAATGGAAATAAAGCTGGAAACGTAGCTCGCCTGTGAATCTCCTGAACATGTTTTCCGGTACAGTGGTAAACCAAATCTCTATATCACCGCAGACTTGGACAGCCAATCACATGTGCCTGTCACAGACAGCAGCTCTGTCAGCCCTGAGACATTCATCAAGACATGCTCACCACGACCCAGAAATCCTTCCTATAGCCTTTCTGAGTCAAATGAAAGTCAGCCGCTTGTAAACATGTTGCCCCATAAATGTTCCCGTCTCCTTAATGGCAGAGCACTTACAAACCCATCTTGTCCTGACCTAAAACCATGGCACTTATGAGCCAATTTAGAAGTTTGGCATGAAGTGTGAAAATGAATCGTTTACCTATGTGTCATTAAAGTTTGGTCCGCGGTTCCCGAGAAGTCAGGCATGAAGTAACAATGTGGGGTAATTTACAAAATGTCTCAATGAGGTGGCAAGTTGCTCGTAATGCTCGATCATCAGGTTTGGTTGGAAATCTGGTCTGTGGTCTCCGCAGTTTCGTGTTAAATGGAACGAAAGAGGCAGGAATGTGGTCTTGTCGCACACAAACAGCTTTAATAAGTCTGATGATGGTGAATTCACTTATACATTTTGCTTTACAACGCAAAAGCTGTGCTTTTAAAGGTGTGATTGGCTTTTAAAGCAATTGCTCATTATTGTTGGTTAATTGGGACATGGTTAGCTTAGCTTAGCATAATAACATTTCTGTTGGTGTGCAGATGTAGCATGGTAATTAGTGAGCTTGTGGGGTGT
Organism: Sparus aurata; assembly: GCF_900880675.1. Classification (NCBI taxonomy): domain Eukaryota; kingdom Metazoa; phylum Chordata; class Actinopteri; order Spariformes; family Sparidae; genus Sparus; species Sparus aurata. The sequence goes on along the minus strand of NC_044190.1, from coordinate 9,261,542 downwards.
TGCCAGACAGATTCTATGTTTGGACAAAGACTGCCTTGGTGTTTCAAGCTGCTTCCAGCCTCTATGCTAAGCTAAGCTAATAACCTCCTGACTCCAGGTCCATACTTAATATACAGACATTAGAGTGGTATCAAAATATTGAGCTGCAGTAAGAAAGAAAGAGATGGTAAAGAAGGAAAATGTTGCTTTCTGTTGCAGTTCTGAGTGGTGTCAGCCGTCTCCTTCAGCTTAAGTGGAATGTCCAAAATGAAAACTCAGTGAGAACAAAGGCAGCAGGGTGCCAGTGGATGTGGTTGGTATTTACAATAGCATCTGTAGCATCTGTTTAGATATGTGGTTGTACCAAAATATTCCAGATCTTGCAATGATGACAGCGGGGAAATAAGAACAAGAAAAAGGGTTAAAGGGTGTTTTTAAAGAGGGGGTCAGGATGGGAAAGTGGGGGCAGAAATGATGGGGAAGATGAGGCGAGTGGGGAGAGGTGAGGCATAACAGAGGGGAAGGAGGAGTGCAGGTCAGCCGGTATGCCGGTGGAAGCGTTGCAGACCTCCTGTGTGCCCCGTCAAAGCTTCCTCTGTTAGGCCAGAGCTCTGATGTTTCCCCTGAGGCCTCGGTCCTGGAAGTTGGCTGGCAGAGCAAATAAACAGAGAGGAGCTGCTCACGCTCGCCACACTAACACCTTCACATATGTATACTCACACGGGTTTCAAAAGAATACACACACACGCAATTATACGCCAACACTTAAAGAGCTGTACATGCGGCTGGGCGCAACACCTTCACACCTTGAGGAGGAAGATGACGTAGGGGCGGGTGAGGTTTGACCTGTGAAGTTGAAAATACCAAGAACATGAAAGCAGTTTTGGAGGTGAGGATGTTGGATGTAAAGGTTTTTAATCTTCAAGCAAGTTGCCGCGAGATGGGCTCTTTCGAGACGTTTCTTGGCTGTATTGTGAGACGAATGGCTGTAAAAGTTGAAATTAGTTGCGCCTTCTTATAAAGTGGTATAAATGTGCTTTCCACTGGGGATTTAAAAAAACACACAATGAGCTTATGGACAGAACTCCTCATAAAATAATCTCTTTAAATCTCATCTGTCAGAGCAACAGCAGAAAATTAGCACCACATTGAGGAGACAGAAACTCAAACCATAAAAATGCTCAACATCAAAAATGAACACTACTGACTTCCAAAACAATATGAAATAAAAAATGGCAGCCCTCCAACAACATGTTTTATTGTTGATCTCATCATGTTATCATCATGTGTTTCAGAAAAATCCATCATCACACCGTCGAACACAACACCGCCGGCCAAGTTTTTGAACTGCTCTCGTCTGCTGAGCAAATAAATCAATTACAGCGTGGCTGATGAATACAGCATGCTGTAATTGTAACATGTATAAGCCACATCAGTAAGAGGCATCCATCAAATCGACAGGACGCACACACACACATATACACACACATGGCTGGTCTCCTGTCCTGGCGTGTCAAGAGGCCATTGACCTCCACTGAGCTCCACTTCCTGTGTTCCTCCCACCAGAGTCCCAAGAGGGAAACTCTAAGCTGACAACAGCCTTCATCCCTGTCTTTTAACCATCCTCCTCCTCCTGTCAATGTCCTCCTCCCTCATTTCTTCCTTACGGCATTCCCTCCCCCCCTCACCTTAGCCTCCCCCTCGGATCAGCCCACATCTTTCCACTCATCAGAAGAGAGGGAAGTCTCTTACGATCTTCCTCACTTGTAGAAGCTTTATGTACAACACTGAAATGTGAGTGGGACTTGTAATGCATAGTGACAGCATCGTTCATACTGTGTCCTGCTCTCAGGACCCCTAGACTGTCTGGGCTGGGGACTTAAGGAGGTATTGTGCTTTTCTTGGGGTGCTGTAATGAATATCCTGTCTTTGTAGCACATTCCTGTCTGAAAATGCACAAATAAATCACAGTAAAGCTGGATGGGAACCCATAACAGCAAGCATTCACCTCCTGGAAGGAGACCCCTCGCTATCTTCAGCGTAAAGTGATCCAGGCCCAGGCCTGCCTCTGGATCCTGTCTCGATGTTTCTTCCAGTGCCGCCGTGCTGATTTTGGCAGCAGCTGCCACAGCGGAATGAGGTCCTACATGGACCTGCTCGCACCCCACGCTGGGCAGGTAGCTGCTAGGTCAGCCACCACAAATGCGATAGACTGGGGGGTGATTGTTGGTACCCAAAAGTCTAAAGAGGAGGATGGCTAGAGGTGAAGTTAAAAGAGAATCCGTAATATTTAAACCTGGGGCCTATATCAACATGTTTGGGTGGTTAAACGATTCATACTTACCAAGAGTTCTGGAATCAGTTCAGTAGATCACCTCGGTTGGCAGCCGAGACACGGCTGCTATGTAGTCCTTTGGGGCAACTACAACCATCAGAGTTACATCCAGTAAAAGTTCTCATTTTTCCCACTGACAGGCTGAGGTTGTTATTCAGTGAGTCTGACAACGTTATTGAAGAAATTCCTTTGACATAAGACCGTTTTGTCACGTTTCCACACAAGTTTAACTGCAGCAACTCACTCGCAAGATTACAGAACAGGGACTTCTCGATGAATGAGGAGGGATCGGACAGTATTATGTATCGAACCAAACAGTGTTTATCCTCAGGAATCATTTCCTTGATGTTTTCAGACACTTAGCAACCTCATCCAGTCAGCGGTAAAAACAAGCACTTTAGTGGACATAACTCTGATGGCTGAAGTTGAAGGATTACATTGCGGCCGTGTCCTGGCTGCCAAATGAGGTGATATACTGGACAAATTGTAAAACGTTTGGTTAGTATGAATCATTTACACACCTAAGCATGTTAATATAGTGCCCGGGTTTATATAACACCGGAATTACAATTTAAGGATGCTTAGAATGGGTTTAGGTCAGCATGACATGCAGAGTCAATATGGAGACACCATCAGCCAACCTGAAGACACATCACTTGGCCATGTCAGAGGCCTGTCAACGGTGATACTAGCTTTTTATATCCTGCTCACTTTTTCCCTCCAAAAACCAGCAAAAACTATTTGCTTCTTGCTCAATCTCGTCTCTCTGCTGGGTCTGTATCAGAGCCAATCAAGACGTTTTTGATGGATGTGTATGAGCTATGTAATATCCATTCCATTTCCAGTTCTTTGTTTATTGTAATTTATCCGGGTACACGAGCTGTCAAAAACAGCAGCCAGCAGTCAGAGTTAATGATATCCACGCTGACAGTGTGTGTCAGTGAAAGCCAAGAGGGGCTGTCCAGATCCTCCCAAACCGTTCTGTCATTCTCGTGTTGTCTTGATGCAAAGCTTCTGTGAAACGTATGCAAATTGCTACAACATTCAACATGTATGTGGAAGAGTCAGTAGTGCAGGTTAACCTATACCAGGCAGTACATGCAACCTGCTACAGACCACTGAGCCATAACTTGACATTAACTGATGGCAAGGATAACTTAAAAGAGATACCACTCAACAATGAGAGTGCCAACAACACAATCTCAGTAACTTAGAACATGGCTTTCAATTCAAAATACGTTTGAAGAATTAAGCAATTCACCACCCATTTCAGTCAAAATCCACTGGAAATGTAGTGTTGTGGTTGTTAAGTTTAAAGGATTTGATGTCTTTGTTTAAGTCATAATGTCTGGCTGTTGCATAATATACACCAGTGAGAAAAAAAAACAGTGTACACTAATTATGGACACTTACAAATCATGTACAAAATCACAAATCTGAGTTCACATGTACACAGTGGGTACAACTTTTGACACAACTATCTTGTAAATTGGCAAATCAGGCAAATCAGTGTTGTATTCTGAATCTCAAACATTTTAGCTTGAAAGTCATATCAAAGTAAAACATCAGATAAATGATTACGTACAATATATTTCATGCAAAAAACAATTTGAGTAACTAAAGCTTAAAGATGTCCTGTGGAGTTTTCATGGAACCAAATTAAGTAGAAGAAATGTGTTCGTATCCTCGAGCTTCATAAAACATTTACAAAGCAGATTTCTCATAAAAGTTTGAATCTAACATGTTTACATCCATGTTTACTAGCTAACAGTCGTCATCTTCCCACACGTTGAGTGCAGCTGCAGCCCGTATGGACAAATGTTTCATTGCTTTGGCACGAAATGTGAAGGTAATCCTTGAAATTTCACTTGAACTCACCCGCCACCAAAACTCTGCGTATTAACAATTCATTTAGCAAATGTAAAAACGTCAGATACAAGAGTTTTGTTGTCATGACAGACTTGTCTCAGGTGCGGAAATGAGCAGATGTATGTACATAAAGACAGAAGTGAGGACACAAAACATAATGTTATGAACTTAATACTGTTTCTTTACTGATCTGTCTGTTTTCTGAAGACGTATAACCCCGAGGGAACTCAAACACCACGCTTTGGTTGCTGTGGTTGCCATGGTCACAGCAGGCTGTGTTGAAGTTTAACCATCATTAAGTCTGAATGCAGCGGTGAAGAGATGTGCACGCTCACGAGAGAGGCAGCAGCCCTCACTCTCCTCACTGCTGCTGCCAACTTTAGCAACACACTTTGTTTACGCTGAAAGTAAAGGAAGCGCCGGCAGCAACGGCTCGCTGTCTGGAAGCACTTTTATTGTATAGGAATTGAGGAATTGGGTGAAGTGTTTTGGTTGGGTCCTGAGCTGATAAGTAGTTCAAATTTGCGTTTAGAGTTTGGCGAAAGAGACCTCAGTGTTGAGAAATGCCTGTACGCAATTGTAAGAAGAAAATAAAACAAGACTGTAAACAGATCTCAGTCTGTTTGGCACTGAAGTTTAAAAGTGTCTGTAAAAGGCTCCGATAAATCCTCCCGTCCTCAGCAAGTCCAGAGAGGACAGAGAAGTATTCCTGTGAATGAAATAAAGATGGAAAAGGCAGACACCTCATCAGGTTTCATGATCAGAGGGCAGCACGAGGCCAACAACATGTCAGTCTGAAGACGAGAGAGAGAGAGAGAGAGAGACATAGATTATGTCAACAACTAGTGAACCAGTGGCGAGCACTGCGGAACAAGGGGCCGACAGAAATGCCTGAATATAAATCGACATGCTTCAAATCAGAGGCTGGATGTGGGTCGAGTGAAGTGAAGTGCACAGAGAGGACACGACAAAGGAGAGAGCAGGAGAGGAGGCTTGCTAGCGTCATGGATCGCTTTCACTAATGTTCCCTGACTGACATTAAAAAGGCTGTACCCAACTACTGGATGGTATCCCAGCCCTCACACAGACACACACACACGCTCACACACACACACACACACACACACACACACACACACTACACACACACCTACACACACACACACACTGTTACTGATACTTTAATTCAAGTGTACTGCCAATATTCTGTGTCCATATTCAGTTTTTTTTTTTCAATTTGTATGCCAAAATAGTGTTACAACAACTTCTGTTATATGTGCTAATAAAAGACAAACCTCTACACACAGGTCAGATTCCACAGAGTGAAACGGTCCATGTTTTAGAGGCTGTGTCATGTTGACCGGGCCTGTTGCCAGTCTGACCAACATACTTCCACTTTCCAAAACAAAAACACATGGGTCACCTCCCACTCCGCCCTCGTTTGCTTGTCCAGATGCCCCGGGCGTCCCTCCCCTGTCCATCACGAACACCCAGGGGAGAGCTGCCGGGGCTGCTGCATTTCAGACTGACAGACGGACCGTCGCTGTATGTGGACGTGCAGTGTGTTGCAGTGAGATCAGTTGAGTTTGGCAGCTCTGTGGAGCTTTGATACAAGTTTTTTTTTTTTTTTTTTTTGCTATTTGGCTCTGTCTGTTCTGTTCTGTTATTTAGATGCTTTAAGTTGGGCCAGTATGAGGCTCAAGGGATGGCAACGCTCAAAAACTACTGAATGATTCTGATGTACAGACATTCATGGTTCCCAGATGAATCTCACTTTTCTACGACGCAGTTGGACTTTTGTTGACAAATGTTGGGAAATGTTGAACATGGCAGCCATTATACCTGCTAAACATCACAGGGTCAACATCGTCGTCGTGAGCACGTCAGGTCTGACATTAGAATTTAGGCATTGTGGCTGAAGACTCTTCATCTCTTCTCTGGCCTCCGTGTCTTTATCTGTCTGGTCTACTCTGTACGTTTCTTGTGTTGGGTTGATTTGTTTTGACCTTGTGATCACAAAGCTTTATCACTCACATTAGGGCTTCACTGAGTATGTAAGGATGTGTGTGAGTGAGAAGATTATAGCTTTGAAAGTGAGTGCAGAGACCATGCAGGGTCCACAGCTGAGATAAAAGCCAAGTCTATAATGCTGTAAATCCACAAGGAAGTAAAGGAGACGAGAGGGAGCTTAAGACACCGAGATAACGGGACTCTATCTTTAAGTTCTGCAATGAATGTGTCACAGCGCAAAGTTCACATACACTCACACACATCAGAGAGGCCTCCACAAGGCGCCATACAGGCATGCTGATGTAAAGTCTCACAGAGCTGCTAGTGTGGCTGAGGACTCTTAGTCCTGTTAACTCGACTGTACTGATTATTAAATTCATCTCCTCCTGTAAATTTAGTGTAATCTTTCAGTAATGGTTGGACTAACTATCCAAGTGGTTTCTTATTTACCTTCACAAATAGATCAGTAATAGAAATTAATAAAACTAAATGAACCTGTGTTGTTGGGTTAGGGTTAGTCAGGATATAATGTTGGCAGTAAACGTTTCTGCGAACGATAGACATGACCGAGGTCGACATTTCTACCAAACATGGTGAGCAAATTCACCCTAAACATCATAAAGAAACGTTCAGTTTGAACTCATCTGTGGTTTTGCAGAAACTTACTTAGTTAACATTTGTTCTGATGATGGGGTTGGTTGTTGAATCATCAAAAACAGGTGAAGTGAACATTATGAACATAAGATGTGTACTAGGAGTCAAAAACGTGCACCCAAGTATTGCTAAACTGTATGAAAAGAGTGAATTTTATGATCTAAATATTTCCCAATCCCATGTCTGAGAAATACTGAATTTAGAAACATTTATCTGTTTTACCGCAAGTACTCTTCTGCAATAAATCAAATTCTGTTGCGTCAAACACTTAATCCATCCACAGCGTAATGAGATCAGAATCATTTTCATGCAGGCCAAGACTGCTGCGCAAATACTCATCATCAAAGAAACGGTTTAATGTGGATCTGTCTTGTCTGGTAATTGGTCAGTGCTGGCATTGATACCATCTGTTGTCCATCCTTAGTTTACTGAACAATTTCTTTCTAAAGTCTGTACTACGTAAGAATTTTGTTATGTTCATATAAGTATCACTGAAGCTTAGGTTGGTTAGTTTAGATGGTCATTACAAATGTACAGTTGTTGCTGAGAGTGTCTTAGTCTGACAACTCATCAAACACTGATGCTTTGGGATTGCATGTCAGTTCAGCCTCCATCCCAAAGTGTCAGTATTTGTCGAGTTGGAAAGGAAACTAAAAACTCAACAATTCCTACAAACTGGACCTTTGATATAAATTTCGACTGTCACGTCAGAACCAGAGCGACTTGACTCTTTGAGTCAAATAACCTTTTTGGTGCCATTCACCTAAAATATAATTCCCCCCAAGACAGACTCGCACCTGCAACCTATTAACTTGACTCAGATCGCTGGCTGATTGATTGATGGATCGACTGGCAGACTGACTGAGTGACAATCTTCATCAGCATTCGCTCTCCTTTCTCCACCTCATTCCTTTGCCCGGCCGTATCCATCCCTCTCAACACTCCCAGCTACAGGCTGCAGATTAAAGCTGCTCTCATCTGGATCTCATCAGTTTAGTCCGGCCTCGCCATTTTATAGGTTATTTTTCATTCACGAAAAGGAGGGGGGGGGCGTCTCAGAGTGATTTAGGGTTACACTGCATGGAGGCTGGAGGAGAATAAAAGCAACTTGTTGTCTTGAGGGGGAAGTGAATGAGGCAGCATGCTGTATCTCCTCCGGTAATAGCATGCAGTTTTTAGGACATGAGTTGTGCATTTCTCTCCTCTTGTCTTCAAGCGTGTGTGCGTGTGATATTTGTTGCGTGGCTGTGCTGCTCCAGTTTCTGAGCCATTTCCTCTCGGTTCTTTTTTTCCAACTGTTATGTCTGTAACATGTGGTGGATTGTTGTGGAATTGCTGGACGAGTGTGAATGCCAAACACCGTAAATCAGTTTTCGGAGGAATTGTTGCCCAGTATTCGTTGCACAATGCTGTATTTAAAAATGTACTGCATCCACCGAGCTGTTACGAGCTTACATCACAGTTTCTTTGTTGTTTATTTGCTCAGGGTTTAGGTACTGAAACCTTACTGACTTCTTACTGTGCAGTGAAAACACAGCTGTGACAATCTGCTGAAAGTGTTTGCATTTATTTATAAACTAGGAATTTGAAATACCATTTGGCCAATAGCTGGCGATGATACCAGTGTTTTTATGCCTCTGCGCCTGCACATACATACGTACGTATGTCCGTCCCACTCTTATAAACACTATATCCAGAGATTGTAGGGATTTCTTCATATTTGGAGTTAATGTTCACTTGGATTCAAGGATGAACTGATCAGATTTTGACTGTCAAAGGTCAACAGTCAAGATCACTGTGACCTCATGGCGTCTGAACATTGTGTTTTAAGGACGCAAAGAAATGTCCACACGGACATGAATTTGAATGGCCATTACACAACAATTCATATGATCAGTCTGACAATTTTTCCAGGATAAAATGATGAGGTGAAGAAATATTTTATCCTAAAGGTCAAAGGTCAACTTCATATGACATGAATTTATTAAATATGAAGTAACATTTTCTGGCCACTATTCAGTAATTTTATGGGGTTTTTTAATTGTCGTTTATTGTGTTTGAGGCGTTTATTGTCCCTCCTTAATAACTGAAATGTATTACACCATCCTTGAAAGAGCACAGATTCAATAATACACATTTCCACCTTTAATGTGACTTTCTGTCACATGAAAAAACAGATTCAAGAGAGTTTTATCCTGCTGTACAACTGTCTACATCAGCCACTGCTATCGTTGGCTGATAGCAGACAACAAGGCAAATATTGGACAATACCGATGTTTGAACAACGTGTCAAAAGAATGACCACAACAAATGACTTTACTGTCATCTGTGTGTGAGTATATAGCAGTGGTTTGATGAGCGCCAGTTTACAAGATGAAGACGATTGATAGTCCATAAGTTTGACCTAGTTTATAATAGTAAGTTGTAGGCCTATTGTTTACGCAGTTACCATGTTGAGATGTAGGTAACTGTATTAATCACTGTGTCTCCTGTACCTTCCTGTTGCTGCGTCGCTGTGTCTGGTGTGTGTGTTGATACTTTCAGCTGCATACATGCTTCTGAATGGTCTGTTGTCAGCCAACTGCGAGACGTGGGATGTCAGTGATGTCCAGACTTAAATCCACAGCAACATGATATGGACAAAGACACGTGTTTAATCCAGAATGCTGCTTTTTTCCAGAAGTTCATCAAACTTAACGTCTACACTGATAAAAGTGTTTATTCTCCTTCTTTATGCTAACCAAAGATAACTACTGTAGTTTCTGGCTGTAGTTTCATGTTTACTGCACAGACACGTCAAACTCTAATAACTGTTTCATTTGTTGTTTCAGGAGGAAATGCTGTGACGGATTCAGGTTTGTGATGGGCCAGTGCATACCTGAAAGTAGGTAAACCATGCACACCATCCTCTAAGTTTGGCTCATGTACTCTCACATCTGATTCACATGATCCAAATTTCATCCATCACAGAGGTTTAAAGATGAAAACAGGCTGCACAAAACAGCCTGGAGACCAGATTAGCTGACCTCCAAAGAGATCCAGACACACATTTTATGGTCGACTTTTGTCAGTTTGGAGTAATTATGTTTAATGAGTCGTTTCAGATAATTGCAATGCAATGATCCTAACAACACAAGAGCCAGAAAAGAAAGTTTCCACAGTTTTGCCACAGACAAATTTAGTTGTGGTCATTTATATAAAACATCTGACAATTGTGAAAATTGGACTTACTGGACATCATCATTGTCAGGAACAGTGTTGAAAAGCATGTTAAGTGTCCTTGGCATCAATACTTCATATAGACTGTAGTATGCCCCGTAGAATTACAGTGATTCACTTCAGCCACCAGAGAACACTGTTCCTCCATGAACATAACAGCCTAGATGTCCAAGAAACAGTCAGCTGATGTGTCTGTGCCTGAGAACACACACACACACACACACACACACACACACACACACACACAGCCTTGGGATCACATAAAAGAACAATCCACGTCCTGATACTGGTTCTTGTGGGTTCAGTTATTATCGAAGGCTTTTTCTACAACAGACATTTTGGCCATAAATGAACGTGTGGTGCACTATATTTACCCACACACCATTTGACATTGCTGTGTTGGTGTTGTTACTGGATCGTCATAATTAAGGTTACGCACATGGCAGTAGTTATCCTTTCAAACTTGTGTTTACAGCAGTGAAACCCAAGCCTTCTTTTCCTCAACCTAACCAAGTATTGTGTCCAAAACCTGACCAAACAGTAACAGTAAACTGAAAAAGACACAGAAAATGACAAGTGAAGTTAGTTTAAAAATAATGTTATTATAAAAACAGTAATAATAAAAGGAAATCTTTGTGTTCCACAATGTTTTGAACCCTGGCCCACTGACTAAGAGTCCTATACATTACCCATTTAACCAGAAGAGCTCGCTCCAGATGTGGTTTTCGTCGCTGTTTCCTCAGTTAATGTTGTTTGTGGAACAACATCAGCACAATTTGCAAAACTGCAAACGGCACGATTGGTCAGTTTCAGTGGTAATTCTTGACCAACATAAACGACTTCATTGTAGGAAACTCACCGACACAGTGATATCAGATAAACCATTTACCCACAGTCATTTTATTTCAGTGTCTGAAGTCTGAGTGTAAGACTTACAAAACTTAGTGCCCTCAAAAATGTCCAAGATAGAATGACATGATTTTTTATTATTATTGTGATTAGGTATGTATTATTCTGTGGAAAACTGTGTTTTTTATCTGTTCTGTAATAAAATGTTAATTGTATGCTACTTTCTGCTTACAATCCCACAATGTAATGGCTTGTATTTTTATAGATGTAAAGCTCAGAGTAGTTGAGAAGCATCAAAATCTCCATTTACAACTGTTGCATAGACTAGTGAGTATCTAATTATCTGAGCGAGGCGTTACAGTGTGACAATAAGCCAGCCCTCATTCATGTTCTTATTATTCACAGCTGTGATTTTCCTACTGTAACATGTCAATATGTCTTCGTGAGAAACGGCCCCGAGCTAACCACGGGCTGATGGTAGGAGCTGTACTGGTCAGCTCCCAGTTGTGTAAGTGGAGCTTTATGAGTGTAAGGAGGTGGTAATAGAGATTAATAGCACTCCTGGGTGATTACAGTGATGTTGGTTTTCAGACAGTGATCCTGAATAACTTTAACATGCTCGGCCTGCGTGTTCTCTGCCTCCTCTCTCTCCGTAGACGTGGATGTGTGTGCAGCGTCGCCCTGCGAGCAGCAGTGCACTGATAACTTTGGACGTGTTGTCTGCACATGTTACCCCGGGTATCGCTTCGACCGAGAGAGACACCGCAACCACAAATCTCCATACTGCCTGGGTCAGCGCACTCCCTTCTCATCTCTGCGTTAAACGATTTGTCTGTTACTGACATGGGATCTTCCTCACACATTTCATCACACCTCAGTCATGCATATTACAGTAAAAGATGCTCCTAAAAACAAATTTGGCCACATTTTGGCTTACTTAAACATGTTGGAGGTGATTTTTCAGGACTTTTCTTAACTGGAAAAACAGCACCCTTCATCTGTATTGTGTAGCAACTAGTGGCACATAATGTAAAATACAATGAAGACGTATTAGATATATTATAATGAAGTCAGAACAGGGTTATTATACTGTACATAGTAGCTTTTGATTCTCAAAGGGCAAAACAAAATAATAATCATCTAAGCTGAAGGGTGAGGACAAAGAAAAGACTCAAAGAAAAGTACTTTGTTTCTAACCATCTACATTCTTTTTTCTGTTTCCCCTTCACTCATGCACACACACACACTCACACACACTCATGCAGACGTGGATGAGTGTGAGCACCCCGGCAGCAGCATGTGCGACCACGAGTGTGTGAACACAGTGGGCAGCTTCCTGTGTCGCTGTCACAGCGGCTACATCCTGGCGCCGGACCAACGCTCCTGTATCCCTGTACACAACTGTGAGTTTTTATGTTTTCAGTTGAGCTTCACATCTTGTGGATGAAGCAGCAGAATCTGAGTCAGTGTCCATCAGTCATGTGCTCATCAGGGTGTCTGATTCTTTCAGGCCTCAGTATAAAAAAATCGATATCAGCGTTTCTATATTAAGAAAATCACCCATGGGGATAATGACAGTCAGACCTAGTCACAAGAAATACTGTGTCTACAAGTTTATTTGTCCATTTTAACAATGAGTAATGATGCTGATGATCTTGAGTCATTGGCTAACTATTAAAAACTAAATTCTGATTGTGATTGATTTGACTGTATATTGCTCATGCGACATTAGTTATGTCAGAGTTGGGGGTTTGACTCCTAGTGCGGTCGCACATACTGAAATATGCTCCAGTAAAAAATGTAAATGTGTGTTTTGTGTTGCAGTGAGTTCATCAGGCAAGTCAGACACATTGATGAGTGCTGGCACCTGCTCGTTCACCTGCCAGGACTTTATCAACATGAAAAACAGCCTGCTGCAGCTAAAACTAAAGCTGGGCAACACACAGTCACCCAACCAGGTAACATGTCTACTTTAGAGAGCCACCTTCACACTCAAACAAATGCATTACTCAATTATTTCAACCTGATGGCAATCCCAGTATTTCAAAGACTTCACTGATTGATGACTAAACCTTCTGTATCGACATGTTTAGCATGAAGCAGACAGCAGAGAATAGAAAAAAGAAAAACATTTAGATTTGGTTTAACTTATTGAAAGGAACTGAGGTTGACACAAGTTAAAATGTGGGGAACTACTCGCTAAATTCTACTTAGTGTTTCGTCTTCGTGTTCGCAGGTACCTGACCTGGCCAACAGCAGTGACAAGCCATCTCTGGGCAGGGCAGGAAAAAGTCCTGATAGTCCCTGTCTTCCTGGCTTACCTGGTTCTCCTGGAGCTCCTGGGGTCCCAGGTAAAGTAGATATACTAAGTCTTTTGTTTTGACTTGTGAAAAATGACCGCAAAAGACGTTTTTTGTTTATATATTTTTGCTGAGTGTAATTCTCTTTATCGCTGCCTCGATCTGTCCTCACCAGGACACCCAGGAGAACCGGGAAAGAGAGGGGACCCGGGGGAGAGAGGCCCGCCTGGTCCTAGGGGTCCACGGGGAGACATGGGACCCATGGGCCCGGAGCCTGACCTGAGGCACATCAAGAGAGGCCGCAGGGGCGCAGTGGTAAGAAGAAATGTCATGATGTAGGGGTTACCCATGGGTGCTGCAGCCATGACACGAAGGTGGGGCTAAATTACTAAAATGAAATGAAATTAATTTACTAGAATGAAAAAGAAAACATCAAAAGTTAGAAGTTATTTTCTATTTGAAATGTTAGCAAATATGTAGTTATGGGCGAGAAGCCCAGTATATCCTGAACCTGTTCTTCAAAGCGATATATAAGTAATTGAATCGATTTACATACTTTTCTCTTTTTAATGTATTCAAATATGTGTTCTGGGGCACTTCCTCTGGATCGACGATTACTGATTTTTAGCCAGATAAATGATCAAACCTCCTGGCACCAGAATACATGCAAAGAAATCTACTCTATTCATAGTTTCCGAGGGGATAACCCACACACCTCCGTTCAGAATTGTCCCACCCACATTCTAAATGCCTCCTGCACCCATGGGGTTATCACATGTGTTTTGTACACAGACGTTTTTCTGTGTAGTTCCCACTGCAGCCTCGATACGGGGATCTAAGTGGCTTTTCATAAGCTGAAGTCACATCTTCAGTGTGTCTAATAATCCACTGTGAAAGTGTGTCATGTAAAAATGGGTTTGGTGACTCTGATCTGATGTGAGCAACCAAGCATCCGCCCACAGTGACGCACAGTCAGCCATCATCCACCAGCAGCAGGTCACAATGTTGCTTTGATTGAAAACAAACTGGCTTCTCTGCAGATGTAAGGCTATTTATGAATGTCTTTATCAAATCAAAAACACATGTCCATTGATGTGCATCACAAATGCTTTTCCCTTCATATTATTAGCCTCACAAATCTCCTCGTAACTGTGTCTTATCATTCATACAGGGACCACCTGGGGCACCAGGAAAAGATGGACTAAAGGTTAATATCACAAATACATATTTTACTTGAAAGTGCTTTGAATTATTTTCTTCATAAGTGTCTGTGTGGGCATGTGTGGAGCTACATTGTTGCTATCTAGGGTCACTGAATGAATGGAGCCAAATAAACCACATGTAGTTCTGAAAAGCTAACTGTCCCATTTTTCTCGTTTCATAATCATCATAGTTGTAATCACCTTGACATTCAATAGAATGGCTTTCAGGACAATTAAACAAGTTGTTCCTCACTAAATAGAAAAGGCTATATACCTATATACCAAAATTCAGTTTGTAAAACTCTGAGAAAGCTGTGTCTGTTGGAATTTGGTGAAAATGTGCTGTTTCTCATCTGAAGGGTGACAGAGGAGCTCCTGGTCCCAGAGGTCCACCTGTAAGTTGAGTTATACCTTGAACACACACTGTAGTAAATTCATAATGTTAATCTTAAACATGCTTTTAAAATGCTACAGTCACACATTTCCGTATGCTTCCTAGCCTATTTGATATTTTATCTATAACTGTGATTAGAGTGAGTCATCAACCTATAATATTCAAGAGTTCAGCATCAAAATGTCTGAAAACGACTAGGCCTGTATGATCCCAACAAATCCACAAGTTTGGTCATGCTACGGTGCGTTTAATTGGCCTCCTGGCGCTACAACTTCTGAGAGTGTGTCGGAGAGCAAAGAAGGAAAGAGCAAACAAGACTATACGCTTAACGAAAGGTACAAAACATTACCTCAGGCACTGACATTTCTGCCAGTCGTGACAGATTTTCATCAGCAACGGTTGTTGTTTGGTGGCGTGTTCCCCTCGGGCAACCCTGTCACAGTCCGCCAGGCCCCTGCACACAAAACACTCAGCAAACATCTCTGATTGGGTAGAGACAGCAAAAAAAAAAACTGCACATGCATAATTTGTCTGTAAAAACAATGTTTTAATCATTGTAATTTGATCTGACTGCTGTAGTTATTGGTGTAGGTTTCACAAGCTGGCCATATTAAGACGAGAAGATGGTGATGCACTATATGCAAGGGCGTAAGTTTGGTCTCAGCTTTGGTAGGGACACTAGCCACTACACTAACACCTTAATAACACTGTTCTTTTCCTAACTAATGTTAGGCTAGGAGCTTCCTTGTGGTGTCTGTTGCAGTGAGGGGGAGATTATTTTAAGCCATATATACAAAAGGTTGACAGACAAATTTTTACCCCATAATCACAAATTCACAACAGAGACAAATATATTTGAAGTAAAAACAGTAAAGGGAGGGAGAAGATCAAACGAACTATGTACATTTTTACAAGATAGAGGAACATCATAATCTGGAGAAAGGGTGAGAGAGAAGATCAAACGTGATCTAGACTCAGCAGTTTAAGGTTATCACCGGTAAAGTACCAGTGGAACCGCAAAAGACTAAGAAGTCAGAGAATCAACAGATCAAAACAAAAACCGGTATCAAATCCTCAGAGTGAGCGGTCGCGGCGAACCTCCTGCTGCCTATTGATCTATTGGGCCTCTGCGCTTCCATGAGGAAACCCTGTGAAAAATGCAAGCATCTTCAATTCCTCATTTTCTCCTCTGTCCCCAGGGACCACCCGGCTCCTTCGACTTCCTCCTGCTAATGATGGCTGACATCCGCAACGATATAATTGAACTGCAGGAGAAGGTGTTTGGGGAGCGGCGAGGCCTCTCTCTGGACAATCCTCCTCATTCCAGCGGGGAAGCAGAAGTTGTAGAGTGGGGCTCTGGACACGGAGATCTCATGCTCAGTACCTGACCTCTGACATCCCGCCCACAGTAACAGTCACTCGAGCCCAGCAGAACAAACACCAAACTTGACTCTTTGTTGCTTTAGTGATAAAGGATGCTGGTGGTCAATGTGCCATCATGTAAATAACATCTAACCTCACAGCTGGGACGAGCTGAGTAAGGACCCTTGTTTTCACTCTCAACAGCGCCACAGACAGTAAAACAGAGAGACGCCAGGTTTATAAAACAGAAACTGGACCACAGACTCTCTCACCACTGCAAGTACTGTGTGGCTGCCTCTCATGCGCTGTGGTGTGAGTGAGAAAGATGTAGCATGTGCCTTTATGAGCTGTGCCTCGGAGCTGAACCACTTCAAACGACGAGCTTTATCGTCTTCATCTCTTCCTGTTCCCGTGTCTGTCCATTGAAACTCTGCTGCCACTGACAGTTTGCCTGCAGGGAGTTGGTACAAAGACCCAGGACCTGCACTGTGAGCCTCCGCTGCACCTGCCTGCAGTATCCCGACCTCGAGTTTTAGCTCCACAGCCACTGTCTACTCTGAGGCATCTTCAGAAACTATTACAATACCAATCCTGTACCGTTCCACAAAAACACTATTGCCTGAAAAGAACAATTAGATAACTTTAATTCAAGTATGACTAATAAAACACATAAACTGCTGCAATATGTTCATCTAAATATAATCGAAGAGAGATGTTAAATATGTAAGACATCCAATATTGTGACAGTTGAAGAAAGTACAATCTGCTGCTTATAAATAAAATGCAGCGTTGACTGTTACACTAAATGGTTTTAGAGAGTCTTTGAATTAAAAGGAT
Organism: Sparus aurata; assembly: GCF_900880675.1. Classification (NCBI taxonomy): domain Eukaryota; kingdom Metazoa; phylum Chordata; class Actinopteri; order Spariformes; family Sparidae; genus Sparus; species Sparus aurata. Next base: position 9,244,532 of record NC_044190.1, on the reverse strand, counting down.
TCAGTTGATCCATGCATTGGGAAAGTGAGGATGATCACAATCGAACTGACTCTTAATCAGAGCTGAGGAGGGCACATATTCTCACATTTTCGCTTGGGAGTTGAGCACAAACACGAAGAGACATTAAGATGGAAGGCTGCTTGAAAGTTTTATGGTTTTTTGTACTGTGAAGCAGCTGCCATGTCTCATTCCTAAATAAAGGTTTGTCAAAATCTAGAACTCTTTAATGTTTATTTTATTGTTAATGTATCATCAAATTGCAAAAAAGAACAAACATTCCGTTTAATAATGAAGAGCAATAAATAAACCCATTAAAGTAACAATTCTAATTTTGAGAAATATGATTATTTGCTGTCTTATCAAGTGTAAGCTGAGAAGATATCACTCTCATGTTTGTCCATTATGTGAAGCTACCACCAGCTGTCAGTTAGCCAAGCTTAACATGAAGCCTGGAAACAGATCACTTCCATTCTGTTTATGTGTCTGTGGTGTTGCCACAGAAGTGAACAGCCATCCTACACGCGTTACAGTTTGCAACTTTTTTATTTACAGCTGTGAAATAGCTCCAAGCATTGCTTTTCTTTTGTTCAGCCGTCATTTCATGTCAGATTTACCTAGTGCAGGGGTTGGCAACCCAAAATGTTCAAAGAGCCATATTGGACCAAAAAAACAAAAAACAAATCTGTCTGGAGCCGCAAAAAATTAAAAGCCTTATATAAGCCTTATATGAAGGCAACACAGGCTGTAAGTGTATATTAGCTATATTAGCCTACTATCAAAATGACTAAGTAGGCTACAAATACATAATGAGCATTCATGATTAAATGTTTATTTTCCCTGCAGCGCATCCTGGAGAGAATGACACACCACGTGACTACTCTGCTGTACGATATTTGGTGATTTAAGTTTAATTTCCATTACAATATTATTGTATTATGTTTTGTTGCATTGATGAAATTATAGAAATACAGTAAAGAAATCAGATGTCCTCCCCCCGTGTTGGGCCTTTCAGTGGTATTAATTCGATCATTTCTTCTTGCAGCCCATCAGAGTTCACATACCTGCATAACAGCGCTGTCTGTTCGATATCGATCACATCACACGACTCATCACAGGCCACTGAGTACGCTGGAGCTGAATTAATGATGATTTGATTTGCCGATTGGTGATGTCGCCTGCCATTTTAATGGCCCTTTCTTTCACCGTCTTTGCGGAGAGAGGCATGTCTTTCATTTTCTGGATTATCTCGGTTTTGTCTTTGAAGTCTGAAAATAGGTGCTCTGATATTTTGATGAATGAATCCTTCATGTAATCACCATCCGTGAACGGTTTTCCACGCTTTATTATCTCTCGGGTTGCAAAACTTGCAGCAGTAGTGGAGTTTGGAGATGAAATCCACTTCTTAAATCTACCTTTGCGCTCCTCTAATTTCTCCAGAAGTACTGCAATGGCACGTTTTCTCTCACCCCCAACTGGGTAGTCGGCTACAAATTTAGCATGCCTTCCCTGGAAATGTCTTTCCAAATTACTCTTTTTGTTGTTGGACAACTTCTCATTACAAAGCAAACATGCAGGCAATCCTTCCGCATTGGCAATGAAAGCAAATGATTCGGTCCATTCTTCCTTGAATCCTCTGTTCTCATCAGCTATCTTTCTCTTTTTCCCTTTGGGATCCAGGGGCGGTTCTAGGGGGGGCCAACAGGGGCCAGTGCCCCCGTTACTCTGAGTCTGGACCCCCCTGTGGCCCCCCCTGACAGGGAGTCTGCATTAATAATACAATGACAGATTTCTTGCAATGATTTTGTTCTGAAGGGAAAGGCAGAAATAAAGTGTCTCAGCAGTTTACTACCTAATTAATATTGCTGAAATTGTAAACACTGCTTTGCCTGAATGAGGGATTTATCCTTTTTTCCAGGTTGTATGTGCCCCCTAACAAAAAAGCCGGCCCCAACCTGACCCCCCTATTATAATGGTCTAGAACCGCCACTGTTGGGATCCATGGCCCTTGACACACCCGCCGGTTTGTTTACAACAGCCACCTACCTGGCACGGCGCCGCGCTGAAACGTGTGCCGCAGGCTATGACGCAAATCTTCGAAATTTTATATTTATAATGCACATTTTTACAGCATTGGAAAACGTTAAGAATGTTTGTCCTCCTACAGAAACCATATTAAAACAAAAAATATATCCCACCATCCATTTTCATACATTTTTGAAGAGGCTCCAGGGAGCCACCAGGGGGCGCTAAAGAGCCGCATGCGGTGCTCTAGAGCCGCGGGTTGCAGCCTCCTGGTCAGGAGGCGGACCGGGGAAAGCTACGAGGGGCGCAATGTGTAACTTGTGCGCACGGCAACAGCACAGCAGTGAGGAAGTACAGAGTCGGCTTACATGTGTTCATGACAACAGAATGACAGTGTGTTTATTATGTAAGACAGAAATTGAAACCGATCCCTTTATATTGATCCAATTGACGCTAGAATTGATCATTTAAAAGGAATGGAGAGTATCAGTTGTGTTGATATTTTGGAAACGAGCTCTCGAGGATAAAGTCAGGTGCAGAGCTGGACCTTCTGGAGGGATAAACACCCAGATTCAAATCAGAGTCTCCTCTGACTCTTAGCCATAGACTGACAAAAGGAAGGCTCAGAGATTACTTAAAACTTTTGGGATAAAATTTGTCTTCACCCCCATTTATTAACAGCAGCTATCTGCAGAGGTGACGCCATTGTTGGGTGTTTATGTAGTGTGTTGACTGACTCACATAGCATGCAATAGTGTTACAATAAATCGCATTTGTAACCTTCAAGGCAAGTTGTTTTTTTCTATGAAAGCCAACTTGCAGAGGCTTGACACCTGCTTGAACTCAGTCCTTCTTTACTGAGTTTATCATGTTTCAATCTTCGCTTCCTCTACCTCACGCTGACGATAATACAGTAAAACACAACGCAGGAAAGGAGTTAAGAAAGACATAATGTAAATTATACAGCTCACTTCCTCAGCAGTGTTGTCATGCTGTTTTACTTTAGCGTTTCAACAGGTAACTAATACATTTAATGCCAACAGATGACTGTGTATCAGTGTTTCAGTACATTAATTACAGCCAACACACCAAACAGCATCCGATTATATGTCAAACACTTATCATATCACAATCTGTTGGGAAGAACACCAAACATACACCTCATCTTTCCCCATGACTGACTAATAAAAATACTAAATGGATGTTTAGATTTGGCTCAGCCACAGTCGAAACATACTGAGCTTTGATTGGTATTTACAGATGTAGGAGGAGCACCTGTAGATTGCTCTCAGTGTATTTGTTTGTTCGTGTGTCAGTGTGTTTTGTTTTACCAAGAGAGTAAAACTGACGTGGTATATTAACATTAATGCAGTGGAGAAATGGCACAGACACTGGGGTAGTTACTGAAAGAGCAGCAAAGGACATTCAATCAGGAGAGACCAGTGAATGAAGTAAAGAAAAATGTTAATTACAATAGAAAATATGTGATAATGTAACTTTTGTCTGGATGTCTCTTTGACTCTACAGGGAGATTTAATGATTGAAGGCCGCCTGCTCTCAGCAGCAGCAGCAGCAGGAAGAAACCCCCCATTAACTCATGACACTGGTGGTGGTGGTTGGAAATTACTCTGGGCCCTTTTCTCCCCTTCAAAATGAATGCAATGAAGAGCTCAAGTCCAGATTACTTTCTCCTCCATTGGCCTCTGTCGAAGCACCAAGACTAGTGGAGCAGGACGTTGCATTGAACTGGGGCGGGACTTTAACTCTTAGTAACATGTCCGTTGCTACAATCCTACACATTCCATTTGTAATATGTCAATTCTTTAGGCCCCAGCAGTGATTCTATCATTTATATATCCTTTGTTTATGCCTTTTTAAAAGTCAGAGCATATATTTATTTCAATATCAAACTATTTCAGAATCAGAATCAGTATTCTTTTAATGTCCCACAAACGGGGAAAGCAGTCAAGGGACAGAACATTACAGAAAAACAATAACAATAGTTCAAAATAAACAATATAACTAAAAATGGAAGAAATGGAATGAAACAAACTTGTATATACACATAGACATGATTACTGTACGCTGCACATACGACATCATTCTGCATTCACAATATAAACGCACATTGAAATTCAGTTGCTGCCCCCTCCAGCAGCCGGTGGACAGAGAGGACAACACCAGCGTGGTCGTGAAGGACGGGATGCTAACAAGAGTGAACAAACTGGTGAGCAGTCCTGTCATTGTAAAAGGTGTAATAGCTCCTTTAAAGACTACAGTATGAAGCAATAAGGACATTAATTAGTAGTAAGGCTGCTCTCGTCCATATCTGCTGTTAGTGGGAGACGAGGTGAGAGGAGACAAGGAGGCAGGAGACACCTTGCACTAAAAAATCTGTGAAAAAAAAACTCAACAGTAAATTGTAACAGCCTACAATGCTATTTACTTGTATCTGTTTATTAGTTTCCACAACAGATGGAGAGTTCTTCTATGTTTAGAGTCTAATCATTGTATTTCTTCCAGCTGCTGAAGGTGTTTGTTCACTGTTTTCTTCCTTATCGGCCATTTTGTCTTTCAGAGAGAGGAAGACAGGAGGAGGAGACCGGACAGCTTGCACTGTGAACCCTCTCAATTACAATACATAAGTACACATTTATTTCATTATATTATCAGGACACTTAAATTCATCAATGCTCCATTAGTTGGGTTGAGGAGGGTAATAACTGTTATTGCATCTTGTCCGTCTTTATCCATTTCCAGTGCGGATGAGCGTCCACAGACGTCCGCCTCAGCTGCTGCAGCAGGACCATCAGAGACAGTTTACTGTCCTGCAGACGATCAGTGTTACAGATACTTTGTCATGTTTGGTTTTACATTGTGGCCTGCATGCCAGTCCCAATTAAGTTGTTTTGTTTCTAATAAATAATAGACAAATATATTTATCTTGCATCTTACAATGACAGAAGTTATCCAAGAGAACTGAGACAACAAAACTATCAAATGAACAATAATCTATTTTTGCATCAATGCAGTAAGTCTGAATGATTGAGGATAAACAGTGGAAGTCACAAGCACAATCAATTCTCTCACCTGGACAGTTTAAGAGTCCAACATTCTTGGCTCAAGAGCGTCATCTGGTGGATTTAACAAGACACTCAGTATCATCTCTCTCACTACAAATCCTACACAGCTCATTTGTAATTTGTCAATTCTTCAGGCCTCAACAGTGTCTCTAACATTAACATATCTTTTGTTCGTGCCTTTTTAAAAGTCAAACCATATATTCATTTAAATATCTAATTATTCGATAACTGTATGTTGTACTGCTTTTACAGTAGGACGGCACATTGAAATTCAGTTGTTGCCTCTTTGACACTACATGCATAGGAAATGTATGGACAGATATTCAATTACTTAAATTAGAATAGAAGATTAACAATAAGCAGAGCAAGTATCACTAAAGCAAAAATTGAAAAGGAAAATAAAGTAATAGTAATAGATACAGTAAAATACATACATATGTAATATCAGTGTAATATTTCCACTAATAAGACTTTGTTATAGTGAGAATGATTACATGATAATGTTTAGAGTACCCCTCTTAAAACAATAATGTCATCAATGCTGATCAGGTTTGACTGGATCACCTTTACATTTAAGATTTCTTAACTTGTTGGGGCTTAATTCAGGCTGCCATTAACTAAGCAGCACTCAGTAAAAACACTTTCACTTGTACACTGGTCTTTCCTAGTGGATTTTATTCGTACAATAAGTATAATTTTATTAAATAAATATGTTTTATATGGTTTAATGCATTTGTGACAGGTCTCCAGGTAGCAGGAGTGCAACATCATGTAGGCAGAATACCTGTTGGTGTACAGGGAGAAGAGCAGAAGAGAAAGGGTGCAGCTTTGGGGTGGATCCCTTGCTGATGGCTCAGCATTCACCTGCTGCCTCCTGTCAGGTGAGTGTTCAATGATCACTCAAGTCAGGCACATTCAGCCAGGAGTGCTTGTTCTGCAGAGGAGCTGAGACGATGGTGTTCAAAGCAGAGCTGAAGTTGACAGAAATAAATGTCCTAAATTAAAATCTAATTCTAACAAAAGACAACAAAAAATTGAGCCAACGACAGCCCTGCAACACAATCACCTTTATGAAGTCTAAAATGCTCAGGCTTTGCAGATATTTAGTCCTGGATGTGATAATTTAAGAGAGTAGATAAATAGCACATTTGAGACTGTTAATGGTGAATTTCAATGTTCTGTTTCTCAAAGAAAAGTCATCCATATTTCCCAGCGGCAGTGACTATTAGAGCTGGGACTCCAGCTCAGCCAAAAAAGCTGCAACAAGGCAAAAGGTTTTTTTTATTGATAAGCGACAGGCTGCCAGGTAGCTTGTGATAACAGCAGGTGTCTGCTGATACTTGATACAATTTAATATAATAATGCACCATCCATCCATAAGTCATATCATTAAATGTATTTAATAGTGAGAACTGTAAGACAGTGAATCATTTAGAGTTTCTTCTTATCCTTATTTAATGTTTCGGTCGGAACAGTTATCACACACACAGTCATGTACATTTATCTCCAGTAATGTTTACGTCTACCAACAAAGCTCGATACTGTGCTGCACTATTGGAAGTTGCTTAAGGGACAGCGACTCCTCACTTTTAAAGCAAGTTTAATAGATAATGAGGCCTGTTAATATTTAGAGAGAATAATTATTAAACAAAAGAAATGAAATACAATACTGGAAAAGCTGACATGTTTGGTTCTTCTCTCAAGGCCTATAAGGCTCTAAGCATTCCCCTCAGATATTTACATAATCACTATTAATATCACAACGTAAACAAGATATTGTATCCCTATCCCGCTTACAGGCAGGTTGTCCACTGGACCTATGAAATTATGTGTGATAGAAATTTTGTACTTCAATGAGAGACGTAAACTGAAGTCCTACATAGGAATGTTCAATGTAACTGTTTACAATGACCTGTAACCTGTGACCTTACAAGAATGATGAGTTCTGTGTTGAGGCCTGCACTGGCACTCTGACTCCCTGATGATTAAACCTAACCTAAACCTAGGCCTGTGACAATGTTGATGCTTAACTCCTACATACATATATTCTCAATCTTACGCACGTACATACTCTCTTTTACATATACACATACTCTCTTTTACATATACACATACTCTCTTTCACATATACACATACTCTCTTTTACATACATACATTCTCACATGCAAATACACTACTGAGAGTATGCATGTATGTGCAAGTGTAGTATCTATTTTTGGCCTAAATGGCTTATCATAAGAAAATGGGGGCGCTTTATTTAGGGAAGCTGGCGTTACTGAGGAAAACAGTAGTTACTGGATATAATTACAATTTAAAAACACTAAAACCCAATAAAAGGAGTTAAGGCTTATTCAACCAGTACAGAAAAAAATTCTAGCATTGATTTAGAGTCAACTGGTCACAAGACCTGGAAGCTATTGCAAAAAAATCTACATTTTGTTTCATAAAATATTTATTTAAAAAAAAGAAAGAAAAAAAAGTACTAGAATCTAATGAAGAGGTCCATCCTAAAGTGTCAAATCTTAAACAATTTAATTTGTATCTATAATTTTTTTAGTGTCCAACTGAGAGAAAGTGGAGAGTTTGAAAATCGTCAATCTTCGCTTTCTCCCAGAACTTTTTGGCTCAGAATTAACATTGGACCTCATGGTGGAGTTGATGTGTTCTTGTCGCTTGAAAGCCAACACAGCCAAAAATGCAAGTTTGTTTGCTTCCATAATTAGAGCAACCAGCACGATATGTCCTACTGATCTGACGATATCAATTATGTGTGTGGAGTGAAAATTGGAGTGAAAAAAATGCAGATGTTTTCCCCCGCAGTCTCCACTCTATCTTCTGCAATACACAATCATTATAAAATCTGATAACGGACCAAAGATGCCTCCAAAAATAAACTGCGATTGCTCATAAACCAAGTCAAAAATCAAAATGTGCATTCAGGCCAGTAAAGTCCCAACTCTGGTGACTTATTCAAACATTGAATCACTTTTCTATGTTAAGGTATGGCGAGACAACAAGGCCTCAAAGAGGGTCAGGTTTGAGCTAATTGTTTTTGCATTTTTTCCAATTGTGGCGAAAAAAAAATGGTGACCAAAAGTCATTCCACACTTGATGATTCTGCATGTTTTGATGTATTTCTCATGTATGTGTCAGAAAAGCTGTGGGAAGAGGCTCTCTAAATGATAAAATACTATAATCAAAAAGAAATACACAACCACAAAATCACACGCAACTCTCTTTAATTACATTTAATAATGTTGCATATTACAAAACATCGCGTGCACTCCTCTGTTAAGCTGTAACTTCCCCTGAATTCATTGTTTCAAAAGAAAAATCAAGGCAGCCTTGAAGAGGTCACCATCCTTAAATCCAACTGTCTATGCAGCAAAGGAATTATAAAACACAAATCTTCACAACAAAACAGTTTTTAAGGCACTTTTGCGTTGCACACACACATAAGCAGCCAAGCACTGAGAATGACTAGCAGCATATAACTGGCCCAGTTAACAGTAGAAGAAAACAGCAGAGGCAGAAGGTATACAACATCTGATATGGACCGCATACTTTTTAAGTAAATATATAAAAACATCTATTTGACGGGAAATCCAATAAAGAGTATGAAAAATATGAATAATACTTTAATAATATACCAGTGAAAAGAAATCAATATTGATTAATGACCTACGTAACGACTTTTATACATTCTTTTAAATATAAAAATACTTTGGTAAAAGATAAAATCATGGTTACGGACTTTTAAAGAGGAGGTAGCATCTCTCCTCCTGTGCCCTTATCTGATGAATATCACATACCAAATTGTACCTTGTCCTCGAAGTTATGACCTTCAGATGTATAAGTCATAAACTATGCAGCTTCACAATAGCCAGGCCAGAAATGCAGTTGATATTGAGATTACTGATTTAGGTAAAGTCATGTTCATTTGTTGCTAATTGAGCGTATATCTGAACAAAGCAAAAAAGGCAGCGGTGTCAAATCAAAACAATTCAAACGTGTTCATTTAAGACATAAAGACCCAATGCAGATGCCAGCGGGCATCCTGAGATCACCTCATCACTAGTTCATGTTACACTTGTTTACTCTGCAGCAGGTGAAACCCAAACACACATGCGTAGACTTGATTCACGGACAATAAAGATTTGATCATTAGACTGCTATTAAGATTTGGGATTTAGGCTAAAATCTTCAAAGCTCAATAAAAACTGCCTATTTCTGGCAAGGCTAGTGGAAGTAGGACTGCAGGGTACCACGGCGGCGGACATCGGTTGTCCAGCAGTGGAAGCCACCACCCAGGGAATTGGCATGACGAATGTTCACCTTTATGGTCTGGATACCTGCAACAAAAAACACATTTACAGTCAGGAGGGCTGCGCAACATAGAGGGCTTTGTTTTCTGAGAATGAACCTTGAATTACAGAGTATTTCATTCATAAGATTGACCAGTAAGAACCGTCTCCGCAATCCTACCAATGCTGTCACACTCTGGAAAAGTAACTCATGGATGCATTTTCCCCTCCGGTCTGACATACACCAAAGGTCTCTCTGTCGCCATCACCAATCCTGGCTGCTATCTATCGGCTCCCTGTCTGATTCAGAATTGATTTTAAGATTTGACCGATCACTCAAAGCTCGCTGGGTCTTGCCCTCAATAGCAGACAGTCCGTTCACAGCCTTCATACCTCAGGCGTGGCCCTTCTGGCCGTTTCAAAGTCTGAAATCTAAAGGTTATCGTGCTTTTGCAATCAGGACTTGTTGCCTTTGGAGCGATCGACCTGATGAGATACGGCTCACAAAATCAGTAACTTCCTTTAAATCACCTCTTAAAACTCAGTCTTCTGGTGACATACTGCCCACTATTGTTTTTTGAGTTTGATCTCGACAGGATTTAATGCCTTCATTTTTTTAAATGCATTTCTAAATCGCTGTAAAGCACTTTGAATTGCCTTGTTTCTAAATGGCGCTACTTAACTAAACTTGCGTTCCTGTTTTAACTTGTGTTTGGCTTTTATTCTGATGAATTGTCTCTCTGAGTTTCCTGGTTTTGTTTTATCTGTCAGAGCATAGACTAACTCAAAGTTTCTGTTGAAAATAATCTTAAGAGTGTAAAATGATTAGAGCTGCAAAAATTGGTTGATTAATCAGTTAGTCTACAGTTATAGGAATAGGAAATGTCCAAAATGTCTTCCTCGATGACAGTAAACTGAATATCTTTAGGGTGTGGACAAAACAAGACATTTGAGAATGTCATGTTGGGCTTTGGAAAAAATTGACCAACATTTTTCAAAATGTTCTGACAATCTGACGATTCATCGAGAAAACAATTGGCAGATTAATTAGCACTGAACATAATTGTTAGTTGCAGCCCTGTAATAAAGACTGTGAGAGATGTCAGCTCCAGGAGGTGTCAGGAACAAGAAGACATGAAATGTTTCATTGATAAAACGATTACTTCAGAAACTCATCTGCAACTATTTTGCTAACTGACTTGTTTCTAAAGTAATTTTTTCAAGCAATAATAACAAAGATGATTTATTTTCAACCCGTCACATTTGACATCTTATGGACCGAATGATTGAAGATGATCGACAGATGAATTACTAATGACAATAATCATTAGTTGCAGGCCTGAAAATGATGCCAAAAAGAGATGTAATAACTTGAGTACGAACTCACCGAGACCCTCAAACATTTTGTGAATGGTGCTCTCGTTGGCATCAACCATGACACGCTTCTCACCCAACATCAGGACGTTCATGGACAGCCACTTAGAGGACATCCACAGCGGGTGGTCTGCACAGAAAAAGGAGAGTGTTTTTTGTACAGCAAGAAAATCAAAGCATTATGCTGACGCAGGATAAGATAAGTCTTAGATCAAAAACCCACTATCAGGAATCAAAGGTGTTGGTGGTTTCACAATAGTCCAGCCGGCCTTCTTGAACATGTCAACCTGAGGTGAAGGGACAAAGAGCAGAGGTGAACATGTGTTGTTTATGAAGTTAAAGTCCACAAGAGGGCAGCAGAGCGCACGGTAATAAAAGATAAGCAGACTCTCCTGTCTGGCAGTACCTGGTTGCACGGGCGATCAGGGTTTGACAGCACCAGTCCCGGCCCGATGATGTTAAACGTGGCATCGATGTGCATGGGGTTCGGGTCCTTGAAGGAGATAATGTGGACCTTGTAGTCTGGGGCCAGATGACGACGCATCCACTCAATTCCCATGAAATTTGTAACCTGCAGAAGGAAATAAACAAGAGGTTTGAGGGTTATATCATCAGATGAAAGCACAGCATGTTTTTGAGTGTCCACTTGCACACTGCGACTTCTAAATGTCGTCTACTGTTCAAGCAGTAGCAGAATGTGTCTCGATTGTTGGATAAGAATGAGGAATTTCTCCCCATCATGTGGCAGACAGTGTTTGTACCTGACTCCTCTGGACGAAAAGATCCCTCCCAGCTCTGATGAAATCTGCTGCATCGAAGCAGGGCTCGTGCTCTGTAGTCACGAACTTCCCCTGGGCGGCCAGAATGTGTCTGTCCTCCACTGTGCGTATGGGGTAGTCCTGAGTGACACAATAATGATCAACACTCCAGCAGTTAAGCACATGTCTGTTGACAGTGCAATAGATAGCACGAGTCAAAGAGGTCAGGGGTGATAAGAACAGAGCTAAGGTGTCTGAATGCACGTATTACTTTAATCTCACAAGATAAAGCCTCACCTGATCATACAGATCGTTGGCCATCGTGGGTTTGGGAGCTGTGGTCCATTTAGCACCTTTTCTGAAGTACTCCTTGATCAAAGGTCTGTAAGCTCGGTACTCAAAGAAGCGAGCCCTCCAGGCCATAGGAGCCTCGATGATTTCATTCCCCACCACCATGAGGATGTCTCTGGGCATGGCAGCGTACATACCTGCAACAGATTCAGCAACACACAGTCAGATTAGAGAGAATATTTCAAACATGCAACTGTTTTCATACACAGATAAATGTGAGAGTAGTCAGATTATTTACTTAAGTAAAAGAAGTCTTACACCATTGAAGTACTCTATTACAAGTCTTATACACAACAAAATGTACCTAAAGTATCAAAAGCAAATGTTTATGCAGAATAGGCCTTGTTATTACTATTACATAATTATATTCAGTGATGGAATGTAGCTAAACACATTTACTCAATTACTGCATTTAAGTACAGTTTAGAGTACTTCTACTCTACTTGAGTATTCCATTTTCTGCTACTTTATACTTCCATTCCACTACATTTTGGAAGCAAATATTGTATTTTCACTCCACTTCTACTCAAGTGATAAGTTTAGTTACTAGTTACTCTGCAGATTACATGTTGCATCAGAGCCAGAATAGCAATGTTTGAAATTCATTTATGGTATCAGCAATCAAATAAAGAAATTACGTTGTAGAACATATGGTACTTTGTATGTCATTACATTTTTCTAGCAGTACATCTGTTGCATATCAGATACTTTTTCTAAAGTAGTACTGTATGGGTGACTTTTGTTGTTTACTCCACTGTTGAGTACTTTTTTCAGCACTTGTTATATTAATGGACATTTATTAGTGAACAGTTGTAAGTGCTTCAGTGGGAGCTCATTTTAACAGTTAAACACACGTTTGTGCACTTCAATCTATAAAAATGTGTCATATTTAATACACTTATTGTACATCTTATGTGCAAAAGATGATTCTGCAATAAACCACAGTAGCCAAAAAAACCCCAATGAGGAGTAGGTACCAAGAATGGGGTTATAAGTGACTTACACCTCTGCTTTATGCATTATCTTTACCTGATGAGGTGAAGTCTGGAGTTGTGTACTCCATGGACCAGTCTAGTGGTTCTGGCCTCCTCACAGTGACGCCCTCGTGACGCAGAATATTGCACATTTCTTCAATCTCGGCTACAGCTTTTTTCAAGTGGTCCTCAGGGAAAGACTGGCCCCCGTACTGCTGGTAGAAGGGCCAGTGCTTCTCATATGTGTTAGCCTGTTGAGAGGTTCACAGTGTAACAACATGGAGTCAGTCTCACAGTTAAAGTGAGGCGTCATGTTACAGTTTTGGAAACATGCACACAGATGTCATCTTGACGGTCTGGCTTACTTTCACTTCCACAGTGAAGGGAGGCACGTGGGCGTTCTCAGCACGACCCACGATCACCTCCTCCAGAGGGTCCCATTCATTGTAACTGCACACAGGACACTCCTGCTGCAGGGGCTCAGTAACATGTTCTTCGTCCAATGCACGCTGGGACTGTGCAGCTGCTGCGCTCGAAGTGCTCTGGAAGGCCCTCTGCGCCCATCCAGTCACCGCCCGGCCGAGCTGAGGACGGAAACAACACAATATCTTTAATATTCTGCTGCTGACAACTGGATTTCATATTTGCGCAGGCAAGGATTTTGTAGAAATATGCAAATTCAATCTATTCAGATAAATGCAATGTGCACAACATAATCTCTTGTGAACACAACAAGCTGTGTGTAACTACCAAGGTTGGATGTTTGTATATTTTTCACACCAGACATGAAGTGAAATTAGACCAGTGAATGAGTTGGCCGGCAGCGCACGTACAGGAGGGCTAATTAAAGTAGAGCACGGCTGTGCAGAAGTAACGCGGTGACCTCAGACATCAGTGAGGAATGCCGTCTGTTGGTTTGGTGCCATAGTACACGTGCTATTAAGAAGCCTTATCTCCGCAGATAGTGAGGCCTCTGCTGGCTCAGGAGCAGTGTCACTGAGTTTGGGAGCGCATCTGTGCCAAACAGCTGTTCACCGTCACTCAGACATTAGAGGGAAGAAAAAAAAGAAAAAAACCTCTCTCAGCATTTAGAAACAAATCCATCCTCGGACTGAGGTCTGCTGATGAAATCTGTGTTTTTGTCCAGACAGTCGAGTAGACTGGGTTTGATTCTCGAGATTCCTTTTTTCATTTCTTTCTTTCTTTCTTTCTTTCTTTCTTTCTTTCTTTTTTTTTTTTTTTTTTTTTTGTATTTTCGACAAACTAAGGTTTAATCACACAAGCGACAAATCAATTAAATGATCTCAAGTGAAAGAAGCAGCTCACATGTAGCACGGTGAAGAAAATGTCCAACATATTTGCTTTATTCATTTGACTGACATGTGCTTTTTTCTTTTTTTTTTTTAAACAAAAGGATACTTTTTCTAAAATTTCTGGAAACAACATAAAAACCACCGTTATACCAACCATGGCTCCGATCAGATGGGCAGCCTCGGCCCCTCTGCTACCTCCTCTCAGACACCTGACTCGCAGCATTGTCCAAAGTAATAGTGAGTGTCAGTGAAGCGCAAACGGCAGCGCAGGATCCACCTCGCAGTTTGCCTCATGAATGAAGACGCCTCGGCTTTATAGGAGCGGCTCGACGTGTCTCGGAGACCATTGGTCGCCTTCGTGTCGTGGGGCAACGTGACTTGAGGAAAAAGCATTTCTGAAACACAATCCCCTTACGCCAGCAAATTCTTATCGGCTGCGCTACTAGCGTTAAAATGCTTCTCAAGGAGACAGACTCTGGAAATGTCTCAAGAATTGTTTTCATTGTGCGGAATATGTTTGCCCTCTTTCAAGGCAGCGACGTGGGAACTGACATTTTTGCACAGAAATTAATGAAGGAACTGTATAAAACGACACACACATAAAAAGACATGATGGTATTGCAGAATAAACTAAATTCCAGGGATGTGTTCTGTTTGCTTGTTTGTTTCTTAATGTTTTTACTTGTTTTTATGTCTTTTTAATGCAATTTTTAATGTCTTTTAAGTGAAATTTTATGTCTTTTAATGTAGTTTGTATGTGCCTGTAAAGCACTTTGAGTTGCCTTGTGTCTGAATTGTGCTATACAAATAAACCTGCCTTGCTTCTGCACAAAAAGACTGGTTACAGTGATATTTAAATGTAATTTAATATATTTAAAGTCAAGATAAAGTCTACAAATCTTATTTTGCAATCCTCTATTATCAGTATTCAACTTGTAAATTGTATTTATGAAAAAGCCAATGTGATAAATCTTCTAAATAACTGTCTGGACCCAACAGAGTGTGTTCTCTTTCAGTCTGCCGTGCTTATTTCCTTATTTTGAATCCAGTGCGATCTAAAAACATATACAGTTTCATCTGGCCGGAGAACGTTACCAAACACGCGCCGCAGAGCAAAGTGAAAAGGGTTAACAAGGAGTTCACCTAATCAAAGAGATAGCCTTGTGCTGCCTGTCGCCACATGCTTCACTGGGCTGTGCTCACAAGAGTTTCACAACCAAAAGACCTCAGTGACTGATAGTACCTCTAAAAGGCTCTGGCTGATACCCAAGGCTTCAGAGGATATGCACGTAGGACCAGGGCCATCTCTATTTCAGCTCTTTTTAGCATATAAATAAGTTTAAATACTTTTGATAAATATAAGTCTGATGTAAATATTTGTCACTTGTCTTCTTCTTCTGTCGGAATTTGAGTCCAGTTTTCATCTATGTGCTGACACTGATATTTCCTAAATGATTATTGGTCCTGTCGAAATGCAGAGAAAATTTCCAGGGTGTTGGAAAGGAAACTCTGACCAACTGCCAAACCACAGATTCAGGAGGAGCCATGTGGATTCCAACCTGGCTGCTCTTTAACCTTGCACAGTTGCTGAGGTCAACCATCCAATCTACTTGTGCCTCATGGAGTCCTGTGGGGGGTTCTGCATGTATATGGCTTACTGTTGCCGTTGCTACGAGCCTTATGGCCTCTATATAACCAAAGTGAGAACTGTAAATGTATTCTCTGCTCAGGGTTTTCAGTGGGTGTTCTCTGCCAAAGTTGTACCAGGTCTCTGATCCTGTTTGTGGTATTCATGGGGAAGATTTCAAAGAGCAGGGTGAGGAGAGTGTACAGTTTGGGAACGTCAGATTCTGGCATGCACCGGGGCGTTTTGCAGCCAGGATGAGAGTCAGCAACACCACATCTGAGGCCATGAAGCTCTGTGGGAACACGGTGAATTTGCTACCACCAGCGTGGGAGTCAGTTACTGCCAGAAGCAAAAGGAGTTAAAAGTATGTTGGGATCTTGCCCACAGGTTTTGGTCAGAATAGAGTGCGAGATGAAAATCCCATCCCTCGCCCATGGTCATGAGCTCTGGGAAGTGACAGAAAGAAAGAGAGATACAAGTGGCAGAATAGCCGCTGCAACTTTGCGTTCCGATTCTGAAAGGTGCCAGCTGAGTTGGCTGGGTGATCTGATTCTGATGCCTTCTGGACTCCTTACTACAAAGCTCCGGCCAACTGAGAGGAGACCGCGGGGTCGAGTCAGAACTTGCTGGAAGGATTGCATATCTAATCTGGCCTAGGAATGCATCAGAATCACCTGAGGAGATGGAAGACCTTGCTGGAGAGAGGGTTGTCTGGATACCCAGCCTCGGATAGGTGGAAGAAAATGGATATATGGACATTTCTGTTACTGTGTCTATTATACATCCTTTTTTGGGGGGTTGGAGGTTGTCCGTATTTTGACAATCTAAGAATGAACTTCAAAAAACTACGATCTTTCATCAGAATCACTTTAAGCCGGCCTTCATTACACAGTCTCTCTCCTATACTCCACTACATTTCACAGGTAATAAGTTACTTATTAGATTAAGATATGCTTATTAAATAAAACACACTTGTTGCAGGTTAAACACGCTTTTTTCCACTTGTGACCACTGAACAAACAAGGATTATCGAGTTGAGATTTGTGTTTAAGATGTAAATATGTTGTTCTCAGATATTTCACTCACGTTTAAGGGAGACATGTTATGCATTTGAATGTTTTCCCCTTTCCTTCAGTTTATTCTATATGTTGTTGCTCATGTAAAAGGTTTGAAACTAGAAATAACCCAAGTTCCTCTTTCCCACAGAAAACAGCTCCTGAAACTGAAAATAGTCCCGCCTTTAATCCTGTGACTTTGTGACATCACACATGTTACCATGTCACACATTTTGTATAATGTATGACTATATTCATTATTAGTGTGAAGTTAAAAGGAGGCTGACCCTAGACATGGAGAGTAGTGTTGGCGCAGGCGTGTGTGAGCTGACCAATCAGAGCAGACTAGGTATTCGGGAGGGGGGTCTTAAAGACACAGGCGCTAAAAGACAGAGGGTGAATATAGAGCTGTAACACTGGACAGCATGAGACGACTGATTACCCAAAATAAAATTATGAACCGGATAATGAGAAAACTATGTCTCCTTGAAATAAAAGTTTTAGGCTTAAGGTCTCAAACGATCCAGTATTTCAAGAAAAGATTAAAGAAAAGTCCATTCACAAACTTTTCCAGATTCTAGAGATTTATCTTGTGACCCTTGGAGGGAGCCTGACCCTTATATTTGTAACCTGGACTCAACTACCAAACTAGAGTAGCTTAATACAGGCCTATTTCACTATATGATAAAGAGCAATAAGAGAAACATTAAATGCTGTTATTAAACACACTGAGCATAAACATATCCAAAAAGTATTTTCAGAATGCCTTTATTAGTCGCGCAAACGGGGAAATTTGTGAATATTCATTATTGATGTCGCTGTGACATCCTTACAGGGTTCAAAAAGTTTTTTAGCCTAATTTTACTGAAGACAGGAAAAGCTACAGTGTGGATTAAAACCCTGAGCATCAATCACAGCAGCCGACATGATTCATGTCCTGTACCAGGAGAGCTTTTCATCAGCTTTGTTACAGCCTCGTTTTGGTCTTCTAACATTCCTCAGGTGGGCTAAAGCTCCAGTGTTGGATGACCAAAACATGGTATGCAACAAAGCGGATGAGTACCTGGTGCTGGGGGTTTGAATCCGACCGGTAGCTTTAAAGCATGGAGTAACATTTGGCAGTCATAAAAACTTTAACTTTGAACCACAAGAAGTTTTTAGAGAATCTGTAACTAAAGTTGAAAATAAGTCTAAAACTATTTTGTAAAAACTGTCTCATTTTGAACGTGGTCACTTGGACATTAATAGTGGACATTGAAAAGACGTTAAAAACTGGACTCTTATATGGTTTCGCTCAGTGGGAACCTTTGCCTTGTCTGGCCCTTGCAGCTCCACCTCTTGCATGAACTGACCTCAGACAGGTTGCACAGTGCTGTGATTATATCGTCCAACCTTAACAACCTTCTCCAGCTGACCCTGACTCTGACCTTAAGAGAGACGTATGTGTGAGACATTCTTTAAGCTTGTTGTTCTCTAAATAAGTCTCGTTTTGTTCTGTAAGCCAAAGTTTGAAGACTACTTCCCATTTTTCCTATTTTCTGTGTGCAATAAAACAATGGAGGCGATGCAGCAGAGCTTCAACGGTGTTTCCAAATGATTCACATATTTTACATTTTCCATGAACTTAACTCGCTACTTAAGAAAGTGCTCCGCCCCACTCAACAAAATCCTTTTTTTTTTTTTTTTTTTTGCAACATTCCCCATTTTGCAGCGGGGACTGCACTTTCTTCTCTCCAGGAGCTGTGGCTTTATAACAAGAAAACATGATGGAGATGTATTTACTTTCAATCATTTTAGCAACTATCCTCGTTATACCATTCACTCTCAAAACTTTCTACCCGTACGTCTGGATGGATATTCTGTATTTCAGGGATCTACTGCGGATTTTAGTGAGGTTCGTGTCGAGGCGGAGAAGGAGACCCCTCTTCTTTGTTTTGGATCGTTTCTTGGAGCAGCGCTCAGCGCATCCGGACAAGCCGTTCATTGTGTTTGAAAATGAAGCTTACTCTTACTCTTACACTGATAAACGGAGCGATAAAACAGCCAACGCGCTCCAGGCTCAGTCTGGGTACCAAGCTGGCGACACCGTCGCGCTTTTCATGGGGAATGAACCCGCCTTCATGTTTACCTGGCTGGCCTTGGCTAAATTGGGCTCGCCTGTGGCTCTCCTCAATCACAACATCCGCTCCAAGTCCCTGCTGCACTGCTTCAACTGCTGCAAGGCCAAAGTGTTGATAGCTGCGTCAGGTTCGTGCGTAATGACAACATCCACTGAAACTTAGTTTAAGTTCTTAAAAGAAGTTATTTCAGCTGTTCAAGGAGCTGTTGACTTCAGCCAGACACGCAGGCTGGATGTGTCAACAGCTGTGAAACTGTGTGTTTTCTGCCTGCAGTCGAACCTGTGACAGTAGCTCAGGCTGTCCTCAGAGGAAGTCTCTCTCCAAAATCTTATTTAATTAGAAGTTTGCAAATAAATAAAGAAATGCAAGTTTTAGATGGTGTAGTTTAGTTTAGGGAAGTATTTCCATCACAGTAGGCTCAGTAGCTGCTACAGATTATATTTGGACTGAAGTATTCAATATTTCAAGGATCCAAAGGTTTTATTGTCATAAGCAGAAGTAATATAAAGACTAATATTCTTGTTCCACTATGTTTCTACCAGGTTTTAACCAATTTAAATACACTAAAAATTCAGAAAAGAATAAATAGGTAAACATACATTGATATCCTCTCACCACTCAAATACGTTCATACATACTGAGGTGGACTATTGCAAAAACAGTCAGAAAGTGAGTGCAAAAAACTTAAGTTGAATTAAAAGTCCAGTGTGCAGAATTTTGGAAGATTTAAGAGGATCAATTGGCAGAAATAGAATAGAATATTAATTTTATAAATGTATTTTCATCACTGATGATGCAAAGGTGATAAGTGCATAAGTAAATCTACTCAAGTACTATACTATAGTACAATTACGAGGTACTTGTGCTTTACTTTAGTATTTCCATTTCCTAATATTCATACATTTTACTCCACGATAATCAGCCAGTTCAAAAATGAGTCGACTCAAAGTACACAGTATCTACATACGGCCACAAACCGCCATGTTTCTACAGTAGCCCAGCACGGACAAACCAAACACTGAGTCCACAGAGGGAATTTCAAGTTTTTCACATTGTTTGCTACCACAATAACAAGATGTGAGTCATTATATTTTGTGTGTTGCCATCTGTGCTCTTACCACTAGATGCCACTAAAGCCTACACACGGGTTCTTTTAAATATTGATTTGAACTGATTATATAACCGGTTGAACTTGAATATTTTACACTTTGGTGAAAAATATAGAATTTGGTTTCTTTTGTTAGATGAAAATGTTTCTGTTTCAAAATGTACTCAGGCATTTCAATCTGTATTTTTAAAGGCACAATATGTAAGATTTTTAGTTAAAAACCTCTGAAAAATAAACGTAAATGATCAACATAATGTGAAGAAACAGCAGTGTTGGCATCATGATGTCTACGCACTGTGTTGCAGAGATATTTACTCAAGTTAGCATGCTAACCAGTGAGCTGCAGCCTGTCCGGTCCAAAGCTCCAGTGCCATGCTGTTTTTCCACTAGAACTTTTGGCCCTGCCGAAATGAGCTGAACCACACTTTGCCAGCAAGCAGTTCCAAGCCGTGGCTGCCCGGTCTGCGGTGACAACTCACAACTGCAGTCAACCCATAACAAGCACCAGCCTCCCCCTGAAATAGAAACTCAAATTATGTCTGTGCAGGAAACCTGAGAGAAAGACTTCTTTAAAAGTTATTGTGTTCAGAAATAAGTACTTTTGCAGCTTGTAACTGAATCTCTTTAGTTTCACTCGTACTTTCAAACATCTGCTGTGTTCAACTGTTTTATCGCGTTCATTTGTAGCTGTTTTAGAATCTTGTTTACTGTTTAGTTACTGCTGCTGAAACACAGTTTCTTGTATTGCTGCTTCATAATAGATAATAAAAGCTTTTAAATGACTAAATAATGGGGGGGGGGCTTTTATTGTGAAGAAGTTAAAGTAAATCCAACGTGTCTGTAACTGAATTAGCAGAGCCACTTTGTTGGCGTTGATTCTTTGATAGTACTGCAGGGATTGATTATCCGTGTAACCGCTAACTGTAGCTGCATTTAGCTGCTAGTTAGCCTGGTTAGCCATGCATGTAGCGGCCTGGACTGAGAGCTTGGAGCACCAGGAGAGTGTTGGTGTTTAGACTGCTAACACTTGGGAGCTTCGGACTGGACATCTTACATATTGCACCTTTAAAAGT
Source organism: Sparus aurata (assembly GCF_900880675.1). Lineage (NCBI taxonomy): Eukaryota > Metazoa > Chordata > Actinopteri > Spariformes > Sparidae > Sparus > Sparus aurata. The sequence goes on along the minus strand of NC_044190.1, from coordinate 9,223,369 downwards.
ACAGGGTGAAATACCTGAAAACATTTTCAAACAGATCCAATATTTTTCATCTAATAAGCCCTGACCTGTCGGGTCAAAAGCTCCTGTGTTAGCAGTGTATACACCAAAACTCCTCTGGTGCTCTGAGCTCCCAGTCCGGACCGCTACATGCACAGCTATGTTTCCCTAGATTCGCTTCCTCCACCTTCAAAACCTCGGTGTCAAAGTTGAGCCCATGATGTTTTGGTCGCTTGTGGAGCTGCATACTGCATGTCACTGCCAGTGTTTAGGCAAGTCTGCATTTTCATGTAAAACTATTGTGTTATGATTGTGCTGTATGTCCCCTTCTAGAGCTAAAGGAAGCAGTGGAGGATGTGCTGCCTTCACTGCTGGATCAGGGAGTCACCGTCCTCCTGATGACCAAACACTGTGACACACCTGGAATTGAGAGCTTCTCTGATAAAGTGGACGAGGCGTCGGACTCCCCGCTCCCTCGCTTCCTCAGATCACACGTCACATTCAAAAGTCCTGCGGTTTATATTTACACCTCTGGGACCACAGGTATGAAAGTGGCTGTTCCCATGGCAACATATTGGTCATACAAGTGTTCTCCATCTTTCAAGCAGTTTGTGTCTTGTTGTCTTCCAGGTCTCCCAAAGGCAGCTGTGGTCAATCAGAACCGCCTCCTAACAGCTCTGGCTATTTTATCATCGAATGGTGTCACGTCTAGTGATGTCATCTACGTCAACCTGCCTCTGTACCACACGGCTGGATTTCTTATAGGATTTATTGGCGCCATCGAGACAGGTGGGCCCAGTGAGATGTAGCTAAGACAGTCAGAGAGTCAGACCAGAATGTAAAACAAGTACGACTTTGTGAGATCCTTTGCAGACTAGTGCATACTTTACTGACTTTTAGGTTGTATTAACATGTAAATAACTAAGTAATATGGATGTTTTTATGTTTATGATTTTATAACTTTGCAAAGACTCTTGAGTATTGCTTTCAGGCCAAACTGCTGTACCTTCAAACTGAGATCGCAGCGCAATGAGCTGTAAAACCTGAGTCACTGGTGGTGCCACAGTTTGCTACACATTCATCAGTCACCAAGTGGACTGCAGTGGGCTACTGTCCAACCTAGTGTGTAAGCAAACAGGTCACATGTAGCACTGAGTTCCATAAACAAAACCTCATGACAACCATATCCAACAAAAGCAACCGACTCGCCAGAGTAAATGTTAGCTAAATACGTTTCTGCGAATCCACAGACAAGTTTCTTTATGTTGCAGCTTTACATTTGTTTACGTTCAGTTTTCTATTCCTCGCTTGTCACAATGCCGTGATTATGCTCTGGTTACTGCACAAAAATCACTTGGTTAGGGTTGGTTTGTTTTGAAATACATGTTTTGGTCGCCAATGATCAGAGACGGAGATGTTCTAACCTGCTCCAAAAAAAAAGCGTGTTTTAGCTGCCACAGAAACATCTCGACATGTCCAGAGGTCTCCTTAAAGGACCCATGTGAAAGAAAACTTGTTTTTTGAGTCTCATTTTTAACTCTGCAAATACTGACACTTTAGGATGGTAGCTGTCAGTATTTGACAAGTTGGGAATGAGGTTAAAAAAACAACTTTTCTTACAAACAGGTCCTTAAAGAATACCCTGTGACTCAGCCGTCTGGCAGCCTCGTCTCTTGTAATAACGCCACCGTCATCCTCCCACCTCCTGCTGTGAAAAGTGACTGCTAAGCATATAAAGGGAACGTGATATGCCACATTTGGTACAAATTGGTACATCGTTGGCACCACTGTTGCAAAACAACTGGATCGTTTTTGTCCTCAGAGTGCAGGACAAAACCTGAGTTTATTCATTTATCTAGTTTATTACAGATTTCAAAAGCAGAGACAAATGGTGCTGGTCTGAATGGGTCGATAGTCCGTCCTCTGGGAGATTTGGCAGCACAGTGAAAGCGAGTGTGTTTTATGTAACCAGTCTACACGCAGATGGTTTCATTAGTCTATATTCATCACATTATTCATTCAACATTTACTTCATAATAATGCGTTAAAGCCAAAGACTTGTCAATTGCCAGGTTAAACCAAACAACAACAGTGACGGATGGTCACAAACAGGTTGTGAGTGCTGACAGCGGCTGATCCAGGTTCAGTTTTAACAACGTAGATTGCTGATATTAAATCTCTACATAAACTGATGGACTGAAGTGTTTTTTTTAATGGTTTAAGAAAATTCGTCTGCTACTTAAAGGGTAACTTCACCAGTTTGCCACATTAAAGTGACCTGTAAATACACTTTAATGCTTAAAATTGGTGGAATGAATCTTTAAGATGAATAAACCACTGAAAAGACAATTTTGTTGCCTGAAAAAAGCACAAAACCTTTTATATTATATAAACTCACTTTATATAAGATAACTTTTTTCAGATGAGTGCTTCGCACAGCGGCGATGTGTTAACATGCAGCGATTCGTCAGGCTGGTTCCAAATCAGCTCTAAATCATCTAAAATAATAACTGACCTTGCTGACGATTAACTGATGCTTGAGGTATGATTTTACTATTTTGTGATTTTGTATCTACTCCTGCACCATGTGTTTTTAAAGATTATGCTGATTCATAAAACTGGCTCCCTGTTACGAGGCTTTCGTAAGTTTCTCACACTTGACCGAGACATGAGGCGACTGCTGCACCACTGTGAATTGAAAAGTGATGCCGCCCTCCCTCTGGTATTCCTGCTGCTGTGAAACTGAATGAAAGAGTCTTTTGTCACCGTGAGGCAGTAATCTGAACAGAGCCGGGCCTACCCAAACCAGATTACCTCCTCTTTTGAACAGCTTTTTTCTAAACAGGCTAAAGTTCACACCACGTGTAGTCCTGGTAGGAAGCTGTTAGGTTAAATACATATTAGTAGAGATGGAATACTGCCTCACAATACTGTTGGCTTGAGTTTTGGAAAAGTGTCACAATACGTGTAGTCTTGGTATATCTGGGTAAACTTTTGTTAATGCACTAGTGCTATTTGCAGATCAATTAAAAACACACCAGAAACTTATTGGTCAGTACTTATCACAAATAAAGCTAATATCTTTGCTTTAATGGAACTCAGTTGTTTCTCCACTTGTATAACTGAATATCTAAATGTTTGTATCATCTGTTTTTCTAATGATTAGCCCTAATCACATGATCTTTTTGCCGTCTTATTTTGAAGGGTCGACTATCATCCTGAAGAGGAAGTTCTCTGCCTCCCAGTTTTGGGATGACTGCAGGAAAAACAGTGTGACCGTCATCCAGTACATAGGAGAGGTGATGCGTTACCTCTGTAGTACACCGAAGGTACAATTATTTAGCTGTTTCCACTTCTACACACAGAGTTGTTGTTACTGCAAAACTCAAAACTAAGCAGTACTGGAATATTCCAGTGTTGTCTAAGTAGGAGTTTTGCAGATAAAGTATTTCGAAGTCCAGCCATTTGAAGTTGCTGATTCTGCCCTTTAGTTAAGTATTCTTTATTCTGGTTTAGCTCATTTGGTTTTCTTTGTGTGGGAAAGCCTCTGCAGCAGTCGCTTGACCATGTGACAGTTGAAACTCTCAAGTGAAACCTTAAACCGATGGCAGTCTTAAAGGGTTTGCATGATGTTACAGTGATTCTGCCTCCAACTCAGGGGCAGCGGAGCATGAACAGATAAACCTTGGGGAGACATTCAGGGTAAAATGTATATTTTATAATAACGATTTTTATAACAGTGCATATCTGACAACATTTAGGCCAATAGGGACGGCATTCCAAGCAAAAAGGCTATTCAATAAACGCCAGGAACTATTCAGCGGCTATTTGATTACTCAAAGATCTGATATTCATATGTCCTGTAGCATAAAGCGGCATGAGCTCATGTGGAAAATACTGTGCTACACTTATTTTACCAGGAGCAGGATAAAACAAGGGGAAAACAAAGGAAGATATCCTTAATAGCAGATCTATCTTTGATAGGCCAAGATTGGCCAACCAATAAATCAGTGGGGCTGTAATGTAAATCAGGCTATGATCGATATATAGATGATGAGGTAGAGATTTCAGTATAAGAGTCTGAGAGAAAACTCATTTTGAGAGAACAGCTGTTAAGAATGAAGGTGCAAATAAGGCTCTCTTATTAAATATCAACTAAATTGCACAAGTTTCCATCACAGAAATCTGAACAAGAATAACACCTAAATGTGTATTTTGCACATTTTACTGAAGCCTCATATTCAAAAATATCTGTCTAACATGTTGAAATGCTGCTCCACACATAAATTAACCTTTATCCTTTCACTGAATGCTAGATTTTCAGTTATTATAAGGACTGCAGCTCGAACAAACTCACACAGTATCTTTGGCAGCGCTGTGGGCACCGTGCCTCCTGTGGACCATCTTAACCTCTGTAAAACTCAAGTTCACTCGAGACATCTGCAGACACAGTGCACTGTGAACCGGCTGCAGCAAGCTGCCTTCAGAGTCTCGTCAGATATGAACTTTCCAAATCTGTACATTCCCACCGCGCAGCACAGCTGGTTTACCAAAATAGAAATCATTAAATCTCAACTATCGGGTTCCTGTGCGTCATTATCTGTAGGGGTTTGAAAAGCAGAAGACACTGCAAACCTGAATGACTGATAAACTCAATAACCATTTATTATGTTTTAAATTCTAGAATGATTGCATACTTACTTATGAGATCACCTAAAGATGTATCTCCTGTTATTAGGAGTAAACATTCTGCTTATATGTATGGCCATTCAGAGTATCTAATTGCATCACATGAAGTGCAGTGTCGATTTACTGCGTGACCCCTGCAGTGGGAAGAGGAGGTGGTTTGACTGTATCTGGTCACTTCTAGGAATAGATGCTGGCCTTTACTAAGCAAGACCATATCAAGTAACTTGGCAGCCAAATCTCCCGGGACTATAATATGTCACTTGAGGGTTGCATTTGTCACAGTGAATGGTATTTCTTTTACAGTATTTGTTTTGGTTTAGAGAGATTTATATTTTTAAGTCACATAGAGGTGTTTTAGCTACTTTGAACTTGTTTCTAATGTCAGATTTGTACATACAGACCGGGACCGATCAGGATTTCTAATTGGGGGCCTAATTACATGATTGATGTGTGTTCATTACTTCCCACCTCTGAGTCTCATACTTTATTAATACATTAAGTTTTTACAGTTTGTACAGTTTTTATGTTAGTTGATTAGATTTTGTTTCTCTGCCAGCTGTTCTTGTTTCAGTTGATTCATCATCGTTACATATTTATTGATTTATGTTTTCCTATACTTTTCTTATTTTACTGATTTAGCTTCTTTATTATTATTATTTTTCACTTTTTCATCTAAGCTTCCTATTTGTGTTTCTTGCTGTCCAGGATGTTTCGTCTGTTTTATACTCTATGTGTCATACTGTTAATGAGGTCTCCACCTGAATGTATTCTGAGGGTTGAATCGTTGGTATCGCATCATTTATTTCTTGCAAAATGCTTAATCAGTTTGCTTTTTCGTGTATGTGCAAATGCAGAGAGAAAATGACAAGGGGCATAAAGTCAGACTGGCGATCGGTAACGGTGTGAGGGCTGAGATCTGGAGAGAGTTCGTCAGTCGCTTTGGGAACATTCAGATCAAAGAGTTTTACGCCTCCACTGAGGGAAATGTGGGATTTGTCAACTATGCAGGAAGAATTGGAGCTGTCGGACGAGTCAACTTCTTACATCGCGTAAGAGTTAGATCATTTTAGTTTTGGGTATTGTTTCAGGGTTTTTTTTGCAAATATCTTTATTGAGTTGTTGAGACACAATAAGTGTCCGTCTGTAGTTTGTCATTTCTGTTTTAGTTAACAGCCAGTTTGTTCATGTGTGTTAACCAAAAAAATGAAGTGTTACAGTACTTGAGGCTCACTTACTGGAACTTTTAGAGCTTTCAACCGCATCTCCAGGTGGCAAGGTTGGAAGGGGAAATGTAGTTGAAAGCGAGTAAGTGGTGGAAAGAGTGCTTAAAATCTCTATTCAAGTACGAGTACAGTTACTGAAATATTACTTCAGTTATCACATCTGACATTGAACATTTTTCTGATTATTGGAATAAGTGTTTTGTTTTGCTTTTTATCCTGTGGATAAAATTAATGAATGAAAAAATCTGTTACTTTTGCTCCGATGCATCATCTGGCAAGTGAATTGTAATTCTATAAAGTAATAAGTTCAAAAGTTCAGTATTTACGTATGTGGTGAAGTATAAAGTTTCTTTAAAATGGAAATACGTAATAAGTAGTGCAAATTGTACTTAAGTATAGTACTTGATCAAATGTACTTGATTACATTCTACCATGAATAAATGATATGATAATTCTGTCTTTTATTCTGCTGTAGAAAGTGTAAGGATGTATTAGCACATAATCTGATGTCTTTACTTCCTCCTACAGAAGCTGTTTCCCTACACGCTCATTCAGTATGACACAGAGCGCGATGAACCTGTTCGAGATGCTAACGGCCTCTGTGTGGAGTCGCTCACAGGTGAAGAAACTTCTGCAAATGTTAATATAAATGTTGTGTCTATTCCTTTGATATCAGGACTTCAGTAATGATACAAGCAGGTCTTACTAGATAATAGATAACAGTAAAGGAGTGTCTCTTGGCTTTTTCTTGAAGGTGAGACAGGACTGCTGGTGTCGAAGATCACAGACATCGCTCCTTTTGTTGGCTACGCCCAGAATGAAGAACAGACGGAGAGGAAAAGACTTCGCAACGTTCTCAAGAAAGGAGATCTTTACTTCAACAGCGGGGACCTGATGAAGATCGATAAAGACAATTTCATTTACTTCCAGGATCGTGTAGGTGACACGTTCAGGTACAGAACTCCTGCGCACCATAATTTGATTTGAGGATATGTATTTTTTTTCCACAGAATAAATGTTTATAGCTTTATTGCCATACCAAATGAAAGACTTGAACGAATAGAAAATTAAATGTTGCAAGGTCATTTATGATAGATCAAGGATAGATCCATAAAACCTGAGTAATCCAATCACTTCTGCCCTGTAGGCAGTTAAACATAGACCTCAGTGAGACAAACGGATACAATGTTTTTACACACATTAGGAAATATCTTCAAATATAACATACGCCGAATTAACAAGATGGCCCAAATAGTTAAGAATGTGTTGAAGACAGTGCTTCAGAGAGCATTTTAAGTTTCTCCTAACTCTACAATTTACAAAATTGAACATTTTGTCAAGGGAGTCTGGTGACATACTCCACAGGCGTCAAAGAAGTAGCCTTAATTGGTTACTTTTTGATATTTTAACTGTAAAATGTTGTCCTTTCAAAAATCTAATATAAATGTTGAATTCAGTTGAAACAGGCCATTGTTCAACAGAGTCCTTTAGAGCAACTATTGTATTGCATTTGTGGTTGAGACTCGAGCTCTTAACGTGCAAAGAGAGGCTCTGTGTTTGTTCCCTCACATGCACAGACCTACACTTGTGCTTTTGTCTAAAAACAACAACAAAAATAACAAATATATAACTGTTTTAAAGTTTCAAACTTGTTTCAGGTGGAAAGGTGAGAATGTGGCAACAACTGAGGTGTCTGACATCCTGACGATCAGCGACTGTCTCAAAGAAGCCAATGTTTACGGAGTCCAAGTGCCAGGTGATGGTCATTTTCTCTGTGCATTCGACCTGAGAGTGTCATCAATAAGAATACCATGACTGCCAAGTACCAGAACCTATAAGAGAGATAATAATCTGGTAATTACTTTGTTAATAAAGACAGGTGCTTTGTCTGTTTTGTTTGTAGGTCATGAGGGGCGGATCGGGATGGCAGCTGTCACTGTGATGGAAGGTGCCCAGTTTGATGGAAGTAAAATATATGAGCATGTGGTCAGCTACCTGCCCTCATACGCCCGACCTCGCTTCATCAGGATACAGGTCATTTTATTTCACACACTTAACTGCATTGTTCTGCCCTGAAACATGTAAATAACAATGATTGGGATCAATGGGCCTCATTCACCAATATCTTCTTAAGAATCTTCTTAGATTCTTTCTTAAGTTGTTCTTAAGAGGTTCCTTAAGAAAACCCTACGTCAGATTCACCAACGCGTTCGTAAGCCTCAGAATTGTTCGCAGCTGTGTTCTTACATTGATGAAAGCGGCAGGAGCAATATATATGCCATTGTTTTGCAGGCCTTGGATGGAGAAATGCCACGTATAAATAGGGTGGGGGGGTCACTAATTGATGGCATGTTTCCAATTTACCTGATTTATCTTAAATCATTGGCACATTCAATTTATTTTAGAATTTTAATTCTTTGTAAATTACCAATATATGTGTAATTTTATTTTATATAATTATATATAATTTATATATTACCAAAAATATGAAATAAATAAATAAACTAATAAATATGACAGAATTATCACTGTAATATTGCATTTTATTGAACTGGACAAGAGAAGAAAACACAACCATGCCAACATTTCAGCACTGAAATGTGCGTAAGAGTACTCCTGAGTGTTCGTAGGATTTGTTCTTGCCTAAGAAAAAATCCTAGATTAGAAAAAATTCATGAATGCCACAATTTTCGTAAAATCCTCGTAAGTGGGACTTAAGAACAAATTTGTTCGTAAGAACGGTTCATGAATGAGGCCCAATGTTTCTGCCTGTCCGTCAATACTTTACTTTACCTTTTCTCCTTCCAGAATGCCGTGGAGGTGACGGGCACTTTCAAGCAAATGAAGGTGAAGTTAGTGGAGGAGAGTTTTGATCCAGGACGGATCCAGGACCCTCTTTACATCCTCGATGATAAGGAGAGGAGTTACATCCCACTGACAGCTCAGGTCTACAGCGGCATCCTATCAGGAAACATCAAACTCTGAGGAGGCTCTGTGCACGCTGCAGTGGTACTTTTAATAATGGACCTCCAGTGACTCAGTGAATTAACAAATGTGTTTTACTTATACTGATAACATTTGTGTTTTGTAAAGTAATATGCAGACATAAATGCATTTATTCCAAAATGAAAGCCAGACGTTAAGGATTCATATCAGGAGCCAGAAAAGGGGGATTTATCATATAGATGATATTTTTAATGGCAAGTAATTATTTAAAAAGTATATTTACTGACATGATTCCAGTACGAGAACTGCTGCTTTCACTTTATTCAGTCCTATTATGGCATTGAAAACTTCTAACAGAATACTTTACCTTTAGAAAAGATGAGTAGCATGTAAAAAATAAAAAAATATGTAGAGCCGCGCCTAACATGAATTTTATATGGTTTTATGAGGCAATATCTGTAAATACAAAATGCTTTTCTAAACATTAAACTGATTCTGAAGTGAGTTTTTATGTGCATGTCAGATTCTAAGACTAATTTCAGGTGTGACAGACCACAAGATGGAGACAAATGCACATGTTACCAGAGTCCACGTCGAGCTGGAAACACACTCACCGGCCACTTCAGTAGATACACTTCCAGATCTGATGTGGTCTAATACAACAGCTCTGCCTTAAGTTCTGCCTTTATATTGTTATTAAGGTTGTAGTTTGGAATGCTGTTAAACTGGACTGCATTATACTGAGAGGTGTATCAAATATTTTGGCCAGCTGAGTCAACACATGGCTGTGTTGTCCACATGGACCCGCCTCCTCTTCCTCTGCCTCCTCCTTTGACCGTGGTCATGACCATGAATTACCTTAAATGCTGTTCTGCTAAACACACAGTACACGAGCCTTGTTATATTTATCTTTTAATAAAAAAGATATTATGCTGTCAATTTAATGTCAGTTTTTTCCCAGTGAATATCTGTTTTTTTTCTTCAAGGTATCATACTGAAACTAGAAGTCCCAGTATCATGACGACACTAGAATGATAAACATAGCCTTCATTAAGACTCGAGGCTTCACTCCCTTAGAAACGTTGAACTCTCTTGAACTATCACGCAATGTCTCTTTATCTGAAACTGAACCAAAAGCTAACAGCGTCTGTTAATGGAAATCTGCTCAGTGGCTTTTGTGTAATCCTGTTGGCAAATCAACCAACCAACAAACAGACACAGGTGATATCATAACCTCCACGGCAGAGGAGAAACAGACAGACATACAGAATAACAAGTGCAGCAGTGTGTCGAGCGAGGCAAATATCCTATATCAGGAGAGTCGCAGTAAGTTCAAGGTGAAATTGAAGAGATGCGTTTTTTTAAATCTTATTTCTTAAAAATATGTTTTTTTTGATCAAGGCTCTGAAATGTTTAAACATAAAAGCGGAGTTTCCCTAACTAAGAGGAAGTTGGAGGCACAACAATATCATGGTCATCGATGGAGTGTAACTAAGTATCTCTACTACTAAGTACTGTATTTAAGTACAAGTTTGAGGTACTTGTACAAGTATTTATATTTTCTGCTACTTCACGCTCCCACTCTAGATGGAATTATTGTAACTAAGGTTCAGGAACTGGAGCACGCCACTCCTCCTGGCTGTTCTGCCCTCCAGGCCTCATCTCATCAACCTAACCACCTGCGTCTCATTAACTCTACCACCTATGTCGCCCTGATTCAATCACCTGTGAAATCTTGAAGGAAAAGCCTAAACATTTCTCTGTCGTTCATCTCAAGTTCTTATAACCCTCCCCCTCCGACCCTCCTCTTCTCCACTATCCTCTCTCACAGGATCCCCGGCAGCTCAGTCTTCGAAATCGCCATCTCATGTCAACAAGATCCTCCAGAACAGGAACCACCAGGTGGATGATGAAGCGACGCCGACCGAGACGCACGCCATTGAGACGTAACCTCCATCTGAGTCTCAACCTCCTTTGGTTCCTAGATGGTCCAGCATATCCGCAACCCTCCTCGCACCCCCTTTCTTCATCCACCAACCTGACCCCTCTTTCCTATCCTTTCCAAAATATTCTACCAATTTAAATAAACTACCCTAACGTTAAACCGTGGCGTGGTCTTGTTAGTGAATACATTTCTGAAGAGGATTTTGTATGTTTGCTCCACTACATTTATTTGATAACTTTAGTTACTAGTTGCTTGCAGACAGAATAGCACATAGATACATAGATAGATAGATAGATAGATAGATAGATAGATAGAAATATAATAGTAAAAAGTAAAAAGAATGTGAAGAAGACAGTGCAGGGACATCAGTGCAAACTCTGCTTGTTGTTAAAAATGGATATGAAATAACAACGATGTGCACATAATATAATTTCTAGAACAAAAATACAATTTGTAGAACAAAAATAAGGACAATAGTTTGAAAAAAGTTAAGAGGTAGACATTTTAAATGCCAACAGGGGGAAATGTACATGTAAAGGCCACAGTCCAGATTGTGGGTAAGGGGGCTAATATAGCCTGTAAACTAGACAGTAGACACAGTGATGTGATGGTAGAGACAGAAAGAGACTCATGCTGAAAAGTCCAGCTCCAGGCCAACAACAGAGCCGGCTTTCCTTACCAGCCTCCCCAACACACAACAGCATACACAAGTATACTGGCAATGACAGACTGGTATAACATCCGGGGGAGCTTTCTGCAGACACTGAAGGGCCGCAGCCTCCTCAGGAAGTAGAGCCGACCCTGCCCTTTCTTATAGAGTGCATCTGTATTGGCTGACCAGTCCTGTTTATTGTCCAAGTGTATTCCCGGGTACCTCCACCTTGTCTCCTTCAACAGAGACTGGCAGCAAAGTTGGTTTTGTCCTCCTGTAACCCACAACCATTTCTTTTGTCTTTGAAGTGTTCAGTTGCAGATGGTTGAGACTGCACCATTGCACAAAGTCATCCAGCAGGTTCCTGTACTCATCCTCCTGCCCACTCCCGATACAACCCACAATTGCAGTGTCGTCCGAAAACTTCTGCATTTGACATGACTCCGTGTTGTAGCAGAAGTCGACATGTACAGGGTGAACAGGACCGGTGAGAGCACAGTTCCCTGCTGTGCCGGTGCTACTGACCAGTGTCAGAGAAGCAGTCCTTCAGTCTGACAGTTCCTTGTGGCCTCTCCGTCACGTAGTCTGTGATCCAGCATACCAGGCGAGCGTCCACACCCATCTGCAAGATCTTGTCTCTCAGTCTGAGGGGCTGGATGGTGTTAAAGGCACTGGAGAAATCAAAGAACATGATTGTCACAGCACCTTTCCCCTTGTCCAGATGAGAGTGCGCTCTGTGCAGAAGGTATGTGGGTGCATCCTCCACACCCACCTTCTCCTGGTTCGCAAACTGTAGTGGGTTGAGTGCATGGCGGACCTGGGTCTGAGGAGGAGAAGTAACAGTTAGGGGTAGCTGTGAGGGGTGGACAGGCCGATGGCGCAGAAGGTGGGCAGTCAAACCTGTTATAAGAGGTTGAGTTAGTATAGTAATCAGTGTAGGCTATATACAGTATGCACATGTAAATATATATATATATATATATATATATATATATATATATATATATATATATATATATCTCCCATATTTTTCCTATCTGTCAACTGCTTAATAAAGGTGTCTATGCCGAAAAAATCTTAAAAAAAAAAAAAAAAAAAGAATAAGGTTGTAGATTTCTGTCAGGGGGAGAAAGTCCTTTCTGCAGATACAGCTGGTATGATAATGTAGAGAACAGTCAGTTATTATCAGCCTCAGCTCAAACATCTCTTCACTCAGTTATCGAAGACGGTAAAGTAACAGTAAAAACATCTGAATCCTTTGAGTCCATCTCAGAGAAACATCAGAAATGATATATTCAGTATTAGAAACACAGTCTCAACCAGTCTGATGAAGCAACAGACCATTTTATTATTTTATGATCAGTTTGCTGCTTTGAATGAAGAAGATGGAGATATTATACAGGAAATTAATCTCAAGAAATTAATTTAATTACTCCATTATCATCATATCAACAAGCTTGTTTGCGCTGATGCGTCCTCTAAACAGTGACTCAAAGCACTGATATAATGTAGGTCACACTGATGCTTATCAATGTGTGTTTCTCTCAGCTTTTGCACAAATGTGGGTTTAAACTGCATCATGATTTATGACGATTAATGATTTATTTTGGAGCCCCTGCATAGAGGATCATCAAAGGTGGCAAAAAGGAAAAGACACTGATAATAAATGTGTTGAAATGAGTGCACAGCAGCCCTTTGCTTTGTTTCACTTGTCACTCAGGTGCAGCTTTCTCAGCCTTCGTAATTAATGAGAATTTAATAAAACATGTTTCGGGTTGTGTGTTTTCTCTCTGTTTTAGTTGACCTACTGTAATCACTGACCAATCTCTGTTTAGTTGGTCTACTGTAATCACTGACCCATTCAGCTTCATCACCCAGGTGGAATGTTATTGCCAACAGAGTTAATACAAATCCTGGTGATGACGCCGTCATTGCAGTGGAGGGGAGCTGGTTATAACATATCTACACAGGACTGCAGTGGAGGACAGCAGCAGCAGCCTCTCGTACAGTTGGCAGCAGTGTGTGTGAGTTTGTGTGTCCACGGAAGTCGTTCTTTTGTTACAGCCCCCGATAATATAGCTCAAAGTTCAGGAGGCGTGCATGCCTATATTCAGCTGTTGTGTCCTGCTGAAAGTTGAACCTCCCCGGGCTCTCCCAGCTGCAGGACTGACTCACTTCTACTGATTATGATGATGGCTTACTTTCTATATACCGCGCTTGCAGGCTTGGCACTTTTGCTGGCTTTGCTTTACACTAAAAACCCTTATTTCTTGCAGGATTTAAATTATGCAATCACTGCAATTAAAATCGGCATGCGGCTGAGTAAATACAAGAAGAGCAAACCATTTTACAGTATGTTGGATTGTTTCCTGGACAAAGTGTCGAGGCAGCCGCACAAGAAGTTTTTGCTGTTCGAGGACAGCTGCTACACGTACAGCCAGGCAGACAAGGAGAGCAACAAAGTGGCCAGAGCCCTGTCCACTCATGCAAACCTGCAGGAGGGGGACACCGTGGCCCTGTTCCTGGGGAACGAGCCGTGGTTCGTGTGGGCATGGCTCGCTCTCGCCAAGCTGGGATGCACAGCTTCTCTCCTGAACAACAACATCAGGTCCAAATCTCTGCTGCACTGCTTCTCCTGCTGCGATGCCAAAGTCCTGGTCGCAGGAGCCGGTGAGAAAGAGTTGAATGAATGTAGCTTTCCTGCACTATTTATTTTTCTACAGTTGTAATTGGCTGCTGACCAGTGACGCATTAAGTCAAAAGCGTTCAACTTCCTGGTTAGCTCGTTAGTTAGTTTGAAAGCAGTAAAACAGTCATAACGGTGCAGCTCCTTTACACTCTCCTCCTGTTCTCTGACCAACAGCTCAAACTGCGCTTGTTTTGTGATTGTTTGGCCACTGTGACAATTTGGCTTCAAAGACAAAGAACCTGGGGGCTTGTAGCTAACTAGCAAGCTAGTTTCTTCATCACCATCTTCCTCTTTTTCTTCTTGTTTTTCTACTTCTTTTTTTTTTACTCTTCTTCATCCTCTTCTTCTTCCTCTTCATCTTCTTTTTCTTCCTCTTCATCTGCCTCTTCTTTTTCTTTCTTCTTCCTCTTTTTCTCCTTCTTTTTTCTCACTCTTCTTCATCCTCTTCTTCTTCCTCTTCATCTTCCTCTTTTTCTTCTTTTTCTTCCTCTTCTTCATCCTCTTCTTCCTTCTTCCTCTTCTTTTTCTTCCTCTTTTCTTATTCTTTTTCTACTTCTTTTTTTTTACTCTTCTTCATCCTCTTCTTCTCCCTCTTCCTCTTCTTTTTCTTCCTCTTCATCTGCCTCTTCTTTTTCTTTCTTCTTCCTCTTTTTCTCCTTCTTCTTTTTTCTTACTCTTCTTCATCCTCCTCTTTTTCTTCCTCTTCTTCATCCTCTTCTTCTTCCTCTTCCTCTTCTTTTTCTTCCTCTTCTTCATCCTCCGCTTCTTCCTCTTCCTCTTCTTTTTCTTCCTCTTCATCTTCCTCTTCTTTTTCTTTCTTCTTCCTCTTTTTCTCCTTCTTTTTTCTTACTCTTCTTCATCCTCTTCTTCTTCTTCTTCATCCTCCTCTTCTTTTTCTTCCTCTTCATCTTCCTCTTGTTTTTCTTTCTTCTTCTTCTTCTACTTCTTCTTTTTCTTCCCCTTCTTCTTTTACCTCTTCTTTTTCTTCCTCTTCTTCTTCTTCTTCCTCTTCTTTTTTTCATTTTATGTCAGGTAGCAACCAACGTTAAGGCAAGTAAGAACAGAAAGATATTGAATTTACCTCAGAGGCTCTTCATGTATTCACACAGTGTTATCATACATGTATTATTAACATGATTACCAGTTAATTTTTTAAATGTCAAGGTTATTGTCCATACCCAGTTTATGGTGACACCCCTTTTGTGGATTATGCAACTTGAGTCAATGAGGACTGACTTTAGTTAGGGGGAACTGTTCCTTTACAGTCACTGTATTGAAGCCTCCTCTTGCTCTCTTTCTCCTCTCCTCTCTCAGATTTGCGGGGGGCTGTAGAGGAGGTGCTGCCCACCTTGAAGGAGCAGGGCATCCGTGTGTTCCTCCTCACTGAGCACTGCGATGTGGATGGCATTGAAAGCCTCACTGACAAGATCCAGCAGGCCTCAGACCAGCCTCTGTCACCTCAGCTGAGGGCCAACATCCACATCAAGAGTCCTGCGCTGTACATCTACACCTCAGGGACCACAGGTACCTTGACCTTCACCTCTGATCCCTTATTTATCTGTTTAGTGTGCTGGCCTTGAAAAGAAGTAGGACTATAAAAGCATGCTACTTCTGCTTTTCATGATATCTTTTAGGGCTTCCCAAGGCAGCTGTAATAAACCACGAGAGGTTATGGATGGCAACTTTTCTTCAGTCTCTTGCTGGCGTTCGCTCAGACGATGTCATCTACATATTCTTGCCTCTTTACCACAGCTCGGGCTTTCTGATGGGACTTTGTGGAGCAATAAACCAAGGTGATTCACAACATCATAAAACTTCAAAACATGATTACCAGAGTGCATTATGAGTGTACTGAAGGTTAAGCTAACAGGTATTTGACCTCAAATAGCAGGCGCTTTGGCTCTGATCACCACTGTTTGTATTTCAAAGTCCTGTAGGTCACTCATTTACAACAGTGACTGAGCTCTGAGTGTGAGATGATATTGTTGAAGTCTGTGTCTCTTCATTCCCAGGTGTCACTATTGTTTTAAGGCGTAAGTTCTCTGCTTCCAACTTCTGGAATGACTGTCGGAAGTACAATGTGACTGTCATTCAGTACATAGGAGAAATAATCCGCTACCTCTGCAACACACCAAAGGTAGAATACTGAGTGCTCATTATAACTGCCAACGCTGCGTGATCAGCACTCATTCACACTGCTTGAACTCAGCAACAAAGATTAAGCTACAGTGGTTTTACGACCATCGTCTCACCTCTCTTTCCCTCCAGAGAGACAATGATAGAGATCATAAAGTCCGACTGGCGTTGGGGAACGGGATGAGAGCTGACGCTTGGGCTGAATTCCTGCAGCGGTTCGGGGACATTCGTGTCTGTGAGTGCTACGGAGCAACAGAAGGAAATATGGGCTTTGTCAACCACATTGGCAAAATCGGAGCGATTGGCAAGGAGCATTTTCTTGTCAAGGTATTATTTTATTGTGAGCTAACTTCAGAGGGACGGCTCACCCCAAAATCATAGATGCATAATTTTTATCAATCTTGATTTAGCTGCCTAGATAAGGGCATGTTTGGTTTGGGCCTGCGGGTCACCACAAGTTTCAGTTTTGGCCCTCCAAGGGAAAAAGTTTGGACATCCCTGATCTAGATTATATTGGTGTGTGTTGTTGGAGAGAAGGTGGACATCTCAACAGACAATACCTCACAACAAAACAATCTAGATGGATAAAAAGCACTACAGAGGAAACATATGTGTATACGATTTTGTGGTGAAGTGTCCCTTTAACATAGTGGTATACACTCGTAACATTGGCTGGACTGTTTTATCATTACAATATAAGTAATATATATACTGATGTAGTAGGATTTTATATATGCAAACTCATGTTTTATTCTCAAACTACTTTTCAGATGACGACTCCATATGCCCTCATCAGGTACGACACAGAGAAAGAGGAGCCGGTCAAAAACTCCAAAGGATTTTGTATTGAAGTCCCCAGAGGTGAGTTAGTGAGCCGCTCTCCTCCCTAATACATGGCTTTCTTCCTCCTGTCCTTTGAGCTCTAATGCCGTGCCTTCCCCCTGCAGGAGAGACCGGTTTATTGGTGGCAAAGATTGGCGCAAGAACTCCTTTCGTCGGTTATGCCAAGAACAAGCAGCAGACACAGAGGAAGATGCTGAACGACGTGTTTGTGAAGGGAGACCACTACTTTAACAGCGGGGACCTGCTGAGGATAGACGACGAGGGATTTATCTACTTTCAAGACCGCATTGGAGACACTTTCAGGTCCTAGGATGACACATTGAACATAAAAAACAAGTAGAGCGCAGTAGAGCCTGATTTTATTAAAGACCGATGTATTATTCCCGGAAAAATTACTACATGTGAACATACTAACACTATGTTCAAGAAGGTATTTTTAAAAAAGGTCCTGGATCCGTTCCTTTATCCTGATCTCGGGGGTCTAATCTTGGCTGGGAATTAATCCAAATTTCATGGAAATCCGTTCCGTAGTTTTGGTGTAATCCTGCTGACAACCAGCTAATCAAAAAATACAAACAATGAAGACATAATGTCCTTGGTGGAAGCATAGGGACAAGGAGTACACATCTGGAAACAGTATTAGTATTATTATTATTATTATTATTATTATTAGATAATGATTTTAAAGGCTGAAAAAAGAGTCCCTGCAGGTCTACTAACTCAGGCTACGTTAGATTTTTGGTTGAGCTGATTTTCATTACTGAGTACTGATTTTTTACAATGCTTTTGGATTTGACTTTATTCAAGATCATTAAAGGAAAAGTTCAACCAAAAAAAAAAATGTAGAATGTGGTTATCATCCCACCTAAATGCTGATTAAAAACAAGTTGGGATTTCTTGTCCCCAGCTATTTCAGTGGTTTAGGAGAATGCTGCAGGGCAGTTTTGCTGTAAAGCTCTAGAATGTTTTGTGACTACAAAACGTCACCTGATTTTCCATCAGTGTGATGATGAGTAGATAATGACTGAATAATTGGGTGACCTTTAAAGGCATTGATTCACTGTAGTTGATATTATGAATCTATTTTTAATTATAACTAGTGCAGTGCCTGCCAAAACGTGCCTGTTTGGAACAGGAGGCTTGCTCAGCCTTCGATATTGTCTGAAGAACCGCTCATGCAAACAGCTTCACACTCCACAGCACTTCTCAGCCAGACACCCACCAAGTGCAAAGTCAATAAGATAAACAGTTCACGAGCATATATTAGGACAAGCAGACAGTTACTCGTTCCATATCAGTTGGATTTCAGATTTTTCTGCAAGAAGTGCAATATCTAAATTGTTTGATTGATGAAAAATGTGAAAATTGCCAAAACGATCATTCCCTCTCATCCTGAGTCATATAGTAATATCTGTCAATATACTCACAATTTTTTACCAATCATATGATTCGTGTGGAACACTTGTTTTTCACCATATTGTGCAGTCCTAATCTAAAGCTTAGTTATGACTGTTCTGTCTCTGTATTGTCATAAAATACAGGTGGAAAGGAGAAAATGTGGCGACCACAGAGGTGGCTGATCATTTGCTCATGCTGGACTGGGTTGAGGAGGCTAATGTCTACGGTGTAAAGGTGCCAGGTAATAGTTATAATTATTTATGATTAACAATGATTTAAAATTTATAAATGACATATTGTTAAATAACAGTCATCAGCACAGAAATGTGTATTTCAGAAATATAACTTTTTAGAAAATGGCCACACCAGTCAGCTCTGTTTGTGTCTGAGACTTCTGGGGCTTTTAAATGTTCAACACAACCTCTTGAACTTAAATAACTTTCAACATGCTCAATAATTATTAACCATCATGATAATGAAGCAGGTAATCCTTCAAATTAAGTAAATTAAGAGGACTTTGAAACAGAGAAGAATTTATTTTAGAAGTTCTCTTCATGTACATACCTTGCCATATTATGGAAACAAAAGGAGCTGTTTATACTGTCGACCTGAAATAACCCCCTCGTCTTACTTTGACCTTAACTGATCAGGTCACGAGGGAAGAATTGGAATGGCAGCAATAAAGCTCAACGAGAACATGGATTTTGACGGCAAAGCTGCATATCAGCATGTCAAAAACTACCTTCCCAGCTACGCAAGGCCACGCTTCATTCGCATACAGGTAAACAAAGTCCAGCTGAAACTCACTTATAATATAATAAATAATGTCATGCAGTTGTTATATAACCATTTATTTCTCTTGTGTAGGATGATCTGGTCGTAACTGGGACATTCAAGCAGATGAAGGTGAAGCTGGGGGAGGAGGGCTTCAACCCCTCCGTCATTAAAGACCCTCTGTTCTACCTGGAGGACAACAAGGGCTACGTGCCCATGACTCCGGAGATCTTCAGCTCCATCGCAGAGGGAAAAGCCAAGCTCTGAGTGACTTCAGTGTTTGTTATTGGACTGAGAGGCCAGTTTTTAGTTGACACAGGAGGCCAAATGATGAAGGATGACCTGAGTGTTTCTATACAAAACATTCCATGAGCTCCTTTACTTTCTGTGGGGAAAATGTTGTAATGATTTATATTAAGGAATATAATTTTGTTTTTTTCATGCTTTCATTGTAAAGATTTGTTTTATTTAAAAGAATGATAATTTTACATTGCAGTACATACATACATAAACAGTTAAATAATTAATGAGATATATTTAGGGTTACTACTAGAATAGGATTACATTAGGATTACATTAATGCTTTGATTTAGTGCTCAAAAAACACATCAGTTTCCTCATACTGTCCGATGCTGCAGCACTGTACTTCTCTGTCTGAAACGCTCTGTTTTAGCTCCTGTCTCTTTAAGACCCCCCTCCTGAATATCAGGTCTCCTCTGATTGGTCAGCTCACACACACCTGAGCCAGCAGCAAACAACAATGCTGTGCTAAATCAGTTCTCACAAGACAAACTAGTGCTAGGCATAAATAATGCAAATGTGTGACATGGTGACATGGTGTGATGTCACAAAGTCACAGGATTAAAGGTGGGACTATGACGAGGCGTTTAAGGAGCAGTGTTTTCTGTGGTAGAGAGGAGCTGCTGTTGGTGAGGCCTGTGATTTTTTTTTACTTTCAAGATCTTTAACATGCACAAGAACATAAATAAAACACTGCAGAAAAGGAAAACAAACAAGAAAGGATAATAGGTTGCCTTTTAAAAAAGGATGAAGGGACATGTCTGTACAGATACATACATACACATATACTTGAAATGAAATGATTATAATTACACATCAACTTAAATGTACATACTGTACGTACCAACTAGACCACACGGGCCATTTGCATTCTGAGCCACAACTATGAGGAGTAATAATAATGATGATAATAATAATAATAACTTTATTTAAATAGCACACTTCATGCAAAGATGCAGTCCAAAGTGCTTAACAAAGACAGGATAAAAGAATACAGGATGATGATAAGCAGCAATTACAATAAATTTAAGAAAAAAAGCAGAAAGAAAGAGAAAAAAATAAAATAGAATAGTAGCACTTAAAGAATAAAAATGATGCAGTTCCTCCACATTCAGCCGAATTAAAAAGATGGGTTTTTGATTTATTTTTAAAAAATAAAAAGGGATATCGCAGTTCAAAGATCATACATTAGTACTCAGTACTCATGGATGAGACCATACCCATCTTCAAACCTGGCCATCATTTTGATCTCAACTACACACCTGTGAAGTTTCATGACTGGATCTTGCACATTTGTGATGCCGTCATGAAGATCTGACCTCAGACAGACTGACAATATGTTATGTCCTGAAATGGACAGAATGAGGGGATGTAAAAAAATCAAGCTTAAAGAGTTATAAACATTATTTTCTTATTTAAATAGGTGTTAAACAGGTCTGTATTCCACAGTTTGGTTCGGTCAGTAACCCATGTCTCCCCCCCCTCCCTCCCCCTGCACATGCACTAATAAAGAAAATGCATTTTCTGGTATCCCTGCCCACTTTATCCAATCAGGACATAGAACTCCATAAAGACTCGGCCCTGTCTGCTCAGGGAACTCTCAGGGAGCAGGATCCTCCTGTTTACTACTTATTGTGGAACAGACAAAGCTACAAATTTCAGTGCCCCTGGTGACGGCTTATACAAGAAATAGGCTGAGCGATGAAAAACGCTGAAAGTGGCACATAAAGCTGCCCCGAAAAAAGAAAAGAGACGTGTGGTGACGAAGGGAGGAGGGAGGGGATTGATGTTCAGATGTAAACACCCACACATATTCACAGACACAGTTAAACTACACAGAAAGGTTTGAAATGCTTTTTAATAAAAAATATTTTTAAAACATGATTGCAAATGAGCAAATCAATCCTAAGTCACTGATAGAGTGCTGACTCAGCATCAACACACCGGTAGTCAACTGCTTCATTACCAAGAGCTGAAGTTTTCATCTGTACACTGGATCAATTCAGGAGCTTGGGTGCGGTGGCACCCTCCAGTGGAGCCGGAGAGGGAGCTGTGTTGGCCACAGGAGAAGAAGACAAACAGTTCATCCTCCTGCAGGTGGAGGTCAGATGTTTTTGTGTAGTCTGTGAAACCTTCAGTGGGCAGCACACCTGGTGCCGGCCACATTGAACCCACTGGTTGCAGAAACTGGGTACGCTGTAGAACTTTGTCAGTTTCTTCAGCACCTGTCCACCCAGAAGATTTGAAGGCATCTTTGTAATCTCAATCACAGTGTCAGGTCCGGCTGTTGGTGGCGTGGGGACGCCGCCCGTAGCATCTTTAAAACTAGGCTTTGGTTCAAAGTCATAGCCAGACACTGGCCCGAAGTAAGTGTAAGGCAGAGGCTCGCTGCTGCAGCTGAGAGAGCGCATTGGCCTCCTGGTAGGATTCCAGGCCTTGTCGAGCCACAGCTCCACTTGAGCCTTGTCCAGCCCGGGGGCCGTCTCCTCTCTCTCCTCCGACCTGCTGTCTGAGTCTGACTGTTGGTTTCCTTCAGCTCTTGTCGCCTCATCTCTCCCTGATTTTGGTCGGTCTGCGTTATTCAGTGCCTGTGTCTCAGCCAGAAGAGCAGAAGCCGTTTTTGAAATGATGCTCCAGTCCTTCAGGATGTCCTCTGCTGTAGTGAACTGTGAGGTCACCGTGAATCTGATGATGCGTTTGTTGTGAATGTCTGCAGGGATGAGGTACATGGAGCCCGACCGGGTCAGTCTCCTCAACAGCTCCTGGGTCACATCGTTTCCTCCCTAGAAGAAGAAAATGACGTGAAATATTCAGGAATGTTGCAATGCCGAAAAGACTTGAAGCTTCCTAACAAAAAGAAAAGCACATTCAGGAAGATCATTTCAAGGTTTCAGTGCCTTTCGACGAGCAGATATCGCTCTGTTCTCACCTAGAGTAGAGGTGAGCCTCCAAAGACATGTCTCTCTCCTGACTTGAGTTGCAGCATACAATTCACTGCATATTTTAAGTTAAATATATGTTGAATTTCACTTTACTTTTGGTGGTACATTTAATACTTTCAAAAATTCAATATAAGATCATTTAAGTATCCAAGTACTGTTCAAATGGGCAGATTTCACAATTGGAGATTTATCCTCATTGAGCATTTCAGGTCCATGGATAAAGCACATTTTGAGCAAATAATGAGGAAATAATGGAGACAAGATGCCCACATGTGGAAACCCTTGCTGTTAGCTAGATAACAACAAGATTAGAATCGTAAACCTTTGAACAAGGTGTGTCTGACAAGTTTATACATCTCAGTAATTATTAGCCAGTGAATATCGTGTTGCTTAACAAAGATAAAATGAAATTTGCTTTATGTTATCTTTTCCTAGTCACTGCTTAAAAAGGTTCAAATTCATGCTGCGTACTTTCAGACAGAAGACCACCAGGCCGAGGTGCCTCACAGCAGGAACCTCGAAGTTTGGGTCACTCCTTATGTGAGACTCCAAGAGCTTTGCCATCTCAATCCCCTGAAAAAAAAAACAAGGATATACATGTAGAATGTGAAATTCAAAAACAAATACAAGGTTTTTTTCGTTCTCACTCAATTACCCACGGCAGCCATTCCCAAACTAAAAGAATGACGTGGCCTATCATGAAATTGGAAAATCTTTTGGGGCCCGTCCAAACTTTTAATCAGAACTCTGATCAACACACTAGACTGAGCTGAAATATTTCCCTAATTTCCCTACAGTCCTACACTATATGTGTCCCCTATCTCATAACAGGGCTTAATGATTATGCACCATGATTATTTTTTACAGGTATTGCGATTAAATCATCTCCCTTTCTTTACGTTTCTAGTTTGTCACTGTAAGTAGCGATGAGGTATCTTTACTCAGTGTTTGCTACTCGCTGTAAGACAGAAAATTTGCGTAATTGTTTCTTTTATGTGCTGTTGTCGGCTGACTCTCTCATCACCTCCCGACACTCGTATTTTGTGTGCTTTTCATTTGCCAAAGGAGACAAAACACAAAAAAATATTAATTTGATATTAATCTGATATCGTGACAAACCTAGTCTTCACTAAACAAGCATGGTCCACCACATCCGGAAAATACAACTTGTAGGCCGAGGCATCGCCGTATCGCAATTTCAGTAATGTTCTGATCAACTGCTCATCAGTCTCATGATATTGATATTCATTCCTAAAATGATTTGAAGGAAGAGAACTGAGTGCCACTCACATGTCTGATATGAGCCTGGAGGTTTTTCAGTCCAAAGGAGCGCAGAACAAACCAGAGTTTAATGGAACGGAAACGTCGGCTGAGGGGAATCTGCCAGTTCTGAACAGCAGAAAAATGTAGTGTTGTTGCATTGAAATGATTCACTATTATGACTGACACTTTAATTTGGTGAAGTGTCATACCATGTAGTCTGTGGCTGCCTGTGAGTTCTCATGTCTGAGGTAAACAGGATCGACAGTGAACGTCTGCTGCAGCTTATATTTGTCCTTCACCCTGAGAACACAAAACACAGTAACGACCAAATGAGCCACCTTCTTATAAGCTTTGGATTCATTTTAGATGTCAGAGCTACTTTCATAGATAATATTAATTTCCACAGAGGTGTGAAAGGCTCACCAGAATGCTGTGCAGTCAAAGTGGACCATCATCCACTTGGCAGGGTTGAAGACAAACGAGTGAGCGAACTCGATGCCCTCCAGAGACCAGCGGAGCTCAGGACAGACGTAGGCTGAGCCAGCGTAGGCAGCGTCTACATGGAGCCACACTCCCTCCTCTGAACCTGGGATACAGATTTAGATACAAGTATTGTATCTCCTAATGCATCTCAATGGATCAACACAGTGTATGGACTTTACAGGCAGAATCAAAGCAGACATTTCTTTGGAGTAAACTTGAAGACGTACAAACTGGTCCCAGCTCAGAGAGACTGTCGAAGGCACACACTCCTGTGGAGCCCAACGTTGCACAAAGCTGGAGAGAGACAATATCCCAGTTAAGACGTGACAAAGTAGCTCTTTTTCTGACAGGTATCAGTTTATTAGCCCAACAAATTGTCACTCATTTTTAATATGACCACTGAAAATTGTCCATACTGAACATTTTTATCTGTTTGAGCATTTAGAAGTACTCAGATCCTTTTTTTTTAATTTAAAGAACCAACATATTAACTTAAAAATCCTCCATTATGAGAAATTACATTCAAAATCCTACTTAAGAGAACATAAGTATCAGTAACAAAATAAACCTAAAGCATCAAAAGTAAAAGTACTTCTTCTGCAGTTAAATCTCATATATATTTTATATGTCCAATAGGGAAAGGAGGCGTTTAGAGAGGGGCCGGGTCCTCCGGTCCTCTGGTCCTCCGGTCCTCCGGTCCTCTGGTCCTCCGCCCTCCCAACTCAGCCCAGGACTAAACTAAGCCCCTTCAATATTTAACATACGGGTTTGTCTCCCACAATAATAAAATAAAAGTCGCAGAGGACTTGGAGCATTTTATTCAATTACATTTTGGACTTACCTGCGACTAAATTTAGTGTTTTCCTTTACATTCAAATACAAATGCAAATTCCCATGCCTCAGTGCCACACACCTACCATAAAAGGTACCAGTCCCCTCGCCATGTCCTCTTGTATGGCTTGTCTCAAAGTGTCTCCTCTCAGGGACAGCTGCTCATCAGTGGGCAGAAACCTGATCTTCACCAAGGAGATCAGACCTGCCTTCTCAACTGAGGAATGAGCCTTTCAAAGCAGTCGAACATTCAATCAGTTTCTCAATCTATTTCATCTGAATTAGAGGAAGTTAATGCACAAGAAGTGGTGACACTGACCTGATCTGAAGCGTAGGCCACCAGTCTTGAATTCAGGACTGAGTCGTCCACGTCCTGGTCGAGCTCGGTCCGCAGCTGCAGTATTTTATCTTTCCTGGCTGCCAGCAGAGCGACCAGCGTACTCTCACTGACAGTACTCTGACAGGAGGGTCAGCAAGAAGAGAGCAATTATAAGCACTGAGTTACAGAAAAGACAACTGCACTGTTGCAGGTTTAAAATAATCAAACCTGCAGTACGCCTCCGCCTCTGCTGTCAGGATGGTGATGCAGGAAGAAGGAGGGCAGCCCCAGTGCTTTACACAACCAGTCCAACATATTCATCTCCAGTTCTGTACAAGCTGGACTGGAGGCCTGTTCACAACCAGCATTGAAACATGTATTTAATCTGATGGTACGAGTTCACTTCAACTGCTGGAAACCAAAATGTAATGGTTGTACATACACAAAATCTTCAAAGAAAAAGTTAACTAATCACAATTTCACCATTTTATCCTGGTCATGACATCATTGCACTTACTGTTGTTCCCAGAGCGGTTTATAGTTGGAATGTTTTTGCTGTTTTAAGGTTGTGTTGTGGAGAAAAAAAGTGTGGACTGTTGTCCCGTGGGTTGTTCCCGTACTGATACCAAACTGAAAATAATTCTAATATAATCATTTTTCTGTTTCAACTTAAAATTGTAAGTTCAATGGCTGCCTTAATGATTTGAGTTGACTCAACTTCGGTTGAATAGTTAGTTAAAAGTATTTTAAGTCCTCTGTTTCATTGAAAACAAGTTTTAAGTGTACTGAACCTGAGAAAACACATTAAATAATCACAAGATATTCAGTTGAATCTACAACTGTAACAAATATCAGGCTTCACTACATCCTTTTACTTTTTCAGTTTATTAGAAAAGATGTGTTGATTCTACTACACATATTTATTTTTCATGGAAATGCTTCCAAATGTTAGATTTGGTGACACAAGTTAAAGTCTACAGTGATCTGATACCACATCATTCAGCAGTATTGATTAGAAACAGGACGCTTCTGGGAAGTAGCGCAGTCTTGTTCCTAACAAACAGGCCTTCATTACGTGGCATCAGATCAGTGTATAGACTGATTACTGATCTATATGATCATACACCTGTAGGCAAACAGTAACCAAAATCCATAATTGGTAAGCGACTTGTGTAACTTCTAGCACATCCATAACATAACATCCATAGAGGGTTAGCAGTGTATGCTTTTTTTGATATTATATAAAAGGTTCTTCTCAACATTATAAGGTTTTTGCGGGGAGAACCCAAGTGGTTTTGGGCTCCACTTAACTGAGAGAATGTAAAATCATTGCATCTTTTCACAAATCTAATAAACGTAGTTGTTTCCCAGTCGACCTTTTCTTAGCAAGATTTTTTCTTCAAGCTTTAAGGTTTTTGTTTGTTCATTATCTGCTCTATATTTTTTTCAACGTTTTGTACACAGAGGTAATAATAGTGATCACGGTCCAAAATGTTTTGAGTTGCATACATTCATTGAAAATAGTCTGATTTTTCTTGGAGGATGACTTCCAAACTTCCCGTCCAAATACTTGCTCTTAAGTTTTCTACAAACCTAGGGAAATAACTGATATATTTTCTATCACTATGCTAAGTACAGGCCTCTGAATGTAGACGGAAAAAACAGTATAGGTGCATGTGTAGTCCTCCCCTTACCCAGGTGAATCCAACACAGTTGATGGCGTCGGCCAGCATGTCCCCGAGCATGGAGGGCCATGAAGTCAGACTGGGGTAGTATGCATGCATGTGAGGGCTCTGCCAGTGAACCACCTGGTAAAAAGATGAGAAACACATTTTTTTTTTGCCGTGGTTTCAAGTTACTGATCTGATTAAAGAAGACAGTAGGAACTTACTCCTGGCATGATGACCTTCTCGATGTCATTGAAGATACTCTCCCAGTCCTCCGCGTCTGACGGCGCAGTGTCAGGGAGAAGCTCCTTCATGTAACCCGGCTTTACATCTGGAATCACCCTCCTCTCCCTGATGGAGCTCAGGTACTGTGTGATGTAGTCCACCAGCTCCTTACCTGGTCAGTAACAGACACTGTAACAGCTGGACACAGACACAACGAGTCAGTATAATCAAAAGGAGCCTGTGATTACCTCTGCGGTTGTATTCCTCAGCCTGCATTTTTGTCTTTTTGAGATGAAAGCTCCGAGTCAGAAGCTCAGACTTGATTTGTTGTGTGTAACAGGTGGATGCAGTGATGCCTTGTGTGTTCACTGACAGAAATCACCAACATATATAGACCCTGTTGAGGAACACTCCCTAAAATGATGACGCACAGTGACTCTCACATGTTTATCTTTCCATCATAGGAGTCGTTTGGTGGCATCCTCCATTGACTGCACATGTGTAGTAAATATTTACCGTGGTCTTGATTTACTTATACATGTTTCAGTAATGAGAATTGATTAATGTAACAGTGAAATATGTCAGGGCCTCTGCACCTGGGTTAAATATAGAATCTAAAATCATATAATTCATAGATTACAACTTGTTATCTAAGGTTTATGAAATATATTTGCATATGTCAGCAAACACATAAAATTTTTTGCAACTTTCAGTTTCCTTGAAATATTAATAATATATCTATATAGATGTCATCTGTTAATCTGGTATCAAGTAAACAATGAATAAATAAATAGATGAATCTATGCCTGGTTCTCTCGACAGAAAGCCTGTTGGATTTCTCCATTGGATTATTGAACATCACCGAAGAAGTTCTCTGTGGCAAACATGATATTTACACTTTATGTTCAGCAACATAGTCTTAAACACCACTTTGTGCTTTTGGAAGCGTAGAATAAAGATTGAAGTAAAAAGCTCATGTTAGGCTACAAACAGACTACACTGCGGTCACATGACTTAAACGTCGCCACCACTGAGCGTCACTACACAATTCTACCAACTGATCAATCTACAAGTTAGAATAGTTTGTAACTAAAGTCGGCCTGTAAAGACGGACTAGTGAGTAGATGAGTCTCCATGTATATATTTCATGTTGTAGAGCAAAATGGGATAAACCACAGACCTTATTTCAGGCACTTAACCCGAAGAAAAAACAAAAACCTCCCACTTTTAGACGAAGGAGCCAAAAGTGCTAAGATGCTAACTGATTTCTGGGTTATAGGACAACGAACAACAACAACAATCACTCTATATGGTACAGATAAAAGACAGGTATCAGTCCTCTCATTTAACTCTACTAAGTATATTTACCAATATGTCAAAATATACATTCAAGGTTTGTCAATAATATTTGACTCAAATGATATATTTCCTCTATAAACCTGTTAAACCTTGTGGCGCTCTCTTGACTAGCAGACGAAACAGTAATAATGTTCTCATCACTGATACTATTAACTTTCTCTGCTGTTTTCTCTCCTCATCGTCCCTGAATGCATTACAGAAGATGATTGTCCAAACAAAGCAATATTTGTTCCGGATAATGACTCTTCACAAATGACTACAAAGGTCAAGTATAGGGACGTTCCAAAAAGATCAACAAAGAATGAACATACCGTGATAGGTAATAGGATGAGGAGGCCAAACCCGTCTATGTCACAGCTTATCTCTGCCTTTGAAACTCTGACAAAAGCTGGAGCAGCACCTGG
Source organism: Sparus aurata (assembly GCF_900880675.1). Lineage (NCBI taxonomy): Eukaryota > Metazoa > Chordata > Actinopteri > Spariformes > Sparidae > Sparus > Sparus aurata. Next base: position 9,194,284 of record NC_044190.1, on the reverse strand, counting down.
ACTGTTCACACACTGCACATTGTGCTCAGTGTGTGTTAGCTCTCCTCTGGTTCTCTGGGGACCCAAATGGTTGGACGCAAATCTAACCGCAATGCAAACACATTAAGTAAGCACACATCGGTGTAGACTACGATGAGAGGCAATCAATCCATCCCATCGATTCAATGAAAGTAATAAAGCAGCAGAGGATGTTTATCTAAGCTATTTGAAACCAGTGATGGTTTTCATCAATACTGAGTAATAACCTGAGATGGTAGAAATAGTGTTATTCATTAACACAGTCTTCAGAGTGTGTCTGAACAGTCTTCAGACACACTGTATAAACAATAAGATTTTTATTATCAATCTGTTTCTGTTTGTGAGTAACTTATGGTTCAGAAGTAAGTAATGAATGAGCCATTACGAGTTTGTGCCACTCAGCGACTGGTTCATTGTCAATCATGAGCCGCTCATGAAGAGAGTGGTCAGTGTGTTGATTCATCGCTATTTATGAACTAATTGTTGTCTTTATTGTTGTAGGTCTGTTCTCTAGTAACTCATCATTCTCTACTATGTAGTCATTAAGCCACTTTTAGTCAGGAACAACTGATTAATGATTCATTAAATATATAGCTGTTCCTGAGTGATTACTTCCTCGCTCCTTAGTAACAACTCATTTTTGTGTTCCTAAGTGTAAAGCGGTGCTCCTCTGGTTCCAGTTAAGAAACCAAGCGTGTACAATGGTTAAAAGCAGGTTTGCTATTAAATCAACATTTTAACATGCAGTTTTCCTCAACGAATGATTTGAGAATGTATTCATGCAAATCCTCCCTATTACAGCCGATCTCGAACTTACAAGTTCTTTGAATGTGAGCAATAACTGCAAGACAAACTTAAGATCCCTGCAGAAGGCAGGTAAAGCCCAGCGGCAGGCGACGACTGCAGTAAGTGTGTGTGGAACAATACACAAAAACAAGTGTTACGTGATATGAAGCAGAGCACACTGAGACTATTGTGCTCCATGTGTGCGTTTATGTCCGGCGGTCTGATCCTGATGAAAGCAGGTTTAATCATAATTGTGCATTTGAAGCAGGAGCTCTGCCTTGTGACATCAAAGGCAAAGTGCTTCCTGATGGATCCTATTCTGTTGCTTTTATTCAAATAAGCTTAAAATATCAACAAGACATCAGTCTATTACAAAGAAGAAACGTGGGCATGATATTTCAGACCAAAGGTCAGAAACAATTCATAAAATGAGGATTTGGCCACTTAGTTTTACATGAGCAGGAGCAGAGAAGACTCACTGACTGATGATGAGACTCAGATGAAGAAAAGGTTAACAGGAACTTTAAGTCGCACTTCCACCAAAACCACCTGGATCTCTTACACCAAGGAACTGCTTTATATTGAACTAAGAACACAGTCTAAAGAAAAGGCAAATTAGTCTGCTAACGTATAAAACATCATTTCTATGTGGCTAAAATATATAAATATATAAAATGCTGCAAGTACTCGACCAATCAGACCTCAGAGTTCCTGTACTATTGGAAAGCAGGTGCTTGCCCCAGAGCAGAGACTTTCTGTTGGGTACTCAGTTAAGAACTTGATTTAGAACCTGGTCTTACGCTTTAGGTTTCCTCTACAGGCGGGTGGTGCAGGCAGCAGGATGAGGGCTCAGAGGATCGTTATTCATTTCTATTTCATGTATCTATAAGTTAGACTTGTTTTCGAGCTAAGAGATTCACTTCTGAACTGTGTACGCTGGTCAATAAAACTTGATTTGATTTGGTTCAGAAAATGATTTGATTTAATTACACTTTGCTTTATGGAGTTTTTATTTTCCTCCCCTTTGTGAACTCCACTGAAGTGCCCTTAAAACAAGGCCTCCACCTGCTCCAGTGGAGTGGCCAACAGATAAGACTGGTTTTACTGGCCATTCCCGACAAAGAAAGACACCATGTACGTTTGTCTTTTATCTAATCCAATGCAGCATCATAGTAAACCCTGATTTTTTGCTTGTTTGTTTGTTTGCGCTTTGTTTTTTATGTGCAAAGCAAAACTCCTTCTTCTGGATAATGTTTAACACAATATAAAACTTGATTGTCATCAGAAAAGGTTGATTGCCCAAACCCTGACCCACAATCCAACAGTGTGACAGATTGTAAAACATTTATGACATATGGATTAATTTCAATGCCACGGCAGTCGTACCCACAATGTGCTGCATTGTGTTGCAAGTGTTTTTTAGGTTTGTTCCACAGAAATGATTATTTGTTTATGTACCAATGTTCATTTAACAAACATGCTTACAGTACGTCTTTAAATTGGTAACAACACACCTTTCATCACTTTAGAGGCCTGCCACTGCGTCCACCTGCACTTCATGAGATCATTCTATAAAACACCATTTCACTAGTTCAGTCCGAAAGCCCAAAACTCAGGTTGGAGTTGGATTATTTTGTATTCTTCACACCTCATTATGAAATGTATAAGCTAATCTTTATGTTATAAACAGGTATGAGGAAGTTGAGGTGTGAAAAAATCTTGAGGAGAAGGAAAGACAAGAAGAGAAGAAAAGAAAGGAGGAAATAACAGAAAGATGCTGGTCAAGGCTCTCCGAAAGCAAACAAGAAGGACAGTAAAAAGGTAAAGATGCCAGATAACACATTTATTGTCATGTCATATCAAAATATAGTCACATGTGGCATTTACTCTAATGATACACATTCTATAATCTACGGGTGTCTAAAGGAAAACACACATTTTCACACATGTATGCCCTTTTTGATGAAAGCCATCACACTTCCTCTCTGCCCAGTCAGAGATGAAGTACATTTTAATAACTTAACATGGTTGGATTCATTTGAACCTACACTCACTGATCCTATGGTCAGGTTATTGTGGTGCAGAGAAAACTTTCACAGGATGACACAAATATAGACATACTGTAAAACAAAGCATGACGTATTATATACAGACAACATCTGGACAACATACCAGTATCAGATCGACACTGTAGACTTTACACAGCCTAAAAGTACAGTGCATGAAATGACAACGCTAACAACAGGAACAACAAAAGGTTTATTGACAATGCAAACAATCTGAAACACTTCACATACAAGACATGCCAATAAAAAGGCAGCAGACAGGACTGAGAATGTGGTCAGTGAAGCAGAAAACTACCTCCAGAAGGTGGCAGCACTGCGACAATCAGGACGTGAGCTGCTGCGAAACCTGAACGAAGAAGAGGAGGAGCAGGAGGAGGAACAGGGAATAAGGAATCAGCTGTCAAAAAAGTAGCTAAAGTGGAAGCAACGGATCTTAAAGAGGTATTTTGTTTACATTAACGTTGTCCGAACAAACAATCTGCCACGTTGTTTGAATCGAAATTATTAGAAGAAGGTATCTAGTTACTGCCGAGTGTGATTATAGCCGTGACTGTCCAGTGCTGTAGTTAAACAGCTCACGGTAGCTAACCCAACGATCATCATAACTGCGTGAGCTCACAGCCTAGCTTGCTAACTAGCTAGCTAACTCCGAAGGTAACAAAGCTAAGTTAACATTGGATTAGCTAAATGGTGTTTATATTAAACCGGTGGTTGATTTATACTCTATGTTGAACAAAATGTCCGTTAGCTGGCCAGAAGGGATCCAGTCAAGGTACATGCTAGCGGCTAACGTTTGCTAGTAAACTATTCCATGTTGTTGTCGTCAGTGTTGACATGTCCTGCGCCAGCTAACTACCACAAGCTAACTAATGTTGGCTAATGCGCTAACAGAGAGCAACATTCGGCTACAGCTAATTAACTATCTTAGATGTAGTTTATAAACAACGTGTCATGTTTTCAGTTTAATGTATCCTTATTCTCGCCATTTTTAAATGCTACATGACAGCTAACAGGAAGTGAAAACTCTGTTCGTTGACTTTCTTTTTCACTGGGACGTTAGTAAATATTTCGGAAGCAAGCAGGAACTCCTCTTCAATGTTAGCTAGCGTCATTCAGTCCGTCAAACTTTATTTACAAAGCACCTTCAGACATTTAAAATGTAGTTCAAAGTGATTGAAATAGCATGGCTTAAAGGAGACTAAACTCAGATGACAAAAAATTAACAATTAAGATAACAAGTAAAGAATAAAAATCATTTAAAAAAGAATGTAGCACGTTAAATTAGTTTGTGTTTCATTTCTCTTTGAAATATAATATGATAAAAAGAACAGTAACAAGTAAAATGGATGTAAAAATACAATAAAAATAATATAGGGCTATGATAAAAACAGTGTCATTTAAAAGCATAAAAATAAGACACGACATAAAAGCCAGACTGAAGAGAAATGTTTTTACTTTACATTCAAAGCTATCGATATTTCCATCTCCTCTCAGATCTGTTCAATAATTAATGTGATTTGAAGCTTGTTGAATGTTTCGGAAGCAGAGTGTTTTACTTTATTTTTCTCTCACTAACATTTTCCAGAGATGTTCAGAGCTGGTGTTCAGCACTGACTGGTTGTCTGCCGTGACCTCTGACTGAACACAACCGCCAAGATGCCTGCCGTGTCCACCGGGGTCAAGGAGCTGTATCTGTCCACCTCTCTGGGTGAACTCAATAAAAAGGCTGAAATTAAACCAGAAAAGACGAGTACCAGAAGGTAACTTCAGATTTAATCTTTACTGGTATCAACCCAATATGGCATACATACTCATGGCTGATATTAATTGATATCAACTGAATCATTGGAATCCCATTGTTTTTCCATACCAACAACGACATGTTTACACGATGTGGCTCTACCCAGCTGCAGCAGTTTGACAACATTTGTCTCTGCTTTTCTAGCATCAAGTATTAACAAAGGTCTCTTGTCAAATTTTGATTTGAACTATGGACATTGCAATCACACGATGCTGAAAGTACTCATTTTCTGTGTTGCAGCTATGTTCAGAGTGCCTGCAAGATCTTCAGGGCGGCAGAGGAGTGCCGCCTGGACAGAGATGAGGAGAAGTCTTATGTTCTGTACATGAAATATTTAACAGTTTATGACATCATCAAGAAAAGACCAGACTTCAAGCAGCAACCGGTACAGTTAATAACTGTGAACTTAACATCTGTGCATTATATGACTAAATGTGTAGTGTTTCTATTGTTAAGACTTGTTGACTCGTGGAAGTTGTTTCTGAGTAACTAATTTCTGTTTCAATGGACTTAGGACTATTTCATGACCATGCTGGGGCCAAACAGCTTTAAGAAAGCCATTGAAGAAGCTGAGAAGCTCTCCGAAAGCCTTAAACTCAGGTGAGAGGCTCATTCTACACACCTTATGATGGAATGCATAAGCTGCAAGACAGGATATCAGGGCATGGGTTTTCAATCTTTACGTTTTAAACAGGTATGAGGAAGTTGAGGTTCGGAAAAAGCTTGAGGAGAAGGAGAGACAAGAGGAGAAGAAAAGAAAGGAGGAAATAACAGAGAAAGATGCTGGTCGAGGCTCTCCGAAAGCAAACAAGAAGGACAGTAAAAAGGTAAAGATGTCACAAAACACATTTATTGTCATGGTTTTTGCATATTAGAGAACAGTGACATGTGGCATTGATTCAAATGATACATACTGTATAGTCTACGTGTGTCTAAAGGAAAACATTTATCACTTACTTGGGTCGTTTTTGGGTCCATTTACATGGTTGGGTTTCATCTGAATCTACTGATTCTACAGAGGTTTGAGTTTATGGTTCACATTAGATCAGTAATAACAGCAACACTAGCAGCCTAATTACAGGGTACAAGGTTTGTTTACTCGTCATTCTTCAGCACATGAGTTGTATGAAGTGCTACTGACAAAACAACAATTACATATTGCATCAATAAATGATAAGTCATAAAAGCAAACCATTATTTATGATGGAGTGCATAGTCTCATCGCTTGAGCGAAGAAGCTGCTGTGAAGTCTGATAGTACGACTGCTGTGTGACTCGTCAGGCAGCAGCAGGGTGAACAGGTTTGTGGTGGTTGTTGGCTTCGAAGGAGCAAAAGCAGATAATTAAATGACATTACAAGTGAGGGTATTATTTTATCCTGAGGTATTAGTCAGATGATTGTTTCATCATTCATTTGGTTTTCTGTTTGTATGTCAGGTAAAAGGTGAACAGAATGAACTGAAGAATGCAACATCAAAAGGTAGGCAGAGTAACACAAGAGAGACATTTTCTGCTATTATTATCATTTTTATACTGAATAGTTTTACAGTTGTTTTACTTGTGTTGATTCGATGAATTTACCTTGATAGCTGCGCTGCCAGCTGGTGGGATCACAGCTGAGAAACTTTTCAACATGATGAAGGACCAGACGATCACCATAATCGTCATGGACGCCCGCAGCCACAAGGACTTTGAGGAGTCTCACATTCAGGTCCCAGCCCAGACCTGCATCTCTGTGCCTGAGGAGGCCATCAGCCCTGGGTGAGAGAGCACTCTACTGTAAAAGTACATAAAGTGGTTTTGGGAATGAGAACACAAATGAGTCTGTTGTTTCATTTTTCTGTTTCTGTTGTGTCATCAACTCTCATACAATGAAAGAATCTCAACTCCTCAACTTGACCTCGTGATCTGAAAATTTTGTCATGACTTTTCAGAATCACTGTGAATCAAATCGAGGCGAAGCTGCCGGACGTGTCCAAAGAGCACTGGAGGCGGCGGGGATTTGTGGATTATATAGTCCTGCTGGACTGGTTCAATTCTGTCACTGACCTTAAACTGGGCACCACCTTGCAGAGCCTCAAAGACGCCCTCTTTAAGGTAACTGTGTGTGTTGGTTTGTCTTTGTGCACTCACTTATGTGTGACTTGTGTGTGATGTCAAGGCTTCGTTTAACACGAGCTTTCGGAAGTGAAGCGTCTGTAACACTGCAGTCACCTTAATTGTATATTAACAGTTATTTTGCTCACTTTGTGCATGTGTTAGAAGCAGACAATACACCTTTGCAAGTCTTTTTTTTCTTTTTTTGATAAAGTTGAATATGCTTTTTGGCTCTTCTTGAATATGACAACCTTTTGTTGTTCCTAAACTGACCGGTCATCAATTTACGTCAGTATAGCCGATCTCACAGCAAAGCTGTTGACTGTCGTTCAGCATATTATGAACTGCAAGCAAATGTCTTACTTGTTCAATATTCTGACAACAGAAAACAGTAGTTTAAAAAGAAATACAACCCCAAACAACCGACATGTCGATTTGCACAGGACTCATGTTATCACTCGATCTCTGTGTTTGGTGAAATGTGTTGGGTAATGTGCAGTGGAATTTCTGTTTAACAAATGACAGACAGTGCAGATAAACACAGGATTAAAATCATAGACCTCTTCCACATTATTATAAATTACTAGAGGTCTCCAGGTAATTCTAGTCCAGTGCGAAAATGACTTTAGAGTGTCAATAACAACAGTAGAATTTTCCGTGATGTACAACAATGTGTTTGCACACTCCACAGTGGGACAGCATCACCATCCTGCGCAGTGAGCCTCTGGTGCTGGAGGGAGGCTACGAGAACTGGCTGTTGTTTTACCCCATGTACACAACCAACGCTAAAGTTCGGGCCCCTAGACAGAATATCATCAGCACCCTCCCTCAGTGTGAGTATCAGCAGCTCCGCTCGCATGCTTTCATTTAATACCAGGGCTTGTGTTAATGCAGCTTCTCTTGTATTATTTCATAAGATGATGAAAGCAAATGAATTAATTAGTCAAACAAAGTGGGAACACTGAATCTATTTCTGCACCTTGTATCCGACATTTTATGCTTCTGAACTGTGTTCAAAGGTTTTAAATACACACACTAGTCTCCAAGGCGCATGTTGGTGCCTCACCTGAATGTAGATGTTCCTACATTAACAATGCAGCACTTCATGACCAGTTATTGCAGCTCCCCTGCATTCCTCACCAGTAGCAGTGTCAGGACTTATGTTAAAGAGACAGTCTGTACATACTTTTTTCTCTTACCTGTAGTGCTACATATCCATCAGGGATGCCCAAACCAACTGTCAATGCCAATGTTTTACATTTTCAACAATTATAAGACAAATGGGTTTATACCATTGTTTATTTTTTAAGGTAAAAATGCTGTTGAAATATATGATATCCGAAATTATTTAAGATTTTTCATAATCTGAGCATGTCGTCAAAATGGCACTTTGCACAATGAGTCTTTCACTTTAGAGAACATCAGATTCTAGCACAGTTTTTGCATCACAACATACAATACATTATGTTTTTGCTTTTGGCCAATAGCACAACCTCAAGTTTTAGTTTTGGCCCTCTAGAGAACAAGTTTGGGCACCACTGATCTAGATGGTTTTGGTGGGAGTTACCAAGTTTTGGAGATGTCGGCTGTAGAACGTCTGCCTTCTCTCAGATAAAATGGAGCTAAATGGAAAACTATGCCTGTTTAATAGTTGTCACAACAAGGTCTTTGGATTATCTTGACTTACTGGGTCATGACTTTTGGAAAAGGATATTGTTGTTGAGGTAATCAAATGTATTTTCTTGGTGCTTTGAACATCACAAGCCGAGCACCATCTGGTTCTATCATATTCAGAGAGAGCAGAATTCTCTACAGGCAATATCCCTCAAATTTAGCAGCTCACACCAAAACAGATCATCTGGATGCTTAAATAATTAATTTTGTTGTTGGGGCGTACTGTCCCTTTAAGTCCAGTGAGATGAGGTTGAAAACAACAACAGAAAATCATTAAAAACGTTCATCATGTATTACACATGAACCTTTTAGTGTTGCTTCTAAGAAAGATTGCTATTATATTATGGTATTTTTTCAACAGTGAACTTCAGCTACCCGTCCCTCGAGGAACCAAAGCCTCCGACCCCACCTCCCCCAGAGCCTGCGGTCACACCTGAGCCTCAGGAAGCCTCTGCCCCTGTGCTGATGAACGGGGTTGCACCAGCAGAGCCCCCATCATCTAAGACTTCCATGGTTGATTACAAGGTCCCAGACACCGTCGATTTCCCCGTCACAGCCTCCACAAATTCTGGGCTTGACCCGAGCAAGAAGGGACCTGCAGCGGGAGCATCCAGCCAGTCACCTGTACCAGCCAAGACCTTCCCACAGGTAATGTATCTACCCTGATAAATAATAGAATAGAAAACATTGAGGAATAAGTGTGTCTAAACATGGTCTGCTTTATCCTCTTTCCCAGTTTGATCGTACCAAGAAACCCTCTGTCCGGGTGACAGACGAGCCGAAACCCAGCCTGAACGGGTCAGCGAAGGACTCGCCCCAGAACGGCCCTGTTGTCCCCGATCGCTCAGTCAAACCATCCTTCCCCTCCAACTCCTCTCTGTCTAAAGAAGAACAGAGTCAGATCCACTCTGAGGCGGTGGCAGTGATGGAGAAGGCGAAGCTAGAGCAGGAGAAACGAAACCAGGAGCGCCGTTTGGAGGAGGAGAGACGGGAGAGGGAACAGAAGGAGAAGGAGTTGAAGGAGAGGCAAGAAAGGGAGGAGAGTGAGGAGGAAGAGAAAGGACATCAGGACAAGAAGAAGCTCGAGAGGCAGAAGGCAGAAGAAGAGGAGGATAAAGGGAACAGGGTGTGGGAGGAGAAAGAGAGGAGGGGAAAGGAGCAGAGCTCTGACACACCCTCGAAGAGTATGTCTCTGGACTCGCCGGCTCCCAACCATATTGTTAGTGAAATGAAGGTGAGTCCTCTTGTCGGAGTTTGTCACCGCCACAGTGGATGTTTCCAGTGGAAGGTGCAGAGAGAAAATGTTGAAAGCAGGCTGAACATTTGTGCTTTTGGCATCAAGAACACAAGAATCCAGTGGAACGAATCACACAACAGGGATCAGTTCCTATCTTTAGAGTCCCTTTAAGTCTACTGTCTGAGATCTGTGGCTAAAATGAAACTTGTGAGTCAGGAAAAATTGTGAGTCAGGAAAAATTATGAATACAACACTTTCGTTTTTGCTCTCTTGAGTGAGTGAATATTTTTCCATCCAAGCCAGCTACAAAAACAAACTGCAGTCAGGTTAAGAGCCAGGTGAGGATGACATTTACATTAACATTCAGCAGACACTTTTGTCCAAAGCGACTTACATTAAGTGACAAGCATGCAGTTTCTGGTCCTGGGCTGGTGTTATTACACATGGTCTGTGATTGTGAGGTCCGTCAGGTGAACTACCAAATTCTTAAGAACAACACTGTATAGCACTCTCCTTCAAAACAGCACATTTTAAAGTGGCCTGTTATTGTGACCAGCTGAATGACTAACTGATTTTTTAACAAAGTCTCTTGTGAAAGCTTTGAGCAAAAAAAAAGCATTCCCTTTATATTTTCATTGAGTGTAATATTGTAATACTTGTAATAACTGTCATTCACATTTGACCCAGAGACTTCTGGTTTTCTGCAACTGCAGTTCTTCACACTTCTGTAATGTAATTCTGTGTAATTACAGAGTTAAAAAGAAGTTCAAATAAAGATACATGTCCCTTACAGTTCTACCTACACTCTTTCTCTATCACGCTAACTGCATTCAGCCATTCATACCAAGGTGTGTTTAGCTGCATCATTGACAGTCCCAGTGGAGTACACGATAGACCGAAATTACGGATGATAGACCGAAAGTGTCATGTGATAGAACTCTGAATTTTGTTAAATTTGAAGACATACCTTGGACACAAGTCATTGTTGTAGACCTCAATGTAGTAGATCTCCCAATAAGAAGTTTCTGCTTGACAGAACCATGATGTATAGTACATGAATTAGAGAATGTTTGATTAAAGTTTGTGTGTGTTTATTCGACAGAGGGAGCCCCTGACCAGAGCAAGAAGCGAGGAGATGGGTAGGAGTGTACCAGGCCTTCCAGACGGTTGGATGAAGGTACCAGATGTTTTAAACCTGAAATATGTGACGTTATTGCAGATGAAAGTTAAATGAAAAAAGGTTTAAAGGAAATAACTTATAATTTAAGGAAGTGTTACTTCCTACCTAATATTTAGTATCTTCTTACGTTTACCCCTAGTTCCTCGACACAGTGACGGGGACCTACAGATACTACCACTCCCCAACCAATCGCGTCCACCTGTACCCTCCTGAGGTCACCGTTCCCCAGACCCCACCCTCCACACCGCCGACAGTCAAACAGAAACCACCGCAGCCAGCTGAACCCGATGCCAACCATGAACAAGAGCGGGAGCAGTCTAAACTGAAACGCTCATACTCCTCCCCGGATATCAGTCAGGACCTGAGAGAGGAGGCCCAGAAGAAGGCCACGGCCCCGACCACTGCTGCTGTCATACCCACCATCAACAGAGACACCAAGTGAGGCGCACAGATGTTTCATTACTGAAATGTGTAGACGTATTTTGACATGGTCATAGTCTAGCTGCACTATATTCCTTTAGTCTGGTGTTCTCTCACCGTGCTCCTCTGCCCTCCAGACCAGCCACCAAAGTCTATTCTAAAGTGGAGATTGCACGGCCGTCAGCTGCCAAAATTCGCAACCTGAATCCTGCGTTTGGAGGTCTGGGTGCATCACTGACTGGCCTCCGTAACCTGGGAAACACATGCTACATGAACTCCATCCTGCAATGTCTGTGTAACAGCACCGGCATGGCGGAGTACTTCAACAACAATTACTACATGGAGGACATCAACAGGTAAGATAAATGACTCGAATTAACCGTAAAGTTTCAGGTATGAGACAAGTGATTCTCATCTGTCTCTGTTCTTCCCCTCCTCCGTCAGATACAACATCCTTGGCCATAAAGGGGAGGTGGCGGAGGAGTTTGGCGTCATCATGAAAGCCCTGTGGGCCGGGCTGTACAAGTGCATCAGCCCGCGGGACTTCAAGATCACCATAGGCAAGATCAACGAGCAGTTTGCTGGCTACGACCAGCAGGACTCCCAGGAGCTGCTGCTGTTCCTCATGGATGGGCTCCACGAGGACCTCAACAAGGTAGTGCACACACGTCATTCACAACCACCAGTGTGACATAAATAAAGTATTAACATTTTTGGATATCTGCTAGGAGCAAGAGAGAAACATTTACATCTAAATATGCTCACCATGAATTCAATATTGAGTGAATAAATAAGTTATTTATTCCTTTCAACCACGGCTTTCTGAGGCTTGCCATCTATTGCCCCTGTATGTTGTTGCACATTTGTCTGTTCAGAATAAAAACTTAGTCTTTTATCATTTTCCTTCTTTCTGTTTTTTTTTTCACCGGGTTTCATTTTGATGAAATTAGAGAGTAAGTAAATAGCTGTGTGTCCTTGGTCCTCCTGCAGCAGTGTGAGTGTGGCGTGTCTGCATCTGTCTGGTCTGATGCTCCGTCAGAACCTCTCTGTGCATGTAGACCCAAGACATGCCTCATTGCCTGTATCAACTGATTTTTCCTGGCTTCATGTGCATTTGAATGGGGGAGAGGACGAAGTGAATTGGCCGAAAAAAAATAATTTCATAGCTTATTAGGGGTGTCAAGATGCTCTGAATCTGTAATTGAAGTTGACTTTTTTAATTTCAGGTCACAATTTGATTCTATAAAAGAAACATAATTCAACACTTATGCTATGCGATTGTTAGATTATTGCATATGGATTTAAGATCAGCAGATCATTAGTTTTGCGTCCTAACAACTGAGAACATTTTCAACAACTTCTTCAAAAGATTTCTACAACAGCAGCTTGACTTTATCCTGGTGCTTTTTGCAGGGTAGGGTAGGCAAGTTCAAATGGTATTTGAAATGAGTCAAAGGCTACATACCCACCATTTACTCCATTTTATTGTGTTGCATTCAACAGTAAACCACAAAGGGTAGAAATTCAGTTTGTCAGAAAGTTCTGATTGTCAAAATGTGTCCAGAGTGAACCTTCTTCTCTGAACAAATCAATACAGGATCTCTGAAAAAAGGACAAAAAGGGAAGATCTGTGACACTGTCTGAGTTAACTCTAGTACAAACCAGTTTATAGGACAGTCAGTCACTGATCATGTTTTGGAATTTGATGATAACCTGATGGCTCATTTTGATCATTTTTTGATTTAGAGTCAAAATCTTGACATCCTTGATGAGTTCATATACAGTATTATTATTATTTCTAAACTCTCTAAAACACCAAAAACTTGATTGTTTTTCCTGTTAAATGCAATCGTTAAAGCCCCACTCCAGTGTATTGTGGCATCTTGATGGTATTTCTTATTTTCTGAGTCATTTCCTACCAGTGATGATGAGCCACACTATTTGCCAAATATTTTTTGATGAATAACTTATAATGATTTTGTATTCTACTTTAAAAAATGTATGCTGTTGCTACAATGGAAAGATGACGTATGACAATACATTGGAATCTAAACTGAGCTTGGTTTATATTGCTAATGATAGTAGCGTAGCACCTTTAGGAAGAGGGCAGTGCGTCGTGTTTGTGTGGCTGACTGAACGAGAGCGAGGGTGGCTGTGCTCGGAGCAGACAGGTGTGTTTTGGTCAGTTCTCACTAAGAACTCGGTGTTCCACCCGGATGGCTGTGGTTTGGCAGGAAGAAGCAGTGCAAACTTCAGCGAGCTCAGTGACCGCCTCAGCCTGTGCTCTGAGTGCACCCTTTATTTTTTTCAATAATTGTATGAGCATGTGAGGTGATATTCTGCCTTGTGGGAACTTTTAGGTGGTTTAAACTTTAAAGAGATGTTTTAGTAAGGCAACTTGGCCGTGTGGATCATGCATATGTCTTTTATATGATGTGCGATAAGAGTGTTTTTTTATGGATGTTTTCACTCGTAGTTTGGTCAGGGTTACGCAGTGAAACCTCTTGGTTAGGTTTTGGAAAAGATCATGGTCTGGATCAGAGTGACATATCAGTGTTGACTTTGGGATTCACATGTGACAGGAAAAGTGATGATCACAAAAAACAAAATCATCTCTGAAGTTACATGTGATAAGACACTTAATGTCAGGCACGCAGCACCGCTTGTGACGCAGGATGTGAGGTGCCTGATGAAATACAGAGTATTTAGGGAGTCATGCTGGTCTGAAAGGAGGGAAAGTTGTCTTGTAGTTGGCCATGAAGCTGTATTGAAGTCTATGGGAGATGCATGGACTAACACTAAAACCCAACATGTACATTGTATGACTTCTGATGACGAAATGCCTCGAGAAAATGAAAGAACACACTTCAGAGAGCAGATTAACCACAGATTTTTTATGTTTCGACATGTTGTTTGTCCTCCAGTTTCGTTAGGAAAGGTTTGCACAGTTGTTCGCAGTGTGACTGCAGCCTCACCAGCGATATATGCTTGGAGCTGCCCCATTATCAGACCTGTCAATCATTTGGAAAACAAAGTCAGTGGTTAACCTACTCTCTGAAGTGTGTTATTTCTTTTTCTGCCATTAAGACTTCATTACAACTGACACCACAGTCTGGCACCAAAGCAAGAATCAGTGACGTAATGACCTTTCTGTATTTTTTAGGTCCCATGACGCTAGACAGGCTTATCAGTGGCTAGAGTTGAGCTTTAAGCTGTCAGAGAAGCTTGTTCTCAGAAGAACAGGCAGTTTGTAGATGCTGCGATTCTGTCTCCATCTGGGGTTGAGTCAAAGTATTACACTCACAACAACAAGCAATTCGCATTTTCAAATTTAAAGGACGAGATGCTGATTAGGATCTAAGAACTGATGATGTGCACTCCTCATGACGCTCTCCATCTCATCACATCCTTCCTGTGTGACGTTCAGACCTGACTGCTATAGGCTGGCCCTGCCCCAGTCCTCTCTGTCTCTCCTGGCTAATTGATAAATCAGTCAGATTCATTGACGAGATATTAATTAGCAAGTGTTAACCTGCCTTTCATATCTTCCTGCCTTCATAATGAGAGTGAACTTGTTCTACTGCATGCTAATTTAGAAATGTGAAGTTTAGAATTCAGTCTGTAGTTCTAAACTGCAATCATTAAATTGAGCTTTAAGAGATCATAAAGCAGGTTTTTTTTTTTCTTGCGAACACCTTAACTGTTTCCTGTGTGCCATCATGTTATCTCTCTGTCTCTGGCTTCAGGCGGACAACAGGAAGAGGTACAAAGAGGAGGAGAACGACCACCTGGATGATCAGACAGCAGCCGACCTGGCCTGGAGCAAACACAAGATGCTGAACGAGTCCATCATCGTAGCGCTGTTCCAGGGCCAGTTCAAGTCCACACTGCAGTGTCTGACCTGCCACCGCAAGTCACGGACTTTTGAGACCTTCATGTACCTGTCGCTGCCTCTGGCCTCCACCAGCAAGTGTTCCCTGCAGGTCGGTCAAATGTGAACATGTGAATCATAGTAAAAACATCCTTTGAGTCTTCTACACTGTTGTGGAGGGCAGCGAAAACAGTTTACATAATTAAGTTTGATGAAGGGACAGCAGAGGATTGGTAGTTAAAATGTTTGTTAATTCTTGGCAGGATTGTCTGAGACTGTTCTCAAAGGAGGAGAAGCTGACCGACAACAATAAGGTGTTCTGCAGACACTGTAAGGCCCACAGAGATTCCACCAAGAAGCTGGAGATCTGGAAGGTTCCACCCATCGTCCTGGTGCACTTAAAACGGTCTGTAGTGCTGTTTGCGTAAATATGATGCAAAAGTGCCTTTTCACTTTCATTAAAACTGTATTTTAAACAGAATTTCCAATGTCCACTTTCATTGTTTGGGAAATAAGATTAAGAACTTGAAATATATCCAAGAATTTAAAAAATCTGGCATTTTCTTTGCTCGCTGACATACTGGATTTTTTTTTTTATTCCTACAGATTCTCCTATGAGGGCCGATGGAAGCAGAAGCTGCAGACGTCCGTCGACTTCTCTTTAGATAATCTGGACCTGTCCCAGTACGTCATTGGACCCAAACAGAACCTGAAGAGATACAGCCTTTATGGAGTTTCTGTAAGTAGAAGTGAAATTAAATCTTGTGTCAAGTGTGTTTTCTATTTTATGTGTTTTATTTATTTGTGCACCCATGAACAGTACAAATAAAAGCATGTTACAGGAGAGGTGAAGACTGTGATTTATAGAGTACGCAACAAACATAAAAAAACACAACAAAATGAATATACTGATGTACTTAAATCTTCTATATCTTTCATAAAGCCGCCAGTCCATTAATGGTCTTTAAAGCTGCATATCAGTAAAGTGATGTTATTTTCTGTTCTACTTGTTCAAGTACTTGTCTTTACCCACTTCGTCATTATATCCACATTACTGATGACTATTGATCTTATTGTAATTGTTGCAATATTGAAATTGGGGTATTTGGTCAAAAATATTGTGATTTTGATGTTTTTAAAAGTGTATCACGATGTAGATGAAACATTTTAAGATATTATTTTAAGGCCATATCTCTCAGCCTTAGAAACTGTTCATATGTGATGATAAAGTTACCTCCAAAGTAAATGTTTGAATTCGACTCTATAATTCTGATCTAGCTGATGAAACGAGCTGTAACCTTCTTCTTCTCTGCCCTCAGAACCACTACGGCGGTTTGGACGGCGGCCATTACACAGCCTACTGTAAGAACAGCCAAAAACAGCGCTGGTACAAGTTCGATGACCACGAGGTGTCCGAAATCTCCACCTCCTCCGTCAAGTCCTCGGCGGCCTACATCCTGTTCTACTCCACCCTGTGATGGAGCTGTGGGACACCAAGAGGGAACACTCCACCAGGGGCGGCGACGCTCAAGCCTAGAGGTTTCTTTTTTCTTTTAAAAATCACAGCTCAGAGGACCTGGCGCACGTAGTCGCGGGTTAACTAGTCGTGTTTTTGCACGTGAGGACGTTCTGGAGCGATTGGCTGTGAGAGTCCGTCTGTCGCGTGTCGGAGGAAGGCGCGGGCACACTGTGCGATGCTTCAGCTACTAGAGGACACTATACCTAAAACCTGCCGTCTGTCGTATTACTGATTAATCTAGAGACTATGATTTACTTCTACTCTGATTTCTAGACCTCGATGGTTGTGTTGTAGGGCTGACAGCTGGCTCAGACGCTCTTCACTGTCTTTTCTGTTGCCGTATCGCAGAACAGCTTTTCTCGTACTGTGTGAACACAAGGGTTAACAGTTAGACGCCATGTACATACTTACCAATGCTGATGTTGCACATTGAAACATGTAAATACTCGAGGACAAGGTGTTTATCTGTTAAGTGACCAAATTATTCTGTTTTCTTCTTTTCCTGAAAGTAGCAGCCATCATAGCATCATCATAATCATCCACAAGTTCTAGGGGTTTAATCTCTATAGCCTTCTAATATTTAACATGATCTCACAATGGATGGAAGAGACTGTGACTGTTGATTTTTTGCATTCTTTCTAAAGATAGAATTGAGATTGTTCATATTAGCCACATTCTTGCACTTACACAATATGCAATCAGTCTAAGTTGTTTCTGTAGAACACGTGTTGAACAGCAGATGTGAACACTCGACTCAGAAAGCTTTAAGACGAGACGGATGCTGAGATCTTGTCCGTCGCACTCCGTTCAGCCGATAACAGAACCTGCTTCTATAAAGATTGTTGTTGAATTCACTCTGTTAAACGTGCTTAACTCTTTACATTCTTATACTCAAACCCAAAAACTATATAGAGGAAAAATGACTGGGATAACTTCCTTCTCGGCTGGTTTTGAGGGAACTGTGATCTGATTAATTTGGTTTCTGTGTTCAGACCCGGGAGAATATGAAGATCTGTGAAATTGACCTTAATCACTTCCACGAGTGCGTTAGTGTCGACATTTGCTGCCTGACTTGCTGACTGACCCACAGACTGACAAGAGCCAGCACAAAGTCTACTGGTAATGTTTGTTTCTGAATGGACCATGGAGATGTGAGGTGGCAGGAGTACAGTTTTATGGCCTGGCATGAGATCATAATCTGTTTTCTTTATACTTGTACATGTTGATTTTATTTCTTAATGCTCTTTAAAAAAAAAAAAAAAAGATTTGTTTCAGATATAACGATTATATTAACCTCAAACGACTCATATGACTATTTATTAAAACTGCTTCAAATGAATGTGCTTATGTCTGAATGTTTGTGGATGAATCAGCTACAGGGCTGTTAAAACAATTACTTTCATTGTTAATTCATCTGTTGATTATTTTCTTGATTAATTGATCAGTTGTTTGGTCTGTGAAATGTGGTGACAAATTGGGGACAAATATCGATCAGTGTTTTCGAAACCCATACATATTCAGTTTACTGTCAAAGAGGAGCAAAGAAACCAGAAAGTATTCCCTTTTTTAAGAGAGATTTCCTTAAAAAATAAATCCCACAAACTAATTAATCAGTCATCAAAGTAGCTGACAATCAACGACTGATTCGTCATCGTTGCAGCTCTAGTGTAAAATTGATTTATTTTGAAGCAAAAATGTCAAACATTTGCTGGTTCCAGCTCTTAAATGTGAGGATTTGATGCTTTTCTTTGACTTGTATGACAGTAAATGTTTTTAGGTTTTGGATTGTTTTTGACAAAGAAGCAATGTCAAGATGTCACTTTGGGATATTTGCGATGAGCATTTTAAACATTTTTTAACAGTTACATTCTCAATTTTAATCTTTAATTTTAAAAATTAAAAATTAAAACGTTAGTTGTGCACTGTATATCTGCTACAGAGACAATATGGTGTTTTAACATTACACACAAACAGCTGCTATAATAATGACAAACAAGTCAGTGCTGGATCTTTACATTTATTTAAAGATTATAACTTATAACTTTCAAAGATTACTCCACTGATGTCGGACTCGCCGTTAAAAAGGTCTCGAAATGTATCAAATCAAAGAGATAAAAAGGAAGTTGAACTCCAGCCGGGCTGATCAGAGTCCGCTGATCTTTGGCTTTTGAAACGGCTTGCGGCTGTAGAGCAGCATGTAGCTGTTTGGAGACTGCACAAGGCTGTCCTGTACCTCTCTGACCGCTGAGTCGTCAAAACAGTGCCACGTCCGGGTCAGGGCGTTATGGCAGAGAGCCGTGTAGTGACCCATGTTCAGATTACCTGTGTGGTTCTAGAGGAGGAAAGAGATCAGTTTAAACCCAGAGCCCAAAAAGCCTGGGACAGAAAAGTTGAGAAACAAACGTTCTACGGTAACGAAGACACCAGTCTTGATCCACACAGGGTTCCTATAAGTCATCTGCCATTAAAGGCTGATACAATTTACTGTTTGTGGGCAAAATATATTTCATAGTTTATAGTGAAATGAATATATATTTGGTTGTGTTTACTCACCACGACAGCGTACAGGCAGTATGAAGAATATGAGGTGTTCTGTACCGAGCTGGATAGAAACGGGGAGAGATTGAGCTTCATGGAGAACGAAACATTAGTCCTCAGTTTCACCTGGTTCTTCCCCTTACAGCCAAACCTGCAGGGGAGGACCAATCACATTGATTTAAGAAGATATTATTAATGATACTGTCAACATGAGCCGTCCAGGATATAGCAGGTTATTTAGGCAAAGTAGCACTTCATAACAGAATATATAACTCACGTTGATGCATAAAGAATGCTCTTCTTGAATTGACACAATATAAAGACACTCTCGGGGCACTAGGTTACCTTTTTATTGGCCCATAACTATTATGTTATATATTTGTATATGTCCATCCATAATTAGGATTTCACCTATTTATCATTATTATTATTATTATTATTATTTTTTAGTATTTATAGACTGTCTCTTTGTGTCGTTGTGTGTGGCAGTTCTTCTTTAACCGCTCTCATTAACCAGATGATACACAGATGGTGTATGCCAGAAGGTGAGAATGAAGTTTTTGACTAAAATTTCTTCCTGTTGTTTCCTTTCAGCCCACTGAAAAGAAAATGTCCAAAAATCACATTTAAGATGTTTAGTTTAGTTCAGATTTCAGTTCATTAAACATTAAGTTAGACAGCCAACATTTGCATCTTTCTATTCAAACATATAAAAACTTTAAAAAAAATATTGTCCGAATTGAAGTTCTCAGTTTGGGAAGTTTCATGGTGACATCTGTGAGTTATAGCCCACTAGCTCTATACTATACCCTATCCATATATCAGGTTCACATTATATGCTTATTAGCCTCCTTTCACATCAGGAGGTGGAGGGGATGGTGGTGATGCTACCACAGCTGGAGTCCCACCACTGGATATGTTTCAGGACACCTGGGGACATTTCCAGTTGTTCTTGTGGTGACAAAACCAGCTATTTTTGAGGTATTTTAAGCCGAACTATGATGGTTTCCCAACCCTAACCAAGTGTTGTTTGTACATAAGAGCCAACCAGTGCATAAACACAACGTTTTGACAAGAGAGAAATAGAGACTTCAACCTACACAAACGTAAAGGTGCATAAAAAAACTGCTCTGAAAAAACTTAAATTCTGTACCAGCTGGACAAAGTTTGTCTGCTTGTGAGGATCATGTGACCTTTAGTTGAGATTATTTTGTTAATGCTGATTAAAGTCTTCAATAGTTTTACATTTTGTGCACTCATTAATTAAACTTGCGTATGAAGCGCTGGTTTCTACCCACCGTTTGAGGTGCAACATGAGGACCTCTGGAGGTTTGTCCAGACAGGTGAGGACTGTAGATTCTCTCCTCAGCTCACACACCGAACACAACATCTGCTCTCCTCCCGTCAGCACAGTCTGCTCGAAGAACAGTGACAGGCAGTCCTGCACAACGTAGAGACAGAACTGTGAGAAAACATGAATAATAAGGACAAGACGACAACCAGCACCTAAAATAGGACCTGTGAACAGTCTGGACGGTGTTTCCCAGCTGTAAGGAGGGTACCTGAATGGAGCACTTGATGATGTCTGCAGGGATGGGCAGTGACAGGACGGTGAAGGACTGCGTGCTGTGTGCCTGCTGGTCACAGTGCATGCAGACGGTCATGTAGCTCAGCTGGCCCTCAAACAGATGCGAGACGATGGTGGACTCCGCTGCAGTGGAGCAGTTTCTGTTCTGGTCTTTTCTCGGCTGCCGTATCGAGGAGTGCAGCTGACGCTTTGCAACCTTGAAAACACACACACACACAGATTCACATCATCCTGTAGGTCTAGTGATCAGCCACAGAGAGGTATGTGGTGTGATTGGTGCACCTTTCTGAGGTCGTCGTGGAGTGCGTTGAGCAGGTAAAGCAGCAGTTCCTGGGCGTCTTGCTGGGCATAGTTGTTGAACTGTGGGAGGATGGAGCAGAGCACAGACCGGGCCTCCACAGGAGCACAGCTGGAGCTGCTCCCCATCCACATCTTCTCCAGCAGGCGCACAAACACCTCGGCCACACGGCACTTAGACCTGCATGAGCAGAGGAAAACATGACTGTCAACCCTCAGGTGAGGCAGAAAGAGGAGGGTGGTGGCGGGGGCAGTGGTGGGTGGTGTTACCTCTCCAGCTCTTTGCGAGTGTCCTGACTGAGGAGATGCTCGACGAGGGGCACAGTGGAGCACAGACACTGTAACACAGCATTTAAGTAGCAGGAGTTTCCTGTGTTGTCCAGACCGCACACTCCGGGTCTGTTCCACCTGTGCAGCCTCACTGCAGAGCTGAAGGCTCGCTGGTCATTTTCCCTCAGCTGATGACAGCTGGACATGTTCGTCCTGCAAGACCAGAGACAGCACAGAACTGAAACCGTCCTGACTTCAAATTCTTTAAAGTCACAATGTTAAAACCTTGAAATATGTTTTCTGATGCTCAGTAGCTCAGTTTAAAGCTGAAACAATTAACATTGTAAATTTAAATAAATCTATTTTGATAATCTATTAACTGGTTTGAGTTATTTTTCAGAAAAAATAAGATTCCAGCTTCTTAAATGTGAATATTTTCGGGTTTCTTTTCTCCTCTATAGACTGAACAAATCAAATCAAATCAACTTTATTTATAGAGCACTTTTCATACACGGGCGTGTAGCACAAAGTGCTTTACACAAGAAAGATAGAACAATAATAAAGAAAGCCCCTCCCTCCCACCCTCCATAATACATACACACACATACACACATACACACACACACACCTGCACACTCTTACTACTGGCAATAGGGAGACATGGCAAGGCACTGAGGTTTGAGGAAGCGGCGTCTTTGGGGCCGTCCACACTGGGAGGAGTCACAGGCTGTGCCACGGGGGGCACCAGTGCCCAGGCCCCCCGACCCTGACAGACAACAGCTGGCCGGGCCGAGGGGACCCAAGGACAGCACCCCCAGCAGCAGCCCAGACACAGCTCCCAGTGTGGAGGACCCCCCTGAGGAAACTCTGGAGTTAAACCTTAAAAACTAAAGACATAAGATAGGATAAAAACCCTGACAAAAGATAAGTAAATGGAGTGAACAGTTAAAAGGATAAAATTACGTGAGATAATAAATAAAAATAGTACCGAAGATAAATAAAACAAATACAATTATTTAAGATTAAAATCATCTTTAAAAAAAAAACAAGATAGAAGGAACAACATAAAATACGATAGAACCACATAAGAATGGAATAAGAATTTAAAATATTAGTTAAAAGCCTGATTAAAAAGGTGTGTCTTTAACCTTCCCTTAAAAATATCAACAGTCTCTGCAGAGAAGTCTCTTTACAGAAGGTAAAGCCTGCACGCTCACTCAAATCATCAGGTCAGACTGTTTCAGGCCAACAGGCCCTCAAGCTCAATCATGGCGCGTGTGGATAATCATCCCAAAAACATCCAGCAACTTGATAATCAGCTAAAGTAGGAAAAATTCCCACAGAACAAATGAATTCCAAAAATGCAGCGCCATATATCAAAACATCAACCAAACATATGTTTTACATCAAATGCATCATCCCATGAGTGAAATTCACCAAATACCTGCATCTGCAGAAATCTTGAAATGGAAGGAGGAGAGGGCAAAACTATAAAGTCATGTCCAGTATCGGGCTCAATGTTCTCCCATTCTCACAAACATGTAGAAGGTAGGCCCATAGTTACAAAGCTGAATCACTGTAACATTCAGATAATGATTTTAGAGAAATTGTTTGATCTTGTGATCAATGATTAAGACCTCGGGTGTCTGCGAGGGGAAAATGTAAAAACGTAGGAGGGTATTTACCTCACATTTATGTGGTTAACATATGTATGAAAAACTCAAAGAGCATTAAAAACCAGGATAGCAGAAAACAGAAGCTGTATCCAGGACCAGCGTAACCCAGAGGCAGTGCATTTCTATTTTTAAGATATTATGTGATATTTTCAGTATAGGTCAAAGGTTTTAAAAACAAAATAGAGTTTCAGTCCTTTCTCACATCTGTTTTAGACAGTGGGGTCATGAAGCTGCTCTGTGGTCTGCTGGTAGGGCAGCAGACACTTCTGTATCTTTTGTCAGACGGCAGCAGGGTGAGCAGACTGTGGTGGGTGGTTGTTGTCTTTTTGTACCCTTTGGCCTCTGAGCTGAAATCTAAACTTAACGGAGATTAATGACACGTTTCTTGCTCAGTTTGTTGCAGATGAACCCGAACAGTCATATTAGAAATGAATTAAGCTGAAGTTGCAAAGAAAACAACCAAATGGGAGCCTTGATATATTTTTAGAGATTAAACCAAACTTCCAAAAGTAGAAAGTCATCAGCGTACATCTGCTTCTGTTTGACTGGTTGCTGTTTGATTTGTTGTTTCTTCAGAAGTCCAGTACTGTGAGGTTATATTTAGCTCAAACTGAAACACTAGAACAAACTGCAACACTAACCTTCTCTTAGAAGACCTCGTCTCTTGGTACGAAGTGCTGTCCAGTGGTGGCAGAACCGGCACGGTGATGCTGCTGTCCACAGCCAGCTGAGAGGCCAGAGCCCTGGTGAACTCAGTCAGGTGGACCTGCCTGTCTGAGCCCTGGATCTGCAGCGTGTGGAGCACGAATGTGTTGATGCAGATGATGTGTAGCGTCCCCCAGAGGCCTGGGAGGAACAAGTCTACCTCTGATCCTTTCAGGTCTGACACAGGAAACAGAGCAGGTCCGGTCCAGCCCTGGAGATGAGACGGTGAACCCTCGGATGTTTGCTGCTGATGTGGTCCGACCGGAGACGATGTCGGGTCATTGAGCAGTGGAACAAAATCAATACTGACCCCTAAGCCAGAGCAGACGTCTGAGAGTCTGCCCTCCATCCACGCAGAGCTGTCCAGCTGAACCAGGGGCCTCTGTCTGTAGAAAGGTCCCAGCAGGTATCTGACCACCTGCTCCACCACAGGCCTCCTGCTCTGCCTCTGGAGCTGCTCTGGACAGTACAGATACATGTTACAGATGAACCCAGAGCTCGTGTCACAGAGGAGGGCGAGATGAAGAGAGCAAGGACCCTGCTGGTAGGACAGACTGTATTTCTTCACGGCCAGGTTGTGACCAGGTGTGTACAAAGCCTGGTAGCGCCTGGTGATGTGGCTGCAGAAAGCAGAGAGCGCCTCCAGCTTGTCTCCATCCTCCAGCCTGGTCAGAGACAGCAGGCTGGTCTGGAAGCTGTTCCTCTTCAGGACGCCCTGCCACCCATCCAGTCTGAAAGTCAGCTCAGAGCCAAAGCTGCTGCTCTCTCCTACAGTCAGGCCGCTCTGCAGGACGATAGAGAACCACGCTAACGCCTCAGCATACTCCCCCTCAGAGAGATCTGCTCCCTGCTCTCTGCTCTGATGGTTCGCTCCAGCCTTCACACCAGCAGCTCTCCTGATCAGCTCCCGGACGGCTCCTCGGTCCAGCACTTCCAGCAGGAGCTCTCTGGCCGTGTGGTACACCTGGTAGGCGGGTCCGGTCTGAGTCCTGGTGAGCGGCCTCACCTTTTTGGACCTGAAGATGTTGGGTAAACACAGACCATCCCTCTGAGAGTCTCCATGGAGCTCACCCAGCAGGTGGCACTCCTCTGACATCCATGTGCACTCCTTCACTGACAAAGCCTTGGCCTTCATCTCAGTCTCTCTAAGATCAAGTCATCCTAAAAACCGACTGCAACCACTAACACCTCAACTGAAATTCCTCCTTGTCGTCCGTTTTGTTTGATGACACAACGAGAAGGTGAATAGACAGAAAACGCAGTGTTCATCGAGGTGTGCCTCATATCCTATCTGGTGTCTGACGGGCTGCGTGTAACATACATGTTTGCATGTGTGTGTGCAGATCTGCTCTCAGGTGAAACACTCTGACACTCATGAGACTCGGCTGTTGAGGTAAATCACCAGGCATCCGCTGCAGCCAGACAACTGTGTCTTGGCAACCCACAAACACAAAACTCGATCAAGGAGCAGCTCTCATGACACGTTTTTGTCCTCCTGTGAGGGATTTAAGGGTTCGGCTTTACATTTAAAACACCACTTAGAAGCTAATGGGAACATTATGCTTTCAGTTTTCTTCATAGTGTAAATATCAGTAATTCATTGAGGTTTAGACAATCTTTCACACACTCCATTAGGTGGAGATTTTTAAGCTAACTCCTATGTAGCAATTGTTTTTGCAATAATAAATAGCATTCTTTATCTTCTCTAACATCTGCAGTGTTTACTACAGAAGCCCTGAGAAACAAGGCAAGACATTTTTTGTTCCTGGTGATCCATTTTCTAACTCTGACCTAAATAGTTTTTTTCCCTTGTGTTTATGACTTGAGAACAAAACGTGTGAAACCAAGTGGTAATAAAAAAAAAAGTTATAGGAGACTTTTTATTTCCATGTGTAAAACTGAGTGAATTTTTGTGCGAGTGGTTTTCTTTCCCAGGCCACATTTTTCTTTTCATGTACGAAAACAAGTGGTTTTGCATGTGCGTCAAACAAAGTGAAAAAACGTCTTTCAGGAAAAACATTTCAGGAACCTCTTTTTGTGAAACAGAGTGGGGGAAGAAAAGTTATTTTTTTGTAAGGCTCATTTTGTGAGGAACTCACATGGAAAGGGGAGTGTTTGAAAGTAAGACAAACATTCTTTAGATCATGTGTATAATGACTGAAAGGATGAAGCCAGGTTTCCCACAATGCAGCTGAACAGCTGTAGGCTATACGCTCACCCTGCTGGAGCTCCTTTGTAACAAATACGGCTGCTGCTGTCGTTATATTTGGCATTTTGAACATAAAAACACAAAAGTACTGTACTCTAACTGCTGCATTACCATGATAACCACAATCTGCAGGCCTGGGAGCAGCACTATACTGGCAGGTTTAGTGCCTTGCACAACAGCACATCAAAAGTGCTACAGAGCAAAAGGAAATAGCAATTAATTTGTTTTCAGATGTTTCAGTCCAAAGAGGTCAGCCAGAGAACTGCAGGTACACAATAACACAACAATCTCTTTTGCTATAATGCGTTTGAGAACTGCCATGCTGCACATTCTCCACACGGGGGAGCTGTTTGGTCACTGGGCTCAGCTCTACAAAGGCCAGCCTTTCTTCTAAAGCGAAACAAAGTAGCGGCAACGTCACTGATGTCGCCTCCTACAGGTAGACTGAGTTATAGCTCCAAACCTTAACACATGTTGTTCATCCAAAAGTAAATACTGACTGTTTTCCCACGCTGTGATACATGAAGTGTTACAGTTACAAATGTTGCTGAGTCATTTAAAAAGTTGAGGGACAGCAGTCGTGTAGGATGAAGCATCACTGCACTGAGGCAAATACAGAAGCACTCCATTAGCGGGTTATTGGTGATGGAATTATACAGGCAAATGTGTTTCTGTAAAAATACAGTTTAAATGTAAATTACTGTATTTTTAATGTGGTATAATCCTGTAAATTTACAGGCATTTACCGGCTACTGAATTGAAGTGAAATGAAATTGCAGGAAGAATGTGTTAAAAAAGGAAACTGCAAGTAAATGCTGCCATTAGGTTACATCACCATACCGTCATTTAGCAATAAAATATTGTAGTGCTACAGTAATGTTGTGCTGGGGTCACATTAAATACTGTGGAACATTACTGAGATCTTCATGTGTGTGACTTCTTATGAATGTGTATTTTCACGTGTTATATTCTCTCTGGGTGATGTACACTTTCAATAAACTGAAGTCGAAGTATATCACAGTAATATAGTTACTGTGTACTACTGTGAATTTATCGCAATTATCTGCTGGTAATTTACTGTGAAATTACAATACTGGCTCTTACAGTGTTGCGAGCACACAAGCCTCACAGATGTTAACGTGTGGATTATCATTTCCTGGTTTCAGGTGTATTTGAATGGTTGGCAGCAGTGTTTTTGTTTCACAGTGTTGTTTCCACTGCGGCGAGATCAGTTCAACAAATAAAGTCTGGTGCATTTCTGCCAAATGATCCAGTCAGTATTCTGTGTTTCAACAAAAACACGTTTCAGCTTCTACAGATTTGATCCAGCGTCCCCCATATGGGAACAGAAATATCTGATACAAGCTTTTTGTTTTGGCTTCCGCACAATTGTAATATTCCAACCTGGCTGGATGTGAAATGCAGATTTATTTGGCAATAAATTAACAAAAACAAAAGGAGTTTATGAGCTTTGGTTGGCCTGATCATGACTAAATCTAGGCAAGTTCAAAGTCCCCAAAGTACCTGTGTTTGTTACACTATTGCCCTTGTTAGTCTCAAGTTCACCTGGGATATAACCTGTAACATCCAAATAAGGCGTCTCTAATAGAATGGAGAGTGTTGTTTGATTAAAGAACTTCTGCAAAAAAGAAAAAGGCACATTTTAACCTGTAAGAAAAGTAAGATTTTAAGCCAGAGTGCAGAATAAACGACACTAACACTGTGCATTTCCATCATGCACATTGGGACTAGAGGAGTCTCAGTAGCTGTCTGCGCTGAGTGTTTTTTCCACGGTAAATCTTCTGTATGTGCTGCAGCACGGGAGCATCGTGACAGAACCCTGCCTTCTCTCATTGGGGGCGGAGGAATCACACAATTACCTCGAGGGCTCTTAAATGCTCTGTTGCATAAATCCAATCCACCTTCGAGCACAAAAATATGTTAATCCATCAATATCAAAGGGCATCTTCACTCCTTCACTGCGCCCTTTGAGCTCTCCCTCATATAAATCCTATTCATTCTAAAGAGGAACACATCACCCAGTATTCACTGTTACGCAATGTGCTTTACTGCGAAGTGGCCAGTTCGTGTCACCCACACGATGAATAAGAAAATGCAAAGGTGATGATTTTATTTCATGTAGGAGTCTCAGTGATGCACGTGTAGGCAATATTTTGCAGCAAAACACGATGTTTGTGGATTCATATCACGGCTGCATTCTAATAAGAATTCTAAAAAAAATTATATCTACTTTATATGGAACCTTTAAAAATCATAGTTTCCAAAGTGCTTTGACAGACTGAGCTAAAGCAAAGCGAGACACCCAGAACGACAATATAACAGAATAAACACTCAATATTTGGATTTTTCCTTTCGATGCTTCGTTGGTGAAACTATTTGACGGCAAGTCAGAAAACACAGAAACTACAATCCCTATGCCTCTATTTTCCCTGTGAATTGCTTCTGTTTGCTGGATAAAAGACAAACAAAGGCAAGAAATAAAAAATGAAGAAACTATCAGAGCTTTGGTAACTTTTTTATAGACTTGCATTAACACGAGACAACTGTTGCTCCAGTGTTTGTCAGACAGCCGTTGGCAACCCTGCTGGAAAAAAACAGCATAGACCAGCAACAAAACACCAAAACCAGCACCAAAACACAACATATGCTGGACCAGCATATGTTGTGTTTTGGTGCTGGTCTATGCTGTTTTTTCCAGCAGGCAAGCCACAGTCTTGTTCTGTGTGCAGAACAAGACGTTTTCCCTTTTGCAAATGCAGATTTAGTAACAGTTTAACATAGATTTTATCTCAACAACACACAACTTTTCCCCCCTGGTGTTTCCAGGTGCTATTGCTGCTGCTGCTGATGCTGTTGCAAAGACAACTTGATCATTTCTGTTTTCGTCAGAGTTGAAGAATTCAAGACAACACAGGACACATAGGTTATGTTTTTGTCCCAAAATCAAAAAACACATATTATTTGTTTATGGTGCTATTTATCCGTCTAGATTGTTTTAGTGTGAGTGGCAGATGTTTGGAGATATTATCCGTAGAGGTGTCTGCCTCCTGTCCAACATGACAGAAGTTAGTGAGCTAGTTAATATAGCCGTCAAATGAATGTGATGGAGTAAAAGTCAAAAGTGAAATGCAAATGTGAAACCACCTGACCACAGTTCTGAGGAACAAAGTCACAGAATAAATCATATGAAGAAGTCAGTGGAGGTGAAACGTCATCGCTGACACTCCCTCATTTCCTCTGCTAATAACCTGTGAAAGGTTAGTCACACTGTCACACACACACACACACACACACACACACACACACGCATGCACACACACAGAAGTGGGTTGTCTGGTAATGACATCTCGTCTCACTCAGTCTCACCTCGGCCACATACTGACTGGAGGAATTCCTCCTACAGCCTTTCATTACACGCATTAGGTACACAAGTGGTTATTTGTGTCTTTGCTTAATTCAAATTAAATTCTGAAGACTCAGCAGGAACATTGAGTTACTGTATTTTGTAGAACACCAATAAGTGCTGATGCTGTTCACTTCCCTGCAGTCTGGCAGGTCCCCTTGATTTCTACATTGTGTCGTTGTCTGAAACTGAAACTGAAATGTATTTTTCCGTTGAACCCAACGCTGGAAACGTCCTGAAAAAGGTCAGCTTCTGTGTTCGTGGTGGGAACGTATGCAGGTTTTTCCCTCGGAGGCCGAGCTTGTGAACTGGCCACAATGTGAGAAGAAGGACAACTGATAACACCCGCAGACCTCAGTACATTTCCTGATGGAGGACAGCGATCCTAGATTTACAACCCAGATTCCCCCAAATAGTTCTGACACTGTGTGAAACGCAGATAAAAACAGATTGCAATCATTACAAACAAACTGTGTTTACTGACAGGGGTTTTATGGAGGCACAAGCCCGGCTTTACACAGCTATAAGTAAGCTAGCGGCACAAGAACTGCAACCAAACTTTACATATACTAACACACAAGCTCAATAGCAACTCACAATAGTCACAGGCTGAGGCAAACACAAATGTACCCATTGTAAAATCTTATTTCCATAAACAATGTGATCTCTGTTTGATAAGACTGGACTTTATTGACCATTCACATGGAAGACCTGTCAGTGGTTGTCATCGTTTCATTTTCTAGCAGGTTCTTTGACAGAATACTTTGACAGGACGGGTTAAATATAGAGAACTCCACTCACTGTATAAGTCCAACCTTTGTGGCTTTATCTATGGAAAATAAAGTGAATTAACCTTCGCACAACTTCTCCAATGTGGGCGGCAGCAAGCAGTGTCAGTCAGGAGACTCTCTCACACACACACACACACACACACACACACACACACACACACACACACACACACAGACACACACACACACAGACAACACAGTGTACGGCTTGTCCCGAGTGATGCAAGGTAACCAATTACATTTCCTCAAGTGCTGTTCTTGACATACTTGTACTTTACTTGATTATTTCCACTTTACGCAACGTAATTCTTCCCCTCCTTTCCATGTTAGAGGCAAACACTTGTGCTTTTCACTACTACTTATTGCTACATTTATCTCACCGCTTTAATCACTAGTTACTTTACAGATTTTTTTTTATGTCCTTCCTATCCAATAAATGATGATGGTGTCAGAGAATATGATGCACATCTGTAGACTAAAGTAGACAACAGTATATTAGATAGGTTATAGTTAATGAGCTCAACGTTAAACATGTGCAGCAGTTAAATGGCACATACACATTAATGCAGCTGTAATATTCATCCACAAACATTAGATATAAACACTGACAGGGAACATTTTACTGCATGATGAGTGTTTTTACTTTAAGTACAATTTGCTTATGATACTTTTACTGAAAGGAGGTTCTGAATGCAGGACTTTTATTGTAATGGAGTATTTTCAAACACAATATGGCATTAGTCCTTTGACTGAAGAGAAGGATCTGAATATTGATCAACATTCAATATAGTTTACCATCCTGACAGTTCTGATACTCACTAGTTGGACAGTGAAGGCAGCACTTTGGTTTGCAGCATCAGCACCGCTGACAGAACCTGAGCTGACAGCAGCAGTGAGCAGCTGCTCCTAACTGCTCCTTAGTAAAGTTGTCAGCAGTAGTTAGAGAGTTAGTCACCTTTGTTTGGTTTTGCCACAAACTATCGGTTTTCTTCCCGCTTCCTCTGTCATTGTATACTGTCTGCACTGTAAAAGAATACTAGTAGACGGGAAAAGTCTGTTTTATTCTGTATAAAAAGCACTAACGTTTACATTTAACAGATCTAGATGAATCGTTTTTATATTCAGTGATTTATATTCATTTAAATACTAATAATGACAAATCAAAACTACAACTAGCAGTGACTCTACTTTGTAGTAAAGTGATACACTCTATGGCAGAACATTAGAGACATATGTCCATATTTTGTTTGATCTGTGTCATGTTAGGACTAAGTGCTCATATGATGCTGATGGTATGCAGTGACATGTAGTGACAAAACACACAATAAACACAGTAAAAGATCAATTTGACAGACAGTTTTCAAGTTTTTGATAGACATCGTGATATTGTTGTTGTGATGTGATATTGTATTATATTGCTATCGTAAATTCTTTAGGCCTCGATAACAGTGTAGTGAAATTCTGCAATTGAGGCAGCCCTCTTACATATAGTACAAACAAACAATAAAACCAGATGTAATGTTGTGGAGAAATTGATAACAGTTGGTTACAGCTGAATGACATTAAAACTGACAACACAAAATATGCCCGTGAACCAGATTTTTACAAAAACGAGATTATAAAAATAACATTTCTGATAAAATCATGTGAAATATTTGATCTTTAAAACAACTTGACTTTAGAGAACCAAGAAAATAATCAACATCAATCCAAAACAATCTAACATGCTTAATGCTCCAATTCTGTCATTTCCTGTCAGCAGCTAGAACAGAGAGCAAACACACAATTCTGTGAAATACACAGAAGATTTACACACATCATATGACTTAGTGTATCCCATTTTGAGAAGCACTGTCCTCTGAGAAATCATTTCCCCTGGCTGTGTGATTGATGACGGATGAGGTCAGTCAACATGCTTCGTCTTTCGTTCGACTAAGCCTTTTGTCCGACACGCGTCAGATGATTCCCGCTGAGGAGAACCTTGTGTTTTCTTTGAGTTTGAGCAGCAAGAATTTAATTGTTTGACATTACAAAGTGGAAATAAAACCCTATTAACTTCATTTATGGAGGTTGCTTTGTGCATTCTGTGTGAGCAAACTGCATGGTAGGGAAGAAAACCAGATTAATTCATGCTAAATGGTCATGTTACTTCAGCATCATTCCTTCTATTAGCAATGTAGTTTACAATGTAGCTTCCATTTATTTCCACACAAAAGAAGAAATGTCTCATTATGGAAACTCTTCAGCTAAATTAGTGTGATCTGCTTAAATGAACTTTACCAGGAACAGCTGTTGCTACTCTACAGGCAGTGGGAACATTGTGTAATGGGGACATTATGAATATTAATAAGCTTTTAGGACGATTTTCTTTGAATGAAGGCACAAATTGCTGTGCTAGTCACTGTTGTTTATCAAAGTAATTACGCCTAAGTGAGGACTAATGCATTTTCCTCAAACTGATTTCTGAAATTCTTTTACTGGCTGTGAAGAGGTCTGATGTGATTTCAGTATGAGAGAGAGATGGGGAACAAAATCAAGGCCTGGTTCTGTGCAAAAGATGATGTTCTGCTTAAGTATATATGAGGCTTCAGCGGGTTGAGCGAACTAAACCAGGTGGCTGGTCTTTAAAATAACAGTGTGGTAATTACTCAATTCAAATTGTGCCCCCCTTTTTCTTACATTGAAATCACATCTAGAAAGGTTAAAAAAAAACATTTAAAAGTAAAGACGATATCTGGGTGGTCAAGCTCGTGCACCCACTTCAGACAGGGTGCACGCTAACGCCTTTAGCTTAGCAGCTACAGTGAAGATTTCAGCTTTAAAAAGGGTGTAAATAACTTTCTAAATCAAATACTTATATCACACCAGACGAGCTGTATAAAGGCATTCTCTGCAGATATGAGACAGTAACACGCCTCTTCTCCTTTTCTCTGTCTGATTCTGTCTTCTTATGTCTTTTACATCGTTTCATCTCGCTACGTCTGCTGTACCCGATGTGCACTGATAGGTTGAAATCAGTCTTGTGATGTTGGGAAGGTGGTGTGCAGTTATGCAAAATAAAGATGATCCATAATTCTCCTCAAGTGCATTCAAAGTAAAGTAAAGAGTCTGTTACCTGAATTGTACTTGCACTAATTGCAAATGAGAAAGAAATGTTTTCTAAACAAGGAAACTTCACCCGACTTTCCATCAGTGTGGTTGTGATTGGATATTTGGATGACTAAATTTTCATTTTTATGGCAAACTTTTCCTTTAACTCTACAACAAAATGCATTTGGCCTCATTTAAGTTTAAGACTAAAGGCTGTTGTTTAGCTTTGCAGCTTCTTTTTTAGCACAGACAGAGCCTAAATTAATCACAGTACGCGCTGTATAGAAGTCGTGTAAAACGATCCACTGATCTGGTGTCAGCGGTGAGGAGGCTCTTTAACTTGGCCACTAGTTAAATCTTTCAAAGCGAAGGTCCCTGAGAGCTAATGTCTATTTATAAGGGCACTTTGTGTTCTAACTTTAGTGTCCAGCACTGTGCACAACTCTGAATATGGACACACATTCTGACACTGAGGAGCTATAATGAGCAGCCTCAAGTTGTGGCAACTATCGGAGGCTTTGTCTCAACTCCTCTGCCAAGCAGGTCATTGCATCTCTTCGAGTTATTTCAGCGCTTTCCATCGGAGGAACTTCTGTGGAAGCTTAAGGAGTTCCTGGTCTTTGCTGAAATCTCCAGCATTGAGTTTTAATTGGCCTTTCCTGGAGAGAGAATAGCAATCATGACCTTGAATTAGTAGGCGATGTGTTAAGCTCCTATCAGCTGATGGGTGGTGAGCTGAGCTGCTTATCATGGCGTCCCTGGTTTGTATTTTTAACCAGGAACACACCTGACAGGAGCTGGACCTCAGGGGAGACCTCAGACTGTGAGGGGATGAGTGGCAGCAGGAGGGAATATGAGAGAGTGAAGTATGTAGGTGGAAGAGTGAGAGGAAATAAACAGTACTTAGTAGTAACTTGCTGAAGGATTTGCAGATGAGGTCGCAGGGTAATGGGGGCGTCTGAGTGGTGCCGAGCACATCAGAGCAGAGATCCAGGCGACTGAATCAGAACCGTCTTTCAGCAGGAGAACAGAGAGAGTGAGACGAAGACGAAGCTGCAGAAAATATAAGAGACGTGTGGACATGTGAGGCAGAGTGAGAGCGAAAACAGAGCAAGCAGCACACGACAGTTTGATTTTGACCTACATTTAGTCTTGAGGCACTCCTCTTATTCCGTCACTTGGCACAGAAGAGGCTCCTTAGCTTTCATCTGACTATTCCAGCAGGGTTTAATCAGCGTGGCGGAGGATTTTATTGTTACCAAGAGAGCAGGATAACAACACATAGCTGGCCTAATTTTTCCCAGCAGGAAGCAGCAGCAGTGAAAAGCTCCGGCCCAGCTGCAGCTGATTACTGCAGGAGAACCGGCTCTGAACCTTCGTACCACAACATTTCCCTTCCTGTAAGGTCACGGTTGTTCCAGTGAGCCTCTGGTCTAGTCAGAGGATTATGTTCACTCCAAACCAGTCATGAGTCAGTCTGTCTCGTGTGGACAAATGTTTGTCTTTTAAGAGATTGGTACATTTGCTTAACCGCGGTAATTGTACTTTATTGAAAGTTACTGCGAGCAGCTCTCATCTCATGTTGATTCTGATGACCCGGTAGACTAAAGGTGATGACAGTGACACAGAGTAAACTTTGTTTTTATGTCGTACCACCAGTCTGTCCTCAGGCTGTGAGCACTGCTGTAATGTCACTAAGTACATTTACTCAAGAGCTGTTCTGTACAATTCTGAGGTACTTTTTTACTTCATTTGAGTATTTCCATTTTCTGCTATTTACACGTCCACTGTACTACTTTTTGAAGGCAGATATTGTACTTTTCACAACATTTATTTGATAACTTTAGTTGTTCATTACATTCCAGATTATACACTGCATCCCAGTGAAAGAAGCACCTTTTATAAATTAGTTAATTTTATTGGTACCTGGATAAAAAAGAAACACTAAATAAGAAATTCAGGGAATATGCTGTATATCAGATCTGATGATCGGTCAGGCCAATAACCAGCTAACCATAAGTACACAGTAAATTGACAAATCTGGATTTTTCCTCTCTACAATTGATCCCAAATATCTGTTCTTTCTACTCCTTACATTTTCAAAGCAGGCTTGTCACTTTGTTTCTGTGCTCAGGATGCTTTAACAATTTGTTCGGTAGAAATGTCCTTCAGAGGGAACCTTTCACTTTGATACATTTCAAAGCCTTTGCTGTTACTTTTACTTGAGAACAGAAGTTGAATCAGTACTTCAAGTCTTTGTTACACAAGTATCTGAACCTCCACTTGACTAAAGACTGTGTACTGAACACCTCTGCTACTTATTGAAAGGTTCTGGGTTTGACATATTTACTGACATACAAACTGTTGGAATATGTAAAATGAAACCCAAGTGTGTTTGTTTTTTGACTTCACTGTAAGAGACACAAACATGAAGAACATGTTGCAGCTCGCACTTAAATTCTTTGACTTAATATTTTGAATGGAGGACAATTTTCACTGTGTGGTATTTGTACATTTAATTCAGTAAGACTCGGAAACTTCCTCCACCACTGTTTCTACACAATCTGATGTGGCCACCTTGTCGAAATTGCATGATGCAGAGTTTTAGAGAAGTTGTAAGAAATACAGTGAGGTTGTGATGCCTGTGATGGGATGTGAAATTGCGTCACAGTGTTTCTTTGAAGGGTTTATGCGTCACGATTGCAGAACAGGCAAAATGTTGCAACCAACAAAGTGCTGCGGCCACAAAATGAAAATGTACACATTTGTTATGCAATTTGTTGTTCAGTTATACCAAAAGGCAGGTGGGAGTCTGTGTCCCAAGTGGCAAGCTCTGATATATGGTGTTCTGAGTCAGAGCTACATTTAGCTGATGATTCAGGGCTTGTGTCTCCAGCACTCAGTGTAATTTAGTCTGCCTACTTAAAACATCAGAAGTAGAGTCTAGAGGTGGCAGCACTGTAGTCAGCACTTCTTCTCCACCAACAACAACCTTGTGGACGTGAACTCGAACAACAACAAGAAAACCACCACTTAACTGAGTGTATGAGGTCAGAAAGAAAAAGGACGGACGAGACAAACTCTTTGCCAGTAAATTTATTTTGAGATATTTTGTAGAACAGGGGAACCAATGATTACAAAAAAAGTCCATAAGTGTTCTACATGCTACACCTTAACCTAATTCATCATGCTTGCCTGGAAAAAGTACATAGAAATTTAACAAAAAACGTACAATTAAAACTGACGTACATTATACTCACCATTAACTTTACTTTGATGTACCTTTCTCTTGCCTCCATGCACACATTTTTTTTACATTACATTTAGATAAAAAATTAAGACTTGTAGGCGCTTCTTTAAACCATAGAGCAGTTTTTTTTTTCCACTAAAGACAGAATGCACCTATAAATAAAAAAACAAAAACAAAAAGAATGATATCCGTATGGACAGTATTGGTGGAAAATGGAAAGCCTCGACTTCT
Organism: Sparus aurata; assembly: GCF_900880675.1. Lineage (NCBI taxonomy): Eukaryota > Metazoa > Chordata > Actinopteri > Spariformes > Sparidae > Sparus > Sparus aurata. The sequence goes on along the minus strand of NC_044190.1, from coordinate 9,157,547 downwards.
TTTAGAACACAACAGATGAATTTGCATCCTACCGTAAAACAAAAGGAACACTTACACGCCCATATAGTGCCGAAATGAAAATGGAAGTCAGTCCAACTCCTCAATCTTCAATAATCACATTGAAATAACACATTTTTGATAAAATAAATATCGCACATCTGCTAGAAATAAATAATGATTACTGAAACACCTCACTATGTTAAATGCTAAAGTGAGACAGATTTCATCTACGCGACCACTTCATTTCATGGCATGAGGATGGTCATGTGTGTAAAGCACTAGTGCGGCTTCGAGTGTCTCTCGCGGCTGTTACCTTGAGGTAGATAACACATTTACATTAACGCCTACGATAATGGTTGCTGCTGGCATCATGTGTCAGATTTACAGTATGAAAGGGTTATTAAGGAAGCTTTCTTCAGGGGGAAAAGTCATGAAGTCAAATGAAGGGGAAAAAAAAAAAAAAAAAGAAAAAAAAAGGAGGACGTCCCATCCCGTTCTTTTTTCTGTATCCCATCCCAGGAAAGGGTGTTTGAAAGCACTTTAAAATGCCTACAGCAATGTTAGCGTCTACCATCCTTCTTTATGTCACAGCCAAACCTCCTCTCCCAACATCCATCTTTATCTAATTCTCTTTACCTTCTGTCCATCTACAGTACTTAAGTGTGCGAGTGACATGCCAGTTTAGCAATGAGGGCGCAGACATTAACCCATGAAGGCCTGGTGATCAAGGCTCAGAGTGATGACCAAAACTCTTTAAATATAATAAATCACCCCTCTCAACTCTTAAAAAAATGATAAAAATTCAAAGTAATAAAAAAAAGGTATGAAATGATTCAAGTACAATAATATACGATATTATTTTTTTAAAAAAACAACATAAAAACAAAACGGTCTAGATTCTGCACTGTGAGGGAGGATATAGATTTCTTTAATTAAGATGCTTAAAGATGCTGCTGTATGTTTTGTGGGCTATTTGTGGGGAGCATTTGACAGCGCAGGGGGTGAGGGACGCCTGGATGGATTTAAGAGGCAAGTCATCGGGGCCGTCAAAGCCGGGCAGGGCCAGAGAGTCCAGCTGCACGTTGAGCACGATCTCAGTGCTCCTGCTGAGGAAGCCCTCGTCCAACTCTCTCGCCTCCAAGGGCTCCGTCTCCGAGCTGGCCACAGTCTCTCCGACCACCTCTTCCTTCCGGCTGAACAGGCGGTCCAGATAGCTGGTGTAAGTGCTCTCCTTCTGGAGGTGGTCCTCTTTGCGAATGTCCCAGCACGCTTCATCTATCAAACAGCCGCTCTCCTCAACTCTCTCCCCAGAGCCGAAGCTCTCCCAGGGCTGAGCGGGCCAGGCGCCGTCCCCGCCGACGACCCCCAGCCCTCCTCCGCCTAACTGGGCGAGGTTTACCAGGCACTTCTCCTCCTTCTCCTGACTTATGGACTTGGACATGGAGCCTGAGCGGGGAGCCTCCAGCTGGGAGACGGAGGAGTTGAGCTCGTTCAGGAGGCCCACCTCGTTGAGCAGGGCCACCTCCTGACAGGGCTCCGGCTGCAGGCTCAGTTTGATGGTGCTGGCGATGAAGGAATCGAAGTCAAAGCCTGGGTTCTGCTGGCTCTGAGGCTTCTCTGTCTGGTGTTTCTCCTGCTCTCTGTCCTTCTCCACCGGACTCTGGGTCTTCTCAGCCTCCTTTAGTGCGATCTGTGCCTTCACCAGCCCATTCTTCTCGCACTTGCTCTTGGCCTTGCGGTCAGCCTTCTCCTTGCTCTGCTGCTCCTTCCAGTTGGAGAGGTCGATGATGAGCTTGGGTTCGTAGTAGTGGTTGACTTCACTGTCCCTCCAGATGAGGTTGTCCAGGTAGGAGGGCGACACAGCCTTGTAGTTACAGGTGTGGCTACACTGTAAGTCACAGTATTTGTTCTCGTGGTGGTCGTCGTCCTGCCAGGATCGCTCCGGAAGGAACAGAGTGGAGTAGTCGAAGGACGGCTCATCCAGGAACTTCTCCCGATCTCCATCAGCGTATTTACGAGGATCCACCTGGGAACAGACAGCGGCTCCGATTAGACTTCATCTCATCCAAAAAGTAAACTTTTGATGAACTCTCACAACACTAAAAGCATTCAAAATATTTTACATAGGTGAAACCAAAAAAGAGAAGAAACTTATTGTTGAAGATCCTTAAAATTCACACACACCTGGACCTCCTCCTCGTCTGTCACATCAGAGAGAGCCCTTGGGTCAACCTGAACTTCGTCCGGGTCGTGGGTGCTGTGCAAGTGCCAATCAGCCTCTGACAGTTGGCTCTCATGATACCTGGTGGAGTACAGAGGTAAGAGGCGTTAGAATAGCAACAATGAAGCCCAAAAAACTTTTTAAAAAGCTTGAGTTTTCAAAACACACCATTAAACCGATTCAGAAAAACTCCAGAGCAAAGTAAACACCAAAATGTCTAAAGAAGTGAAAGTCTCAGAGCGCAGGTATTTGAGGGGAATCAATGAGAAATCATACCTGTCCCAGGTGTGGCTGTGGCTCTGGTCCATGAGCAGGATATCATCTACTTCATCCTCTATGTGGAAGGGGTGCAGAGAGATAGGCTCGTCTAGGGGGAAGGAGTAGTCAGCCATATAGGGGTGGGCCAGAGCCTCCTCTGCAGTGAGACGATCCATGGGGTTAAAGGTCAGGATCTTCTCCAGGAAATCCAGGGCTGCAGAGAGGGAGGAGAATGAGATTATCAAGTAGGAAACATGATATGACCCTGGGGGCCTCATAACAGAGAAATGTCCTCACCACTTGTCCCATCCTAACTTAAGAGAAAACAATCTTCCCATTACAGAGGCCATTCCTACTCATGTGTGAGTCTTATCCCAACTACAAGCTTTAACTCAATCTGAACTCATCCTGTCAGGCCTGAATCTGTGTTTACAACATACACAAGACTGCCTGTATTCATGACAACAGCTGTTTTGTGTCTGTGGAGGAGTGGACATACTGTATCCCTGTTAATACGTAGGTCTGGAAATTTTAAAGCAAAGAGGCGAATGTCAATGCTTCCTTCTCTAAGAGGCTAACATCAGTGTTAGCTTCTCTAATGGGCTTCATTTGAAGGCCTGATAAAGACATGTTGGTAAATTAATGCCCTTTTACTGATTTAGTCACAGCAATAAAAGCTTTTTAGTATTTCCTTTCTCATCTACTGATGTGGCTGAATTGCTCTTGAAATCCAGTTGGCGCAAGCATTAGCTTCTCCATCAGGGTCGGCTTCTCCAGTTATGTTTGAGTACAATCTCAATCATAATAATCCAGTGTTCATGTTGTTCCCTACCTTCTCTGTCATTGCAATACAGAGCTGACAAAAGTGGTGCAGCCATTTTTGACAGTTATTTTGAGTTTTAGACAGGATCCTAACTTTTCTCTCTTCAAGGATTTTTCCTAAATGCAGTTGTTCTGTAATACTAAAAATCCTACATTTTTATCACAAACTGTGTTGAGAGGCCCTGGACCCTCCATCTTTGGTCTGTGCTCATATGAGAACTTGAATGTATAAATAAGTGGTGCTCACCCTGGGGACTGACGTCAGGCAGCAGCTTGGCCAGCGGTGTGTGAGGCTTGGACATGTCGTTGCGGATGAAGACGGGAATGACGCTGTGGAGCTCCTGTCGGTCTTCCTCTCGCAGCACAGGGATGGACTCCAGGATCAGCTGCATCTGCTCCAGCTCGTGGGCTCCTGAAACACCGGGCAGAGAAACGTTAGGTGCTTTCCTGGGCGGGTTATAAAACATTCGACGTCTGCTTGGCTGAGTTTTTATTTAGTAGGGCTGAGCGCAGGAGATCATGAGAACAGAAATTATATTTGCCTAGTGCTCAGCTCAGGGCAGTTTCAACAAATAAGAACAGTGAGTCTCTCCCAGCTCCAGCTGGTTTTTAAAAAGGAGGGCAATGAGGACAGTAAGAGCAGACTGTTTCTGTCTATTCTGTACACAAACATGTTGACTAACAGGATGAACATATCAGACCTGGGCCCCATCTTTACCTTACCGAGTCCCCTGACCTGTTTCAAAGACTACCTGCTGGTGTATTTGCATATGAATGATTAGAGTGAGTCAGTTAAAAATGTGAGTCAACACTTACCAGCAAAGAGGGTTTTCCCTGTGAGCATCTCAGCAAAGATGCAGCCGGCGGCCCACATGTCGATGGCTTTGGTGTAGTTGTTTGGAGAGAGCAGCAGGCGAGGAGATCTGTACCACTTTGTGACCAGACCTTCAGAGAGATGGCCCTGTTTGAGAGGGAGACAAGACATTGAGTTGGAGATACTCACCACCACATTTTTCCAAAGAGTATGAACGGTTCATCATGTTTGGTTCATTCACAGTTTCGAGGCTTTAAAACCTGCCGTTTCCCCTCAGTTACAGATAAATGAGACCAACTTTACTTCATGTGCCTCCATGATTGCTATCCAACAATACTGCTGTTAACATGAGGCCCAGAGCAAACCATGCCTGCTGGTCCGTGCTAAACCCGGTAACCCTGGGTCATCTCCTTGACTCTGTGCTGGTCACGTACGCAACACAGCACGGAGACAAAGAACCCAGAGAGAAAGGAAAGATGAAAGGGGGGAGATCAGACACGTGCGGGCACTGTCAGCAGTCCGAGAGAACAGGATAATCCCCCACTGCCACACACTCCACTCACCAATGACACACTGGTGACACCAATCTGCTCTTAACCAAGGCTATGGCTGTTGTCAACCTTCAGTTAATTGGTTTGAGCGACTTTTCAAGAAAGAAAAAAGCCAAAGTTCTGATTCCAGCTGAATACTTTCTGGTTTCTTAACTCCTCAGTCACAATAAACTGAATATCTTTGGGTGTTGGACAAAACAAGTGACTTGAGGACACCACCTTGGGTCATCTGATCAACATTTTTCACAATTTTTGTCACATGACACATGAAAATAATGAACAGACGAATCAAAGAAAAGATGTGCAAGTTGCAGCCCTACAAACCAACAGGGACAGGGACAAAGGCAACTGACCTGTGTGTACATACTGGGCCATTGGGGGAGGGAAGACGGTAAAACAACACCCTCGCGGCCCTCTCTCACTCCCCCCACATGCAGTGGAAGTTTGTGGCAGGGCCAAAATGGTTGCCTCACCACTGAGCCAGGCTCCTGTTTCTGCCCTAAGTTAGTCACATATACTTGATGTCACGCCATCCTGGAGTGTATCACTGCACCCTGCACGCCCTTGTTTTAATGAGCCTATAAATGACACGCCATGTAGACTGTAGAACAGATAGAACTACTTCCATCAGGTAAACCAGTCTGGCAACGGCTTTCACCAGGGAGCTTATAAAGAGCTTGAGGGGGAATTACAAGTAAGTAACACACTTGGGCAGGTCACACCTACGGAGAGAAACATCCAGCTCTCATTCTGAGAAACAAACCTATGCAAATGGGGTTACAGTCAGTGGAGAAACAAATGCATCCTGCTCAGCAGAGCATTGCGACAGAGACGTAGATAACGTTAGCTTGAAAGAGTGTCGGGTCATTGCGTAAGGACAACTCGATATACGATGGACTCTGAACTAAAATGAGCAGATTAGAGTTTGCCTTCCAGCAGAGGACATAAGGTGGATTCTGTTACCATTCCAACTCCCCTATTTGCTTTAACTGATCTCTGAGGGAGCCATCCGCCACAAAAGGCAGACACACACACACACACAGGCATGAAAGCATCAGCCAGCACCATACCTCCGGCAACAGTTGGTAAATAACTTAACCACCTGATCTAGATCTGACCAGGCTGACATTTAATGACTCATAGCAGGCTCCCTCAGTGTCTCTGACTTCTGTTAGTCATAGCAACCTTTAGCAGGTCAGGACAGATGTCAGTGAAGGTGAATGGTAGGGACTGAAGACTAAAACAAGATTTCCTTGCTGGCAATGAAAGTGTTCAATCTTTAGTATCCCACACATACAAATCAATTCACTGGGACTCACTGCATATAGTAGGTCAAGCAGAGTAACACTGCCGTCCCAAAACACACTGGACATGTCGACCTCATTAATGAATAAGCAGTTTATTTATGGTTTGATCAATGGTAAAACTATTTGTTAGAATGTTTTTAGGCTTGGAAAAAGTAGAACAACCTCCCTGAAATTCATTAAATCTCAAGACGTCAACTGAGCCTTTTTCTCGTTACATCTTATGAACTCTGGTGCCAGACAGGCCTGTTGCTGGCTGAGTAATTGGGTCAAATGTGTGTGTGCTCTTGCAGTTGTGGTTTGGCGAGTTGTATGTCGCTTGTGTGGGCAGAGAGGACCTCTTTGAACCCGCATCCCCCCACTTAATACATTCCTTGAAAAGTTCCCCGCTATTATCTCCACAACATTACAAATTACTGAATTTTATGCTGTGCCACAGGCAAGATCATACATTCCAAAGTTTTCATTAGTGCAGCGACTTTGACTTGTGGTGCAACTGGAAATTAACACAAGCTTAGATCTGCTTCAAATAAGGCCCTGAGCAAGGCTCCCCCAACGAGACAAAGAGCTGGATCTGGGCTGGACTAGTTGGATGAGTGCACGTGAATTCTTGTCATTCTTGATCCTGAGCCACCACGAGGGCCGGCCTAAAGGTTCACACAGGCAGAAACAACTCGATTTCTCAGGACAATAGAAAGATAACACAGAAATTCAGGTAGTCTTGGCAAGCGTCATAAAGCATACTTAAAAGAAAGCCATGTAGGATTAATAAAAGCCTGAAGAAGGAGGAGGAGGAGGAGTTTTGTTTTTATTAACCCAAGCAAAGCAGAAAACATGAGGAAATGCCTTCTGCTTATATACCATGTATGATGCTTCTTTACTGAAACTCTGCCAGAAACTGAGGTTCACTGTCAAAGAGCGCTTCTTTATTTAGATCCAACGTTAGTCAAATAACATGCACTCAGCTACCCAGCTGCCCCGGCTCACACATCCTACTACAAGTAGAGGGTGACTGTTAGAGAAACGTGGCCCCTCATGTCTGACCAACACTGCGACAGACTGTTTTTACAACACCTCCACACTCCACTGGGCAACACAGTGTCATGCAAGGGTGACGGGTTCATTTTCAAACAAGCCTCATTTGGTCTGAGACTCCAGACGCACACACATCAGATGAAAAAGTGTCTCGTTATCAGTGTCCTCCCTCCCCCCAACATACGGCTGTTGTTATCATAGTAGAGACAGACGAAATGCTTTGGAAAAGAGAGCAGCAGCAAAGCCTATTAAAGTCAGTCTGACAACACGACTAAAGCGTTTGTATCCTTGACAAAAACTCTGCAGCAGTAGTCTGCTGCAGTACCACAGCAGACAATAGTCAAACACAAGAGAGCTGACCCCAGTCAAGCAGCTTTTCAATACCCTCTTGCCTGCATGTTTCCCATCAGGAAAAACTGCTTATGTAGAGGGGAAAAAAGCCCACATAGCAAACCCTGCTGTAAGGGTGGAGCGCAGTAACATCGGGTGGGTGGCTGCAGTGACTGAACTCTGTGAGAAACTCACTTCTTCCTGGCAAATTTGAGCCTTAGCTTGCCTTCTTTCTACAGCAAAAATACCTATTGTTTTCACCAAAGAAATGACTCACAGTAGAATATAGGAAACATAGTGGCAGTGAGCTGAAAATGAGCAGTTCGAGTAAACAAGCGCGTGTATGACTTTCTACAGCAGCGTATGATGTGGCAAGATCCCGACTGAGAGGGATATGAATGAGACTGCCAGCCGGAGGGATTGCATCACGTGAGCCCACTTCAGACCCTCTGATGACTAATCTGAGACACGTGTAAGCATCTGACTGCCTCTGAGCTTTAAGGAGATCCAGCAACTCCAGTGACAGGGAGGGAGAGACCACCTCCCAACCTAGATTTCCCTCACATCACACCACCATATGGCCTTTCAAATGGAATTTCCCCGTCCCATTATAAAGGTGACAGAAGCACAAAAGGGCAATACAGGCCTTCCACCTGGTTTCAATTAAACAGGGTGATCTATACACTCCTCATACTAAAAGATAAAAGAGACTGACTTTATTGCTACCATTACACTGCTTTGCAAAACAAAATACAGGTTTATAGAGAACATTAAATGTTTACGTTCAACATTTGGGGTCTGGCTTTTAATGCCCAGGTTTACATTATGCTGGCATCTGATGAGAAACATGGAGAAAAACTGCCTTCTGACAAACAATGCTCTTGATTCTACAACATACAGGTATGAAAATGGAGAAATGTCCTCCTTGGCTTTGGTCTGTTGGTTGAACGAAAGCAGCAATCCGAATGTATCACTTTAGGATTTTGTGCATTTTTCACAATTTAGACATTTCATGAAAATATTCAGCAGAGTAATCGCTATAAAACATGTTAGTTGCAGCCCTGCTGCAAAGGGAAACACAGGGGGAAAACAAGTGTTCTTAGATATAAATGATTCCTCACGTTTTAATGCTGCATATCCATAACTGATATGCTGCAGCCTTGAGCCTTCAACATCATCATTAGAAGCTGGCGAATGCTCAAGGCTGAACAGCGCCTGCACTGCACGCTACATTCAAACATCCTTTTTTTCTCCACCTGGGAATGAGGATTATTTTCATCTTTGTTAGGCCACATTGTCATGAACCCACTCATTTGTATATTTAGACTTGGAGTGGAGCCTGTTTTCTCTTTACTGTATACACTATAAATGGAAGAGAATATTTCCCCGGGTTGGGTTTTCCACAGCCTCACTTCTCCTGTGAAGGGAAACAGAGGCGTTACCTCAAGGAACCACATCCTGTCTTGTTTACTTCCTTCTGTGAAACTGCATCACCCAGGGGAGCACCGCATTACTGGGCGATATTGTAAACATCACATGAGAGAGCAACAAAGCTCTCATCTTTTTTTATTTATTTATTTTTTTTGGGGGGGGGGGGGGGGGGGGGGAAGACTCTAATCTATGCAGCAACCATTCATCACAAAACCTGTATTAAAAAAAAACAAGAACATATTCCAAAGAACAAAACAGCTACTCAAAGAATGATCCTACCTTGTGAGAGTAGTGAGGGTCCATGATGCGGGCGAGCCCAAAGTCCCCGATCTTCAGTACCAGGTCCTCTGTGTTGACAAACAGGTTGGCAGGTTTGAGGTCACGGTGCAGCACATTGGCGGAGTGGATGTACTTAAGGCCCCTGAGGAGCTGGTACATGAAGAGCCTGGCATGGCCCTCAGACAGAAGACCCCTCTCCAGCAACTGACACAGGTCTGTCTCCATGTACTCCTGCACTATATAGACCGAGTTGACCTCTGTCAGGGAGACCACGTCCTCTGTGAGCCTGCGACCATTAGGGCCCAATGTCTCAAACACCTGGAGACACAGAAATAAGGGTCAAATCAGATATAAAGTCATAAGATAAATACTCTTCGTTACTCTGAGCAAATTCCTTGCAACCTACCTTGACAATGTTGTCGTGATCAAGGCGTCGGATAATCTTAATTTCCCGCAGGGCGTGCTTCACACTCTGGGGGTCGGTCAAGATAATTTTCTTCACAGCTACTCGCTTGTCACAGTCGGTGTCAACCGCAGAGAACACTAGGCCGTTCCCTCCGTAGCCAAGAGGCTTTAAGTCCATGTAGCGAGAACCCAGGTCGAAGCCGTGGATGTTCATCAGGGACTCAAACTTCTCTGCCATGATGACCGTTTTGAGGTTTCTACACCTGTTATCTCTAATGTTTGGTCTCCAACAAAGGAACACCAACAAAGGAATTTATTTGGAAATTCCCCCACTACTGCTGAGGCTAACTGACCCCTATACGGACGACTACCCAGTCCCCCCTGTCTAGCTGTCACTGTCAGATGCGGGGCACTAATGTGTAGTTAAACTTTCTTTCCATTTTGAATAAGGAGAGGAAATGTTAATACTTAAATCCTCCGCCAATTCTTTATCTTTAAATTGAACAGTTCTTAGTAGTGTTTATAGTCTGCAATGGAATGGACTGGAATGGGGCCCAATTAAAAAGCACTGACACTATGTTAAACTATAAAAAGCATGTAGTTGCATCCTTACAGTGCAGATACATTCAGTGTACGACTGGTCCTGAGCAGCTTCATATGAAATGTGCCTAAATGCACTTTGTTGAAATCTTTTTTTTTTTTTTTTTTTTTTTTATATTTAAATGTGTAATTTTCCTGTCAAGTCACCTGATCTATAAAATTGAAATGAGTCTGGCCTTTAAGTCTTCAAAGTAATTATTGACCCTCAATGATCAGGTGGCTCAAGCTCGCCACAGTCGCAATCAAAACTATCCTCCATTTTACTTGGGTGTAACCTGAAAGACAAGGAAAAAGACGAGAAAAAAATGGTAAGATATAAAGCAAGAAAGGCAATCGAAGTATAGCTCTTTTGTGGCTCCAGGGGAAGCTGCATGCTATCTGTTTCATTGCCTCCAGTGATGTTACTCTGTGGCTGAAATGCATTGTAGGTAATGTGTTTTTTAATGGAAGAATAATGTATGAAATAAAACTAGCAATATCTCTGGTTCTGCTGTATCAATTTTGATAATTTGTTTATTAAATGGCCCGTAAAGAGACCAAAACTGTCCTAGGAATGCAATACAAGACCAAAATCCAGGTTCCTACAGCTTTTCCATAATAAAATTAAAACATTTCAAAATCATTTTCAAGCTTTTCCATCACTACAGGATGTAACTGAATGCATTTTGTAATGTAAACCAGCATTTTTAATTATACAATCAAATATCCTGTATCATTTATAGATATCTGGCCCTAAAACGTATTAGGCCTACTAGCTGTTGCAGTGATGGAGGGCAGTCTGTTGGCTGTTTTTATTTAATCTTCATTTCTTTATCTAAAATTGAATTATTCAGCAAGGTCACACCTTTTCATGAAAGTAATGCTGTTACAATTTCAAGCAGTTTTAGGTACCTTCTCAAGATATCCAAGCATGTGTCAGACATTGAAAACATGTTAAATTCAAGCCTTTAAGGATTTCCAGCTTCCCTGCAAACCATGAAAACCTGGTGCCTACAATACCCACAATGGACCATAGCCACTGAAGGTAATAGAGCGGTGTGGGGATTACATATCTGTAGGCTAACCAAGGAGTTAACACCTGGTCCCCTTGACAAAAAGGGGATTTTGGATTATTGCAGAAAAAATGATGTGGCAAAACACAGGTTTATGATATTGACATGTTTTGTTCAGCAACACAATCTTCTCAGTTGAACACTACTTTCGTGATTATCAAAGCGTAAATGAATATCCAATAAATAGACTTAATTTCGGTCACGTGGCTCAAACGTCGCCACCACTAAGTATCTTACTATACACGTTTTCCATAAAATGATCCTCGTGCAAGTCAAAAAGTTAGAGTTAGAATAGTTTGTAATTAAAGCTGGGCTAGTGGGTAGATGAGTCTCCATTAGCACCCACTGTTTATAAGACACGCAAGGGTATTATGATTTAACAGTGGGGCGTTTAGGGATGTATTTTAAGTCTTAGAACAATACAAGCGCAGACCTTATTTCAAGCATTTCACCAAAAACCCTGCTGAAATAACCCCTTTGATTTAGAGACAAGGGTACCAGAAGTGCTTAAGTGCTAACTGATTTCCAGGTTTTCAGGTACTACACAACTCTATATCACCCACAATGCAACTTAACCGGAGTGACATCACTGGAGGCAATTTATCAAATCACACACACAGCCTTCTCTGGAATCACTAAAGGTATTACACTATTTTTTCCCCCCAAAACTTTTACTATAGTAACACTACTCCCCAGGACCTGAAACCACACTATAATGGGTAAAATTGGTGGAGTAACTCTTTAACAATGTGACATTTACCTAAAAATAACACATCATACCTCATCTGTTACGGTTAACACGTAACAATAGCTCCATTAAAACAGTAGACAAAACACAAATGGTCTCAATCACCGGCTTCGAGTTTAAACGTGGTCTCATGGAAACTAACCCTCCCCCGCCCGGTTTCAGCGCCTGCTAGCTAGTCCGGTTTCTGGGTATCGATAAAAATGTGAGCGGGGTTAACAGAAGGTGCTTCAGATTATCTGTTTATCGCCCTTGAGTGTCTTTACATAACACAAATTAAAGACAAACGACAGTGTTTATTGTGAGATTTTCGCGTTCATACCACCTATTTTTAGCCTTGCGTGAGTCTGTGACTGGCTGAAGGAAAAAAACTGCCACGAATGGAAGCATAACGGCAGGCTGACACGGCACTGACAGACCTCCGTCGACCTTATATACCACATTAACATGAGCACCCGGTAACATACACATAAATCACATTACAGGTGGGAAAAAGGAGCCAGAAACGGTGCCTGTTTTATAAATATTAAACACAGCGTTCAGGGGAAACCCGCCGATAGCGGGAACAAAGGAGTCGTTGTTGGCGGAGGCTTCTGGTTACGTGGTACAGCCGCTCTCCTCGCGCTAAGCAACACAAAGCCGACATCGGTTAAACCGCTAGAAACGATCGCAAATCCACCGTGAGACGGCACAAAACACAACAGTGACGAGAATAGGCCAATAGCTGATTACTTACAGTCCTTATTCGTCGCATTAGTTTCGTTATATCGTTAATCAAACCCTGGAAGAGGTTTGACTGTGCTCCACGACCGAGTCCTGCTGGTCTGTTGCAATCGCCATTTAGGTTGGGCTGCTCTATGAAAGCTAGAGTGACGTCACCAGGCTGCCTTCATGGATTGTCGGAAATACTCCAACTACGGTGAGAGTCCCTCAAAGATCATATGATGAAGCAGTGATTCCTGGTGATGTGAGAGGCTTTTGGGGCCTGTTAAAAATACGTTGCTCATTTATTTATTTTATTTGAGTATCACTAGCACGTTGTATCATTAACTCATTATTACCCTATTGTTATATTGAGTATATTTATCAGTTAGCCATAAATAATAGTTTGAAGCCGCTCTCGTGTTTACTTGTGTTCATTAGTATTGATGCCACAAATAAAATGTAAGCCCTCATATTTGCATTCATTTATATTGTATTTATTGTTTGTTTGTACTCAGGATTGTCATGATCCCAGATCCCATCTCTCTGTCTCATTTTTCTTGAGATGCCTTTGTTTGTCTTTTAAATATCATCATTAATGTACTACATTTCATACAAATATACAGTTGGATAAATGGATTGCATGGATTATACTCCATTACAGAAACAAAAGGAAACAGATAAAAAACTATACAAATTTATAAAACTAATTAATTAATAATAATTTGGAAAAATACAATAAATGCCAAAAACAACAGATAACACACAATAAACAGGAACATCTAATCAATCAATAGACAATGATCCAATGTGTTCCTGGTGATTTGTCAACAAGTTATGGTTGAAGTGGTGTTTTTTATATTTTATGTAAAATGCATGCGAAATATGGGCCTATATTAATAAAAGCCAGAAAATAAGCTACTTTTAACAATGCAGATTTCTGGTGAGTCTTGCAAACTAAAATATATCAGACATTGTGGGCTATGTCATTAACAGAGCGCCCCCTGGATCGGGTCGTTTTCGAAGGTTGGAGCTCCGAGATGTATTTGAAAGCAGCACGAGTCATTCAAAACATGTGTTGTTACTTGGAAGTCACGTGTCAGCGGTAGATTCAAAATCCAGCTCGATTTGTACAGGTCATGTTAATGGATGCAATGATAACAACGTTGTTCAAATTCCAGAGACGGTTCCAGTAAACAACGACGCTATAAACATGCAATATGTGTTGTTATAGCGCTCTAAAGCAAAGTTCAGATCCAGATAGAATACAAATCATAGCTCACCTGACCTACAACACAGGCCTAGTTCTAGTAGCGACAAAGACAGCAGGTTTGTTTTGTTGTGTTATCTTCCTCTTAAACATGGCAAGATAAAAACATCCAAAAACTGTTGGTCAGACTGCTCAGAAACGCGACAGGCCAGGTGATAAGCGGGTTGTTGTCTTACCTGAAAGAGAGATCTCAGTGTTTGTTTTTTCCTTTTTCTATCTGCTGTTTATTTATTCACATTCTTGTCGAGTCAACACCGAATGAAGCCTGTCAATAACGGATGTCTCCCTGCAGGCTATATTCTCTTATTCTCCCTCCATGCGTCTTTTTGTTGTTGTTTGTGTCGTCTTTCCATATAAGGTGATGTTTTCCGGATTGGTCCACGAGTTGTTTTCCATATTTGTTTTCTGTCTAGTGTGTCAGATTATGGCACTCAGCGTCGCATTAGTCGTGTCAGTGACAACAGATCACTCACTGCGGTTTGCGGATTTATAGAAAGTCCATCTGGCACCGAGATGCGCAGGGTGTTTGTCACGGCTGATCTCCACGAGGCTTACACAATTACCCAAACCGAACAACACATAGTGAAGAGATCACGAAAGGCACCATTCATCTATTTAACTGTGGTTAGATCCCCTCTGGTGTCCCACAGTCAGCGCCTGGTTTGTCCTTCTCTGTGCGTGCGTTTGGATGAATGGACGCAGGGTGGATGGGGCGGGCGGGCAGCAGCATCACAGCCGCAGCAGTCTACATCAGCATCCGCAGGCAGACCATGTGAGGACCCATGTGCCCGAGAATGCAGATGCCCCTCACGGGCCGGGATGGGCTCTGCGATGGAGAGCAGGACCTGCATGCGGACCGAGCGGGATGCGACAGACTTCAGAGGCACTAATTGTCCCGGTTAATAGTCGGACAAGTACAGAGAAACACGCTGAGACGAGAGAATGACACCGTCTTCTTATCCTCGGGTGATAGTGACGTAGGAGTTTGTTATTTTGTCTCCTGCAGCAAGTCCATAGACAGCAGGTTATGTAATAATAGATACAATCATAACACCTCATGTGATCAGCTTATTTAAAAGAAAGATAGAGGAAAGAAAGATGTAATAGAGCAGCATTAAAACGTGTATTTCCTTGAGATGAGATATAGTGAACTGTATATTAAGATGCACTATGTAGTTTTAGGGAGGAAGAGGTAGGTCGTTATAGACTGATTTTTTTGTTAAGCTTAAAGTGAAACTCGCGCCAAAATGCAACCTAGGGTCTTTTTGTGAATGTACCCGAGTCAAACGTTCATTTAAAAGCATAATTACGACGAAAGCGCCACTTTTTAGATTGACCGTAATTTTGTTTTCGGGTCAAAATCATTTTCAATGGAGTGCTAGGGGCAAATACTATGTTATTACTACGCTATTTTTAAAACACTAACATGACCAACACAACATGAAAATTTGCTGGTAGTATCACCAGGGTCTCTACACATGAACACGAGCATTGAGAACATTGTTTGTGTACACAGAGTTTACTAAAAAGAATGTTTTTGAACAACTCACGTTAGCAGTAGCTTGCTCCGCTCGCCGCCGTCCTGCCAGCCGAGAAGTGTCGATCTCAGAATGTGACGTAACCTGGAGGTCAGTTAAGGTGGAACGCTTCTAAAGCTTAGTTCCATATAAATGCACGGATAATTCACATAATTTGACGTTGAAGTTGTAAAAGGAAAAAATGTAAGAAAAAATGCTAAAAATCAAAAGCCGGAAAAGTCACATGAGATCTCGCGTGGATAGTTGTTGCCAGAAGACAGTAGTTCCACCTTAACTGTCCTCCATGCTACGTGGCATTCGGAGATCGATACTTCTCGACTGGCAGGACGGCGGCGAGCGGAACAAGCTACTGCTAACGTGAGTTGTTAGAAAAACTTTCTTTCTGCCACCTTTCTAGCTTCAGTGTTCTGGGACCTTATTGTCCTCTGAGAAAAGCTTGTTTATTCAGTTATGGAAAGATAAATATTTCTGAGTTTTAATTACTTCCTCATTAATATTGAAATGATAATGAATAATGAAGAATAATGATTTTAAGAAGTTTTGAATGTCATCTCCAAAACTTCATAGTGCCCCTTTAAGGTGCTCTGATCCTTTCAAAATAAAGGAAACACATGAAGGAAACAACTTTAAGAGAATTTGAATTAGTATTATCTATTGTTTATTGACAATGGATGTTTATGGCGCACTGTGTAGTTTTTGAAAAGACATTTAAACACAGAAATGCACTATTTAAAATATTAATAAGATAGTAGAACAAGCTTATTTATCTTACTGTACATCCATAATGGATAAACAAACTGTTCTCAGAGGAAAGTAAGGTCCCAGAACACGATTTGAAACTGGAAAGGTGGCAGGGTCCAAAGTGAAACAGTATTAAATTAAAAATGTGTCCAGAATACTTCATGGTGCACCTTTAAGTAAATCAAAATAATAATTTAATGATTCAGTCAAGCTCTGGGTTGGTGTCCAACCCGAGCTGCCAACCCAACATGTCAGTATTTGTTAATCTGTCGATGAGACTCAAGAATCATCTACCTTTCTCCAAGAAACCCAAAGAAAGGAGGAGGAGTCATTACGTCACTGAATCTTGCCTTGGTGCCAGACTGTGGTGACGGCTGTCTTGAAGTCTTCGGGAGACGTATGGAGAAACACGCTAAAACCAATCCAAACATATCTATGTTGTATGACGTAAAGAAGCAATGCCTCCAGAAAATGAACGACTTCAGAGCATAGGTTAACCACTGATTACTTCTAAATGATTGACAGGGCTGATAACAGGGCAGGTCTGACCAATATCACTGATGAGAACAGGATTCAAGGGACAAGCAATGTGTTGATAAAAAAAAGTCAGTTGTTCACCTGCCCGCTGAAGTGTGTTATTTCTTTTTCTGGAGGCATTACTTCATCAGAAGTCATACGACTCCATACTTCATGCATCTCCCATAGACTTCAATACAACTGACTCCACAGTCTGGCACCAAAGACAGATTGGAGGAGGAGAATCAAAACTTGAACACATCTAGTAACATTCTCACATGATTTAGTTAAAGGTGCACCTTGTAGTTTTTTAATCAGAAGAAAAAATCTACATGGCTGGGTTTTCCTGATGAACTGTCCTCAAAGAACATCAGCAATTTCATACTGTTTTACTTTGTTTGTGTTTGTAGGAACTTTCTAAGCAGGTTCCTTTCTTACTCTAAACACCCTCTGCGGACACCTTAAAGCAACAAAATGTAACTTCCTGGAAAAAAGATCTTTGACTCCCGAGGCTCATCGTCAGATTGACGAATACTGACGCCTTGGCTTGGAAGACCGGTCAGATGCCAATCCAAAGCGTTGGACGACCTGGGGTCATCTTTCTTTCTCCAGGAAGTCACATTTAAGCTCAGTCTCCAGGATATAATGTTAGCACCACTACACAGATACGTCCAAGGTTGGCATTTGTACCAAATCATGTTCATACTATATGCTTATTATCTGACTTTCACATCAGGAGGTGGAGGAGATGGTGGTTGCTTTATTACATTGAACAAGGCTGCCAAGCGCTGACCGCTGTTTAAGTCACACCACTGGACATTTTTAAGGAGACCTGCAGATATTTCCAGCATTTTTTGTGGTGACCAAAACCAGCTATTTTTCACCAGAAGTTGGACCATCTCCATCCAGTTTATGTGCATAAACCTAACCAGAGCATGAGCACAGCATTGTGACAAGAGAGAAATATCAAGTTCAGCCTAAACAAGCATAAAGTTTTAACTCATGTGGGGTTTTCATAGAAATACTGCAAAATTGGGTTGTACATTTTGTTGCTCTAACAACATATAGCAATAATACAAAGTCAGAAATAATTATTTGTTTCCATGATTGGATTAACAAGCTGTTCTCTGAGGAAAATAAGGTCCCCAGAACACTGTATGAAGATAGACAGGTGGCAGGGTCCGCCACATATAAACAGTATAAATTGTGTTGTCATTTTAGGTTAGTTTGTTTATTCAGTCATGAAAACAAAGAGAGTTTGTTTATTTAGTTTGTTTAGGCATAAAAAAAAAAAAAAAAAATCTTAAAAACCAAAACTACAGAGTGCACCTTTAAAATGTCCTTTCTTTACCAGTAATGTTGCTGCGATGATTCCCTCCCGCTGCCCTCTGACGCTCTTTCACAAGACTCACTGATTGCTTTGGATCAAAGCTAACATTAATGATTAAATCATATTTGTAGATAAGTTATTGGCACTTGCTTGCACATTTAGTGAATGAATGGAGGTCAGAAGGAAAAGCTGCATACTGCTTCTCATTCCCTTCTCATTTTATATTATTTTGGACAGGAGACGGATCAAAATAACATCTTCTTTTTCTGTTATTTGTATTGCAGTCTCAACCGGGCTTCCTTTGTTACATCATGAGACAAAAGGTTGACACCGAATCTTAACCCAACACATCTTCACCGTGTAAATTAGTCGAGATCACAGTCAGTTCTGTCTCGCTGCAATGATCTACACTCCAAAATAAACACCGCACTGTTTCAGTCCAGGTGTCATGTTTGTTGAGCACAGAGTTGTGTGACGAATCAAGTTGTACACACGCTGTGCTCATCTGCTGCTGATAGTGGTATGCCTCTTACTGACACACACACACACACTGACACACACTTTCACCTTTGTGTCTCAGTATCACCTGTTCTCAGGAATACCTTCAACGTCCCTGACACTAATGAAATCTTCTTCCCACTCACCGATGCTGAAACTGTCCCGAGTCGAGTGCAGCATCATGGAACAGCAGTTAATAATCCAACCAGGAGAATTTATTCTGTATATCCAGACAGGTGGAGAGGTTTCAGCGCAGTCCGGTATCTCCCTCTATATATGTGGGTATGTGAGTGTATTCTCAGAGATCTGTCAGTGTGTTGTGTTACTCCATGTGCCTCTGCTTGTGAGGTGGAGCTCCATGGACAGTTAATATAGGCCCGGCCGGTGAGGGGAGGAGTCTGCTCTGTGCATGGCATGGCCCTGTCAGTGTGTCAGACTCCCTACCAGCAGAGTCCACTGCCACCATTCCTCTCCGTCTCGCTCTTTCACTGCTACTTTCTTCTTCTCCGTTCTTTTCTTCTGTTTTTTTTTTTTCTCTGCATGTTTTGCTCCAGAACTATAATCGTGTGCAGCCTGCAGTGAAATATGCTTCTGTTTCTGGGTGAGACCTTTGCAAATCCAGTTTCAGTGATTCATGATTTTTTTTTTTTTTTTTTTTGTATCCGTCAGCTTAAATCAGAGGATTACACGGCACTAATGGGTTGTGAATGTTCTGTGTTTCTTTGGATTAGAAAATCCCTCAGAAAACACATCTGAGTGAAATGAAAAAAAAACATGATCATATCACATAGCTTTAAACCAGGCAGATTTGGGCACATTATAGCACATCAGAGTCGGAAAACATACACACATTCTTTACTCAAGTAGAATTTCAGATACTTAATAAAAAAGCCTAGTATTGTTAAATATAATTACTTAATCACTTCCCACCTCTGCAGCACATGCATATAACATATTGAGGGTCATACATTTCCACAAGCTTCATCATCAGCACTCATCATCAGTGTTTTATAAAGTACACAAAAGTAAGAGGTAAAAGTTAAAGTAAGGGTCTCCTGTTGTGATATCACTTTGGTAGGAGTGAGAGTCAGCCAAACAAATAGTACTCGAGTAAAACTCTTAAAATATCTGATATTAGATAGACTTAAGTATCATTAATATTCTGGCAATAGAAGTAAATTAAACATATATTTACATTAACTACAGGTCAACCAATTATCAGATCAGATCCTCAATATCGTTGTGATTATCAGTATCAGTCTTATTTCAAATACAATCGCTGATAAAACATTTAAAACTGCTTTACTCTATCTCTGATGCAGTAAGTAATCCGCCAAGTAACTAGTAACTAAAGTTATCAAACAAATATAATGGAGTAAAAAGTATGAAGTACATATATATATATATATATATATATATATATATATATATATATATATATATATATATATATATATACTTCAAAATTGTAAGTAAGGAAATTGAGTAAATGTGCAGTAAAATTTACAATTTTGAGGTATTTGTACTTCACTTGAGTATTTTCATTTTCTACTACTTTATATTTCCCCTCCACCACATTTTGGAGTATCAAAAGTAAAAGTTTATGCAGAATAGGCCCTGTTATTGTTGCATCATTATATTAAGTGATAGAATGTAACTAGGTACATTTACTCAAGTACTGCACTTAGGGACAGTTTTGATGTGTACCTTACTTGAGTATTTCTATTTTTCTGCCGATTCATACTTCCACTAAATACATCACTACAATTTGTAGGCAAATATTTTAAGTAGTTTTTAATCCACAGCATTCATTTGTTTTCAGCTTTAGTTACTAGTTACTTCACAGATTACATGCTGCACCAGAGTCAAAGGAAATAATTGATTACATCAAATAAATGTAGTTGAGTAAAAAGTACAATATTTACCTCCAAAATGGAGTGGAGTATATGTATAAAGTAAATGTACTTAGTTACATTCCATCACTGTATCTACTTAAGTAATACAATTTTGAATTCCTTGTACTTTCCTTGAGAATTTAAATGTTCTGTTGCTTCACACTTTGTACTCCACTACATTTATCTGATATCTTTAGTTACTAGATACTTTGCAAATTCCATGCTGCATCAGAGTAGAACTAAATTAAATATTTTGTTTTTAAATCTGCAATTGGATTACAAATCAGAACATCTCATCCAATAATCTTTCAACCTGCAGATCATGTTAATACATACATAAATCATTTACTTTTACTTTTGATACTTAAGTACATTAAATATCAGATGCTTTAAGGATTTAACTCAAGTACTGTCCATATGGGTGACTTTAACTTTTAAAGTAATATTTTAACACACTATCTTTTTTTCTACTCAAGTATGACTTTTGGGTACTTTTTACATCCTTGAGTAAATCTACTTAGTTACATCCCATCGCTGGTCATCAGATCAGAACAGACAGTATATGTCAGGACAATGAGGCACTTTTATGAGTTTGCAGTAGTTCATCCTCTGAAGGGGAGTCTGTGTGTTCATTGCTCTCTGTAATGGTCAGTGTCATCGGGGAGTTTATGAAGTTGTGATTCTACAAATGCCAGAGAAGATTCCCTCCGGAGAACGATGGCTTTTTTCCTCCTGTCCCACCAATCCTTTTGCTCTATACTCACAATATCACATGGCGTCTCTCACCCTCCTCCGTCTCGGTCTGCTGGCATCTGGACAGACCGTCATGTTTGGACTGTAAGGAAATGGTTGCGTGCATATTTGTTTGATATTCAAACCAGACTGCTGCAGGGTCTGGACCCAGTGTGTGTTATCACAATACAAGAATGGACGTGTGAGGAAATGATGGCAAAGCTGTGGGTTTTGCGTTGTTTGCCTATATTTTGCTTTTCCTCTGACTGCACTCTGATTATCACTTCGCAAGACCTGATATCAGATCCAATTTCTCCTACAACAACAGAATTAATGTTACTCGAGGACAATCATTGCAACTGACATATCACACATTTGCTTTTTGTTGTTTCCTTCAAGCCCAGGGAACACCAATTAAACATTCTCCACAAACAGGGATAATGATGTTGGCAGTTGTCAGAT
The DNA here is from genome assembly GCF_900880675.1 of Sparus aurata. Classification (NCBI taxonomy): domain Eukaryota; kingdom Metazoa; phylum Chordata; class Actinopteri; order Spariformes; family Sparidae; genus Sparus; species Sparus aurata. Next base: position 9,136,016 of record NC_044190.1, on the reverse strand, counting down.
AGAGAGTGGAAGGATTATCCGTCGTAATTTAGAGACAATCTTTGTACTGTTGTGTTTTTAAAGTGGCAAGACATCTTCAAATATGCAAGAAATATGGGAATTATCATAGGACAATCTGGAACAAGGATTGGTTAATAAGAAGACAACACAAGAGAGGTGTTCATTTTTAGTGTGAGCCCCAAAGTGTGGAAAGATCTAGTTTTGTAATCTTCTCTCGAGGCACACTGGAACAGCAATAGAGGTTGTTGGAGAAGGTGACGCCACTCTTAAGACATCAAAATGCTGATTACAGGGACTGCAGTGAATGATGTTCTCTCTGGGGTTTTTGGAAACACGTGAGCAGAAGTGGCACAACTGTTTCAAAGTAAAAAGTTTCCCTCTGAAGACATTTCTGCCAGCCATTTCTGTGCAGAGCTAACTGAAACTCACGTCACATTAATGTAATTCAGAGACTATTAAAGTTAAAGATAGTTGATGAGTCTTATTCCCAGGACGACACTTAGACACATTTTGGGTTGTTAAAGCGTCCTGAGCAGCAACAAAGAGAGAAAACTAAGAAAACCGAGGCAGAAGGCTGCAGGGTCTCTGAAGATATGACACACTAACACTCCTTTTCTCCCCGTTCCAGTCTCCCTCTTTGTGTGATTCCCTCCTGTTACGTCTTTTACTTTGTTTCGTTCCACCATGTCCGCCATGCCAGAAAAGTAAATACTCAAATAAAGTAGAGATACCTGAAACATGATCAAATATTTGCACATCGTTACTCCCCACCCCGCAGCTACAGTGAAGATTTTATGGCACAATCTCATTTTTTAAATGATCTTTTTTACATTTGATTAATACATTTCATGATATAAGTTTTACTTAAATGATCAACAGTTTAACATCATTTCAAGACGTGTGTGTATTGTGTTGCAGAGATATCTACCAGTTAAACATGTTAAGTTAACATGCTCCCACACCGGACAACTACGTCTCCATCTGCCTCAGTTGTTTAGGAGAATGCTGCAACTTTGAAGCTCCAGAAATGATTTGTGGATGACTAAAACTTCACCCACATGAGTTTGAGTGGATGATGTCTGCATTTTTATTTCTGGGTGAATTGTTCCTTTAGTTGTAATGCTGCGAAAACACCAACATGGAGATACGAGCTAAACCTGATCACTTCTACCTAACATGACTGTTGATGATCTGCAGCGTGAGTCTGTGTGTTTGTGTGGGCTTACATGAATCAACTGTGACTAACACTCGGAGCACTGCCTGTATAGAGCAACGCTGATGAACACCATTCATTAATTAATCAGTGATTACTCTGAATTAGCACAGCGAGAGCCGATTACATAACACAACTCACAGCGTCAATACGTCAGAGTGACCAGCACTGATCTCTGATGCTTCTGCTGTTTTCCATAAAGTGACTGCTGTTATATAACGCTCTGTCTCCCCGGACCTGAAGCCAAGGTACAGAAGGAATCGGGACATAGAGTGAATTCTTATACTCTTGTTAATATCTGTGACCATTTGACCCTCACATGAGCTGTGTTATCCGTGTGCACCCTGCTCAAGTCAGATACCATGCAACCCAGGTATTTCACAGCGTTGTGAAAGAGGCCCCCACACAGAAAGAGCTGGTACATTTCCCTCGCTGTCTCTGGAGAGCGGGGGGAAACGTGTTTACATGATGAAATCCTTTGGTAGTTTGAGCTACAGTATTGATAATAAGGCTGAGATGACCTTTTTTTGTGTTTACCTACACATGCATGAGTGATTCATCTCTAAACCGCCTGAAATGTTACAGAAGACCTCTTCCTCCTTGTATCCATTAACTCAGAGTGAACAGACTGTCTCGGCTAACTGTTGTCTTTTCCGGGATGTTTCTGTCCTCCTGCGTCAGCACTGGAGACGTCTGTCCACACACCGCTGCTCAAAGGTACAGCAAGATTACTGTATGAAGAAACCGATACACACATACATTCCTGCACAGGACAGACAGGATCTAGTTCCGCTGTTTGAAAGATCTGAATGTGTGTTAGTAGGACATGACATTATTTCATCATTGTTATGCATAAAAGTGCCACAGCTTCACTTCACAAGGTGATGTACAGTTGATGTATCAACTTATTAATGCAAAGAACAGATGTTAAAGGAACAGTTCAACTGTTCCAGTCCTCGTCCATGCATGAATCACTTTTCAAATCATTAGCAGACATTGCTGGGTAGTGCTCCTTAATTAACAGGCTAATAAAGCCTGCTCACATGGCCAAAGAGTGGGTCAGAATGAAATGTTTCTGCATTAAAGGCAGATTTTGAAGAACAGCCAGAATCTAATTATCAGCATGGCTGCTGATCTTGAATCTTTGACCTGATTTATCAGTGTTCAGAACGAGAGAAGAGAAGAGAGGACAGACGAAGAGAGGACCATCTGCCTTTGCTTTGGTGTCCTCTTACATCAGCGAGTGGAGCATCCCAAGACCTATAGGGCTCTATTTGTGTATCTCTGATTATGTGTGTGTTTCTGTGATGTGATGTAACTTGTTTTGCCTGCTCCTCGCCCTCAGACAAAGAATAAAAAAAGACAATTGTCTGGATGTTCTGCAGACAAATGATTAAGTGATCTGGCAGGGCTATGTGTGTATTGTTTGTGTGCTTTGTGTTTGATGTGATTGAATTTGTTTGAATAGGGGATAAAACTGTGTGTTTGCTGGTGATGTAAGAGGATCAGAAGCTTTGGAATCTGGAGGTTTCTTAACAGGAGGAATACGAAAACCTTCCAAATCTGTACGCTCTTGTATGTTTAAAACCACTCGACAGGTTCAGATAACGAACATGTTATCAAAGTCTCTGTGCCGGCCGATCTTGGCAGAGTGTTTTTGGATGGCATAGCCGTAAAGTAATCCGATGTAAGTTTAGCTGTAGCCTTAATTAGTCTGGAGTATCTTGCCGATACACATTTAGACAACTGGGTTAACTATCTTACAGTATGTTGTGCTTCTTTATGCAGTGTCATAATTTTGGCAAACGTAAGAATGGTCAAAACAATAATAATAACTGTATCTATATGGCAAAAACAAGTTATGAAGCACTTTACAAAGAGATAAAAACAAGAGAAAGATAGAGATATCCAAATAAAAACAAGCACAGCAAGAATAACACAAATAAAACGAAAGATGACGATTCAGGAGAAAGCGATTCTGGAAGAAGAAACCGATTTACCGATGGGAGGAGGGAAGAGAGATTACTTTTAACTTCTGGGATTAAAAAGTGGATTCATCTTCACTCCTATTTATCAACCTGACTACAGCTGTGATCCGCGTAGGTGACCTCCAATGTTGTGTGTCTATGTTCTGTAATGTTGACTGCTGACTGGAGCAACAGGGAAATTGGCTTTATTTCATGAATGTTACAGAGTGGAGAGAGGAAAACGGATTCTCCGGTGAGTGCTGAATAGTCAGAGGTTCAAACAAACAGACACACGCTAGTTTCACGGTTGTTCAAGCAAGGGATCCGGCTGTTTGGGGTTAATAAGCACCTGTGCAGGTAATGCTCAAGCACCCTTGGTAAAACTCAAGCAAGTAAGGCCTCGCTGGTGGTGACTATTAAATAACCACCACTGCTGATGAAACTCTGACGTGACTCTGGTGTTTTTTCAGACAAAGTCCACTGTCTTCCTTCCCTTACGTGGAACTAGCCATGGGCAAAATGAAGGAACTTCTCTGGGTGGAACACTGTCGGAAACATTTGGGAAAAGGTAAGCATAAAACTCAACAAAATACATAATAAAGGTCTACACATTTTTAGACATTTTATTGCAGAATTCTAACATATCAATTCCAAAAAAAGGAACAGTTTAGGCTACCACAGAGCTGACGAAAATCTTGCCAGCTAAAGTAACAGTCAGCCACCTAAAATGTCCAGTTTCCAAGAGGAATAAAGGCGACATTAGAAATTTAAAGTTATTCTCTGAGTCAACTTATTATCAATTGTATAATCCAGTCAGTAAGATTCATAAGATGCAATGATCTTGATATGTTTGCAAACTTTATTTGAGCTAGGTTTCTAACTACCAGCTAACCAGCCCATCTAATGTATTCCATTCTGATTTTACTGTGTGATCACATCTATTATCTAATGAACAATCGCAGATTTACTGCACATGCTAAAGGCTGTTGCTTAGCTTTAGTTTATGGTGTACTATAAATATTTGATGCTGGGTTAAACATTTGTAGTAATCAGCTTCAGCCAGTTTTAACTGCAGAACTGCATCTAAACAGATGCCCGAGCCACCTCAGCTGGCTCCTCTCGATGTGGAGGAGCAGCAGCTCTACTCCGAGCTCCTCCCGGGTGACAGAGCTCTTCCCCCCTTTCTCTAAGGGAGCGCCCTGCCACCCTGCGGAGGAAACTCATTTCGGCCGCTTGTATCCGGGATCTTATTCTTTCGGTCATGACCCAAGTTCATGGCCATAGGTGAGGGTAGGAACGTACAGTAGATTGACAGGTAAATCGAGAGCTTCGCCTTTCGGCTCAGCTCTCTCTTCACCACGACAGACCGATACAACGACCGCATTACTACGGCTGCTGCACCGATCTGCCGGTTAATCTCACGCTCCATCCTTCCCTCACTCGTGAACAAGACCCCAAGATACTTAAACTCCTCCACTTGAGGCAGTAACTCTCCCCCAACCCGGAGGGAGCAAGCCACCTTTTTTTTGGGTCGAGAACCATGGCCTCAGACTTGGAGGTGCTGATTCTCATCCCAGCTGCTTCACACTCGGCTGTAAACCGCCCCAGGACATGCTGGAGGTCCTGGCTCGAAGGAGCCAACAAGACCACATCATCCGCGAAAAGCAGAGATGAAATCCAGTGGCTCCCGAACCAGATCCCCTCCGGCCCGTGGCTGCACCTAGAAATTCTGTCCATAAAAATAATGAACAGAACCGGTGACAAAGGGCAGCCCTGCCGGAGTCCAACATGCAATGCGAACCAAGCTCCTGCTCCGGTCGTACAAGGACCGTACAGCCCTTAGCAGAGGGCCTCCGACCCCGTACTCCCGGAGCACCTCCCACAGAATGCCACGAGGGACACGGGCGAATGCCTTCTCCAAGTCCACGAAAACATATGTGGACTGGTTGGGCAAACTCCCATGAACCCTCAAGCACCCTGCGGAGGGTATAGAGCTGGTCCAGTGTTCCACGGCCAGGACGAAAACCGCATTGTTCCTCCTGGATCTGAGGTTCGACTATCGGCTGAATTCTCCTCTCCAGTACCCTGGAATAGACTTTCCCAGGGAGGCTGAGGAGTGTGATACCCCGATAGTTGGAACACGCCCTCCGGTCCCCCTTTTTGAATAGAGGGACCACCACCCCGGTCCGCCAGTCCAGAGGCACTGTCCCCGACTGCCACGCGATGCTGCAGAGACGTGTCAGCCAAGACAGCCCCACAACATCCAGAGACTTGAGGTACTCAGGGCGGATCTCATCCGACCCCGGTGCTTTGCCACTGAGGAGCTTCCGGACTACCTCAGTGACTTCGGCTTGGGTGATGAATGGGTCAACCTCTGAGTCCTCAGCCTCTGCTCCCTCTATGGAAGGCGTGTCAGTGGGTCAAAAGTCATCCTCAATATTTTGAAATCATTTCTAAAAGGGATATCCATGCACTCTATCACCTCTAGGCATTTTCACATAAAAAAACAACTTCCATTGTCTGGTGCAGGAAATCGCTCTCTTGTAAAGGCTTCAAATAAACCCTGTAAACGAGATATAATTCTGTGTAGACACCAACACTTCTAGGTAAGTCAACTCTAAAAAGTGTGATGTCAAACTTCAATGGAAACTTTTTTCCTATTTATGGCAATAAAACCATAAAGATTAGGAAACAAGGTCAATGTTAGTGGCTGCCTCTGTTGTCTTCCACAGTAGTGACAGGAGACATTCTGGAGGAGCTCAGTGTTCAATGTCTGAAACAGACCATAAACTGTAATGTAATAACTACAGTCGTTACACCAAGAACAAACCGTCCACGGCATTACAAAGGAGAGAGAGAGACAGCTTGATTGATATAAGAGAGAGCAAGCTCAGAATTTTAACATTTACAATATAAATGAGGTAATAATACAAACTCAGAAATATGTATTCTTTAATTTTCCGTAAGTGAATAAACAAACTGTTCTCAGAGGAAAACAAGGTCCCCAGAACAGTATTTGCAGCTAGAAAGGTGGCAGGGTCCGCCACATGTAAACAAATTAAAACAGTATGAAACTGTGTTGTCATTTAAGGTCAGTTTCTTTGTGCAGTTTATTCAGTCATGAAATCAAAGAGTGTTGAAAAACGTCTTCCCCAAAACTACATAGTGCGCCTTTAAAATGCCTTGTGTGATATCTGCTATCTGGATGTGTGCTAATCTCACCACAGCACCTCTGTCCCCTCTCTCTCTCTTTTTACTGTCTACAAGGTCTCGCTTCTCACAATATTTGGGTTTCAAATAAGATCAAGGACGTCCTGTGTCACTGTCAGCACTCTGCTGTCTGGACATATTTCATAACTCCTTAACACTTAATTATCTACATGTGTGCTGTGTCAGTGAATGACTTATTGCGTGTTTGCATGTAAACACTGGTGGGGTTTTTTCGGGTGTGTACATCTGTCTGCACTTTGTGTGTATTTATGCGAGTGGAGGTCACGATGCTGTTCCCACCGAGAAGACCTGTGACTTAGTTTCCAATGATTACATAACATCCCTCTTATCTCTCCTCTCAGGCGTTCCTTCACAGAGACACATTTCCATTTGCTGATTTTTAGCCCCTCTCTCCAGCCGCAGCATCGGATCACACCGGTGGTACGTATAGGATTGATTGCCCTCTCCTCTCTGAGCGTGTGTCACAGGCGCCGAACAGCAGCACTCTCCATTAATCACCGACTGATCACAGCTCAACCTTAAACCCACACAAATTGCTCAGCGTGTTGGCCTCCATCCCTTTTCAGGCTCCCATCAGCTGAACTCGGGGGGACTACAAAGTGGATGGTGCATTGATGTGCAGCAATGATGGGCTTGTGCAGAACACGAGGATCAGGCCTGTGGGTGAATAGCGCTGCGGCTGCTCTCCCTGCCCTGCTTCCTTAGCCTCCCTGCATCGGCTCTGTGTGTCTGTCACTGCAGATCGATGCAGCACTACAACAGGAGAAAAGCACACAGTGTTCAGCTCTATCAGCAGAGTGGCAGGGCTAATGGGGAGCCTGTCTGGCCAGTCTTGGCCTGACCTAGCCAAGCTGTCACTGTGAGCTCCTCGGACCTGCATACAAATTATTGGAGAAAAGGTTTTATAATGCTCTGCCTGGACTGATCTCTGAGCAGCATGGTCACCAGGGTAAAATGTTGGCACTGCAAACCACAGATATGTTGTTATGTGAACTTCATGTGTTACATGGTAAAAGGCTGGCAAATCAATGACTGCAGTTTGATATTTTCTTTACAGTTTGTCTTTCAACATTTGTAAATGTGAAACCACTGGATATTTCTGATGAGGGACCACGGAGCTGTCAGCATTTTTAAGGCAGCATTTAGACAGAATCCAGCGATGCGCCTCAAACGCTGGTCATCCCACAAATTTGACAATGAATGGATAGTAACAAAATGTTTCGCTGGTTGCTGTTAGCCCTGCCGTGGTTTTAGCTGTTCTGTCCGTCCACACATACAAGACGTGTCTCTTTTTGAGACAGCTCTCTTTGCCTTCTTATTTTCTTCATGTGTTTTTAATCAACTAGTGCAGTGCCCGTAAGAAAAGTTTATTCCTATAAAAAAGTGGGAGGTTAAGTAGCTTTTTCATGGCTGGCCAAATGAGGCTGTGTTTGAAGTTGGGACGTCAGGGATATTTAGGTTTGTTGTGAAATCCGATATTCCAGGGTATAATTGGCCGTTTTTGACTATTTTTGATTGTGCCATTATATTTCACCTTAAAAACTATTTACTTGGTGTCATTATTTTCAGCACAACCTCACATGTGTGACTGTACAGTTATTTTTTTATTTTGACATACTGTATTAACACAATGGACCTAAAATCACAAAAAAACATGAAATCCGAGTAGAAAAAGTTAGATTTTTTTACTGTGAAAACCACAAATATGTTTAACAAACCATTCTTTATTACTTATAATGCAAATATAAATGGTTGTTTGCTAAATTTGTGCACACATTTTAAACATTTACGAAGGTATATGTAACTATTTACATTTAAATGCAGGCAATGCTCAAGTCTGCCTGTGCTCCTTCCAGCTGAATTAAACACTACATAACACACTAACTATACACTCCAAACACGCTAAATGTCACACATCTCTCAACTCTCAATATCGCTGTCTATACACCGACCGTCGTTGCCTGTCAATCATCCGCCTCCGTCCCTCCCACAACTTCCTGTTCCTCAACAACCAAACTTGCTGCTCGGACACTTTCGTGACAAAAGCCCGTTTTTACCTTTTCTTCCTGCACCAGACACAAAGCAAACGTGATGGCAATGTTCGCGAAAAAAGTGTGGCGGACATTATTTACCCTAGGTCCGGTTTTGGACGTGCCGATGCGTCCAGTCCATCGACTTGGGAGGTGGGCCTTGTAGCTAGCGGCTAGCCGCCTACAGATTCCGATTCCACTTTGTTGTCCGGCGTCTCCGGATCTCCTCAGACCGGAACAGACTCGGTCCGGACTCGTTTAATCTCATTAATCCACAACAGTCAGTTTAGATGCACAGAACAGAACAGAACAGGACCGAACCGCCGGCAAAATCCCGGTCCAGCTCCCGCCGCTGCAGGTATCAATCCACTTGTTTCTTCAGGTATGTCGTGGGCTTGAGCTCTGCAGTGATTGGCTCTGGTGCGCACGTGACTGTGGTGGCTCCGGTGGACAATGCTCGGCGGAATTTGTAAAGCATTTATGAAATAATTTATTCACGGTATCATTGCAGTCCAAGCAAAGGCTTAGATGCACACCACTGAACCACACAGCAGCCATGTTGAAAGTCTCAGGTCAGTGTGATCCTGATCCGCAGAGATATTTGACTAACAGACACATACACACACACACACACACACACACACACACACACACACACACACACACACACACACACAGACAGACAGAGATTCCTTGCTTTTATAGAGAGAGAATTGTCCTGGTTTGTAGTGTTAGGCATTTTGCACCTGTTTGAAACCTTTCACCTGTTAATGCAGACAGACATGGCTAAATGCCAAAAGTGGGGAACACAATGGCCGTTTCACTCCTTCTTAGGTTATGTTTCACTTATCATCACTCAGTTTGGTCTTGTATACCAGTTTAAAAAATGTAAAATGTGAATAACATTATCACACACAAACGAGCTGTGGCATGAGTCTCTCAACACCTCTGCGCAGCCCTGCAGCCTTATTCTGATTGTTTAATGAGACCTTGGAACAATCTCTTGCTGTGTTTTTGGTGACAGAGCGGATGTTTTCAACAAGACCTTGGGTCGATCCCTAACTGTGTTTGTGCTGACAAAACCAGATGTTTTTAGCGAGACTTCGAAACGATCTCCAGTCATGTTTGTGGCAAAAAAAACAAGTGTTTTAATCTCAAACATGATGTTTTTCTAACCATAACCTAGTGTTTTTTCAGCCTAAAGCTAACAAGAGCATTACCACGGTGTTGTCACAGAAAGTTGCATCATAGAGAACATTTATGGCCAACATTTATTTTAGCGATTGGGTTGCTGTGAAGTGACATCTGGACACCTGCCCTTATCTGAGACGATTCCTTCCTCTCCGGTAACCATATAACACGGCTTTGAAAATGGGATTTTCCAGTAACACAACAATCAGGTCTGTGACAGTGGCCTGATTGGCCTGTGTGAAGCATCAATCATTAACATGTACTCTTGTGTCATGTGTGAAAGTGCGGGAAGTGGAAAAACACATTGATATTGTTGCAGGTCCACTGCGTCCTCCCTGTATCAGGGGACAGTGAACTCAGGTTTGCTTGTAACGTGTAACCCTGTACCAAGGAGTGCTGCAGCTCAGACTCACTGAGGTGTGTGTTCATTGGGTAATCTGGAGACTTGTGTGTGTTTTCCCAGCTGCACCGCACACTCCACAGTACACCCTCGTGTGGGATGATAGCTCGGAGTTCTTGTGGATGGGTCACTCCAGTTCAGCTCATCTCTGCTCCTCTGCACTGCAGGAATATGTTGCATAATTAACAAAGGAAAAAAAGAAAAAAGAAGAAATGAGATTGGGGTTCCTCTTCGCATCTGTTGGACACTTTATAATTCCTATCAGGACGGATTAAATTGGCAGATTGGGCAGTGCAGAGTTCACCTGAAAAATCCCTTTAAGAGCATGTTAGAATTTGGGATAGAGAGATTGTGTCATACTGTATCATTACGTTACGTAAGGGGGGATGACAGAGGAGCCCTGACCTCCGCCCCCCCCCTCTCTTTCCATCCACAATGAGTACATCTCTCTTGATGTCAATGTAACGTTGAACGTAAACGCTCTAGTTATGTTCAGACGGATCAATACGCTGAGTGTGTGTGTTGAGTGTGTGCGGCCATGCTTGCACAGATGTGTTCTAATAATAGCTGGTAATGAATGGGTGACCGTGTGCTCTCAGATATATCCAGTGCCACAGACAGGCCGAGGCGATGAGTCAGGACAGATTTTTTACAGCTCTGTTGAAGCTTCACCCAGACACTCAGGAATGTCTTCAATTTTTTGCCTCAACAATTTATCTTTTTCAACTCCTTATCTAGTTTGACAGATAAAAAATGTGACTCACATATCTGTTCATTCAATATAAGGCTACAGCCAGCAGCTTAGTTTAGCATAAAGACTGGAGACGGGCAAACAGCCACGTTCTGTCCAAAGGTAAAGAAATGTGACAAACACCTCTTAAAAACTCACCTATTAACATGCAGTGAACACATGAAGTACTAACAAGTCATACTTGAGTAAAAGTAAAGATATCGTGTTAAAACAAAACTAATCCTAATGAGTATTGTCATATTAAATATACTGAAACTGGCAATAGACAGTTGGTTTTTTGCTCTAACTTATTATGAAATAAATGTTGATGTAATGTCTGCAGAATACTGACAACATCAGCGTGTAGATCTGCTCCCAATACACTCACATTCACTCTGCTGTTTTCTCTGCCAGTGAGGACAGATTCTCCCGGGAAAATGAAGGCTGGCTGTTGATCCAGTCAGGCTGGCAGCCTGGCATCATTTCTGTCTGCTCCTACAGTATGTCTCCATCAGGAGCCAGATTGATATGGTTTTTGGCTGCACCTTGTTTTAGAGTACACTTATAAGATGCAATAAGCCAAACTTATTGTCAAATAAGACCAAGACTATGAATAATATGGTCCCTATTTTTGAGTGTAGAGTGTCTGATATATTTTGGATCTGATATTGCACTGCATTTCATTTCTTATTACATAACCTTGTAAAACATGTTGTAATGGTGTATAAGGATCTCCTATTTGGTTTCTAACTATATGTCAAATAATACATCACAGGGTGATTTAGGTGTATGGTTTATAATATAGTATACTATGAATAATAATTATATATAATATAATATATATTCTATGTTTTGTCTATTTTGATATCAAATTCAGCTGGTTGCATCTCATTAGTTAGTCAGGATATAATTGTGTTTTTAAATATGTTCGAATAAGGAATATATTATTTAGAGGTTTTGCCTAATTGATCACAAATTATGGATTATTACGCTTTATAAGTTTACAGATCTTGTAACTGTCTTTCATTACTGTCTATTTAAGAACATATTATTTCTAGTTTCCTTATTTTATCTAGTAGTGTACTATAAAATAAAGAGCAACCTGGTCTTTTCAGGGCCGATAACAGTATCAATTATCTGTAATCCAGGAGACAGCTACAACATACTCAATATAATTGTTCAGTACAATTTTGAGATACTTTCCATTTCATTTTCTGCTACTTACATACTGTCACTCCACTCAACAAATGTAGCTACTTGTTATTTGGAAAACAGAGTGGTGACCACTAACAGATAAAGGATGCTACGTCAGATATAAAGTACTGCATCTTTAAATATATTGATTTTATTGGCAATCAGACACAAAAAAAGAACTTTACCAATAAAAATGTCTCAATATCAGCCAGACCAATTGCATATAATCAGGTTTTGTCACTACAACAATCCAGGTGGCATCACATTTGCTTAAAAAAAAATTTGCATCATATAAACTTAATGTCAACAAAATAGGATTGGGCAAAAAAAAATGTTGCACCATTGATTTCTCTAACAGAAAGAACAGGCTCGATTAGGTAATCACAATCCAATGTATTAACTTTTGTGCATCGGAGCGGATAAGAGTGAAATCAATAGCTGTTCTTGTTTAATTGCATAACTGGTCTTAGTCATGCATGAGCGGCTGAAATCTGTAGGCTGTGTTCCTTTTCACACTGCAGAGGAGAGCAGAGCAACACAAGTGTCTGAAGCTGAAGGGAGTTTAATACAGAAAGCACAAACTATCCGGGAAACTCCACAGTGATGTTTACTCGCTGCATGTGCACATCACACAGGATGATGCTTTGAGATTCCATCATTTGCGTCTTCTGTTTCCCTCTTTGTTTCTGAGATTGCTGACATCTCAGGATAATAGCCACATGTCTCGCCTAAATTGTCAGCTGCTGATGGCGTTGTCAAACTCTGCAGAAGGAAATGACGATGATGAGCTTTCTTATGTTGGTGTGCCATCAGATTTGAAAGGTACACAAGCACAGACTATTAAGCGTTTTGCTGGGTGAGGGGCTCGAGGCTTTTATTCGCAAGTCTACTGCTTCTGTGTGTGCACTGTTCTCTCAGACTGTGCATGAACAAATATTACCTCGCAGTAATCCCTTTTATGGGAGAGGGGAACGTCTGTGGCCTGGAGACAGGCTTAATGGGTAAATTTTATTCAGGAAAGAAAAGGGAAAGTGGCAGTGTGTGAAAAGGAAGATGCAAATCTACGCTGCACTAAGACAGAGCAGAGTAACAGTGGGATGGAAACAGGAGAGAAAATAACAATAACAATAATTCAGATCATGACATTTTCGATTTTGTGACCAATTCAACATTGCATTAAGTGTGAAATGAACAGTTCGATTACATTCTGTGTTTCGTTAAGGACACAGATATGCTGTCACATTTAGACAACAGCAGAGATGCAATCTGCAAAACAATAATCATGAAGTGAAATTACGAGTTGCTGGTAGTAGACCATTTCATTACTGAATCCCAAGAGTGTATGTGTCACTTGCAGTGATAAACCAAGTAAATGGACTATAGTGCTTTTCCATTTTACCGCTCAAAACACTCTACAACACAGCGTCAGATTCACACAAACATTCATACACTGATGGCAGGGGTGCCATGCAGGGTGCCAACTGCTCATCATGGGCAATTTGGGATTCAGTATCTTGCTCAAGGACACTTTGACATGCAGGTAGGGGCTGAGATTTGAACCAGTGACCTTCGGATTACTGGACGACCTGCTCTACCTCCTGAGCTATAGCCGCCCCAAGAGACCAACCTTTTTTTCCTGTTTTAGTTTGTACGGTTCATCCTCATGTGTCATGTTGTGTCCTGCCCTTTGTCCTGATTCATTTCATCTGTCCCTGGTTAGCCTCCTCTGAATCTGTGGTGCGTTCCATTTCAAGTTGGAAGTTGACATTTTTAGAGTTTGTATTCCAACTTCCAATCTAAAAGCATCCGCAGTCCCATCTGCTCAATAAAACATGCACACTCCCTGCAAATGGATGTTTGAATGGTAAGTCTGTGAATGTCACAAACAGCTACGGCAGCTGATTTAACATCTGAGTGCCCTGCTGGGAAAACCAGCATAGACCAGCACCCCAACCAGCACCAAAACACAACATATGCTGGTCTTGCTAGTGACCACACGACGGAAGCAGGGGCGTTGCTAGGCCTGCAGCTTTACAGGGGCACAGCACCGCCCCCCCCCCCCCCCCCGTCTCAGTCTATGAAAAATAGACTGGAATTTTACAGGGGGGGCACAGCGCATGTTTACCCGGTAAAGAGTGTCTGGCAACGCCCCTGGACGGAAGTGAAAACAGGAAACGGGAAAATAAAATTGGCTTTTAAAGGTGCAATATGTAAGAATTGGACGCCAGCGCTGGAGGACTGTTTAACTTCAGACCACTGGGTATTTAGACCCAGTGCTAGCTGGTTAGCATGCTAACTTTAGCATGAAGACATCTTTACAACACAATACATATATGTCTTTGACATGTTTGTTGATCATTTTAGTCAATTAATGAACGTTTATATGACATTTCTTACATATTGCACATATAAATGACAGAGGACATGTTGAGGCTCTCACAGTACAGTCCTTATTAAAACTGCAACACTTGACATAGAAGAGGGATTGTATCGTATGAATACAGACGTACTGTATCAGCATGTATCAACATGTTGATACACCAGGGTCTTGTGTGTTATGGGAGAACTAATGAGAACCTGCGGGCCAAACACAGGAAACTGTACAGACAACAGAGACTGAGGTGGGTGCAGCAGGTTTGCTGTTTGCTTCTTCCGTGTTGATGCAGACAAACAAGAGTCCTCCCTCCAGACTGACCTGTGTGTTGATTTGCTTTCTGCTGTGAGGCTTGGGGCTTCACAGGTAGACTCTCTGGGAGTGAGTCAGAGGCTGTGCCTCACTTACTGATAAGGGAGCAGAGCCACAACGTGTACAGCAGTCGTCTAACATCTGCTGCTGAGCTCTCGCTGTCCTCTCTGCCCATCAGGTTTATGTGTGCAACCGAGCAGAACATCTTCCAGATGTTCCTCACATACAGTACAGTGTGCTGCATACATGACAGAGCAGGATGTACCTCAAAGGTCACCAAACACAGTCAGACAAGAGAAACACACTTTCATGCACACATTCTGCAGTAAACGCAATGCAGACAAACCTGTAGTGATGTTCTGAAGATGCACCGAAGGCTTCAGAGGTCGGTTACATAATGCAACAGTATCAGATCAGACAGCATCTAATTTCTTCAAGCAAGATATCCGGGTACGTGTGCATTCATGCTGTGCTCTTAAAGTGTAATCAAACAGCCGTTTTCAGCTTCATGACGATGCACTTTCCAGCTAAACTGAGAGGGACTTTAATAGTATGAGGGGCACTATGTAGTTTTGGAGAAGAAATTCAAACTAAGAATGTTATTGTTAACCATATTAATGTGATTAAATGATCAAATTCATAGAACAGTTCTTGAGTAAATGTACCACCTCTGCCTTTAAATGGTCATGTGCATGGCTTTATTTGTTTCATTCGACATCATGTACTTGACTTGTTGGAATGTCTCATGTTTGGTCATGTCCCCTAAAATTAGTCCTCATCCAAAGTTCAGCCCCAAACATCCCTCTGCTGCATTTCCCATGGCCTGCTGTATCAACCGTGTGACGTCAAACATTTTCCATTTTTGGAGCATGTCCTGAGAATTGAAATAATAGATCTCTCAATGTAGTATTTCAAGTATTTCACTATCGATTTTGCCTTGTTCTGGATAGTAACACTCGTCTCACCTCGGTGACAGCTTGTATCCAAAGAAAATGTGGTTTGTATGAAAGTAAATAGCTTTAATGTTATCTCTGCAGGACTCTCTTTGTACTACCTAAATAAAAGTAATTTCTGAGAAAGTTAGGTTTGATTCACTTCCACAAGCAGGTCTTTGTCAGTTTCCCTGCCTCTGCTCATGAGGTTAAATACTTTCAATGGAGCCATTCTTGTTTTATTCCTGCAACACTGTACTTGGTGTCTTATGTAATCTAAGAAAATTGAGCAAAACAACAAAAATGCCAACAGCTACGAATATCACACCTTTGAGCAAGGCACTTAATCCCCAAATCCCCCACTGAAAATAACCTGAACAACTTCAAACCTTAGCACATAGTGTTTTTGTGCCGATGTGTGTTGTTCTTGTTCCCTGGTTTCACCTCGTCCTCTCTCCATTTCTTTCCCCCCAGCACAAACTCTTCGTGCCAAGACTGTTCCACAGAGATTCAGCTGTCAGTGGTTTGGATCTTGTTCAAGTTTAAAGAAGTTGTTGACTTAAATTCTTCCTTATAGAAAAAAATATCATACTATTGAATAATACAATTTCATTAACACTACATCACAATGTTTAACTGCAATCAATACTTAAAACTGAACTGTTGTTTAATTAGAAATGTCAAAGAATTACACTAAAATAATATCAAGACCCACATAGAGTATCAGTGAGAAGACTGGCAATTCTGTACAGATATTATATTCATTTTTAAATATCTGTCACCAGGTTGGATTACGACTAATCCAGGTTGGATAAATCATAAAATCAAAACTTTTTCCATGGTTGGGTGCTGAGGATGACGTGACGAGTCTGAGGAAAGAATCTGCTCTGTAGTCTGGTGATAAGACACTTAAGTTTATGTTATGTCAGCATTGTATATCACAGTTCTTAATCTTACATAGCCACAACCAGATATGTTACATCATCACTGTACATAGTGGAACGAACTGTGTTTAAAGGTCCTATTTGTGAGAAAAGTTGATTTTTGAGTCTCATTCCAGCCTTGATACTGATGCTTTGGGACTGGTCGCTGCCATCCCAAACCGCCAGATCCTGACAAGTTGGGAATTAGTTTAAAAAAGATGGCAGTTCTCTTGGCAACAACAGTTGCTTCTTTAGGTTACATCTTTTAGTTTTATGATGTGACAGCGCTGTGCATCTGGTTAAGTTTAGGCACAAAAGCCACTGGTTGGGTTCAGGAAAGATTGTAAATTGGCTTGCCTGGTTCTGTCTCCATAAACGCAGCTGGTGATTGTCCCAATGTCTTGTCAAAAATGAATGCCAGTTACGATGTTATTTTGACCCAAAGTATGATGTTTCCCTAAACCTAACCAAAGCGCTACCGTTTGAAAACATTAGTAAGAGTCCAAAAGTCATAAGTGTGACATATGTGAACTGTTTGTCAGCAAGCTCTATTTTAAAAGCTAACTGGACTGTGCATATTGTGTTTTACTGCTAATCTGAATGTGACAATCATCTGCAAAACTGACACGACAGTTTAAATCTGAAGTTTACTGACCAAGCGTCTGTATTTGATGAGTTGGGAGTGCAAACATGGTGAAATGTTGATATGATTATGTACAGGGTGAAACATACAAATGTACATTTGTGGTTTGCAGAAACATGCAATAGCGACATTCAGCTGAGCCAACACTGAGTTTTTCTAATGTGTTAAACCACAAATCGTCACTGGAGCTCACCTTTATCTTCCCAATGATAAAACTACAAGACATACAGTACATGTGACAGTGGCAGTGAAATGAAAAGCAAATCTGTGAGACTCGTTCCCCTCTCCCCTCTGAGAACATATGTTCCCACATGTGCTGATACAGCAGAGGGTGTAATCCTCTCTCTCCCACGGCTACGTGCCCCCCA
Organism: Sparus aurata; assembly: GCF_900880675.1. Classification (NCBI taxonomy): domain Eukaryota; kingdom Metazoa; phylum Chordata; class Actinopteri; order Spariformes; family Sparidae; genus Sparus; species Sparus aurata. Next base: position 9,118,508 of record NC_044190.1, on the reverse strand, counting down.
GCTCCTACTGCAGCGCCCCTTTAACTCTCCTTGAGAACCTTTAGCCTACATACCATAAGAACTGGGAGAGGCGAGTTATTCTGAGGAATAAAGTGAATTATCGAGCGCCTGTCAGACAGGTTGACAACAAAAGAAATCCAGACAGTAATGCGGTGAAACAGAAAAGACAGAAAGGCCCGGGGAAACTAATGAGAGGTTTTCATGAGGGGGAGGAGGAGGGTTTTAACCAAGGAGACATGTCATGGCCAACAAGAATGTGGTCTATCTGATTAATCTGGTGACGGGCCAAGGAAGAGAGGTGCTGGGTTGTGTTAGCTGCAGTCCCAAGGTGACATGATGCTGTCTGAAAACAAGCATGAAAATAATGGGACTAAATGAGGAAAGGATTTACCATAAAGAGGAGGAGAGAGGATAGATGAATGGTGGGGCTCTCGATTTCATTTCATCTTTTCTAAGAGCTCGTAATATGGAGCTGCCTATTTTTACCAGCGCTCAGTCTGCATCACGCCACCAGCAGAGATGAGAGGTTAAATGGGGCGGCGACCTGCAGCGCGTCATCGCGCCTGCATCGTCATGAAGGGATCAATAATTGAAGAGGAAATGAGAGCGGTACATGTAAGAGAGATCTGAGGACAATTGAAAACAGCAGACCATAGATGGTCCTGTGTGTCCATTTTAACAGCCGTAAATGAAAGAATTAACACCCGGGTGAGCTATTTTCACACAGATGATTGAGGAGTGGATGAGGTGGAGGGTAAAGGGTTAAGGGTTTAAGTTTGGAGAGTGTGAGGAAGTCTTTGGCTCTGGTGGAGAATCTGAGGCCTCAACAGAATGTGCTGCTCGTCCCCTTCAGGCTTGCTATGGGGATTCATCACTAAGACAGGGACTAGACCTCCCAGCATGCAACACAGCCTGCTGACATTTCTTAATTTAGTCAGTCAGTCAGTCAGTCCCTCATTCATTCATCTGCACAGTACCGCAAAGGAAAAGTGTTCCATTAAAATTAAAGGTCTTGCATCAACACTGCATTAAAAATCAAAGACAAACGAGTCTTCACATTAAACTTTAATCTAATACAAAAACTCCTGTTGATGAATGCTTTAAACAAATTAGAAATATGTGTATGATATCATGGTGCTGATATCATTAGGTTTGATTACATCATGAAAATATTTGGGAGTTAAATCTACAATAATGTATCTAATTTGGAGGAATTCATGCTTTTAGATTGGTTGGATTACACACTACAGAAAAATCAAGTGGTAAATGGAACCATAAATGGTTCTTGGGAGTGATGACATAGAAGAAACACTTTTGGTTCCAATACCAAGAATCCTTTTGCAAGAGGTTCTTTAAATAATTCCCAAAAGTGCCTTGAAGAACCATGAAGAATGGTTCCAAGTGGGATCAAAACATGGTCCATTTAAATAAGTTTGTGGTTTTTGGAGTCAGTTTGCACGAGCTACTCTTTTCATTGATGTCTCACAATTGAATCATCCTTAATCCGTCCATACATTTTGAAATTGAGTGCATGTTTTTATCCCTGTCATGGATTGTCATGAATGGAATTGAGATCACAAATCTGCCTCGAGGGAATTTAATAAACTCAGCAGCGTACATCACATTGTCATAGCCTGCTTGTCTCAGGTTAAGGCAGGAAAAGATGATTTAATTACTTAAACGTTAAGGTCTCTTCTTTTGTGTGTGTGTGTGTGTGTGTGTATGTGTGCATCTCACTGGGCTTAGATGTTATTGTTGATATGATGTTGTAAGAGAAAATCCCTGCGCCAAAGACGTATGTTACCTCATGGATCAATCCTCTTAACTGATTACAGCTTTACCAGAGGTTTCACCCCTGCAGTCGTCCGCAGGTCAGCTGTTACGGAACAAATTGGTTTATTAGGACAATCACAGCTGTTACCTGGGAAACACTGTCCATCAACTTTGGCTGTATATGAGCACCAAGCAGCGATGTTATGAACATGGAGTCCACTACTCTTCAACTCATCCAGCTGCAGTTCTGCGCTCTGTCGGCTCAGGACACGGTTCACCTGTCGAGTGCGGCAGCTTGATCCGAGATGTTGTTGTGAGGACAGCTCTCTGTGGGCGTGACAGTCTCTGATTTCAGGTTGTTGCCAGCCAGAGTCCCATTTTGTCCATTTCCTTTTCCTAGCCAGGAGCAGCCTTAAACCAAGCTGATTCTGGCTCTGTTACTCCCTGGTAGGTTGTGTTGGCCACAGATTTGTTGTCTGCCATGAATTTTTGCCGCTTCAGAGCGAGCACGCACAAGAAGAATTTATGAATCCCAACCAAATAGAAGCGACCGAAATCAGTGTTTACATGGTTAAAATTGCAAATGCATGGACCCTATTATGCCACTAATGCTTACAGGGAATTCAAACTTTGAACAACTTTATCTTTGTTCTCCAAATTCTACTCCAGACTTGACCCAGTTTGGACATTTCAACCATCCAACTATTTTGTGTCTGTACTTATTTGCTGTGTCACAGTAACAGAGACTGTAAGTAGGTCAGACTGAGCATGTGAGGGGCCACGAAAAGAGGCTACCCAGCAGGCAATTGTCCCCCTCACTCCAGGTACGATATAAGCAAGAGAGAGTGTGTGTGTGACTTCTCACTAATGCACTGGGCGTTTTCATTCAACTGATGCACTATTTGTGGAAGTATCCATGGTGATAATGATTTACAGTCATGGAAAAGGGGCGGATGGTCAAGTGGTTGTGTCTATTTTGCACACGGGTGAGATCTCTGATCTCCTTGCCAGTTTACTTACCGACTCCAACAAGAGTGAGGGGATCAGAGTGAAGAGTGATGAGGGTTTTGATGGTGACGAGTTCTAAAAAAAAAACAGGGCAATAAAAGACAAAAGATGGGAACTGGAAGTACAGAGAGTTCAGGGACCTGAGGGCTGACAGTCAGGCCTCAGGGTTAACTCGGATTTGTGAACAGACAAGTCGCTGTTCAGTCCCAACATGACTAAAGCTGCTGAGCTCTGCTTTCCTTGCTTTTCAACAATATAGACTATTACATAACCAGCAGCCTACAGCATTAACGGTGCTGTACCTTACATTTACAGTTCCTGATCACCAGAAACATAATGTACAAATTCACAGAGGCTCCCAAAGTTGGGAAACACAACATGGGGATGTATTTATATGGCTGACTGTAGTGTTGATTGTGCTCTGCAGACATAGAGGGAGTCAGGGTGGGGAGACAGGTAATGAACTGAAAGCAACTGTTACCTGGAGACCAGAGATGGGAATGGGTAGAAGGTTTACACACACACACACACACACACGCACACACACACACACACACACACACACACACACACACACACACACTCTTCATCATAACCACATTTTATAATTCCCTCTCCGTCGGGGGTCTGTTTTGAGTGTGGAAAAGGTGTAAGCTTCAGCAGAATGCTGCTTTCCCCCCCTTTCTGCAGCAGCCTGATTTTATAACTGCAGACTACAGAGGGGAGACAGACAACAGAGGCCAGGTCGTCAGGCATCAACTAATCAAAGCAGCCATCTTAAAGAAAGTGTCCCAAAGGGGGTATAAAGTTTCCCCCGGGGACTGTGTGGCCAGGAAGGACATAAACCTGAAGATTTGCTGTGATACTTTATAGTTTGAAATTTATTTCAGAGGAGCGGCAATGTGTCATATCAAATGCGAACTTGCCTTGCTTGCTACACGTAACTGATTCAGATCTCTTCAGATGTGTTTCAGTGTATGTCACATGTACTAAAAATTGCTGGGACACCAGTTCAGCTGCAACAGATAAAACGTTTGTAAATCTTTCTATGAAGAGCGCATCTGTAGCGTGTTACAAGGGCAGACCATCTCCTACTTGTACAATTATGTTACTCTTTTTTTCTTTGATTGTCATTTCGTCAGTTTTGTTCCAGATATATGTACTTCTTATGGCAGAAATACTGTCATCATCACTGCAGAAGAAAGCCGGTGTTTTTGACTAATGGCAGCAGGCCTACAGCTCACGCCGTCTTTCGACCATCCTACCTGACCAGCTCAACAACCGCAGGGAGGACGAGAGTTTGTGTAAGAATCCAGCTTGTTTAAGGCTGCTCCTGGCTAAAAGGAAATTGACAAACACAAAGGTGAAATCATTTACTGTTATGTCCACAAAGACCTGTCTCCTCCCCGACATCTCAGATCAACTCGATGGCTGGACCATGTTCTGAGACAACAGAGCACAAGACTACAGCTGGACGAGGAGAGGTGGACTCTGTGTTTATAATATCCATGCTTGGTGCTCATTCACAGCCAAAGCTGTTTCCCAGGTGTCAAACTTTTGATATGAAGATGTTGACCACATTATTTGTTTGTATATAAAAAAAACTGTATATATGTTCTGTCATTTGTGTAGCGTGAAGGAGTTTACAAACTTTTATTTCATTATGTTGTATAATGATAAATAAATTATTGTATACCTTGCATCTGTATGTCTTAAAACAAAGCTTTTTCTTTCATACACATTTAGGTCATTGAAACTGACCTACAGAAGAACTCCTTTTCTTTTCAGCTTTTCAGAAAAACTGTTTAAGTTGATGTCTAGACTGGGAGATATTGAGATTATGGAAATGATAATGTGGACGCCCATATTTGCTTTCTTATCAGCGTAGCATCACTGGCATGTTGTAGTCCAGCAAGCCAGTGAGCTCGGTTCAAGACAGCATTTGAATAGTAGGAACAACCGTTTTTTTTACAGGAGACCTCAAGATAACTTCCAGCCGTGACTTTATGGCGAGAAAAAAACATCAGTGTTTTGAGCCAAAACATGATCTTTTCTTAACCCCAACCAAAGGGTTTTTGTGTGTTGTTACAGCTTCAAAATTACATAAAAATAAAGAAATGTAAAGTTTCAACAGAGCCATATATTGCAGGAACTACCCTACGATTGTTCTCATGAAACTCCATAGATTTGATCTACATAAAAAGTGTTACTAAACATCCATCTATAAAAGAATAAATAATGCTTCCCAAATTAGACAGAAAGTGAAGCTGCTTTCCAGGCAATCAGGAATCAATCAAACTAATTTGATTATTCAACCAAAATCTGCGCAAATGCAAAGATGGTACATTAATCGTCTATTATCCTGCTCTAAATGCTCAGGCTTATCTAACTGGGGTTGAGAGGCAGCGGCAGACGAATACGATGTGAGGAGAGATAAAAAACAAAGAGGGAGAGAGAGACAGCTTGCTTGGCTAGCTGCAGGCAGGCTGGTTAGATAACTGAAGGTCAGAAGTGGGGTGTAATGTGCTGTGAGTCGCACCAGGCTCCGAAATACCACAAGCCAGGGGAAACTGAGTGAGCTCTCAGCCCACACCTGACCTCAGCATCTATTTCCCATCACCTGCTCTCTTTCGGGCCATTTCTCAACCGTCCTGACTTCCATCTTTAGAGGCGTTCCCTGGGTAAAACCCGGCCTGGTGGCGGACTGAATACCATAGTGAAAGTGAAGTTTATCGGAAACCAATCCATACACGAATGTTGTCAATTTTTGGCAGCCTTCAAACTGTGCAATCAGTATTTTCTTCAGAATGATAAGAGAAAACAAAAGTTGTCCCTTTCCAGTATAAATTAATGCAGACTTATACATAAACCTTGTGTTTCTGCAGTATTCAACTGAAGCTATCAGACTCCCTCCCCTCAGGCTTTTCAGTGTAAAAAAAAAAAAAATCATCTTAAAGTGAAACTCTCGCCAAAAAGCAACCGAGGCTTTATTTGTGATTAAATATGAGTCAAAACTTCGTGTAAAAACATAATTACGACGAAAGAGGCACTCTTAAGATTTACCGTAGTTTAATTTTCGGGCAAGCTCATTTTCTATGGAGTGTAGGGGCACTTTTACGCTAGCATCAAAATCGCTATTTTTAAAACACTAAGAAGGCGCGACACAACATGAAACTTTGCTTTTAGGATCACCAGGGTCTCTACACATGAACAGGAGCATTGAGAACATTGTTTGTGTACATAGAGTTTACTAAAAAGAAGGTTTTTGAACAACTCACGTTAGCAGTTGTTTCTTTGGCGCACCGCCGTCATGGCAGACAAAAAGTGTCGATCCCCGAGTGTGACCTAACAGGAAGGAGAGTAAAGGTGGACCGGTTCTCAAGCTTAGTTCCATATGAATGCACGGACAATTCATTGTTTTGTTGTTAGAGAAAAACAATACTGACCTTTGAGTTGAAAAAGGAGCCTCATATAAGGAACAATACTAAATCAAAAGCCGGAAAAGTGGATAGTTGTTGCCAGAAGACAGTATGCTCTCTGTGACCTGAGCAGTGTTGGGCATGTTACTTTAAAAAAGTAATTAGTTATAGTTACTAGTTACTTCTCCCAAAAAGTAACTGAGTTAGTAATGGAATTACTCCACTATAAAAGTAACTAGTTACCAGGAAAAGTAACTATTGCGTTACTTTTAATTATCCCCCCCCCCCCCTTTAGAGCTCGGCATTCATTTTAGCATACTCAGCATATGTATTTAGAAAATGTCTTTCTGCATGGCAGACCAGCACTTGCTTTCGCCGGTATTTCTCCATTGAGGGCTCTGAAGGAGTCTGAGTCAGCTGTTGATAACAGGAGCAAGTTCTCAACAACATACCTGCCTATCATTGCATTCAGCTCAGTTTGTGTCACAAGTTTGTGTGAAGCTGGAGCGGGCTCCATGTCCTTCTTTGTTAGCAGAGCTCACGTTAGCCACACCTGGCCTGCTGTCATCATCAACAGTGTCAGCAACAAAGTTTTTGGCCACTAGTTTTGTAGAAGCGTGTGCCACTGAGAGATGATTCATTAGATTAGAGTTGCTTACAACGGATGTGGAGATTAAAGTAGTGTCTGTACTTCCACTTTGAAAACGTTAACTTTCCCTCCGGACTCGCCATTGCTGCAGCTCACCTCTGCTAGTTTGTGTGTGTGAGGCTGCTGTGTGCGTGTGTTGTTTGTGTGTAAACTGAACACTGCCTCTGCTTACGAACTCTCACTCTACCTTAGAGAGCCAATCACCATCACTTATGCGGTTGACTCGCCCCTCCCTCATCCCTCACCAAAGCTGCAACCCCGGTGGCTGAGAGCCGAGTCGGATGGCAACAGCTTCTATGAGCAGCTTCAGTTTGTAACGCGCCACATTTAATAGTCGGTAACGGTAATGGCGTTGTAACGATGGAAATAGTAATTAGTTAGATAACCAGTTACTGAAAAAAGTAACGCCGTTAGTAACGCCGTTAGTAACGCCGTTTATTCTAACGCCGTTATACCCAACACTGGACCTGAGAAACACAGCACAACAGCGAAGAAGACCGAGAGGAGACACCTAAGTTGTCACAGCGTAAATCAAGATGGTTCATGTTTGTGCTTTTCCCAGATGTGGGAAGAAGATGAAAAGTAACAATCTAGAAACTTTTCACAGACTGTCGTTCTGGTGCAGTAGGGATATCCTTAATCAGTGGCTTATTGTTTTGCAAGTCGACATCAACACACCGATCGTCTAAGAAAGACTACCGAGTTTGTAGTGATTACTTTCACCATGACGACTTAACAAAGACTCCAACACGCGGAAGAGCAAAGAAAGTGTTTATGAGGAAAAATGCTATTCCAAGAGCTGTAAAAGTGGCTGCAGAAAGAGTGGAGGTAATGCACTTTTGGTTATATTCTACCGAAATGTTAGTGACGACAGCTTCTAGATAGGATGGGGGATGGGTGCATCATTAAACTTTGTGTGTTTGCTAGTCTTTGAATCACAATGTCGTAAAGTTTTGGAAGGAACTCTACATGGAGTGATATTGTACGTGGCATTTGGGGATCGACACTTTTTGTCTGCCATGACGGCGGTGCCCCAAAGATACAGCTGCTAACGTGAGTTGTTCAAAAACCTTCTTTGTACAAACAATGTTCTCAATGCTCGTGTTCATGTGTAGAGACCCTGGTGATACTACGAGCAAAGTTTCATGTTGTGTCGCGCCTTCTTAGTGTTTTAAAAATAGCGATTTTCATGCTAGCGTCAGAGTGCCCCTGCACTCCATTGAAAATAAGCTTGCCTGAAAACGGAACTACGGTAAATCTTAAAAGTGCCTCTTTCATTGTAATTATGCCTTTACACAAAGGTTTGACTCATATTCATGCACAAATAAAGCCTAGGTTGCTTTAGGCGAGAGTTTCACTTTAACAGCCTGCAAAATGTGGAGAAACCCGCCTGCTAAGGGGTTAATCGTGTCTGGTAATAAGACACCCTTTGACCTCCTAAACTCTGGAGAAAGGTTGCAGATCTTCTAGGCAATTTACCGACATAACTGTAAAGTGGAAACCTTTTACAATCATGCCAGTTTTACAGCCCATGACCAGTGTTCTGCTAACATGGAGCTGACCTATTTAGGACCCTTTTATGCCAAAAGCCTGATGTTCTATAATATCCCACATGTCAAGCTGTTTACACAAGATGCAGGCATGACGCTGGGGTCAGGAACTGTGTCACATCATCATCTGCTCTGTGTGTAATCACACGTCCTCTGTTAACCGTTTCTCAACCAGCCCAGGACGGAGGAAGTGTCCCGTTTCTTCACTTAAAGGGAAACTCCACCAGTTCTACACTATGTTTCCTTCAGCGATGTGAATCAGTTGGTAAGCTGCATTATGGGTAATGTAGGTGCCGCTGATCTACACCCTTAGAAATAAAAGGGCTAACTAGAACTATAAATGGCTCTCCGGTTTGTCCTCATAGGAGAACCCTACACTCGACCCTTTTATAAAGGTTCTACCTGGAACCCTTTCAGAGGGGTCTACTGAGAACCTAACATAAAGGATCATACCTAGAACCACCTGTGAAGGTTGCACCCAGAAATCCCTTACAGAGGTTCTACAGAGAACCTTTCATTGGTGTAATGGTTCCCCCGTAACTCTCTGCACTCTCTCTGGGGATTTTATTGAGAACCTTCACACATCCTAAGGATGCCAGTGTTACGACCACAAAGGTGGTTCCACTGAGAACCCTTTTATTTTCGAAGGTTTTCAACTAGAATCCATCCAAGAGGTTCCACTGAGAACCCTTTTAAATTACAACAGTTTAAACTAGAACCAGTCCAAGGGGTTCCAAGGAGAACCCTTTCATATTGAAAGGGTTTAATCTAGAATACATCAAGAGGGTTCAATGAAGAACCATTCTAAATTCCAAGGATTTAATCTAAAACCCATTTTGGGGGTTCCATGTGGAACCCTTTTGTATTCCACAGGTTTCAACTACAACCCATCCAGGGGGTTCTAAGGAGAACCATTTTACATTCCAGGGTACTTTTAAGTCATTCATATATTTAATCAAAAACCCTGGACAATGATGGATAAGACGGGGAGACAATCCGAAGAGAAGCCAACAGGAGAGTCTGCGTCGTTCTTCTGGAAGGAGTCAAAAGTGAGCTTTGAGAATAACTATCCTTTTCTTGTTTGCTTATGTAGGTCATGTAGAGGCATCAGTATTAAGACTGTTTCGTAACCAGTTCCTTGTAGTGCCTGTAAGTGCTGACTCAAATGTACTTAATGACTTTGCAGCACTGTGAGCAAACACATTTAATGTGCTTTAATGTTTGTGAACCTGGTCTCAAACATCGTTGTCCACATGGACTGCTGAACACATGTCAGACCTTTAAACAGGAAACCAAACCACCAAGCCTGTAATCGCCATCCATGTGAGCTCACAGCGTCACAAACCAAACAGGGTTTATATTTATGCAGTGGATTAGAATGAAATCAGAATATATGAAGTTTTGATAAAGTAGATTCGGGAACTAAGACCACGCCTCGAACACGTCCAATTTTCGCACCTGAAGCATTTAAGCACACCTTATGTGTTTCTTTCTCGTTTGACACAGTCTTCACATCCCTCCCCCCCAAAACCCTTCTTTTTCTTTTTTCTTTTTTCTTCTGTCCTTCTCTCTCCTTTGTCTCAATACAGGAACCACTGGGGATCAATCCCATAAGAGGACACAGAGAGACGGCTCCCCCACTTCCATCCTTGACTTCCCCGATTCCATCCTGTCTCATCACCACCAACTAACACCGGTCCATCAACCTTCTCCTCCATCCAACCGTCCACGACCCTGATTCCTCCCTTCAACCCTTCATCCCTTCATCCCTCTACCCTCATCCTTTCATCCCTCTACCCTCGACCCTTACCCCCCATCCCTCTAACCCTTCATCCCCCTCCCCGAACCCTCGATCCACCCCTCCCACACAATATTGGTCCTCCCATGTTTATGCTGTACAAATAAACCATTCTAAATCCATATCATTACTTGGCGCGGTCTGTGTTAGTGCGGAACTATTAAACATAATACAGGGTAGGTGGATCACAGATGCAGTAGATAATGATGCCGTTATTAAAGACGCACTGGGGACACGAAGCAGTTTTTGTGTTTAATGAGGCAGAAGAGTGAGTCTGGCTCTCCGTGTCACCTTGCTTGTGTTTTTTTCTCTGTGTCTGTTTTTGGAAAAGCTCAAGTGTAATCTGTGCACAGAGCCGCTCACAGTTGAAGGTAACCCGTTGTTTTGCAGATTAAGAGCCGGTCCTTCGGCAGAACACGCTGACCCAAATCGCTGAGGTCAGAAGAAAAATAACTGAATTGTTATAGTCGTGTTTGTGTGTAAAAGCGTGTGAGAATAATGCACACTGGCTTGTGTGTAAGGGAAAATGTTCCTGCTAAGACCCTCGCTGCAGTCTCTGGCCAGTGTCATGTGTGAATGTTTGAGGATCCCGTGGTGAGAGTAGAGTATTGTGTTTCTATTTTATTTATTAGCCTCTTATATAAGCACCAGCAGGGGGAAGGGACGTACTGAGACAGGGCTAAAGGGCACCGAGCTCTGAAATACAGTCTGGGTACACCGAGTTATTACACTGTTGTTGAGGTAGTTTGTAGAATGAACTGAGTTAAATTAAGAAAGAAATACCTTGTTATATATTTAGCAGCAATGATTCTTTCTTAAATCTGTACTTTCTTGAAGTTTAGTGCAAAAGGTTTGTGATTTTCTGTGATTCCAGCAGAGAAGAATATAAACAGAGCCAAACAATAACCCTCCAATCATAACACAGTGTCCGTTTTCAGTCGACTCCACTTCCTGTCTGAAGAGACGATGCATGGAGCAAAGCTTTAAGTTGAACGTCGTGTTTTTCTTGTATTTTAAAAACATTGCTGTATATTAATGAGACAAAATAGAATATGAAAATATAACAACAAAAATGCATGACAGACAATTAATTACACACAACACAGAAAAGGTTTTCACCCATAACGACAGAATACAAGAAGAGAGAAGTAAAAAAAAAACATGATGATGATGTTAAAAAAGATAATCATGGAAGTAGTTTTAAGATGTTTCGTTTGAGTAAAAGTACCGACACTGCAATGTAAAAATACTGCAGTTTACTTAAACCTACAATATGTAACTTCTGCCACCAGGGGGCCCTCTATCAAAACAGACAAAAGATGCCTATTAGTGTTGTGTGGAGGGCCGGGTGGAGAGTGGACAGTGTTCTGATCCGGAACCGTTTACTGACGGGAGGAGAGTTTAGAGATTGGCTAAACAAATATTGTGCAGAGTAATATCTTGTGTTCCAAGCTGGATGGAGGTTAAAAAAACAGATCCAACAAATGTGTTGAAATGATGTGCAAGAATCTCACAATCCGGCATCAAACTTAGTGTCTGAGCATCCAGTCAAAAAAAAAAATACGTGTGGTATGGAGATACACACACTCAGTTTAACCATCTCTGTGCACTTCAAAAAGCTCCCGAATTGGAACTAACCGAGCCGCTGTCTCCCTTCGGGTAGAATAGGCGGCCAAGTTACCCCCAAATGACTCAAGAGTCTTTCAGTGTGTGTCTGTGAGGCTGTAGGATTACAAAACACACCCTCTCCACTCTGCTCTGCTCTGTCACTGTCGCTGTCTGCGCTTTCTTTCTCTCCAGAAGAAATGACATTACGGAGTCCAGCTCCGGGCTGGACGGTGACGCTGGGAAGACGGGATGTCTGGGAGAAACAAGTGATACGGAGAGAAAGAGGAGATGAAAGGGGAGAACGAACAAAAACAGGGGGAAATGCTGCAGCCCTCCCCTCTGTCTCATCCCCCATCAGTCAGCGCTGACTGTGTGTAGCAGTGCCTCCCCCTCCCCTCCCTCTCCCACTCCTTACTGTGTGGAATTGGGTTTACATAACCCACTGCAGTCTGAGATAACGCAGCACACCACTACTGACGACACCTTCGCTTTCAGGGCAACAAAGACACAAACTGTTTGCATGAGCAGCGTTAAACATTCATAGTAGAGAGCAGACTATATATAGCGTACAGAGGAGGCGACTGTTTCTACTCATACATGTACCAACATCTGCAAACACACACACAGGCCTGTTCTGAGTCAATAACAGAGAAGGTAATGGGTGCAGTTTGCCCTCAGCAGTGAGTTGTTTAGCTGCACAATCGCCTCATTTCAACCGAGCACGAACGGCAGTCTGACTCCAAACACTGCTGTCCTGACTGGACCTCTCTCAGACCCCTGTGAACAGCACTCAGGAGGTCTTTGATGAGTCGCCCTGTGCTGAGTAGTCAGTGTCCACATCAAAGCTGTGTGTGTGTGAGTGTGTGTGTGTGTGTGTGTGTGTGTGGCACAGAGGGTCCGTTGCCCGGAGAGAGAATGCAGCCAATTTATGTAACTCTTACTTAATCACTTAAGTGTTTTACCAGTTTTGTATTCTGGGTGGCTGCAGCCAGTTCTGCCTGGACAGGGCGGCGGGAGAGGTCGGATTGGAGGGTTGTTATCTATCTCTGGGAACCCGGTTCAACGCTTCTCTCTCTGTGTGTGTGTGTGTGTGTGTGTGTGACACTGTGCGTCATTCAGTCTGATGAACTTGAATCAGTAACCGGGACAGTTGTCCTCTACATTCCCTTCTCACAAAAGGGATCAAGTCACAAGAACTCACCTAACCTCAGTTTGTAACAACTGGAGGACTGACGCAACATACAAGACTGAAATGCTTCTCAGTGTACTGCACCTTCTATTATTAAATATTTCATAATCATATCATGCAGTTGGTTTTGTGCTCTAGTATTTGACTTTGGCAGAGGTGGCAAGTAACAAAGCATTTGTACTTTGTGCACCAAGTGTAGTACAAGAGGATTTCTCCAAAACATTAACTCATTTAAAACTGTGCTACTTTGGTTCTGATACATCATCCTTTCATGTGTCGTGCCCATAACACCATCTGATTGGTCGAATTAACTGCCCTTAAACACTGAAGAATTTGAATCTCCAAAGTAACGTGTGACCCAAGTTATCATATTGATGTAGTGGAGAGGAAGTATGAAGTAGAAGAATGTGGAAATACCCATCAGAAAGTACAAAGAGCAGTACTTGAGTAAATTGTACTTGTTCCATCACTGATCGTTCTAAATTTTGAGTTTTTTTCATTTTTACAGCAAATTCATTTTCATCCCTCCCTGATTTCTAATAATCGGCATCAATACTGACCCTAAAGAAGCCATATCAGTCAACCTGTTAGTTTGAATGCATTTGAGGGGAATAATGGATTATCTTTTTCTTGTGGCATTGCATGCCACCTTCTCAAATCACAAGACCGATGAGGGAGACTGAATTGGGAAAAAAGTTATGTTAGTTTCTCATATCTGCAGAGACGATGCCTGGATTTTCCTTTTTCCTCACTCATTTGCTGCTTTACAAACCAAAATGTGTCTATGTGCCGTCCTGGAAATAAAACTCAACAATCAACTATCTTTGTGGTGCGTTTAGGAACAGCTCGAACAAATCCTACCGATTCTACCTTTAACTTTAATCTCTGAATTATATTAATGTGACATAATAGGACACATATGTAACGTGTGTTAAACATGTGTTTGCCACACAGCGTCGTCTTCCAGGTGTGGATGTTTTAATTCCAACTATGCTCGACTCTTTCCCCTCCGCTGGGCGGGAGCTCCTCTCACAGCTCCTTCATCTCAATTCCCAAATCCCCTAATCTCTTTCCATGTCAGGTGGGTTTAGTTGGTTCTTTCAATGCCAGTCTCAGTGTTACCCTCTCCGCTTCTTTCCTCGAGGGCACTTTTTAAACGCGTGTACTGCATGAACTTCAAAACTCAACTGGCACACGAGTAACTCATCAATGCTGCGTTTTGTTGCGACAGTGAGTGAAAGAGTGAGTGGCGGGTACCGCCGCTCACCCAGTTTAATCTGAAATCAACCTACAGCAGTTAGCCCATTAACCTCGTTTGTGTTTGGATACCAGACTAAGCGCTACGTTTCATAATCTCACAACACCACAGTGATTCATCCACATGAATCATTGTGGGTTTTTGTTTTTTTTTCAAAGATAAAGGGGAAGCTTTGGTTACATAAGACAACCATCTCTTTATTTCTCACCTCTGCTGTACACAACATAAACAAGCAAACACACAAACAGTCATTCACACCGACACACACACACGCAGGTCATAAGAAAATCTACAAAACAAAATATGGCTGTTTATATGCCATGTGGGCCGAGCACTGATAATACAGTGGAATGATTTTTAAAAAAAAAAGTGAATTATTCGTCGTCCTCTTCCTCCTCCTCCTCCTCCTCTTCGTCGCTGATGACATACTTCTTGGCCTTCTTGGTGGACGTTTCCTCCTCGTCCTCTGCCTTTCTCTTGCCTGATCCCTCGCCCTCCTGCACATAAGAAAAAAAAATAGAGATGACACTGATATATGAAGTCGAGTTGCTGACTGCAGCAGACATCGCGTTCGGCCTCCCGGTACATTCAGTTTGTCATGTCACAGCTGCATTTTCATTTCTGGCCTCGCCACATTACATTTATTTCTGTCCTCAAAAAGTATGTTCTGTAAAAGGACTTGTATTTGCTGTCCTGGTCGGTTCACATGGGGGTAGTGGTAGCTTCTCGAGCCTCCGCAGAGTCCTGCATCACGCTGCCCCCTGTCTGTGCAGCAGGATACTACACCTACCTCGTCACTGTCTAGCTTCTTGGCCTTCATTAGCCTCTGGGCCTTATCGTCGTCGGAGCCTTCATCACTGTCTGATGAGTAGATCCTGGCTCGCTCCTCTGTGTTGAATAGAGAGAGAAAAGGAAGATGTTCATTAAACTTCTGACTTCTTATAACGTGTTATTGGGAATAAAAAGTGTCTGGTGCATTTCCTCTCTTCCCCACCTCTCAGGCCTCCTCCTCCCTTGTATTTGCTCTTGATGGCTGCCAGGCTGATAGCTTCCTCGCCTTCCTCCTCGTCATCGTAGCGGTCGGGCTCCAGGTAGCTGCTGCTCAGGCCTCTCTGGTGCTGCTTCTCCCTCATCCTCCTCTGCTGCGACTCTCTGCGGATGGAAGCTCGCAGCCGCTCCTCCTCTTTCTGCCAGAAGAGACACCACATGGTGGGAAGGAATTATTCTGAGCTTCTGGATTAAAGGTTGACAGATTTTTGTGGTAATGGTACAGTCATTTTAATATTTGTACTGCATGGAGAGGGGAATGGTGGATTTGATTCATTTCTATTAATATGAGCTGTAAGGTGGTCTGCTGATGTTTATTAATCTGATCACTATGATGATATTTTCTGTTTTTCAGTGTTCTGCTGTGGTTTGGTTTGCTTATTTGTCAGGTTTAGGAAAAGAATCCTTCACAGCATCAAACGTAGAGAGGATAAAAGTGTTTCCCCTACCATTCTGTCGACGGGCCCCGCCCCCTTGAAAACGTGAAACTCTAGGCGCCATTACATTTTTGCTATTTACATTTTACACTTTTCATTCAAACAAGCTAACGTAGCTGCCACAGATGTTTATTTTCATCTATGAGATCTACATTTATCTTCCCAAATGAAGCTATCCAGCCCATGTTTAATCTCCAAAAAGCTGCAGGTAAATTAATCGGCTCGTGTTCTTCTACCGGTATGACGGTGAAGTTTGGGACTTCTCCCAGCACGTCGGAGCAATTGTGCAAACAAGCGTTATTTGGATAAACTGGCGGCAAAACGGGGAACTAAACGGCTACTTTCTCACACGAAAAAGCTTTAAAACCTGATGTTACCGGCGGAATTTAAAACAGAGTTACGGCGGTTTCAAGTTAGCCATAACGAGGGGAGGTTCGCTTCCTGTTTATAAAATAAAAGCGCAAATTCTATCGTTATGGTTTTCTTTATAATTAAAGGACAACGGGTGTTTTATTTTTGTGAAGATGACCAGAAGTGCGTTACTTACTACGGCTGGCTTGGGTAGCGCCGAATGAATCGGAACAAAACTTTAAACAGCTGTTATATTATGTTATGTAAGCCAGCTTGTATGATCCTTGCAAGATAGCATCCCCTGCCCCCCATCCCGCGGATACCACCCCGCCAACAAAAAAACCTAGGGGAAACACTGGATAACTTCTATCACGTCAATATTTTTTGTAGTCTTTTCCCCCCAAACTGCAAAGCTACGACATTACAAACATATGATGCGCCAGTAGCAGTGATGGTCCTGGAGCAACATTAATCATGATGTTACGTATCTGTATAACATCAATGAACAGGTTTGGATTTGTCAGTTTTTATTCTTTAGTCAAATACATTTGTTGACAAAAACTGTAGGCCGAAAATGAGGCTCAACAATCTCCATTTGTGGGCTATAATTATGTTTTTGTATGTATCCGAATATGAATCAAATGTATTCACCAAGCACTTTGTTTCTTATCTGCCTCCTCGAGTGCCCTTATCCTGCTTATTGTTTTGTGATTGATGGAACATGACGGCTGTAACAAAGCAATTCTCGACTTGGATTAATAAAGTGCTCCATCTGTCTTACGCCGGCAGCTCAAGGTGGAGAAAGGAAAGAAAAGGGAGAGCTGGGTCGGACTCACGATGAGAGCACGTGCTGTATTTACTTGAAAGTGAACAGCTGCCATGTTTATCCGTTTTACCGAGCCACAATGGGAGCGCCAAACCAAGCAGTGTCGCACTGGTCTGACCGACGTGGCAATCATATATCATCAGAGTAAACAGAAGCCATAAACATTATAATCCTCTGTCAAAGAATACACATTTTCTTTTCAGTATCAACAGTTGGCGTCCTCCCTCTCTCAACTTTGGCTGCCAATCCGCACGTGCTAGTTCGCCAAAAACAATTCAAGTCATCCCCTCGCTGAATAAGCTGTACTTTTGAAGAAAAAGCTGCTTTGTCGGCTCTTCTGAATCATAACTGAGTCCAATGAAAAACAAACAAGAAAGAACAACTTAACCTTCTGTTGTTCTTTAATACCAGAACAAATGCAACTGGCAAGGACAAGTGCAAATGGTGAGGAAGCTCACGTGTAGTCGTATTTATGAAGGTTGTTGTTGTTTCTTTACACGATCAGCTCCTACACGTGGTTAGGTTACAGGTCATCCTGATGTCCGACTACAATGATACTTATAGCAATGATTAAAAGTTCCAAATGATCCAGTTCATCCAAATCATATGCCGCTGATTGTGATGACTGGACTTCCTTTTATCAATAGAACAACTCACAATGTTTTTGATTTCGGGCAGAGACCCCTGCTTCGCCCACAGCTAACATACAATAAAATCTTTTTTTTATGCCTCTACGTGCTGTGTCGTAGACGTGTTTCAGTTTCTTCTAGACATTTCACTTTTTGTCACCTTTTGAAAGACCTATTTTAAACCCTGTGTGGGAGTGTCTTTACAGAGTTATCAAGGACACGCGTGAGCTCTGAGGTTCAGAGTCGTTAGGGCCACTTGTGGGTCGTTGATCCAACCGACCTTCAGGTGGGTTGCTTGGCTAGGTGAGCACAGGTGTGAATGGCTGTTAAGCTGTCTGGGGAGGGACGGCTCGGATTTACATAGCAATGGAGGTGGAAAACAGTGTACCCTCCGAGGTGGCAAATTGGCCGACCAAAACATACCGCCAATTTGCCGCCTTCTGTCTAAATCTGTGGACCTAGCCGCAAAAAAGACAGCAAATTAGTGGCTTGCTGCCCGGTATAAAAATGACTACAGACTCTGACCTGGGTGCCATTCCCCACCTCTTTTATGCCTTCACACAATGGGGGTCAACACACCCTGACTGTCTGGGAGGGGAATGCCCAAAACTGCTCTCACTCATTAATAAAGAGCCAGTCTGCACTCCCTGCACACAGGTGAATCAATGCAGAGGGACTGAAATCCAGCCAAAATGAAAAAGATAGCCAGTACTACTCAATGGGACTGATACATACTGTTATCAAACATATGCATCTGCACCCCTGGAAACTTGCAACAAGGCTTTATAGCTGAACGGAAGAAATAGTGCACAGCAAGGCTTCATTTCACGAAGAAAGGCAACATTGCAAGTAGTGCTGTCTATAAGATGACAATTTCAATTGAGTGGAAACACCGACAAAATGCTGAAACATCTTTCTATACAACGTGTGTTTAAATTCCAGGAATGCCATGTGTTTGACATTTGACACTCCAAACCAACAGGAGATATTATAAGTTATTATAACTTTATAATATATATTATAACGTTATTAAAACACTAACACAGGCAGGCTTGCAGATTTTTTTTCTTGGACTATGAAAATGTAAATCAAAGCTAATGCTGTGTTGTGTTGTTGCTACAGCTAGCTTTCAGGCTGCCTCCAGCTCGACTACAAATAAACAGAACCGGCAGAACCGATGATGGAACTGGTATCCTCGATTCCCCGCCAAAAATTATAAGCATGTATTTTAAAGAATGTGGGTGTAGGGAAGATTTGTGTTTCTAAGTTGAACTACCGCAGCTCGGGTACAGTCACACCTGCTCAGGTGTTCGCTGAGCGCAGTGAAACTGTAAACTGTGCTGTCAGCACTTCTCGTTTGGGGTGACACACACCCACCAGGCCAGCGTCACACTTGCTGACATATTTACATTCCACTGGCCCTTCGTGACCTCATTATGTAAGCATGTCAGCTTCTGTCTTCATGTTCCGGGCATGATGCTTGACAACAACTGACCTACTGTGACCCCTTTAGTGATCTCTGTGGTAACAAAATTATTCTCAGGCCACGCTGAGGACAGAAGAACACAACAGATGGACAGAGAGTGCGAGAGTGTTACCTTGATCATTTCGTTGCGATGCGACTCAGGATCTCGTCCCGCCATGGGAAGGATTCTGATCTTCTGCGTCTTGGAGCAACGGTCAGCCAGAGACAGGGTCATCTTCCTGTGGGTGGCGCTGTCTGTGGAGTGGGGCCTGGAAACACAGAAGACCACCAATGTCACATTTATGGAAGCCTGACTCACTGTGTGTCGACTGTGGGTGTAAGCTGGCCATTGGCTGCCTGTAAGAGGGTTGTGATTAGACAGGCTGCGTGCTAATGTTCAATTTTTTCCAACAAAACAACCTCAGAGCTAGTGACCTACACACTGTCAATGGCGAGTTACTGTAAGCCTAACCTGGTCACCAACAGTGCATCCTCGGTTTAGTGCCACCCAAGATGATAGCGATTGTTTTAAAGAAATACAAACGAGCTACAGCATTTTCCCTCCTATTGCAGAATGGTAACAGGTGCAGGCAGACCTTTCTCCAGCACTGTGTCAAAAAGTCTGAGATGCAAAACTAGATTTTGGGTGACTACATAGTTCTTTTTATTAAATTATTCCATCAAACATTCTCCACTTGCACAACTTGCGAGGTTAGCCTGTCAGCTAGCCTTGCTGGCTTCCTAAAAAGCTCTGTATATAGTAGAACCCTTCATCCTTCCCTCTGACTTGTGATTTATTATCTCACAGAGCAATGAAAACGTTGCAGTGTATGAAGGTGTATGTTGCTTTCACATCAAAGTCTCTCATTTTTAAATCTCTTCTCTGTCTGGCACTGTCAGAAAAGTCTGAACTCTGTCTGGCTTGAACGATTCTGTGAAGTTACGTAATGCTCCTCTTTAAAAAACTATCGAGCGCTAACCGTTTGAACCCCAGGGCAGCATCGGCCCTAATCCTAATCAAAACTCTGCTCTGACGATAACGCTCAATCTGAACAAGTCCTGTCTGGGAGCATGGAGGGCTGCTGTGCATTAAAGCAGCTTTGGCCAGTGTCCTACTAGACCCATGTGGTGTGGGAAGACAGAACATCCAGGTGGATTCGGGGGCGCTAAGAGGCTTACAGATTTCTTACTGGGAGAAACCTGGGCAGCTTGCATAAGGTGATCCAGGGACTTACAGCATAGAGTACATTTCTGAATGAAGTTTGAATGAAAGCTGCTATTGTTGTTGTTGTTTGGAATTAGAGGCAGCCTGGGGCTTATTTAGCGTAGGGACGGTTGTCAGGGAGCCAGACAGAGGACGAGTCTCCCTGGAAACTCAGAGGTTTCTGCCTTAAGCCTGTGTGAGACTCGGGTGTTAATAGCAGCCTGTCACCAGTACAACAATGGCATGTTACCTGAATGTGAGTTTGGTTTTGAACACAGCCTGTCCCTGCAGTCCAGTGCCCTGACGGATGAACAGGTGGTTGTGGTCTCCCTGGAGAGGCGCTTTGTAAACATCGAACACTTCGTTCCCCAAGTGGAGGGACATGCTGCGGCAGGAAAAAAGGCGTTTAAAAGCACGGAAAGTACAGAGCACGTCCTGCTCAGCGTGTAATAAACCCGACACTCTGCTCGATATCACACACACCTCCCGTCAGACCATTTGACAATGCGTGCGTTGCTCTCTCGGGCTTCGTTTCCCTCCTCGTCTTTCTTGGCTCTCCACCGAATTGTGTTTTCCACCTGTGGGAGAGGAAGAATAAACTCAGATCACACAAACAAAATCACTTCCACGCATATTGACAAGCATGGCATGCGAGATGTTTTACACAGACAACTTCATACACCTTCTCATATACAGACAAGCTGCACTGCATACCTTCAGTTTGAGCCTGGTCCGCCCCTCTTCATCCAACATTTCTTCATCCTCAAATTCATCTTCATAGTACTGCGGGTCAAACGGCCTATAAAGACAGAATTAATTAAAATACAAATAGATATGCTACTTGAGTTACACAGATGATTCTTGTTTATTCAGACCCAAAAACATTTCAGACTGCAGAGGAAATTTAAAGCTGTTTCAGTGAACTTTCACTGTAGTTGATTCTGGCGCCACCTGTGGACAGAAGCAGCGTGAGCGCCACCGTCTCCTGTCATCAAGATCTTGAGCACATTTGTTTTGGAGATGCAACACATTTTTATATATTTTTCTTTTTTTTAACCTAAGTTGTTTCCAGGATAATGAGGTATTGTAACCATGTGTGGCTCTGTAAGATCAATTATTACTACTATCAATCAATTTGCTGATTGACTACTTTCCTATTGCCAGGATATGAGTTTGTCTTTCTGTTTTATGTTTTCCTCGCGTGTCATGACCATTGTCATAAATGTGCTGGAAAACAGGAAACGGTAGAAAGCAGCATGTTATATACTTCATCAGACTGCATCCAGAGGATGTTAAATTCGTTTTGACAAAATCTTAATGAGCTTCTGAATTAGACAATGATTATCTGGAGCTGATGATTCTGGAGTGGGGCATCTCACTTCTTCTTCATCCCTCTTGAGAGTTTCACATGCACAGTACCGAGCGATAATGACAACTTTTCCCTCGTTATTTCCGGTTCCTGGAAATAACAGGGGCGATGACGATCTTTATTTAATAGTCTCGGTAACAACCTAATGGCATTTTCCCTTTAAATTCTGATCCTTAAATATTACAGTGGTTACCTTTTCACATCTTTCACTTCTACAAGTGGTGCTTAACAGAGATGGAATTAAAAGTATTAACAAGCCAGCGTCCTTTACTTCAGTGCACGTCACAGCATGTCTATGTCCAAATTCTTTTTTGTGAAAGAGGTGAAAGTTAAGCACATACTACAGAGCAGCTTCTTTCCTCTGGTTGTGAGACTCCTCAAGTCATCCTCAGCACTCCACCCCGAAAAACGGTTTTAATGTCACAACTTATTAAACCCCCATAAGTCACAATCCAAGACAGACTGAATGCTTGTTAAACCCATATGCAGTAGAAATAGCCGATCTTCTTGCTGATGGACTTATTTACTTTTGTAGGTCATAAAGAGGCATCAGCATTTATTTAAGACTGTTTCATAACCAGTTAGAAGTTATTTGTTGTATGTTGAAGTATAAGCTCTTACAGTTCTCCTCCTCAGTAGCAGCACAGAACAACTGTCTCGACGTAAATCACTGCAGCCTTTGAAAGAGTCCCTTCCCTAATCTTTTTCTTGCAATTTTTTTATCTTTTCCAAATAAGATCAGATATCATACTTAAAGTGCAATATCGGATTATCATTCCTCAGTGCCAAGGTTCTGACCTGGGCTCCACAGACAGGAAGTTGGGCAGCTTGACAAAATAAAGGTCAGATCCCAGGTCCGTGCTGACTTTTGGAATCTCTACTTCAATGCGAGTTTCAGGTGCGGGCTCCTCTTCAGCCTGCTCCCCCTCCATCCCATCCTCTGTATCCTACACACACACACACACACACACACACACACACACACAAAGAGAGGAAGATCATTTTTTTTGTTTAAATACGCTGTATGATTCAATGACCCATGATAATAGGGATCAGCTCAGAAAGGCTTAGTGAGAGGCTCTGAGAAAAAGAGAATTGGCAACTAAAAAGGACTCAGCACAATTAAAGAGGCTGGATGATGAGTGGAGGACAGAGACAGAGAGTGAGAGGTCAGACAGATACCAGGGGCTGTCCCGGGGTCGGAGGCTTCTCCGCATCGCTGTCTGAAGAGATGTCGTCAGCCTCACCAAACAGGTCGTCTGCTGCTGCTGCTGATGCCTTCGCTGTGGAACAGTACAGACAGGTTTAAAGTACACAAAATTCCGCTGCGCCTAATCAAATATAACTCAGGTGTGAATAAAGATGCTACCATGAACTAATAGAGTTCAGCTTGCAGTAAAAGCATCCGTTTCTTACGTTTCTTTCTTCCGATGTCGCTGTCTGAATCTGAATCGGAGGCGGCTTTTGCCTTGCTTTTCTGTCGGAGGAAATCATCTTCACTGTCACTGCCCTTAGCAGACTCTGAAAAGAAGACGCACAACAAAAACAGTTTAATCTTCCCATGGCTGCGTGGTATAAACAGCATAGCACCCACGGACGCATCTTACAGTAAGCCAAAAAGGCTCTCTATCACGTGCAAAAAGTTGAAAAGAAAAATTAATCTCATTTAATCTCAAAAGTTCTGAGATTAACCTCGGCGCTCAGGATAAAATTTTCACATACGGCCTGAAATCCTCTTCCACAAAATCGGATGTGTGAATATTAAAACACACACACACACACACACACACACACACACACACACACACACACACACACACACACACAGCTGGTTCATGATACAGTTCGTGAATAATATTTCACACTGACTGATTTACCTGACTTCCGGTTCCCCGGCCCCTCGTCATCAGAGTTCTCCCTCTCTTCATCAGAGTAATGGCGTTTCTCCTCCTCGTCCTCTGACTGGTCACTCTTCACCCCTCCTTCCCACTTCTCATCATCTGACTGGTTCTCTCTGCCGGAAACTTCAGCTTCAGAGTGAGGGGTACCAGGGCCCCGACTGAGGAGTCCCAGGATCGCTGTGCACAGCACTGAGGTTTAAAACAAGGAACAATAAAGTTGTTTTGTTTTCCGTCTTCCAAGATGAAGAAACAGGTTAACTTGTTAAAACACTGAGTAAATAAAATTATGACAAGATCAGTAATATACTATCTATTTCCATCTGACTTCTTTATATCTATATATCATCTTTGAGTTTTGGGGTGTTGACTACAAAATACAAGCAAACTGAAGATGTCCCTTTAGGCTCTGAGTTAGACATTTTCAACTATTCTTCCATTTAAATATTTAAATTGCAGAAAATATCTCAAACAAAAATAATTTGTTTGTTATTTTACATTTGATTGCTTTCAACAAATCCCTTGAAAAGACCAGAATAAACATCATGTTTAGACGGACAATATTTCATAATTCTGACTGGAGATTTTTGGTCAGCTGTTGACATGATGTCATTAACAGGGTCATGATGTCATTAACAGGGTCATGATGTCATTAACAGGGTCTGGTTGTATGACATGCGGATAAGACACCTCTTCCCTGTTTGTTTCAGTCAGTTTTTCAAACTTTCCTATAATCTACGCATCTATCATGTTAAATTCTCCAAGAAATTCGTATTAAAAACAAACTCTCCACAGTAGACAGTTCACCTCAGCAGCTGCCATCTTTATAGATACAGAAATGTACGTCACTATGCGTTTCCATGCGCAGAAAGCACGCACCAAGAAAGGCACATTTTAATACATCTCTCCTGTGTTGGAGTACCTTCTGTCTGAGCGGATGCTGCCCCTCTCAGAGCGAGGGCTCCCTCCTCCGGACATCCCGCTGCCGGCCGGGCTTCCTGCGTCTGACCGGTGGCCCCCGTCCTCCTCGTCTTCATCCTCGTCTCGATGGCCGCGCTCTGAGCCGCTGTGCTGCTCCGCGTCAGAGTGATCGTTGTCGCCCTGGTCTGAGTGCAAGCTGGCGTCCGATTGGTTCCCTGAGCGTTCAGACTGGTTATCGCTGCCGCTGTGTTGACTGTGCTGCTCGTCTTCACTGTCGTCACCAAACAGCTCCTATTAGGAGGAAGGAAAGGGGGGTTTGTTCAGCATTATAAAAATGACACAACGAAGTGAATATTTTTAAGGGCATCAAGCATGCGTGACCGTTCACCGCTCCCATACACACACTTGCACACACCTTGTTTATACTGGGTTTTCCCCCTTCCTGGCCTTCCTCTTCATCATCATCATCCCGTTCCCTCTCACTGCCGCTGCCGCTACCGCTGCCTGAGGCGTTGCTGGCAGATCGGGGTCTCTCCTGCTCCGAGTCTGATCCGGAGCCAGAGCCCGACTCTGAAACACAACAAATGGAAGGTTTGTCTTATGACCCAAAGTTCAGTTCATCGGTTGGATGCTGTCGTTGCCAAGTGAAACGTATGAGGCTCTCATGTTGTTCTTTATTACCAATCACTTCGCTTAGAACTAGAAATCAACCAACATGTTTTTTAAGGGTCAACACAAGCACAGGTTGTTAATAATCAAGGAGAGTGATAACCAACACTTAAAAATGTTAACTTTGGACTCCAAATGTAGAACTTTGTAGGAACCATTCATCTCCTGAACTCTGGAACTGAGTAAGCTTTAATGATCATGATAGAATAATTTACTTGTCTTGTGAATCACATTTCTTCCAGATCAAATCATTAGTGCTCTCAATGTTGCTGTACTTCTGTCAACCATCAGAACTTAGAACTAAACTCTTTAATCAGTTTAAATGATTTGATCTTGTGATGAAGTCAAAAAAAAATTCCCCCCCCCCCCAGTGTAAAACTACAAGAGTATATATCACATTATACTTTGATCTGGATGTCCAGTGAGTGTGTAGAGGAGGTTTAGATCTGTTCTCACATTACACATTCTTGGACTGCATTATAATGACAACATCACTGCACAATACATCCTCACTGACACCTATACGGTTACATGAATACCTCTCTGATGGTGTCAATCAATACTGGACATTTTCACCTTGTAGAAGCTGTAGGATTGCATTGCTTTACATTGTACACATGCATCTAATAAGGCTAAACAATAACAAACATTACAGATACAGTGATAAATGATTTTGCCCATGATTTCCACCCCAGCGCACACTGTGAATAACTTGGATATTGTGACATGCATATTAAGAGACTATTGAATTCACAGTGTATAGCTGAAACTGGTGTTTCTATGGCATTAGATTTGATTGATAGTTGGGGAGAGTATGTGGCTTAATTAAGTTGGTATATGTGCTGTTGGGATACACCATTGCAGTGTACTCTTAAAGAGATCAG
The DNA here is from genome assembly GCF_900880675.1 of Sparus aurata. Taxonomy (NCBI): domain Eukaryota; kingdom Metazoa; phylum Chordata; class Actinopteri; order Spariformes; family Sparidae; genus Sparus; species Sparus aurata. The sequence continues at coordinate 9,092,556 of NC_044190.1, read as the reverse complement.
ATGCTTTTTAGCTGCTTAATTGTGTGAAATTAAAGCATCTTCATGTTGTGACAATGACGCAGGGGTTGGTGAACAGCTAAACAAAATCTCCTGACGCATTTGACTCTCTTTGAGCGTTGTTTCAACTTTCTGTCTGATGAGGAAATGTGCTTGGAAACACTCGTGTTATTGCAGTCAGTGATCAGACCGACTTCCAGCTTAAAAACAAAGAGTTTCATCGCTCCCATGGGCATGCAGTTTCAGCTAACATTAGCTTGGTAACTCTAGCTAGCTAACACAAACACCAAGTTTGGACTATATTAAGAATAGAGCACACTTAGACTAGTTTCTAACAACGCTCGAAGTCATCCTGTTTATGCTTTTGAGGCAAAAAAAATCAGTGTAACATAACATGCAGGGTTCATCTTCCCGATCATCGGTCGGGCTAAGCTAATGTTTAGCCCTTCGCGTCAGGGCAGGCTAACTAATGGGCTAGCTAACTTAACTTACATCCTAGACAAATCAGACTTTCAGCGGTAGAGCGACAACGTTACCTCGCTGTTCATTGTCGCTGTCCCCATCACTCCCGAACAATTCATCCATGTCCGCCATTTCTTCCAATCTGTAGTAAAAATGTGAGGACCGGAAAGAGACGTTTTGTTTCCGGGTTCAGGTCGAGGCGGACACGTCGCTGCAGTGAGCGCTGTCAGCCGCAGGGTGGCGGTGTAAGATCAGGGTGATCAGGTGGCGTCTGGAGCGCTGGTTGTCCCAACACAAAGTACTGTTAATGAATGAATGTATGTTTAATACATTATATCTCGTTTAAATAGTTTATTTTTAATGCAAAATAAGTAAGTGGCAAACTGTAGCTCCTCAGGTGTAATAGGAGAAGAAAAATAAAACATTGTGTTCCATGTTAGAAACAATCTTTGAGTTCATGTCTAAAATAAAAACTTCTATTTTATTTTGCTTTCCATTGCTTCTAATCTATTATGTATTTGTTGCATTTGTATTGTATGTATTTGTGTGATGTGTTTTTGTTTGTATCAGTAGAAGAAGTGTGAATTAATAACTAGTGATCCTACATGTTTAAAGAGCATTTTTATCGCACAAAAATAAAACTACATCAAAATCAATTAATATCATATTTAAATCAAATGTATTTTTCACTCTGTAGAAACATCTGGTGGGTGGAGTTGAATTTGGGCTTGAACAACCTTGCTATAGAAGATTATTTAAAAAAGTTAATCTAGAAATGAGTTACTGAAAACATGCTTGCAAGGCGGCTAAACTTAACAAGCAGTGATAAAAAGTACATTTACTCAAGAAGAGCACTTAAGAAGAATTTTGCCATACTTGTACTTGACTTGAGTATTTCCATTTTATGCCACTTCTACTGCATTCACAAGTTAAATACTGTGCTTTTTACTACACTTAAAGTTACTTATGTATTACTTTATAACTAAACCGACCAGTAGCATCCAAGGCATCTAAAATTGACTCGACATTGACAAGATAAAAAATTTTTTAGTGATAGAAATAAAATAAAAAATATAACAATGTAATATTCTACAATAAATACTCTGTGAAAGTAGCCATTCTGCAACATGGGTATTTTAGTTTTGATGCAATAAGTACTTCTTTTTTTATTATATATATTTTTTTATTATTTAACGTCTTTATTGACTTTTCATTACAAATGCAAATGCACGACCAGTACGTCTGTATTTTTACATAAGCAACATCTTTATTTCTGGACTTTCAATTAAAACTGTGTATTTTTAGACTATAGTATCATTAAACTAAGTACATCTTCCCTATTTATTACAAGTTGTATTAAATTGCAAGTATATCTGTTCCAACAGGAATATTACAGGAATATTGCAGTTTTTGAGTGTTTTATTGCACATCAGAGTTGTTGTAAATGTCTCTTTCTTTGGTATACTCAAATCTTTCCACTCATCCAGTGTCATTTCTGGAGGCCATATGACTGCTGATGTAAGCTCAGTTTTTACTGGTGTTTCACATGGCAGCTGCTAATAAAATGAGTCTGATTTTTCCTACAAGGATGGAAGACTGAGCTGTAAATGTCTGCCATGTTCCAGGGCATTTGTCTCCGAGCAGTCCCCTGAACCAGCTACCAGCCATACATCCATTAGCTACGCCTGTTTATGATCGAGGATTGCAGCACCTGGTTTATCTCCAGACAGCACAGAAGATAAACCATGTTGATTAAGGAGCGCTCTCACCCTGCAGTAAATTCCTTTACCTTCAGCCAATATGTATTGACGTGTGGACGTATATCTGGTGTGAAGCTGCTTAAAACAGCAGAAGAGTCGTCATCCTCTCAGAACATTTCTGCCTTTAGACTTGAGCTGATTACTATCATTCATCTGATTTCAGCAACAGGCTGCTGACATGTTTCAGCAGCCACCTCTCTGCGGCAGGGCATCTTGTTACTGTGCACATATTGTGTGAACCCAGAGAGTACATGAAACTCTACCTCCACTATTGTGTAACACAGTGTAGTAAAAGGAGGATGAGCGTACTCCTTTCTCTGTACAGTCCAGGGTAACGTCAGGTTTTACTGTACAGAATGTGCTTTTTGTGCGGGAGACACAAGACAGACAAATCTGTGTCTTTGTGAGTCTTTCCAGGTCAGCATGATATATTTCTATTTAAAGACTTCTCTACAAACACGTCTACATTTTGCCTGAAACAGTTAACTTATTGCACTTAACATTTTTATTTATATAACAATACATGTTATTAATTCTTAATTACTATCATTCTATTTCTTATATATTTTTATTTCTCATATTTCAAACAATTCTTCCTTTGGCATTTCTCTCTCATCTGTATACAACCTGACACCTCCTGTCCATCCCTGTGATGCTGCTCTGAGACAATAAGTGCTATAAAGTCCAAATCAACCTCACTAGACTTGACTTATCCACAGTGTGCTCTTGAGCTTTGCTTTAATGTAAATCAAACTGTATAGCTGCAGTCGTTTGACTTAAAAATAATCTAAGCTTAAGGTCCACTGCCTGGCTTTGACAGAGGCTTTCAAGTGACCCTCATTTCCTCCAACAGTAGATGGAGTTTGCTCATGGATCTGTCATACATATTTATCATGATTAGCTGAGGTGATGCAATAATTCAGCTCTAAATCAATGACCTGAGTAATAAGCGTTGTTGGTAATGGATCTGCCCAGCGTACAGATAAGGCTATTTCGTAGACAGAGAAAATATATTGGACAGAACTAGTGACCAGTCGATACATTTTAATTTGTAGTATTAAAATAAGAGAAAAGAGATAAGGCAATTCTTTATTAGAAATGTGCATTATTACAGCAGCAAAGGGAATAGCAAAAAAGAGAAGAATCAATGAAAAACAACAATAATAGATATGTTCAAAAGGTTTTTTTATTAGAATATCATTATTAGACTAATAATTATTTTTTGTATTATAGAATATGTACTAATTCTGAAAAATATGGTATTATTTTAAGGCAATGGGTATTTTTGCTTTATTTTATTTTGTTTTATTTTATCTAGTGACCAGTAAATACATTTTATTCTTAGAGAAAGAAATAAGTTTGTCTTTTGGAGAAATTTGCATTATTACAGCAACAAAAGGGATAGCAAAAAAAGCGTCAATAAAAAACAATAAAAATCAGTGTGTAAAACAAAAGTTGAATTATTAGATATTGTTTGAATAATTATTATATTTTATATTATAAAATACAAAATATGTACCTATTATAAAAAATAATATGTTGAATTAATTAAATATTATTTTATTTTATTTTCCCTTCCCTATACCTCATCTGATTGGCTCTTCTTGCTGTAAGAGGCGGACCAATTTACGCCATTGGCTCACGCCTGGCAGACTCTCCGTCTATTGGCTGAACCAGACGTCACTCGGTGAGCGCTCTAGCCTCGCTCTTCCTGTGTTACCGCCCTTGGGCTGAGTGAGAAATCAAGCAGTGAAGACATCGCATTCATTGGGAGGACTGGCGATTTTTGGTGACTCCTTAGTTAGGTCCCGTTAGCCTCAGGTAAGGAACTTGTTTTTTGGCCGGGGTTGGACCCAGTTTGTCAATTCAGTGACACGTTGGCCGTACTGTGTTACACACTGTCACTTCCATATGTGCTGGTTTAGCTAAAACGGCTAGCAACTTGAGTCAACTGCAAAGGTTAGCATGTTAGCTGCTACATGTCATCGGGCTTTTTCGCATGGTGTTACTGCATCCGACAAATGTACGAAGTTGCTAAAGTATGGTCCCGTAAACCTCTTGGTCTGGCTTTAACCATTTCGTAGCTAGGGTGTGGTATCTTTGGCTGGGCGACGATAATCATTATCGATTTGATTACTGTCAGCGTGGTAATCATAAACATGTCAAGAGCGAGTTAGCTAACGCCGTTCCGTAGCCCGCTATGACCAAACAGGAGAGGGATGAAACTCCTTCAGTCAGGACAGCTGAATACCACCAGAGTAACGTAACTTAATATAGATAAGAGTATGAGTGCAACATGTGTGTTTATGGCAGTGCTAAAAACCTTTTGATTACCTGTCAGGGCAATGGTTCTTGTTTTATTGTGTATGGGTGTTGCTAATTGTATTTACAATGCAGGTCTGATTTAATCTCATCTGCCCATCCCTGTCAGTCTGACAGCAACAGCACATTTCACAAACAGTCCATACATCCCGTCAGTGTTTGTCTGTTTGCTCTATCACAAGAGATTCACTGTTGTTAAGGACGTACTTCTGGTGGGTGACTCACACCACTGTGGTTGCAGGTTTTAGGGAAAGGCAGTGTTGTCAGCAGCAGTGCTAGATTGTGAGATAGGTGCAAGGTCACTGTGTCAGTAAATCTACAGACAGACGCTAATCTTAGAGTTGATGTGTGTGTGTGTTCACAAAGGGCTCAGTGGTGAATGAAGGGTGTGGTCCAAGTCTTAAGGAAGACGTCTGCTTCTGCTCAGGGAAGTGTGTTTTTCAGGTGGCACTCCTGAAGCTGTAAAGCAGGTAATGCAACCAAGAGCAGCGGTGTGTTGATGGCTGACATGGCATTTCTGGTGGTACGGCAGACTGTACCAAGTACTGCAGTACCGTATTGCAGATAAACAGGCTCTTGATTTGTTTAACCTGCATACCTTTCACTGGAGGGTGAAACCTAGCTGTGAGTGCCAGGTTTCACCCTCAGGGAATGGTGACTTGTCATTACTACTTTTTTTTTTTTTTTGTTACAAAGGAGTGAAAGTCGCAGCCTTTCCTGGACCTGTACTATTTACAAGAAAGCCCTTGCTGAGCTAAAGGCACTCCTTGAAAATGCTTCTCATTATACAATAATAGAGGCTAAAATGGGAGCATACAAATCACGCATGTTTGTTTGAGAAACACCCCACTTCCTGTACGACTCTGGCCAGGTCTCTGAGGGAGGTACAGAAATATTTGAGTGAGTGAACAAAATAACTGTTTTTCTGACAGTTTTATTTCCACTTTCAGTCTAATTTGATGCACTTATACAAAGTCAAGCATCCGCACCATAACTTACTACTTAAACACACTGACACTTCTTTCCTCTCTTTGACCTGTTTGTACTACAGTGAAAATATCATAGTGTCAGAATGTTCAGAGCTTCCGATGCTATCTCCGTCTCCTTCCATCTGTTTTCTATCATTTCCGACACCTACAGGCACCTTAGGAGTCTAAACTCTAAAAGGATGTAGGAGAATTGAGCAACACAGGGTGGAGAGGCATAATGGTAGAATACAAGTGAAGCAGAGTAGGTGGGAGGAGGAAGTGCAGACTCTTGTCCCATGGGTAGCCCAGCTGGGTCAGTCTAACTATAGTCTTTTTTGTGGGTGGTGCTCTATAATAATGTAATAACCATCAGGGCTTCCTGTTCATGTCTGAGCTGCAAGTTATTATTCATCCAGATTCTGCCTCTGAGATCTGAAATAGCACCAGGCAACCTGGATACAAACTGGAGATAAACTTACTTTGTTTTTTTTTCAGCTGCTGAGAGTTATATGATATCAGTCAGAGATATCTAGGATGGTATCTCATTTTGTATCATATCTATAATGGCTGGGATAGTCTTGCATTTTGTCTTACAGCATCATTATTTTTTTTTGAGAGAGAGAAGATGAAGCCCCAGACATTTCATTTAAAAACAGGGGTAAGGTTTATCAGAGGTAGTGAAACTGATATTTTATGTTGCACTTCCCCTTAAGGCTGCACAATTAATCAAAATACTATCATAATAGCAACATACAAATTGCAGACGGTGCAGTTGTTTTGATAGACGTAAAAGGCGTGACAAAGAGTGTTGTAATGAGGAACTGTAGTGCTGCAGAGATGTCTGGGGCTATAAATCTTGTTCTCCAGATGTTAGAAAACACATTTGTTTGGTAAAGACCCCAACAGATGTCACATCTAGGGATGGAAGGGTACAAGATTTCATTACAGATCAGGAGAAAAACACGCAGGATAATTTGATCATGGTGAATTTAGATTATTAGGGTAGTTGTGAATTGGGATAATCCGCACATGAGTGACTTGAAAAAGATATCGTGCAGTTCTATAATGATCTCCCTGATTTGTTTAGAATTTCAACAAAATCTTAAGCCTGTCACGATGACTGAAGGCTTGGCTTGCCAGTTGTATCACCTACAAGAGTCCCAACTGAAGAACAACAAGGAGATCAGCTGCCCACCAGTTATTTATCCTTTATTTCGGGGGACCCTGTGATTTATGAGGGTTAAGGTTGTGTCCTATCTGTCATGAAATAATGATATTTGTTTGTCAACATCGTGTAATGTATTCCATTATGTTCAGTGCCATTTAAAGAGTTTTGGACCTATTCTGACCACTATCGGGATGATATCGTGGATCCTCATGATTTTGGCCAGGATAACAGACATATGATATTTTAAAAATAACTTCCCATGCTTAGCCACGTCATTATGATTTTAAACGTTTTTTACATGCAAAAATATCTTTCTCACTAATTATAAATGATGTCACAATTGCAATGTCTGTCATTTTGTGTAGTCTTTCTTCCCCTTTTGTCCATAAAAGAAACAGAGAGACAGCTGTTCATGAACTTATCCTCAGTGTAACTGTGTTAAACGTCTTGTGATCTAGTTGTAAATGATCTGGTCAGAGATGGGCACAGTAGTCTGCATTAAAAATAATCTTTGAGGTTGAGCACACTCTTAAGAATACAATTGACTTAGCGGTAATCGAACCCAAGGGGAAAAAGGCAGAAAATAAAACACAGATGAAATTATATTATTGATAAAAATAAGCATAAAAAGACGACTGTAAAATCTAAGATAAGAAAGGTGGCCGACTGTTTCCAAATTCTCAAATTTAAACAGTATTGGTAATATTAATGATAATGACAAAAAGACCAGCAAGTAGGTGATATTTTTCTATGAAGGCTTGGTTTGACTTTGTTAATGTGGTTAACATCTTGCAGCCTTGGCTAAAGCAGACTGGAAAGTAAGTGCTAAACTTGTATCCTGTCAGGTAATCTTCAGTTTGTCCTTGTGCGGTCCTCAATAATATGTTTATGTGCCCAACAGTAGCCTGAGTGCAGGGGTCAGTGCAGGAAAGTGTAAGGTGACTGCAGCGTGCCGACAGGTTTGCAGTATTATTGGCTCCGAGCCATCTGTTGTTGTCCTGAAGGATTAACCGAGAAGAGAGGGAGAAAGGAATCAATCAGATTGGACTAATGGATCCTCTCAGTGTCTCTGCTCTGGCCTGAGCCCACCCATCGCCATCATTATCCCTGTCTGCATGCCCCATTACTCTGCACTGTCTGCACACTCACTTCAGTCAGTACTGAAGACCTCACTGACTCTAAACAGTGGCTGTTGTTTAGGATGTGCTCAAACGTAAAATGTTTTTGAGAAAGTAGGATGATTGATAATGGTGATGAATGGTGTTATTTTGAGCTTATCTTGTCATAAGAGCATTATACTCTGTGTGTGTGTGTGTGTGTGTGTGTGTGTGTGTGTGTGAGTGTGAGTGTGTTAGTGTGAGTGTGTGTGTGAGACTTAAGGCTTATCCCAGAACAGGGTCTCAGCTTTTTCAAAATCCTGTCCAGAAGTGTTATCTTGTTGTCTGCAGGACATCATATAATTAGTCTGGGTAATTTCACCTTAATTAGGACAAAGGAAGTCATACATCAAACTTCATATGATTCCATATGCTCTGACTGGCTAGCAAATATTTGACTGGTGTTGAAGTACATTTCAGGGTAGACATGTGAGTTTTTGGCAGAATACATCAAAGTTGTTGAAACCTGGCAGGCGGTAAAGCCTGGTTAATCACAGTGAGCCGTCAGATGTGTTTTATGTCCCTGAACATCTTGGTTGTTGATGAGATTTCTCTTTTCTAAAAACATGCAGGTTAGGGCTTAAAATGACATCATGAGAAACTAATCCTGGTGCTGTTTCAGATTGCTGTTGTGGACACAACACACAGAATGACTTCCATATGATATAAATCCATGGGATGTTTTCAATCTCGGACATAATGTTGTTTAAGTCAAAACTTATTTGCATCTGTCAACACGTCAGTCGTCTAGATGTTGCATGATTATGATTTAATTTGATTATTTATATATTTTGGATGACACACACTAAGCTATCTTCCCGTTAATGACAAGGCTAACAGAAAAAGAAAACAGCAAAAACTTGAATGAGTCTGAATGTGTCAAGCCACCAACAAAGGGGCAGCTGCCCTACTGATTGATAATTATATGTTTTTTTCAAGAGTAGAATTATGATGAAACTGTTTTGGTTCTCCAGTTTAAAGCTCTGATCACGCTTCCTTACAAATATTGATTTCACCTGTATATGATTTTCCGGATTTCCCTCTGTCCTTTCCTGTTTAAAGCGAAACTCTCGCCAAAAAGCAACCAAGGCTTTATTTGGGATTGAATATGAGTCCAACCTTCGTGTGAAAGCATAATTATGACGAAAGAGGCACTTTTAAGATTCACCGTAGTTTCGGTTTTGGGCACGTTAATTTTGAACGGGAGTGCATGGGGCAGGATACGCTAGCATCAAAATCGCTATTTTTAAAACAGTAAGAAGGCTCGACACAACATGAAACTTTGCTCATAGCATCACCAGGGTCCCTACACATGAACACGAGCATTGAGAACATTGTTTGTGTACACAGAGTTTATGAAAAAGAAGGTTTTTGAACTACTCACGTTAGCTGCTGCACCTCCTGCGCGTTGCCGTCCTGGCAGGCAAAAGGTGTTGATCCCCGAGTGCGACCTGACAGGCACGCTTGAGGAGCGGTTCACCATCCCTCTCCTGCCTGTCAGGTCGCACTCGGGGATCAACACTTTTTGTCTGGCATGACGACGACGCGCAGGATGCTCTTGTTCATGAGTGGAGACCCTGGTGATGCTACGAGCAAAGTTTCATGTTGTGTCGAGCCTTCTTAGTATTCTAAAAATAGCGATTTTGATGCTAGCATGTCTACTACGGTAAATCTTAAAAGTGCCTCTTTCGTCGTAATTATGCGTTCACACGAAGGTTGGACTCGTATTCAATCCCAAATAAAGCCTCGGTTGCTTTTTGGCGAGAGTTTCGCTTTAAATGACAGTTTTGTTTTATTAAATTATTTTATCACTGGACATTTTTTAACAAGGCCAGATGTTGATGTCCATTTGTACGGCTTCATCACCTCACCTGTCTGACATTTAAATAGTCGCAAGTAACGCTTATTTACATGTTGATTAATTATCAGTTGTCTCAATTATTGGATTCGTTGTTGGGTCTATTAAATGACCAAATGACAGTGATTAACTGATTTCACTTTTAACAGCTGTTTGAAATGTCACAGATTTGTAATGTTAAGAACTCTGCTACACTCAGTGTTTCTGTTCTCGCTCTCAAAAGAGTTTATTTTTCTGATGTGGCGATGGACTTTCAATGTAATCGCCAGTAAAAAGCGGGACTATACCATTTACAGATAAATTAAGGTTCATCTCATTCATCTCGAGTTATCAATTATAAAAAACTGCGTTTTGAACTGACTTTCTGTTGATTTTTGTATCATTTCTATTTCAAACGGCTGCAACTCAAATAAAAAGCCAACAAAGATGTGTGGAGACAAAATACAATAAAACCCAGCTAAAATGCTCACACATCCATGGTGATGTAGCATTAATTAATGCTAATGTTAATTAATTTGATAGATGACAACTAATCGATTTAGCTGGAATGGCTGATCTACTCTCCTCCCAGTTGGTTGTGATAATACTCTGCAGTGTCACTACACTAGACTTTACTGCACCGCCTCTGGTGTCCAGTATCTGATTGAATTACACTGCAGTAGAATATTACGAGCGATATTATTATTGTAGATCATCATATTCATGGGCTTTTATTAACGTCATTCATGCTGACATTTGAGTCAGGCTTCATCGCAGCCACTCAGGCTTGTGAATGTCCCTGCGGTGACTCTCATCATCATTTTAGAAATAGATGAGTGTAGTTAAATTTCTCTAATAGGGGAGGTGAAGGAAAGAATTAGTCCAGCACTGAGGCTGGATTGTGGAGCAAAAGAGCCAACCAGTGTGAGAGACACTGTCAGACTCCTCAGGGAATTCCTCTGTACTGAAGAAGTCGGTCAGGCGACACCGGGGAGAGGACACTTAATGTTTAAAGAATCTTTGGCTGGAGAAACACTGCTGTATTTCACTACTGACGTGACTCTGTTTCGAATGATGTGATATTTGTTCCCATTTTGTATTTCTCAAACATTCAGCTTTTTGTCTTTCCTGCGAAAAAGCTTTTGTTGAGAATAGTGTGAGCAAGCCAGTCAGGAAAGGAGAGTTTGAAGTGTGTGTGTGTGTGTGTGTGTGAGTGTGTGAGAGAGAGAGTGTGTGTGTGTGTGTGTGTGTGTGTGTGTGTGTGTGTGTGTGTGTGTGTGTGTGTGTGTGTGTGATTAGGACTGAGACCATCTGTGGAGTCCTGCAGGGAATCTGGAAATCATGAGGTCATTTTGTGTTCGGACTGTGGCGTGGGAGCGGGAACTGAAGCCTGAAGCGCTTCATTTCGTTTGACAGGACACGCACTCACTCTCTAACTCATTCACTTATCTGAGCTTTATTTAATCTTAACTCTGGTGTTGTTTTCTTACATACACATCTACTTGATGGTTTACTCCAGGGGTATTTCCTGCCACTGTAACAGTTTGCTTTATTTTCAGGCCTTTAAAAATGCTTCTTTTGTTTCTTTTTAAAAGTTTGTCATGTATTCGAAAATTGACGTTCGCAAAGAACTGTTGGTGATCCTCAAGGGAGCGGTCAGATGATTTGTGTGAGCCTGAGAAAGTTCTTTCTTTGTTCCAGCTGTGTGTGTGTGTGTGTGTGTGTGTGTGTGTGTGTGTGTGTGTGTGTGTGTGTGTGTGTGTGTGTGTGTGTGTGAGTGTTGCATCATTGCAAGCCCCCATTATCCAGCCCAGCTGTGATCGACTATTGTTTCTCAGGGATGAGATAAACAATGTCTAATCTGAGTTAAGATGTAATTAGCTGACTGTTTTAGTCGGCTACATAAAAAGGAATCTCATGTCCCGTCATCATGAATGTTTATTTATGTTTCTGTGCCTTCAGGTAGCCTCTCCCTGGTCTGGAGCAGTGTGTAGAGAAGAAACAGTGTGGCTGTGGTCTGCTGTCCAGTGTTGCTTAGCGAGCTATAGCCGGCACCATGGCGTTGTCGTACAAGAAGGACCTGGACAAGTACAAGGATCTCGACGAAGATGAAATCCTCAACAAGCTGTCGGCGGAGGAGCTCAAACAGCTGGAGACGGCCCTCGAGGAGATGGACCCTGAGGTCAGGACTCAATGGGGGCTGGGCTCTTTAGTGGGAGGGAGTTCCTGTGGAAAAAGGATTCACCGGACAATTTCACATGTAAAAATAAGAGAGTTTATGTATCTAATGCACTCGTGGAAGCTCGTTAGATCTTTGCATTTCATTTTCTTAAAGGGTCACTTGACCTATTTGACACATTAAAGTGTGTTTACAAAACCTGCGGTGTACTACTGCATATGTGTTAATAAGTACTGTAAAGCCTTTTGTGGCTCCAGAGGAAGCTGCAAAGTTGCATTGTGGGTAATGTAAGACAGGTTTTAGAAAATATAAGAAGAAGTGTGATATCTCTGGTTCTTCTGCATCAGTTCTACTGCAGCCCAAAAATACTTTTTCTCATAATGCTAACATTATGAAAGAAGCGTCTGGTAAAAATATTTGTTGGAGCATAACAACCCCCACGAAATGAGTTGTTGAGTGACCGTCATAATTTGAGCCATTCAGTCCAATAAGATTTGGTTCACAATCAGAGCAAATGTCCACTATGACTCAAAGATGAACTGATTAGAATTTGGTCGCCAAAGGTCAGAGGTCAAGCTCACAGTGACATCACAAAACTCAAGAATTCATAAAATAAGTACAATCAAATTTGACATATGAACGTCTAACCCATTTGATATCCAAAAGGTCAGCATTAAATGCACTGTGACATTGTAATATTATTCAGCACCGCAGCCCTGGAACAGTAACTAGACTGCGATGTGGTAATTCAAGTTCATAAACGCAGTAATACTCCCTAAAACCTGTAAACACACTTTGAAGTGTAAAATTGGTGGATTGAACCTTTAAATAATGGACAGAACTACTCAAACTCAGACTCAGACAACTTTATTAATCCCACCAGGGGCAATTGGTTTCAGCAGCTTGCATACTGGCACAGTACAACAACACAGTACACACTATAAATAGATAGGGAATAAGGTAGAGTAAATAAATAAAATAAATAAAATGCCGAGGAGTAAAGTGTCATCAAGGATCAATACTTGAATAAGTGAATAAATAAGTAGATAAATAGATTGGTTGCACATGTTGACCTATACGATGTACATGGTAAAGGAATAAGATAAAATCATTATGAAGAATTTAAGAGACGAATAGCAGAGGGGATAAAAGATTTTAAAAAGCGGTTAGTCTTACCGACAGGTGAGACATAGTGACGACCTGAGGGCAACAGAGAATTCACTTGCAAGCGCGTGACCAGGAGAAGACAAAATGTTGTTTGCTTTCCTCAGAAAAACTGGTTAGGTCCCTAAATGTCACTCCTGTGATCTTGGAACATGTTTTAATAATGCTAATGCTTTCCCAGCAGATGAAGGAGAAACACAGGAGACTTTCGATAAAGGACTGATAAAACGACAAAGTATAACAGGCTGACAGAAAAAGAGTTCAGTTTGCGGAGAAGATGAATTCTCTGTTGCCCTCGCTTCACAATGTCTGCAGTGTTCACATCAAATTTCAGCTTCTCGTCAAAAAAAGGTGCCTAGATATTTATATGAACTGACCCTTTCTACAGTTTTGCCATGGATGGTGCTATCTACAGCTGGGTTTTTGTCGCGTCTAAAATCAATTATAAGCTCCTTAGTTTTAGACACATTTAGGTCTAAGTAGTTTTTGTCACACCATGAAACAAAATCAACAAGAGCTTCCTCGTGTCCTGATTCGGATCCCTGAAGAAGAGACAGCAGTGCAGTGTCGTCAGAGAATTTGACCAGGTCGCTTCCTTGCCTAACGCTTCTGCATTCATCTGGACTTGAGGTTTTTCCAAGTCTCTATAGAGGCAGTCAAGGATAAAAAAGCTTGGCGTCCTCCACGCCTTTCCCTGCCTGGTAAGCAAACTGGAGTGGGTCTATGCTCCGCTCCATTTGTGAAATAATCATGTTCTTCATCATTTTCTCAAAGACCTTCATGCACAGTGGTGTAAGTGCTAAGTATTTGGGGGATGAGTTTTTTGGAACAGGGATTATGATTGAGGATTTCCATAAATCAGGTACTTGACTGCAGTTAAGTGACCTCTGAAAGATGTGGTGGAGGACACGGCTAAGTTGTCCTCCACCACAGCACAATACCTTAATGTGCGTCCACAAATTTCATCTGGGCCACAGGCCTTTCTTATATTGACTTTCTTCAGGAGGTTGTTTACACATTCCTCACTGATGACCATATTACAGTCAGTGACAGAGGAAATAACCTGAAGAGAAAATTTGTCTGAGAGGTCATGGTTTTCGAACTGGGAGTAAACTACAATCTTAGACAGTTTTCACAAAAGATGCACTTTGTTTAACCTGCATACTGAAACCTGCTCATGCTCTCTGGCGAGGTTGTAGTAAGTCCAGTGATTTGTAGAAATTGGACATGAAAAAGCCATGAAAAATAATATTGTACCATGTCATCACATCAGCTGAACTTCATGGAATGCTCTGAATGGAACAAGTTCAGATCCAAGGGTGGATTTTTCCCTTGTAGCCCTCAACCACACCTCCCAGTCCCCAGCCTCGGTGATTGGGGCAACAGGGGGAGTCTGAGCTGCAGTAACTCTGTCAGCAGGCTGCCAAGTGTTTGTGTGTTTATTTGTGAGTGGAGCTGAAGAGAATAATGAGCCCCCACCTCCCCTCCAGGCGCCTGGGTGTTTTATTTAAATTCCGTTTAAACCGAGCGAGACAAACAACCCTACATGGTGACCCAAGGGAAACGTGCAGCATCAGTGGGAGAAAGAGACATTTCTGAATCTCATGTCATTTAATGGATGAAGTAAAATTTAGTTTGACCACAAAAAAGAAGCGTATTGCGTCAGAAGCTGCTGTTCGCTAGTGATGTGTGCTGCCACGAGTTTCCTTCAGGTACCAACTAAAACCAAGGCTTGTATCACCAAAACCAAGACCATACTGATACTTGGAATTTAAACATTTTGTAGTTTTAACAATGTGGGGGAGAATCATCAGTTGTACATAAATTCTCTTTGTACCTACATAACGCCTGCCAGTGCTTCTGTAGACCATCGCTGCATAACCTCATCGCATTCTGTATTGTAATTGAATCTCAGCCTCTCAACAAGGTTTGTGGTGCTGCCACAGTACCTCACAGTCCTCCCACACATCACATACAGGGACGCTGCTGTTCTTAGAACTGAAAAAGCTCCGCACATGACTGCGTTTGGGGTCAGCCAACATCAATGCCAGCTCTCTGTGGCGCCGTACTATCTCAGGCGGAAGGAGAAGAAGTTCCTATCAACTGGGTATCATTTAGACTACTTAATGGTGATAAAACACACATTCCACCCAAGTTACAGAGTTAAGGTGTTGATCTTTTAATATGGGAATCAATCCTTGGAACAGAAATGTTTGGGATCAGACAAATTCATATTTCTGTATAGATATCTGGCTGGCTAGACACATTTTTTCCCACATCCTCGTTCACTGCGTCCCACCTGTAACAAATGGTCCACAGGTGGTTGGTTTCTTTCAGGTCTTTTAAGCTGTCAGGCTTTAATTGATTGACATGTTTCCACTTAGATTAGTTCATAGTATGTAAGTATACATCCTGTTCGAGCAATATTCTGGCATTTACTTGCAGTGCTGAAAAGTTTGATAAAATGCCAACATTTGGAGTATACAGGCAGCATTTTCACACTGTAGTTCACATGTACAAGAACACTAATATTGACAGGTGTAACAAGTCTCCTCATCTCGTCTCCTCAGAATGCTCTCCTCCCAGCGGGTTTACGTCAGAAGGACCAGACAACTAAGCAAGCAACAGGATCATTCAACAGGGACGGCCTCCTCAAATACCTGGAGAAGGAAGCTATGGAGCACAAGGACAGAGAGGATGTAGTGCCCTTCACTGGAGAGAAGAAAGGTGAGTGTGTTTGTCTGCAGCTGTCCACGATAGAGCACCAAACAGAGTCATTCCAACGTGAATATGAACTATATTTAAAACTTTTTGACCTTTAGTTAAACTCAGTTCATTGAGGTGAAACACAGATCAACACTGTTGATGTCACAAAGGGCTTTCCAACAAGTGATGCTATCACATGTTAGTAATGCATTTCTCAGGGGATGAAGAACCAAGGTGTGTCTGTGTACGTTTGTGTGTGTCTCAGCAGTTCACTCACACAGCAGTGATTACCACTCCGCTGTCTTCACAGGTATTATTAATGCATGTCTGCTCTTATGCAACATACAGCAGTGAGTGGGCGGTGTGTTTGTACCAGGGGAGAGGAGGCAGGGAGTGTCAAAGCAGCAGGCAAAGTCAAGATTAACTGTGTTGAATCTATTTGTTTGTTATTTGCGTATCGATGTTTGGTAGATTTGTTTCTTTTTGGTTCAGTTTGTAGACCTGGTACCACTTAGATTAAAATGAGCTTATTTTGAGTTAAACAAATACAAAAAAAGCAAAACAAAAAGATTGCACTTTATGAATGTGCTTTCAGACAGTGATGATATCCGTCTTCTTCAAGCAGCTAAAACCTTTACATTTAGCAGTTAGCCACTTTTGAGTTAGATTTGAGTTTTCTTTGGTCCGCTCAATTTGGGTCCTGGCAGACCGTATTGATAATGACTGTATCAGGATTTGAAACAAGGAGTGAAACAAGTACTGTTGCGTAACAAAAGGCTGCAAGTCAGTCAGTATGCTCCAGGCCTTTTTGTACATTGGATATACTGTATCAGCATTTTTTAGAGCCTGACCTATACTGCATTTTTGGGGGAGATGTTGAATACCGAAATACAGTAAAAAAAAAAAAAAAAAAAAAAAAATCCAGATATTGATATTTTGGCCTGTATTCTTAAATACACAGAATACATACAAAAATGCTAATTGGGGTTTTGGGGTTGATCCCTTACATTTTGTTAGCAAACACTTGACAGAGATGTGTATATAATGGAACCAGGATATATACAGTTTATACACAGTATATACAACTGTGAACAATTAAAATATCTGCCAGAATATTCACAATTTGAAGATGAAATGGTAGAAGTATAATAAAATGTAGTTATGTAATGTAGATGTTGCTTAAAACAATGCGCACAGTAATGAACAATGGCTGACTGACGACTGAGGTCAAGGTTGAAGATTTACTTAGACAGAACTATGCAAATCTGTGCCTACATTTGTGCACATGTGCCTTATTTGAATGGAAGTGAGTTCTCAAATTGGCATAGATGTTTTTTGTTTGGCTTTTCTCACTGAATTAAATGTCAATCATCAAATATCCTGATAGTCCACGTGTTGAAGATGTGTCCAACTGAGTCTAGCTGAAGATCTTTTGTCCACACAACGAAGGCCTCATGCTATAAAAATAAATGTGGTTGTATGTGATACTCACACAGTTATATAATCAGGCTTTCAGCAGCTGTGCCTGTAGTATCGGCATTGAAAGAGTGGAGTGTGGGATGGATGATCATCACAACAGTCTGTGATATCACAGAGTTGTCAAACCAAAGAGGAACAAAATGTGTCAGGGGATTCTTGTCACAACACAGCTGATGTGAGGTAAGGATGTGAAATAAAAAAAAGATGCTTTATGTGACGGCAGGACAGCAAAAAAATAAAAGTGAGTGGAGTAGAAACACTGCTGCGTCCAGGGGAATTCCTTTTGTTGTGATCTCCAGAGAACTGAACGCTGCTCCCTTCGCTGCAGAGGAAATATGGAACTGACATCTTCCCTCTGACCCAGCCCTGGCCTGTTAGAAATTATACTCCCTCTCTGTGGGTGTGTGAGTGTGTTAGCGCGTGTGTGTGTGTGCGCGCCCTGTGACAACATGGAAAACTCGACTCACTATGGTGGTTCTGTGGAATGTAGCTGATTCTCCCCTTGTTATAGTCACCCCCTGCTGACAGATAATGTGGTCATGAGTGTGTGTGTGTGTGTGTGTGTGTGTGTGTGTGTGTGTGTCTCCTCTCATAGGAAAACAACCTGCTGCCCTGGCAACCAGTGCAGCCGTTTAACCACTTTAAATGCTCTCATATTGGGCCAGTCCGTCTTATTACTTTTCTGTAATCCTTCGTATGTATTGTTCATTCTTTCGGTTCCTTCAGGGCTTGTCAACATTAAGAAGGTCTAGAAAGAAGATGGTGGAGATGTTTGTGTTGTCAGAGGTGTACAGTATTGCTGGCATGTTCAGTTCAGTTGAAAGGGGCAGAGTAGAGTGTAATTTATCACTCTCGTTGGAGCGTTCAAGGTCGTGTTTCCGTTGAAGTCTGAACATGTTTCTTAAGGTTACAGTGGAGGGTGTGGCTGTTGTTGAATGAAAACGGTGTTCAGTTATTAAAAACATATAGCATGTAACCTTTTAGCATTGAAATGCCCAAAGACGACGAGGCGCTTTTACCTCAACCAAGGAGGTTATGTTGTCACCCGTGTCTGTGTGGCGGTTGGCATGTCAGCAGGCTTACACAACTATTAAACAGATTGCATGAATCTTGATGGAAAAAATATATTCAGATGGCTGGTATCTAAATAGCACTTTCACACTGAAATGACCTTGTATGTGCAGGTTTTTTAAACATGGGTAAACCTGCTAATAATCGGCAGTTAACTTTTTTGACATTGCCAGTGGATGAGTTTGCCTTTCTGTTTTTTCCTCTGTTGTCTTTGTTGTCACGTACGCACCAGACAGACAGCAGCTAATCATGTGCTTCATAAAACTACATCGAGAGGGTGGTAAACTTGTTTTGAAAAGGTCTTAATAATCAGTGATATTCTGAATTAGACACGTGGTTTTTCCAGAGCTGATAATGAATGTTGCTGGAGAGTTGAGACATTTTGCTTCTTTCTGATCTCTTAGTATTAGTGTTGAAATTCCTGAGTCTTAATTTCAACACATCATAGCATCACACCCTGGGGAAAAAAAGGAGATTATAGTAGCGTGTTCACATCACGGCCGAGCCGAGCAGGAGGCGATAAATACCTGTGACTCCTGCTGAGTTAATTAGCCTGGGAGTAAATCCTGATAATACACATTCACATCGCACACCAAAGTCAGATGTTAGCGGGTGCAAGTTGTTTTTTGGCCAGTGTGAAAGGGACAAGAGTGAGTACAAAGAGGGACTGTTGGGCATTGGCAGAGGTATGTGCTCTACTGAGTGGCGTTCTAGTAGAGTATTTTGTTGAGTTGTGTACTTAAATTGATCGCAAATGTTTCCAACTTTGTTCAAGGTTCAAACCCAGAGAAATCCCAAATTCTATTCAGAGCAACAGTGCGTTTCATTTGGTCGGCTATAACTTCCGTGTAAACGCCAGATGAAAAGATATCTGAGAGTGAGGAAGGAAGTCAATGAACGTGACTAATCATAACATGAAACTTTAAACACACCTTGTACATGAACATTTCTGCCAGCCACTTCGATGGATTTTCATCTGCAGTGGTCGTTTAACACTGAAGACAGAAACTCCCAAGTCCTTCACAGTACCATCGGCATTCATTACACCATTACACCATTTATGAAGTTTTTTTTTTTTTTTATTTATTTATGTTGTTTATTTCGGGCATGTCAATTCATAAACATCACATTTCATCATTGTTCAAATAATACAATACACATGGCCGAAAGGGAAAAGCGGGAGAAGCCAAAGCTTATCAAGTCCCGCCCCCATTACCCACAGGATAAAATCTTCATCCTGATCTTTTCTTGTCATTTGCATTTTACATTTTCTTTTCTCTTTTTTTTTTTTTTTTTTTTCAACTTCTTTTGTTATGACCTTTGACAAAACATATTACAGCAGTAGCATACAGAGCTGAATTCAAGCTCTAGACAGTACATACAGATTACATGAAGTTATCTAAGGCTGCATCAGACGAATGCGGATGATGAATGGTTTGTCACGTTGGATTAAATACGCTTCAGACGTTGCTTGCATGAAATATGCTCAGGCTTCTCCTGGAAAATCATGAGTGTCAAGTTAAAACGCTCCACACTCAGCGTTTTCTGCGTCTGATACTCGTGTGACAGGCAGGCACTGCACTATTGATGTGCCCATTTTCCATCAGCGTTTGTACATTGTTGTACCCTAATGTGTTTTCCTCCTTTAACCCATGATTTATGCCCCTCTCGGATCATACAGACAGGACTTTGGCTCTGACTTCGTTTCCTTCTGAGGGGCTAAATGTCGCTCCAGAGGGACTGGCAGGCACAGGATGCTGCCTGATGACTGTATTTACTGTTTACTGGCTTTCAGGAAGTGCCAGAGCCCCCCCACTAGGGACCAGTTTGAACAATTTGACTGGCTTCACTGAGTTAGAAGGAGGGAAGGAGGCAGGGCCAGTTCTCGGGGTGTTTTTGTTGAAGCAGACAGGCAGCATCAGGGAGTGAATGGCACCCACTGGATCGTCGAGCCGTCCAGTGCAAGTGTTTGTTGCCCCAGCAGTGCAGTTTAGATTAGACTACAGTCATTGTTCCATGACTTCCTTCGCTCTTTCCGTTTCTTCCTTCAGATAGGTTACCATGGAAATACCATAGTTGTCAGACAGTCACGTCTGGACTGAGATCAGCTAGTCTGAGCCGCTGATGGCTGGGGAATGTTGTGTAAAATAGCAGGAGGCCCAGACGTATTTAAACAGCATGTGTCTGTTGTTCAGATGTCACCCCATTGTGAGGTATATCAACATCATTTTAAGATCACAATTTCAACTTATTTTGTATTCATTCACAATGGATAGACACTAAAGCTGCAACAATTTGTTAATCTCAGCTTTTAGACTAAGATGTTTATATTTCCTTTTAAATGTTTATCACTTCCAGTTATTGGTCACCCTAGATTACTACTAATCGGTTTCGTTTTGGCCCTGAAAAAATCATATCGGTCGACCCCTGTCACAGATGAAAACTTTTTTGTAGAGATTATAATGTAGAAAAAAACGATGCTTGGGATAGTTTGTAACTGTTTAATTCAGAGCAAAATGTACTGTTGCACTGCAATGATTGCATTTTAAACAATACATTTTATTGGTAAAATGACAAAAATATGTGTCGGCAGGATATTTAACAGTGTGTTTGATAACCACATTTGAGGGATCTGCACTAAAAATCTGTGCGTATCGCCCGATACATCGTTACTGACAGTTTTTTTTACTTCGTAATATCAGGATCAGCATTCATCTCAAAAATGTAGTTCTAGACTGAAGATTAAGCTTGAAACTAATTGGCAGATTAATCGATGATTGAAACAATAGGTTGTAGCCCTATGTAACACTGACTAACGAGAGTAAATGGAGTAAAAGTGAAAACACATTCTACAACTTGATATGTTCTGATTCCCTGTGCATTGCAGTCATTCAATATATTTAGATAAACAAGCCAAGTCACACACTTGGAGATCACTGAAAACAAGTTTTAGAGTAAAGGAGAGTGATGAGTGAGTCGTCTGATGTCAAACAGATAATACAATTAAATGTGTTGTGACTGGAGCCCTGATCAGTGTTGGTGTTAATTCCAGCCTACGTGTGAATATTAACGATACAGCTGCTTTGTCTTGGAATGGCTCCATTTGCTTTAAGGCACACTCTCAGTCACACAGCACTTGGCAGTCATGCAGTCTTATGACTGTGGAACAAGGATAGAATAGGAATGGCCGTAATGTGAGAATAACGAGTCACATTAACCAACAGTTAGACATTTTTTATAGAAGGCAGGGTATGTGTATCATCTCATAAAACCTGCGCTCGACTTGCATGTACCCGTTTCTTCTGGCTTTGCTGATGTTAAGGTATTGCCTCTCCATTTTATGAGGGCTGAATCATCCCCTTCTCTCCTTTCCTCATCGTCTTTTTCCTTCTGTCTCCACAGGTAAAGTATTTGTTCCCAAGCAGAAACCAATAGAAACACGCCAGGACGAAGTCACAACCCTCGATCCAGAGTTGGAGGAAGCCCTATCCAGCGCCACAGACACAGAACTGTGTGATCTAGCAGGTAAGAATGAAGAAATACCTTGGAGGAAGCAAAAAGGCTTCAGAAACACAACTCTGTATGAGGGTTTCTATGTCTGCTGTGCACACCATGACTGCGTGACATGCACAGAATATACAGTTTTTTGCCCTTATTCCTAAAAGATAATATTCTTACTAAGCTGTTCACTTGGCTAATGAAAAAAAAAATGCTCCACTGATATTCCTGTGTACATGCAGCCACGGAGCCTCTTGTGTAATTTTGCTTACTTGCTTCAAAGTAAGATTTCTCTCACTTGATTGTGGAATCGTGTGAACACAGCCTCTTTCATTTCTTCAACCACCTTTTTGAAAAGGTTGGTGTTGCAATATTTGTTCTCATCCCCAAAACCTGCTGATATTTAAGTCTTTGAATGTTTAAAAGTAGGTGTGTTTCTTCTTCCAACCAGTAACACGGGCTTTTCTGTAAGGCTACAAGCAGAGGGCTAAGACAGTTGGTCAGTGGAAGTCTCTAGTGTGCACACTCTATGGGTTGCACAATGTTGAAGATCTGGGTAATCTACATCCAGGAAGTTGAACTTTTTTTGGCTTTATGCACCACTTAGCAGCTTTTAAAGGAATGAATGGGGATTCACTTCCGATTCTGTGTCCAGGCAAGTAAACAGGCAGGTCTGGTTAATTTGATTCATATAGCCAAGAATCACCATCACATTGCCTCAGTGAGCTTTACAATGTGTACAGTAAATCACATCCTCTGTCCTTAGACCCTCATCTGTCCATAGATTTGCATAAGAAAAAACTCTCCAAAGAAAAAAAAACGTTGTAGCAGGAAAAAAAAATGGAGGAAACCTCTGGAAGAGCCACAGAGGAGGGATCTCTCTCCTAGGACTGACAGACATTCAGGGAATGTTACTTATACAGAAGAGAACAGCAAGATCACAGAGTATATGGATTTCATTGACCGATTACCTGATGAAAGTAGATTATATAAAATATAAATGAAGAATATGAATCCAGGAGGATGACTGTGCAGGCTGAGGAATCACCAAGCAGTGCACACAATGTCCTCTCTACCGTGGTGACCTGGAAGAGGACGGACCACTCAAGATAATTAGCAAGAAAACATCCGAATGTATAAAGATTTTGACTTGTGTGACAAAAGTCAATATATCAGAAGAGGCTGTGTGTGGCAAACTGAGGTAAAAACCCAAACTGAGACGCATATTTTGAATATTCTGTACACATGTCAAAGGACAGCGCCTAAACCCGAATAATATTTGCATATCCCGCATGTCTTATTGGAAAATGTTACATTTGGAAAAAGGAATGGAATATTCAAACGGGAGATGTTGTTAACGTGAGCCATATGAAATCTGGCCTATTGTCATACTCTGAATAATAGTAGAAATCAACTATCAAATATATTTAGTAAAACACAAACACACCACTGATCCTGCCTGTCTTTCACAAGGCTCCATCCTCTACCTTGTGTGACGATGAGGATCAGTCACCTCTAGATTTAGTTACTCTTTATTCACTTACTGCATTTTGCTTTTAAACCTTGTAGAACACACCGACACGATGATTCAGCTACTCAGTTTTTGGTTTGCTCTCTCTTGCAGCGATTCTGGGTGTTCACACGCTGGTCACCAGTACTCAGACATATGATGGGACTGGAAGTAAAGAGGGCTACAACAGTAAGTACAATCACAGAGATAGATATGTTAATTCCAATATCCCAAAAAGGATCAACACCTTGATGTCCACCTGTGTGTGTTTTCTAGATGTGATCAAAGGGGAGAAGATGAACCCAGTGTTTGATGAGCCTCCAAATCCCACCAACGTAGAAGACACTCTGCAGAGGATAAAAAGCAACGACAGCTCCTTAACAGAGGTCAACCTCAACAACATTAAGGTACGCAGAAACACAAGTGTGTATCGAGTGTGACTAAAGGCTGGTGTGTATCTCCGGACCAATGGCAGTGTGTCTGTTGGTTTTTCAGAACATTCCAATTCCCACGCTGAAGGACATCGCCAAAGCCATGGAGAACAACACACACGTCAAGAAGTTCAGCATGGCGGCGACACGGAGCAACGACCCAGTCGCTGTGGTGAGATGGAGTGCCTCGTGTGCTTTCTAATGACTTTTGTTCATAACTTACTTATCATTATGTTTTTAAAATCGTTGCTTTATTTCCCCGTTCCTCCTCCCAGGCGTTCAGTGACATGCTGCGGGCCAACAAGACGTTGCGAAGTTTGAACTTGGAGTCCAACTTCATCACCGGGACGGGGGTTCAGGCTGTGGTGGACGCGTTGAGAGACAACGACACGCTCACAGAGATCAAGATAGACAACCAGGTAACAGATGATTCGAAAGTGTTAACATAAATAAATGTACTGAAGTACTTCAGCTGATTACAGTTTACAGGGTTCGTACAGGTGCTTGAAATCCTTGAAAGTGCTTGAATTTCAATGTTGTGTTTTCAAGGTCTGAAAAGTGCTTGGATTTTAGTTCAAGTGCTTGAAAGTGCTTGACATTATAACTCTGTCTTTTATAAAATTGGGATCAGACTGGATAATTAATTTCTGAAGTTTTTGCTATTATAAAATATAATTTTAGATGTTTACAGCATAATACAATGTACATAATTGTGATAAAAAGTGAAGAAAAAAATCACAAGTATATATATTCCTTTAGATACGTATTTTACCCCAGCAGTAAGGGGCTGGAAAAGCTTAAAAATGACCCTTAAAAGTGCTTGAAAAGTGCTTGAATTTGACCTTGAAAAATGTGTACGAACCCTGAGTTTAGAGGTTAAAGTACTCTGAATGATAGTACTTTTGAATACAAGTGTAGATGATGATGAGTTAAGTAAAGGAAAAACATATTTTGACTTTGGGCCGGTTAACAGGGATGGTTCTGGAGCCCTGGATCAGAGGTTTCATAGTTCAGAAACAGTCATGGTAAAATAAAGATTACGATGAAAAAAGAGTGTGAATTTTTTTTCCCCGCTGTTTTCACTTGTTTTGTTTAGTTTTTTGTTATTCCTGTCATCATCCAAGGTCACTGTAGATGATTACAGGGACGTTATGTTGGGGAAGTCTTTGCACTTTTAAATGAAGTGGTTTCACGCTGCCCACAGTAGCAGAAAATGTTTGTGCTACAGTGTTCAACGTGCAGCTGGAGACAACGCCAACCAACACAAACCACTGCCTGAATGAAAACGTAAAAGGAGCAGTTGAGTGTTTCCAGTAGTGGAAAAGAAGTGAAACCTTCCATCTGTGGTCCAAGCCTCGGTCTCATAGAGTTTTCTCCTACAAATCAAAGTGAAGCCGTGACTCTGATGTTCAGATGTTGACCTCCTGTGTGTTTGTGTGTGTTTCAGAGGCAGCAGCTGGGCACCACCATAGAGATGGAGATAGCCAAAATGTTGGAAGAGAACAACAGCATAGTGAAGTTTGGCTACCACTTCACCCAGCAAGGACCTCGCTCCAGAGCTGCTGCAGCTATCACCAAGAACAACGACCTGGGTATGACGCACACGCACACGCACACGCACACGCACACACACACACACACACACACACACACATCCAAACGTCATCAAATTTCCCTCCACCTGATATCTGCCTCTTTGGGAGAGTGAATCATGACATTTTCCATAAGACGTCAGTCCACAGTGACGACCTCTCCTCTCTTTTAGCTCCTCGTCCTGTCAGAGTTGCGGTAGCACAGGTGTGATGCATGGGTGTGACTACGAGTGTGTCAGGGTTTGAATGAAGAATTCACTGCATTAACAGAATGAGGATTGACACCGTGTGAGAGTGACGACATCTCACTTCTTGTTTTCTGTTCACGCTGACACATGCTGTTGAAATGGATCAAAACTTTGACCGCACAGCTCGTGACGACTCACAAAGTGTTTTCATGTTAAACTAACACGCCTGTGCAGGTTGAAGGCTGTGTAGCATGTTTGCAGTTCATTCTTATAGTCTCTACTCTAGCAGAATTTGTGCTTTTGGCTTTCTTTAATCCTGTGTTTCTTCTCTAGTCCGCAAGAGGCGAGTGGAAGGCGACCTGTAGGGACGGAGCCCGACAAGTCTCCCAGCCAATCCTGTTGTTTCATCTCAACGTGTGGAATAATTTCAGCCAATGCCCTGGTCTCATCTCACTGTGTGGAAACTTTAGTCTTGTGCCAAATTACGGGGCAAGGCGTGCTCAACCAGAACATACATCTGAGAAGAAGGGAAATAACTGGAATAGCCCTCTCCCATACACATGTCCATACGTATGTTTATTATTATTATGTTGTTGTTTATTGAAGGTGTAAATCTGATTAGTTTTTAGTCATTTCATTTCAGCTGCTCCTTTTTTTTTTCTTTTTTTTGAGCCTTCATTTGATCTGTCCAGACTTTTTACTTGCTCTTTTTCCTTTTGTACTTTGCTATAATCCTTTGACGTAAACACGAACATTACCAAGTAACAGAAAACAACAGTAACAGCTTTGTGAAAAACAATAATTAACGTTGATAAGCACCTGTACCCTCGACTGTGATAGTTTGCTGTTGAGGCTTAAGCTTCCAGTGGAGTTCTGGTATTGACCCAGCAGAATATGTCATTTGAAAAATGGGGATACCATACAGCCACATCTACTAGCCAGTGAAGCGTGTCTGACTATAAGATAACACAAGTAAGCAAAAGGTAACATTAGTCACCGTTTAATAACCCGCTCGCTAACTCTTGTTTCTGATGTTGCTGATCAGGGGCCTCATTACAGACAGAACTCTAATGGCTTACCCTGGAAATTGAAAGCTAACAGGCTAACATCAGTGTTAGCTTCTCTAACAGGGGAACATCAGTATTAGCCTCTCCAACAGGCTCATGTCAACATTACTTTCTTCAGCAGGCAAAAAATAAGATTTTGTTAGCTTGTCCAACACGATCATCAACATCAACATCAGAGCTACTGTTTCCAACAGGCTAAACGTCAGTCTTAGCTTCACTAGTAGGCAAAACATAATTGTCGGCCGTCTTTAACAGGCTATCATCAGAGCTAGCTTCTCCAACAGTTATGATTTAAATAGCCTTTCTTAATTATAATGTTTTAGTGTTCTGATGTTCCCCATCTTCACTGTCAGTGTCGTACAGACCTGGAGATAGCAGCAACAAACTGATTTTTCACTTCAGACGGTTCTGTCCTTAATCCTTAAAGTTAATGTAGATGAGATTTTCCGTTTTTTGTAACGAGGCCCCTGATCACTGTTGTACATTCCATCTGCATGTTGGTTTGCAGGTGTTGTTTATTGGAGTTGCCTTGTAAAAGCCGGGCTGACCGTCTGCCTGGTGTGTCTAACGGTTAAATGTGTGCTGATCTCATGCCGTAGTCAGCTCAACAACAGACTCTGGCTCACGCCCTTATTTGAATTTATTGCTGTAAGTATCAATGCACAATGTTTTATATTACTTTACTGTTCAAATATCTTTTTTTCATGCGGTTCAAATTCAGATTTTGGTTATTCTGATTACTTATACCCGGTTTCAAGTAAAAGTGGGATTGTTGCTGTAAAAGGAACAGGATATTAACCCCAGTGTGGACTGAAGAGGCTGTGATCTGCTCTCATAAGGGATTTTCTCTGATTCTTAACCATGCCAAAGACTAACAAATGCAGAGCTTAAAGCATCAATATTGAACTTTGTGGTTATTGATTCTGGTTTAAGCCTCCTCGTAGTACAGATCTGGTTAAGGACAATAGTGAGATAGACATTTTTTACATCATGACGTTAAATTTTGCTTCATCATTGTAGGCCATCTATAGCAAAAAGTCCTTCACTGAGATGTGAGGAAGAGTTGGCAACCAGTTGGTGTGAAACTTCTCGGGTTGCGAATACTTGCGAAATGTTTGGATGAACGACATCTCCCAGATAGAAAGTCATTTACAGATTGTTGATTTTACTTTCCCTCACTCCCTCACACCAACACGTTCACTAGGCTTTCAGCTGTAGCAGGTCATTCATTATGTAACAGGTGACGACATGCTGTGTGTGCCTCAAAGTGAACTTCCATGGGTACCCTAACCTGCTCAACAAACTTGTAAAAGGACTTATTCAGGAGTTACTTGAAACTTGTAAATACTGTTTATGTGTAATAGGAACAATATACTGGCATGAAGTCTTCGCTTGTGAGCATCATGTTTCTGTCGACCAAAAATGCTCCTTCATCACAACAGCCTCACATTCCTCGGAGAAGAGCTGTACGGCTGAGTTCAGTACTTTGGGGTTTTTATATCTGTGTACTTCTGCCGTCTGCGAGTATTCCTCCCTGAACCTTTTTGTTTTTACATTCCTGTGACGGTCAGCTAAAGTGGAAAACTGCTTCTTTGCTCGGGCTTGTTATTGAGAATAATCTGTGACTCATAATACTGTATGTATATGAATTGTAAAATGCCATCTCAAATTCAAAGTGCACACAGAACACACACTTGGACTTGTGTACCACATAAATCTGCACAAGTCGTTGCTGAGATGTTTTTTTTGTACCTTAAATCAGAACCCAGGTGTATACTCGACATAAGGAATATGTAAAATCACAGTAAACTGGTAAAATGCACTGCTGAATATAAAACATCCTCAACAATAAATGTTTTTACATACTCTTTGGATTTTGTTTTGTTTTTTTGTAAAAATGAATTCTTTTAATGTATTAATATGTTTATATAGACTATTGAACCAGTTTTCTCTCCTCAGTTAACATCAGCAGACTTCGCTCCGACAAACGTGACTGAAAGCTCCATAAAGATGTAATGAAGTGGACCTCGTGCCGGTTTCTGTCATGCAATTTAGTAATAAAATGTCAGCTGTTTTTTGACATAGTCATAATTCTTCCTGACATTCTGGTCGACGTTTACTCAGAAAATGGAGCCGTGCTGATGTGAGGTTTTTCAGTGAGTCTGCGGTTGCAGTCTGTGTGTGTTTTAGCGTCTGGTTCACTAAAACGGCAACGCATCAGGCAGTCAGCCCCCGGTACTGGAGGAGAGATCATACGGGCAGTTCTGAGGTGGGATTTCTGTGAGGTCACAAAGCTCAGAGAGAAATATTATTGTGAAATTAAAAGATATTTACTGTTGCTGACTCGACCTGATCTAAGATCTAATTTATGTAGGAGGCAAAAAGGACATGAATAAAATATGTATGTTTAAAATAAAATATACGGAAAGTAAGCCTACACGAGTCACGACCAATGACTACAACATCCGATCACTATCCTCCCTTAAATAAGCAGAGCAGTTTATCTGAAGGTCAAGGCCGGCACACTGGGGGAAATAGAGGACTGGGTGTTCATGGGAAGAGGGCCAACAAAGATGTAGAATAAATGGATCTGGAGAGGAGCCCACAAAGAACCTTGTGCCACGCCCCCGCCTGCAGGCACTCTGGGAAATGAGACGCAAACTTCAGCCTGGTGCATCTGCTCGATAACTACAGCAGAACAACAGGCTCAGAAGTCTTTTTGGTGAGAGTTGCTGACAGTATGGGAACAGTTCAAATCTACTGTTATTCTCTGCATAGCAAACATTCACAGCTAATGATGCCACCCTCCCCCAGAGGGTCCGACAGGGTGAGAGAGTTTAAAACAAGACCAGACTCGAGCCTGCAGCCACGCTCATGTTTAGATCAGGGTCCTGACTGCTGATGTTCAGCAGGTGAGCTTCAGCCCATCCATTAGAAGTTCTAAGTTTATTTACAGTGATCACTAGATAGTTATGCAGAAATAAAAAAAGGCTACGTTACGTCTTTTGAGTATCTGGCCATAAACCAAAGTACAGAACAAATTAAAAATGTGACCTGAAGATGATGGTGCAAGAGGAAAAGTCAGCAGGCTTCTTCCCCATATGAGCATGAACTCAGTCCAGCAAGAGGAACCAAAAAAGTCAACCTGACACCAAGACAGAGGTAAGGACCATGAAGTCTGGACCTGTGTGGTCGACTGACAGCACTGCTTCTAGCATGAGGTAAGACACTGTGTGTAACTACTGAAGTGCAGATTTAAATCTGGTTCTGGCTACATCGTAAGTTGAAACAGTATTTTAATGACTGATAGACAGGCCTCTTTGGTTTGGGAGGCGCTCTCGTTGGTGTACGTATGCACCCTTTAATCAGATCCAGTTTTTCGGATTGTTTGCACATGCCTGAGAGATGATGTAACGATATGACTCCATCCCTCTCTGGGCTTCCTGTGCCAGAGCGCTGCGGTGAGCTGCTGTCAGAGAAAACTCTGCACTGCTGGCAGAGGGGGGTTGTGTGTGTGTGTGTGTGTGTGTGTGTGTGTGTGTGTGTGTGTGTGTGTGTGTGCCTGTGTCTGTGTCTGTGTGTGTGAATGACTCAAGTGTTTCCACTCTACGAGAACAGAGAGACGAGAACAGCAGGTTTTTGTCATCTCTGCTAATCACTAAAAGGTGTCATTTCATTTCAAAGGAGAATCCAAACGTTGAGTCATTATCTGACAGTAAACTATGTGCTTGTGTAAGTACAGTACGACTGTTCCCTCAGACCGTGACTAATAATAAACTCTGGGCCTCCGCATGCAGAGAAAATGGACTATAACAGCTTCGAGTCCAGGTCTTTATTATCGGGTGATGTCCAGAGTCATAAATAGGATGTTATGTTCAGCTTTAAGGAACAAGGGGAGTCTCTGGTGAGCAATGAAGCCTTAAAGGAACAGTTCATCCAAAATATAAATGTGTTCATTGTCTTTTCAAACCTGTGGAGGGAAATTCAGGTGAAGTTTCGCAACCTCGCAACCAAACAGTGTTTCAGCATTCTCCTTAACAACTGAAGTAGATGGGGACTTGTTTCAAAATGTAAAAAAGCAACACAATTGGCTCCATGCAGCTCGTCATGTCTCCAGAAGACCTGAGATCCCAAGTTGATCTTTGTCCACACCAGCCCTGTGCTTAAGCCAGCGCATGATAGATGCTGACTGATTTTTCACTTTTGGGTGCACTGCTCCTTTAAAGGAGATATTCTTAGGGCATCTCAAACCTACCTGAGAATACAAACACTGAGAACTACAACATCAAGCAGCCTGGTAAAGCAAAAGCAACAGCACATGATAATAATAAAAACTAAACATGTACAAGTAGCTGAATAAGAAATGGATGGTACTCTCCTCTGCACTTTGGCATGGACAGTCCAATCAGCCGTGATATGAAGCAGCTGCCGGTCAGGAGGTCGGATTAGCTGTCGTCCAGTCCCTGCAGGGATGCAGACGAGGATTAAACATCTCTGGACCGACTCCAACAGCACAGTCCACTCGCCTCCACATGACCGGGACGTGATGCAAAAACAGGCTGCAGATGTTCAGAACATTCACAGATATGAACTCATCCTCTACAGAAGAGGAAAAAAACAAAAAATGTTTGCGCTGACATATTTATCTGTGAGATCACCATGGTTACGTGTCAGGGTGTTTCTCCCAAACAGCACCTCTCTGCACTCTGCCAGCTGTTACACAGGGGCTTTGTTCTATAAACAGGTACGCTCACCTCAGTCTCACTGTGAGTCAGTGCTGCTCTGACCAGCTCCGAGCAGGCCCTCTGTCTTATGACCTCATGCCTGGTAAACAAAGGCTCACAGATTACAAGAGAGGAGAAAAAAGAGACGGGCCCTTGTACTGTACTCACAAACAGCCAAGCAAAGGGAGTGAGTAGATCATTCACTGAATCCAACACTGTGCCTCCGGTCATCTGTTTGTTTTAGAGAGAACGCAGGAGACAAACTGAGCTAACACCCTCAGTAGAAACACACTAAAAGGCACTTTATACTGGTCATCACACAGTCTCAGTTGAACACTGTTGCCTCTGTATGACAAATAAGACCACCAGTGAGAACATCAGCTTTTTCTATACATGCATTAGTACTTATTTTATGTCTATATTTGATATTTTCTATTCTCTGTATCTTATATTCATTCCGTCTTCTAGCTTTGGTACGGCACACTGAATCTCACTGAAATCTCACTGAACCTCGTTGTAAGTGTGCAAAGACGATAAAGGTGTTATTATTCTCATTCTTACTCTCAGAATAATTAACCTTCATACATGTCACCGGGGCGGCTGTAGCTCAGTGGGTAGAGCTGGTGGACCAGTGATTGGAAGGTCGCTGGTTCGAATCCCCGGCTCCCCTGGGGTGGGACGGAGCTACATGCCGAAGTATCCTTGAGCAAGATAGTGAACCCCAGAATTGCTCCTGATGTGCAGTTGGCCCCTGGGGCAGCCACTGTCATCAGTAAGGGTCCTGCAATGAGCTGGTGACTCATTCAGGGTGTACTCTGGCCTTCGCCCATGAGTAGAACTGGATTTTGCCCCAGTAAGCCCTGCAACCCCTCAGGGGGATAAAAAGTGGCAACATCCCGCAACCCTCACGGAAAAAGCGGAAAAGAAAACAAACGAACATGTCACCGGGTCAGATTCAAACTTATCGAGGTTGGAAAGCTGTTTTTCACCATCGTCATCTTTTGCTAGTGTCACAATATCAGATTTTCATCGCCAAAGAAATTCACAATCATAATATCGACAGAAATTTTAATTATTTTTTTTTTTGCTAGCAATCAAATCTATCTCTACCTTTTAGGTTATTGTGGGTTTTGTCTCTTTTCTGGCAAATAAATAACAGTCAAAATATGAGCGGATGGAGGTGGAGAGAGTCTGAAACCGTAACTTTAAAAAGAATATTGAACAGAAAAAACAAATGCGTTCAACTACTTGTGAAAAGACAAACAGATGAACTCGTAAAGAAGTGATACACAAGGTTGGACGACTCTGCTGGATTATTCAGACAATATTATCGTATTGTTTATTATCAACACAATGTCAGTATTGAACTTTTTGACATCACGATCATCGTGAACATCGCAGATATCGTGACACCCCTGCTCCTGAGTGAAGTGTCTGCCAGAATCAGCCAAAAATGAAAGTGTCTGTAGAAGCTTTAAGTAAGAAAGAAAGAAAAGCCCTCAGCATTGGAATCATTTACACTTGGGACACTTCATGTCCACATCAAAAATAGCCTGAGCCAAAATGTTAACAGATAAAAAAGAATTTTCAGGTGCCACTATGTATTTTTTCTCCCAGTATAAATATAAACTCTGACTTCACTCTCACCATAAATTACATACTGTATGTCGGAGGCCGAGCCCTCATGTCACCGCCGCTCTCCGACACAAAGTGACGCCCTTGGTCCTCAGTAATGTTGGGCTGAACTCACCGCCCTGCTCTCCTCCCTCTGCCGAAGCCTCTCAAGGTGACAGCAGACATGTTATCAGGAGAAGAGTAATGACAGTGACCTCCAAACACAGTCTCGCACCTGACTGACTCATGGAACCACCCCGACAGAAAACAAACCTTGGGAAGAAGTAAGAACAGTCTGTGACAGCCTGTTGGAGCTAATCCTTCTCGGACTGAACCTGTTGTCTAATTATTACCAAAAGCTGACGGATCAGCAGTGATGGTGAATTGTTACTTCTCTCAAATTTGAGTTCAGGGAAGAAGCCATGAGCAGGCCTAATGTATTAAATTTGCATCGTGTCCTGAACAGCTTTAAATGGAATGACAGCCACCTCTATTTGAGAGCAGTCAAAGCAGCACTGCAGCATTAATTTCCCTTCCTTCAGTGTTAAAAATAGTAAGTTGTCTCAGCCTCATAATGTCAAACACATTCTGCCAAGTGAGACTGCCAGTGCAATCCCCGCTCGGAGTGGAAAAATAATTAGTAGCAGCGCTGCAAAACAATGGCGAGCTTTGAAATGCTGTGTGTAGCAGCACACTGTGATCACTGGAGATGTGCTGGTTAATTAGTCTCTCATAATGGATCCGGTTAGTAAATATTTATGGATAAAAAACTATTCAAAACAGACGCTGTGCACTGGATAACAAGATCAAACCAACCCAACCGGTTGTCCTCAGTAAAGAGGCTCCCGTTCCTCCAAATATGATCATAATGCACGTATATGAAACTGACAAATACATTTACAAGATCTGTGGAGTCATCAAGTCATCAAGGAGAGAACGTGTGTCAAAGAGTTGACGAGGGAGGATTGACTGGTGAGTGAAAGGCGCCATCTGGTGTTTGAAACTATCAGGGATTTAGCACACGTGCAATGAAAGGGAAACCCAATAGAGGTCAGAGACAGCTGACTGATACCAGATAAGAGAGAGAGAAAAAACTCCTGTGTGTCTCATGTTGATCATGGTTTAAAGATAGTTCACCTCCATGAAGGACCACAAGAGTCAGTTATATGATTGATTAATAACTACTTCACAATACAGTTCGGCATCAAGAAATGTATTTGCAAATGTATTACTTAACGCTTATTTTTATTTAGCGATGGGACACTTTATTTCCATGCCTCTTGGGTTCCTCCAGACGTTGTGATACATTTCTAACAAGTCCTAACAAGTACAGGTACTTACAGGTAAGTACTTTAAATATAATGATTCACCGAGCTTATCTTATCTTACAACAACCATAAACCCTGAAGTCCTGCAGGCTTCACCACATGTGGTTCTACTGCCTGCTTGATTGATTAATTGTGTACACAGGTGTGCATACAGTGGTATAATTCAAAAGTTCAGAGATTCAGAGGTTCATTTAATAGTCATTTTATAACAGCAGGGTTCTAAAAGGAAATGTGTTGGAGGCCCTTTTTGTTACATAGGAAAAAACAAAAAATCATTTTCATGTTGGAGTGCTGAGCATGGACTGAGGAGTTTCACATGAATGAAGCTGCTCTGTAGTCTGGTGGTTCTGCTCATCAGCAGCATGTGGTTGACGTAAGTGTTTTTTGGGTGATTATTTATTTCATTGGGATGTTGCAGTTAAGTCAGATGACATATTTCCTTTGGGTTCCTGAAGTTTTAAAACAGGCAAAAACAACATACAATTGAATGGCTCCGAACAGTTCACACAACATAAACCCAAATTAATTTGAAAAAGACATTACTGACACTCTTTAAAAGCCAAAATTTTGCACTGTGGCTGCTAAGCTAAAACGTTAGCACGCATCTTTAGTGGGTGCACCAGCTGCATCGCACATCGAGGCTGTAAATGATGTCTCTTAAAATCAATTTAGGATCTTGGGGGCTCTGAAGACGCCAGACAAACTGTGTGGAGCCATTTTAAATGAACTTCTTTTGTTTTTTTGTGTCCCCAGCTACTTCAGTTGTTTAGGTGAATGCTGCAAAACAGTTTTGCTGTCAAGCTCCAGAACTGTTCTGGCGACTTCAAAACTTCACCCGACTTTCGGCCGCCGTTTAGCTCA
Source organism: Sparus aurata (assembly GCF_900880675.1). Classification (NCBI taxonomy): domain Eukaryota; kingdom Metazoa; phylum Chordata; class Actinopteri; order Spariformes; family Sparidae; genus Sparus; species Sparus aurata. Next base: position 9,057,473 of record NC_044190.1, on the reverse strand, counting down.
GTTGGTAGAGCAGCGTCCCATGTGCAGAGGCTTTGTCCTCGCTGCAGCGGACCCGGGTTCAGCTCCCGGCCTGGGTCCCTTTGCTGCGTGTCACTCCCCCTCCCTCTCATCCTGTTTCCTGTCCACGTCTTCAGCTGTGCTATCAATAAAGTCAAAAGGCCAAAAAAAAAACTTCACCTGACTTTCCATCTGGAGGATTTAATGAGTGAACTGTCAGTTTTGGGTGAACTTATAACTAACTTATAAAGGGAAATAAACTAATTGCAGTAACTTCTCTCCCACCACCTGTGGGTGCAGTTGGACCTGGGAGACTGTCGTCATGGTAACGTTGTAACAGATGACTCACGGTGATATTGCTCGTCCTCCCACTTAGTTTCCTGTGTTTGTTTTTTCCTCGTAGAGAACGGGTGGAGATGAGAGTGGAGTAAAGCGACTCTTCAGGTGGGTCAGTCTGCTAATGCGGTCTCCTGCTGTAGCTCTGACTCCTGAGAGGATCCCAGAAAGAAGTGCAGCTAGAGATTTTTAAAAAGCTTTTGGAAAGAACTTTAGATTTTCGTAGTTTTAACTTAACATGGCAGACTACTACCCACGTGCGTCAGCCAAGTACGGACCAGTGATGTGAAGACAATACTACGGGCTTATTTGCAGTTCAATCTAAAAGAGAATCATCTCACATGGAGAGCATCATGATTAATTAATGAGTCGAGCTCCCTCCTCCTGATCTCTCTTTGTACTCATAGGTTTAATGACCTGATTTCCATTAGAAAATGTAAGACAGTGGGATTACTGCAGCATCGTCTATAACCAAGCGACCAACTGAACACATGAATCATTCAGAGATCATGAATCCACTTGTTGCATCTCAGTATTAGTTCCTCAGAGTTGGATTTCATGGAGGTGCATCTCAAAGTAGCACCTGCAGCCTTTGTGTCCTAATTAAATTACGTATTACTATCTCTCACCAGCGCTACATCAAAATGACATATTAGGTTAATGATACATGTACCATCATAGCTTTCCACTGCCAGCACTGTCTATAAGTAATAACATGGTTTTAATGTCCTGACAGAGCGAATCAAAAAGGAGAAAACAGCTTCAGGGAATTCATCCTGCGTTCCTCTGAATAATCATAAACTGTACACAGACATGAACAGATGACAGGGACAGACGCCAAGAGCTCCAGTAATGAATACATAATGAGAAGAGTACTGAGTGCTGAGTTCACATATTGGTCATCGTGTACCTTCAACTTGGATCCATCTTGTTGTTCATTTATGGTCTTTTATTTACAGTTCTACAATGATTAACTGACCTGCTGCAGGCTGCCGGTTCATATCTGATCATATTACCCAGATTTCCATCACACCATTTAGAAAAAAAGATCAGGTACAATGGATTTTTATTGCACGTCGTCCTGTAGAGGAAATCATTCATGCTTGGTGACGGCAGTGTCCTACAAAGAAAGCACCCATTCATTTACTGCGAAACAGGCGTTCCCATTTTAATAATTGTTGTAACCGAACCAAAATCTAAATTAGATTGATATAAAACAGTGCAGCCAGTGGAAAAACATACGGCAGCTCTGTATTCTCAAACATGCCAGGATCTACTTTTAGCATTCAGAATCTGATCATATGGGTCAAAACATGATTCTGAAGTGAAAAATGTACCTTTGAAAAAGAAATCCTCAGAGCAATTAAATCAAAAGTGTAAGAAGATGAAAATATATTCTTTTCAATATCTAAGTCTTTTTTTTTTTTTTTACCATAACTGCATCACCTTGATTTTATTCTCCCTTTACCTTCTAAAAATAAAGGTCACTGTTTTGTTTGCACAACTGGTCTCAAGATGATTAAAATGTATATATGGAAAAAAACTGTTCAGTATATGAACAGTCAGGTTCTCATTTACTTTATGACACTGATATCCCAACGTAGGAAAATCCCTCATATCTTTTATAGCTGTTACCATGTGGTAATAATCATAAAGACGTTATTTTTAAGCCTGGTTGGTCATGAGACTGTTAACCAGGTTCCTCTCACGCAGACGCCAACTACAGTCATCCTGCATTTGGCAGCACTGGCTCCAGATGTCACATGCAGCAGTTAGTGGTCACAGAGACCTGCTAAATGTTTCCACCCACCATGGAACGATCTCACTTCATCATGTGTCACACAATAAAGTGAGTTAACTAGTTGCTCAGTCTTAAATCTAAGGACCTTTAATTGTAGCCTGTTAATGAGGGAGCGTTGTTTTATGAGATCAGTGCAGTTATCAGAAAGCAGATATCTGGTACAAGTCCAAACTCCTGCGCTGGCTTTTAATTAGTTAGTGATCAATCACTTGTGATTACTGTATTACCCACAATTTCATTTAGGAAATACAGTATATAAAACCAATACATCCCTTCTTCTATCCAGCCAATACTTTCCATATGGTTCTGTTCAACATAAACTGGGTCTTGTCTTCGTCTTCTCTCAACCTCAAGTCTAAAGGCCTTCTATAAATATTGCTTGATTTCTCTTTTGTGATTATTTGTTTGTTGTTTTCAGTTTTCTTTTAATGTCTTGGGTCATCTTTAAATCATATCACCTGAGAATGTGTTTGTGCATACTTCATGAATGAATTAATGCGTGAGTGTGATGTTGTCTGATTTATAACACTTAACTGTAACTGATGGGTGGTTATGGGATGAATTATTGACAAATAATGTCTCTGTCTTTTACTGTGCTGTGAATTTAATTCATACTTATAACTGTTTAATTTCTTGTAATCACTTCCTGGAGAATGCAACTTTTCAAGCCAATGGAAAATTTTCTATTTCACATTCTTTCTTTTTTTGCATTGTATATTTTACTTTTTTCATATGTGGACTTAAAGAAAGTTAGAAACCGAGAAAGCCCTTTTAATGAAGTCTCAAAATTGTGTTATAATGCAGGTGTTCCTTTGGTCCCATTTCATTTTATACTGTGATTTGATGGTGCATATGATATTTATAAACACATTTGGCAAGTAATTAATTTACCAAATATGGCAATTAAAATGTTTCACTACATACATAGGTGACAAAGCTGTACAAATGTCTTAAGAAAATAATTATAATTTTGATTAATTTTAATAATTTTAATTTTCATTGCTAGTGAATGCATTAAATTCTAAAATGTATATTCACACACACGCGCACACACACACACTTTGTTATTCGATGCTAACCGAGGCTAAAGTAGCTAGCTAGGTTAGCTGTACGGTGCTGTGGTTTAAAGCTAGCTCTCGTAGCTAACATAATTACAAGTTAGAACCGGTAACCAGTGACTGTCATCATTATCATTACATATTTTCATATATGTTCGTTCATGTCCTGATAATTATTTATCTGAATTGGTCGTAATTATTTTACTAGTCTGTGGTATTCTAAATTATTTTGAAAGTGTTACCGGAAACTGTATTTTTGTTGTTCCTCCTGGACGCTGGGACGCTCTTTACGTCTTTACGTCAACGTAACGGATCTATGACCAAAGCGAGCCGTGAGGTAGTGGTCCCCGAAACATGTCTCTTCTCCCCCGGGTTGACGTGCTGAAGATGACCGGGGATGGGAACCTGCCTGCCGCCTAAACCAGCGATCTGCGTCACTGCAGCGACCCGACCGGAGCGTTAAGACACACAGCGGCGGCAGGGCGCTTTATTTATTCAAGAGAAGATGGCGGAGTTTTCGCCCGTCCTGCCGATGCGGGATGGAGGAGGACGATTCGGCCAGCCCATCTTCCCCCGGTCCAGGTCCGGTTCCGAGTCAGAGAGCGAACTGTCCCAGAGCCTGGCCCGGACCAAGATCCGGTCGTACGGAAGCACAGCTAGCGTCACGGCCTCACTGGGGGAGAAATACATAGAGCATCGGGTTACAGACAGTGACACCCTGCAGGGGATCGCTCTCAAATACGGTGTGACGGTAAGGTTTCCACACAGCCGCTGCAGCGTTACTGTGAGCTCCGATCTGACGGGACGTGAAGCCGGTTTCAATTCATTTCATCAGTCCTCAGTGAGAGATGAGAGGAGCCAACACCACGCCTGTTTAACACCATGTTTAACACCATGTTTACTTTGTGCTCATCCTTGTCAGAATCAGTGTTTACAGTCAGTTCATGGGGCAGGAGTGCAGAAATATTCCATGAAAGCTTCCGAACATGCGGTGTAGATGCAGCCAGAGCTCGGTAGAAATGATCTTACTGGCCTAATAAAGGGGATTTTGATCCAACACATACTAACACGACAACTTCTGTATTCACTTTCATCTTGTGGGAATTGGTGATGTAACTTTCATATTCCAACATGTGCCAACAGCGGTGATGTTGACAGTTGTGAAATGATGTAGATCACACAGAGGTGGGGAGTTAAGGCACAGTCATTTATTGGGCTCAGTCATGCTCCTGCAAGCAACAACAAGTCACAGCTGTCTAGATCGCTGACTGAAAGAGAAGCTTTGTCAAGCTTGCAAAGTGGCAACTGCCTTTGGACCCAGTTCCCAAGAGCCCACATGCCCCCCAAAGCCCAGGAGTCACTGTACGTCAGCACGTTTGTTAATTTTCTTTTGATAATATTCCGATTAATTGTTCTGGTCTACGCCAACATGTATTACACCAGGTCACAATGGCTTCATTAACAGGTGTCCAGGAGGAAAAATCACAGGCACCCCGAGCAGATTAATGGAGCCGATCCTCCAGATACTCACAGAGACTCGTTTCATTTCAGACAATATTCTTCATTCTACTTTGATTCTACTTTTTGAAGAAGAATTTCTTATCACCCAGAACACAGCCTCTAATATAGCTTTTACACATGTTAACATTAAAGGGGCGCTGTGAAGTTCCTTAATATTTACAATATTAATGAGGTCGTTACATAAACAAGCTGCTCTTGCCTTGGAAAACAAGGCACCAAGAACACTGTCTGAAGCTAGGAAGGTGGCAGGGTCCGCCACATATGAACAAAGTACAGCAGTATGAAAGTGTGTTGTCCTCTAAGGTCAGTTTGTTTATTCCGTCATGGAAACTAAGAGAGTTTGTTTATGTAGTTGTTATGTTGTTCGGGCATGAAAAAAAAAAAAATCAGTCAATGAACTGACATGAACTTTCGCTTCTGATTGAAATTTCTTCACCACAACTACAAAGTGCACCTTTTAAAGGCTCAGTATGTAAGAATTGGCTGCTCAAGTAACTGTAGCTGCCATTAGCTTGTTAGCTCAGTTAGCCGTGCAGCTAGCGGTTCTGACTGGGAGTTCAGAGCATCGGGGAAGTGTTGGTGTTCAGACCGCTAGTTTTAGTAAATGTTGTAGCCTAAACTCTTACATATTGCAGCTTTAATTTAATCTTTATAAGAAGCTAAATCTCCAGTTAAAGACAGAATTACATTATTTTCCCTATAAATTTCCAATGCATGCTCAGACAGCTGCTTACATTCCTAATCTCAAACCTTAAGGTCAAAGTTTCTGTGAGGAGTTTTCAGTCCATGCACGTTTGGTTCACTCGCAGGGAATCAGTACGATTTAAAGACTGACCGTCTTGTCGACAAAATTAAAGCAACTACCTGTGTTTACATCAGTGACTTTTATTAGACTCGGGTCAAAGACTAAAGAAGCATTTCACTGCAGGTGAGAAATCATTGCTAAAAATGAGAAAACCTACAGAAACCAGAATGCACTGCACAGCACGGGACCAGTCAACGCTCATGTACAAGTGCAATCTGTGGTAGATATGACAGCACAAGAATCTGTTGGATGACTTGTTCAGCATCACTGGTGACTTTCTGCTGGTAACAGAGTGGGAATCTTTGGGTGGCAAATGGAGAAATGTTTACCACTGTACATGTGCATATTCTACCAACACTGTAGTGATACGAAGCTGGTTGAAAGTCTGCAAAGTTCCTGTTTAAGTGCAGAGATTCAAAAGAAGGAAGGTTTAGTCATGGAACTGAGCCCGTTTTAACCCGTGTTCTCTGTCGTCCTGATGCACCAGATGGAGCAAGTCAAGAGAGCCAACAAGCTGTTCAGCAATGACTGCATTTTCCTGAGGAACAGCCTCAACATCCCCGTGGTGTCGGAGAAGCGCTACATATTTAATGGACTGTCTCTGGAGTCTCCTGACGGGGACGGCGAAGCAGCGTGCCAGGAGGCGGACTCACCCGGCGTTGTGACGCGGGACATCGAGGGGCCCACGCCTCCTCCTTCCCCGCCCCCCGCGGACTCCAAACCCCCCCAGCCCGAGGAGCTGTCAGCCAAAGACTTCTTACACAGACTGGACTTGCAAATAAAACAGTCAAAGCAGGCAGCGCGCCGGCTGAAAGAAGAGGAAGTGAGGTGAGGCGCTGAACTACCCGCAAACCAAACATCTGCTTGTGTCTGTCTGTCTGTGTGGGTGCAGGTGTTTGGTCTTCATCCTTCCGTACTGATACATCCACAGACACGAGTTCCAATTGCAACACATCAACTCAAAACATTTTTTTTATTGAATACACTGAATTGATGACCGGCTGTTTTATATTGACAGTTAGATTGTATCTAATTCCCATGAAGTTATCTTTCATTTAAAAAGTTAATATAGGTAATCGACCACTTGCCAGCAATTATCTCCAGTTAGATGGTGTTAATCTTTGTATGATGACCAACTGGTGCCCCACTAAAGTGATGGATACTGGTCAGCAGCAAACTACGCTATTGCCTCTCAGTTTGCCCACCAAGGGATCATAAATGCTGAGCCTTTTCTTTTACTGTCAAACTGTGGCATAGACAGCGTTTAGACAGGACAAGAATGTTTTCTCTGAGAAAGTCCAGCATCTGTAGTTGTGCATCCTGAAAAAAGTCTTTGTTGTTTTGTCACTTCCTTGTTACCGTTCACGGCCCCATTTGTCACCTAGCTTTGAGATGCACACAGGAAGCGGTGACCTGACTCTGTGCCATGTGCTCAGTGGTCTCGATCAGCAGGAACAGAAACCAAGCACGGGGAATGAAAGTGTTCTGACAGAGGCAGGATCGAAGATGAGAAGAATCAGGCTCTTACTAATCTGCTGTACTAGTCAGATGCCATGTTATGCAACACTCAGGTATTTAGAATGGAGGTTTGGCCTCGCTGACTCAGGCGTGTCCTCCTGACACTGCAAGCTGAGACAGAGAACGCTCTCACGTCTGCTCAGTAGTGAGGTAGCAGTGGACGCCTGGCTGGCATGCACCCATTCAAGGAGCAATAGGCTGTGTTGGTACTATCACCACTGAGTCACACTGCAGCAGTTTCTCCTACAGACGAAGAGCATCAGCTGTTTATCCAATTCAGGCTCCCTGTACTCTCTGTTTTGCTCATACGGCTGTGTTTCAGAGGATACAGGCCTTCTTGTGGCAGCCGTTAATTTCCTTCCTGTGAGTAAAACAACCTAACCGGTTTTGCAGCTGAGCTCGCATCAACTGTCCCTTCTATCTGCTGTCTGTTGTCACCGTGGGTCTGAAGACATGATGTACAGCTTATGTCCACTTTCTCCTGATCGAATTAAAAGAGTCTTAACATAAACAGCAGTGCTGGACAGTACCTGAGTACATTCGCTATTATTAGGTACAATTTGGAGGTACTTCTGCTTTATTGTGCTTCAGTAATGCCGTAATTCAGTTTTCTGCTGCTGACAACAACTGGTTCATAGTTACATTACAGATTTAGTACTTTTGTTTGAGTAATAATACAAAATATAGCAAACAAATAAACGATGATGGAACATGATCGTATAATTAACTCACAAGCTGCTCAACTACATAAAGTAGTCAAACTACCGAGGCCAGCTTCAACATTAAAGTTATGAATGAGTAATTAAAATGCAGTGATATATGTTATTCTGAAACTTGTCATTGTGTAAAATGAGTACTAGGAATAGAGCGATGATCCAGTAATTGGTACTGGTAGGTTTTTATCAGATAGCTGATAAAATGATTTAAAAATGTGCTGCTTCAGCTTTGGATGAGCCTCCTCCGGTCTGTGGTCACCAGTCTGTGACCTCATCGAATCTCCTGCCACGACACGATCTGATTGGTTAAAAGGCCACAAGCGATGGCATGTCAACAATTCAGAAAAAGCTAGTCCCATTTAACTGAAGTTATCAAAAACATGTCGTGGAAAGGAAGTACCTCATAATTTTAGTCAAGTACAGGACTGTAATTTATACAACATCCCGTGACTGGTTATTCCGAATGTTGACAGTCTGACACCAGGTTTTCCTTTTTGCTGCAGATGTGTATCAGTTCCAGATATCAGTGATCTCCTTGCTTATTAATAATTGGTATCGATACTAAAAAAAACACAACACCTAAAGAGAACTTTCACTTTTGGTACTCTGAATACACATTTTTGCTAAATCTTTTGCACTTTCACATGAGTACAAATTTAATTGCGCGACTTTTGTTTGTAACAGCATTTCTACACTGTGGTTTTGCTACTTTTACTGAAGCACAAGCGTTAAGTACTTCTGCCTGTCTAGTAGTTCACACCTTATCATATCTTTCCAATTCAACCACATCGTAATAAAATGTGGGGCGTCAAAAAGGTCATTTTGCACTCTGTCGTTAATTTAATTTGTAGTTTTTCGTTTTATATAATGATCTAATTTTCAACAGCTTTTTTATTTTTACATGAAAAAACTCTGAGGAATCTTTATGGCAACTGTGTTTATTAACTCGCTCATACTGGTCCATGTTTGAAATCCAACAAAATACTGTAAACACTCTCTGTCAGCGCAGTGCATGCATTTCATTATTATGCAACCACTGTTTCCGCATCATTTAATTTTATCATCGCGTGCTAGTAACTGCAGACCGCGTCTCGGTTTACAGAGCTGCAGATTGTTCAGGACAAAGTTTTTCCTCTTTAAATGTTTACGTGCCAGCTGAGGCAAAGCCGAGCCTCGTGTGACTGCAGCCACAGCGGCGGCCGACCTGCAGAGCTGTTGTGAGTTCAGACAAACAGAGGCTCACTTCGCTGTGTCCACACCGTCCCAGAGCAAACACGGACCGCACGCCTGGCTCAAGTGACACAAACCACAAACCATTCAAGCTGAGCTGGAGGGAATAGTTGACTGATTGACACTTTTTTTCTTAAGAAGAGCCTAAATCTTCATATAACTCAGTTTGATGTCAGTAGCTATGACAACACTGTGTGGATTTAAATTGGGAGGAATGTTTTTCGTAGCCTGCGTGTGGCCTCGTCATTCAGACTGTTCAGTCCTGCAGTTAATGAGTCTTATAAGTCAACATTCAAGTTTTAAGACATCCTACACAATCCATTCATCTATTTTTTGTTCACTGATTCTTCCCTCCACAGATCATCACCACTGTAGGCAAACTCTACTGTAGTCATCTCAATGATTTTTCATCCCCAATTTGTTAAAGTATTCGAGGAACAACGTTGGATTCCTCCACTAGATTCTCTACTTAGTTTGGAGTCTGTCGTTCCGATGAATGGTCTTATAAAGACCAAGCAGCGCTCGGCTCTTGTTAGCAAGTCCTTCTCAGTTTGATCCCGTCACGCCTCAGGATGTTTTCTGGTTCAGAAGTGGAAAATCAATAGTTCTATGCCAACACTCTTCCCGCCTCCTGCCTTTACTTTCCTCCTCTCCTCTTCCCTTTTTCCCTGCTCGGTCATCGTGTACACCCTTCCTCTCCGTCCTCGATTGATTTTGATCTTTTGGTATTTCTTTCCCTGATTAATTGTGACTCTCGGGAGCCGGACTGCTCTCTCAGCCTTGTGATTAGTTTGAACATGTTTGTACAGCAGAAACTAAGGAAAAAAACAAGTCTACTAAATGAGAATGCCTGCACTTCTGAGGTACTGTAGGTCTTCTAAAGAGACTTTATTATCAAGCTCAAGACAGTGGTGTGTTGTATACCTCGAGGCCAGATGAGCCCTCAGCTGTGACGGAGAACAACACGTCTCTCTGGTCGGCCTCATCCATTATTCACACGCCTCGACGCTGCGGTGACCAGTTGAAGCAGACGGAGAAGGAGAGGAAAGGAGTGAAAGAAAGTGTGTGTTTGTGGAAAATGTTTCTGAAGCGTTAAAGCTGTTCTGTCTTCTTCTCATTTGCAGGAGCGACGAGGACTACACGGCCCCCGCGACGTCATATCAGGAGATTTAAAGGAAAAGTCTGTTTACCTGAAGCCCTGCCTCAGACACACAAATGCTCACACACGCTGCATACGTCCACACACACGCACACGTGCACGCACACACACACACGCGCACACACACACAGACACACACACACACTACCACAGCCTCATCGCTGTTTTTCCCTCCTCTTTACCTTTTTGCTTTTACCAAACCACGTTGAACAAAAGTGTCATGTTTGCCTTTTATTTATTGATATGCAATTATGATGATGTACATGATTGTTGTTGTCCTGTTCGGTTTTACTGGGAGACTTAAAGGGACAGTTTCACCCCAAAAACAAAACGTACAGTTTTTCTCTTATTGTTCTGAACATATCATCCGTAAAGTTTAGAGCCTGCCCGACACGTCAGTTGGCCTCTCACAGATGCATCTGCGTACTCTGTCGTCCATTCTTTGTGAGTTTTTTTTAAGAGATAAAATGCCAAAAAAGATGCTTATGAAATTATTAAATTCCCTGTGAGGTTTAATGTTTCAGTACACTGATGTCATTGTAGATAATTTAGTTTGTTGTTAAACTGCCTCTATGACATATCTTTGTCACGACCACATTTCAGGGATAATTCCAATTCGATATCAGAAATCGTTATTCCAATATTGATATCTGTCCCAAAAATGCCGGTCGAGCTGTAGCAGAGATGTCCTCCTTCTCTCTAATACAGTAGAACCGGATGGCACTTTGCTTGTGGGGCTCGAAGCACCAAAAAATACATTTTTAAAAACTCAGCAGCAAAGCCTCTTTCCAGAAATCCTGACCCAGTTACTGGAGATAATCAACAGATCCTGTTGCGAGCAGTTTCATGTAGGAACGTGACGGAGCACGACGTGAACATTAATGGTCATCTCCTCGGCTGAGCTGTAACCATGAATGTATTCAATGTATTGTTACAAGCTCAGCTCAGCCTTGCTTGGGATGTTGCTCAGTGGCCACTTGCTGTACTGCAGCGAGACGTCGACCTGCAAACATGGACAGTTACGACCCTTCCATAATCATTTTTTGTTACACAGAGGTTTTATACTTGAAAAATGTTCTTTGGGTCGAGAAGATTAATTAAAAAAGCAAACATATTTAGAGGGCCGTACGAACAGGAAGTAAACCCGGAAGCTAGGTAACTTTTTTGGCGTATGCACCAGTCAAGCAATTCTAATTGGACTGAATTGGCGCCACCTTTGCGCTCACTAGGTAGTTCTTTGTAACGTTAGCTTAGCAACCTAATCTCTCGTCCATGAGTAGATGCACGCTTCCTTCTGCTGTTGAGTTTGTCGACTGTTTTGGTTCTTTGGGCCTTTTGAGCGACATCTAGCTCCATAGTATTCCAGAGAAGGCAGTCATCTGTACGGCCGATATTTTCAGAACTGTGCGACTCCCACTAAAACAATCCAGACTGAAAAAACAACGTATGTTTTATTTTAGGGTGAACTATCCCTTTCACAGCGCAGGGCAGCATCTGATATAAATAATATCTGAGCACACATCCACTCGTCATACGCCTCTGAAGCTGTTGTACAGAACCCACCTGCTGCATACGTCCACACACACACACGCACACACACACACACACACAGCGCTAAGCAATTCCAGAAGGATTAGCTTGTACAACTTGCTAACAGCTTCTGATGTTCTTAATCCCCTCCTAGAATAGTATCCATGGAAAGTATATCCAGGCCTTCCTCATCAGTGTTTACCCCGTACGAGCACTCCACAATCAGAAGCAGTGGACGGACTCAAGCCTTCGAACATTTGCCTCATAGAAGCTGTTTTGTTTTTTTTTGGGAACAGAAAGGGACTGCTCTATTTTCGAGGTGTGAATGCATTATTTATATGTGTGGAGAACTGTCTATTACAGCTGTTTTATTGTGCTTTAAAGTTCTATTGGTTTTATTTGGGAGATACGAGAATAAATGTGTATTTAAACCAGGTGTGAAGTTCTCAAAGTGCGTTCATGTCGATGCAGGCTCACGTCGGTCATTCGTCAGCGCTGCTGCGTTATCACAGTTGAGTACACAGATAAAGAAAAGGCAATGCTTTAATTGCTTTTAAACTTTAGGAAAAAATCACAAATATTTACATTTAAAAATACTTATCTTCTGTCTCTACAGAGATGGAAACGTTGCACTCACAGAGACATGCAGAGAGAGTTGATGGTACAGACACGGCCCCCTAGTGGGCCCCAGAGGAACAACAGCAGAACTGAACAGAGGAGTACGGAGGGCACTGACATGATACACGACAAATATATTTTTGGTAGAATAAAAAGCAAGAATACATTAAGATCTTACACATACACTGGAGAAAAAAAAAAGAAATATAATAGGCTAAGACAGGTTACACGGAATGAGTACAATTTGATATAAGTGTGTGTTGTTGCAAAAAGATGTGCTGGAGACGGTTGTAGATGACGAAGCTACAGCATCGTACTCTCTTAACATTCATTTCCCACGGGAGTCAGGTTGGAGTAAATGCCAGCGTTTAGTTGGACGTGTGAGTCGGTTACTTTGAATTCTCTCACAGTAATATTCTAGTGATTATTTCTCTGCGATCATGGTGTGCAAATGTTATCAGTTAGGTAGCCGTAAAGAGTAATTTCGCTGATTTTTTTCATAGTGTTATTAAATCCCACTTTGATACATTTTTGGGAACGTCCGGGAGGGTGAACAAGTTCCCCTAAGCAGGTAGTTTTGAACACACAGTATATGTTTTACCATGCCATGGGAAATAACTGTAAGTAGATGGGCTTTAGTTGTTGTCAGATTGAGTCCTGTGATTTAAGAGGAGGGGCGACGGCGTTACAGGCTGCTGTAGATCCTCTTGATGGTGTCGCCTTCATCCTTGGCGATGATGCCCTTCTCGATGTAGGAGTCGACCTGCTGGTCCATGAAGTCCTTCAGCTTGGAAAGGTCATAATCTGGGAAGACAAACACAGCAAAAATGGGTTTACGGTGAGTTCCAAAGAGGAAGATCATGAGGCTGTGGTGTCTGGCAGGATAGATCAGACATTAAACTCCAGGAGCTGTCTCTTCTTAAGACGCCAACACCCAAACAGCCATAATCTGGCACGGTAGTTCATTATCAAGGGGGATTAAGGTCAGAGCTGGCATGTCTGGGGTTAAGGAGATACCACATACAAGCATGAATTAAGAAGGTCGAAAGATCACAGGGTGGAAAATAAAGTTTCACTACAAATGAAATGATTTCTGGTATTTTATCAAATAAAATTAGTTTCACCCACAAAACATGGGCCTCATTACAGAAACGTCCTGAGACTGAAGTTATTACCTCAATTAGTTTCTGAATTTTAGAATGAAAGAACATGGTTAGCATGAAATATAGCTAATGCAGAAATGTAAGAACTTTCTAAATTAGGAACTAGGATTTCACGGACCCTGTCCTAAATTCAAAATAGCTGCTAAAAATGGCAGCACAACTGTTGTTAAGTCTCTAATGCCGACTAGTACATTGATGTTATCCTGTTGGAGGAGCAAACATTGATGTTATCCTGTTGGAGGAGCAAACATTGATGTTATCCTGTTGGAGGAGCAAACATTGAGGTTAGCCTGTTGTATCAGCTAACATTGATGTTAATCTTCTGGAGAAGTTAACTATTGACTATTAGAGATGATACCAATTGATTGAAGCCTGTTGGAGATGCTAACAGTGAAAAGTTAACACTGATAGCTGAAGAAGCGATGACCAAAGTTAGCCTGGTGCAGAGGCTTACATCAATTTAAGCCTGTTTGAGAAGCTATTATTGATGCTAGCCTGTTGTATAAGTCAACAAAGATGTTGGCCTATTAGAGAAGCTAAGTAAGATGTTAGATTATCGGATATGCTAACATCAATACTAGCCTGTCAGAGAAGCTAACCTCAATGTTAGTCTGTAACACAGGGACTTTGTGGATATTTAGAGCCTCGTACACCTTTAAAAAAACGGTTACCTTTTTCTTCGAGGCACCCTGTGTATTCACCTTGCTCTAGACAAGTCAACATAATTCAGCACACCAGAAGGCCGCAGCAGGATGGGGCTATATTTAGAGGTGAACTCAACCAAACTCTGTGTTATCCATCATGGTAACAAATGAGTTTCAGGGAGCGAGCAAACAGCTGCTGCCCCTCTCCTCCCTGCTCCTCCCTGCTCCTCCTGCCTCTGAATAACAGAGGTACAGGAGGATAGAGGAGAGCCCAGAAGTCACAGAACAACTTCTGCGCCTACCTAACGACATTTAAAGAGATGGCATGTTACTGCACTGCTTCGAGATACAGTTGCTGTGCTGATGACAAACAGGACGTGCGGGAGGGATTAACAAAATGTGATTAGGGACGGCGACGCTTCTCTCAATCTTGGCCGTGAGGCGCCAAGAGCCGAAACCAGGATGTCGCCTCTATGTCCATCTGCTCCTCTGGCTAATCTGTGTAGTGTGTGGGCGAACACACACACACACACACACACACACACACACACACTGAGCTCGCTGAGAATGTCCTAATGGGTGCTTCTGGTAGAGTAAACACAATAAATGGCCCGTCGCCCACTCTGTTACTATGACACTGCTCGTTGGTTGAAAAGGCTTTTGTTCTCCTGCAGCTGTACTTTCTCCGAACTGAAAGGGAAATTATGAGAATAATGACGAGGTGACATTTTCAATGTGGCACAATGAGTGCTAGAAAACTAGGTCCTGATGGCGGACCATTTTAGCGACTGAGAGTCTCAATGCAGGAAAATCTGTGTGTTTTTGGAGGCGCACTCTGACTCTCTGCATGTGTTCATCTCTTCTGACACCATTATCTGTCTGTGTCCTCCGCCCGGATCATTGACAGGCAGGCGGGGAGGCCCCTGTTGTCCCAGACAACCACTGCACTCACCAGAATGCTAATGAGGCGTCCTATATAGAGCAAGGTTGGAGATGAGCACCGAACAAAACTTCCCTGCTGTTTCGGCCCCTCTGTTCTGGACTCTGCTGCGCTATAAGCTCAGCGTCTCCTTCTTTCTCCTGTGTTTAAGATGCGCTCGAGAATCTGGGTCAAACTGTTTTTTATCTGCAACGTCTCTGTCTTTGAGTTGTTTTTCTCCAGCTCCAGCAGAGGTGGACGAAAATAGCCGACTCAGATTTACAAGTAAAATGTGCGCGTGTGCAAGTCTAAAAGTATCAGCATCAAAATCTACTTTGAGGTACCAGACCCAACAGTGCTCAATATGCGGTTCAAAGACTTGAACTGGCTTTTACTGCGAGGTCTTTGAGATTAAACTGATCTGAGAAGATCTGATTTTGGTGTCTCCACCTCACCTTTTAATTGTTTTCTCTCTCTTTACTTAAGAAAACATAAACTGGCTCCATACAGCTCATCTGGCGTGATCCAAGACTCTGGCAGCCCTGAGATCCACATTTTTTAAAGAAAAGATGTTATTTTTCCCCGTTTAGAGCTAAATTCTCCACCGGAGTGGTGAAGCTAAAAGTGCGCTGGACCAAGTCTTTTCAAATCAATGTTCATCAATGGCAAGTTGCCTGAAGCCTTTTGTACTTATCTATTTATTTTTTTGTTGCTTTTTTTACGTTTTAAAACAAGCTTCATCCCATCAGCTATTAGCAGAATGCTACAACACTGTTTTGCTGTGGAGCTCCAGAAACGACGTGACGACTGTGAGACTTCACCTGACTTTCCATCAGCCTGGAGGGAGGAGACGACGACTGGATATTTATTTTTGGGTGAACTTTTCCTTTAAAGTTAAAGCTGCTGAAGGCGGTTCACCTGTTTCATATAGTTCATCTGTTTCGTTGGTGTGTTGTGAATTTCAACTCAGATCACTCAAATAATCAAGTTAATAATTCTGTCATAATTTAAATGTTGATTTTATATTTTGTTTCATTCAGCTAAGTCTGAAGGGGAACTAGTAACTAAAGTTGTCATAAATGTAGTGCAGTACAGTACTGAGTACAATAATTATAATAACTGTCATGGAGTAGAAATATAAAAGAGTAGAACGTAACCTTAAATTTGTCAAGTACAGTCAACAACGATGATTTTCTTTATACTTCCACTCCGCTACATTTTTGGAGACAAATATGTAACTTTTTTAATACTTTACTGCTATTTTACTGCTAAACTTTAGTAACTAGTTACTTTGCAGAGGTGCTGCATCAGGGGCGAAGTAGCATATTTTAAAATGTATTTATTGGATCAGCCATCAGAATCCGATAACTGATCGACGCATAGCACACAAACACTTTTACTTGTGAGTTTGATACTTAAGTACATTTAATATGAGATGCCAAAAGACTTTTACTATTCGTACTTGTACTTTAATATTTCAACATGATATCTACACTTTTACTCGTATGGCTTCAGGGTACTCTCTACTACACTGAGTGCAGTACTTGAGTAAATATACTTTTTTGCTCGTCTGCTCACCAGTGACTCACCTATTGATTTGATTAGATTAGATTAGATCCGGCTGAACAGCAGTAAATGTAAATCTCACAAAACTAGAGCGTTTGTCTTTTTGTGCCTGAGACGTCCCGCTGAGACGATCGCCGGTGGACTGATGGCCTGAATAGTGAAAACTCATTAACATTTCCTCCTCCGCTGCTTAATTGAGCACCGCTGGGCATTGATTGTACACAGTGGAGAGTCCGGCAGCAGGCTTCTCCTGGTGTGTGTGTGTGTGTGTGAAGATACATCAGTTTTCACAGCTCTGCAGGCTGGTGCAGTTTCTGGGTCACTAGCTGCTTCTTCCTTTACAAGTACAGACAGCTACAGTGTGACTCGGGCACCAAATGTCAATACACACTCACCGATATTATAAATCTTGAGACTTTCATCACATAGACATGAGGGTCTTTTGTTGAGACAGAAGTGCTAATTATGCACCAGGACACGCACACAATAACTGTTATTGAACAGGTAAGAGGGAGCAAATGAAAAGGCCTTTGTCTCCGAACAAGCAAGCTGTATCTCGATTAATTAGGACAGACTCATCAAGAATGATCCATATTCATGAGCTCTGGAGTGAAGCATCCGTCCCGCGTATCCCACACTCATTTCAATTGCAAATCAGGGCTGACAAAAGAGGCTTCAAATTTTGTTCTCCTCAGTGCGGCGCCTCCGACCTGTCTGCGAGCCACCGCGGTGAAGTGAGGAGACGAGGCTCTTAAAACTCAAAGACGGCAGAAACACAAGATTAAAGGTCTGCTTTCTCTCATCTACCCTCTGCTGTGCGAGCGTTTCTCACCATCTTTGCCTTCTTCTTTGCTGTGTTTCTTCAGCCACTCGATGTTCTTCCTGATGGCCTCCAGATACGTCTCTGACTTGCCGGGCTGACCTGGGAACAGACGCAGAGAAAGAAGGAAAGGGGACGTGAAAATCTTCCTCTTTTTAGACAGCGGAGAATAATTGAATAACTTCTTCTGAGGCACGATAGCACTCAGAGGAGCCTAGTTTCCGTCCGAAAAGTAAGCTAGTGCTATCTAAGACTTATCAATTATTTACACCACTTAATTTTCCTAAAGCAAGACTTGTGCTTTATCTTTCAAACTTCAGCAGCGCTGGGAACACGCTGGCAGCCAGAGTTGTACTTTTATATTAAACTTGAAGCACAATACTCTCTCAGAGAGGAATGTTTGCTACAGTATGTAATGTCTACAGTTTGAGATATAAACTGACGTCACTAATCAAGATCAGACTATTGCTTAACCGCAGATTACATTTGGATAATAATGCATGGCCCTGATATTTCCATAAATCTTACGTTATGCAAGCTAAACGGACGTTACTCAGGATTTAATTAATGTCCTGTTGAAATGAATTCCCTGCTCGTAATCCTGCTCTACATTTCATTCTGTTTTTGTTTTTCCCTGCGCGTGTGTGTGTTTGTGTGGATTAGACTGATGAGCTGGTGCAGTGCAGTGTACACTGACAAAGACTAACAGCATCCTTCCTGTGAGTGTTATTGGACTGGCCTAGTTCAGGGACGAGCAGGGACTTAACTATGATTGGCTGCACAGTGTTTATTTCCTGTCAGCCCTACTGAGGCCAAACAAGAGGACTGAAAAAGGGTCACGGCTGTTACATTCAAACCGATGTTCACTGAGGTAGAGCAAAGAAATCAACGGATGTGGTTGGGATTTGCTATATGTGAGGATTCTGAATTTATTTGAGACATTTGACACAAAAAAAACAATAAAAAATAATAGAAAAAAGAAGCAAAACATACAAAAACAAAAAAAATGGGTCATGAAATCATATTTGTCATATTTGAGGGGCAAAATGGTAAAATCATTTAAGATTATTTTATGAACTATCACTGTCACTAAACAGAAAGCTATCATGTTCCCTCAGGCTGTCAGGAGTGGGTGGTAGACTGACTGCTCTCAGTTGACGGCTGCTCCTCTTTGGTTGAGTCTTTCAGGTTCTCATACTCCTTCTGCATCTTAGCGGCCTCCGCCTTCGTGTTGTCGTCCTCGTCCAAGTTTTTTCCTGAAGCACAGAAACAGACCGCGGAGCATTAGAAAATGTTGTACTGTAGGGGAAAACCAACTGTGACCCCATAAAAGTTGGGACGCTGTGTAAACTGTAATTAAAAGAAAAATATAGAGACAATTTATTTCATGTAAAACGAGCCACAGCTTCCCAACATTCTTTCTTCCAGTCAGGGCTGTACTCTTATTCGAGACTAATTCATCAATTAACATGTTATATATTATATATCTGCTGTTTTACGGGGGACTGTGTTCAGGACTACTTCCTGGCTGGGGGCAGTGACTTCCTGGAGGTGCTGTTTCCCAACAACTGCTCCCACCCAATCCCATCTGGATTAAACAAACATTATCATGTGGTTGTAGAAAAAAAACAGGCTTGCTGTTTAGACCTAAGATACGATGAGCTCACTGGCTGTTGGCTGTAGTATATAGCCTCATATTTAACGGACAGATTTAAGAGTCTAACATTCTGCCAGAAATCAAATGAGCATATTTACCCAAGTTATGTTCAACACAAACATAACGAAGAAGAACACATTTTGCCAAGTCTATGTTGCTCCGCATAGCTTAATATGCTAATTACTTCTGACCGTGTGGAACAAAAGTACATTACTTTATCGTTGCTTGAAATGTTAGGAGGAAACTCTGAGGCCGTTTACCGTTGGGTCCGATGACGTCAGGAGGCCCGAGAGACTTGCCCAGCTTATTCTTGGTCTGCATGGCTATCATAGCATCCAGGTTCTCTGCAGGGGAAACAGGCCAAACATTTACTTTAGATCTGATCAGCACTGTGTCGTCAGCTCGCTGTACAGACGATGGAGGAAACGCTCTTAACCTTTAAAAAGACCCATGCTGTTCCTGTGTGACTCAGAGGGGGATTAGCATTAGAAAAGGGTTGCATCTAATTAATGGAAAGGAGGCTCGATAGTATGACGAGGGCAATAAACTAAATCGTGTCTTTTTTTCCATGATGCAGCAAAAGGAATACAGGAATAATTGATCCACCAGTGAAAGAGAGGTGGATCAATTTGGAAACAACCAAATGTATTTTGTTTGTGTTGACCTCAGGTTGTGTTACACAATTAATACCACGGGCTACACTTTCACAACGAGATTAGAGAATTTTAAAGACCCCATACAGCCGGGGATTGACACAAACAGATCATATGTTTCAAACGGACCCAAGTTAAGTGACAACTGATCCGCTGCGGATTAACAAGGCGGTAAACATTATGTTCAAAGCATGGCGGAGGCAGATGTTCTGGAGATACACACACCCCAGAGATCAGCTGCAATTACACAGAAATTACATCCTCTGTATCAGGTTCTGCACGCACATTATCCCCCCATATAAAAGCTCTATTTAAACACTTTATACATGTTTTATAATTCACTGTAATCTAGTTGTAGCAGCTATCAGGACAAGTGTTTATACTGAAGAGTGTTTGTCAGTAGTTTCTAAAATGACGACATATTTTCTATTATTAAAACTGTGTTCATCATCTGTTCATATAGCCGTCACCTCTTATGGTCTCCTTACAGGAGGAGTTAAAGATGTTAATAAGTACATTAATAAACCCTTAAATCTGGTTCTGTCTACAGTGATGGGTGATGGAAACCATTTTTTTAATGTTTCTAGTGACGCTGCTCAACTTCACTTCCAATTTTGCCCATTGGCCTTTCGCGGTATTACGACAGTAATTCCCCTGCGGCCCAAAAAGCATTTCATCGTAGAGCGCTGAATAAAAGAGACATCGATAAAACTATTGACAGGACACCTCAGACAGCAAACAAGGTTAATTACGACTCTTTCCATTATGATTTTTTCATTCGTGGAGGTTTGATATTTGTGAACTTTGCAGTTCAGTGGGCCGCATTAGCAGAAAGAAAACCCCTGAGCTAGAAAACGCTTTGAGTGTATGCACCAGGCGAGACACACTAATTTGATTTAAAAGATGCCACCTTTGCCTTTGCATCTTAGAAATCAATATAGCCTCTCGAACAGGCGAACATCAGGTGAGAAACTCTACTGCAGATATTGAGTGTGCTGCACATCCAGGAAGAAACATTCAGGAGATAGAAAACTCTTCTGGAGTAATGAAAGCAATCCTCGTTGGATATTAGAAATCTGGATATTAGGACCTGAGGACAACAAGGAGATAAGAGAAGCAGAAGAGGCGTCGAAACCGAGCGTCAGGGAGTCTCACAATTTCCCCCTTTCATCTGCATTCACTCCAGCCTGCTTTCATTTCCTCTCTTATTATCTAAGCATCGCACTCTCCCTCTTTACTTTCTGTGTTTTCAGACTGCCTCCTCCCACCTGTTGCTGAGAGGAGGCCCATTATTTCATCCATCTGCCCGCCCACACACACACACACACACACACTTTCTCTATCTGTCTTGGGGCTGTATCACCCTCAGGCAGATTAGACTTGATTGACAGCTGGGTGTATTCAGTTTTATACCTGGGTGACTCATCGGAGCATCGCGGCCAGCTGGGGGAGGAAGGGTGGAGGTGGAGGTGGAGGGGGCATTAACATGTTGCTAGGCGATGGTGAATACTGTCCACTTATCTCCTAACAACCTATACGACATAAGAGGCTGCCTTGGAGACCGATGTCTTGTGTAAGCGTATATGCCTGTTTTGTTCTGGTGTGGAACGTCAGCAGCAGCCATTCGCTGCGCCAACAATGACCAGAGCCGCTGCCGCCAGCGGTCATCTGAAGGAGTATTGATTTATCCCGTTACAGCCTGCATGGGTAACTTGATCGCTGCTCTTTTAACAGGACATACGCATCGTAGACCTAAACTGATTAGTTACGCAATTATATTTCTGATTGAGGTTAAGGCTGAAACAAATAGATGAGTGGCCAATAATCGGAAAATTAACTGGTATTTGAGTCATACAATGAAAAAAAAACATACTGTCTTTGGTTTAAAGGAGACCTATCATGCGTTTTCCTTTTTTCCTCCCTTTCCTTGGTCAAAGTCCGCACCAACAGAAGCTCCCCTCTCCTACACAAAACACCAGCCTCCTCGCTTTTTTAAGATTTAAAAAAACAAGCAACATTAGGACATAATCTTTGGCTCTAGAAACTTGTGATGGTCAGTTTTTTCACAGCTGTAATGTTAAATGACCGTAAAATTCAGGAAAACATTGATTAATCGACACATTAATCAATGAATACAATAATCTCGCTGCCCTAGAGACAAATACATGTATGAAAGAAGAGACGTTTTCTATTTTTTTTCTGTCTGGGGCTGAAGACGTTGGGTCTGGGGCATCCTGAGGCTCTCTCACACACAGAGATGACAGCTGTCCCTTACAGGTGACTGACCTTTCCACTGACCGCTGATGTGATGGCCAGCCATAAAAACTGGGCTGGTTATACAGGGTTCCCCTGACACTAATCTGTCTGTACAGGCTTCACACTCCACCGCACACGCTGATAGGCAACATTAGCTCCACTGAACACACAGAACGAGAGCACATAAACCACACAGAGGGAGAAATGCATGTGCACTAGTCGGCAAATCAAGCGATTGAAACTTTGATCTTTCACTGTGAGGTTTTCTCTTCAGCGTGGTTCAAATCAATATCAAACTATTATTAATATATGGCGTTGATATAAAGATAGAAACTGGGCTTCAAAGCAGTGAACTGTGTTCCACTGTAATGCAGTTCATCAGAGAAAATCTTTGCAAGTGTAGAACAACAACACTCAAAAACCCTTCTTATTAGATTTTTTTTTACAAATCACTCGAAACAACATTATCTTACAATAATAACTCAATATGATTGATAATACCAGAATGATTACACAAAAAGTAGATATACTATATAATAATTTGATAAAATAATTTTAAAACAGGGTGTACAGTCCTTGTTGTTATACAACTTTCACACAATATCAAGACTGTAGAGTGCTACTGAACGGTTTGCAAAAGCCAAGAAATCTAGCTACGTTAGCTAGTTAAAGGTGCGATGTGTAAGAAATGCCAGATGGTTATTCATACTCCAAACAAATAATGGTGCACCACACCGACAGAGTGACCTCTTAGTGGAGCTGCCGTTGCAGCTGGTATTGGTCTTCTCCACACCACTAAAACCTGAACCTTTGGCAGGGGCTAGTTGGTTAGCATGCTCACTTAAGTAGATATATATGCAATACAGTACACTGACCTCTGTGACACAACATCAAAACTGATCGTTTTCCTGTACATCATTTTAGTTAGTGCGGTTAATGAGATGGCACTCTGCTTGTGGCGCTCAAAGCGCCAAAATAGTACATTCGAAAAACTCATAAGCAAAACTCCCAGAATCCATGACCCGATCGACAAAGACAATCCACAGACGTTGCTGTGCGCAGTTTCATGTAGGAACTATTTTCTTTAAATGCACAGAATAAAGCGTGTATCTGTTCAGTTGTTTTCCTGTTTTATGTTGAAAAGTGTGTCATGTTTTACTTTCCACTTCCTGTCTTTGTCTGTTTTCCCGCCCTTTTTCTGTGTACACCTTGACACCAGCTCGCCTGTCTCTGTCTCTGTCTTTAAATCCTTAGTCGATGAACTGTGACTAGACTAACTAACTAAAGCTAAATAATCTCGCCATCATTAGAGCTCAGAGGATGCAAGTAATGTTTACATCCTGCGCTGTCACAGGCACAAACTTCTCTTCAATGAGCAGATGCACAATTCCTTCAGCGTGGTGATGTGGTTGATGGGTGCAGTTTGGTAGACAGAAAATAGTTCCTACATGAAACTGCTGATGACAAAGTCTGTGGATTATCTTGAGTAACCAGGTCATGATCTCTAGTGTGCCTTCTGGTTCCATTATATTGGTAAGAAGGCAGGCATCTCCAGGGACAATATCTCCAAAACTCTGCGACTGATACCAAAAAAATATAGATGGATGAAGAGCACTACAGGTAAGAGGTGATCTGTCCCTTTAACCAGCTAACTAAGCAAGATTTTAGAGCTTTATCCAAACCTTTCAACAGCACTAAACAGTCTTGAGATGTGTGAGGGACGAGGAAAAAGTCCCATAAATTCCCATCTTCAAGGACTGTGGCACCAATAACAGATTCTATGTTCCACCTTCTGTCAGTGAGCGTACCGGACTACGGATAAACGATGCTTGTGTTGTGTCATGTCTTACCCAGATAGGACACTCCCTCCTCTGGTGTGATGGTGCCGTACTTCACCATCATCTTAACAAAGTCAATCAGCGTCTTCATGATGGTGATCAGTGTCTCTCTCTCCTGAGTGTCTTGGTCTGCAACAGCAAACCAGCGAGCGAAAAGAAAACCACGATCAAACATCGATGTTACTGTAACGCTAATTGGCTTCCATGCTGTGAATGTTACCACATGGTGATAGCCTGTCGGGGTCATAATGATGGGATTATAAATAATGACTCATTATGTGTGTGAAAGCACTTCAGAGGAAATTCTGTCTCTTGGTTGAAGGCTGCTGTGATGCAACGACTGAAAATGTCACAGAGCCCCCGCAGTGCGTTTGAGTTCTCACCTGAGTCGAGGCTCCTGAGCAGGCGGTAGAAGTTGGGGAAGTACTGCAGGTCCTGGAGGCCGTCTTCAGGGCTCACCTCGTTGCCCTCCTCAGCATCTTTGTCCCAGGTGTTGGCATCTGCGTCACCTTCCTCTTCTTCTGCGTCCCTGTCCACCTCGTCTTCAATCTCATCGTCATCTTCTTCCTCGTCGCCGTCATTATAGCGGCGTCTGGGTTGGTCCCACGCGTCCTGGAAACACCAGATTGTTACTGTCATTGTTGTTATTCTTCTGATTGTTGTCACACTACCATTTTGTTGCAGGTTTTACCGTGTTTGCGTCTGAGCCCTGGTCGTCCTGCTCTCCCCTGGTTTCTTGGTTGTTGCTCTCGATGTCCTCAATCTCGTTGTTCTTGGCGTTTTTGGTGATGAGATCCTGGAGAGCCTCGGCCACCTGGTACTCCAGGGTGTCCGCCTGGCTGTCTGTGATCTACAGAGAGACAAAGAAAAACCGAACAGCCGGGTCTGTAACAAATGTGCAAGAACAGAACAACGTGCACTGACGTCAAACCGCCATCTATCACATATTGATCAGTGAGAAATCAATCTCAGGGAGCAATTTGGCCACTGCCAGACTACTTGAAGAGTGTCGAGAATGTGATTCACAATCGGAATCAGGGACTAGAAGACAATTTACACCTTTCTACCTCTCCTGGTGAGGAGGCAGGGCTGTGGAGAGACTTCCTGTTCAGAAAATGTCAGGCGGCATGCTGTGTTGGACGCCATACGAGTACAAGCTCAGAACCTACCAGCCCAAGTTTGAGCAGTTTGGAGACGATCCGGTCGAACACCCCTCTGTCGTCCTCCTCATAGATCTTGTTAGCGATCTTCTGGACGATGTCTTCTGCCGTCAGCGGAGTGCCGTCGACCTGACGGAAGCTCTCTGTGTCATCTGAGACGAGACAAAACAGAAAATGTCAATTTTCATTTACTTTCGGAATGTGCTTCCTAGCTGGGTGCAGGTGTCTCTGCTTTAATTCCCCGTCTGTCCGACTTTTATTCCGACTTTCTCCAGTTCTACCAGTCAAACAGTAAAAAGCAGTTTATTTCAAGCCGGTTTTCTTTGTTCTCTATCCCTCTTTTCCGCTTCTTCTCCCCCATAAAATGTTAAACCTGGGCCAAGACGAGAAGTCTCTCTCATTAGAGGGAAAAAGTTTGTAACAAATAAGCTCCCCGCTCCTCTCTATGTCCGCAGGGCCGAGCAAGAAGTGTACAATTGTTACAGCTTGACTGTTACATAATATTCCCTGCTGCTTTCCAAGGTCTACACACAATCAAAATGAGCAGTGCCAGAATACTTCTGCCTGCATTGGCAGGCTGAATCATCGCCGATGTACTTCACCTCCAAACATTTATTTCTGTCACACTCCAGGAACTAAGAAATGATATCGCAATTTGCCAGATTTAGATGTGGCGTAACCCGAAGAGCTGCTTGACATTGCCGGGGCCGACCCCGGGGGTTGATGAAGTGTAGCACTCAGCGCTTTGAGTCTGAGTCACCTCGGCTCAGAGTCTCTGCTTTGTGCTGATGATTGGATATCAAATTACATGCTTATACGGAGAAATGTGTGCTGATCTGATGAAATCTGTGGATACGAGAAATCTGTAGGGTTCAGCGTATTGATTGGAGTTGCAGTGAACATGGATCGAAAATCTAATAGAGGGGCTGCTTCTGATGAGAGGAAATGGGGACAAATGTATAATTCAATGTATCTTTTCTCAGATCAGTCAGGAATATGACGACGCAGATAAGATCTGATTGGTTGGTGCATGAGAAAAATCCAAGACTTATACAATATATAAAAGTCTCCTGTGAAGAGCAGTACAGACTCTAGCTTTCACAACCGCAGTCTCTGAGGAGAGGCGAGAGGATAATCTTTCCCTCTTGCCACCACGTGTCCTGTCTTTGACTCTTTCTATCTGTCTCTGCTTATCCCCATCGCATGCACGTGTTTTCTCTGTCCACTCTTTCCTAAAATGTCTGCCCGGTGGCCAGTGACAGACGGAGGCACGCGGCATGAGGCCAGCCTTTGGGGGGTCAGACACGCAGAAAGACTCAGAGGGGGGCTGATCAGCTAAATCACCGCACCTTTACGAACAAAGGTGTGTGCGTACCCGGGTACTTGCCGTAGTCCATCCCGTTCTTGGTGGAGTCGTAGTCCTCGGCCAGACGTCGGCTCTTGGTGGAGTCCGATTCATCTGGGACGTACTGCTCCTCCTTTTTCAGCAGCACCTCCTCGGCGGCCTCCTTTGATTTCTGGCCATCAGCCAGTGACTTTAGCACGGTTAAGTCATCGAGGTCCTGCTGAGACTCGCCGTCCTTGGAGGAAGCAGGACGCTGGCTCTCTGAAAGGCAGCACAGACAATATGAGCAACGTGGAGCAAGGCATGCGGTGAAGACATCACTGTGGTTCTCTGCACTGATGAAGCCTGTTTTACTGGAAGTGCTGCAACATGAATCCACTCAGCAGGCAGGATATAAAGTCTTTAATTGATTGGCAACGAGGTTTCCTCTTACCAGCCGACTGAACTGCAGCCTTCACGCTGTCCGCCTCAGCGATCTGGGGAAATGACCAACAATAAACTCATAATTTCCAGTCAGGATGTAAGCTCTGATTAATAATGTTTGCCGGGCTAATAAACAGATTGTTTGACAAGTGGCAATAAAGAACATTTGGCCGGATATTGGAGGAGAACATCAGCTGTGGGCCTTACCTGCTCTTGTAGTGGCCTTTCTTCTGTCAGCTGTCTGTTGTACACCGTCTTATCTGCAGCACAGGAAATAAAGCAGAGTTTGTTATTTAAAAACAGAGATAGATTTTGTTCGTCATAGACGCCAACTGCACACAGACAAGATGAAATAAGTCTATGACATTTATTTATCAACTTTGATTTATTGAATTCTTGTTTTTCTGGTCGTCTCGTCACATGTTCTGCTCTCAGACTTATGTGATCACTCCTGCTCTCCCAACTCAGCACCGCAGCAGAGGCAGAGCTTAATCGGATTATCAAACAAAAGATTAAACTGCGGCGAAAATAGACCACAAGCGGCCATAACATGCGACCAGCCAGCCGGTCCGAACCGAACCGAGCCGAGCCGGGCTGGAGAGGAACTCCAAACACACTGCTTTTATACATTTTGTGTCAGTCAACAGGTTTAAATCGGAGTGACTGAAACAAAAAATGAAACATTATAGAACCCGACAAACCCCGTGTGTGGACAGTACAAAGTGTACAACTTGTATACAACCTGTTTTTAATGTCTTGCGAATGAAAAACAGAGTTTTATGAACCTTATGCGCTTTAAATGCTTCTTTATAAACCACAGAAACAGTTGGTTTTCTGCAGTAACACTTCAACACTACTACGGTAAATGTGAGTTGCGCGGCAGAGGCGACGTCCCACTCACCGTCCGCCGAGGCTGTCGGTGTGGGGAAGGCAGAGCTCTGGCTCACTACGTTCAGGACAACGAGGTGGAAAAGGACGAAAAGGCCGACGGATTTTGACGCCATGCTGAAACCTCGGATCGTCCCGGAGGAAGATGTATCCCGGCTCTGTGTGGTCTGCTTCCCTCCCCCAGAAGAAGAAGTGCTGAATGCGTGGACAGCTCCGCTCCGCTGCGCTGCGCTCCGCTCCGGCCGCCCGCTGGTGCTGATTCTGCCGCGGAGGCTGCGCCCTGGGTATCCGCTCTGTCAGACGCACCGGGGCGGGGAGGGGCCGCACAAATCTCCGCTGTGCACTGGAGCTGTTGACGAGCCGCGGTGCTGAAACCAGGTCACCTCTCTATAATTACTAGCAGATAAGCTGGGAGCTCTTCAAGCCCCGTGTGAGCTACAGCGTCACCTGCCAAGGCAGTAATAGAGCCCACTACAACAAGACCTGCCCCCTCGTGTCTTCACCCAGGAGGAGGAGGAGGAGGAGGAGGAGGACACTGCAAAAAGTGTCCATCTTAACAAGACTGACAGAAGATCTCAGATAAATTCAGATTGTTCTTGAAAAATGTTGAATTTATTTGGGTGCCACATTGAATCCTCCCCCTAAACAATTACAGAAATATATAAATGTTTATGTCCCTGCAGCCTCCACAGAACAATAGCACATGGAAAGCACCTCAGGATTCATTTCTTTTGTCATATTTTATAGCAAAGAAAGATGTTATTTGAACAATGACTGCCTCTTGGCTCATCAGTTTATCAATTATTGTTTTTTAATCAGTATTGTATAGAAGGAAAGTGAGTGTTCTCTACCATTTCATTTCAACTATCAACTAAAAACATAAACTCCCAAATAAATATGATAAAATGATGACATCACTTTACTTCACTTGACCTATTTCCTGGAGATCTATGAATAATGGGCGAGGTAAAGTCCACCGTCTCTTTCAGTTATTAGAAATGTTCACGTGTATCTCCAAATGTCACGTGAAGCTTTTCGTTGACGTCAGTGATAGAACACAGATGGATTGAATGAGAGGATTTATTGAGGTTTACATGATGTGCTTTGATGCCCTGCAGCAGCCATTTGTTTTCATGAATATTGTTAAGCTTTGATTCATGTGTGTCCATAGAGTCAGTGAGTTATGGAATAATGTGGCCTGCGTTTGAATATCAGAAAAAGAATCTTCAGACATTTTGTTCTTTCCTCGGTGGACCGTTTTAACTCATAACGTTATTAAAGGTGTGTTATGTAGCTTTGGGGAAGTAATTTTAATCAGAGGAGAAAGATCTTCACAGATAGATGTCTTCATGCCTAAACAAACTAAATAAATGTTTACATGTGGCGGACCCTGCCACCCTTCTAGCTTCACACATTGCTCTGGGGATCTTATTTTCCTCTAAGAACAGCTTGTTATGGAAAAGATAATTAATGAGTTTATGCCTCTTTGACATTGCAAAATATAAAAATTCTGAGTTTGGATTACTTCTCTGAAAACACACAGTGCCCCTTTAAATGTGCTGAGACTGAACTAAATGCTGAGTTTGACACTTTTCGCAGCGTTTGAGCAGAACATCCTCCCAGTCCGTGCGTCACACACAACCTGCGTCACGGTTGTAGATCTTCCGCTGGCCGGTCGATAGCTACCATTAATAAAACGAAAAACAATTAGACACATAAACAAAGAGGGAGATATATGAGGCCAGCTTTATGACTGTCCGCTTTCACGAGCGAAGCGTTGGAGTAATTAGATGGAGGCCTGCGTGTCTACCTGATGATTCAGGTGTGATGAGGTCCAGTTCTGTTCCAGGCGGGAGGCTGCGAGCACAATGATGTGGTTTAATTTCCCTGTTCTTTTATTAGACTTGCGCAGAAGGAGAGCGTGAAGAAGAATCACTGGTATTATAAAAGATCGTCGCCTATAATTTAGGTACTGCAGATATTATAGTAGTAATAGAAATGGCTTTTAACATTTAGGCTACTATCTAGATAGCTACTAGCTATCTAATGTTATAAAGTTTGTGATCCACAGTGTATTAAAGGATAAGTTCACCCAAAATTAAATCTGACTCACGATGATAGAAAGCTGGGTGCAGCTCATCTGGCGGAGGGAGCCCAGAGATCCCAAACTGATCTGTACATAGTCAGTTTAGTTTGTAGATGTTTGCTATTTTCAGTTTCTACCTTTGACAGCTTGGATATAATATCTGTGATATACAACTACTTAAAATGAGTTGGGGATAAGGGTGCTTACATATGGAGATGCAATTAAAATCAAATGAAATGTGCTGCGTTATTTTTGAAGAACGAAAATATTCCCAAAACACAAAATAAAATGTATTACTTCTTATTTCTATGAATGTGTGATTTTTTTGATCCGGTTTGAACTGTGCCTTTAAAGACACACACCATGTTTGTCAATTTAAAAGATCATTTTCCAATTGAAGAGATTCGCTGCGGTGGTCGTGAATAAAGTAAAGTACCATGTAGTTTTGTGTTAAACTGCTCAGTGAACTACATCACTTGCTCAACATACGCCACCAACACCAGCATGGCCGCCGATTTAGCGCCGTGGACCTGTTAGCTTAGCACAGAACAAGTATGAACAAAGGTAACGTCACAATAAATCTATTGACAACTGTTATGTGACAGGAGAGCTGCTGACATACAGGAGCAGCTGTACAGTGTTATTACAGGTTTCCGATGACCTTTCAAAGAGATGACGTCACTAACAGGACTGTTGTCTGTGTCCTCTCATAATGACGTATTTTCAGTCTTATATTTAATTAGATTTATGCCAAACTGCGTCTCTCTTCACTTGTTCAATTAGTTACCAGTCTCCAGACACTAACATACAAAGGTTCTCTGAAATCAGGTCCCGTGAGGGAAACCGGAAGTGGCGTGACTTCTGCTCTCCAAGGCGGAACTAATCACCTGCTGCTCCAATGTTCCGCACGTAATTAATTAAATAAACACCCTGAAGGCGAAGCGCCAAGATTAGCTCAGGCTAAACTAAATATTAAACATATGAAGGGATAAAAACTAGATCAAAGAAGACAAGGAGACGGACGAAATGAGCAAGATTCAGCCCACCAGGTGTGTTTTGGTTCGTGTTTATTTTATACAGTAAAGAAGTGCAACAATTATACAAATTTGATATCACAGTTAAGTGTGTAAGTGAGTGTATGTAGTGTTCAAGTTCACAGAATGTTTCATACATGAATTAATAACTCACACAGTCAAGCTGCACGTGATGTAACATGTAGAATGGCTCCAGGGCCATGAACTGTAAACACATACATGTGTTTCACTCACTGTATTGTTTATAGGGATGTTAATGATTAATAATAATTGATTAATAAGAATGGAACTGATAGAAAATGAAATGGATTAACTGACAACTGACAGTATTTGTTACAAATGACTAAAGACTTCCTTATCAAATGTAATGATATCAACTCAAAATACCAGTCTGAGAAATTGTATTTAATTTACACACAAGTAGTTTGTAATTTTAAAAATGCAAAAAAGACCTTCGATGCCAGCTGATGTTGTTACATGTTATCATCATCGAGTCACCTCAGTCTGGGTTGGATTTTGTTGGGCCGGTGTTATTTCATCGATTATCCAAGTAACTTGTTGTTTACTTTATCTGTTCTTTTAATTCCTAATGTGGCCTCCAAACAAAATTCTGATGGAAAAACTTGCAACATATTTGATATATTATTAATGATTCTCACAGGTCAGTCTGGAATAAAACCCAGTTTTTATAAGGACTCGTGTTTGTTACCGGAGGGTGCTACAGACGTTATTTACACACTTTCTTAAGCCAAAATCTTCACTGCAGCCCGTCTGAAGCTCGACTGCAGGTCAGGGGTGTAAATAAAGTCTTTATAAAACAGTTTAGGTCTCGGCAGTTCCATATAATGCTTGGATTATGCTGGAAGAGGATTTCATTTGCTTTCCTGTTGGTTTTCGTCTACACTACTTATGTGTCTGAGGACTGATGAGTTTGTACAGCATAATCCAAATGTCCAGAAACCCTGAGATCCAAAACTGATTTGAAAAAGAACGCAATTATAATCTTTTTGAAGCTGAAATCTTGACTGTGGCTGCTAAGATTAAAGCGTTGGTGCACACCCTGACTTAAGTGGGGGCACATGATCGAGTGCATGGGGATGGTGTAAACAATGTCTTTATAAATACATTTTGGATCGTGGGGCTTCCTGAAACTTGGATTACAACAGACAAGCTGCATGGAGCCATTGACATTTGTTTTACATTTAAAACAAGCCCCCGTCAACTTGTGTTTTTTTTAGGTGCGACGCTGTTCTCTTTGTGGACTACGAAACTTCACCTGCCTTTCTACTCAACATGGGGGTGAGTAGATAATTACTGAAGTGTCAGTTTGTGTCCTTGCGTAGCGGGGACAACTTAACTGCTGCATTAGGGTTAGTGATGTGGATGATGCGGCGTGTTGCTGTTAATCTGCTGTTTTATTAGAGTCTTGTGTGTGGGATTAAAATGCCCCCCGGCGGTCGGTGATGTGACGGCTCTTATCTCAGAGGAGTCACTTCACTTCCCATCACACATTTATTTGTCATTATAACAAACAGAAAACGGTGCCAATACCTTTCCCTTTGGTAGCAGAGTAAATGTAGCTGTGTCTTTATGTTATTTACCGTCAGTTGTTCCCCCACACAGTAAGTGGGAGTGATGTTCTGTTAGCTGTTAGAATTTAGTATTGTTGCTGCTGGCTGTGAGCCATTAGTGGCTGTGTGAGTGTCTCCTGTCTTATACAGCTCAGCTTCCCCTCAGGCAACATGCAAAAGATTACAATATGATGAGATAATACCATGTGATACAAAAGTTATTTTTCGTAGCAGACATATTGGATAATTATAATTGGAGAAGCACAAGTGTTACCTTTAGGGCTGCAACGTACAATTATTTGCATGAAACTATTCATCTCTTGAGTCTATAATACACCATGATTATTATTATTTCCCAGGGCCCAACGTGACGTCGTCAGATTACTTCTTTTGTCAAACCAGCAGTCCAAAACTCAAAGAAAGACAAAGAAAAGCAGCAAATCCTCAAAACAAGAAGCTGGAACAAATATTTAACACTTTTTCTCAAACAATGAGCGGAACGAATGATTGATTGATTGACAAAATAGTTAGATTTTCTTTTGTTGGACTAATTGTTGATACCAGGACCCTGACACCAAAACAGCCAAATGGACTTTAGCCATCATTAACCTTATTATATATCAAAGGATCCGTCCCACACACAGGCATCAATTACTCCTGCTGATTGGGTCAGGCTGACGCTGTGCGAGGTGAAACAAAGCTACCAGAAAAAAGTGAGGGCGAAGTCAATTAAGCTCAGTCTGTAGACGCACACACAGTCCAGAGAGGAGGTCTCATCAAGCACCATCAGTGGACACTTCTCTGTGGGGGAGCTCTGGGCGGGTTCGAGCTCGGATGATGGGACCAGACCACGAGTTGAAACTGTTTTCTTTTTACTGTCTCTAACCAGCAACGCGTATTTCAGTTTTTATTGCTACATAACATTGCTTGAAAAACATCCAAAATATTTAAAAACAACCACGATCTGTTTTAGCTTCAGTAACTTTTGAATTGTCTGCTTTGCACCCGAATTTCTGCGGAGCTCTGACTGGATATCTGTCGATCATCACAAAGCTCTGGTTGCTCTAAGCATCTGGAGACATTCCCACCTCTCTTCACTTTCAGTATTATTTCCACACACACACATCCGCTGCTTTCTGACAGGGCAGGATTAAGCGTTCGTACCATTTATTGTCTTTATCAACCTGGAGAGGGTATTTGTGATATTTTAGCTCTATTGAAACTAACATGCTTATCCTCTAGTACGCTGTAGTTCAAACTGAGTGTTTATTTTATGCTGCAACTTTATATTTGTTTAGGTTGAATTTTCCATTTCTATTTCTGTCTTGTCACAACGCGGCTCTGATCCCTCGGTTTGTCTTACGCACAATAACCTCTTGGTTACGGTGAGAAATAACATCACGGTTTGGCTTAAAACACCTGTTTTGATTGCCATGATCACGGATGGAGATGGTGCGACCTCCCATGAAAAATAGGCGGTTTTGGTCACCATAAAATGTCCACACATATAGAACTGTAGAAATGTTAACTGCCAAAATGATATCCTGCCTGGTGACTGGCCTGAAATGCTCGTGGTGCCTCAAGTCCCCCCACTTTTAAGGAATATAACTCAAGATGTCCATGTTGCTTAATGACCTTTGGTGGCTCTTAGTGGTTTTAGTATTTATAACTGATTATTTTTTTACAATCTTTATTTTTTTTATACATTTCTTCTTCATATTTTGGATATACTGTTGCATTTTTTTTCATTGCTTTAATGCTGTTTGTGTGCCTTTTTGCTGCTTATTTCTACAGCACTTTGGTCAACCCCTTTTTTTAAATGTGCAGCATAAATGAGATTGATTTGATCCGATCTGATTATTCCTCCTGAATGAATTTGTACATTTTGCAGTACTGGCTGCACTTTGCTCCAGGCTCCTCTCATTTTAATGTGCTCCCTCTCAGCTCAAGCTTTCCTTTTTGTCTCGTTCTCTCTCTCTCCTGCCTTAAGCAGGATTTCAGTGAGCGAAGACCAAGAAACAGAGCCCACATTATACCCAACATTTATCGAGCAGTGAGCACTATATATTCACTTCAGAGTACACAATGACGGTTAATTGTAGCCAGGTTGGACAGCCTAACAGCAGCTTTCAGACTCATTATGTGTTCACAAAGGACACAGTGCATTAAAAGACACAGTTACAGCAGTGGATAGCATATATATAGATTACGTAGGGGTGGACAAAATAACGGAAACAATGCACTCCACTTCTACAACATCAAAGCTTCAAAAGTGATCAGAAAGATGACACCGCAAGATTTTGTAAATTGTGTTATTGTTTTACATGAATGTTGTGTCAGACAGAATAAACGCTTCAGTTAAGGATATGTACGATTATCAGTTGAAAACTCCCATTCTGACTCTTCGTGATAATATAAAAAACTCACTCAATGTGCAATTTTGCCAACGCAGCGAAGATTCTTTAAGATTGTAGAGTGATTTCTGCCCCATCACTGTGCTCCCTGCGCAGCGCAGGATGGGATGTTTGCCACCTCCTGCAGGATGACTGTACTTCCTGTCCTGTGCCTGCCTCAGCAGTCTAAGAACAGGATCACTGCCAAGAGCCGGCCTATCAGATACTCAGTCTGCTAAGAACACCAAAGGACACCTCTGAGAAATATCATGTAATCATCCAGATCAGCGATGATCACCAAGAGGGGACGGAGGGATACCGAGGATGTGCAGCTGTGCTCATTTCCTCAAGATTACATTGATTTATTTGTTTATATTTACCATCATTCCCTCATATTTGATTTTTATTGCTGATCTTTTCTGCGCCTGTCCTAGTTCAGGATGTCATAATCTGCAAATTGAACATCACTACTGACATCTTGTGTGTAGCAGCTGTAATTACACAGACTCTTCTGTTTGATAAGTTGCCAATATTTAAACAAAAAACCCACTATTCACTCCCAGGGGAAACATGATTATCCGTCAGCTTCCACCCCTGATGAGAAACGATATTCACAAGAACTGCCTGACCCCTGAAAACTCTTGTAAACAACTGGTTTGGCTCTGAGTGTACGCTGGACTGTAAGAGAGCCTCAGTCCCAGCACACTTGGGAGTAATATATTTTGTCATAGATCAGGGGTCAGTTTGCAGTGGCTCCAAGTGGCTTCGACTAAAATTACATGGAAATGAACAGGCCTTATGGCAGTGATTTTTACATTCTCCTGATGTCCTGTCTGCTCCAGCAAGTTGTGATTTTGTCGATGAACTGAACATGCCATGAACATTTTTCTTTATTGCAGGCTAGTTCTCCAATTTCAAAACTGCACCAAAACATAGTATTATTGTAATATATATGTAATAAACATAAATGGCCCAATGCATGTGTTTTAATCTTAGCCATGGAAGCTCTGTCAATACCTCATATACCAGATGTAACTACTGAATTTGAACAATATTTGATCTTTTGTCTTCCTTTACATCGTGATTTTGTAAAAGTTCCTACACACAGTAGCAGAAGCCAGTTACCGCTGTCACATACGTCTATAGGTGGGCTGCTGGCTTGATAGTGGACCCTGATCAGAGAGTAGAACAAAAAGAGCTCATTGGACAAATACAGGTCGTGGATGAGCACAAGGCCTGCGTTAAGATGTTTGGGTTTGTGGTTCTAAAGAGAACAGAAGAAATTATTACACTCTGTCTTCAAAAACACTCACACAAACACTCTCACACAAACACTCTCACACACACACACACACACACACACACACACACACACACACACACACACACACACATTTTGAATAATTAAAGAATTGGCCAACTGTAACTGTGAGAAACCGCTAACTGCTGCTAACTGCCATTATCAATATCCTTTATTTAACCAGGTAAAAAACTAATTGAGATTTAAAACCTCTTTTCCAAGAGTGACCTGGCCAAGACGGCAGCACAAAAGCAGAATGGTTACACCAAACACACAAGACACAAATAAAATACGATTGCACACACTACAGGAAAACAAGAGTGTGATTACATGATTACACAGTGCAATGACAAGATCCAATAGATACTTAGCTTGGTTAGCTTGGTTAGCTGTGGTCCAGACTTGGGCCAGCAGGGAATTGTTGGTGTTTACACCAGCAGTTTTGGACTGGGAGGGGACCAGCAAGTCCCCAGGAAGAGTGCCAGGCTTTGAAGCCAACTTTCACAGTGGCCAAACCATGTAATTACAACGTCAAGTAAAGACATTTCCCCATTAGCTTACTTTGTCAAAGAAGCATCTCTTAAATGGTGGATACATTTGTTTTGAGCATCACAAACCTCGCTTCACTGTCATAAATTTAGCCATTCGCTCCAATAAAATTTGGAGAGTCAAGACAAGCCGCATAATTAAATTATTTTATCTCAATTCAAGTTAGCCGGGCGTTAAGCCAGAAGTAAGCCAGCTCGGTTGGTGGAAGCCTCTAATGTGCACGCTCTATGGGCCACACAACACTGAAGTTCCAGGTATTTTTAGCGCCAGGAAGTCGAGTCATTTTGCCTTTATGTGCCAATGAGCAGCTTTCATAGGTTTTAATGGGGCTCTGTCTCCAACACTATGTCCAGGTTT
This sequence comes from Sparus aurata, assembly GCF_900880675.1. Taxonomy (NCBI): domain Eukaryota; kingdom Metazoa; phylum Chordata; class Actinopteri; order Spariformes; family Sparidae; genus Sparus; species Sparus aurata. The sequence goes on along the minus strand of NC_044190.1, from coordinate 9,020,562 downwards.
TAATGTAGCGTCCTTGGGGCCAAGGCCAGATGGTTGGTATGCTAACTTTAGATATCTCTGTAACACAATACAAAGACATCATAATGTAACACCTGTTATCTCTTGACATTCTGTTTATGATTTTAGTTCATTTTTAAAAATGATCTCAGCCAAAATTCGTACACATTGCACCTTTAAAATATATAATCATTCATTTACAATGAATAAATCTGAAGTATTCTCACATCAGTCTGTGGTGTGTATATATAGTGAGTCTACTGCCATCATGTATTTACTGAATAAAACACAGTTTGTGCTGAAATGAGGCTTTTAATAATGATCAAACTATACATTTCATACAGGTGCACATTTTTGGTGCAGTGGTGATTAAAAACTACATTGTAGTTATGTAGTTTGTGAATATCAATAGACTAGGGAACATCACTAATCAGAGAAGACTTAAGTGGTATGGTGGCAAGGTATTGGACTTTTTTATGGTTAAGAATATTATCCAATAAATTACCGGTTAAGACAGGTAATTAGTTTATTGTGAAGTTTGCAGTAGAGAAGAATCTCTCCGATTCGCTTGAACAGCAGTGATCACGACATGTCTAATCATGAGACCCATCACAGTCTTCAGCCTTGAACGACACTGACAGAACTTGTGGCATTTCATCAGAGCATCAAAACACTTAACCTTTTCTGTTTGAACATTTGCAGTCATACTCAAGGCTGTCAAGGCCTGTAAACACACCATGAAAGCCTGTTTTAAGGCCCGTGAACAGACCTTGACAGCCAAACAAAAAAGTACATGAGAATCATCGTCTCTGTGTGTCGCTGTGTGTGGTTGGAGTAAGAATTGTTGACTCAGTATTCATTTGTCTCTTTCTGTTGTTTGAAAATGCCCTCTGACTCTCTGTTTGGAAGGTCTAAACAGAGTCAGTCTCCAGAGAACACGGCAGAGAAGGAAGGACATACATTTTCTTTTCACATGGGACCCTGGGGTGAACTGTTTGTATGACTTCAAAGACGGGAGCGCTGCCTCACGGAGTCATTCCAGAGGAAATTGAGGGAGGGAGGGGCTTTTTGATATTTCATCTATTTACAGCCTTTTCAAACACTATACAGAGGACACTTTATTTGTTCAGTGTTTTCCAAGAAATCCTGTGGTTATTTGAGACAGATGACCCTTTGTTTGGGCACATTGATCCATTCTTTCATTCAGATTGCTATCTGTTGCCACGGGGCCATTGTGAGCGGTGGTTTATGTGGTTTCTTTGTTTCATTTGAACATCCAGTTCGACTGAGGAAAACACAACTGTGAAATCTTTTGGATAAACCATATTAGCCACTTGTTTCTCATTAGTTACACTGATTTTGTGACTGAGAGCATAGAGTATCAGTGACGTCTTACTGTGTGTGAGGAGTCCGTTCACCACTAGAGGTCAATGCTTTCCTTTCTAACACTGTGGGGAACAAAGAGTAGAAGGAGACGGCGCATGAAATCAGATTAAAAGTGAAAGAGGACAAAAAAGGAACGAAACAAGCAAAAATCCGAAACATCCAAGATTTTGTTTCCATTCGTATTGGTTTAAATGAAACTTCATAGATGAATGAATGAATGTGTGACACGGCCACATCCTGATCTATAACTTCCTTTTATCTCTTTGTAGTTTGACTAGCTTTACTGTTTTTACCACCTTCAGGCAGTTACAGTGAATGACCCGGTAGTTCACTGTAGCGTTCATTTCATTTTCATTTAATTTCTTTTATTTTTTTAAAGGACAGTGCACATTAATCAGCATTTCTGTAAATGTGCTAGTGTTAGCCAGCAGGCTAATTTTCAACTGTAGTCCTTTGGCAAGATGTTAAGCTAGACACAGGGTTAACATATTAAAGAATACACGCAGCAACAGATGTTCTGCAGTGGGGATCAAACGTGTGAGCCAGCAGTCGGGCCTCTCTCTCACCAGCTGACATGAAGCTGCTGACATCTTCCTCGTCCTCTGATCCTCTGGTTGGTTTTATTAAGTCAGAGGCCACTTTCGTCCGCCAGCCCTCCTCAAAGAAAGGAAGGTGCTATATTTTGTTTGTGTGTTGTGTGTGTGGTCTATTAGCTGCAATACTGAAAACACTTGTTTAATGTCATCTGTGGCTCGAGAGGAACTTTGTCAAGTCTGAGAAAATGACCCCTAATGATGTCTTGAGGTTGAAATCTGAGTTATGCACTCAAGCGTGGGGGCTTGAAGGATGTGTTCATACCAGGCAGTTTGGCTTTAAAGAAGATATGCTGCATTATGGGAATTGTAGTATCCAGTTTGATTAGAGAGTAAAAGTCAGGATATCGTGCGTTACGGTGCTTCTTTCTTTGCCCATTCCTTGTTTAATATGTCTTGTGAGTCCTACATGTTGCGCAATACCAGTGTAGTGAACTACCCCTTTAGGATGAGATTTAGGGTGTGGGATGATTTTAAATTAAAGGAAAAGTTCAACATTTTATAGATTACACATATTTGCGCTCGCCAGCTTAGAGTTTAGCATGGTGCAGTAATAAGTGACATCATAATACCTCATATTAGGCTATTCAGAGCTTAGCCTTCTTCCTCAGAGTTTGGACATAAGTAATTAGCAAACTAACCAGTGTTGCCAGATCTGGCGAGAGAAACAAGCAACAGGTCTATAGAGACACGTCAAAAGCAACCCGGCCTGCCCATGCAGGCGATCCCCCTCAGATGCATCCAATTGATCAGTTTATACTGAATTTACATTTATGTGTGAGTATATTTATTTCCGATATCAAAAATACTAAACCTTGTAATTTTATATTTTACTTTTTTAACTCTAAGGAACTCCGAGAAAAATGGGGGAATAAATGAATCAATGAAAATGAGGACAAAGAAGTTGCATATAATGAACGGACCAAGTATCAGTGAGCATTGTTGGGGATAACAGTAATATATTACTTTTAACAGTAACAGTCATATAACCCAATACTAGGGATTTTAATAATAACAGTTCATTCACTATATCAAGTGCTGCATTATCACCCATGAAAACTGGGCTGTTGGAGGTCAGATTCAGTCCTTCAGTAAAGTCTCTGTCTCCGAGGCTTTGGTATATTCTTTCCTGTGTTTTGGCCAAACTCCATTAATTTCTGCCTACATTAGTTTATGCTTCACTGGTTGTATTGGAGACCATGTTGTCGGATGAAAAAGCATAATAAACCTCTTCAATCAAAAATTGTATCCTCAAACTTCACGGGATCAGTTGATGGCTGTGGAAATGCTCAGTACTCGTGAATGCTCGGATTCGCTGTCTTGCCGAGAGTTGCGTGAGAAGATTGATGCCAATTTTGTGTCCGTTCATTGAATGCGATGCTAGCCAGGAGACCACAACAAAAGAAATAATGTGTTAATTAGTGAGCTTTAGAGGTGCCGGTAGGGGGATTTTTTGACCTTTGGAGAAAGCCAGGCGGACTGCCTCCAGATGTTTCATGTCTTGATGCTAAGCCAAGTCTGCTGGCTTTATAATTACAGAACAGAGATGAGAGTAGAATCGATCCACTCTACATGTTTTCCAAAATATTCGTATTATTCTGGTAAAAGAATTGACACTACCCCTTAGTTTACTTGTGTTTGTTTCTGCTGTACCACACGAATAGTGTTGACTTTTCTGGCAGACTTTTAAAGGTCAGCTGAATAATTGAAATGTTTGTTGGCTTCTAAAATCTCACTGCAGTCAAAATCAGAACAACCTTAATAGATATGTGTGTTCTCTCCCTGTAACACAACTTATCTACATGATCTATCTGTTCCTCCTAAACCATCTGATTCAAGAAGCTGTAGACGAAGGAATAAAGTTTCAATATACAAGTATACAATACGATTAATGACATAAATCCTCACCTTTCTCTAGTAACATTCAAATAAACTATAACTATATAACAAATCTGCCGCAAGTACGTGAGAGAAAATGGAGGTCCAGCGGCTGGGTGGTCTGTCTGTTTTGTGTCTCTGCGAGGAGACAGAGACATAAAGCTGGACTTCTTCTCCACTGGCTGCCAAAACAGCCCAGTTGGAGTCACACCAAGCCACCAGTAATATGTTTTCCTGGACTGCAGAGCAGAATAGACGAGAGGGCAACTAATGAACCAGACATGACAAATCACTGATTTTCTTGCTCGTTTCAAAATGAGCGTTGGGAAATTTATGCCTGGCGTGCATGTGGGTCAAATGGACGGGAAAGTGGTTGCTTAATGCACCATTTGTGGCTTATTTTCCAGATCCGATCCGCCCGTCCATTCTCTGTCATTGTGGCTTTTTTCCCCTAACGAGGCAGCATTATCTTTAGTTGTTTAAATTCTAATAAACATGGGCAATTTTTGTGAAAGTAAGTGGTTAGCAGGCACGTAAATCATTGCTTCCCCCTTCATGTTGCCATGAGATAAATATTATCATCATGACTGCCAACTAGAGGGAACAAACTCATCTGTCCTCAAACTTTCCCCAGTTCACGTGAAGGGATCGTCGTCAGAAGAACTGCAAAATCGTGTTTACAAGAAATCTTTAATAAAAGACAAGTGTTACACCCTTGTAGAGAAGTTTGACACAGATACATATTACATACACACCATGTCATAGTTGGTCTTATATACAAACACATTATTCAAGCGAACCCCATACAAACACTTGTGCACACACGCACACACACACACACACAAAGAGAGAGAGACCGATTACTACCACTGATTATCTTCCATATCCAAATATACCTACTGTATGTTTTTTGGCCATTGGTACAGTTCACGTTTGCACACAAAAAGGATGACTTGGGATGCTACAATGCACACAACATGATACAGGCTGTCCCAGTGTGCAGCAATGATCCACTGAATGGAAAGACAGTCTAATTCCCTCATTGAACCACAGCAGCAGGATGTTACAACTAGCGTCATGGAAATGGGTGAAGAGGAAAGAGGAAGACGAGAGCGAAAAGAAGATAGAGCAGAGGTGAGCGAGGGAAAGGGAAATGGAAATGGAAGGAGGCAGGAGAAACCAGCGAGAGGTGAACGAGGTCAGGTGTGAGAGGTTAAAGCGTTCCTTCGTCCAGCAGTTTGTTGATGCCGTTGCAGATCTTCCTCAGAGACAGTCTGTACTCCTCTCCGTCCCCGTACAGCTCCGCCAGGAACTCCCCGTGGGCGAAATGGTTGAAAACGTGATCGATACGAGCATGTGAGCGTGCGGTCAGGTGCTGCTCGACCAGGGTGTGAAGCAGGTCCCTGCACTCCAGCAGGAGCTCTGACAGAATATTCCTGTCGAAGGTGTACTCCACCTCATAGAACGACACCGCCGTCATGGCCGCCTGGTTCATCTTCTTCTTGAAGCGCTCCACCGTGTCCAGCTCGTCGGGGCTGAACTGGTGGTTGCGATACAGGATGCCGATCTTCAGAGCGATCTTGATGACGTCCTTGATGATCTTGTGGGCCTCCTTCTTGCTCTTGGTGAACTCCCGGCTCGTCTTGTAGAGCTCGTCCAAGATCTCGCTGCTGGTGTCGTCTGTCAGCATGTTGGCCACCACCATGGTCGCCATCTTGCTCAGGATCTTCTTCTGGGCTTGCAGGGCCAGGGAGCGCGAGTTAAAGCTCTCATGTCCTGAAGGGAGAGAAGAAGACAAGTTGTTTTTGGATTAGTGCTACATGTTGGGAGTGGATGGATCAAACAAGTACAATAATGATCCTGTTCTCAGGCTTGGCAGTATATCAATATGATATCATGCCCTTAATTCAAGCAAAGGTATGAAGGGGTCTTGGAATAGGGTGGATGAAGTTGACATTTCCAAGCCACTCATCCTGTAAACATATACTAACTTTATTATTTGTAGTCTCGTTCATGTTCAAGTGATGAATAAGTCCAATGTTTAGTCTCTTTGTAGCTCTGCGTTGGTCTCTACCAACCCTTGAGGGAAAGACTTGGCATTTGGTAACCTGACAGATTAAAGGGTAACTCCAACAGTTGTACAAATTAAAATGTGTTTAGAGGTCTTGGAGAGCACTACTGCATTTGTGAGAAGTGTAGTAGAAGGCCTTTTAATTTAATCTGATATATTGCCTCCAGTGATTTCCAGTGACAAATCCTGTAAACACACTTTACTGCGTGACATTGGTGGAGTTACCCTTTAACAGACAGTGTGTTGTGCCTTTAAGAGATATTGAAAGATTGTATTCATGTATTTTTTAATACATACAGATGACAGATAATTGTAAAAACAACAACAACGTTTATCTCTATTATGGTGGTATTTAACCACCGCTCCTTAACATCCAGTCGGTGTCTTTACATGTAACAGCTGACTGTCACGTGGACAAAGCTTTCACTACTCTGTTGACCTATAAGGGTAAATAGAAAATAAGGGTTCTTCCGTTCTCCATTTGCCACTGACTCTGCTTTGTCCTTACATAAAGAACTGTGTGCTCAAAAAGGCTGAGTTTGGGTAAGTTTTCTTAGTTGTTCCGAGGAGGACTTTTTTTCTGTTACACAACTTGCTGTTGTGTAACAAGACAACTGGTAGCAGTATTAAATGCGACCCCAGTAAAAAACTAAAGGCACAGCACTGGTGCAAAACACTCTCGGATGATTCAGTGTGTTTGGCATGAACAAAGGCTAAATCCAATCCATTCCAAACTTGGATCCACAGAACTTTTACTAACTAAAAGTTTATTTGACAGAAAGCGAAATGTGTCATCATTTGCGGATTACAGATATTGTAAAAGTTACAAACTCAATTCAGAGCACAGTCTGATCAGGCTGGGGAGTAGATGAAACGCGGTGAAGCCGCATTCAAAGCAGGGCGGCGTCCTTCCTGGAGTGTGGTTGGCCGACTTTGGGAGGAATGACTATCTGCTGTGGATAACATCAAACAGCTGTACACCGATAAGAACCCCTCGCGCTGTCTCTCTACGTGTCCAGAGTGATCACAGTTTCACATCGTGTCCCACTGCAGTCGCAATTTATCCCAGAGGAGAACATCAAAGACTGCCCGTGTGCTCATACAGCGGCGGCAGCAGCTTAACACGTGTCTGCGTGAGAGTGTGGAGTGGGAGGACGGAAGGGGGTTTTATTTAGGTGCCACCCAAATACAAATTACACACCAGATAACTCCAATTATGATTAAAGCTCAGGAATGACACCTCACTTTTCCCTACTGAAGCCTGGGCACATTGTCAGCCTCCTCCACATGTATGTCCACAGAGAGAGGGAGAGAGAGAGAGAATGGATGGGGGCGTCCTTACTCGATACAGAGCAGCAGATGAGCCCCGATTCAAAGAGGAACACCTGCTTTGTTGTCATTTTAATTTGATTAAAACAGACAGCTACGCGACCGTTTAGAATTCACACCATCGTCGCATCATCTGCGTGCGTGTTCCTCTTTATATGTCCACGCGTGTGTTAATTAAAATCGCACATACACAAGAGGTTGCACAACAATTGGGAGAAATCCTCTCCTCGGCATTTCACGTGTTCGTCTGAAGCCAGATGACATTTCGTACATATAATTAGCCCACTGTGACATTTACATCTAATACAGCAAATGTCTTTGTCTACATTCATTTCCCGATACATACAGTCTGATGCTTCATGAGAGCGGGGGTGACTAAATGTAATCCAAGTAAATACTAACTGCTTGCATGAAAGAACATTTAATCAAGGCTTTTGATATAAGGAAAAAAAAATTAAAATTGGTGCTTTAAATTGTGGGTTAACCTCCTGAATATTATAAAATATTGTGCCCTTGTTTTTTTCTTGGGTGTCACATTTGTCATCATGAACATGCTGGAAAAACAGGTCGGATCATAAACCTCAGCAGACTTCATCCAGAGGTGACTGAACATGACTTGGATGCGCTGATAACAGAAGCCACTATCCGTGGTTACTTTTTAATATCTTTAACTTAGGTCTCTTTTTCAAACTCAGCTCCAACTTGAACGATGTCCAAGTGCTGCTTACACAGAGATGAATTGAGAAGTATTAAGCCAAAGACCTTCAACCTTCAACACACATCATAAAAATCGGGCCTCAATAGTGGCGAATGTTGCTCGGATGTTGTGTTCACATTACAGCTGATCCGAGGGGGAGTCCATGAATAACTGTGACCCGTGAAAGCCATATGTTAGCGGGTGTTTGTGGGTTTCTTTTCTGACCGATTTGGAAAAGGCATTATAAAGTTATGGCCAACATATTAGCTAACAATTGCCAATTCACACTCAAATGGAAGCCTATATCCACTTTCCCTCTAGCTCTGTTTTGGTCTCTACTGACTCCTGAGGGAAATATCTGGCTCCGTAGCTGCTAAATGTTTCACTTTCTTCATCTCTTAGTCGCTAACTTTGTCCAACGGCGTTTTGGTTGCTGGGCAGGTATTGAACAATTTTTCCCCCTGAAAACATCTGGCTGCAGCGGACGAAAACCAGATTGATGAGAGTGGTGGGACTGAACGAAAGCTTCTGCGTTGCGGGACGTACAATCAACACAATGAACGAGTGCAGCTTGAAGTAAAATAGAATAAAAAGTACATCCTCTACACATATAGGATTGTAGGATAGGATTGTACAGTTGTAGTTATGTGGAAGGAATTATTTTGCATCACTGAAAGAACAAATCTATCCTCAAGTGCAATATCTTGTGACCACTAGCAGCTCTCAGTACAAAGAGTGGCATCCAGTGACCCATCTTAGAGCGTCCCATCGCTGCAGGCTGTGGTTTAGAAACTGCTCTTAAAGCAACGAAATGTAAATAATGTGGCCTGGAGTGATGGATAGATAACACACACATATGCTCCACAACAGCAACACTGTGGTTTCCATGATATTTGGATTGCAACACCGGGACATATAACTGGTTTTCATTAGGCAGATCTGTGCCTCTCATCAACAGGCTCTCTTTGTCACTGTTATTTCCTGTTTCTCTGAAGCAGCTCTTTGTTCCACTGAGCCTCTGATATTCAGAAACCCGACTGGATAGATTTCTGAAACCCTGGCAAACTAGAAAAGGTGACAGCTCGCTCCATAAAGCCGGCCTTGTCAGGCCAGTCGTCGTTCGGTCTATCTGGATTTGGATCCAACCAGCGTGTGTGACTTTCTCAATGAATTTCTCTTCTTTTCAGTTCAACATCTGCAGCTATCACTGCAAAGATCAGCTTAACTGAAAAGAGTCCTGCACCAAAGATTTGATCTTTTCTGTTTTTAGTGCTGAGCTAAAAACGGACTAATTATTCTCCTGCCACCCCTCAACACACAGCCCGGAGCCAGTTTATGAGGACCAGCAGGTGGCTGTCGACTCACTTGCCTTGACCCCTGTCTCAAGTCTGTTTGCACATCCGAGAGCGGCGAAGAATGTAAGCAGAAATGAAGAAGTGTGGGGGGAAAAAAAACACTGTGAGGAATGGACGTGAGGCTGCTCGAGGTGTGAGTCAGAGTGCCGGGGAAGGAGGTGGGTGAGATTTTAGCACATACAGTAAGCGAGGATAGATGAGTAGAAGTGCACACAAGGAGACTCTGAGAAGTCCGAGCTCTCTGGTACACTCACATACAGCCTGTCACCCAGAGGCTGGCATGAGTGACATGCTTGAGCCAGACTGTCAGAACCAGTTACAGAAGAGTCCGAGCTGTCAGGAGAGAAGACCGTCTCCCCTCGCTTATCTCCCTCCTGCTTTCACACTTTCTCCCCTGCCTGCTCATTATTTTCTCTCATCACTTCTCCTCAAGTGTGAAGGTTTCACAAAGTAAAGTGGCCATTCTGCATGTGAGAGTAAGAGACTGAAAACAAACCAGTTCTCCGCCAAAGTCGGGCCGGTCGCAGCAGCCGCCGGCCCATCAGAGCGGTTACACAAGAGTGTTTTGGGAGATGGTGGAGTTTACTTTTAACGTCAGGATTAGTAAGGTGCTTGCTGCTCTCTGGCCGCGGCTGTTGACCAGACAGTCTCTCTTTGTTCCGCCTGATGTTTTTAGAGCGCTGAGTCAACAGTTTCTGCTGCACTGCATCAGAACATACATCCAGTGTGGAACATGGAGAGCCGCCAAACCTGCCCTGCTCAGAGTGGCGCTCTGAAAAAAATGTCCATCTGGGCCGATTTATTTTCATTTCTGCCAGAGACACTTGTGTCAATGAAATGATTGTTTATAGCAAGTGGCTGTTCAGCTGACAGTAATTTGTCTGGCGATAAAGATTATGCACGAAATGGATCTTCCCTAAAATCGATAGTTAGACAGATCCGTAAATATAATTATTTAACGCTTTCCAGAACCGGAATCAACTTTATTTTAAGAAGGTCATGTACACACAAAATAAATTTGACTTTAGTTTTAAGTTTGGTTTCAATGTTCACAGTTCTGTGAATAATTTAGAGTGTGGTAGAAATAAAATAGCCAAAACAGAGCTGAACAAAGATAAAAACTATAGAACATGTGAACCATGTTCACATTATGACACATGAGTACTCAACAGCCATTATTTCATTATCAAGTCTCATTTACGCTCCACTTAAGCCTGAAAATAGATATGCGTACTTTCACTTTGGGCGGGGATGTTAAGCAATACAACCACAGTCACTAGAGGGCGCCTCCCAGAGACAGATTCATCTTACACTGTCCAACTCACATTTAATTGTCGCCCAGCCTCCTTCCAGCTGTTCTCATAAACGTCCACCATTTTTAACTATTGGCTACGCTGCTACTCTGCCCCCCCCCCACGACTACCAGAGGTACTGCTCTGTTGGTCCGTATGTGTAAGCTTTAAGAAAACGCGCAAAAATACGGAAATTAACGCAGAGTGCGGACAGAATGCTCCGACTGGATCCGAATGTGTATCTGACGTGGAACATAAATAAATAGCCTTTCCATGAGAACACATCCATCCTTAAATTCTGCATTCATTTTGATCCCAGTTACACACCAGGGAGGCCCCCCTACCTCCAGCCCCCTTGCTCGCCACACCCATCTTCAAAGTTAGGCTTAATTTTGATCTCAACTACACACCTGGAAGGTTTCGTGACTGTCTTGCATGGTTGACACACATGTAAACACTTGGCAGAATACTCTAAAATTGCTCTAGTTAGTTCTTGCTACAGCAGGTGTTTCCAGGACCACATTTTGCCATGAGGGCACACACACAGACTCAACTATTTTGCACGTGTTGTATCGCAACACATCTGCATGGAAGCTCATATGTGTTTCTTAGTGCATTATCAACATGCAGATGCGGCCACCAGCTTGGTTTATCTACTGTTAGCACCATTATCACTGTAGCTGAAGTACCAGTTGGAGTGGTACAATGGCATCAAATGCAGAAGCGTAGCGCCAGGCCCTTGTTTCTTTGGTAACAAACTGCTAAATGTATGGCTATAGCAGGAAGCCTTTTACATTAGCTTAGCACAAGGACTGGAAAAAAAAGTAACTTTCTTGAGTAACTTTCCAGATCTGCCATCCATCTACCTGTCCACCAGATGTCCTCACAATTTCCCCCTAATCCTGATCACCTGACTCCCGCTTGCACGTGGTCACCTGTTCACACTCTAAAATCACTACTTAAGCAGATCACTCAAACATCATTAAGAATGTGTTGTTGGTTTCGTTTCGTTTTCTTCATGAAAATAAGGATAACGCCAGTGGGGGTTACTGGGGCCAAATCCAGTGACTCTATGGGTGAAGGCCAGGGTACTCCCTGGATGAGTCTTTGCTGATGGCAGTGGCTGCCACAAAGGTGCCAACTGCACATCAGGAGCAATTTGTGGTTCAGTATCTTGCTCAAGGATACTTCGGCATGTAGCTCAGTCCCACCCCGGGGAGCCAGGGACTCGAACCAGCAACCTTCTGGTTACTAGTCCTCAGCTCTACCCACTGAGCTACAACTGCCGTGTTATTGGTGTAAACAGTAAAAATCACAACTATGACTATGGCATGACTTGCTAATCTGGACATTTTCTGCAGCGTGCTGAGCTGTGAGACGGTCCTGAAGCTTGTGTTGGTCTCGCTCCAGAGCGACCAGAGGAATGAGCCATTAGGACCAGCAGCGAACAGCGACGAGGGCCGACTGGCCTTTACTGAGTCAACGCTGGAGGCACTTGTGGGCTTATTAGCCGGAACGCTGCAGAACACACAGGGTGAGTGTGTGTGAATCCATGTGTGTGTCTTTCAGAGGCTGTTGGGCTTCATGTCTGGACAGCAGAATAAACGGCTTTGAGATAAACAGAATGCAGTCATTCATCATCATAAGAAGACTGCTTGTTTACAGTGATGATTAAAGATATTCTTCTGTGTTTAGCTTCAGCCGCTCAGGGTAATTATTCATACTGAGATCAAAGATGAGCAAGAAGCCTATAAAAGGAGTCAACTATATTCAGTATGTTAACAAAAGTCCAACACAATCACAATTTTTTTCTGTTCTAAGTAGAAAACCAGCTGTTGTGACATGTGGCTACACGTGACAAAATCAACATTTTAAAATCACACATGTATCATGTCTTGACATTTAGTTGAACATTCATTTGATTGTAAAGAAAGCCTCTTACAGTACTTGACAATTTTGATAAAAAATCAATGGATTTGTAAAGTACTCAGCTCAACTGGTACTTTAAATGCTGTAAAGAAAATGACAAATTTCCACTGCAGCCTTTTGTGTGTTAATACACTTTCATCAGCAGAACTGTACTCATGTCAGGCTGTAATAAGGGAACTTTTGTATGTGTAAATGGGTGAGTGTGAGCTAAAGTAGTGAATAGCATAACTATGAAAATTCAGTAAATATGTACTGAGCCTCGTGCTGATGGAACGTTGGGGAAATGTAAAAGCCCTCAAAACATTTCTGGAGCATTTTTTATTCTCATGTATTTCTTCACATTTAAAAACAAATGCCCCAAATCGTTTTTTTAGGAGAATGCTGTGAGGCTGTGAATTTCCAGAAATGTCTTGTGGACTACGAAACTTCACACGACTCTCCACCAGCATGAATGATTGATTCTTTAATGATACCAAACTCTGCATGTTATGAATTGTGTGCTAGATCTGCAGAAGATTATTTAACCATGAATTTTGAAGTTTCTTTCAGTTTTTTGCTCTTTTGTTTTGATTTTTATATATACATATTATTATTTGGACAGAAAGTGAACAGACTTTAAGTAAAACACATGTAAAACTGCAGAATCTTTAAACAAAATATGATAGAAGTGAAGAAACTGAAAAATCTAAATTAAACAGCAGTAAAGAAAAAACATCCTGAAATCGAAAGAACAAATGGGGAACTAAACTATCTAATGATCCAAATAAAAAAAACAGTAAATGTACTTTCATACAAATTTTCAAATTATGTTCTTTCCTGAGTTTTGTGCCTGAATAGCTGAGTTGTTTACTTCTGCAGCCACTAATTATGATGTTTTTGCTCTGACCCATTCAGCGCTTATGCAGGACTCCAGATCCTGACTGTATCAGGTATCTGAATCTCACACACACACACACACACACACACACACACACACACACACACACACACACACACACACACACACACACAATCACGGAGCACATTGCTGTATGGGGTTGCTAATGACAACACGTTCAAGACCAGGTCACATTCTGCACAGGTGCCCCAGATAGACGCGCCTACATGTGTTCACCACAGGTGCTTGTATGTGCTCACACAACAAACAGCCGGGTTGTATTGGATAAATTCTTGCCCGTTTAGAACGATGAAAGAAAAACACGTGTTTACTGAACTGTTGGCTGCTCACCACCTGTCACTCCTTCCTCTAAACATTATCGGTCCAAACAGGAAAGGTCGCTGACAGACATTCTCGCTCAGGGATGCAAAACGGCAGGACAGGTTAGGTGTGTTCATGCCGAGTGACAAAACAATGAGCTATTGAGCTCTGCAGAGCTTCCTCGTTGCCCAGGTCTGCTCGGAATTCAGCGTTATACATTCACTTTCCATGTGCAACCTATTTTCCATTCACAGTAATAGCAGTAATGTATTTTAATACTGAATAGCCGCTCTGAAATGAGTGGTTGCCAGGCCATTCTTTGCACCCTGTAAATGCTAAAACGACAATCATTTTCCAGACATTTTCCTTTTCAGATACTCTCTTTTATAAGGGAAACAGCAGCACAGCGCTAATCCCTGTTTGCCTCATGTGTGCTGTAAAGTTGGACTCCTGCTGTAGTTGCATACGTTTTCACATCACAGACAGGCCGACTTTAAAGTTTGCCAACTTGTGTGCTCATACTGTAGCAGTACTAAAGTCTGACACCCATCAGCTCTGCCATTTCGCAGCGAACAAACACGAGGATAACAATGCATCAACGCTCAGAAAATGTCAGGGGAAATGCTCTCAGTTCAGGGGGAGTAAACGGGGGGTGACAGCTTGACTTCCACTTCTTTTGCCTTGGCCTTTTCATCTGCTCTTGGTTTCCTATAAGGACTCGCTGCAGACTCACTCTGGCTGCATTTACAAGGCCTGAGGAAAACAATGGAGAGGGTCATTCAGCAACAGTAAAGGGTTTTTTAATAGCCTGCAGGGTTGGTGTTCAGCAAGCCTGAGAGGCCAGTGGACTGGAGTGGGGAGCAGAGGATGGTGTGCTGTGCCAGCTGGTACCAAAGCTTAACTAGTGGAGCTGGAAGGAGATGTATTTACTTTCCAGTGTCATTCTACAAGGAAGCAAGGTTTGTGTTTGTCAGTTCGCCGTACCTACCAACATCAGGCTGTGAAAAAGAGGGAGATTTTTGGGGGTTCCCGGCACATGGCGTATATAACCTTAATCCAAATATTGAAAGAAAAAAATACTGAACAGGCCGCCACCTCCAAAGCTTTATCCAGATTTTAATTGTTAGATCCATGGTGGCTACGACTGCAGCACATGATCATGTCGTGGGAGACAGGCCCGTATTAACCCCATTTGGTGCCCCTGGGCACTATACCTCAAATGCCCCCCCCCGCCCCAACGCCCGCCAATGTAATAATGTCCGCAAAACGTAACAAATCACAAATGTAACAAAAATAACTATTACTAACTATAACTATAATAATAACTATCATTAACTATTATGTTTGTGAGGACGTGAACATCTGCATTGTAATAACTTCCCACAAATGTAATAATACAATGAATAATGATCGTAGTGGTTGTTGCTTGTTTGTTTGCCTATAAACCTACTAATACTACTGACTGTGGGTGCAAAATCCAGCTGCTGACTCTCCGCTCCACTATCACACAACGGATCAAATCTCTCTCTCTCTCTCACACACACTCAATATTTTTTTGTGGCATATAAATATCTAGTTTAAACAGATTTATTTATTTGCATAAGCAAATTGCTTCTTGTTAATGAGGATCATTTCTCTCACACACTGCTGTCCACATGCTGCGCATCACTACCTGCGTGAATGTGTTACATCCAAATGAGTCAGAAGCAGCAGCCCGTTCCTAGACGTGGTCTTACATGAAGAAAATGAATTTTGGGCTGTTTTGGTTTTACATGTGTTTCAGAATTAATCTCAGCTTTAATATATAGACCCTAGTCAACATTCAAATGATAACACCTGTAACACCTGTTATTTAACAGAGCTGAATCGAGTTTATTGACAGAGGAGACAGATTGTGGTTGACAGAGGGAGGTAGCAAGCTTGAAAAATAATAATTTCCCTGAGGAAAACATCGCCTGACATTTAAATTTAAATTCCCATTGGCAATACAAATCTGAAGAAATCTGGATGTATTGTTAATTTGTAAATACAACACTTATCAGTCTATAGGCAAGAATCGAAAGGTTTATTTAATTCAATTGTATTCAAATTCGCTTTATTGGCATGAATGCCACAACAACAATATTGCAAAAGCACCAAGAACCACGAAAAGAGTACCCAGCACTAGAACGGCCAAGATTCAAATTTATATGTGCGATAACTTTGTTGAATTAAAAAATGCAGTACTGCTGTTACATGACTTTTCCTGAAGGTGTCTGTATTTTGATTTAAAACAGTTTTTTATATGAATTACACAAAAGAAAAATGTTTTACCTATTTTGGCCATAAGCGGTCATATTGACCGCACATCATTTCGCAGGGTTTGCTATTTTCATTGTCTCTCTTCTCTACCTTTGTTAGTGGTCTCCAGCTGTGTTTCTTTGTGAATTTACTTGTAAGTGAGTCACTATATAGTTGTATTATTTAGCCTGGTTGAAACCATGGGCAAACAAAAACCCCTCCGTGAAACAGAAGGCGAGCTGTTCAACACTGAAGTGTGGTGATGAGACTCTGACTGTGTAGCAGGGAAATGAGAGGAAGAATGTCTGCATCCTGAGCACCTGCACAGGTGTGGGCACCTTTAGTGGGGCGAAGGCAAAACCAGAGTCTGTGATGTACTACAACAACACCAAGTACGGTGTGGACGTCCCGGACCAGATGGCGAGGACACTCCGTCAAAGGCGGTACGGCCGGTGACGGTCTTCTATAACATCCTCGACCTGGCTGGGATCAATGCCCACATCTTACTCAAGGAACACCAGC
Organism: Sparus aurata; assembly: GCF_900880675.1. NCBI lineage: Eukaryota > Metazoa > Chordata > Actinopteri > Spariformes > Sparidae > Sparus > Sparus aurata. The sequence continues at coordinate 9,004,035 of NC_044190.1, read as the reverse complement.
AGCAGGAGAGCCCAGAGGAAAGTCCTGCAGCAGCTGGCAGAGGAGCTGAGGGCAGAATACATGGAGAGGAAAGCGGCCGCGGCAGTTGGCACAAGGTGGGCAGCAGCGGAACCAACCACCGCAGCAGCAGCAGGCATGGAGACAGAGGCAGTGCCGGTCCGAAAGAGCTGCAAACGGAACAAAACGCCAGACGCTTGACACGCCACAAGCCCGTGTGCGGTAACTGTGCAGTAGCACTGAGGGCTCTCCCCCGCTGGTGGTACCGTCTCCACAGTTAGCTTCAGCTTCGTCAGCACTGCACCTGCTGCTAGTGACCGCAGTTCTTCCTCCTCATGTTCTCGCTGCTTTGTGGACCAGCTCAACTCTGACCGAGGGGGGGGGGGGATGGGGTCATGTAATCTTGATTTATTATATATTGTTGTTATTTTTATGAAATTGATATTCATAAACGAGTAATGTATGGTCTTTCAACAATTTCCAGTGAATAATATAAACATTTACGTAAAAGATTTTTAAAGCTTTTATAATGAGGTGCCCCCCCACTGGCTGTCAATGGTTGGTGCCCCTGGGCACTTGCCCAATCCAGTCTATGGATAATCCGGCCTTGGTGGGAGATGACTCACAGGAGCGGGACGCACCTTGGCACCTAGCAAAAGTTACCTTGCCTGTCTGGGAGCTTTCTTGGATTTTGTACATTTTCTTTCCATCTTTACCACTTCATCATGGGTGCAACTTTAAGTGCGTCCTGTCACTAAAACTATTATTATCATTGCTAAGCCCACTTAGCTAACACTTGTGTCAGTTATCATGATACTCCTGCAGTGCACCGGAAGTATCACCCACACACATTTCCCCAGTGATGTCCCCAGGAAACCTGTGGATAGATGTCACCATAATATTGTTATGGTGAAATCTATTGGCCACATAGTGAAAATCTGATTCGTGACAGCCCCAGTAACGATCCATCACGATGTAGGCCTTCATACATGAAGGCACTGAGGCTGTCTTTGTTGCTTCATGTCATGTGTCTCCTCTGCTTACTCTGGACCTGCAAAGGCTCCGTTCTGGCGTATTATTGACTCCTACTGCTCTAATCAGAAGATGACTCAAACACACACCATCCCTCCCCCCTCTCTGTCTGATGTAGAGCATGTGTGTGTTTATATGGAGATGAAAGTCACCGGGGATCATAAAGATTTAGAAAGATATGCTTTCTACTGAGACAGAGCGAGAGAGAGGGAAACAGTGGAGAGCGTAGTGCATTAATGTGCATTATTCATGACTTGTTAAATCTGACTCGGAGCCAGTTTCCAAAGGGCACCCTGGTCATTCGCCGTGCCATTAACAGCTGCTCAGGATGTAGAGCGGCATCCAGACCTTTAGGGTTAATAAATAACTCCCTTTTAATACCTTAATGACTCCCATTTGTGTGAAGTGGGGTCATGGAGTTTAAAGTTCGTTCCCTTTTGTACATGTGGATCATTTAGTGTCTCCGGCTGAAACTGGAATGTGCAGGTTACAGCTTCCTCATGCTTTACTGGAAGACAGTGCAACGGCAGGAAATACCGATTTATCCTCCTTGCAGCACCCCGAGGCTCGTAAAAGGCACACTGCTGTGTAAACTCTGCGGACAAGACAAATGGATGTTATGATTTATTTGCTCTGGTAATGGTTTGTGCAGGTGTTATCTATCTCTCTCTCTGATCTGAACTTATTTGTCCTGAATGGGGAATATGGATGGGATGAGAAACAAAAAACTACATCCTCGCGAAAAACTTCTAATTGATGATAAAGTGCCTCATTCACTTTGCAGTTAAAACGCAACAAATGCTCAGACCAAGTCCTGATCCCATGAGTCACACATTATGATCTTTTTGTTGGAGGACTGTGTGAATTTTATCCCAATGAGACGATGATGAAGAGCAAATGGCCGCCGTGGTTTCCCTTGAAAGTCTCGCCAGCGCAGTAATTCAACAGATTTACATTGACTGGATATGTCTGCTGGGTCGATGCATCAGTCAGCATCAGCTCAGTGCAGAAACATGAGAATCAGCGTGTATTTGAGCCAAGAACTAAGAAACCGTAGCCCAGAAATGTCAAAAGATATACATCTTTATAATTGAGGTAGCAGTGACACATCTGCGCAATTCATCATGGAAGCAATGAAGTTCATAAGTTCACATGTTGGTGAATATTGTTTAATAATCAGAACTGTTGATTTCAGAAATTTTTACGTATTTATGTAACAAAAGAAACGTTGCCTGATACATCATATATTTTTTTAAATAGTTACACATGTCAATCCTTTATCCGGATGTCACATATTATACTGTGCATGTTCTAATGACATCACACAAGCTACATATATTTGATAAGTGGATAATTAGTGAATTTAGCTAAAGTTGTGAATATGCAAAGCCCATTATGTTTCATATTGCGGTAGGGTGCTATTAAAGGAGAACTTCGGTTGATTTAAACATGCAGCTTCATTGCTCAAGCTACCCTTGACTTGCCAGAACCGAAGACGCAAACACATTTGGTCCAACCATTACAGAGCTCCGTGAACGGAGACGTAGCATTGAACGCTAACAGCATGGGGTCAGAACTTTACACTGTGTTTTAAGCATCTCAACATGCTCCACATCTCACACCGAATGTTATGCAACATCAGCAGACACCTTAGCACACAGCACTGTAGCGTGTATGACTCAAAATGAATAAAAAAGTAGTTAAAACAGTGTGTTTGTGCAAGGAGCTACTTACATCCGCGTCTTCCGGTAGCTAGACCAAACTAGCATATCTATCGAGTGTGCACTTAACAGGCTAACAGGCTATTGTAAGGCTCATGGCTCATGACAGGTTGTAACATGGACATGTACATTATGAACATACACACGAAAATGCTGGAATACGTTTCCGTCTCCGCCAGTGAGGGAGTAAGTGCACGCTCGACGGATTGACTAGTTTGGTCTAGCTACCGGAACACACGGATGTCAACAAACAGGTAAGTAGCTGCTTGCACAAACACACTGTTTTAACTACTTTTTTATTCATTTTGAGTCATACACGCTACAGTGCTGTGTGCTAAGGTGTCTGCTGATGTTGCATACCTTTTGGTGTGAGATGTGGAGCATGTTAAGACGCTTAAAACACAGTGTAAAGTTCTGACCCCATGCTGTTAGCGTTCAATGCTAAATCTGCGTTCAAGGAGCTCTGTAATGGTTGGACCAAATGTGTTTGCGTCTTCGGTACTGGCAAGTCAAGGGTAGCTTGAGCAATGAAGCTGCATGTTTAAATCGACCGAAGTTCTCCTTTAAGATACAGGCGAGAGTGCTGTTAAGCTCTGAAGTGCATGTGAGGACAACTAAAGCCCTATTCGCGCGGGACTAGTATAACCTGGGGACCTCAAGTAATTTGTAATAATTGCGGAGGTCGTCTGTGATCTTAATCCCGTGCAAATCTGCCATGTCCGTACTTTGTAAAGTAAAAATTCCACCACAAATTACTTACCATATTTCGCCAAACACAGAGGTTACGCAGAGCCTTGACATCATATCCGAGGGATAATTTCGAGTTAAAACACAGACTTTGCTTATCCCAAAATGCTGTCAAAATCATTTATAATTGCCAACGCAGCCTCCATAATTCTCGACCGGGAAAAAAGGCTGAAAGAAGGCACGGAAAACACAAAAAAACCTTAAGAAAAATAAAAAAAAGACCCCAAATCACAGAGATGCCGATTCGCATGGGACTAATATTATCAAATTACCTCTGTGTTTGGCAAAATATGGTAGGTAATTTGCGATGGAATTTTTACTTTACAAATTATGGACATGGCAGATTTGCACGGGATTAAGATCACAGACAACCTCTGCAATTATTACAAATTACTGGATTATACTAGTCCCGTGCGAATAGGGCTTAAGACAAACCAAGTGCTTGTTGGATGGTTGAACAGTGTCTTAAAAACCTTTCCGATATCAGTAATCGGGGTACGAAACAAACAATCCGACACTCAAGACCGCGTCGTGCAGTTGTTGGCCGGATGTGGAGGGTTGTTAAAAATTAAGAATTTCCATAAATATGCACTGTTCCCCTCATTTCTTTGCTGATCATTACTATAACAGCAGGCTTTTCGACTGACCTTTTGACTGTGGCTGTTTGTTTTGAGCATGCTGAAACCTAGACAGAGGTCTGGACATTAACAAAGAATATGTTGGAATAAGAAACCACAAAGCGAGTCTGTCTGATTGCATAATAAACCCTCGAACATTATATTGTCTGGTGATTATATTGGTTTAAACAAACAGTATGTGATTTCTGCCACCAGAGGTTCCTCAATCAAAACAAAACAAAAGATGTAAGTAGCGTGGGATCATGGGTAAGTTTGTCTTCATTGTTATCCACAACTGCAGTTAAACTGATCTACATGACTCATGCACAAATGTTCAAGTTTCATTTTCTTTACTTTTTGTCACTTCCTGGAAAATTCCAAACGGTGGCTTTAACAAGCAGTCTAAATGAAGATGGAATATGGCAACATGGCCAGCGCATTCTGGGATATTCACTGTTTATAGCTGATCAGAATTAATAGCAACGGGCAGCAAATCAAGGCTTGACTCAGCTTTACTGGCAGACGCATAACAGATTAAACTTACTCAAACAAACCTGTCATGAGTCAGCTGATGAAAGTTAATGTACTTGTAATGAAGAGGTCTGTTAATACAGGACGAGACGGTGTTTGGAACTAGAAGTGTGTTTATCCTGGGACCGGTCTAATAGTCCCTACTGTGAGGAACAGTCGAGGGAAAAGCACTTAGGAGTGTCTCTGAATCAGGAGGGACACAAGAACAGATTGCTTCTGGCCGCCGTGCAGCCTTATTTAATGCTCCATCCTTCATCTCTTTCTTTGTCTCTTAGTTTTAATGGCCATGTCCCTGTAGAGCTGAACCAGAGAGACGAGGCGGAATGAGGCAGCAGCCGGAGACGTCTGATTGATTAACGTGCCGCTGGCTTGATCAGCTGTCACAAGGCAAAGGATGAGAGAGAGAGAAGGGAGAGGGAGAGATCAGTGATTTGACCTCCACCTTTAGCTCTACCCTTGTCTTCCACTCCTCATCATGAGGACCAGAGACGCGGCTGGTCCTCAGAGGATGAGACATCCTGTTAGGACACAGCCGGGTGAGATCCGTGCCCTCTGACCTCTCCTCTGGTTTAAAGCTAATGTCTTCACCAGCTGTGGTTTGCTGATGTGCCATTGTTTAGCTAAGTAAAGAGCCAGGCCACAGCTAGCCGGTGAAGCGGGCATGGGAACTGGCTGGAGGCTGTCTCCCCTCTCTGCCTTTCTCCTCTGGGAGCTTCTCTGGAAAACTACTCTGCCACGAACATTCGCTGACAAATCCAGTCAGGTGGGCGTTGGTTGAGGGGAAGAAATGCTGAATTTTCGGTGTGAAGAAAAGGCAGATTTTTTTAAACGTCCACCGATCGTTTCAACAACACAATAAGGACTCAAACTACAAGATAAGATTCATGACTGGGGACACTTATTCTTCTCATCATCGCTTGTTGTATGAAAAGGTTGGGTCAGCCTCTCTTACAGTGAGACGTGACAGACGGTTTCTATTTGTTTCTAAAGCCCTTGACGATGACTTGCCATCAGACATCACTTCCTTATTAATCTGGTCCTGTCGTCATTATCTGACCCATTCATGGGATTGTATCGAAGTCCTGCGTGCAAAGACAAAACTTGGGAAAAACGTTTTTAGTGCACTCTCAGCATGAATTTAAATAAAGGTTAAATGAAACAGCCATGTGTTTTGAAGTCTGGGAACCTGTTTTGTCTTACAGGAAGTGTTGCAGCAACCACAGTGTGTCTAGAATACACTGAAGGCTCCATGGCTGGACAGAGGACAAGTAAAACTTCACTCCATTTACAGCTGGAATCAGCATGTGGATACATCCGGATAATAAAAGATCTGATCTTGACTTTGCTTTTACACCTGGTTTTATAAATGCATTCTCCTCATCCACATTAAGACTGGATCTCTGTCCTCCGGAGGGGGTGGAAAATCAGCTCCAGACTTCTTTTACAAAATCACAGAGTTTTGTGACTTGTTGAATTAAAGGAAACCTTATAAACCTTTTTATGTACACGTAGATATAGAGTCACATTGTCCAGTCGTGATCTAGTAATAGCATGTAGGCTTCTCTGTGACTAACAGCTCTTACTGACATTTATTTCCCGCCCCTACTGCTTTCATTTTCATGCAGTTCTGTTGAGTTTTCTTTCCTCTTTTAGCACAAGACACAAGTCTACTTTATGAGTAATTAGAGGTGTGTCTCTTTCAGCCTCCTCGCTTTAACGTTAGCTAAAAACAGATATCCTTATCAACGTCAGTTTGTGCACACATGCCAGCACGTTGTACGGATTGCGTTTACTCCGAAGAGCCGAACACAAAGCGAGCCAGGCGACCTCCAGATGTGGTCACACATATCTCATCATATTTCATTTATACCTTGCATTAAACAGAGTTTTTCCTTAACTGGATAACGTGTCCGGATACAGGTCACATTTTAATACCTGATCTAAATGAGGTATGTGGGACAGCACAAGAAATCCAGTTTAATTAACACGATCGGCGGAAAATACAGCTTAACGAAAAAAACCTGTATTTAACCACTTGAAAATATTATTCGACTCATAAAACGCCGGCCTTTTATCTATTTTTAGAAAGCTGGGTACAAACGAGTGGGTGTGTGGGTGGACTGTAATGATAGACTGTGAGTCTGAGGCCTAATAAAAAACAGAGGAGGAGAAAATATTGGGGGTTTTCTTACTTTATCTGCCCTGGCAAGCCGGCAGAAAGTTCCCTCAACTTCTTCCATCTGAAATAAAGGAGCTAAGCTATTTCCAGACGGAGAGAGAAAGAGGGAGGAGGTGGGCCGAGCTGGCAAAATGCACATTTTCATTTCACACCATTCAGTCAAGATTAGAATAGAAGTGAGGAAAGAGAATGTATTTGCTCGGAAAACGCTTTGATTGAGCACAAATAAACAAACAGAGCCGGTCTGAATGTCTGCAGATGTGTCAGTGCGATTGGAAACAGTGTGGAGGAGTGACTGAAGTGAGGATGGAGTAGGTGGTGGTGTCTAAGAGAGAGGGAGGGGAAATCATATGTCCATACTGTGAGTGCCAAAGTCTCTTAACATCAGACGGCATCAAGACATCTTCTCGCCATCTCTCCCTGTGGCGTCATGTGCTGCTGTCTTGAAAACCGTCTGCAACGCGCGTCTTTGTCTGACACTCACGAAGCTCTCGTCTCTTTTTGTCTCCGTCCATTTCTCACCAGATCTACGACACTGAGCCGAGCGCCAGTGGCAAAGGAAGTAAAGTGTTTTCCGGCCCTGGGTGAAACGCTCCTCTCATAGACCCCGGCCAAGTCTCAGCATGCCGTGGCATCGTTTACAAAGACACATACACACACACGTGCACACACACACACACACACGTGCACACACACACACACACACACACACACACACACACACACACACACACACAAATACTCGCGTGCACAGTCATCAGAGCCTTGCCAGCTTTCCCCATAACTTTGGCCTCCTGGTTTGTTTACTAGTTCACCCACTGTAGCTGAGTTTACGTAAAGCGAGGCGCTGGGAAGCTTTGAATCACAAGAAGTCTTGTCTGTCAGTGCCCTTATATGGAGCTGAAGCCCCGCCCCCCCTGCCCCATGTGCCCTCTTTACCACAGGCATCCAAAGCTCAGATGGTTTTCTCATGTTGCTGTCATGAAAAACAGAAGCATTCCCCAGGTTCTCTCGGTCCATAATCTATGTTTCATGGGTATTTGCTGTCCTTTACGGTTCAGATGAAGACCAAAGATGAAGCAATGATTTTGTTAGGATGACCGTGAGACTTTGACAAGCATGTGGAGAGCTAAACAGATGCTAGAGGGCTCACAGTGTATTTGTAAAACAGCAGTATTTCAAGTATTTTCTCTTTAACTTTTTGAACTTTTAAATTTTTTAGTTTTTTAAAAGAAGAAATGTCTCTCTCTGAAATACTGTGTTACAAGGAGCATCTCTTTTTCTTCGAGTAGGTTGACATGACGGCTGTGTGCGTTTAAACGCATGTCAGTTCATGTGAGACCCTCTCTGTCCTCCCCGTGTCCACATTTAACATTTCTGTCCGGTAAGAAACTTTCTCATACTACAGCTAAACCTCCAGTTAATGCAGCTTTTTAAATTTAAAGATATTTTACATGCACGAGAGCACACACTGAACACACTGAAGGGGAGGAAAACAATGGAAAAAGCATATTCGGTCTCCTTTAAATGAATTGATCTCGAGTTAAGGTTCCTGATGCTATCCTGCTCGAAAGGAGCCTCGTTCTATGTGCCGCGCAATGTGGAATATCTGAGTAATTCCATACCAGGTAAAGTCGAGCGTTTTTGGGACTGACTTCAATATGGCACGGATGACTCAAACACAACATTCCAGTGGCAAGCGTCAGGTTTTAATTTTAAATAGACAAATCGTAAAAAATCGACTGGTGCAGTAAATGTTTGAGCTTCTCAAGAGCACAGATGAGATAAATCCTCAATGAGAAAATAACATGGAGTTCTGACTGTTCGTGGAGCAAAGGTTATCCAGGCCGGGGGGCGGGGCTTCCGCTGTAGATGCTGCCACAATTAAAAGGTTGCTGCTGCTTTGATTGGTGATAAAATTGGACAGACTTTGAGCTCTGGCCTTGAAGGGCCTCACTATGCATGACACGCTTTAGTGTAAAGCCAAAGTGCTGCTGCTCTCTTGGCTGCCAACCCACCACTAACTAATGACCAGGAAATAACTGTGGTTCTCTCACACACACACACACACACGGACGCACACACACTCACACAGACACACATTTGTAGATCCGTTCCTTACTGTAAGTGACTACATTCCGTCTTTCAGCTTAACCCTCTCCACTACCAGCACAAACCTAATCCTTCTGCGACTTAATTCAAATCCACACCTTTAAGAATAACAGCGTGGATGTTTGGTTTCTCTCTGTTTCCATCACTGCCTGTGGGATAAACCCACAAATGTTAATTGCCACATTTGCTTCTTCTGTCCGTCTGTTCTGCAGCTTTCTACCTCCCTGTGGCAAATATTTAAAAAAAAGTGCGAAAAAGAGCTTAATGTGACACTAACTGTTGTTATATATCAAGCTGAGCATACAGTATATTCTACATGTTCTACTTTTTCCATCCACAACATGATATAATTATGCTATAATCAGCACAGTTAGCTCAGTTGTGTGGAAGTTGGGCTGTGAAAAGCTTTGTGTGTAATTGCCTCCCACTCAGCCTCGTTTTCTATTGGCTTTTTTGTTGCCATAATAGGCACGTGGGAGAGGAAAAGTCTCTATAAAATGATATGATCTGCATGTTAAAGTTATAAGAAGGTAGGCAAAGCCGCAGCAGCTTCCATAATAAGCACATCGGACCGTAACATCTAGGGTGAAACCAGAAACCAGACCTGAAACAGCAACGGACTCATGAATTTAAATGTGCTACAAGGAACTTTTAGCTTGTTATGAGACAGTTTCCAATTGATACTGATGCGTCTGTATGACCCACATAAGGAAATATGACCATCAGAGAGAAGACTGGCTACTTAGGTATAATAATTATAGTAATTCTTAAAGGAGAAGTTCACCCAAAAATTAATATTCAGTCATTTTTTATCTTCACTGTAGTTGCTAAGCTACATGCATTAGCGCGCAACTCATCTGAAGTGGATGCACAAGCTCGACCGCACGTTGAGGGTGTAAATAAAGTCTTTTCAAATCAATGTTTGATCTCAGAGCTCCCAGAGACTCGCGCAGCATGAGCAGAATTTGGATAGGTAGTTAGATAAAATAACGACAGTGCTTACTGCAGCTTTCACCGCGTCAGAAAAGTCATAAAACAGTTTTTATGTTGAGGACGACTTGAGGAGTCTCACAGTCTGAGGAAAGCAGCAGGTCTGGTGGTGAGGTACTAAAACAAAGCTAACTTTTCTTCACCATCGTCATCTTTTGTGCACAGCGGCTGCCAGAATGAACAACAAAAAAAAGAAACCGGCTTGCAGGAGCTTTAAATCAACGCACGTGCTGAAATAAAACACCGAACTTCAGAGCCTGGATCACAGCAGACGCGCAGGATCCACAGATACCTGTACAGGCTCAACGCTCCTCTGACGCCAGCCCAGCCGTCCCACAACACACACACCCCCCTCCCTCAAACAGCTCGCCTCACACACCAGGCGCCACTACTGACTGTTTGCTTTGCTCCAACTGGCCCTGCAGGGAAACCACAGCCCCTCTCCTCCTCCTGAGAGTGTGTCTGTGAGGCCTTGTCAAAATGCCTCTGTGGTCTAATTCCATGTTTCAGTAATGGCTCAGCCGTGGGGGAAACGATTCTCTCTCCAAATGTCCCACAAAACACCATGAGATGCCACAGTATTATTGTGTCAGCGCATGCATGTGCCTAGGAGGGAGAAAGCACTCACACACACACACACACACACACATACCAGTCAGGGACCTGGGAGTTTTAAGATTTGTCTTTTGCTGCAGCCAGAGGAAAATCCACTTTCTTCTGAGTCGTCTTTTCCACTTACAGCTTCACTCCTGTTTTTTTTTTTTTTTCTTTTTCTCAGTTCATGTTACAATTTTCCAGAACCAGCTCCTGGTGTCTCGAGTGTGTGTGTGTGTGTGTGTGTGTGTGTGTGTGTGTGTGTAGTGAGCACTCTCCATCTGTGGGCCAGATTAAAGGCGGAGAGGAAAAAAAAAAAAATCCGGGATGCATGCGTTGAGAAGAAGTGCGGGCATATTTTCAGTGCGTGTATGGGAGTGTTGCAGCGTGTGCAGGGCTGGCCCACTCCGCCTGTCTCTCATGTGAAAAGCATGTGGTCGGTCTGCCAACATGGCAGACGTGAGGCAGAAGATCTCCTCTGATTGCCGGGTGCTCCTGGCTCGCTTTAATGCAGCGCCGATTTATTTTCTGAGATCTTTCAAGTGTTTATGGAAGTGTGGATTAGCGGCAATTAGCGGGGGCAAAAGTGCTGGAGAGTGGTCTGAATGGGGGTGAAGATCACCTGGCTGAAGACTGAAATTTTCAGTTGTGTCATCAAACAACATCTGCAGCTTTCTTGTTTGTAGTGGAACCACAGCAGCAGCCCTCATGCCCTTATGGATCCCACAGCTGTTATCACAACAGCCCAACAGCTCTTCAACAAGTCTGCTTTCCATGGAAAATTTGAATAAACACAAACGGCTGGAAATAGCTCCACAGATGGCAGATTGGGTTATGGTGTCGCATCACCGTGATGAATCAGCCAAATGTAGACCGTGGGCCGATTATTCACCAACACAGTGTCACACTAATGTAACAACCAGAAGAGAATTCCAACCAGAATGCAGAAGTATCTGAAAATCATCCTGAGGTATCATTGTTCAGTGAAAGGCCCAGTAGAGAGCCGCAGTCTTGCTTCTTCCGGTGGACCCCGTGGGACCTTATTTTGGAAAAACTTTGTATGGTACTGAATGGAGAGACAAATGCCTTTTTGAACCCCTCCATCTCGCGTGTTCATGTCTTGGTCCCATGTAGTGGGTGAGCAGATTCTTGTTCCTGGTGTTCGGGCTCCATGGATGACTGTCAGAGGCACACTTCAAGCCAAACCTCTCAATCATTTCCATGTTATTTTCCTTTTCTTTATAACAAGCATTAAAACAATCGCTACTAGGTTGCTGATGTCTGACTAGCTGGCTTTGAAGCTGATAAAAAGCTCGACTTCCCCAGGATGAAAATATCCAGATCTCTCCTGTTACGGGGCCCACAGACTGTGTGTACAACAGACACCCAGCGACCGAGACGGCTAACTTCAGGTTTAGCACCGGCTGAACTAAGGGGAAACTATTTTTTTTATAGTGTGGCTCCTCTAGACTTTCAAGATTTTATCGGACCAAGTGGCTCCAGTTATGACAGTGAAATTAGTCATTTCAGTGTTCCACGTTTTAAAGACGCTTCTTCACAACGTAAGGATGGATAAAGTTATCTCACCTCAGACGAGAAGAAGAAAAATAAAAGAACAGTTTCAGGGGGAGACTTGTGAATCATAATTAACGTGTTTATGACAGTTCATCATGTGAGAGTCAGGCTCTGGACTGTGGAGTGAAAGAGGATTAATGTTTTTCTATCTCTGCTCCACTGTCCTCTGTACATTTTGTTGTGTCAGAGCACAAAGACCAGCCTCAGTGCACAGAGTTCAGTTGTAACTTCTCTGAGAGAAATACACTTTGGACCTTACGCACGAAACACACACACAAAGGTTCACATATTTTCCCATCATCATCCAGCCATCCAGTCATGCAATGAGCATGCACTGACCATACCGAGAGCCACAAACTGATTCACCCAGCAGCCCTGTCCTTCCTTCCTGTGGTGGAGTGGAGACGACCGCACCTCATTATGAGTCAAATCGAGGAGGACTGTCAACACACCTGTTCGGCTGGAGGACAGTTTGAGTCACACAATAGAGACTTAAGTTCGGTCTCTATTGTGATTTGCCCATATTTATTTACTCAATCTTTTAAAACTGCTCTGTCCCACTGCACATCGACAGGTTATAATGTAGGCCTACATTTGCTGTATTTACCCCAGAAAAAACTCGTTTGCTTTATCTATTATGTATAATTATAAAGGTTTATAACTGCTTTCTTACAAAACGTTTGTATGTGTGTAAAGAGGGAGAGAGCAGGATGGAGAGAGAGAGGAAAGACAGATGGTGCAAGACCTGGAAGAAGCAGGTGAGGAAAGGGCATTTATTGTTTTGGAGTTCATATTTTACTTTGTCTTAAATGTTTTACCATCCATTTTCCATATATACCATGTGCAGTTTACATCGAAAACCAATGAGTTTCAGCACTGTGTAAATATGATACAGAAAAACTGTACCGTCCATGGCATGGAGGAAGGTGGTTCATGTCTCAGTGCGTTTTAAATCCCATTTAAAGGCATAGGCTTTTAAAAATAGCCCAAAATAGTCTAAAGTTCAAAATGGTCTTTTATCCCTTTAGAGGCCAAAAAAGCTGAGACACAATCTTATAGACAGACAGCTGTGGTCAATTGAGCATTGACCAATCCTATTTCCAATTGTTACCCCTACCAATCGCTTGGCCCCTCAGAACTCAGTTATAAGGGGTGGTGGTTGAAGTCTCCCCCTGAAGACCCTCATACATCATCAGAAGTCATCTATGGTGTTTATGTGAACAGATGCGACTGGGTATTTCCAATATGTCGCCTTCAGCTGTGGTGATTTCTCCTGCCACTGTTCCCGTGGCACTCCTGGAATTCTCACAATGTCATTTGCCATTTTTCCGACTAAGTTACAAAAGCATTGACGCTCGCAGTGTGCTCACAACTTCATGCCATCAATCAAGTTATCAAATTCAAAAGAACACTGCTTCATTACCTCACCACTAACATCAACAATCCACTCCTACACTGCGAGAGAAGTAGCTGCAAAAGGCTGGATACAATTATTTTTTTTTTTTTAAATGACTCATTTCACTGTCAGAATTCGAGCCACTCGGAAAGTCTGTTTTATTCATATTCAAGTTAGAGGAAGGCTCATCTAGAAGTTAGCAACTCGGCTGGACCGTGCATGCCAGTGAGTGTATATACACACACACACATACACATACGCGAGAATATCATTTATTGCATCCATATCTGATGTTTCTGAGGTAAGAAACGTTCATGGCAGCTTCATCTAGTGTGCTGATTCTGTTTTTATATTTTTGACTCCTGTTTCTGTCCAGGACCTTGTGTTTAATTGTTTTTGGATGTGCGTACTGCTACAAACGTTTTTGCATGACAATGAAAGAATGAGCTCTCTTGTCTACTCGCTCTTGTTCCAAGCATGACAGCAAAATGAAAATATGCACAAAAACACTCAAAGCAGTTTCCCCAAGATACATCAACAAAAAGTTATCCATCGATCCATTCTATCTTCCTGTAGTAAGTCATCTATTTACAATATCCTCATGATTCAAACGGCTGGAAAGCCAACCCTAATGCTTTCTCTTGACTTCCAATATTGCAAACGCAACTTGAAGGCAGCATAGCCTCCAGCTGAAAGGACCAAGGTCAAGCACGCTCTCTGGCTTTTTTCAGAGGGCACTGTGGCAAGAAGATATTCTTTTAAATGGTCTTGATGGATCTCTCTTTAATTTAAGGGAGCATGGAGCTCTCAGATGTCAGCCGCACCCTCTAACAGCAACCGCTGACAGCTCAAGGGCAGAGGAGTCACCTGAAACAAAATATCTCAATATTTACGCTGTTGAACTTCAGCGCTGGAGTACAAATTAAAGGCATAGATCAATCACATCCACAAAGCCCCTCATCCACAGCGATAAGGGTCATGTTTGTGTACGCGCTGTTTTCACAATACTTTTTGTCAGGTTTCGTTGGGCCAGTTGACCTTATAAAGTGAGCAATACCAGTTTTTCTTCACTGGCGGCCGACTGAAGAGCAGAATCAGCGGCCGAGCCACAGAGCGTGATGAGTTTGGAGCGTGACTCAGGATCTCGCTGTCTCTTGACCGGGAAAAATGTCATTCCGCTTTTGCTCTCATGTCACCCGTTCTTTTTATCACACGATCCTACAGGAACTTCCTCCCCTGTTACAAAGAAGCTGCCGGAAGCTTCAGCAGATTAGAGCATCTGTATGACAATGAGAAACGTTTCCGTGATTTACCTCTGACCCTGTCCCTGGATATCAGTGTGCTTCAGGTGAACAGGTTGAGTCCTGGTTGATGTTGTGACCTTGAACTGTCTGCCTCAATCAGCAGGTCATGTCATCATTTCATCTTAGATCGTGTTGTCTTTTCCTGGTTTCAATCGCTGCATTACAGTAGGGTGATGTCATTTTCTGAACCTGCCAGACTGTTTGACTCGTTCTAATACTTTTGCCTGTTTTCGCCCACTTATTGTCTTTAAATTCAACTGACTGACGATCATAAATATAAAAAATCTTGACTTTGTCCATCTCACCCATAACCCTTACAGAGCACTTCAGAGTTGTTTCAGGCTTCTTAAAACTGCACAATAAAGCATTTATTTCCAGAAAACTATTGGCCAGAGTGGACGTCAAAAAGACTGAATGTGTAGAAACTTAAAAAAAGAAACAATTAAATTATGTCTGTGAAATCAGGCATTTTTGAAGCGCTTTAGAGGAGATTTCAAAATATCAAGATATATAGAGTGCATTGCGATATACACATATACACATCCTCATATCTAAACGGTGGAATGGGTTGATTGCCAGTGACTACCACAATAACATGGCTGTTGTAGAGACAGTGTGGTTAGGTTCAGGCAGAAGAACTATTTGGATAGGTTTAGGAAACATCATAGTTCAGCTTCCAACGATTACGTACCTGCGCTACGTACGTACCGGTAACTTAAATGATGAAATGTGTCCGACTTAACTGGATTAGAAAGGTAAAATGACTTAGCAGTGCCTTTGCTCAGCCCAGTTGTCAGCAGTTAATGTTTCTGCAGATGCGTCCAAGGTGGACATCCGTACCAAATGTGGCATATCACATTTTCAATTTTATGTTTATAAGCCACCTTTTACATCAAGAGGTGGAAAGGCGACGGTGGTGGAGTTAAAACAAGCCAACAAGGCTGCCAAACAGCAGTTTGAGTCACACAGCTGGAAAGACACCTGCGGAGTTAAGTGGCGACAATACTAGATATTTTTAAGGAGACTTGGGGATTTTCACAGCCGTTTTTTGGAGTTGCCAACAGCAGCTATTTTTCCATGGGACATCGGACCACCTCTGTCCCTGATCGTGGCGACCAAAACAGGTATTCTAAGGCAAACCATGATGGTTTTTCTAACCCAAGCCAATTGGTTTTGGTGTCTTAACCTGGCCAGAGCATAAGCACACTGTTGTGACGAGAGAGAAATAGAAAATCCACTCTAAACAAACCTACAGTCTCAACGTAGAGAAACGTCCAGTTTGAAGTTATCTTTGGTTTTGCTGAAACGTACTCAGCCAACATTTATTCTGGTGATTGGGTTGTTTTTGCTTTCACAAGGGACATGAACAACAGCCTTCTGGGTGAAAGTCCTGTTTCACCGGTCCATCCATCTCTGAGCTCCTCTCGATGCGGACTCGCCTGACTTCTTCTTTTGCTTTTTTGCCGCAATAAATACAACAACCACTAGAAGCTCATCAGAAGTCATAATAAGCTGCCTTCACAGTCACAGCTGGATATAGCCTAGATATATGCTGCAATGTTGTTCTAGGCCATTTTGCTGAGCCCTACCTGCTGATGATGTGGGTAAAACTTGTCTAATTTCTCATATGAAGGTCCCTTTCGAATGCACCAATAGACAGACAGACAATGGTCCAGATGGACGGACAGATGGGTAGAGTTCGACACAGCATTACTAACACACGAAGCTCTGCGGCGTCAAATAAACTGGCAAACATCCACACCAGCATCAACATTAATACTTGATTACTAACTGGGGCAGCAACATGCCCTGAAAAATAATGTGAATCACTTGACACCTATAGCAGGTCTGCAGATAGCAGCCAGGGACGGTTAATACACGCAACTAATGGAGGATAATTGTAGTATTTCTAGTCCTCTGATGAAGGATTAAGTCATTTAAAGCTTCACATAAAAAGTTCCAGCTCCTGATGACACACAGTGCCTGTCTTTGACTTCAGTGTGCCGCGCTGTTATGAAAACCTCCTGGAGACTCATTTGATTCCTGATCTCTGAACCCGTTGAAGCTTATCTTCCAGAAGGCTGTTTCATCTCCTGGCTTGAATTTTTGTACAAGATCACAGTTCAGTAAATCGCCCACACGCGCAGAAGGCTGAAAAATATCCACCAAGAGAACACTGAAGAGTAAACTTTAAAGAGTGTTTGTGTGTGTGTGTGTGTGTGTGTGTCTGTGTGTGTCTGCACATTTCCAACTATAAACTTTCATCTTCGCAATAAAACTTCCTAAGTCCTGTTCTCTTACACCATAAAACAGACTGAATTACAACCAAGCACACCTTCCAGTAAACTGTGGATCTGAATATTTTCTCCCTGATTGTAAGATGCACCACAGAGGAGAGGACAGAAGCATACAGGGAGGCTGTCATCTCTGCCTCTGTCTCTACAGCTGGACGTGTTGATGAGCAGACTGGCTGCACGTGTCGGAGCTTGCCTGTTCCTGGTGGCGACTGAGCCGGTTTTCATCCGCACACTCGGCGAGGCTCCGCCAGTCACCAGAGTCACAGTGTGCCTGAGCAGAGCTCCGAGCAGCTTGACTTTGATACGCGTCGGGAATGAGCTACAGATGCTGCATGAGCTGACTCTTAAAGTTGAAATTAAGGAGTTTTGAGTTCGGGGGCATTAAATAAGTTCCGAAGAAGACGTCTATATTTTGAGAGAAATGGTAAAGAGTTGATGAGGGCACATAATGTGACAGGACGTGTCTGTGCTGAGGGTCCAGTGCCTCAGAAAAGTGCTAGAAAACAGGCAGCAAGACCTCACAGATCCTCTATGTAAACTAACACTATGTAGAATGTATTTGCGTTTGGTTAGCACAACATGTCACAAGCGGACGTTGTTCTTCCATGAATGGTCTTGTGTCTTACCTGGAGAGAGGTCTCCGTCACTCTGCTCTCCGGAGTCTGAATCCATCTTCCCCTGCAGGAGGACACTCGGAGGCTGCAGAAGCTCTCTGATTCCTCTTTCTTCTTCTTGCCTCTCCTCTCCAAGGAGTCTTCTGATGTCTTCGCCCAGATAAATAAATTGAAACAATGGGAAAAAAAGAAGCTATTTCTTATATGTTTTTTTTTTTTTCCCCTCCTGCTGAGCTAAACTTCCCCTCCCAGCCTGGATCACTGCAGCTGTGAGAGGATCGCTTCTGGGCTGATTTCTGATCTGAAATCAGATCTGTCCTCCTTTTCCTGCTCTCCTCTCTCTTCTCCTGACTCTCACAGTTTCCCTCTTGCCTTCTCCCTCTCGTCTACTTTCTGATGCTCCCTCCCCTCGCTCACTCTTAGTTCGTCCCCCTCTCGGTTCCTCCCTCCCTTGTCCCTGCCACTCGGTCCCTCCTCCTCCTCCTCCTCCTCCTCCTCCTCTCATTCGGTGCTGTCACACTCAGCCTCTTCACGCTCTCTTCGCTCAAACTCTTTCTCTACCTCTTTCTGTATGCTGTAAGTGCAGTCTCTTCCTCTCTCTCTCTCTTCCTCTCTCCCTCCCTCCCTCCCTCTGTCTCTGGGTAAGAGGGCTGCCTGTGTTTCAGCACAGACTCATTCATTGCAACTTGAAATTCATCTCCAGCAGTAAAAATCCCATGACCCCTTGTTACTGCGCGCTATAAAATCAGTCACCTACTATCTGCGGTCACATGAAGTCAGGCCAGGTTACTGTTTTACGATCTGTGGTAATCATTGAATGGATCTGACACAATTCGGTCATTTAAATGCGAGTGTGTGTGTGTGTGTGTGTGTGTGTGTGTGTGTGTTAAAGAGTGGAGATGAAATGATGATTCAAACTCGGAAGAAAAGTCCATCTGTGACTGATTACTTCCATCTAAAGCCGAGTTTATGTTTAGAGTCTAGAACAGTTCAGTGCCACATTCTCCCATTAAAAAGATAATAATGTTCTTTTACACACATTTACAAACACTATACCACTGAGTTGGTCTTGTTCCCAGAACATCATCATAAAGGTTGCTCCAGGACCATTGCAACTTACAGAACAGCGACAAAGTCCATTTCTAGAACAAGCTGTTGTTGCTGAAGGGGTTAAATACAGGATCCTCTGCAAGGAGGTGTGGTCTGGAGTTTGTATCCCATTTGGAACATGTTGTTATATTGTTCACTTGTCATTTTTACACCAAGTTCACCTATTATTTCCTGCTTTTATTAATTAGTGTTCACTGTTTGGTTAAGTTCGGGCAAACAAAAATACTCAGTTCAGTCAACAAACAACTTTGTTAGGTTAAGGAAAATATGGTTTAGGTTCAAATAGACCCTTTCACAATGTTGACACCAAGTTCACCTATTATTTCATGCTTTTATCAATTTTTGGTCACTGTTTGGTTAAGTTCAGGCAACAAAAAACTTTGTAAGGTTTAGGCTACAACAATATTTGGTTAGGTTAGGGCAACAAAAATACTGGGTAAGGTAAAGGAAAATATGGTTTAGGTTCAAATAGACCCTTTCACAATGTTGACAACGTGTTACAAAAGATGGCGTCTCTCATGTGCACATTTTTCTGGTCTTTTTCCCAAGTTGCAAAGCTGTGATACTATAAATATGTTACTGGTTAGTTGCAATGATGAACCTGGTGCAACACTGATAAAGATGTTCCAGGAACAACACCAATATGGTGATATTGTGCTGTTTTACACCATTTAGGAACGTGATGGGAAAAGAGATCCGAAATACATTTCAATATCAGAAAGTCCAGTAAAACACCACAGCGAACTGTGACCGCAGCATACATATATTTGACACACCTCTGATATTTACTCAAAAACAAAAGTTGCTCAGAAGTGTATTTGTTGCAGAGACTTACTTGTTCTCAAGGATGCTCCAGCCGACACACAGAAGCCTTTTCAAAGCAAAAAATAATATCAGAGCATTATTTTCAGAGCGTCCATATTTTCCCTTATCTTATTATCACTTATCTTATGAATGCCAATTCGGAAATTCAGAATGGCAGTGTGTCCTTGAGCGCCTGCTTTAAAGTGCATTATTATTCAAATATGGTCTACCTTGATGAATATTTATGAGACGGTAAAGAATTATCAATCTGTATCGTGGCAGATTAAGTCCACCTGAAAGGCTGAAGCCCAGTCCAAAAAGTATATTCGGTAAGTATTCACAATAAAGCTGCAGACGGGCGTGCACACAGAGAACCTGTCAGCTCCACACAGTGCTGAAGCCTCTTTCAGCTCATTGTCTTAGTTTTACAGTTTTGGTTCACTCTCACCACTCCATCAACTCGATTTCCATCCACAGGCAGCTGCTTTAAAAGAAAAAGCTAATATGAGCTAATTGCATTCACCAAACTGCAGACAGGCCGAGGTGATGACTGGTTGGAGAACAACAGTGGATCATTCAGCAGCTAAAGAGACAGATTCTCCCCTCTCAAGTTGGTGGAGACAAGAGCAGAACTAAAATGAGAGGAAAAAACGAAAATTCATTACCATTATCTACTCACTCACATGAGCTGATGGAAAGCCAAGTGAAGTTTTGTTGTTCACAAAACATTTCTGATGCTTCACAGCACAGCAGTGTTGTAGCATTCTCCTAAACAACTGAAGCAGCTGGAGACTTGTTTCAAAACGAAAAAATAACAGAAAAAAAAGTCTCCAGGAGCCGTAAGATCCCAAACTGATCTGAAATGACATGATCTACTCCTTCAGACGGGGTGATACTGACACTTATAGCTTAGCAGCAAAGGTGAAGATTTCAGCTTAAAAAGGGATATAATTAACATCTCTTTCAAATCGAGTTTGGATATCAAGGCTTCCGGTCACTTGGATTATGCTGGACAAGCTTAATTGAGCCATTGTCTGTATTTTCAGTTGTTTGTCCGGACATACTTTGGTTGTTTGGGAGAATGCTGCAACGTTGATTCGTTGTGAAGCTGCAGAAATGTTTTTTGTGGACTACAAAATGTCCCCTGATTTTCCAGCTGTATGGGGGCGAACTGTTCCTTTAAGAAAAGCAAACAAACAAAAAACACCTACTCCAAATTAAAACTACTCTTTTAACTCTGCCCGATTAATACAGTCGACTGCTTGCTAACACGGTGTGTTTACAGCTTGTTCTGCCGCCCACCCCGCAACATTTTTTGGTCATATCTTCCGCAGTACTGGGTTTAATCACTCCCATGTTACTGGCAAAGCAAACGCAGGCAGTGTCTCTGAGCATTTCCAGCACAGCTGCATTAGATTTTTAGCAATTAATGTTAAGTTTTGGCATCAGAATCAGACAACAACAACAACAACAGAATCTTTGTTGAATCACCATGTTGCACATTCAACAACCATGCAGAAAAAAGTTTAGTATTGAAGACAGTTTAACAGTTTCTCCACCTACTGAAAGCAGCAAGAAGCTGGGTTTTGAGTAAAGGTTGCGACTCGCAGGATCAGTAATCTTACTGAAAACAAGAAACAAACAGAGGCATTCTGGGAAACGATGTATGAAGTCAGTCACTTCATCACAAAACAGCTCTGTGAGATTCAGCCTGACAGCCGGTGCCGCTGAGGATGTGTAAAAACATCTTAGGGTTGGTTTTGCTGGTAATCAACTTGAATTACTTTCTGTCTGCAGCCTGTGAGACGACATAAAGCTCAGAGTCATGAGAGTGGGGGCAGGTGGGCGTGCAGTCGGTGGTCCAACAACAGTTGCAGGCGATACCATCTCCCAGGTGTGGAGCTGACTGTTGCTCAGCGTGAGCACTGGGCACCAGATGGCATTAGCCTGCCTGCCCACTGCCCAAGGCTGACTTATCTTCGACACTGTGTGGATTTGTGTGTATGTATGTGTGAGTGACTGTGTGTGTGTGTGTGTGTGTGTGTGTGTGTGTGTGTGTGTGTGTGTGTATACTGTCTTATGCAATATTGCAGTGACAAAAAAGATATGCCAGTAATCACAACAAGCTTGCTACTTTGATCCTAGCAATATAGCTGTGCAATTCTTCAACCTGATGGGAAATGGAGTGTGTGTGTGTGTGTGTGTGTGTGTGTGTGTGTGTGTGTGTGTGTGCGTGTGTGCGTGTGCGTGTGTGCGTGTGTTGGTTGTATGAACAGTGCTATTTGCCCTGAGACACAGAAACATAAAAGAGAAGTGAGTCCATGCTATCTTGGACTACTAGGAAAAAAAAGTTGGACGTTTATTTTGATCAAAAGTTACGAGATCACAATAAAAGTGAAACAGAGTATTATTCTTGAGCACAATTCAGTCCCTCTGGCCTTCGCATGAGAGCTCTTGAGTTTTTGTCAAAGCCTCGGTAATTCAGTTTCTGACATAATCACCGTCATCAGCATCTCCGTAAATCTGCCCTCAGTGCTTTGGCTCCATTTAGTTTGTAAGTTTCTTTTGCTTGTATAACTACGAGCTACTGTCAAGTCTCCTTCCTCTGCACGGCAGGACAAACCAACTGCACTACACTAATAGGAGATAATGACCACAGGGGGAAGAAGGGTTCATTTCCAGTGCCACAATACAAGTCAGGGTCCTGCGTTCAGAATCTTACTTGAATGGACAGTTCACCCAAAGATGCAAACTACATATTTTTATTCTTACCTTAAGTGTAAATTTTGCATTTTGTCTTTATGTGAGATGCTGAGTTTTGGAGGCAGCCGTTGAGATGTCTACCTTCTCTCACATATAATGAACCCGGATGGCTTCAGGTTTGTCTTACTCAAAGATATAAAGATCAGTGTGTGTTTCCAGAAATCATGACCAAGTTAACACGAGAGGCTCTTGATCGTGACAGGGCCGGCCTGGTCAGTGGCCCAACGTTTTAAAGTCTGATGCCGTCGGTTCCCCTTGAGCATCACTTGTTAACGTTACATGATTTACGGAACTTACATTTGTTATTTTAACCCTAAGTATAGTTTCCTTACTGCTAAACAACCAAACTGTGACCATTTGACAACATTAGTGACATTCCAGGAGTCATATTATGTGAAGTGTTTGTTAGCACACTTTATCTTGAAAGTCTAACCAGACATTGCATTTAATGTATTATTGCTAACTTGAGTGTGGAGCCACGCACGTCCAACACTGAAGGTAGTTAGAGCGTTATATTTTAAAGCTTGAGGCCACTGACCAAGCTGTCGCATTAACACGTTGAGAGGGAGAACGTGTTGGACAGCACAGGATGTAAATATTTAGGGCGTCCTCGAGGTCTGAGCTTTAACGTTAGCCATAAGGTAGCCTGGTTACTCAGCGTCTCGTCTGTGAGAAGATGAACACATCCTTCTGATTCAGACAGAAGATAGTTCCGATGTGAAACTGCTCACAACATGGTCTGTGAATGAACTTGCCTGACTGGGTCATGATGTCTGGAAAGAAACATTGCTGTGATTTTCCATAATGTAGTTTTTCGCGCTTTGAGCACCACAGGCCGTGTGCCATCAGGTTCCATTATATCTGAGAATTGTCAGACATCCCTACAGCAGATATCAATCTGCAACTGACACCACATCAGTCTACAGATGAATACAAGGAACTACAGCTTACACAAGTGTATTATAGATTTTGGGTTGAACCCTCCCGTCATTGGGTATAGAAGATAAGAATTATCTGCAAAATACTTCATTAACAATTACTGATTCTTTCATCAGTATGTAGCTTTTCAACTGCAAGTCACAGCAAAGCAATTTCTAAGTATGTTATTTATTGTTAGGTCCTAAAATCCAGCACCCACAATCTGTCCTCTGTAGGGTCACATGGGGCTTCACTCCTGACAGGTGACACACACACACACACACACACACACTAAAACACCTACAGGCCAGTTAGAGGCACCACTTTACTGACCGTCATGCCTTTGGCCTGTGGGAGACAGAGGTGGAAAGTTTCTACTCAAAGTTGAATACAACTTTAAAAATATTGACTATTTCCATGTTATGCTGCTGGACTTCTACCCCAGTTACTAGTTACTTTGCAGACTTGGATTATTGATACAAAATATAAACCAACTAATAAATGATGATATATTATCATGTGTCTAGCTACCCGGCAGTATATAATAACAAAACCTCACTATTGTAATTTATAACTTTGTAATGTAAATTGTTCTCACATAGTGCTGCATAATGAGTATGTTTATAGTTTGATGCTAGCAGTTTGACTTTAATTTGAGTATTTTCTTTAACACTGTAGTATTTCTTATTTCTTTGGTAGTTTAACCTCTGACATAATCTAAAAAATGGACCAGATATTTTTTTACTGTTGTTATTAGTCTCCAATCCGAGCAATTTATAGCCATAATTTTCAGATAGATGTAGTGGAAAGTATATTTTTCTCTGAAATAGTGGAAGTGTAAAGCAGTACGTGTAGAGGTAACAAGTCAGCTGGTGTGGCGGTACAGTAAGTCTTGGACGAAGTGAAACTTTTTGGTGGAATGTTTTATTTACACTGAGACGAGGGAGACAGTCTTACTTCTTTGCAATGTAATGTTACAATCAAAGATGTAGGTTGTTTTATGAAAAAGGTTCCAACACTGCGACTGTATATTTGGTGTCATAAGAGGTAGTGTGGGTTGGGTGCTACTACAAGGTAATAAGAGTTGAGTAGTATAAAAAAGTAATTATACATTTTAAATACCTCAAAGTGTCTTTGAAATGTATTCAAGAATAATTGTATCTTTTAATTACTTTGCGTCAGTGGTAATGAGCCATCTTCAGTGAGACACTCAAGAGGACAGGCAGAAAAAGAGAAGAAGACACTACAGCCTCAGACTGAAATCTCCAGGCGGGCTAAAAGGAGGACTAAAGGAGAAGGAAGAAGAGGAAGAAGAAGCTCTTCCTGTAATGATGAGTGCCACCACCCTCCTCTGATGTTCAATGAGAAACAAATGAGCTGACTTTGCAAAGCGAGCCACATGAGAAGGCCATGAAGTGAGAGTTTCCCTGTGATCCAGTGCCTTTGCTGGCAGAGAGCCTCCCAGTCTGGGCCTCTTCAGACGGACTGGCCCGATGAAAGAGATTCACTCCTGGTTCAAGGCGAGTCGGCCTGCTTTAAAAAGGAAAAAAAAAAAATGTTCTTACGTCCAAAGCAGTGGAATATGAAGCTCATATGAACTCACTGTGAGGCTGAGCAACATGTGAACAGGCTAAATGTCCCAGAGCATCACGAAGAGCAGTGTCACTGCCGGCTGTAGGAGGCACAATTCACACTGACGATGAACCGACGATGTAGAGAGATGAGTGCATTGTTGACCCTTTCTGGTAGATGTTCCCATGGCAACCAAGGCTCTCTTATAATGAAGCAGTAATCCAGCAGGGGACTAAAACAGAGGGACAATATGGCCACTGGCATTTGAGAATTTTAGCACAACATTTGTGTGTGTGTGTGTGTGTGTGTGTGTGTGTGTGGGCAGTAAACAGCACGTAATCAATCAGAATGTCTGTCAGGGCACGATGCAGGTCAGTCTAAACTTTTTGCTGCGAGGCTCTTACGTCTGAGTTATTTTAAAAGCCGTCTGGCATCCTGCCTCTATAAATCTGTCATGCAGCAATGGAAATAAATGGAACGAGAGGGAAAGTATACATCACGTGACCAACGAAAAAACCACAAATGAAGAACCATGGACTTCTTTATGAGAAGGAGCAGACTGAACATTTCAAAGAAGTGCACCAGATTCTGCAAGGCGTGCTGTTATAATACCTTAAAACCTCGCAGTGATGCCGCTCGCTGCTCCGAGGAAAAATGCAGCTCTGCGTTTTGGAGCTGCAGTGTGCATATTTCATTTGAGGTGCCCGACCTCAGAATAGTACAAAATGCGTTTCGAAGTGTGAAAACTCTGGCTTTAGAAGACACTGCCATGATAAAACTGCAATCTCTGAGAGACACACTGGCGACCTTTCTGCCAGAAGCAGGCAAAGCTGACACAGTTTGAAACCACAAGTATTATTCAGTTCCCCTTTTAAGAATATTTCCTCCACTGAAACACACACACACCACAGTCCCCGTAGTAGACTTGAAGTGAAAGTTACCACAGATCTATTTAGCAGATGCCTGATATCCCACAGCTTGGAGCCAGATTAGCTCAGTATGTACTCTTTATACCCAACCTCTTCACATTTTCTGCACTACGCAGCTGAAACTACCTGAAATTTGACAGGCGACAGAATGTTTTCTTTTTTAAAGACAGACAGAAAACTTTTCAGAAGTCAGGATGGATTATTTGCCATGCTAGTAGTTTGGTTAGGGATGTCACAAATCTCCAAATCCACGATTAAATTTGACTTTAATTTTAAAGGTCATGATTCAGATAGAAGTTCAGCACTGATGTCATTGCTATTGTTAGACCATGACTTTTATGCCACACACTTTTAACACATCGTGACATCCCTGTTGGCACATATTTAGTTTATGTACAAAGCAATGTAGAAGACATGCACCTGAATGCACCATGAAGACCCTCTGTGTGCGTCGAACTCGGGGAAATCGTCGATACTGCATTTGATTTTGAAATCATGACGCCAGTTGTCAGGGCTGTTGGTCTGTGGCTGATTGGTCCACCACTTTGGTCCAGAATGAATTATCTCAACATATTTCTGACTCCATGTGATTTCCTGAGCCCCATCAGAAAAATCGACCTATATTTACGTTTATTGTTACGCAGCGACCTCTAGTGGCTGTAGTGATTATGACAGCTGATAAGAAGGACGTGAGGAGAAGTCGTACAAGGCTGGAGATGTATTTGTTTTTTAACTACATTTCCACATTGACATTGTTCACATACTCATTTATACACTACACATGATTCTGGATAATAATTCACTTTTGAATTCACTGACATAGTGAAGTAACGTCACGTATACAAGCTAACGTAAATTACTTTGATAACGTAGGTGCCTTTGTACCAGAAGTTACAGAAGTTATGTAATTTTAACCCAAACCTAGGTCTTTTCCTTAACCTAACCAAACTGCAAACACATAACAAAGGTGTAGCATGACAAAAAAGCTGTTAATCAAAATGTAAAAGATAGATACAGGGTTAGAAAAGTCCACTAGCCAGGTGTTGTGCGTGTGAAGAGAGTGATCTAATAGGTCAGGAATGCAAAAAAACTCAAGGACATTCATTATGGATGAGGGTAAGGATTAGTTTTTACTTTGGCATTGGTAAAGAAAAAAAAATCTCACATCTACGATAATCTTTGATGCACTGAACAGAGATCGTGCTAAGTGACCCAAATCAAACCCTGGATGTTGTGTGATCAACAGGCTCAGCGTCCTCCAGCTGTGACTTCTATATTTAGAACTTTTACCTTCACTGAGGTGTGCACGACCTTTCTGTTGTTTCAGACAGTCTGTGTCACAGCTGTCACTGCAGCGCGCTCATCAAGCTCAAGAGCTTTAGAGCACTTAGATCTGGTGAGGAGAGAATCAGTGGACTGGTTATATTATGTTCAGAGCAGACTGAGGAGGGCTCTTATGAGCCTTTCAGACAGAACAGCTGAAACACATTATTTCCAGGTTGAACTGGGTGCACATTCTGTCTGAAAGGTCTGTCAGAATGATGCTCAGATAGGTGACTACAACAACATCACCAACGGGTTTAGCTCTGTCTTCAGATGAGACCATCAACAACTATGTGTAGCATTGTTGTGTTTGTGTGTGTGGTGCTGTGTGTTTGAAACAACAGAGAAATATTAACGCGCCCTTCATCTTTTAACTCAGTGAAAGTTAAGGTCCCAAAAACAATAAATAACAACTTTGTCACCAGGGTCGGGAGGGTTACTTTAAAAATGTGCTCTGACACACTTGCTAGGCTAATTACCTGTTGAATGATTTGGTCAGAAACAAAATCCATGTATGACAATATTAAAGTACATTGCTTTCCGTTACTTTTGGATTACCTCAATATCAAACATGTGCAAATAAAAACAAGAGAAAATAAATATCATTGGATGACTTTTGTTTAATCAGTTTATAGAGACTTATGAAGTGATGTCATATTAAGTATATTTACTATATATTTAGTATACTATTAGTACTGTACTTTATACGTCCACCCCACTACATTTTAGAGGCAAATATTGTATTTTTTACTCACAAAATTAATTTGCTAAATTTTGTTACTAGTTACTTTTGAGGTAACAGGCTGCATCAGGGCCAAATGAGTGCATTTTTGCATTAAATTATTTGATCGACAGTCCGTTGAAAAATGCCTGTTTGTCACTTACCTGTTTTGTTCTATCACAAGGTCTTTTGGTCTTTTTTCCTGATAAGCTCAGCACGGTCAGCAGAGGGCGCTCTATGCATTACACTAAGCTTAGCATCAACAGTTACGCTCATAGTGTAGAAGTAGACAAAACGCAATGAACGAGTGCGGGTGAGTTTACTACAGGAAGCGCTTCTGACCTGAACTTTCCTATTTCCAACAGGTACGCTGACTATGAAGGAAACCTTGGAGGCATACAACAGTAGAACATTTGAGTAAAGAAACTGTCACATGAGGAGACATTGAATTTGACCGTGGTTGAACGTGTGTTGCCACATGTCTGAAACTAAATTGGTGGGCGTCGATAACAACAGCCCCATTCACACTGCCGTTGGGGTGAAATTTTGATCCGGCGCTGATCCGCCTCTGGAGGTATCAGGGCCGTGTTATTGGCAAACCGAACCATTGTGAACGGATACGCTGGCTTCGCGGAGCGTGGGCGTGTCGATCGTACATCTGGTAACTGACTCAACTGGATAAAGAGAAATTTCCCACAAAGCAAGGTTTACATGGCAAAGCAAAGTAACGTAAAGCTGCGTTCAGACCGAACGCAACAGCCGCGAATACAATCGCTTAAGACGCTTGTATCGCGCAGCTTCATCATTTTGGACTATTCGCGTCATTCGCGCCATGACGCTCAGGGGAAAAAAAGACAACGTGCTTGCCTGCTCATTTTTGAACCGGTATTTCTCAACCCGCTCTCTTTCCACATCGATCGTGGCTGATATCACCACCGTTGCTGCACTGTACCTGCTGTACAAGTCCCAGAAACGCCGGAAAACCACCCGCCGTCGTGTCTGGACTCATGAAGTCCTCCGGAGACGCACGGAGCTGGTGGAATTTCACTGTCTCCTCCAGGAGCTCCGTCTGGATGACGACTGGTTCCGGCGGTACCTCAGGCTGACCGGAGCCCAGTCCGAGGACCTGTTAGCTCGGGTTGGTGCCAGGATCTCCCGCCTGGACACCAACTGCAGGCGCTCCATCTCAGCTGCGGAGCGCCTGTCCATCTGTCTGAGGTGAGTTGCGGTGTCGTAGAGCACCGGGTGCCCACACACAGCTACAATTAGCTTCTCCTCCATGTTGATCTGAGTGTAAACAACCGTACGTGAGGGAAGTGACGTCGTCGGCTTGAACTCGTCGCTGATTGGATGTTTGTGATGAAAATGTAATCACTGTGACGCTCAGCCCTCCAGACCGAGACTTCAGTGAATGTTCCCCCGGAAAACAGCCTCCGTCCCCACGAGTGAGTCAGACAGCTTCCAGTTCACTGATGGCGATTATGTAATGTAATTTAGTGTGAAAATCTTTGTAATTTTCCAGGATGTTTGGTGGGTCAGGATCAGTACACATCACTACACATTACAACAGCATCCATGTGATTATAAAATGTCCGCGGGTTTAGATTGACAGGGGGGACACCGGGGAAATACCTTGAAAACACGAAGAGATCATCATCATGACGTGGACCGTCACGTCTCTTTAGGAGCCGCAGCGCCGGCTTCCTGTGTGAATTACACAGCGGTTCGTCTTTAAGGCAGAGATGCTTCGCTCTGTGTGAATCACCATCGGCGGAGAATTGGCGAACCACCGCTGCGTCACTGTGTAAAAAGGGCTAACAACTCCGGAACCAAGTAGAGTAGCAGTAGTTGTCAGTACATGATGAGCGCCTCTCACCTGAACTGTATTTTGATACATCCAGCAGTAAGTATATGTGCTGCACCAGAGTGAGTGACACTTTGTCCTTATCCCTTTAATGTGTGTGTGTGTGTGTGTGTTTGTGTGGGAACGCTTACCACTCAGGCTAACATTATTTTTACCAGCCACGACAGCGTTGGTTTTCACCTTGTGAGTCTGTGTGTGTGTCATCGTGGAAAGTTTATATATCTCCATTGATTTTTGCCAGTGCATTAGCATCACAACCGCACTCCCACACCCCCTGAAAACACATCCATGGTTGCCGAAGATCACTGTAGGACCGGTATGCCCAACTTACTGTGGCAGTGACATGACCGAGATATCATAAGCAGAGCAGACTGGGTTGGTAGCACGGCATGTTATTTAGCATGGATATATACTATAGAGGGAGCACAACTGACATTTCTCTGTGTAGCGTCAAGCGTTTTCGCTTTCACATAAGTTCGATCCCCCAGTTTAAAACACAGCAATGATCTGCCTCATCCTGGTTGTTTATTGTTATTTATATGAGGACAAACGCCAAACTGATCACCGGGGGTGTTCACAACACGTCGCACACACGGACCATGGAGTGACACCGCCACACCGCCGGATTTGGTGTAAATGCAGCCCTCAGTCTTTGGAGTCATGATTGTCTGCTTAGGACATGCTCGCTATTGTCCTCCATTTTCATAGCAGGCAACAAATCATTTCAAGCTGAATTGACAGGTCAGGGGATAATAGGGCGTGTAGTAGGTCTAGCTGGTAGAGCGCCCTCTGCTAGATCACAAGGCAAACTACTTCTAACTGTCTGTTGCATTTATAGACGATTTTTGATTACGAACAGGTCATTACATTCGAATATGAACTTGTCCTCCCACTCCCACAAAAAGTGAAAGCCCAACTGCTGGATGATAGATCCAGCGCTGCTTTTCTTCAGAACCGAGTCGTCCGTCTCCATCTTCAGTTACGGTCTCCAAACAATCCTAAGCTCACTCTCTCCATGTCCTCTTCCTTTCTCTCCTGACACACAAACATCCATGCCAAACTCCAACGCGAATTAAATGCTGATGGCTTAAAACATTCACGTGACAATTTGTACTCTATGTTCGTGATATAGCCATTTAATATATCTTACGTGGAACAATATATCGCGTAACGATACAGCTCACGCATCGATATATACTGGCCATCCCCAACGCGTGAGTTGCAAATGTTCGTCTATAGAAATGGAATTTAATGATGGTTTGGACAATAAGGCTCCTCATGTACCTCATCCCTCGCAGTGCTGTCTACTCTTTACTACACAAGTCATTTTACTTTAACTTGAGGGAAGTATTCTAGTACTCATTCCATTCCTGGACAGACAGATAGACAGATAGATGGATGATACTGATGGTGAGTGGATATGACAGTACGAGGTTCTTACATAAGGAAGTGATAATTAAGGCATCTTTTCACCCGGGAGCATCTCTCCACTGTAGTACGTGCTAACAAAAGTGACAGATGTTGTTGGAAGTGGCACTTTAAAACTTAAATCACCACGTCTGTTGATCCCTGTTTGACCTTATCAGTGTTCAGCTCTCATCCATCCTCAAAGGATTTAAGAAGAGGAAAACATGCTGCAAATGTGAGGAGGTAGCACTCGCACACTGAGTTTAAAAAGCCTGCAACTCCCCTCCAGTTGGTTAGAACTGATGGAGCCTCTTGGATGAGGGGCGAAACGTCTTCAAGAACCTTAGTCCAGACTGAGAAGCTTCATCGACATGTCTAGCAACAACAGATTTATTGGATATTCAGCTCAATAGTTCCCCCTTTTTCTTTGGATTATTTAATTATATTCTTACTCACAATAGTGGCTCCAAGCTTTACAGGGAGAGTTTTGTGGAAATTATGGAACTGAAATATGCAAGATACTTCTAACTAAGTGCAGTCAGAGCTACTGCAGTGAAAATGGGATGATTTTCATCCTCATGGAGCCCAGGGATGAGGCTGAGGTTAATGAGAATAGTGATTCATCCGCTTTGTCCCACGACACCTGCAAACAGCCTGTCACACACACACACACACACACGCACACACACACACACACACACGCTTGCACGCACGCACAAATAACACTTTAAAAACAACGTTTTATGGAGACGAAACCTAATTATGGCAGAGAGTCAAAAGGCAGACAAATGCAGTATGCATACACACACTTCCAGTTCACACATACAGCCGGGAACCTTGTTGCAGAGGTGGTGAAACTCTCTGTTGCAGATATTGATTAGCCTACCAAGCACTTGTGTGTGTTTCTCCTAACAGATTGTCCTCACTGTAATCAGCACAAGCGACTCCCAGGTAATTGCTTGTCAGTGAAATTGAGACTCTTATTTTAGACGTTTCAGTGTCTTGCGTCACTGATAGACACCTGATCTCTGGAGGAAAAGCACCGCACAGTGTTTATTTTCCCGTCCTCAGTACCTCTTCTGTTTCTTTCAGACGCACGATTGAACCAACTCGTTTGTGATTGGAGCTCCCATCGCCTGTCTGCATAATCCTTTGAATGTCCGGGTGTTTAGAGCGTGGAAGCAATACAAATTCAAACATCTGTGGGTGAAATGTATTGCCACGTTTGCCCACAGGCAGAGCGATAATGAACAGATTGGGTCTATATTTGGCTGTGCTGAAGATCACATCGTTGTGCTGTGTGCTGCGGAGCCCTCTGCTGACTGATATCTGCACGTACCAAACAAGAAGAGACAAAGAGCACTGTAGTTTCACTCTCCTCACACATGCATGCAGGCACCATTCCTGCTCCTTGACATGCGACTTTTAAAGCACATTTTAAGTAGTCATAATGAAATTCTGTGTTCTTAGAATACACTTTATTTAAAGTGCACTTTTTATAGACAAATGCAGTTAAAATTGCATTGAAATATTTATTGCAAAAGATGGAGGTAATAAACTGTTAGATGGAATGAAATGTTGAGTTGATTTTTGGAAGTAAGTTTGGGTAGCACAGTCAATTCAACTACTTTTTAGTAGTCATGTACCAAGGAGCCAGACTTTCAGCTTACTTTTTTATTATGACCCTGTAAAGCTTAGAATTTAAATGTTTTAAACTTTATTAAATAGTTTTCACATTTAAAAAAGAGCCGTTGTATACTTAAGTACAGAAAAAATAAGTATCTTTGTTGGTTCGTTGTTAGTTTGATTCTCATAAATTCACTCTGCTTAAACAGCCTTGGTTAAAACTTTTTTTATTAAATTAGAGGATTTTTGAGTTTATGTAAAGACAAAGCTAATGAATTGGCTAATTAGCCTTTAAACAAATGGATCGAAGGGCCAGTTAGAGACAGCATTTGGCCCCCGGGACACCAGTAGAACTGGTTTAGTGAAGAATTAAAAAAAAAAAAAAGAACAGAGGAATTTCTAGACCAAATGTTATTTTTTGATTTGGAAAATGCACCCAACATCTTCTAGTCTGAATATACATTTAAATTTGATAAAACAATTTGCCTTTAGCATTTTAATTACATTTAAATGCACCATCTTATTCTATTACATACCTTCAGTGTAAATGACACATTTAATGGAAGGTTTCTCTATGTTGTCGAGTCAGATCAGTAGATGTGTTATTTATTACAGCAGAGAGAATAACCAGTTTGAAATACATTACTTTTTTGTAGAATAGTAAACCCTAGAAAAGTTCCCCGCAACTTTAAATGTGATAAAAGATTAAACGCAAGGTTTCTGTCTTAATTTAATGCAATCGGGCTAAGGTAATTCATTATTCAACAACATAACATTGGATTAAATGTAGATGGGACTAGATAGAAAATGTATATGCAATTAGTTTATTCTGAGTGCACGGGGGAAAAAAAAGGACAAAACAAAACACTGGCACAATAATTTACATTTACTTCGGTATTAGCACGTCTACATTTACATGTCGCAGGATGGATTTCAAATAATACAACTTTAATATTCAACAGCAACAACAACATTAACATTCAAGATATAAAAGTTAGTTTTGTACAGTCACAAGATAATACAGATGCAGAGGATAATATAGTGGATGTATATATTCTGTTTGAATGCATCGGTACACGTGAGCCTCAGAGCGTTTGCCAGCTGCCTCTCTGTCTGGGTAAGAATCTCATGCTGAGATGAGATTCTGCCTCCTGCTGATGCTCTACAGGCTGCTGGGAGAGGTTGTTGGTCTGTGGGAGGCAGTCCAGGGTCAGGCCCTCATGGGGGCAAACCGAGTACTGGGAGAGCAGCGTTACCAGGACGGATTTCATCATCACCATGGCGATGTGCTTACCGACGCAGGCGCGGGGCCCTGACCCGAACGGCTGGAAGTAGCGGCGAGGAGCCTGAGGCAGGACAGAGGAGAGGGTTAGAGAAAACATCTCTCTATAGCATTAATATTCATGACATAAAGAAAAAAGCTCATTTAGATGTAACTTATTAATAGTTTGATGCTTCATCCAGAGTGTGGTGCAGTGGTCTTCTCAGACTTCACTGTCAGTGGCAATTTAAACAAACAACCGACTAGTTGATCAGATTGTGATTTGATCGTTGCTGAATGAGTGCACAGGAATATGTGACCTCAGCTTTTCCAGCTGAGCCCCGCCCACTTCAAACCAGTGAGAAATGAAGAATTAGACAAGAAAAGAAAGTGAAATATCCCAAATGAATCTTACTCTGTCAGATAATGGTGTCTTCACTTATGTTACCATTGTTCATAGTGAAAATGTTGGATGAGAGAACAGGCTTTAAGGGTTGATGGATTTACTTTCACTGGTCAGAAATCTGCATCAACTCACATTTCTTTCAAAGTTTTCAAGTCTGAATTCGTCGGGTTTGTTGAAAAACTCTGTCCGGTGCATGTGGCCGGTGTTCAGGATGATGTTTGTTCCCTTCGGCACCCTGTAGCCGTCTATGATGTCATCAGACAAAGCTCGGCGCATGGTGAAGTCCACCACAGGGTGGAACCGCAGGCACTCGTTGATGAAGCTCTCCAGCACATGCAGCTTCTGAGGGTCCCCGTTCTGAAGCTGCCTCTCACCTACAGCAAGACGAAGGTAAAGACGTCATAACTGCTAGACCGCTACAGTCTCAGCAAGAACTGACATGACATCATGACATGATGAAGTTAGGAATTATTGCAGGTTTGATGTGTGCTTAGTTCTAGCTAGCTGTCCCTAGTAAACTGGCAACTGAGTGAATGTAAGCTGACTTTTATTTTGATCTTTATCTCGTTATTATCACACAGGCTGCTTGTTAAAATGCAACTTTGACGTGCAGCAGATTATATGTGAACTCATTTTGTTTCCAGATGTAGAAATTCTGATCCACATCTGACAAAATTTCCTATGTGATGCACTTGTTAAAACGTCCAGTTAACATGTGATATCATCTTCGTTTAACATCACACATGAAGATACAAATTTCTCATGATCTTAATGTGACATGTTTTGTTCCCTCGTGTGAAATAAAGTCGAGTGTATGTTAAAGGTGAATGTGTGTTACGTGGAAATGTAAGTTTCTCTCGAGGACATTTTCATGTGTCCAGACTTATTTATTATTTTGTTTTCGTATGTTAAAATTTTGTTTCAGATATAAAAAGGCAAACTCAATATTTTCATCAGGGATTTCTTCCAAAATGTTTTTTTTGTTCTTGTTTTTTAAATCTAGCGTTGGTAGACAGCCCTAAATCTCGACTATGTATTATAAGTGTTCTTATAAGTTCTCCAGCCACTTGCCGATAACTGTGTCTATCTCCTGCAGCAGCTGCAGCTCCACGTCTGGATGCTGTTTGAGCAGCAGCAGCATGAAGAAGAGGCTGACGGACAGAGTGTCTGGTGCTGCGATCACCATCTCCAGCACACACTGCCTCACATTCTCTGCCGACAGTTCGCCGTGGTTCTGAAAACGCACACACGTCGACGTCTGGGTTAGAGGAAGTGCTGAGCATTTGCAAAAAAAGAAAAAAGAAAGGGCGTTTATTCAATTCTCAAACCGACCTGTGCGAATATGAGCTCTGCAGTGAAGTTGATGTTGTCCAGTTTATCAGCCTGCTCCATATCTCTCCTCTTCTGCTCGACAAGGCTTTCTATGGCATCCTGCAGCTCCTGGCTGTGAGATAACACATTGTACTTGATTGTCAAACACAATTCAGCCAAAACACTTACATATGTGAGAAGAAGATGTATGAAATGACTCACGCTGCAGCCTTGTGCCTCTGGTGAATCCAGCCGAACTTGAAGTAAATGTCTGGTTTGATCAGCACAGTCTGCCAAGTGTCAAAATACTTCTGGATCTTCAGCAGCAGCTCTTTCTCTGGACACAGAGTCGTTAACAAAACAGTGGTGAGATAAATCCACTGTAACTTCACTGACCCAAACTAAATGTGACTGATCCAACTTTCCAGACAATTACATTTATTGATTTACAACTTACAATGATAACATGAATTATGCTTACTCACCATCCACAGGTGTATCCAGGAACAGTCTGTTGGAGATGTCCACCACGGTGCAGCGCAGCAAACTGAGGACATCCACCTGATCCAAGACGTCCAGGTTGTCGAGGTGAGTCTGCGTGGAGGAGACGCAGATCTCCACCGTCTGCTGCAGGCTGGGGCCGGTCAGGGCTGACGGAGAACAACACAAGGGTTTATGACTCGAGTCTAATGACTGGATTAACCACTACGGCCGATTCGAAAGGTTAAAATTGTACCTTTGGTGAAATAGGTGCGTATCTTTTTCCACAGGGTCACGTTGTTGTTAAATATGATGCCTCTCTCGTTCATGCCGATGCAGCTGAGTCCCTGTCTGCTCCCGAACCGTGACGTGTACTGTCCACTCTTCAGAACGTGGTGCACAGCTGATGCCCTAGAAAACACAAAATACATGAAACAGAATAAGCAAATAAATAACTTAGTTCCTTAACAAACCAAAGAGTAGGACTCTCACTAATAGTCTTAAGAACTTTCTTGCACTAATCATTTACATAATAGTATCTCCCAGTCTGTTCTCTTCTAACTCACTGTTATCTTCTGTTTAGTCTTCAAATTACATTTATACAGGAATTACTCATTAACGATTCATTAATTATCGTTCCTTATTTTAAAGTGTTAACAAATGAATCAACGCTGTAAAAAATGCCACTTCAAAAATGTGTTTAAAACATGTATAAAAGTTGTTGTTTGACTTTCTGCAGTGAACAGAATATCAGTTTACACTCTGAGTGACTCTACCTTTATTCATTAGCATTGATTGTTTCTGACCTGCTGAGGATGAGGGTTTCCTCTCCATTGATCCAGACTCTGACCATGTCTCCATACTTCTTGTTGTAGTAGTTGCTGGCTGTGCCGATGCCGGTCCAGCTGAATCTCAGATATGACAGAAGTGGCCCCAAGCCCAGACAGAAAGAAGGGCCTGTTGTGGTGAATAACAATAGATTTATAACAGTAATGGTACAAGAACCGACAGCAGCTCCAAGACAAAAGGAACCAACCCTGACAAATGATCGTTGGACCTACCTGGTACAGATTTCTTCTCCATGCTGTTCCAGGCAACCAGCAGCAGACAGATGAGCAGTATAAAAGTTCTGGTCACCACGGAGATGCCCGGTGCTCCCACAGCAGAGGCATTGTGGGACATGGGGACCAGGTCTGCCGCTGTGGTGTCCAAACCTACTTGAGGCATCACCCGTTCACAGGCAGAGATCAGATCCATAGGAAGGCAGGCTGAAACACGGCTGCACCAACTTGAAACGAAGTGACGAGAGCTGCCTCGACAGTCGGGGCTCCCTCTTTATATGTGGTGTGAGCTGACTACCAGCCAGGTCAGGCTGGTGCAAGAGCCAAAACAGAGGAGAAAAAATTGTAAACAATACTTGAAACCTTGACAGGGTTGGACTGTGTCCTTGAGCGAACAGGACGTGGTTCAGTGGGTACATGTGGTGGTGTGATCAGATGTTGGAGCAAGTTTCTATCATGGGTTGTATTTGACATTTTGGTGAGACTCAAGGTTTGCCCCTCCTTTGAACATCAGAAGAAGAATCTGTTTGGAAATCCTACAAAAACAAAAAAAAAGATCTGGCCCGTGAGAACAAAGAAGAATCTGTGTTATCACAGCTTTATCTGTCTGCTGTAATTAAAATCACCGCTTTTCCACCAAACATCCACACTTTGGGTTTTCTTTGATATTTGGAGGGGAAAGCTGAAATTGAATGGTACCTTTCAAAAGCGCTCAGTGTCATTACAAACCATAAACGTTCCCTTTTGCTCATAATTATTTGTTGGGATATTTTAAAATGCACAGTATTTTGTGATCGTTGCCACCAGCAGATGGAGAAGCGGAGCTGGGAGGCGTTACACATATACACTGACTTCTACCATAACATTATTATTAGATCACATGTTCGGTGGCAGCTCACTCACTCAGAGCTGTTGCTACTCTTGAAACCAGAAAGTGAATCCATCTGAATTTTGAAGGGAAATCGGGGGGCATCAAACCTAACTAAGGCAGTTAGGGTGCACAGCTAAGACCAGAACTAAGAATTACATTTACATCACACCTGTTTTAGCCTCTAAACATTGGTTCCCTGTCTGTTTTTGGACTGATTTCAAATTCTTATTGATTACTTTGAAGGTTCTTCATTGCCTGGCTCTAGATTATATTTCAGATATTTTAATCCTTTATGAATACTTGTGTTGTTGAAATGACCTGTCAGAGGAAATAAGGTTGTTTGAGTCAGTGTCTCATTTTGAGTCTCTTCCTTTAGGTGAACGTCAAAGGTGCAGCCCACCTCTGAAACAAACACTGACATGGACTTTTCAATGACAACAGCATCTGGTGTCTCGGGAAAAGATCTGGAACTATATCTTGGTTTATATCTTAAGGTTTACGGCCTCACTGAGGATGGATGACGGTTTGGTGTCTTTTGTTACGAGCTCCATGGTTCTGTGGTGACGTGGTATGTGTGGTCCTTTGTAAGCATTGCGAGCCATTCGGGACGGGTGACATGCACATATAGATTAAAGCGCGTTGTCAAACTCCAAGTGGATTTATTTGATTTAATTTGATATTATTGAGCAGTTTGTGACAAAGCCAGTGCTGTCTGACTTTATCTCTGCCGTCGTTCGTTCGGCTCATTCTGTATAAAGAACTCTGTGAATTCACTCGCCGCCCACGTTCGAGTCCAAGAATGTGAGCAGTTGAAGTGGCCGCCTGTGTGCCGAGGCCCTGCCCTGAGAACGACGTCCTGTGTGATGGCTCAGATTGTTCCGCATGATTAAGCGGAGACAGGAGTTAATGTAACCTTGTCTCTGGGCTCTGTTGTTGTGGTCAACCACATCTTTGTCTCAGCCGCATGTGTGGGGAGTTGTTCAGGAGTCAACAAACAAGATTGATAGAAAGCTGAAATGTCAGAAGATGCATGAACACAGCGTATTAACTCCCCTTTTACCGTTCACTTTCACATCCGTGCACCCTGCTTATAGAGAGGGGGAAGTCCCGCACTGTGTAAGGAGTCTCTTAAATGATATGCTTCAGTATAGATGCAGTAAAACAGTTGACACTCTGTGATAGAGATGATAGTTGGCCTTTGTTCTGCCCAAGTGCAGCCTCTGGATGTGAGTAATGAGTCCTCAATAATGAA
Organism: Sparus aurata; assembly: GCF_900880675.1. Classification (NCBI taxonomy): domain Eukaryota; kingdom Metazoa; phylum Chordata; class Actinopteri; order Spariformes; family Sparidae; genus Sparus; species Sparus aurata. The sequence continues at coordinate 8,964,650 of NC_044190.1, read as the reverse complement.
GTGAAAAGAAATGTATTTGCCCTGATATTCATTTCTATCTTTTAGTAAGCCAGTCTCATATTTATTTGAAGTCAAATACATATATCTTTATCAGCATCACCTTTTTGAAGCACAACATGCTTCTCTGTTACAGCATATTGATCTTAAAATAGGTAAATTTCTGGTTAAATAGCCTAAATCAAGGCTATCGCAATAGCATTGGATGCTAAATTGCAACTACCCTGACATAAGGTAATAGTGGTGCAGTGGTTAGCACTGTCACCTCACATCCAGAAGGGTGTGGGTTAACATATATTTGTTTTCCCAGAATTTGTATCAATGGACTTTTATTGTAGCTGTACTAGTTTTAAGATGAAGTTCCTGATCGAAGCCTCGTTTGCCAAATCCAAGCACATTTTTCTATTTATTAAGGAAATGATTCTTAAACATTTTGATATTATAAGTCAAATGTACTTGTTTTTAGTCCGGCAGCACCAGTTATAACATATCTGTTTGTTCTGCTGTTAAATATTTTGCTTGTTTTATGTCATATTTATTTGTCTTTATTCTTGTTTGTAAGAGCTGACGTTTCCCAGTGTAGCTTTACTGTTTGTTCCATCAGTATACTCACACGATAAACTTCATAATACACTTACATACTATACATTCTAACTTTCCTAAACTATCAATCATTTTATTCAAATTTTTTTAGATGTCCAATAAAGACATTTTTTGTAATTTTGTGTATTTTATTTATTGCCCCTCTCTGATTTTCTTTATTATTTCATTGATTCATGTTCCGTTCTTTATTCTTGATAATTCTGTAGAGTTGTGAGATTACTGTAAAATAATAATACATCTGTTAAACTTGAAGTATCTTGGAAACAAGATACTGAGGCTGGTGGGAGGATAGAGGACGCGTGAGGTCGTCAGGTTGTCCTTGGCCTGCAGCAGTAAGACGGACATGGACGTCTCCGCCATGTGGTGAGAAGAAAGATAAGGCTGCTTTTCCTGCAGCTGCACCTCAGGATGGAAGAGACAGAACCAGAGAAGGTCAGTAAGACACCAGAGGTGGAGAAGATTCTGTGGGCATGAGGACTTATTTACACCACACGGTTCATGTTAATGGATTCACAGCACAGCGAATGAGAGACAACAAAGAAACGACCTCAGTGCTCTCAGGAATGTACGCACATACACATCTACACATCTGCTGGAGCGATTCAAGCTGTCCAACAACTGGCTGTCAGTGACCTACAGCCTCGGGCAGGAGCCCTTCACAACAGACCTCAATCTAACAGTAATGTTGGATGTCTGCTTTTTCTATGTGTGTGTGTGTGTGTGTGTGCGTGCATAGGAGTTATATGGGGCACAATATGGTTGCAACGGCATGTACAGTAGGCCACCGACATGAATCAACACAGAGGCAAGTCAAGTTCAAATGAAAATTATTTTTTGAAGTAGAAATCTTCTGTGTAGCTGCTCAGCTCGGAGCTTTAGTGCGACCTTATCTGAAATAGGTGAACGAGCTTCACCGTGTGCTGACGGGTGCCAGGAACATCTTTTTGAATCAATTCCAAAGACGTGGCTGATGGCAGACGAGCTGTATGAAGCCATTTTAGTTGTTTTTTCTGACGTTTTAAAACAAGTCCCCAGCTACTTCAGCTGCTGAAGAGAACGCTGCTGCGCTCTTTTCCTATAAAGCTCCAGAGATGTTTCACGGACCACGAAACTTCACCCGCCTGTCCGTCAACATGGGGGTGCGTGGATGATTACTGAAGTTTCACTTTGGGGTGAACTTTCCCTTTACGTCCAAAGAGGCAGTACCAACTCACAGGAACACTGAGGAATGCCTTACATGCCTGCAGCTGGTATGTTTTCATCTGAACTGTCATTTTTCGGTTGGAATGTCACTTTTCTGGCCTTAATCAAAGCAATGGAAATGGGTCATTGTTGCAGTCGGTGGATGGAGGCTGTGAGGATGTGACAAGGACGAGCGCCGAGGGGGGAAAATGAACGGAGGATGTACATGGATTGGATAAGAGAGTGCACAAACCATTGGAAACTACAGTGATGTTAATGCAGTTGGATTTAATTTGATACGAGACTGGATCTGTTGTCGTTATTACAGTAATGTGCACAAATATGTAAACACCAGTGACCAGCCAGTTTGTCTGGTGTAATGCACGCACTTATTTGTTATGTGAGTGCTTTTGTGTGGACATCATTCATATGTGCATGTCCCTGTGTGTGTGTGTGTGTGTGTGTGTGTGTGTGTGTGTGTGTGTGATGTCAGTCTGCCCACGGCGGTGCAGTAGAATGGGTCGTGCTGAATATAAATCAGGTGACTGAACAGGCGGGGGTTTCTTCCCAGACAGGCCCAGAAGATTGTGTAATGCCCACTCCTACATTACTGGTCTTCATGGGCACGTACACACACACACACACACAAACACAGCCCCTTCTCCACTTGGCGAACAACACAGCGAGCACTGTATTTACCAGTCTGCCCTCAGATAGACCACCCTGGTGGAGCTCAGGCACTGAAGCTGACTGGAGTCCACTTGGAGCTTTCAAACTATCTCGACAGGACCTCGAATCAGGATCTTCCCTCCTGTTGGATTAATTTGGCTTTTGTTGATTTTATTTGATTTTTGGTGGTAGGGTCTTGGGCCACAAGGTCATAAAACTTGACTGGACTTCCTCTGTCCACCTTTGACTTGTGTTCTTTTTTCACTGCTGTGCTGGGATTGTTCTCCCCTGTGAATGAGGCTGGTGGGCGACCCTCAGAAAAGAGGAGGTGAAGTGGTAACCATGTGGATCCCGACCCCCAGCATGACTCTCCCTCAGCGGATGGTGCTGTACGGGACGTGCCTTGTGGCACTGATGAACTCGGTGGGCCTTCTGGTGCTCATGGTCCAGCATAATCAGCAACGTGCCAGGCTGGAGCAGACAGAGGTGAGGCTGACGGAGGTGGAGGAGAGCTCGGTGGTGGAGTTCCTCCAGGAGGTCCCAAGAGGAGCGGCGGGGCTGCAGGCGGGCCGGCCCCAGTACCAGTACTCCAGGAATAAGAGAAGCGAAGAGCTGGAGAAGGAGCTGCAGCAGGAGCTTCATCATGAGGAGGGACAGGAGGTCGACCAGCAGGAGGTCAGCCAGGAGGTGGGAGAGGAGACGGAGAAGAAGATGAAGCACGGGACGAAGCACAAGCACCGACACAGTTACCACAAGGCACACGTGCAGGATGACATGATGATGATGATGACTTACTCCATGGTCCCGGTGAGATGAGAGCTGCTGGTGGAACAAATGAGAGGAGACAGATTTCAAAAGTTCACAGTCTGTATCATGTGTTGAACCGGTCGGTGGTCCTGTGGCGTGTGACTGAAGATGTCATGTCCAGTTTGTGGTCATTTGATTAACTGCAAATGTGTTTGGTAAAGCCGTCTGCAGCAGGAACGCGACAAGGGATTTGCACAACTAGTCTACTAATTAACTGATTAAACTTTGCCAACCTCTTTAGTCAGCGCGAGAAATACTGGTCGGTTATTGTTTACTTACGCTTAGACGAGTCAGATAGTCTAATCTTCTGTTTAAATGTCAGGAGATTAAGTAATCAGGAAGAACCTGAGCACAACACAGACAGAAGGCAACTCTTCCATCATTATGTAATCTCCAGTTCTACTCCACAACAATGCAGAGATAGATATTGTACATTTTACTTGAATGTTACAAAAAAGGTGAATGCAATGCATGATGTTTCATAAACCCTCCTAACAGTGTTTAAAGAAGGTAAATTAGATTGACCGGCTACAAAACTATCATGTTTCTTCTCATGTTAAATATATTTTCCTAGAAGTAGTTAATTGAACTTAACTTTGACAAGTTTTTTCTCTTTGATTATGAAGTAAAATGTGGATTGCACAATGTGATGGCTGTAGAATAATGACTCCATCTGCGTTTAGATTTGTTCCCTATAAACCTCGCTGTCACTATTCTGCTGTAATTTAATGGATCGCAGTGCTGTAATCGTGTTCATATTTTCCCTTCAGATCAAATTATTGATCGACATTTGCAACAGCACCAAGGGAGTCTGCATAGCCGGTATGTCTTTTATATTTTAAACTACCAACTCACGTCCAATATATCGCTGTTCTATTATCTAACATCTTTGAACCTTGTGTTCCAGGACCTCCAGGACCGCCTGGTAAGTGAACTCTGAATTCCTTCATCCAAATTTAAAATCTGGCCACACTGGATGCCTCCTTTGTGGTGTACTGACCCATATCTTTGCTGAATGTATTTTCCACTCAGCCCATGGTGAAGATTTTTTGTGTGACTGTACTGCAGGTTTGCCTGGTGCGGACGGTCTTCCCGGCTACAATGGGACTGATGGCAGCCCAGGACTGAATGGACTGCCTGGGGCTGATGGGAAAAGAGGAAAAAAAGGTGAGGGCATGGTGAGGCTCTATTTTGGTTTAACTCACCATTCATTTGTATTATTACCTCAGGCACTGATGGCCATTTTAGTGGAGAACCACTGGCACAATGTGACAGTCAAAGGGTTGAGTGTAACCTGGGGTTAAATTACCGAAACACACCGACACAACAACACACACACACGCAACGACGCAGCCACACAAACACACCCAGTGTCCTGATCCATCCATGTGTCATAACGATGTCAGATTTTATTCACAGTGGGTTCTTCCTGTGATTCATAAATGACTGAAGGGGCTGAAACAGCTGCCCTTCTCTCATATTTGCAGATAATATTATTCTGCTCTGCGGTTTCGGGCTTCGGCTAAATGATCCGGAAATTTTCTCCCACTTGGCTCTGTTCTCCCCTACAGAGGAGGGCATGATTCACCCGAGCAAGTCAATGGAATAATTCATGGTATTAACAATAGGGGAAAGTGAATTGCGTTTATGAATGCAATCCTAGAGCTGTTTTGCATAATGTCCTCCACAGGGCTGCCAGGTGACAATGGAGAGCCAGGTGAAAAAGGAGAGAGGGGAGAGCCCGGTCCACCTGGAGAGATGGCACAACCGTCCAATGATGTCATTGTCGAGGGCAAGTAGAGCTTCATACTCTGAACTAAAAGGTCCCGAATTGTAGAGAGAGTGAGTTTCCATGTGTTAATGTTTAATTATAAAGCAGGTCTCTAGATACTGTGGATGAATTAAAGTTCAGGAAACTGTATCTTTCATCAGAAATTGCGCCTTTAAACGAACTTGAAGGACTTACGTAAGGTTGTGATGTCACAGCTGTACAGTCACGGCCCTCACACAGGTGTGGTTGCAAAAACATGAAACATGATGAGTGGCTTGCTCAGGCCTGTGACAGCTGACCAATCAGAGCAAACTGAGCTCTTTTGGAGGAGGGCATTGAGGAGACAGGAACTAAAAAAGGAATCATTCTGACAGAGGGTGAGACGAGGTGTGGGACAGTGTGAGGATGTAATGTGTTAGCTGGTTGTTAGGCATGTGAACATTTTCTAGTAGACACACAAAATCAAACTATGAACCCAAAAATGAGCATACAGGACCTTTTTCAAACGATTCCTAGAACAATGCCCAAGTGTGGGACATCAGATCTGATCAGAATGCATCTACGTTTTATTGAGAGAGTTAATATGTTGTCCTTTTTTCTTTGTACAGGTCCTCCTGGTCCTCCAGGACCTCCTGGGCCCATGGGCCCTCCTGGGCCTCCGGGCCCTCAGGGGCCTCCCAGAACAAGGCATCACAGAGCCAACCTTCAGGCGGCACAGACCCTTGGTGAGAGGACTTTATGACCCATATCAAAAATACTGCATATACTGCAGTTGAGAGAGAAAGTTCAATCTTGACTTGATTCTGAAGCTTTCGATCACATGACATGATCTTCCTCAGCAGATGGTTTGCTCTGTCATGGAGTTGTAGATTTCTGTTTTTGTCTGAAGACTTAAACATATGATATGTATCATGTCTGACAACTAGACCCATGTTTTCTCTTCTTGAGTTGTCTATTTAAACTATTCCAACAGTGTTCAAACTCAGAGCAGTCTGTGAAAAGTTTCATTTGTTCACCTGTCAGTGGCATCATATCCCAATCAGAGAAGAAGTGAGGAAGGAGGTCAGTGAACGCATCTAAACATATTTTATTAAAGCTTAACACACGACCTCGTCCACATTGATGGTTGCTTTACAATGCAGACAACAACTCCCATGAACCCATGTTACTTCACGTCATCGATCTACGTCTTCTGTTATTGTCTTGATTGAATGACACCTGATAGCAGAAATCTCATGCTGTGCTTTAAAGGACTTCACATCCAAGTGTTCAGGTAGCAACATTTTAAAAGATATTTATCTTAACAGAAGATCACGTACTGTGATGGAAAGCTCCAGAACAGCTACGACATGAACCGTGTGGTGAGGTTGTTTTGTGTCAGACACACTGAATACCTGTGTCTCTAACAGGACTGCTACATGCAATCCCAAATGATGAAACCTCGCCTGTAAAGGAGGCTTTGAAACTACATGACAAGCCTGCAAAGAAGAGTGGTGAGTTTTCAGAGAAGTGTGTCTACAGTTCATGTACGATATTTTCTGTGTGTAAAGCATCTCAGCTTTTCATTATCTCTTTCTCCCCCAGAGTGCATCATTAAGTCTCTGATCAACCCCAGGAATGTGGCAAAGATGGAGAGCACGTTCGGAACGTGGATGAAAGACACTGCTCGGCTGAACGACGAGAGGATATGGGTGGCAGAGCACTTTTCTGGTGGGTTGGTCATAGAGAACAGCAAAGATATTAATCTCGACCGAATGTCAAGGCTTTGTGTTTCAAAGCAAGGGAGGCCGGTTAAACTGCAGGATCTCAGGATGATCTTTTATCGGCGAACATTTTGCTTGTTCTTGTCCAGGTCGCGTGGTGAAGGAGTACAAGAGCATTGCCTCCTTCCAGAACAGCAGCAGCGACGTTGTGGATGTGAGAAAGTTCTACCAGGGCTGCGGACACACTGTTCACAACGGCTCCTTCTATTATCACATCGCTGGAACTTCCAGCATCGGCAGGTAAGTCGACAGTGTAATGTTGACACCTCACCAGGACTTTACCCCCCATTGGTCCAGCCATCCAAGTCCAGAGGCCCCAAGTGGCAGAAATTACACAGTGCGTTTAACTACTTGATGCTTTCTTTGTTCGCAGATTTGACTTTGAAACCAAGAGGCTCCACACTCTCACTATAGACAACGCTCTGCACCACAGCCTCGCCTACCTGCTCCACAATTCCAAGACCTACTTCAAACTGGCAGCAGATGAGAACGGCTTGTGGCTGATCTTTGCCTCCAGTTTGGACGAGACCATCACGGTGGCCCAGCTGGACCAGAAGACCTTCTCCGTCACATCCTACGTGAACACCACCTACCCCCGCACCAAGGCCGGCAACGCCTTCATCGCTTGTGGCGTCCTGTATGTCACCGACACCAAAGACACCAGAGTCACCTTCGCTTTCGACCTGCTGAAGGGAAAGCCGGTCAATGTGACCTTTGACCTGAGGTCTCCAGGGGGAGTGCTGGCAATGCTCTCCTACAGCCCGAAGGACAGACACCTGTACGTGTGGGACCACGGCTACGTCAAGCTCCACGTGGTTCACTTCATCTCCGACGAGTGACAATCAGTCTGAACGTGACAGACATGACTGTTATATAGTGAGAACTGTTCACTCCGGCTTTGGACGTTGGTACATGTCAATCTCAACTTCATCATCCTGTGAGCAGTCAAGGACCCCTAAACTGACACAAATTAGACCATCGAACAGAGTTAAAAGATTTTATTCTAGGGTCCCCATTTGATAAAAACTCTTGCTTTTATTTTTATTTACAGGAAGTGCATGAAACCCCTGACCAAAAGAATCTACCTTTCTGTTACTGTATTACTTAAAGAAAGACTCTGACAACTTTTCTACTCCCCCCCTTCTTGTGCTTGTTGCAAAGTTATGAAGCGTTCAGTCCATCATTCGAATCGTTCGTGTGTCTAGATCTCACACAGAATGTCAATGAAGACTGGAATTCGTTTTCATTTGCCCCGGGTGATGTGAATGACGCGAACATGCAGTCTTCGCAACATTTGCGTGAGTTTAAAATAATGAATTCAAGCAATGATGTTGCATGGCGCCGTGTCGTGAAAGCCTGTCGGCGTCGACACTCACACTGACATCATGGCTTTGCTGATGTCCTGATTCATGATCAGCAATGTAGGAGAGGATGATAGTCACTAGTTGTGGCTGTTTGCAGACAGTGAGAGCAGTACGAGAACACATCTACTGGTACCAAGACAAGACAAGAAAACGAGCTGGTGTGGAGGAAAGGAAGTGAGGAAGTTGGTCCACCTGGTAAGTCATGGAAATATGTCTTAGCACAGCGAAGCCCTGATTAACCCGAATCATTCAGGAAACAAGCATTTCAAAAGTTGTTTGCTTGTCGTCTGGCCTCAGTCTCTGTATACTTGCTGGTCACAGTTACTAGTAATAGATTTTAACACACCTATTAAGAACCTGCCACTCACTGGAGACGGATGGACCGGCGCTCCGCAGCTGAGAAGCGGGCACCGGTCAGCCTCAGGTAACGCTGGAAGCTGCAGTCATCCAGATGCAGCTGCAGACGCTGAAATGCACCCAGCTGTGTGACGTGCGAGGAACGCAAATAAAAATGAATAATCCTGCAATCACATTTGCGCGTGTAACATGAGGTCAATATTTTCTTCCCATTTGGTCTGAACGCACTGTTAGCAACATGGCTCCTGCTCGCAGCCTGACAACTGTCCAAAGCAAAACGCAACCGTTAGAATCCCAATCTGCCTTTATACAGCACTCTGTTCACCGTCTTCGCTTCAGTGGGGTTTGATTGATTTGCATTGTGAGGTTCCACAGTTCTTACATAGTTACCTGGGGAGAGTGACCGGGAAAAACAAAGCCTCTTCCTGTTTCGCAATGGAAAGGAAAAGCAAAAAAACACACAATGATAATGAGTTTTGGTCATGGGTTTCACATAAAAAAGCATCTAAAAGCAAATGTTTTATCCCTGGGATAAATCAAATGGGGGACAATGCTTTAATTTGATAGATTAGAGGTCCTTGACATTGAACATTTTAAGAACCACAACATTCTAACCATGTGATTGCTTGTTATGAGTCACCGTTTCACTGAAGAGAGTCAGTTTTGGCTAAATAATTTTTGTGATATTGTCAAAAATAAAAAGTTTCTTTTAAAAAAAAAAAAACTATTTTATGAACAGAAGCCCTGAGGTCAAGAGAACATTTTCTTTCTAAATTGTTTTCTCTCCTGTGTTTATGAATTAGTGAATTGGTCAAGGAAAAACTGTTTAGCCAGTATAATCTTTGTCAGCTCCTTAAATGTACTTCCATCTCTTGAAAACATTTTTCACCGTTTTACACATTCAATTTTTTGTATTTATTTCAGGGAAAACATTTTTTTCCAAAAAACGTAAGGGTCTTAATAATTATCGTGGCCAACGTTTTTTCCTACCAGTTCTCGAGTCGTAAACACAGAAGGGAAATAAAATTTAGATCACACCTGGAGGGATCCCCAGAAATAAAAAAATAAAATAAAATCCTCACTTGCTCTTCAGGGCTTCCATATATATCTTATTTGTAAAGTGAGTTACTAACTGTGTGAAAACTTGTCATCATTTTGTATCAATTGATTCATAATTTGTACAAATTTGAACTTATAACTCAACTTCTGTGGCTGTTGTGATGTAATGTAGCGTATTTGCATGCCGGTTATCTTCGATGTATTTTTATATGGATGTACATGTTTATCCCTCCTGTTATTCTGTACATACAGACAGTCCGCCCGCCGCTGTCCTGAAGCAGCATGGTCCCCTCATTCCTCTAAAAAGAAAACAACAGCGGCAAATCACCCTGATGAAATAAAAAGAATTTATTCACTTTACAAAGGTAAAACTCTGACCATGACCTGTTCTCTCACACACCTCCAGGCTCAAGTGCCCTAGTAAGCGTCTACCCATGATATTGGCTTCTTTTGCATTATTACATGCACACGCACATACACACCAGACACCAGTAGGACCATCGGTAAAACACTTAAGATACATACAGTACACATAGTGGGCAGAAAGAGGGAGAGAAACACAAATCTCTTTAATAAATACCATACATACACTTAACAAAAGTTACAACTAATCCAGCTGGTATGATACAAACCAAAAATAAAGAAATGCTTTAATGTTTGTACAAGCTGTTGTGGTATTTCATATATATATATTTATATTTATATAATTTATATATTAAAACTATTTCAAACGTTTTACTACTAGGCCAAATAAAGCCAGACATTCATTTGTATATAACAGTTTCTTCTTCAATAACCTATTTATTTGAAATAAACTTTTAGTGTCTCCAGAATTTGAGTGCAAATATCTATTCCTTATGGGTGAAACGGTAAAAACAACTAGCGAGATAACGCACACTTACATACAGTAGACTGTGTTGCACATCTCCCAGTCAGATACAGTAGAACCCCTTACATTCCTAAAATAAAAGGCAATAAGTTAAATATAGTTTTAAAAAGGAATGGACAACCGAAACAAACACAAACATATAAATAATTTAAATAATAAAATTAAAAAAAGACAAATTCAAGACTATATTGTGCAAAACCAGAAGTGAACCTTTGTGTTTCTGCTCTGGGTTGGTGGGCGCTCGGGTTCGGACCAGACGAGTGGAAACATTGAAATCACAGTCACAGGAATAAAACACATCATCTTCCAAACAGGAATGTTCTAGCAGTGAGTCTGCCACACAAACAGGCATTTGAGGGCAGGTGGGCGGGCAGGCGTACAGATGGCAGACACAGCAGAGTGGACACACACTCGAGGGCCGAACCGGGTCGGGCCGGGCCGCGCCCAAACTGGGAGAGGCCGGAGTGAGTGGCGGGCAGCCAGTGAAAGAGGAAGTGGGGGGGGTCGGGGTCACTACAGGAGCAATGCACCATCAACTCTTCCATAAGGGCTGAGAAAAGCCGGGCAAAAAGGCAGGGGGGCAAAACCATTGAAACAAAATGCAGATTCCAACAACTTGATTCACACTGGAAACCACTGACTTAATAACAAACCACAGTGCTGGTTACAGTAGATGCTAAGAGATTTTCAGCTGTGGGCACAAAATGACGACAGTTACACACTTTTAAAATTTTTGCTTGAGCACTTTTACAGAGCACTATCAATAGACCTGTGATTGCACCGCGTAACGAGAACAGGACATGCATAGCTTCCCTATGGACACACTCTAAGAGTAGAGATTCTTCAATAAAATTACAATAAATCTAGCTTTAAAATCAAGTATGATACCTTTTGCTTGTAACTTTTGCTTTCAGCCTTTGGGAAAAAAAATATTTGCAGCTCCATTTCTCATTCTGGATATGATTTACATGAAGTGTAAACCCATGAACACTGCACGCTGTGGAAGAGGCCAAAAGCATGGTGATCTTTTGACTAACTCCTCCCCTTCACTTACACTATTAATGCCTAGCGAGTGTTACAAGCTGTATGTGTTTTTTCTTTCTGTCTCTTTCCTCTTTGGACCCTCAGAAGTGGAAGTAGGTGTTACAGGATGTCGACCAAGCTGCTGGGGATGTTGTAGCGGTCGGGGAGGACCCTCATCTTCAGGGTGCCGTCTGCTCCGCAGGTGAAGATGCGGTTGCCGGGACGCGTCTCCACCTGCATGACGCCGGCACCGATGTTGCGGAAGATGGACTGCTTGGCGTGTTCGGTGCTAAAAGAGTGCATGAGGCCGTGGCCGGCTAACTTCCACACCTTGAAGTAGAGAAAGCACAGAGAGGATGGAATAGGTGTTAAGTTTCTTTTTTCACACAAGCCTACTGATCTCTTCTTCCGTGGTGTACAGCCTGCTGCTGCGACTGTCAAATTCAGTTTGAAAGAGGTGTCACTTTCTCAGTGGTGTAAAAAATGATTTTGCACAAAACACGTCTGTTTCTGTTCTTTATCTAACAGCTCACATTTAATTTTTTAACAGTCGATAATCAAGCTGACAAATGTCTCACCAGAACCAGCATGGTATAATGTGCAGCACTCAGGTGGCACAGTTGTGGCATTTTGATTGAAAACGTCTCTGATGTCGAGTTCAGACTCGATGATTGTAGCCCTGATTTTCCACTCGCTGACAGTTTTTGGAGTTTGCCAACTAAAGCCCCCAGATCAGAGACAAATCATTGTTTGGGTGGTGCTTGAACTAGAAGAGAACTTTTCAAAGATGTGATCTGAGCGCTCGTCAAGAGCTAGATGATGCCTTGAAGACGCCCTAAAGATATAAAGCAGCCAATGAAAGCATAGGCAGTCGAGAAGGAAAGACAGAAGAGGACCAGAGCACAGTAGTGATACCAAGGCTGCTGAGAACAGACACCTCAGAAGTGTCACTCTGCTGTCACTTCACTGATTCTATCACCAGCAGCAAATGCACAGAAATAATGGAATAATGCTTAAAATGTACATTTACAGAAGCCCTGAGGGGCAAGTGAGGACTTTTCTTTCTGGCGATCCATTTGTAAACTCTGGCGGAATTATTTTCTCTCCTGTGTTTATGACTTGAGATTTTGCCAGGATCATTTTTCAAAGCTTCTTCATCCCATCTGTGGTTTTCATGTGTGAAACCGAGCAAAATTTCTCCTGAATGTTTTAATTTTTATTTTTTTTTATTCCACTTGGTTTTACACATGAAAGAAAAAGATTTTTTGTATTTTTAGGGGAAAACAGACGACAACTCTCCTCTAAAACCTTTTTTTCAAATTTCCACAGATGAAAGAAAATTGAGGAATTTAGATTATTTTGGCAGATCCCTTTTTTCTTTTACTTAAATACATTACTTTGCATTGGTTTATAAGTTATTATGAGTGACTCATACAATATCTGTTGTCACCAGCTGCATTTTATGGATATAAAGACCTTCTCCTGTGTGTCTGTGTGGCTGCTTCCACCCCCCTCCGTCCTGTGTGTGTGTGTGTGTGTGTGTGTGTGTGTTTTGGTCTGAGATGCTGCTGCTCTGGTGCAATATCTAGGAGAGTGAATGTCGTATTGCAGCTTTAACCGCCACTGATAACTCCATCTTCTTTAAGTTACATTTGCTGCCTGACAGCATTATGAGCAGTACATGTGCAGACTGGGTGTTTGACTCTGACTTGACTTTGTCTCCTCTTTCCCTCTGATTTTATAAAGAATAAGACATACAACCTCAGTACAAACTCAAAATGCGACTGTTAGGTTTTGATGTGTTTTGGCAGGTTTGAGTATGCGTCACCTTCATGTTGCCCTCTGCAGAGCCGGTGACGAAGAAGTCCTCGAAGGCATCCAGTGCGAGGGCCTTGATGGCTGAGTCATGGGCCTGGAAAGTATGGAGCAGCTGCCTCTGGCGGATGTCGAACACGCACACAAAGCCCTTTCTGCCTCCGGTGATCAGCAGCTGCTGTTTGGGAGCGTACTGCAGCACAGTGGCCCCGTTCTCATGGCAGGGGAACGCTGAATGAGTGGGAGGGAAGAAATGCCGAATTAGATCGCAAAAGATGTAGAGGGGAAACTCATTAAAAGAGGATTATTCAACGACATCTATGATTTCTTACCATGGACCATGGTATTGCTAGGTGAAATCAGAGTATCCCAAAGGCAAACATTTCTGCGGGAGAGGTGAAACAAGGGTGATGTTAGTGGGTTAATACCAGAGAGGCAGAGCTGTTTGTCAGTGCAGACACCGACCTGTTATCATTGGACTGTCCGGCGGTGGCGATGAGGCTGGAGGACGTGATGAAGGCGAAATCACCGCAGGTCTTAGTGTGACACTGCCAGCTCTGTCAGCAGGAAACACACATTTCATTTCAATGTAACATATCTTGCAGAGAAATAGAAATAGTAGATTTTTCAGGTGTCTGTGCCTGAGTATTCATGAGTATTTATTCTTCTGACAACTTCTGACTTTTCTCCCAACGTTTGGACAAAAGTATCTGTACTTTCTCCTCCTTATAGCTCTGAAACAGACTCGTTACTTTAGTTTGATGTATTTGAGGGGAATTATGGATTATCTTTATTTTGCCTCATGTCACGCCAGCCTTCCCAACATCACAAGACTAATTTCCACCTATCAGTGCACATCACACGCAGCAGGCTTAGCAAGATAAAACAAGGTGAAAGACATCAGAAGACAGAATCAGACAGAGAGGGAACGGGGAGAGAAGGCGTGTTAGTGTCTCACTGCAGACACCCTGCAGCCCTCTGCCTGGATTTTCTTACTTTCTCACTTTGTTGCTGCTCAGGACGCTTTAACAACCCAGCATGTGTCTATGAGACGTCCTGGGAATGAGACTCAACAATCAACTATCTTTGTGGTGCGTTCAGGAACAGCTTGACAAATCCTACTGATTCTACCTTTAAGTTTTATAGTCTTTGAATTATATTAATGTGATATATTAATGCACAGAAATGGACGGTAGAAATGTCTTTGGAGGGAAACTTTTTACTCTGACACATTTCAGAGCCTGTACAGTAAAGACGTTGAATCAGTATTTGCAAGTGTCTGTACTTCTAATAGAGGAAAGAATATGTGTACTTTTGCCACCTCTGATATTATGTTTTCGTCTTTTGTTGTCTAAAGATGTGTATTTGGGTGCTTGGGTGGTGATTAAAGAGGTGAGGGAAGCAGGAAGTGACCTCACCAGGTAGGGTTTGGGGTTGGAGGACGTCTGATTGACCTGCCAGAGACTGAGGAAGCCTTCTCCGTCAGCAACCCCACACTGCAAGAAGAGCACAGAGCAATCGGAACAATCACACCAGATAGACAAAACACAGACGCTGCAGTGTGTGTGTGTGTGTGTGTATGTGTGTGTGTGTGTGTGTGTGTACCTTATTGCCCTGGGAGTTGAAATAGAGCCGGGTGACTCTTGCGTTGCCTGCTTGTCTGAAGCAAATGAGCTGCTGAGGTCTGTTCCATTCAAACATTCTCACACTGCCGTCCTGAGCTCCCGTCATGTCTGACACACACACACACACAATATATAGAATATATTATAATGCATTATAATGATAAAGCAGGAGAGTCAGATGAGATGAAATAAACCAAAATCACTCAATTTAGAATGTATGCTGGTGACCATGGGCTCCAGAGTGGGCACTTACAATACTGATAGATGGGATGAGACGTCATTCTCTTCACGTTATTTAGATTCCTCTTCATAATCTGAAAAAAACATATAAATATAAAACATGATGTCCAGAATATTATAGTTGATGTAACTGTAGTTTTTAGCAGGGATGAGTGAGTACATCACTGTCTGTATCTGTGCTCCGAATGGGCGGTGCTTAAACTGGAAGTGGTTGTGGCTAACAACAGTTGTTAACCTAAGCCTGTAATTGTCATGAGTTGATCAGAAGTTATATATATACTATTCATATTTACAATTCATTTGAACATTGTTCACAAAACAGTCTCAGAGCTACAGAAGTCCTGATGAGCAAGTGAGTTTTTTTTTCTTTCTGGTGATCCATTAAGTTCCTTCATTTTCTTTTTTATCTGAGAAACATGAAAATGAAAATAAAAAATCGGGATAAGAAGAGTGAAACAGAGTGAAATGAAGCTTTGCCAGTTTTTTCCGCTGAAGTTTTTCTCGTTCACTCAGTTTTATTCATGACTTTTTTTTGCACCCCCCCGGAGAATTTTTCCTTTTTCATATATGAAACCAAGGGAACAAAAGTTTCGCCAGTTTTTTTTCTCTTGAAATCTTTTTCGTCTGATAAAAAGAGGGACAGTATGGGGTTAATTCGGCTTCTCCTCTTGTGAGGACTGTTGGTGTCTATATGATGTGAAGATGAGGATGCAGCATATGTCAGTCCAGGTATTACATGTCTGGATCTTTACTAACCAGTCCTGACTGCAGCCGAGTGAAAGCTCGTCTGTAACCCTCTGAGCCTGATGACACCCTCTTGTCCTGTCTTGCTCGCTGTATCACACTCAACATTTATCAACACGGCTGGGACATGGAGAACCCTGACTGCGTGTTAACTGTTACGCAGATGTGTACCTTGGCTCGCCGACTGTGAGAGCTGCTGTTATCTGTGTTTATATGCGTCCATCTCGGCCGTGCAAACACACCTCCTCTTTGTATTGGCCTCCGCAGACTCAGCAGGCCAGCTGTTTAGTCGGCACTGCTCAGTTTGGCTTAAAGTTGATAAGAATTAAAAACATAAACTTCTCCTGATTATGTGCAGGGCCCACAGACTGCAGAAGTAAATGCAAGAAGTCAAATGTCTATTTTACCCTCCTAGAGCATCTAGTGTGGAGCACAGGCTGTTATAAAATGAGACTGCAGAGTGATATGCTCTGCTGTTTACAGGCTCTAAAACAGAGCTTAGTTTCCCCCTGCTGACCATCACTGAGAACTACACACCCAATGCTTTCTGGTTTGGCTGCGTTTGTGTATATCTGTGTTTGTAGCAGACAGAATCGTACCACACTGGCTCCCATGCTGGTCTGGCCACTGCCGAGCCACGGCATGGACGCAGAGACCGGCATCTGTGGTGGCGCGAAGGGGACAGAGCTGGCCTGGGCGATGTTGGTATGAGAGGAGCGATGGTCGATGTCGTCAGAGCTGTGAAACAAAACGCGCCACACAAACATGTTTAAGAGAGATGTTTAAAACATGGACATTGTAAAGACCAGATATTCACATGTTAAACATTATTAAGTGTTTACAGTGTTTCTGCAGGATTCACAGAGTTAAATTCAAGACTTTGAAAAGACCTTTCAATACCACATAGCATCACAGTTTATGGTTATAATGGTTACTGTCAGTTCCAGCAGTCAGGATGGATTTTGTGTTTTCATGTTTTCTGTTCTAAATGCAAACACTTGAAAAAAAAATGTTCTATTGTTTTCCTGTTAAAACAAAATAAAATAAAGGAAATAAGAAAATCAGCAGAAAAACAAATGATTCACACATGAGGGGAAACGTTTCTCCTGAAAATGAAGGAACTTCAAACTATCCTGTCAAAACTTTCTGTTTCACCAGTTCTTATGCCCATAAACACAGGAGAGAAAACTATTTAGATCAGACTTAGAAAATGGATAATTTCTCTCTTGTTAACAAGCCACACAAATCAAAAACCAGCTGTTTACTGTGTGTGTGCAGGAGCAGCCAGGATTGGAATAGCTTATCTGAGGACAAACCAACGTCACCAATATCTGCCCTGAATCTCACCTGCGGGACTCCTTATCAAAGTCATCCCCGATCCAGGTGTAGGGCTGGACCGACACCAGACTCGACACGTCCACCTCCTGGACGTCATGAGTGGAGGCCAACACGATCTCGTTGGAGTTGGCCTGGAAACAAAGGAAAGAAGGAGGGAGAGGGATGAGGAGGGAAGAAAAGACAATACATAAAGGCTTTGCAACAGTTTGGTCTGAGGCTTAGCCTGTTGATGTGTTAAAGACGCATCTAAAGACCCACTTTTATTCTCAGGCTTTCAATTGTGTTAAATTAGTTTTTATTTTTCTCAGATTTATTGGGTTTTATATTACAGTTTCATTGTTCTGTTAGCCTTTATGAATACATAGGTCTTTTGTGAAGGTCTTTAAAAACTTGTTTGCATTTGAAATGCTATATAAATGAAATCAACTTGAAACTGAGAAAGATACTGATGTGTATTTGTACAATCAGATGAAAGTTCCTGGAAAGATAATCTAATCACTTTTAACTTTGTACAAAATTACTTTACAAGTAGTTCTTTCCAGGAAACATCAGGGGAAATAATCCAAAAATGATGAGACACTTCCAACTAATAACTTACCCTATTAATGGCAAATGCCATGATTATATCAGACTCCTTGTGAATGATCTTAGCTTTGCCTCCTGGGTAGCCCAAATCTGCCTCCACCTGGAAAATTCAAAGAAACACGAGACAAAAAGGTTTAATTTTTCAATAAAATTAAAGCTGCAGTCAAAAATACAAAAATGCTAGTTTTGAAGCCTAAAAAGACAGAAAATCGCCGAAACATTGGCTTTGTGCCACCAAGCTGCTCCAAAAATATTCCCACTTCACGTGAAGGTAGCATTAAGGACAGCTACATTCACAGGGGGAGAAGAGTAATCATATAAAAAGGTACACAATTAAATATTGATCGCTCTGACTGCTGGTTTCCCCGGTGAAAACACCCTGCATGATAAGCAAGCCTTACACAGCCCTGACAGTGAGCATGCATGTTAGTAGATCTACTGAATGTGCCAAATCTCTCAGGAAGTTATTTTTAGTCTTTTGCTTGTAAGTCCAGCAGAATCAGTCCAGCTAGAGAGGAGAAGGGAGTGAGAAACACAGGGAGAAGTGTTACTGGTAGGGATCGGATGTGAGGTTATGTGAGTTGATGTCATAAGTGTCCCAGTGAGACGGAAAGATTAGACGTTAGGTCTAAGCCTTTAGAGCCTTGAGTAGATTTTATGCCAGAAAAACTGTCAGAGCAGTCACTATCAGGCCGAGCTGGATGGAGACATCAGGAGCTTCACCCAGTTTGGTGCTAATTGCAAAACTAAACTCTGTGCAAATTGGTGCAGAGTAATTTGTTTAAACTTTAATGCACTTGCTCCTTCAAGCTTGGCTTAGTAGTGACTCTCCCAGACAGACAGACAGACAGACGGACGGACGGACAGAGCCAGGGCCTGGGCTGGTACAGTAAATAATACTACCTTATAGGGACTGCTAGCTCCTGCTATGCAGTTTGGGCTTATATGGTCCATATGGTTCTCTACAGACTACACAACACACACAGAGGCAATATAGACAAATAACACACAAACACGGCACGACACAAAACACATGCACAAACACAGGAAAATGAAACATGGAATGAAAAGAAAATGTAAAAAGGTTGACAGGATCTTTGATGTACAATGTGCAAAAACTCTGAACTCAGTGCACCTCATTAGCATGGAGCTACAGCCGTGTAGCAGGATGAATGGAATCAATAACTATGGATCTGACCGCTAGAGTGTAATTCTAAGTGCTGTAAGGTTGGAATAATGTTGTAATTATAAAGAAACTAAGCATCTTGGACCATGATCCCTTTGGTTTTTGTCTGATTTTGCAGCTTCGGGCAGCTACAGCGGCAGTCTGTCAGGAGAGCGATTACATAATAATGAAGAGTTCCAGACATCAGACAAGACCGTGAACTCTCCTGTTCTTTGGTTAACAAAAACAATAATATCACCAACTACAGATAAATGCTCAGAGAGCACTTATCTGTGGATTAATGACGAGATGCCTCACAGGCACATCAGTGTATGTGTCAGACAGTCATGATCAAATCTGACAGGCTTCTAATAAAGACATCAACAAATAACTTTCTCAAAGCTTGTTTCTAGAGTCTCACAGTGCAGAAGAGTCTGTGCATAACGTGTCGATTCTGTTTCCATTCTTATTAGTAAACTACTGTAGACATGCTGCTCAAAAAGAAAATAAGGTGCAATTAAATTCAGATTAAATTGGCCCAAATATAATTTTCTATATACATTCTTGTTCATAAAACTGCACTAATTAGCTCATCAGAGGAAACTAACTATTCTGATAGTTGATTAATTGATTAAGTCTGCTGGTTCCAGCTCGTTAAGTGTAAGGATTTGCTGCTTTTCTTTGTCTTTATGATCGTACATGATGAGTCTTCAGGTTATGGACTGTTGGTTGGACAAGTCTTCATGCGTGACATTCTGATGCTACATGTTGTTTGATGACGTGTGACTCTGCAGTCACGTTCATGGGCATCTTGTGATTTTTATGGCAAGTTTTTACATATTGCATCTTTAAATAATTATGATTAAACCTCTGTCTAGGTTTTTTAAATTAATTTTTGTAGAAAAAAAGGTATTTTTATACGTAGAATTCATTTTTCATTTTCACAATCGGTTGGGATCCTCATACCATTTTGCATCTCAAGAAAACGCTTGTTTGCTTTTGGTCCATCCCTGCTGTTATGTTTAATTTTTGGCCCTCCAAAGGAAAGAGTTTGGGCACCCCTGATTTAGCAATTAAATGCGAGACTAACCCACATTTAAAGATATAATGTCTCAGATAAAACGTTCTTATATTTGGGCCAATGCAGCACTTGTGTGAGGGGAAGTGGACACAATGTAAATATGAACTAACAGGACTTGTTAAATAAAACAATGGTGGGTTTATTCATCATAGCAAATGAACACGGAACTGAGAAAAAGAAAGCTGAATTTGTTTAATGCATGTGAGCTGCTGACCTCACTCTGCTTCCTTTTCTTAGTGAAGATGTAACGGATCAAAGTCTCCTGAAGAACTTCCTGTTTGACCAGGAAATGCCAAAGACGTCGAGCTGGGAAGGAAAGGTGGTTCTTTGTCCTGGAAGAAAACGAATAGATAAAAATAAGCAAGTCACATCAGAGTGTATCCGCTAACAGGTCTTATGTCAGGTTTTATTTACAGTGACTCCACAGTGCAAGATTACGTGATGCTGCATGTGTGACTGAAACCGGGGACATGTTTGTTCTCTATTGTGTGAAAAGCATAAAAGCACTACTGATATGGAAAGTCTGATATGTGTTGATGGCGTTTTTTTCTTTATTTAAACACCTTTCATCTCTTTTTCTAAATCTAGGCTGAGATTTTTGATCTTTGTGGCTCACTAATCTTTTATCTGTTGTCTTATGGCAACAACTTGTTGATAACTGTTGTCATTGGTATGTTTTTCATTGTAGTTTTTGGTATTTGCTTTTTTTGTAAAGCACTTTTGGCAGCGTAACCTTTCTTTCGTGTGCTCAATAAAAAAATTGTTTTTGAAGCAAATATCAGTCTTGTGATTTGCAACCATTGGCTTAACAGTTCTTTTTACTGTTAGGAAATTCACAACTTTTTAGGAAAGAATGAAAAATTCCCCCCACCGAAAAAAAATGTTTCTTTTTTTTCTACTGAAGTAAAAAATAATTCAGTTTCACACATGAAACAAACAAACAAAAGAGTTTCATTCGGTTTCAAACATGAATTTTAGTTTTTTCCACCAAGATTATTTAAAAAAAACCTATTATTTTTTCACAGATTGAAAAAAGTTTAAGAAACTCATGAGGACTTTCCACTTGCCCCTCAGGGTTTCTTATCTGACAATTTTTGAGATATTCTTCCATACACATGATGGGATTTTATAAGTCTTATTCTTGTGTCCATCATGTGTTGATCTACACTACTACCCTTTGAAATGGAAGTTTTAGTATGTTTTCAGAATCAGAATCAGAATCAGAATTTCCTTTATTTGTTCCACAAACGGGGCTGTTGTATTGTAATAAAACAATAAATGATAGTGAGGGAATAAACAATACAATAAAAAAGTAGTAAGAAATATAAAATAGAGCTCTCATATTTTTTCATTTGTTGTCTGTTGTGACCCGTCTGATTTGTGTATCTTTTGTGTGTTTGTCACTGTGCACTGTGTATCTATCCAAAATCTACATTTACTCTTTGACAAACTAACAGTGTTATTAATGTTAGGATTGCACACTCTCTAAATTTAAAAAGCAAAACTAAATGCAGATGTTGATGTTGTCTGAATGCTATTATTCACTTAGCCCTAGTGTTGGAGAGTATGTCTCCTTTTCTGTATGTTGTATATGATTTCATACTCACTTGAAGGGTGTGTTATCTGGCTCCAGCATGGCCTTGTGTCGGAGTATGGCTGGGCCACCTCCTGCGCTGAGGTCAGTGGGGTAAGTGTTGATGTAGTTGGGAGGAGGGCCGTCAAACTTGTTCATTCGCTCCAGCAGAAGCTGCTCCCAGTTCTCTAAAGTCTTCAACACAGCGTTGCCGAGAGGGGAAGTGACTGGCAGGTCTGTGGCACAAACACATATAGATACACTGTTTACAGGCAGCAGCAACAACAATGATTAGCTCATTTATGTATATTCTTATAAACTACATTAAAATATTGTTATGTATTTTCATATACAATATATCACCAGTACCTGTAAAGTCGAGGCCAGTGAGAGGGAGGAAGTTCTTGACGTTGTGATGAGCCAGTTTCACCATGGCCAGGCGGATCAGAGACCAGCTACGCACCACACAGACACACATGCAGGAAGATTAAAAATTGAAGCAAAGGCTCCACATTACAGCTGGGGAACCAGACAAATCTGGGCACTCATGGTTCATTTGCTCTGGCAGAAGCATCTGGGATCCATCCTGTTCAGACAGATTTCCATCTGACTCGTCCTGTGCCGGTCCAACCACAACCAATTATCAAATCTGGAGCGGGTTTGATACATTGACTTCATAATCAGTCTCCGGTTTGATACGATGCTCAGTTAGCCGAGGGTGTTTGAGCACGAGTAATAGCTGTTGTCTGAAGCAGGTAAGCAATTACATAAACTTGTCTCACCTTGAGCAGTCCACTAAAATCTGTTTCTGAACAAATCTGTGGTGAGAAATGAGCCTCATTTAAAAGTTTGTTCTGAATTCCGTAAGGTGAGGACGCACAGCACTGCTAGTGTTTTGGTTTAAAGAGTGACAGAGTTAACTGGTGACTTTCGGCCCAAATGCATCCGTCATTTTTACATGGAAGGACAGAACTCGGCTTTCTAGTAATTTACGCTTTGACAACACTATGCTGTCAATATGTAATAGGTCTGCGCCCACTGATGACGCCCATTTAAAATAAAAAAACAAATGGTTTAAGACAAATTTTACATTCGCAAATTGGTCTGGTGATACAAGGCGATCCAAATTATGTGGCAGGAAAACCAAGGAGTGCAAGCCCTACCTGTAGGAGTTGGGGTCAGAGTGCTCCGTTATCTGTGTGTCAGAAAGGAAGGCGTCGTCATCGTCTTCATCATCCTCTGCACCGCTCTCGTCTGAGTCACAAAGAGCATTGCTGTCCGACAGCGGCAGGAACGGCTGAGAAGGAAGAAATAATGATGGAAGAGAAAAAAGCAAATGAAAAAGGCAGATAGGGATATGATGAATAACCGATCTAATTAGCCGATTCAAAAGAACTCAATGCCTTACTTTGGCCACAAAGTAGTCCCACATGCTCAGCTCAGGGGGAATGAACTTTTCCCTGTATGCGGGTCTCTCTGTGGGCACAGGAGGCGGGGCAGCTGGCGTCTCCTTCACAGGGCGCCCAGGAACCAGCATCCTCATGTTGAACCTACGTCTGTATCGATCTACATCCTCCGCTGGGGGCTGAGGGGGAGCCACTGGGGGAAGGAGAAGAGCGAACAGAGATGCTTTCTTTCAAAAACAATGAACTATGATAAGGTCAGCTTGCAGCAGACCTCAGTATGCTGCAGTTCTGAACAAATGACGAGGATGAGCTGAGACTCAGCATCATTTTAAAGCCAAAAGAAGGTCAAGAAATAGAGCAGGCGAAAGTTAACTGCATCCACAACCTACACAGAAAACAGCATCCATGATAGAGCTCATACATAGTCAACCATTACCTTAATGCCGTCTTAAATGTGGTTTCTGTCAACAATATAAGTTTGAGTCCTATGAATTTGATGAATCACAGCACACGAAAGACAATCGACACATTTGGAAAAGAGAGGAACAGATGCACAAACACAGAACGTTTAGGAATGAGGCACGGGGCAAGACACGCTGAGTTGTGCACAAACCTGCACCATTATCGTGGATGACTATCTCTGACATCCCACCAGACAAAACAAGACAAGACACAAACCAGAGTAGACAGTGCAGTTAGACACACAGATATGACACGGATCATTACATAATTGGATCAGTTCATATTTAATGTGGTGCATGGCACAAAATTATACACACATTAAACATAACGATGGAGAATTTGTTAAGCATTTGCGAAACATTTTCTTGTTTTCGCAGCATTTGAAGGAAGCAAACACGATGACTAGTGACCTTAACGTGTTTATTTATTTAAAGATAATGTTAATTTGAAAATTAAAGGGAACATTTGCATGGTATGGAATGTCTGTATGTTTCTGACATGCATGTTAGACTGCAGCGGTGCTCAAGAAGGGTTTTTACATCCAGCAAAGTGATTCCTATCAACATCTGGCATTTATGATCCCCCTGAGCAGCTCTTCAAAAGGCTCTTGGCTCTGCTGAGAGCTATCTCAGACTCTACAGAGATACGGAGTCTAAATGTCAGCCCATATCTTCCTCCCCCACAAATACAATGTGAGCACAGATTACTTTGGCCTAATGAATATGAATGAACTGTGTCAAGTTCAGTCAGCATACTAAGATTTATAAAACACAGCTACTCAAAAAATGGCTTAATATCTACACATGTAAGAATCTGACAAATGGCTGAATCAAGTCACACAACAGCAAAGTCTAATTACTATCTCTACTACAAACAACTCATAAAGTAAATCTGGTCCACTCACATTCTTAATAAACAAGATGTAACTTGTGAGATATGGTCAGAATTCAAGGGGCGCTCCAAAAATATGGAGAACAGCATATCACCAGTGTAGCCGCCTACTGCGGCTCACTATACTTTTTGCTGTAGCTAGCTGATTAGTTAATTAGCTCAGTTAGCCATGGAGCTAGTGATCTTGTTAGCGGTCTCCAGTTTTCCTGAACACTGGCCTCAGACAGAGTCACCACAGTCAACGCGTCTCAGCGGACATGAGGCCGGGATTGAACACAGCCAGATCGATGTCAGTTTTTATTTTTAAGTATTTTTAAGTATTTTTTTGGCCCTTTATGGCTTTATTGATAGTACAGCTGAAGATATGACAGGAAACAGGGGGAGAGAGAGGGGGAGTGACATGCAGCAAAGGGACCCAGGCCGGGAGTCGAACCCGGGTCCGCTGCAGAGCCTCGGCGCACGGGACGCGCGCCCAACTGAGCTAAACGGCGCCCCGATCGATGTCAGTTTAAAGACAGGGGACACAGTATGGAGGTGATTTACAGCGGCTCCCTTCAGGACTATGTCTCCAGGGACGAGACGACACGGCAGGCGGGGACAAAAGAGGCAACCATGCAACAAAAAACGAGAATCTCTGCAATCAGCAGCAAGCAAAAACGTTGCATATAGCTGGAATATTTTCTCATCTTACTCTGAATTAAGGATTTTTTTTAAACCAAACCACTGGCAATTGTGCTGAAGCGTGTTTTACAATGAGTTAAAAAGACAATTAAGCTCGTCTTAGCCCGGTAAAAAGAGAGAAGCTTTTATTCAGAAACTTATTTTACTGTCAAGGAAAAGAGGTGTGCAAAATCTTTTCATGACATTTAGTGTGTGTATACTTGGGCTTTCGCAAATACCATCTTCTGAACTCTGGAGCATTGGTAGTAATCAAGAGCAAATATTTGAAGCTTTGAGGCAGGAGGGGGGCTCTGAGCAAGACTCAGGACAGAGTCAGCCAGACATTTCTACATTTTGGGCTGAGGTGGATGACGCAGTGCGGCAGCATGTCTTTCTGTTCAATAAAAGGCATTCTGTAAGATTTCTACTACTCTTCTACTAAAGGTTTGGTGTGATTTATGCATGTTTCATTAACCCCTGTGCACTTTTTGTGACATAACAGTTATTTTGCAGTTCGCCTTAATTGATCGCCTACAAGAATAAATAACGAATATCCAAAATAGAAAAACAAAGACCTACCCAATGAACAAATATCAGAATAGTAGAATATTCAGGTCCAACCGTGTTGTTAACTTGATAGACTAAGTGGCAAACTTAGCATACATTTCCCAAGTGAAACTACATGGGGCTATACTGGAGCCTGCCGCAGTTCAAAGTGAAGCAAGACAGGTTGGGCTGGGGCTAGCTGGTTAGCATGCTAAATTTAGCTCACATCTTTGCAACTTGTCTTTGACATTGACCTTTTTTTTATGTTTTAAACAAAAATTCTGGCCATATCTTACAAATCGCCCCTTAAATGTTACCAACTGAAAAAAAAACAGTACCAAACTATCTCATCAGGCTAATAACTTATCAAGCTGTACCTGCTTCAGTCTCAGATTTAGTCTCAGAGGGCTGCTCAGCCTTGGCCTCTGAACAGTCCTTGCTTGTCCCGGCTGTTGCTTCAGTGGCACAACAGTAATGAGACAATGAGATGGGGACGTGACAACATGTACATGCAGTGCAGTACACACACACTCACACAGACACACACAGCTGTCTGCTCATTATAACACTGAACACAGATGACTATGTCTTCATAGCATTAGTAAGCTTTGTTGTTTGTAATGGGCATTCAGTAGTAGCTGCGCAAATGAGGGGGAAGGGGAGGGGGTAAGTCAAGCATTTGCTCAATGCACACCTGTACAGTTACCATGCACTGCAATCCTGCAAACCAGCACTGCAATCCACCAGCCCAGTTACTCACAGCTGGCCTTAGTTGCTGGTGCCACAGTGCACGACCCCTCTCCCCTTGAAATGGGAGGAGGGGGTCGTTTGCGTAGCTGGGGGGTGGGAGTGGGGTTTGGGGTGAGGCTGCTCTGCTCAGGTCTTCCTGTCTCCTGAGACTCGTCTGGCCTGGCTGCCTCAAAATCAGCTGGCACTGGGACACAGGGCAGAGGGCACACTCATACAAGACACTACTACGGCAGCAGCAGCAGCATCTTAGGAGCATCAACAGGACAGGACTAGTTGTACTTCTATGTAACTATGTAGGAAAGCCTGAGGGATGGAAGCGTTGCCTCAGATCAGAGACAAGTCAAAAGGTAAAGAGTCAGATGGAGCAGAGGAAGACAACAGCAAGAAAAGAATATGGTGACAGACGACCAGGGAGGAAGACAAATGGCAACAAAGACGATGGTGATGGAATAAAAAATCTGAATTAACTACAAATTAGTAAATCTACCTGGTGGAGCCTCGGGCCTCTTTGGCTTAATAATGACTTTGGCCCCTCCCCCAAAGACGGCGGCCCACACGCGGTTGTTGAGGGGATGTGCTGCCAGACGGAAGAGTTCATTGCTGCTGTGCGTGCCGAGGCCGTGGATGAGCAGTGCAAGATAAACAGCCACGACTGCTTCGCACAGCAGCACGTTGAGCCTCGGCTGGTCCTCCTCTCTTGCAGACGTCAACAGAGAAATCAGGGACGACACACCTGCAGAGAGAGGACACACACAAACAAAACATGGCATTTGTGTAATTTACAAAAACGTCTGAAGCAGAACAAAACACTATCTCTGCACAATACGAAACACATTTATGAAACATTCGCATGACGGCGTGATCAGTGTCTGCCTTTCCGTTTCCTTCCCAGAGGCCATGAAGCTCCTATTATAGAACACCATCTGCCTCCCTGCATAAACACAGACGGCCTGCTCTGCTCGTCCTCTCCCTCCGCTTTTCATATTCTCTCTCAATCATGTCTTTGATGCTCACACATATGCCATTTTGCCTTTCTATGCATTCTGTGAGGATTCTGAAATATGATCTGACTCAGTTTCTATCTCATTAAAACTATTTATTTCATAGTATTACCACAAAAATGTGAATACAGAGCCAGCCACTGATGGAAAGGTATAGCTGAATCTGGAGAAGCAGGCACTTTGTTACCTGGCCACTGTGCAGGAGCAGAGTTGGGAGTTATGTGTTCTTCGATGCTTTCTGTGCGGAGTCGTTTCCGCTCACTGAGCAATAGGCCCTGGTACACCATCCCTGTAAACTGGTTGGCTTCTGCCTGGCTGCTGCAAAGCCAACAACAGAAAAGTAAACTGTTAGTTCAACCATGTGAAAATGTGGGGAAATAATATAATTGGCTTTCTTTCCTAGAATGAAATGAAAAAAAGTCAGGATGTAGTTAGCATTAGCATCGAAATACATTTTGCAGAAATGTTTAACTACTAATTTACTTAAAATTGCTGTCTTGGTGAAATAATGTTTGACTACCCAACCTGTCAGAAGGTGGTGCACAAGCTTGACTGGGCGTCAAGGTTGAAAACAACATATTTTCTATCAATTTGGGCCTTGTGGCTTCTAGAAACTTCAATTACCCCATATGAGCTGTTTGGAGCCATTTGATGTTTTTCTTTTAGGCTGTTTTTCTACATAGTAGTCCCGTCTACTTCAGTTGTTCAGGAGAATGCTGCAACTCTGTTTTGATGTGAAGTTCCAGGAAAGATTTGTGAACTTCAAAACTTGCCCTGACTTGGGGGTGATTAGATAATGACTGAATTTCCATTTTTGGGCAAACTTTTCCTTTAAGGCATACGAAATCTGGCAGAGACTGTTGGACCTGTGGCACAGTTACCTGTAGCTGTGGCTGTCACACAGTGCTTGATAGATGCAAGCAGACAGAGAAGCTGCGAGTGTGTGCAGAGCATTCACCTGAGAATGAGAGAAAACATCAACATGAAAGATTTCAGATGGCTGCAGAATCTGTGCTTAGTCTATATAAAAAGTTAGATTCTTGGTTGAGTTCTGACCCGATCATCCATGAAGTCAGGATGCGGAGGAGACTCCATGAGGGTGATGGTGTGGAGGATGTCGTGAATGTGGTTGCTGAGGTGGAGGACTGGATTAGCTATGACCGTCTTGGTTGGGGCGATGCAAGCAGACAGCAGAGGCAGAGTTGTGGGCAGAGGCAGAGGAGACTGCAGCTGCTTCACTGTGAGTTCCTACAGAGTCCAAAAAAATGGGAAGATTTGTTTTTTTATCACAAGAGAGATAGTTTCACATTAATCCAGAAGAAGCACATATGCTTTCATGCAAGTGTGAGTGTGTATGTGTACCTGCTGGCTCTCCTGCAGAAGGAACAGAAGCTCCATGCGTACAGACGTCACTCCTCCACCCTTGGCTCCGTGCAGGCTGCAGTAGGACAGAAACACCCTCAGCAGGGCCTGGTTCTTCCTCAGCCACGCCTTGCGCCTCTCAGAGTGCTGCTGCTTGGCCTGAAGACGACGTCGCTCCATCTGGTGGCGCTCGTAGGCGCCGGCCTCGATACGCTCCAGGGCTTCATCTGATATGTCTACTGATGCCGTGCGCTCTCCCCAACGCTCCACCTCTGACTCCTCCTCTTTCCCCTCCACCTTTGTGTGAACAGAATTTATGGTGTATAACCATGACCAACATGAGAGCAGGAATATAAAGCTGCATGAAATACATCAGATTTTATCAAAGTGTACCTTGTAGTTGCAGATCGTGTGCATGGCTGCGATCTCTTTCTCCAGCCAACTGTAGAGCTGAAAGCGGAGCTTCCCTCCATCCACCTCGAAGCCTGTGGCCAGCGTACGCAGCTCTGTCATCAGGATCTTCAGACAGGCACGGAACTTCAGCTGCTCTGCTATCACGTCCACCTCCGACTCACCCTGAAAAATATAAGAGATATGAGTTTAAGGTTTAAGATATAGCAACCAGTGTAAAGTAGACACCTGCTGCTGCTTAGTTAGCTTCAGCTAACGATCC
The DNA here is from genome assembly GCF_900880675.1 of Sparus aurata. Lineage (NCBI taxonomy): Eukaryota > Metazoa > Chordata > Actinopteri > Spariformes > Sparidae > Sparus > Sparus aurata. The sequence goes on along the minus strand of NC_044190.1, from coordinate 8,935,249 downwards.
TATTAGATTAATTAGACCTCGAACCACAGGTGGTTCAGGATATATTATTCCTACCTGTGAGTTCTCTCTCTGTAGTTTGGCTCCTCCACCCTCTGTGCCTCCATCTGCTTTGGTCTCAGTTTCTGGTTTCTTCATGGTCAGACCACCATCGTCATCCTCATCTTCATCATCGTCCTTGTCTTCACCCCAGTCCAGCTTCAGCCCTTCTTCCTCCACCTTGACGAGGGGCTGGCTCCAATCCAACCCACCTGCACTGTCATTCCCTCCCCAGGCAGGAGCTGCTGTGGAGCCCCAGTCCAAACCTCCCTGGGTGCCATTTTCCAGAGGTTGGCTCGAATTCAAATTGGCCTTGGAGGAGGCTTTGCTAAGAGGTGAGGAGCCAGATTTTTTGGTAACTTTGGGAATCTTGGAGAGAACTTCAAGAGCCAGAACAGGACAGCCCACCTACAGAAGATTTACATATGATCAAAACCATGTCTTAACACTTTCATAATCAACATGTTCTCAGGCTGTAGAGGGGGGTAGATATAACATGCCAAGTGCATAAAAAATAGTGGCCATGTTATTGATGAGCTCACCTTGAAGTGTGCATTGGCAGTGGTGAAGAACAGTTTGCGCTCTATAAGGTTGATCTCATCCGCGTTGCTCTTCTCAGCAGTGAGGCCCACATTTGTCGCTGTGCGTTCCGGTTTTGCAAAGTGGCGACGAATGATCAGAGGGTGCGTCCTCAGATAGTTGTAGAAACTAAACACCACCGGGTTGCAAGATTTTACCATCACATCTAACAGAGGGATGAAGACAAAAAAAAAGAAAAATGAACATGATAAGCAGAGCAAACAGGTTTTAGAGGATTTGCTGACTGAAATGTTGAAACCAACTGACCAGGGTTCTCATCATCTTCTTTGGGGATCCGCTCCAACAGTGTGTCCAGTGCTCGGGTGTAGTCCTTCATGATCCAGTAGGCTATGCTGCGCAGGAACGGGTCAGGGTGCAGTCTGGAACAGTGGTAACCACTACCATCCCTGTTACAGCCCAGGACCTTCTCATAAAGGAGGCCTTGGCAGGTGGATGAGTTCTCAAAGTCAGCCTCATACAGTCTTGCTACTATCATGGCTAACTGGAGATCCTCCATCTTCTCCAACAACACCTACACAACACAGACCAGCAGAGGAGAGGTGAGATTGGGTTAAAACTGCAGTTTAAATCTGTAAACAAAAACATAATAGAGAGAGCGTTCATTGTTTTTGCACTTGAAAGCAAAGGCTTGTGTTTTACGCCTCTGCACGCTGTATGCTCGTGATGTCGATGTGGTATTTCCAGTGAGTTGTGGAAGAAAAACAGAGAAGCAGGGTGACTTTTGTTAGAGCGAGATTAAGAGAAATAGTCAGAGTCCGTAGTTTTGAGCGTTCTATGTTCTTGTCATGACCAAAGTGTATTTTGCGACACTTTCCCCTCTTATATTGTCTTTTTGTTGCCTTGATGGCGAAGAAAATATACCTAGCTGAGGAGGTGATGTATCTACATTAAGAAATTGTTTTTATCTAGTATAATTAAAAAAACATCTAGTATAATTTAAAAAATAAACAACATGAATGATTTATTTGTATTTTTTCTATTTACTCAATTTCAGTATTTTTACCACTTATTTGGTTATTTATTGTGGTTATTTATGGACTTCCATAACATTTAAGCTCAGTTTCTGAGGATATGTAGCATTTGAAGATACTTCAAATAATTAAAGAAATAACATTAAGCAAAAAAGTTAATACTGAGGTTGGCACTGGAAGATCATTTCTATTCTAAAAAGGGCAGAAATTTTAGATGATCTGAGGCATTATTTCCATTGAAACATGAAAGTGAAGCACTCACTTCTGTTTCTTTTTATTTAACCATCTGTATATTTTGACAGTGTGACATAAACGCCCAGGCCAAGGAAAACTCTGCAGGCTTTTCAAGCATATTATCAGTATAATTTAGCCTTCTCTCATGTGATTCAAAGGATGCAGAATACTCAGCTCTCTCAGCAACAGATATCGGCATTATTAGTGATGTACTGATTTAACTCTCATACAGACACGCCTTTGTCCTCCATTCTGTTCCTATAGAACAAAGCTATGCCAAGTCTCCGTTGTGAGTTAAAAGCAGTGTTGGAGCAGATTCAACGTTTATAAGCCATGTTTGTGTATCTTGTGTGTTGCTGCGTGTTAAAGTGTGTGTGTTGTTTCGCACCTCTATGGCGTCTTTGAGTGATCCAGCCAGTAGGAAGAAGGCAGCGGATTGTTCAAAGCGCTGCTTCCCCAGCAGGGAGAAAGCATTTTTCAGAGCGGCCTTTCGCCAGCGGTCCTCAGTGAAGTTGTTTTTGAAGAACTGAGTCATCTTCTCATCATGCTGAGACCTGAGAGAAGAAAAAAAAAAACACACATCTCAGCATCCCATAAAGGTTATATGAAAAACTTCAATTAAATTGGACAGCAGCTCAATTCAAGAATAATGAAGATACCTGAAGAGTCCCCACAGGACAGCTTTCTTCTTCATGGCCAAGTAGAAGAGAGCGGCATCTAAAGGGTCATTGTGTCTCTGGAACGCAGCTTTACCTATCTGAATACACACAAACATTACAGTTAGATGACAGCGTAGAAATAAAACATTACAACACTGCAAATCATCAAACATGCCAGTGCACATGTTCATTTTATCAGCTCCTGGTAAAGACCCACTTACATTAACTACATGCTTTAATTTGCTGTGATCTCTAAGATCATCATAGCTGCTTATCATCATGAATGCAGACTTCCTGTAGGATATACATTTAGGATATACATTTCAGCTGATTATCACAGAGAAGAACTCATGTCTCCAGGGACAATAAATGTCACTCTGCACTATGAATTTTGCAGTCAGAACAGTTAGGTTTGATGGCCAAACTACAGGAAGTGTGCATGACCTGTCTAAGCTACGGTATTCTAACATCTAATGATGTCTTTGTTTGGTTTGGACATGCTGCTTCGACTGTGGTGTTTCTAGAAGGTAGTCAATGGCAATGTTCTTACTGACTGCATTAAACTGTAAGGTGTTAATGTTTTTGGAATCCAGTCCAACAACAAAAAATTAACATTCTAGCTTTATATTGCTGGTTTTAATTAAAGGACTGTTGAAGGATTGTGCTGTATTGTCAGGTATACCTGTTTGTGTCAACCAACCCATCCCCAGTGCTGAACTTTCTGCAAATGGTCCGAAATATAATTCAGCTAGATTGTTTTGTGGAGGGAGTTCATGTTTCCAATCTTAAAAACAAACTCCTGTGAATCTGTTAAGCCCCTTTCATAAATGTACTGTTACCCAGATCCTTTCTGGACATTATCTGGAGAAAGTGTACGTGTGAATGTTAAAGTGCAAATCAGTTGGCCCAGACATTAAACAGATTTTGCTCTGCCAACTCCCAAGCACAAAATCTGTGTAATTGCGTGTGTTATGTGTAAACAGAGCAAGTCATTGTCTAGAGAATTCACAGCAAGCAAATGAGTGTGTTGATGACGTTGCATGAGGTGTGGCTGCTTCTTATTCTTTTCACTCTTTCACTGATGATGCAATGAAGTCCAAATACATGTAGTATTGATATCAAATAAAAAGAGTCACCATAACATAAAAAAATCCCCTCTCTCACCTGCATGTTAAACCCAGGGGCCACCCCTCCCCTCCCCCTCCCCTCCCCACTCTTCCCCTATACCAGAGGGAGTATTTAAAGTAGGTGAGAATATGCCTGCCACAGACAATCTCTGGTTATGTGCTACATGTGTTTATATGGTCCCGGTACCTTTTCCACCATTTTCCGCAGAGTGTTGATGTTGCGTATCCACCAACCCACTCCAACAGCTCTGAGCTCAGACCACTGTGGGTCGCCTCTCTGCATGGCTGGGATCATGTTCAGCAGCTCCTCTTCCGCCTCCGAGTGGAAGGCCCATGCAAAGTGGCATGTTGATAAGCCTGTCACGAAGATGGAGGGAGATTAATTTGCAAGATAAAAATGTTCAACATCTCATAACCATTAAGTGACAGTATATTGGTGTTGCTGTCATACGGTACAAAACAGCATTTAATGTGTTTTTTGAGCAGTGTGTTTTACCCTGGTGGAGCAGCTGCATGCGGTAGAGTGGGGGCAGAGAGGTGAGCAGGCAGGTGTGAAGACGCATGGCCAGCAGGTACCTCAGTCCACACTCATCAAGAGCCTCAGCACCTACACAAACAAAACACCAGGCAGCTGTCAGCTTTGTCACTGTTCTTCCAACGACCAGTTTATTAAAATGGCAGCCAGAGAGTTGAGTCCTGTAAACCTCCAGGATCATTCGAGTTCATGCGATGCTGTCAGAGACGGCAGTTTCTCTTGTCCCTGAACATTCTTACCCTCTCTGTGCTTACTTATCCCTGGAACAACCTGCTAATGTCTACCTCTCAAAAGACTAAATAAATGGGATGGAAAATTGAAGAAATGAGACAAAGATAATGGAAAAAGTGTAGCGTCTGTTCACATACAGTTAAAGAGGAACAGTGTACGCACTGTTGTTTATGTTAATGTTATTTGATGGCTTGAGATTAACTTTATCCAGGAACACACAATCAAGAAAAATTATGCTTAGCTTTTATGTCTGTAACCTTTAGTCAACATTAATAAAATTGTATCTCTTACCAAGGCTAACAGTCAGCGGACTGGTAGACAGCGAGGGGAAAGAACACCCCAAAAGGAAGGTATGCAGGTATGTGTGTAACGTGTATTTTAAATAAAAACTACATAAACAAATTAAGGCGAGGCTGTCATCAACAAAGGAAAAATAGTCTTGTCACGTGTCCTCATCCCTGACACATCAGAGCTACAGAATTAGGACTAGCTACACCAGAGGAGTAGCTGGTCAGTTGTCAAGGATACTTTAGTGGGTAAATGGGAAAACTTCCCTCAAGGTAACAACTCCATATATAAGAGCTTGGGTGGCCTCCGGTGTCCTTCACATGGGTGTTAGCATAAAAATGACTTTTTTAAGAATGGCAAAATGGCCAAGAAATTATGTTAAACAACCAGCTGTGTCTACTTCAGATAAAGGAAAAGATCTCAGCAACCTTGCTATATTCAGTTAGGTAAATGAAATACTGAAAGATTTATATTGTGAGTTGAAAAGGTGTATAATAGAAAGAAAACTGTGCGAAAAATTTAACGGAAGCGGGGTGCTAAAAACTAACCTTTTGGTCCACCACCCAAATGACTAGAGAATATTCAAATTAAATCAACCATTCTACAGTCCAATTGCTAACTGTATTCCCTGATCAGATGCAACCTAAAGCTATCCAAGAGAGTTTAACTTATCTGAGTGCTGTGTTACAATATAAGGCAGAATGTATTTTAATGTGATGACTCATGCTCAAGGAAAACAGACACGACAGTCTCTTCCCCCATTAAACCTTTGAGCAAGATGTTATATTTACTCTATGTTATATAATCGTCTGAACTCGTCATACATAACATAAACTTATATACAAACCTGTGTACTGCTGATCAGTGGAGCTGGTGACCTCAGCATTGGTGGTTGCAACAGTATCAGCCAAGGCTACCAAGAACATCTGCTCCAGTCTGGTCAGTCCTGGGAGGCTGGAGTGCATGAGGTGACTGGATAATACCTAATCACACAGTGAAGGAAGACAGTGATGAAGGAGAGCAACAAGAAACTCAGAATAACACTCAGTTTACTTCAGTTGTCTTTGCTAACGCTCAGCCATTCTTACCTCTTAAAACTCATGAAGTTAACTGGTTTAAAATGTATTTGGACGTACATGTGTACGTCCATTATGTTCACCTTTCATTTGGGTTAGCTGTAAGCTATACAAAAATGTTACAAACGATCAGAAAGTTCAGAATTGGGTTTTTTATTTCTGATTATTTCCTTTCCTTTTTCAAGAGAACTGCAAAGGATCTAAGAACTGACTTTTCCATCTTCAGTTTAACATAAATACTTTAGAATAATAGTGCAATTTCACCTTCTCAACTGTACATTAATACCTGAGCATGCTCTGGTCCAAAGTAGGTAGGTCCATATTGAGAGAGGTTGATAACTCGAGACTTCTTCTCTGGTTTGTCGGTGGCAAAGTTCATGAAGTCATCTGTAGTAACTGTTTGCACCTGTTAACATAGAAGGAAAGGAGTTACAAGTATCACTAGACTACACATTTATCAACTAAATCAGAGCCCTCTTAACTCTGCTCACCTGAAAGAGGTCAGAGTACTGGTCCTCTGTGGACTTGTGGGCTCCCTCACCATCTGCCCCCTTCTTCCCCTTCACACCCTCCTCCCCTCCCTTGTACGAGGTATCCAGGTCAGCCAACATGAGGGAGTAGAGGGGCAACGGAGGGATGGAGTTGATCTCTGTGTAGTCCCTGCCTCCATCACGGCCAGCCACAATAGTGTCTTTTGCCGTGCTGCCAGTCACACTGATGGTCCGGGACAGGTGTCTCCTGGCTCCGCCCTCACCTGCCTCCACATCCCTCACCACCGCAACTTCGCCAGCGATACACTTCACCAGGTGAGCGAGGATGGCCTGAAATAGAGAACAGCAGTGAGTTACACACCTTATAAAAAAGTGGATTAGATGAGTTAGATTACAACAAATCCCAGTCTTATGGCTGCAGCTAACAATTATTTTCATTGTAAATTAATCCCATGATTATTCTCTCGATTACTTGATTAGTTTCAAGTCTATAAAATTTCAGAAAATTGTGCAAAATGTCGATCAGTGTTTCCAAAGGCCCATCATGACATCCTGAAATGTATTGTTTTGTCCATAATCCAAAGATATTCTGTGTACTGTCATTGAGGAGGAACGAAACTATATCATAATATTCAAATAAGGGTCAACTTTTTGACTACTGGTTGACTGTTAGTGTCAGTCCTCCATATCTGTGGCCGTCCGTCTTTTCTGATAAGGCTGGGCTCACTGAACTCCTCGAGTTTTTTATGGCTTATCTTTAAATAACTAATGAGATAACTTTAAATGATCATTTCACAAAGGGCTGGGCGATATGGGCAAAAATTGAATCTCCAATTTTTTTTTAAACAAAACTCGTTTTACGATTTTTTTCCTTCCCAAAAACAAACTTCAAATGACAAAGAAATTATTAAAGGCATTGCATTTAATTTAATGCTTTTATTGTAAACAAACTTGCCCTGACATTGTAAACAGTGGAGCTTTAAACTCACTTGAAAAAAATGTGTCCCTTTTTGATAAAATGCTTTTGTAAACATAAATTTAACTTGTCAGACTGCATGTTTTTATAAAAACAGATCAGTTTCCCCATTGGGATTAATAAAAAAAACTGTGAAAATAACTTTAATCAAACAGTATTTTGTACCCCTGAAGATCTGTGAACTAATTGAAACATCTGCATGCATTGCATAGTAAACATGACATGTTGGTAGATGTACAGGACATGAGGTGTGTGCTTGCTGTTTTTTTAACACATTTTTGGCTGGGTAGACGAGCCTGTCTCCTACCTCTGGCTTGAGACATTCCCCGTTGCGGCTTCGTAGCACAAACCTGAGGTCGAAGGTTGTCTGGCTTTCCACTGTATATACTGGCAGCGAAATGCACTGTGACTGCATCCATAAAAGATGTCCACCGGGACCCTTTCTTCTCATAGGGGACACAATTATTAAATGATTCTGTTAATGTTGGCTGCTTTTTAGCGGGGGTTTGTGGGCTGCCGTGGTATTCATCTCGTAGTGAACAACAAGTGTCCCACTGTGATGCATGCGTCTGTTTGAGATGCTGAAATAAATGTGTCGGTCCGCTGCCTTTAGTTGCAACAGCCTTTAAACAAACTTTGCAGCAGACCGTGGTTTGTTCGAGGTCTGATGCTACAGAACCAAACTACTGAGGTGACGGTGCCTTTTTAGGAACGAACTCTTGGCTCGCTGCCATGTTGTTGTGTTTGTTTCTCTATAGAAAGTAAATGGGGGGGAGAGCCCACTATGAACTACAGGAGCCCATGGGGAGCGGCAGCAGAGCAAGTTAAAGAGAAAGTCGATTTTCATTTTTTAAAATCGTCCTGAACCACAAACTCGAATTAATCAATTTTACCGATTTATCGCCCAGTCCTAATTTCTCATATGTTGCGTCACTGAATGACGAGGGAAGACACTCACCTTGGCACGGCGAACCTTGCCCAGGTCCATGAGCTCTAGCAGCTGTGTGGGATGGTACTGGGGTAGAGTTGGGGAGAGGGAGTGAGCTGCCTCAAACAGTCCTCCTTCCTGAAGTCCCGCTGGAGCACGAAGGGCCTCGTCCACCACGGCACTTCCTTCAAACACACTCTTAGACCTGGTTCTACCTTCAAAGACCGAGGAGGAAGCTGCAGTTTGACCTCCAGCGATGTCTGCAGACGAGAGGTTGCCCTCATCTCCCTCACCGGGCTTCTTGTCCTGGTGCCATTGGGCGTACACGTGCATCTCACAGTCCATGCCCACCACCAGGATGCCATCCCTCACCCAGGACAGGGAGACTGGCAGAGACGGTGTTCCATCCACGGAGGACAGGAGGTCCACGGACCGAAGGAGGATCCAGCGTGAGCGAATCCCCTGCTTGATACTGCCCCCTAGAGGAAGGGTGATAACAGCCACCCCCTCCTTGCTGCTGGTCTGCTCGTTCACCATCCCAGAGATGCGACCATACATGAGAATGTTGGATCCAACTCCCACCGTGAGGATGTGAGATCCGTCTTCCTTTGAGAGCCAGTCCAGGTGGACATAGTGCTTGATGTTGGGGGAGCTGTGGTCTCTGGTCATGTACAGGTCAGATCTGGCAAGGAGAAAATGATGAGACACCCATTCTGTTAAACACATAGTGGCTGACAGAATACGATACAAACACACAAGCAGTGCCCTCCTGACCTGCTGTACACAAAGAGGTTGGAGTCCACACTGACTCTTGGATCCAGGGTCGACGAGGGTCTGGTGAAATCGTCCAGGTGGAGAGTTTGCTCTAAAACCCACTCTGAGCCACCAGTGGACTCACACTCATAGATGGAAACGTGCATGGAGAAGTCCTCTCCGGAACCCTGTAGCTGAAGACAAGACAAGCAGATTCCTAACAATGTCCGATTTCTTAGAATATATGTCAACTGTAGATATTGAAGATCAGACCAATCAACTGAGGGCACATGGACCGAATGCGGCTCTTTAGCAACCTCGTACTGTTCGGAGAAATCCTCTCATCTGTTTGTTTTAACCCAGGCTTTTTAAGCAAGGTGAATTTAGGAGAGCCAAACTAACAACTTACTTCTAAGATCAAAATGGTGCATTGTTTTTCCTGCACTTTATTACACATAATGATTCTTTTTCAGTCGTGAAAACTAATAAAGCAGAAAAAATATAGTGCATCGTCTTAACACAATTACATTTCTAGGAATGCAGGTAAGACAAAGTAACAAATGTTAAACACCTTGCCACCTTCTAAATAAGTAATTACATGGGTTTGCTGAAGACACTGTGAATTAAGCTCCACATACTTCAAACATAGTGCAGCTACAATGCTCGATTCACTTCAAATGTACTGCGATGTCTAATGTATATGTTTATCTGATCTAGTTCCTCCCAAACCATTCTCTGCTTTACATAAATATGTATTAATATGCTGATACGTGGAATTCTTTTCTAGTTTTGGAGGATCCAGGCTACACGGCCAAATGATGTTTATTCAATGCATTTACATTTTTATTGCCACTTGCCACCTCAAGTTGATCGCCACAGTTAAATGAATTCCCACACCACTACAGGTCTCTGGTGCATCAAACTGAAAACAGCATTACAAAGCCACATTCCAATCTCCTACCTGTCCTTGTCGTGGCTTTTTGAAGGCCACGGCCAGCCTGCCGGTGTAGGAGCAGGACACGGCTACAGGCCGTCCGGACACAGCCACAGCGCTGTTGTTGTCTTCCTCCTCGTTCATCAGGGCCCACGGTTCCCAGCGGTACACCCGGTTCTCCTGGTCATCTTCGCTATACCCGTCATCACACTCCACCGCACAGTGCCAGAAGCGCACGCGAGAGTCAGAGCAGGTGGTAACAATCAGGTAGGGAGCCAGGCACACAGGGTAGATAGAGGAGGAACTCAGATGACCTGGCAGAGCGGAGAGGCAGGACGAGGAATTAGAAAATTCCAAGCGGGTTACTGCAAAGCATGTCAAACTGTTTATCGATTTCTTGCTTCAACCTGATTTCTTGGTCTCTTGCTTTCTACATAACATGTGACACAAAGATTTTCCTTGTACTTCTTGGACTTTGCCTGACCTCACTAACAGATGGAAACGCAACATATGGAAGCCCCTTTCACATTTCTTATTTCATTTCTAAAAGAAATGCTTGTTCTAAAAATAAAGGCAGACCTCTTCAGGACTTGGCCACCTACACAACCATGGAGAAAAACAAACAGTGTAACAAGAAGATGGTGTGAGTCATGTGTGAAAACCATCCCCACCTGCAGAGGGGGTGGCCCTGGTAACCTCGACCCCGTGAGGCAGGTCGAGCCTCTTGCTGTACACCAGCTTGGAGCTGAGGATGAGTTTGCTTGCTGACTGTAAATTGGCTGTCGAGGCTGACCGTGGGAGGGGTCTGATAGGAGAGGTCTCCGGGGATGAGTCGGCATTCATAGCTTGATTGGGAACCATGAGCTGGCTTTGGAAGCTGAAGTCTGGGCTCGGCTCATCTGGACACAGAGACACAGCAATATAATAGATGCAGAGGCAGTTTTATGTAGATATAAAGGTAGGCTTTTACTTCCAATTATGCTAATAATTGCTTAGCTGCGTGTACCCAACACTTACCAACACAAGCCTGCACTGACTTCAGGTGCAGGTGCCACATCTGCAGCACAGAGTTCCTGTTGAGATCCTTTTCTATCACCACCAGGAAGAACTTCTCAGAGAATGGGGCGGGCTGATAATCTGGATACAGATAATACATTATAATCTTCTTCTATTGACAGTAAGGTTTGAGAAAATTTTATGAAACAGACATTAAGAGAGTTTTAATTTCATAGTGGGCTTTACCTTCACCAGATGGGAAAGCTGGTGTGAATGCTTCTTGCTCTTTCTGAGGCTTGTAACCGAGAATGAAGTCCTCTTGGAAGACATGCAGCAGCTGGGTGTTGGCGCCACACTGGATGCACATGGAAACAGCATCACATAGGTTACTCAAGGTCTATTGATCTGAATGTCTCAGATCCATCACTGCCCCGAGGAGGGTGTGATAAACACAGAGGAGCTGCTCACCTGGTTTGTTATGACGTCCAACTCTATGATACATCCGGGTCTGGCAGTGGACTGCTGGCTGACGATGTTAAACACTTCGCCAACCAGTTTCTAAACAGAGACACACATGACAAATGGTTAACTATCCATTTAGTTAATTTTTTTTTAAATTAGGCATGACAAGATTTTAATATCTGAATCTGAACAGTTAAATAAGATGTGTAATGTAGTTGTTTTAGACTTGTCAGCCTCCCATATGCCTGCTCACTAGCCTAGTCTGGACTGGAAACCTGGTCCTTTGTGATAAAAGCTTTAAAGTAAACAGTGTGAGACATGAGGATACAGATACATAACATTCACTGAACAAAGACTCTAAACAAAGACTATCACCTCCAAATGAGCGATAACATTTATTTTTTGTGTGTGCAGTGCTGTGCGAGTGTGTTCACTTACAGACGTTTCAGGATCTGACAGCTCATCCAGGAGTTTTCTGGCATCCACCACAGCTTGATAGAGGCGCAGGTTTTTACCATCTGATGCCACGAAACAGGCGCTGGCACTGTTACAGTAAGTACCTGAGGGACACAACACAGAGTTCATAGTTTCATAGTTTATTACTATTTTATCAACACATATTGATCCAAAGACATTTATTATATATTTGGTATTTTTGTTACAAAGTTGGACAATAGTCATAATCTGAACTATGCTCCTTTACTAACACAAAACTCACAACAATTAGTTTTAGGGATTAAGTTCCATCCTCAGGCAACATGGAGACTAAATCCATGTTGGATCTTAATTGGAAAATAATATAATGCTGCTTTTATAGTAACGTCATTAAGATATGTTTATATCCTGGGAGGCATAATAGGCATGGAGGAAATACTGTACTTCATAATTTTGTGCCAGTCTAGTCTCGCATTGCCAGACCAATTATCATTCACCTACAGGAGAAAAAAATGCTCTGGCTTGTTGTATTCTTGGAACCAATCACAACCGTCTTGGGGCGGCACTAAACAGCGCCCTTGCAAAATAGTGTCGGGGGGAACCTGTTTTGTCCACCGATAGGCCAGCCCTGGTTCTAAAATGGCTAAACCTCTCTTAAGAATTGGTATGAGGTGCTTTTTGTTATGTTTGTGACGTTAGTGACCAGGTTAGGATTAGGGTAGCTTGCTATTTGTGTAGGCTGCTAGCCTGTGGGTTGTTGTTTTTGATTCCCATTTACACAGGCATTTTAAAAACAGTAACATGCAGGTAGTGGAAGTGTGGAGATGGACGGATAATTCTAACAAGCTGATTTGGTGAGTCAGACTAGTGCATATCCATTCAGTGGCCATGATGCCATGTACTGTGTATCCACTTAGCACAGTCTTGTCTTGACATACAGCAATCCAGTTATTTTGCTGTATGAGATAAAGCAGAGGCTCAGATTATTTAAACTTCTGCTTCTATATTAAAGTTCTTGTTAAAGGTGCAATGTAAGAACTTTAACATTCAAAAATGTACTAAAATCATCAATAGAATGAGAAAAGCATTCTGACCTTATCACGTCTATCTACTGTGTTAAAATGAGAAACACTGCAGTTATCATGCTCACCAGCTAGCCTAAACAATTACCCTCCCGTGGCCCTCCACACTCGCAGTCCAGGCTGCTAACTTCACAGCTCATTGAGCTAACTAGTTAACGCCAGCAACAGATAGCGGTCATTACTGGTGACTCCAGCCATCTTGTTGTGAATTCAACAGGTGGTCTATCTTCTATTAGTTCTTGATATTATTTTTTCTTGACAACAATGTTTGTGCCCTGCCCCTGTCCTTCATCACTGAGGTTAAAATTTCCACAATAATAAAAATGTATGGTGTGTTTACCGAGTACAGAGCTGGGTATGAGGGTAGGTAGCCAGGCTACATTGCTGAAGGCAGAGGTGTGCAAAGAGTTGATACGGGCCAGTTCAGAGACCCCTCCGGTCCAGGACAGGGGTCCAATGTGGTCCACCCTCCACAAGATCAGTTCACTATAGATGGCGTTGGGGTCATGAAAGGTCCTTGTTGCTGCATTACGAAGCTGCTTCCTGCTAATGGAAAAGTAACGCATCATTAGAAACTGGAGAAGCCAAAGAGGCAATTGCTAACAGTATGACAGTATGTCACCGTGAGCGCATTTTATTCATGTGCCGCCTTGCTATCTATTCCTTAATCTTTGCTTTCTGCCTTCCCTGCTCTTTACCTGGGGAGTCCCTTTGGTAGGGGAAAGGTAGGAGGCTGCTCTCCTTCCAGGCTGCCAGGAGCTGAGGGCGGGGTGAGTAGTGCGTTATGATGAGAGGAGGTCAGCAGCAGCGGCAGCACAGTGTGGCAGGCTTGGTCATTGAGATGGAAGCGGTGGCCGCAGTACCGGAACTTGTGAGAGACGGTCAATACATTGGAGAAGGCAGAACGCTCAGCAAATGTCACGGCCCACTGGAGACAAAGGCAAACAAGAAATGAAGTGTTAGAGAACAACTTGATCAACGGAAGTCATTTAAAAACATGACAAAATGCTCTCAAATGTGTTCCTAACAACGTTTTACCTGGTTGAGAGATCCATCGACATGCTTCGAGACCATCATGACAGCAGGACTGATGCCAAGACGTAGGTTGGGAGAGGAGGCCAGGGCGGGTGAACCCAGGCCAAGCGAGGCTGAAGCAGAGTGGGAGACACGTTGAACCATCCTCCCCTGCTCCCCTGCTCCAGCACTCTCACTCTCAGTCAAAGTGAAGGAGTACATCAGGATGTTTTTACTCAGTGAGTTGGCGTCACCTGTAGGAAATGCCACTGGAATGCGGGAGGCAAAGGACACCTGGTGGGAGAGGCGGAGGGAAATATGAGCAACAAAGGTGCACATTCTCAAAGGAAGTTCTTACATATTGAGACCTAATAAGCAATTCATACCAATTTGACACCAAATAGTTCATCAAAAGCAACAACATTTTTTCCACCTGAGTGGACAATAAAGATTTCTACTATATACGTTTTCGCTTGCTAGTTTTTGTTTACATTTGAACCATAAACACACAGAGCTTATTGCGTATTACAGTACATGCATACTGTTCACTATCAATTTCTACAGTATACTGTATGTGAACTTCATATTGGTAGATTGCATTATAAAGATTTTATTATACAATGCCAAAGTGTGTGTTCACTTATTATGGTCTGGTTGATAAAGCTACATCTCTGCATACGGTAGAGTATCAGTGAAGCATATGCAAAGATAAAGGAACAGTGACATTTCATGCAAGCTTCATTGGAGAGAGGACATCCAGGTTGATTCAGGCACATTTTAAAGGATCATCGGCTAAAAGCGGTCAATCAAATTCTTAAAATTCTTTACACTTTTCTTTTTTTTGTCTTCCTCAGCCTGCTTGTGTTGCAGAACAGTTCTCATTTAGGACAGCCGGGCTGTACAGTGTGAGCATCTCACTGCATACCAAAGTGAAAATTTGAGTGTGCGAATGTAAAAAATGATTTGGCCGCAGCACTGAGTTCAGATTCTGAGGGTACACAGAGACACAGAAATAACTCTGGCATTTCTTAATCTGTCCTTATATACTACATACAGTATACAAACAACTTGGTTGTGTATCGTACTTTTATCCCAGGCTTACTATTGCTTTCACCAGTTAAAACTCACCAATAGTGAATCACGCCTGCTGTCAGGCGATTACTGTTAAATTCTGTAACATGTCTATTGTCTGGTTGAAGTGCTCTGCCTCCGATTTTAACTGCAACACCACAAACTGAGAGTGGAATGTTTCTGTAGTTCTAACAACTTTCTCTGATCACATTATGTCAATTTCAATTTCATTCTCCAATTTAAAAATGGCATTAATATCACATCAATAATTTGGGTCATCAATCGATCTGTGTCCAAAAACTTGATTGGGATGTCCTTATGTTGTATACAAGAATTGCAGTATTATATATAGAGTGTATAACAACTTTCAAGTAATGTGTGAAGTTTCACAAAGATAAATAGTTAGATAACATTTACATATGTAAACAAATACTACTCAGGAAAGGCAAGGAGATTTGTAGAACATTTTTTGAACTGTGACATGACAAAGATTTAAGAGCCCACATGCACACAGGGGTACAGCATCTTCACCGGAGGGAAAAAAGCCTTACATAAAGCTGGGGGAGTGCTGAGTCACCTTACATTTTAGAAAAACTTCAACTAGAACTACACTGCTGCCGCTCTGAGTGTACAAGTGGTTTACGAGTGAGTAAAACACTGTGAAAACTGAAAATTACGATCATGCAAAAGTGTTATTTTTCATGATTTACTGCTCACCTGAACCTGTCTGAAGATGCCCTGGTTGAATTCGTCCAAGTACTTCACATGCCACACCAGGAAAGATCCATCGGCAGGGTGGATTGTGAACAGCATGTCTGGGCTCTTGTTCCACTCTGTGGTCAGAGTCTCCATCTTCCTCTCGAGCAGCATGGAGGGCAAAGGCATGCTGGAGCTAGATCCCGGGGAGGAAGCCTTGGTGCTTCCCTGCTCCCCTGGCTCCCCCTCCTCACCCTGCTCTGAGGAGGCTTTGTCAGACATCTCGTCTAGGTCTACAAGCCAGAAAACAATGTGTTTTAAAGAACAATACTGCTTTTAAGCTAGTATGTTTTAAGGAACTTGTGCAGGCCTGGTTGAGGGTCTTACCAAAGTCAAACTTCATAGGGGATCCTTCAGGGTCTAGGGGGTCCTCGGTAGTCTGCTCCAGCTGCTGTTCAGAGAACTTACGGAGCTGCAGCATAAAGAGGTCCATGGAGGAGGTGAAGCTGAGGTCCTTATTGTTAAGCCAGTGAACAACAAAGCCTCCACCACCACTGCCATCATCTGGGTTGAACACTGCAGAGTCAGCCAGTGCTGCTGGGATGTCTGTCAGAGGAAGATGGAGGCAGGAGGAGGAAGTTATATATTATATATCCAAATATAGAAACACATCTGATACAGCTCCAACAAAGACAGTCTACCTGTGTTGGGGTTAATACTGGCTGAAATATGGAAGTGACACAGGGCGTTGGCATGATGAGCGATGTGGCGGTGAGTGTGAGCGTCCTGTGTGCCAAGCTGAGAGGGCAGCAGCTCACTGTGTGCCACCAGAGCAGAGGATCGTCGGCGACCCCGGCGTAGATGCTTCAGGTGGTGGATTGACTAATCAAGCAAAGCAAAACAATAAAACATGGAGAACAAGTAAATATAATGACCTTTATCAAACACAACATATACTTCATGTTTTCTCTTATGGGTTATTTCTGATGAGATCTGACGGAATAAATAAATGTACCTCCAAAGCATGCTGGATCTTGTCCTTGTTGCCTGCCAGGCCTGGCAGACTAGAGCTGAAGGAGTGTGTGTTCTCAGAGATCTGTCCTCCGAGCAGGCTGTCTTCTGGCAGCAGGGTCTCTGACCACAACCTACACACACCATCCTCGCAGGATGTCAGCAGCACATTGCACACCGAGCCCCTACAACACAACAGGGAAATGCTCCTGTTAACCAATCAGTGCTTTCTTTATTTTTCATCAATCTGTCCAATATTTTTACCCTAAAAACATTTAAAGCACACAGATAATGTTCTGTATATATCATGGAATCAAGACAGAGTTGAGTGTTGAGACCAAAATGTAACTGGTAGTGGTATTTGGCATATGAGCACACACCAGCATGGTTTACTCTACACGATCTCTACAAGTTATTTGATTATTTTCTAAAAAGCTGGCTGCTTCTTACAACCCTCGCTACAGACGTGAACTTGAATTTTATTGTAACACAAAAAATGCTAATAAAGTGGGAGTTCATGTGGGTGGAATAATTCTAACATCTCCAGATTTTTACTGCATGAGAGGAAATAACCAGAGCATTTCTTAAGTGTAGATCCAATAAAACACTTCAGATACACAGACAAGACTGTTTAAATGACCTGGTCTTGATGGACGCTGATGACTGATAATATTTCTGATGAAAAACTGCATAAGACACCAGTGTTTCCCCTTCATGTAGCTGAAATGTGACCGCAGTGCCCGGATCTTTTTTAAGGGGGGTGTTTTCTTTCATATATCTTAGTGTTAGTCTGTATCATTTTGCGCAACGGACACTTCATATAGCTACAGGTCAATGAACACACCAGGGAGTAAAAGCATATAAGCAGAAGAAAGAGGAAGCATTCTTATAACGTTAGATTATTTTGCACTGTCACACACCGTCAGAAGCACAGAAACGGAGAGGACTGCTTCATATTCAGGTCAATTCACACACACGAGTAAAGCATAAAGGATATAAACGAGGAACTTTGCTCTTACCTAAACATACCAGCTCAACAATTATTAACAACAAGCATCGGGTAAATGTAAACACTGACGCAAGGATGGAGTCAGGATCATCAATTTTGCAGAAAGGAAAAAAGACTGACCTGCAACTTTTACACGAGTGGCACACAGTAACATTACAGCTATCGCAGTCATGTGTCGGGGAAATGTGAATAAACACTAATCTGTGCAATAAACAACCGTTGGTTGATGCATGTTGATAAAGACAGTACATATACCACACACTGCATCGTGACATGCGACTGCTGTCAATCAACGATGGTTGACAGACTCCCTCAGAGATATTAAAGATTATTTAGACAGGATTCTTAAAAGATCGTCATTAATTGTTATTCTATCAATGAAAATGTTGGTAAATTCAAGTAAATTAGCGCTGTTTGATATTTCTAATTCTAGAAAAAAGGAGAGTAAACAATGAATCATTTAAGAATAATTGACAGCTAGCTAGCCACACCCAATTGATAAAGATGATCATCTAGTGGTTGACAGGGGTTACGTATAAAACAACAGCTTGTTTGTCAAATCAAGAAGGTCTAAATCCCGGGGGGGGGCAGGATGACACATTTTTCTTTCGGGACTACATTCGGTTCATCACACGCCATAAGTTCTGGCAGACCAACAGAAACTTTCCGAACATCGCACTTTGCAGATGTACAAACAAATGTTTTGCATGGGAGCGACACCTCTGCTGCTACAACTGAGTCCCTGGGGAAACACTGGACACTGTATACTTTTTTTTTTTTTGCTCAGTCTCTGATCTCTTTCATGAGGGGGAAAGAAATACAAAAATGAGATAAAAGAAAGAAGCTGCATTACATCGATTCAATCGCTGATTTACTCAGTGGAACAAACAAACTCCCTCTCTCTGGCTGCTTCCACCACCAATGCAACGGTCGTAGTTTGCTGAACAGTCCCAGATAAGTGCAAATGGTGTGAAATGACCAGACATAGCAGCTCGTAGTGCTCGTCAGCGACAGGACTGCATATTTTTGCAGGAAAATCAATTAATACATTATAATATAGAGGAAAGGACAAAAATACTATAGTCATATCAATGGAAATGGAAAGTGGAAAATGTTTTTTTCTGAGCCAATCTGTGCTAAAGCCCTCAAGATAAATATGTTACTGACTGTGAGATTGTGTGTGTGCTGTCTTACTTGGGCATGAACTTGCTGGTCTTCCTCCAGGACATACCAGTGACCGAGCGAGGATGGGCCAAGTAAACAAAGGAGAAGTGAACAGGAGGAGACCTTTTATCGGAGAGGTCCTGGACCACCACTGCAGAGCGCCAGCCCGTGGTGGGGTACCAAACTTTAAGCAAACAGTCATCCTGTGTATGCGAACACATGCATGAAAATACATTACATAACAACATAATCGCAGGCCTTAGAATTACACAAACGTATCAACAATGTGTTGTTTTGCAACGTGTTTGCATGAATCACATACCTTCCCAACTGTTGCAAAGTACTCCCCATCAGGAGACCACTTGGCAACATGAACAGATGCTGCAGTCCTGAGAGAAACACAAGCGTAAACAACGATATCAGCTATATTCACTTCTCGACAGAAAACTCCAAACTCTCCACACACATAATTGGTCCTTCTGTCAGCTGTCACTGCGGTTGTGTGGTTACTTTGTGCATGACTTATTGCTGGTAATTTCTGAGCTTGCACTTCCCTGTTCTAGTTTCTTTCCTGGATATGCATGTGTGTCATCAGCTGACAATTACTAATATGGTATCATGTGTCTATGTCTGTTTACACAGCTTAAAGCAGAGGCCACAAATTCAAAAGAGTGGCTCACACCAGCGCAAACAAACCTTTTATGCGAGTAGTTTGGATAATCAGTAACTGCCCATAAGTTTTTATTAGGAATAAGTGTAATTCTGCAACTTTTAGAGAAAGATTTGAAGATAACATTTTGTCAGCTCAGGAGGACAAGGATGAACTCTTTACTGCGTGAATGTCAGAAAAAGGCTAAACACAGCAGCTGACGGAAAAAAGACAGAGATATTCGCCTGTTTAACTTTCTACGGGCATAAGTGGAAAAAACAGTGCACGCTAGGAACATTCAACTGTTCTCCTAATGCCCCGACAATATTACCTCCAGCAAGGTGGTTATATTTCCATCCGAGTTTGTTTGTTTGTTGGTGGGTTTGTCAGAAGGATTTCACAAAACTTGGATGGAGGATGTGTCTCAGCCCAGAATAGAACTCATTAACCTTTGGTGCAAATCCAGATAAAGTGAAGAATGGAGGATTTTTATTCTTATTTTTTTATATATTCTGTAATAAGGCATTTGTTTACATTCTCATTAATTTCTCAGCGACTAATGCATGGATCTTGATGGGAAAATTTTATATTGAGGTGACTTGTACCTATGAGTGAGTATCATTTGACGCAAATCCTAGATCTGGTGAGCTGACATGGTCAAGAGGTTATGGATGGTTTAAAATTTCGAGTGACACAGGGCTACCGAGTTTGATATTGGATTAGGCTTGGTTGACAGAGGTATGCAGTCTACTGAGTGCTATTGTTGTTCCCAATTGCAAATTTGACTTCGCAAATGGGAAAAAGGCTAGAATCTCTCAATGTATTTGGGTGCAGGCGCAGACCATAATGTCTCTGGACGTAATTGGATAAACCTTCAAAGAATAAGAGGCACATAATGTGTGACACAGTGCTCGGCTACAAACAAATTTGAACAAAAAACAGCAGGCAGAGTGGAGCTGTGTGTGGGTGTAGCATCAATACTTCTGTGGGCATACTTAAGCATTTTGGTGATAAAATGATGAATAGGTACAAAAGGTTTTGGAACTGGTCCAGTAGATCACCTGCCAGCAGCTGCGAACCAGCATGCAGTGGCTTCCACATGATCCACCAATGTGATGGGGTCAATTGCTTCCATCAAAGAGCTTGTTTTTGCCACTAAGAGGCTTTGCTTGTTATTTTAAATGTTTGACAAGACGGAGGAAGGCAGGAATTTGTACTTTACAGAAACAAAATAAAATTGATCAAAACCATGTAGGTTAGTCTCTCCACTGCCCCCCAAAACACCAACTCTGGCTTAGTTAAAATACAGCCTTCATTCACTGAGTTAGATGTGAAATTGTTCTGGCTCTACATGCAAAGCATTTGAGTTTCTTGGTCGTTCGCATCAATGCGTCCAATATTAGATAAACGGTTGTGATTGGACTGAAACAGACCAATCTGTCTGAACAGGATGGGTATCAGACATCTGCCAAAAGATATAAAACACAAGCTTGCAGATTTGTCTTGTTCGTCTGGTCAGTCAGAAAATTGACAGTAAACTTAGGTATTTTTTAAAACCATTTCTTCACATTCACTTGATTAAAGAAAACTGTTGCAAGACAACAGATCAAGAGTTGATGAAATGAATAGAAATTAGGACACAGGTCTGCTGACACTGCTGTCAGAATATCACATAGTTACTTCTGCAACAGACATGAGAGAACATTGCTGTATTTGGCTCTAAACTATCTTTTGATAGTGACTCTGCTGCTGACCTAATGTACATGACCTCCAAGAAACAAGATTTTTTCCCAAATTAATCCTGTTTGATGCTTTACAGTATGTACTAAAGTAACAACGTACTTGCACTGCCAGACACAGTTCCAGTCATTGAGGACAGGGTGGGGCTTGTCGTCAGTTATCTGTCCATCCTCCTCCTCTATCAGGGCATCTGTCAGTGGTGGAGCCCACAGCTGGAGCCGCTCGGTCGCTGCTAGGATGCGGTTCCCTGATGACACACAAAAAAAAACACTATGTTACACACCTCACGTCCCACGTTGACAAATTCAGTACACAGATCCACATGCACAGTGACTATTACATAATGGACATGTTGTTCCAGACAAACCGCAGGGGGGTGTAATAGGAGCAGTGGTAGTGTGGATTAATTTATTCAGACAGTCAGGGAATCAGTTTAACACACAAAGCATTGGCGTACCTTGTGGGTCCCAGGCCAGGTTGTAGGTGATGGCATCGAGGAAGAACTGTCCTGTCTTTTGCCACTGATAGTTAAGCTGCTGTTAGTGACAGGAGAGCGACACACCATGCAATGTTATTGGCACACAAGTGTAATTAAACTCACAATATGCTGATTCAAACCGCTATACAAGTCTAAAATACTGACATTCATGCTCACCTTGTGGCGTTTGTTTGGGTTGGTAGAAAGAGGTTCAAAGATGCAGACTGTGTTTCCGTAGGATGCGGCGATCTAAAAATAAAGATCTGTGTTCATCATCACAACATTACTCACCCCATCAGTGCTTCTGCACTGCCATTCTCAAAGGAGAGGGGTAGAGGGGGGTGGTGTTGTGGGAGAGCGGGATAGCGAAAGGATAGGAAAGCATGGGCAGTACAAATGCAGGGCTAAATGGACTTCTTTGTGCTCAGCATAACTGACAATGTCTTCTGGCTACACAGAGAAACTAAAACTGCGTGTGGGAGAGTGTCTGAGTGTGCAGTCAACACTTACCCTGCCAAGCTGGTGGGAGCACTCCACACAGCCCACCTGTATGTTTCCATTCTGAGCTCCGGGGATAATCTGCACACAGTCAAAGTCACTGGCCAAGATCACTACATCACAACCTGAGCCATAGGCCTGGAAAAGGAATGGGCACAGGGGAAGGAACCAAATCAGATTGAGTCAGAATAAACAAATGAAACCAGAGCAGCAATAGAAGAAATAACTGTTTTGACATTATGTCATGTACTGTGTTGCAGAGACATCCTTTGAAGTTAGTATGCCAACCAGCCAGTCCTGGTCCATCCCATCTCATTTTACCACTTTGTACCTAAAGAGTTGACAGTCTGAGCCATGGAGTGTACACTACAGAGCCAAACATGATGCCCATGTGAATGTTTCCTTACAGTTTCAGAGGGAGATAAGACCATTTCAATTTGCATAAATGTTCCTAAAGGAGAAGGGGGAAAAAATCTTTTTTTTAAACACACAAAACCTCAATGGAGCTATGAAATATTAAATCATCCATCTTTGCTCAGTACATCCTAGCCTTTCTTACCCTCAGGTGTACAAAGACGACAGGTTAGAAACTTAAAATACAAAAATGCTAAATCATTGGTTATCTTATCGATATTATTCATGAGAAGCAGGAATTATCAGCCATTGGTATCAGGTATGATAAACTTAGTGTCTCATATAGTCTACTGCTTTATGGATCTGTCTATTATGTTTCTTACTGCTTTGAATTTCCACATGAATATGTTTAAACTGGAAATACAACATAATGTCATATAAATAACTAACAGCAGCCCATCATAGCACTCAGTGGCACTAATATGAATATTGCATTAGCAGTGTGAGATATTACAACAGGATTAGCGCAGCGTGCCATTTCCTTAAACCACCACAGCACTGGCAGGTGGTAAATCGAGCAAAGAAGAACATAACAGTAAAATTGATATAAGATCCCACATTGCAGATCTACTGCATGACCAAAAGTAGATACGCACAGCACATGCTTAATGCTAAAGCCTAATGGGCAGCTCTGTGTTAATATTAAGATAATGGGCATAGAGGTAAACTGATACAATGGGGGTTGCTGGCATTTGGGAGTCATGTGCAGAATGGCAGGAGTGGCAGCAGCACCTGGGAGACAGGCAAGCTGGCTTTGAAGCAAAGGTACAGCCAGGATGACGGCTCGCGTCGTTCATTATTCAGGAGAACAGGAGGAGAGGCTGGGAACCACTGGGTCACACAACAGGACGACATTACAGCCAGTGGTATTATATATAGTGACAGGCGGGGACAGAGTTAAAGTGAAGATCGTCATACGATCATACTTCACACATTATTAAATAATACATAAGAGACAGGTCGTAGAAGAAGTAAGGAAGGCGCAGTGTGTGCTTTACTATCACTGCGGCATTTGCTCCTGCACATTACAGCTGGAATTAAAAGCGGTCACCGTCACGCACTGTCTAGGGCTGCTCTGCACCTCCCACACACACACACACACACACACACACACACACACACACACACACACACACACAAATGTTTAAGTCAATTTTACTCTTATTGTCAGCTAGGTAATTTGGACCCGATGGGACATTCAGCCAGACTGGTGAGCAGAGTGAATCTGCCTTAAACAGGATGCCCCATCAGTACTGCTTTGCTCCTGTGGATTTCAGCTTCTGTGTGTCCCGGATTTCTTTTATCATCCATGAATCCAAATGCACACACACATGTAAAACAATAAGGCACTTAGGAAAAGAAATACAAAGCTGACGATTCATTAGTTGTAGCAGCTAAATACTGATACATGGCATCATAGTTAATGTTGACACAACCACAGAAGATTTACCGGCGTAAACAAACAGAACTAAAATATCAGCGTGTTTACTGACTCAGAAATGTGAAATTTCTGAATCTGCTCACAGATCAGTTGTTTTTATGTTTGTTTTTGCAGTCTTTTAATAGGAAATGAAATATTCAACAGTCATTACAAGGAAAATTACATCTCCCATCTCTTGCATCTCAATAACGTTCACAGAAACTGCACGCTTTGGTCATAATTAAGCAACAGATTTGCCTGCACAACTGTGTTCATCTACGGAGGGGGCTGGAGAAATAGTCTGACAGATATTCAGATAAGAGATACAAATTTTTATGACCATTAGTCAACTGAGAATTTATTCCAATCAAAATGCAGCCCTTCAAATAAACCAGTACATGAGGGTCTGCTGGATGCCCATTCTAATTAATTCAATGTTGAGCCAGCTATCAAGATTTTTATATGATTCAGCAACAGACAGCATTAAGAAGCCACTGATTCTGTATATGGATGTACTTGGATCTAGACCCAAGTATCTTTAGCTCATAAATCTGCTGACTTAATGAGTCCAACCCTGCAGCAGCAATGCTTCCTTCCTGTCAGTCAGGAAAGCTGCTTACATCAAGAAAGTTGCTGCCTTTGGACAAATATTACCTCTGTAACACATTAACACTGAGGAGGCAGTTGAAACTAAGGTGAGCAGAGAAACGACTGTAATGTGATCTTACTGTTTCGTCAAATGTGAACTATATTTATTTAACTCTTGAGTAGTGCAGAGGAGTTATTTGGCTGGAATTGCTCTTATCCTGGCATTGCAGGAGCTTACTATTATTTCATATAAGCTTTACAGAAGTCCTGATATTGCAAAATAATGTTCAACACAATTTCCCAGAGTCCAAAGTATCATCTTCCAACTGTTCTTTCATCCAACCAACTGTCCAAAACCTAAAACTCTTCATTTCTGTCATAAATGACAATAATCATATTTAAGATGCTGGAATCAGCAAGTTTCTGACATTTTTGCTTGAAAAAAAAGACTTAAATGATTAATCAATTATAACAAAAAAAGTCTTTCATCTGAGTAATTGATTAATCAACTACTCATTACAAATCTAATCAAAAACATCCCTCACTGAATCACCTTTTCGAGCTGTTTTCCTTTTTGGCCCAACTCTGGGAAACCCTTGTATCATGCTTTCAAAAGCACAGTCAGCAAACTCTATTTGTAGTCTATTAAAAGACAGCATGGTCATCCACATGTCATGCTTTTATTGATGAGAGCTGCACAAGTCGATCCACATCGTACTTGTTAAGAGCATCTTAAATGTTATTTGAATAATGTAATGGCGAACACTGTGATGCAGGGATTGAGCTGCTTTTCAGGACAAACGTACAACAAAAGAAAGGAGTGAATGCAGTCATGTGCTGCGGTAATGAAAGCAGATAAGAGGAAGAGAGTGAGAGATCATTTCTGCTAATGCAAGTCCAGTCCCTGTGCCTAACGCAATCATGCGAGCATGTTCCACTGACACAGCTGCTACCATGTGTACCATGCTGCCACGTTTGTAGATGACTTTGAGTTGTAGTCAAAAGCCATAGCTGCAAATATTTAGAAACATGCAATGATCAATTTTGTCCTGTAACCCTGTCTCTCTGTAAAATATGTATGAAGAAACTGTCCCTGGCAATCCCTACAGAACAGACCTGTACTTTGATCCCAGTGTCTATAGCAAGGGTAAATCCACCGTGACATCACCCATTGGTTTGTTGCCTACTGTTTTTTGAAGCCTTGACTTTGACATTATGACTGTCACCATCTTCTTTGGAACCAAAAGTGACCATATTTGGATGAGAGGGTGGCTCTGGGGAGGATACACGTTGCTAAGCCTCTATCCTGCATGGATCTGACTGAAAACCTGAGAAAGTCTATTGTCTATTTTACTCGAAATGGAACCTTAAAAGGTCAACTGTGTAGCAAGAAAGTCATTTTTGAATCTCATTTCCAACTTGTAAAATACTGATCAACCAACCCATCCTACAATCTCAAAGAGGAAGTATTTGATGTGTTTGGAGTGAGACTCAAAAATCAACTTTCTTAGAAAGTGGAGCTTTAATTTATAAAATTAACACAATTCATATTGAAGAAGACTTGAAACTATCGATTGAGACCATGAATTTATTAGGAAACAAGTCAAACTTAGGATAATTTTCTCATAAGCTTACATTTAATCAGACCTAGAAGCTCCGTCCAGTATTCATACTGTCTAAGATATAAATTCACATCATATGGGCGTTGTTCTTATTCACTGCAGCATGACTTCAATGAGGTAGTGGGCATAACAGCCAAACTCCACTAAGTATGATTTTAATCTCCATTCTGTCTGTTACATTTCAATTTCCATAACATTGCAGCAACTTAAAAAAAACAACTACTAAACATATTTAACATTTAACATTTATGACAATGACAATTATGCCATGACCAAAGCAAACAACTGTACCTTGTTGTAATTTATAAAGGATGCTATTTTTGGATTATAAATCCTGAACTGTAGGACATAATAAAAATAATAATTGTGCCCTAGTTCCTTGATTTGAGAAGTTTGAACCCATTTCTGCCAGATTTTCAGCTATTTTGGATTTCGGTATGTAACTAAGGAGCTTGTAAAAGTGTAATCATTTGTGTTTTGATAAGCCATATGATTTTCGAGTAAATGGTTCACATAACTCCATGACTAAATGTACTGGGCAATATCTACTTGTAGCAACACAACAGCATTTGGTGGGTTTCCACCAACATGTTAAATCTAAAGACCCATTGGTGATCGGTATGAAACACTTCACATTTTGAAAAGCCATACTTGCGAAATACAAACACTTGAATATTTTCATGAAGGATTTCAGTAACCTCTGAAAATTGGCATCACTGTCTTACATTAAGTCATGATATCTGTATTCTGGTGTAGATCAAGATCCACATTCATAATTAATACTCTCCTTAATAAAGATTACAAAATTGAGAGGAATATGCAGCTTTGGTAGGTAATGCACTCTCTCTGTGCTTTGTAGTTAGCACGTGAATTCTATTTTTAGTGGATCACACATCTGCCGCTCTGCATATCAAACCAGCTAGGCTGTTCATCTACAACCACAGGTAAAAAAAAAAGAAACATTAATACACACACAGTAATTGTCTTTCTAACCATATTTGCAACTTCTCAAGAGGACATTATCATCTAGTTTTTGATTGACACTTAATAGCTGAAAGCAATGGTAAACAGTTCAGTCATGTTTGTCATTCAGCTGTTAATAGATACAAACAATTTCGAATGATCAAAAATGGAAAATTATTCATGTAATGGTAATAACTAGATTACTGACAGTCGACCAACATTACGTTTTCATTTTGATAAAGAATAAAATGTATTTTGGTGTTGAACACATCTCCTCTTACACATGTCTAGGGTGGATTATGTGACAGTGTGCGATGGTAGAAATGTGCCCACTGGTAGAGATTTGGCAATACCATTTCAAAGCAGGAGAGAGTTATAGTATATCAGGGTTGTATTTTTGTGTGAGCGTGATCAAATCCAGCTGCCACAAGGTGAATGCACTGAAGGCAATGTTTACCATGATGACCACATGCTATGACACTTTTTGGTGGTAATGCACCTCTGAGGTGGCATTGTCGTTAACGTCATATACAATTACATAAACCATGATGTTGGCCATATCGCCCACTCTCTATTCATTGCCATCTGCTTCCCTCACATTCTTACTCTTAGTTCTAGCCTTTCTGACAGTAAGTTCTCAACACAAAAGTTGTACCCACACCACCAGGTGTGGAAATTTCTCGATTCTAATATGCGTCACAACGCAGCCGTGGGAGATTCTGTATCATTGCAGAGACAGTGCATGATCTGAAGATTACAGCCTACATTCTCTGGTCATGGTTGGACAAAACAGTCGGCACAAAAACTGTGGGCGAACATTAGGCTAATTTAGCTATAAAAAGTCGGGAGATGTGGGCAGAGGGGAAGCAGATATCTGCAGCGAGTGATAGAAATGCACTCATTTTTTAAAAAAGTGAACATATGGTGACATTTGGATTTTATTAATCTATTGCGTAGCATGAACTGGACGCTGCGTAAAATCTCCCTCTCAAATCGTTATCAAATCGAATATTGAGGCCAATGAAGGACCACACCTCTGCCCGGCATCCACCCAAGCTTCAACAAGACAAGGGACCTATATTATACTGTCCATCATTCAGACAAAATGTAATCTTTCAATTTTTCTTAATATTCCAAAGCACAAAGTTAAGCATGAAACATTGTAGAAACTGAAGCACAGACACAAATATATCCAGTAGCCTCATGTTTGCTCATTTGAACTGGTGCACTGGCTGCTGTTGGTTAGGTGTGTGTGTGTGTGTGTGTGTGTGTGTGTGTGTGTGTGTGTGTGTGTGTGTGTGTGCGTATGTGCATGTGTGCATGTGTGGCAGGGTCTGGCCTAGGAGCCCTAGGGGTCAGTGTGAGTGTAACTGCTTCGGACATGATGTCTAGTGTTCTTCAAATATCCTCTCAGACACAGAATGAAAACACCAGGCATAGAAACTGGGGCCCTGCGGCTACATGCGAGGCTTTAGCCTCACGACCAGCTCTGTCCTATGTTGTTGAGCAGATATGACCCTAGGTACAAAGCCCGCCTGTTTACATTCAAACACCCTTGATCTGGGGTTAGTGTAAAGTGCACTATATCATAAAGGACTGAGGGAATCAGAAAGGAGGGAGTAAAGTGTGTCTGTGTTTCTGAAAATATATAAAAATAAAACAACGAAGCAGCACCTCACTAATAGGCAGCAGTAACAGACCAAGCCCAGATTTGGCAGCCATTAGAGAGGCTCACAGTGTTCTCAGCATGAGCGAATGGTGGTGTGCAATATAGCTGCCTAAGAATTTACTGTGAGCCTGTATTGGCAGAATCTAACGAATGCAGTCACTTTGCACTTGGCGTAAACTATGATCAAAAAGAAGACTACATGAATCCGGTCCCGACTGACATGGCGGCTGCATCCGCTTGAGTCATCAACGGGGAAAAAAAATCAATCAAAATAGGATATTTTCTCAGCTTTCAATCTTTGTGATTGCACGAAAACATGAAAACTGTGCTCGATATGAACAGGTCACGGTAAAACAAACTACGACCCTCCTCCCTGTGGGAAGTGAAAGATCGTCCAGTTATCAGAATAAAATCAGCATCTTTTGTCTTCCGCTTCAAGTACAAGAGCTGACTCAGGATGGCTAAACCAAAAGAGACACAACATCTGCTTGGCTCACAATCTACGGTACACTTTTTATCTGCTCTTTTGCCTTCACAAAATAGGCTGTAATATTATTGGATCTTCCCATGTCTCACTGCACAAAATGGATTATTGACTGGGCTCCTCGGTCCTGTCAACTTGAAGCACTGAGAGAAATGCTGGGAAGTTGCCAGACCTCAGACAGACAAAGAATATGTATAGCTCAAAGAGGTCGATAAACAGCAGACACAGGATTTGGCTGAAGGTAAAGTGTTTGAATAAACACATGAAGTCAAACTGAGCGAGACGCTGGTTATATAAATGAAAGGTATTTCTATCTCGCTACACTTCAAATGACGACAGATGGCACCGCGTTTGTGAATATGTTAAATTCGACCAACACACTTTCATTCAGCCTCTAGCTCATGTGTCCATATATGGCTCTCTACGTCATGACTGGCGCAGCTGATGCTAGGATGACAGCGAGCTAATGATCCGTGAGGAGGACTTAACGCCAAATGGTAGCGAGCTTAGCTAGTCCTGCAAACCAGACTAAACACAGTTTTTTCTCCCTGTAGCGGTGCGCACTTTTTGTCAAGCCCCTTGCGTTTTCACCTGCACTGTGCACTGCACAACATCGTCGGAGCGTGTCCCTTTTACAAATATCCCCCGATAATGTTATGGCTGCGCAGAGGGATTCCCTTGCAGTAATTCTAACGTAACGAGATGCAGCTAAAGGTCATTTGAGTGGCTAACGTCTGGGAATAATAAATAATATAACGTTACCCCGAAGGAGTACATGCAGACATGATCATTGAGCTTCTGAGTGAGGATGTTAGCTCGTAAATGCCTGACAGACTGTCAAGATAAACGAAAGAGGGGCTTGTGATAAGGCTGCCCCGAGTGGTCTCGGCTCACTGTTTGTGAATCCCTATGTGCGGCAGATTGGCTAGCACACTTCCCGACTAGCTAGTGCTTTACCTCGCTAGCCAGCCCGTTTACTGCCAATGGAGCGCGAGCAAGCTAGCTAGCTAACTACCCTGCTAGCTAGTCAGTCGTTAGCCTCAATGGGTGTCATCTTGAGCAAATACAGCAATATGAAAATAAAACTCACCGTGAAAGGTATGTCATTCACGCTTCCCACCGAATAGCAGCAATCTCCAGGGTTCACAGCTCCCGTCAGCACCTGGTGCAGATGCATTTTCCTTCTATTTTAGCAGCAGAGGGGATTTTTTAATTATTAATAACGAGTCCACCCTTTCGGTTTCTCCATCTAGCAACGACTGGGAATTCCATCAGTAACGTTATCGCTGTCGTTGTCCTCGGCCCGGCAGCGTCGTCTTCATCCACAAAACGGGTCGGGTTCCGGGATGTTAGTGTTCGGCCCGTGTGAGTGTAATCTCACCTGGCCCTGTCATCTATTTAAACGGGGAAAACTGGCCGCCCGTCGCCTCTCGCTGTCAACACCATCCCTACGATTAATCGTGAGAGCCGAGGCAGCGGGGTCTCTGCAGCGAACCTGACATGCGCGTTCACGACGTTGTCAAGGCACGACCGAATGGCGATAGATACGAGTAACATAGACCGGGACGTACCAACTCCTGGATTGGATTTAGAGCTTCACTGGGTTTATTCATAAATAATAAAGACAGTCAGTTACGATGTCACGTCCATTCTTTAAAATTACTGAAGAACTGTTTGGGATGATGAACCGATCTTCTATCTGGAGAACTGCACAGCAGCTCTAGCACTCATTTTCTATGTTTACGGCGCGCCGGCATGTGGCGCGAGCAGCCCTCTGTCGATGATCTGAGTTCATTGATCATAAATGTGGAGTCTGCTGCTGGGACACTTATTCTGTCAGTGACCGGATGAGAGGAAACTGTCGACATAAACGGCGTTAGAATGCAGCTTATGGCAACCAAGGAAAGCCTGTTATATTTGTGTGATGCTGAAACATGGAGGGGCACGCACTGCATTCTCTGGGGCATTTTAAACAGTGCTTTCATCTGATTTTCCATGAATTCATCATAGAAAAGTTCAGTGTGAAGTAAGAAATGGGCCTAATGGTGGCTAATAATTGTAAAAATGGCATTTAAGACACATATGATATCCAATTGGAAAAAATAGGCTAGAACGTTGACAGTTCTTAAAGAACCACACATTGTGTTGTTATAAAGGGATGAAAAAAATAACTATTTTATGATTTTTTTAAATTTTTTATTTCTAAATGCAGAGGAAGGGAAGGGGCTTTATTTGAACAAATATATATATATATATTTATATATAAAAACAGATCTCCAAGTGGACTGTGGGAATCCTTAAAGAACTTAAACATTCGTGTTCCTTTAAGATTTTTTAAAAATATATGAGAATCCTGATGGATACTACTGGAAATGATGAAGGTCCTATAGTGCTTTTTGACTGTCTCAAGGGGCTTTACAATCCTCTACAAGCCACATCTGCTACTCTAGCAGATTTGTAGATCCTGAGTGTTTTCTTAAGTACAGTTCGTGGTGGTCTTCACTTCCCATTTTAGCAAAGTGATGTCACATATGAAAAGTCTCTATGGTGCATATGAATCAATGCTGCAATCACTCACATGTTGCCAAGGCAAAAACCTTGAAACCTACAGGGACTGAAAGTGTTCAAGTGAAATTATTAAAATGCTCCAATTTTAGGCTATTAAGGTATGAATTTATAACTGAAACAGGTAGTTGGATTATTGGATTGTCTACTAACATTTAATAATCCATCATTCTCTTTTCATAATTTTTTCAGGTAAAATACCAAAAGTTTCATGCTTCCAGCTTCTCTGATGTAAGGATGTGCTGCTTTTCCTGGTCTTACATGGTAGTAAATCAAATACATTTGCGGTTCGGATTGTTAGTCAGACAATGAGAGCAATTTGAAAACGTGACATTGGGCTCTGGGTAATTACAGTGGGCATTTCTCTCATAATTATATGACTAATAACAAAGAAAAAAATAATAATCATTAGTTGCACTCCAGTGTCAGGGGGCAACAGCTGCTGCCACAACTTCAACATAAGAAATGCCACTACAATGATGTCCACTACTGTTTGACATACAGAGAACAGAGTGAGTGAGTGCGACCCAGCTGAGGGTTCAGCTGCAACTCTCCCTCATCTCCTTATCTGCTCTCATTCATCTCACTGATTAGATTTAATGCAGCAAATCACCATTATTCTGCTTATCCCCTCTCCCTTTTGTACCCCCTCTTACACATTCATTGTCACTATGTATCCTTCATTGTCTCTGGATAAGTGATGAGAGGACTGACAGGGATCCATGGTGGTGATACACACAACCAACCATCATGGCATTGGCCTAGTTATTAAAGCCACACTGACATCATCAGGCAGGGCCTGCCTGCCAGCCACCATGACACACAGGGCAGCAGAACAGAAAATTGCGAGGCAGGAACCCAGAGAGAATGTGACACATACACATAAGCAGTGTCAACAACAATGGCAGGGCACACTCATCCTGTAGCATGTGTAATACTGCGACTGTCCGTTTAACATTT
The DNA here is from genome assembly GCF_900880675.1 of Sparus aurata. Classification (NCBI taxonomy): domain Eukaryota; kingdom Metazoa; phylum Chordata; class Actinopteri; order Spariformes; family Sparidae; genus Sparus; species Sparus aurata. The sequence goes on along the minus strand of NC_044190.1, from coordinate 8,902,420 downwards.
GGTGACGACTGTTCTTTAAACTGTCAGACTTTACAGCTGTTCTGTATTCATATCAGGACACAATGACATTATACATTATATATCATTAGCAATAGATTCAGCACAGGGAGGTACTCATTGTGCCTGATTGATTGCTTGAGATATGATTTCTTAATATTTTAGTAATAACTTTCATGGAATAACCGAAAGGAAGAGTTCACACAAGAATGAAAATTCATTCATCAACCACTCCCTCCCATGGTGATGAAAAGTCTGTTGAAGTTTTCTAGTCCACAAAACATTCCTGGAGCTTCTCAGCAAAATAGTGTTGCAGCATTTTCCTCAACAACTGAAGAAAATAGAGCTTCTTTTAAAACGCTTAAAAGCAGCCAAAATTAAGCACAATGGAGCTATTCTACGTGTTTTTCCTGTTGTTGTTTCTTTCACTTTCTTTCTTTCTTTTTTTTTTAATTCCAAAGGTGCAAGATGAAAGAAATGGCCACCTGTTTAATTCATACTCAGAAACGTAGCGTATCACCAGAGTAACCACCAACTGCCGCCATCTGCTGCCATTAGCCAGTTAGCTCAGTTAGCCGTGCAGCTAGCAGTCTGGACCGGGAGCTCGGAGCACCGGGAAGCGCCGGTGTTTACACTGCTAGCGCAGGAGTTTAAGACCAGGATGGAGCTAGCTGGTTAGCATGCTAAACATGCTTTGCAACCTAATACATAGATGTCATAATGTGTGGACTACGAAGCTTCACCCGACTTTCCGTCACGATGGGGCTGAGTGGATGATGCTACATTTTAATTTATGGGTGAACTATTCCTTTAAAGACCAGTGTAGCGTTTAGACTTTAAAACCAGACCATTACAAGTTATTATGAATCAGGACCAAATCCCTGCATGACCACGTAACATTACGTAACCCAGATAACCATCCAGGAAATTGAACGTCAGTGAAATCTTGCTTGAGATCGGCTTCTTTCAGCTCCTGGAGGGCGGCTGCTGCTTACCTCGAAGCAGGTCTCTCTAACTGAGAAAAATAATCTTTCTCTCACATCTCAAATGTTTTTAGGGCAATTTCTACTCCTCAGCTCTTTCATAAGCTCGACAAAAATAGATGCACACGCTTGTTCAGATTCCCAGCAAGTTTATTCATGTGTGCCTGTCCATTTTGTTTATTAATGAGATGATGGAGGGCATCCACTTTAGAATATTAAGAAACTGGGGATTCATCTCTTAAGTACCAGAGGTAGTGTGCTGTTGGCCAAGAGTCAAGAGAGAACAGCACCAACAAAGAGTATATAAAGATATTCCATTGATTCAGTGTAGCTGACCTGTGAGAGAGGAGCGTATTTAGATCACTAAAAGGAGGCTCATGCATGTGTAGCTGCGTGCGTGAGATAGAGACAGAGACGGTGGACACTGTGAGTAATAGCCATTGCATGTATGGATATTGCAGTAGGGTTGGAAGAAGGTTGCTGCAGTGTTTGTAGTCCCTGTGGTGCCACTGAGAGACAGAATCTTGATCTACAGAGAACAGAATTAAATGCATTATAGATTTTCTCATTTCATGGATGGCTGCTAGCTGGAGGGAGCTCAAGTCTGAGGTCCCGAGGCGCAAGACGTTCTGCACCCCCGGAACACAAATGTAATGGAGCTTCTTCACAAGCTTAAATAATTTAATCAGTGTACTGTTTGAATGTAACTGTCATAAAGTGATAACATTTTTTGGCGTGAGTGCCTTAGTTTTCTGTCGAAACAGCACATACAGACTGTGACAAACAACAGCTTGAGCACAATCTTGTGAGATAAAGTGAATCTGACGTTTCAGTCAGACTTTGCTTAAAACGAAATAATCAGTTTGAATGTCCGAGGAATCTTCCATTCAAATCTAATTTCACGACCAAGAGAGCCGCTATTCAGGCGACGCTGTGTGATCTGGCATTTAGTGAGTGCTGGCACGAGCATTTTGTCTTGTCACTGTTTCAAAAGAAACTGGCCTCAACCACTAGGGAGCAAAGAATAACCAGCGTAATTATTCAGTGATGTCTGAAAATGTGTCTGAAAATGAGTTATGCTGGAAATGATGAGACGAACGCATTGTGATGTTTGCAAATAATGCTAACGGGGCCCAGGAGAGCAGGACAGAATAACTGTTACAAGACGTTGATTGTTGCTTTGAAATGTCAACGTAATAAAGAGACATAATGAGGGAAGAGGAGATTCAAGATAGCTTTCAGACCTGCTATTAAATTACTCCATTAGAGCCGAGCCTCTTCGAAAAGACACACTGATGGCAGCTATGAGTCATAATAAGATACATAATCAGGTGATATAACAGGTAAGTGTATACATCTAAACCCTTCTCAACCCTTACAATCTCCCAGCACAATTAGAAGACTACACTACACTTAGACTGACACAAGTACTTCACCAGTCGTTACATTATTTCTTTATTATCTGCTTAGAAAGGAGGTTAAATATGGCGGAGAAGCAGCGCTGCATTCCAAAGAGCAAGACTCTTGAATAGATTGGGCAGGATTGTACTCCATCCACTTGTGAGGAAGCAGGCCGCTCAAGTGTTCATCCATCGACCCTATTCATGAACAGATGTGTTGCCTCCAGCCTCAGAGCGTGCTGCACGCAGTCACTCTGTCTCTAGCTTCCTCCGTCTAGCGCTCACAATCCTCAAACAAATGATGCTAATGAAGACAACCTTGCATGATTACTGACGAATTAATACAATATGCAAATGGGAAAATCTGTGACATAAATGTACAAAGAATGCATCAACATTTAAAATGGAGGAAGCAGCCGACACTTATAAAACTGAATTATGTACTATTATATATCTATTATATTTTCTAACCTTATAAGTTATTAAAGCTTTGAAACAAATCAACATTTGGAGAAAAACAGACCATTTTTTTCTTAAAAGCAGTCATCTTGTTCAGTCTTCTCAAACTATCCAATTAAAAGTGTTGTTTTGCTTTCACAACAAGAGACAAGCAGAGGAAAACATTTACTGCCAATGTCAATAAAACTCTTTTATGAAGGTGCAGAGATCACCCCTCACTCTGATGTAAGCTCAGACCTTTTTAAAAGCCTGTAATGACACTTTACCACTTTGTGCAGAAGTTTGTGTAAAACAGACCGAGAAATGTGGACAGAGGCAAGGTCTGCTCTGGATAATGTGGAAACTTTTAGGGGCTGTTTTCTTTTTTTAACTCTGATTTGTGTGTGTGTGTGTGTGTGTGAGTGTGTGAGTGTGTGTAAAAGGATACAAATGGAGCACTTCAAATGTTTAAAAAAAAATCTGCAAATGTGCCAACTCAAATGCAATGGTAGATAAACAGTTGACAGTTTGTCATGCCCCCTCAATGTCACAGACGGACACACAAGGTGTCTTTAAGTTTCTGAATGGGATGCACTCTGCTTTCAAACCCGTCAGATGTAGACCCATCTGCAGCAATATGAGACGCTTGGAACAACAGCTTCACAGGACGTACATAAACCTAACCAAACTGTCTTTCCAAAACCTAGCCAAGAAGTTTTTATGCGTGAACCTAGTCAAACCGCGACAGTTTCACAACATTAATCATGTTGTGAAACCCTTCTCTTTGGCAAGAAGGCTTTGCGCATTGTGAAAAAGCGCAGCCAAAGTGCCCTCTTGGATGCCCCTTATGATGATAAAGTGCCTTAGGGTGTGATAAAGTGTCTTTTAGAGAGATCACCAGGTAACAAAATGTGATCAAATGCCCTCAGGGTGCCCTTCCAGTCAAACAGTTAATAGCTCCCTGTGTGGTTTATAACAGAAGTTATAATAAAATAATATATTTTTTTTGCTTAACCAGGGTTTGTATCTTCCTGCACGCTGGTGCACCACCACATACAGAGCACAATTCGTGGCAGAACTCAGACGTGCGCGTAACGTTACTCTGGCAAACCTGTGGATAAAATGTCTGCAACATGTAACATCTGCAATAACAGCGCAAGGGGGTGACAAAAGAGCTGCATTTAATACTACACAATTGGAAAATTGATAAAATATTACAGAGAAGGTAATTACATTAATTGCTCTGGATAACCAGCTCATCTCCGTGGTAGAGGATCAGGGTTTTCTTCGTCATCTGGAGTTTTTGAATCACCATCTCAGTATTACATTGTATTACATTTATTCCACTTTCGAGGTTACAACGTGCCGGTATGCACACTAGTTTCGTGGGTCTCATCCAGCTGAGCATGTAAAACAGGCAATCGAGGAGATGTTGAACACGTGTGAAATAAACAAGCAACGCGTGGCAATGTTGCATTATCATATGCAGAATAAGAAAGAGCCATATGAAAGTGTATACGTTGTTTACACAAAATAAAATAAAAAATCCTATTATCAAGGAACCGCTTGGATGCAGGTACTTGTTTTCTTAATGCAGCTGTATTAACCAGGAAAATATTAGTTAAGGCTAAGTATCGAATCGGGACTCGGTATTGCCATCTATTAAATATTAAAAGGACTTGGATCGGGATCAGGCTAAAAAAACCTGATCGGGACATCCCTATTAATTACTTACTACTTATAACTTACTACAAGGAACGAGACCATCGGCTAAAAGATTTATTCATATATAGTTTAGAGTAACAGGGACATTGCACATTAATAATATTTCTGTAAATCTGCCAGTTTGTTATAATTCAATCTAATTTAATTTAATTTTCAACTGCAGCCCCTGGGCAGCTTCCGTGACATCTACAATAGACACCTTAAATACGCAGGCACCAAGAGTGACTGTAGAGATAGCCTGTCAAGTCATACAACTAAAACAAGTTTTCATCAGGATGATTTGCAGCTCATACTGCTTTGGTCCACAGGGGGCACCAGAGTCAACAAAAAATTTAAGTTCCCTGTAGCAGCTTTAATGAGACAACAACTAAGTAGACGGCAGCCGGGGCCTCTGAAAGAAAGGATGCTAACGTTTTTCATCTCCCGGAGGAAAGATTACAACCAACTACAGTCTGTGATCTTCCCAACCGGTTTATTTGTTCTTTTATCAGCAGGCTTTTACGGACAGTGGTTATTTCTTCCTCCACATTAAAGTCTTTGATTTCGGTGTGAATGTTTTTAGACCTCATACACCTACTTCACGATAGTCTCGTCTCATCTGCTCTCGCTTCCTCTCTCCTGCTCCTCCTCCATCTCTGTCGCACACAGTCGCTGCAATCCTGCTCAGCCTCTCCGAGATTTCTGTGTCTGCGGAGATACTGAAGATTGATGACAGCTATTCCAGAGCATCGGCTCTGCCTTTGACACCGCCTCTTCTTTTCCTTCGCTCTCTCTACGCTCTTGTCGCTCTCCCCTCCTCTTCCTGCTCCGAGGAAGGTCAGCCTCTTTAACTGTGGTTTAACTAGTCCATCTGTCTCTCCTGATTTCCTGTCCAGCCAGCCTTGGGCTAACTGATGAATCTCTCACACCTGCAGTTGTTTCAGGGATTATTCACTGCCACTGCTGATGTGTATGTGTGTGTCTCTCTCTTTCTCTCTCTCTCTCTCTCTCTCTGTGTGAATGATTTCTTTTTCTATTCAAGAGTTCAGAAACCCATTCAGGTCCATCCCTGAGCTCAATAATGCAATTTAATTGTGTGTGTCTATGTGTGGGCGAGGTCGCTGAGTGCGTTCGCATTGTGAAGTTTCCTCTGCCCCCTTTTGTGCTGTAATGTGATTTCCTGTTATATCATCCCCACGTTATTGAGCTTTATTGTGTTTCTCCGTCCCATTCATATTTGAACCAAATATTATTCTATTTTTGGCAGGTGCCCCTGCTCGCAGTGTCTATTTTCCAGGTACCTGTGCATGTGAGTGATGTACTGTGGGGTATAATTTGTCAGACACAAATATGAGTCTGCCTATGCAAAGTACAGTGCATGATAGAGGACCAGATGGTGGGCGTGAGCAGATTTCTCTGAAGTGTGAAGAGAAGATCAAGGGCTTGGCACAATCACGCACACACACACACACACACACACCATACTAAAGCTTATAATCCCAGATGAGTTGCAACAGGTTACTGGATCTCTGTGACAGACAGTGATGAGCTGCTGAAAGATAGTAGAAGAGAGGGCATGTGAGAGAGGACAGCCGTACAGATGATCGCTTTGTTTATATTACGTACTTATATTACGCTTTATACAAACGCATGTATCACAGAAGACTTTACTACCGTTCGCAGGTGCACACATGTCTGCAAATTTGCATGTGAGGTTATTTCTCTACATTTTCAAACATTTTGCCTTGAGGTCCACACATCTGTTATTTGTATAGGCGTCATAGGGCTTCACCTTATGGAACAAGCCTATATTGACAAATACTCAAAAATATAAGGACATATATTAAAAATACATTTTAATATATTGAAGAAGTCCACATATTCGACAGTACATGCAAATATGTTGTAATTGCGCTTCAAAAGTATATTACGAAATAATATGAATGCATTTTGATAATACATTTGTACTATCTCAGTACTGATATGTAATTAAAAATTAACTTAGGAGGGCTCTGTGGATCTTCTCTGCTGTGCTGGAAGCCGGTTGTTCTAAACTAGCATGAGCTACTGTTGCTGTCTGTTAGTGGTGCAGAGAGAGGCACTGAGGAGAGGCACAAGAGAACGGGCATAAGGTCACATCCTTCAAACTGTCATGGAAAATCTGACCCAAGTCCTTCACAAGGAAATCCACAGTCCAGCAGCGTTAAACAACTTCAACAGATCGTCCAAAGGCTTGTATAGACAGCGAGAGAGACGGGGAAGGTCTCATGTGGAATGCTACGTTACAATCCACTCACATATGGCCAACAAAGAATTGATTAATACATGTACACTGCTACAAAGTTCTGCATAAAGTCCCTTTGTAGCTGTAGTCTGAAACTATTTTTTGTTATATTTGCTAAAATTGTCATTATGATCTGACAGTAGAATAAGATACAAGTCAACTGTGTAAAAATCAACTGTCTGTGGCTCCACACAGCGGCCCTAATTTGATTTGCAAGAATCCACCGTCCCGGATCAACAAAACCAATCAGAGCCATGGGGAGTGTCTGAGAAGTGTCAATCATTCTTGTGCATACTCTGCTGGCAGCCCCCCTTCCTAACACAGCGCGTTCTGAGCAGTGCCCCTCCCCCGTGCAGACGCAGTGCCTCCTAACTGGTCAGATACTTTCAAGCCCAAACTGTAAACAATGGCGGAGAACAGACAACAACAACAGAGCAGAAAAATGCCCCACCATTGCCCACGTCAAAGAGAAGAAATAAGAAGACTGACAAAGAAAAGCAGTGTAAAAGGAAAGAATTGGACCGAGCAAAAAGAGTCTCTCAAGTGACCAGGCAGTTATAACGTTAGTCTGTGTTCAGGACGCTCTGAAGATGTTGAATTGATTTAGAGAAATAACGTTACTCATGCTTCAGAAAGGCAGCATGGTGTTGCACCAGGTAATGATTAGCTGGTAACTCTGTCTACCGCAATGTGAGGAATATTGTTTGTTACTCAGGATATCTACAGTAATCGGCATGAGGCACTTGTCATTGTAATTTAGTTGTATTGATCAGAAATAGAACAATCAGGGCTTATGTTGTTGCTGTTGTTATTTTGAATGCGACATCTTGGTTATCTGGCGTCCTCTGTTGCTGTGGCTACAAGCCTGCTCGTGCACAGGCTCCTCTGTGGGGAGGGGCTTTGAAGGCAGCAGAGAGGAAGAAGGAGGGACCTGGGAGCTGTATCATACAAATTTTCTGACTAAGTCCACTTTTTTCTCAGAACTCCAGACTGCAGCTTTAATAATGGATGCAGGTCATATTACTACTTCAATACTAGTTTGGGTAAAACTTAAGTTCATGGTTAGCTCATATTTTGAGTGCATCAGTTTTGAGATGTTTTATAGGGTGGACACACATCTGTTGACTGTTGGCAATAAGCGACTGGGAGTCAGTCATTGATATTCATCTAGTTTGCATAGCAGGGTCAAAGGCTTGAGTCAGTTTGAAGCCAGCGTAGGAAATGCCTGTGACCCGCCACGCTCTGACACACGAGCTTCTAAATATGCATACATGTTACTCTGTGTGCACTGAAATTCAGGTAAAATATCCTTTAAAGAGACAGCGTTTTGAAATACTAAGGATTCAACTGAGTTACAGGACCTAGAAGGAAAAGTTCATCCAATCATTAGAATTCAGTCATTATCTACTCTCTTCAGTCCTTTAAAGGTGAGGGTGCGCTTCTGCAGGCAGCCACTGGAGGTCAGCAGAGGGATCCTCACTTCAGTTTTAGCATCAGAAGTACGGTTCAGTCAGACAGCATACATAAACTGGTTTATACTCACTTCTAACTACTTCCATTTTTACAATTTACCCTGTAAAGCTTATCTTCTTTTTCTTCTGGGAGTCAGTAAAATGTCTCACATGGGGCACCTTGTTATAGTCAGATTGAATCTCACAAGGGACCTTTGTCCAGAGTCATTGAGCTCTCTTTCTCTCGATATTTCCTGACCCCCCCCACAACACCAATCTAATAAAGGCAACAGACCATGATCTAATGTATAAAACAATTTTTCAAGACCCAAATATGGCAATTTCTGAGATAATTATATTTGATTTCAGTCAAACAGCATCACTGGGATATATGCCACAGTACTATTAATGTGATTTCAAACATTATGGCTCCAGAAACCACTCCAGAAAAACTACAGTGTTGCCAAAAAGTGTAAAGAGCTCTTTTCTAAATTGACCCTGCAGTTTGGATGGTTTCCAACATTTAATGCTTAGTGAATCAGTTCCATAAAATAATGATTTGCTGCCATTTCCTAATTTCCAGTGACAGTAAATCTCATGTCATAAAACTACTTTGACTGGACTGAGTCAGGGCACTATCATTCAAACACAATTCTAAATGATTTATGCCTTTACATCTCCTTGACAGAAAGGTTAATTGTTTAAGTGTGGTGTTGTAAACCTTCTAACTTTGTTCTTCCTTCTAATGAAATGTGTTGACTGTGGGACTGTTTTCCATATAAGGCACACAAGTCAAATATAGACAAGACAAGGCATACACTGCATTTAAAAACAATGACTAACAACTTTTTAAGCGGGGCTGCTTTGGGCCCTCTGTTTCCTTTTTTAGTGCAGACGAACAGGAATATTAATTCAAGGCCAAGAAAACTCTAAAGATTTTAAGGTTTATCATCATACCATCTTGGTTGCTCCATCAGCAGTGAGTTTCTTTTATGAAACGTTGTATTTCACGGCCTGTTATGAGACATAAAAATTACTTCTCTAACACTTTTTTAATTGTAATCTGATATATTAGCCAGAAGAGGGCACTGTTGACTGGCTGAATGTTTCAGCACAGTTATGAGCATGTGAATAAGATGCAGACGTAGCTGGTCAGGGGCTGGTCTGTGTGGTTTTGGTGTGTGAGTAAACTTGACAAGGGATGTGAATTATCTCCTTATCTTGGTTTGTGTTTCCTGGCGATAGTTCGTATCCGGAGCAGTAAAGTTGCAGCAGCAGGAATTTATTCCCGCTGACATGTACCGAATTTGTGCATAAACTACATTACTGTCTGTTTTATTTTACATGTGAGGTTGTGTGAGTCTGTGTGCATCCGCTTGTGTGTATTTTCTCACATGCACATATGCAGTATGCATTTCCATGTGTGTCTGGCGCAGGCAGACGGGTGAGCCCCAGGAATACAGCAGCCTATAGAGCAGGAGGAAATGATTATACCACACGGTGCCACTGTGGCCCCTCCCTCCCCCCCCAGCTTACATACGGCTCTGTTGGCTCAGCGACCTACAGCGAGATTAACAGGCTTATACCATGACACAGACCAAAGTGGCTAATAAAAAAGAAAGCACAGCAGATAGGAAGAGGAATGTTCGCTTTTTGCCTTATAATGCAGGAAGCGTATGTAGCTACATGTACTGAGTTGTATTTCTGGAAAGAAGAAGACATTTCAGAGTTGATAGATAATTAGCGTCTACTATAATATCAGACATCTGCCACCAATAGGAGAGAATATGGCTCAGATTCAGAGGTCGGAGAAGTACTCTGGTCTTTCAAACTTAAGTACAAGCAAAAATACCAAAGTGTAGAAAATACTTTGCAAGTAAAAGTTCTGCATTTCATGTTTTACTTCAGTAAATGCCATGATTCAGAATCATATGTGTTATATTATTGGATTATAATTACTGATGCATAAATGTGTTAATAAATTAATGTTGAAGCTAATAAAGGTGGGTTAACTACCTTATATAGCATGAGTTTTGCCTCAATGATCAATAAACTGATCTTAAAGTGAAACTCTTGCCAAAATGCAACCCACGCTTTTTTTTTGTGAATGTATAGCCGTTTTTAGACAGGGCAGCAAACCGCCAATTTGCCCATCCTCTTGGCGGCTCGGTCCGCGGTTTTAGACAGAGACCAGCAAATTGGGGGTCTGTTTTGGTCTGGCGATTTGCCGCCTCAGAGGGTAAACTTATTACCGCCTCGCCTGCTATCTAAATCCGAGGCGTCAATGTGCCGGTCACTGTGTGAGATGGGCGGCGGTGTCGATGACCTGCACTGTTGTGCGACCCACAGCCGATCACAGCAGTCAGTCCATCACTTCATCCGCGGACATTACGATGAGCAACTGGACAGCCGCCGAGATCCAGGAGATGCAAGCGTCTAGTGGCGGCTTTTGGAAAAGGAGGAATATTACGCCTTCGTTTTAGAAAGACAGGGCGGCACATTGTCGCCTTTACCTTGGAGCAAATGTGCCGCCTTTTCTATCTAAAAAGGGCTTATATGAGTCAAACCTTTGTGTAAAAGCATAATTATGACAAAAGAGGCACTTTTAAGATTGACCGTATGTTTGTTTTCGGCTCAAGCTCATTTTCAATGGGAGGGCTAGGGGCACTTTTACAATAGCATAACATTTTTAATTATTTTTAAAAAACTAGGAAGGCTCGACACAACATGAAACTTTGCTTGTAGTATCACCAGGGTCTCCACACATGAACACGAGCATTGAGAACACTGTTTGTGTACAAAGAGTTTACTAAAAAGAAGGTTTTTTTAACAACTCACGTTAGCAGTAGCTTCTTCCTATAGCCGTCGTCATGGCAGCCCAGACGTACTCAAGGATCGACACGTCTGGGTAGAGTGTATGTGGTTCAGTTGAGCTATGTGTAGAGACCCTACGCTCAATCTTTAAAGCGCATCTTTCAACTGAGGGGATTGAGACGAAACAACTGTGAAGGTTTAAGAAAACAACTAGCTGTGAGGCTAATCGGGAAAAAAGGCTTCAATTTTTCAGGGAACATAAAGTTTAGACTCTGGAGCGATAGAAAAAGGATTTACCCTGTTCCAGAGTGATGGGCACATCAGGGTAAGAAGAGAGGCAAATGAAGTGATGCGCCCATCATGCCTATAGTGCTTACTGTACAAGTTATGATCTGGGGTTGATTCAGTTGGTAAGGTCCAGGTTCAGCAACGTTATGTGCCCAAAAAACTGAGGTCAGCTGACTTCCCGAATAAACTGAATGACCAGGTTTTTCCATCAGTGGATTTTTTTCTTCCCTGTTGGCACGGGCATATTCCAAGATGACAATGCAACAATTCATCTGGGCTCAAACTGTGAATGAGATGCTCACGGAACATGAGACATCATTTTCACGCATGTATTGGCCACCTCATAGTCCAGACCTTTATCCCATTGAGAATCTTTGGGATGTGCTGGAGAAGCCTTTACGCAGCGGCCTGACTCTCCCATCATCAATACAAGATGTTGGAGAAAAATATAATGGAACTCTGGATAGAAATAATTGTCCAATGAATTATTCGAGTATGTAACTCTATTTTTTTCAGTGTAGTAGGATAAAATTATAAATCTGAATATGAGCATAACATTGTCTCTTTTGATCAACACAATCTGCAAGTAACTAGTACCAAAAGCTGTCAAATAAATATAATAAACTCAAAAAGTAAGATATTTGCCTCTGAACTGTAGTGTTTTATAATGTTATGAAAAAATTTAAGTTAAGTACCTCAAAACTGCACTTAAGTGCAGCACTTGAGTAAATGTACTTAGTCACTTTCAACCACTGCTCTATAAATGGGCATTTAATATAAGCTACTATAGAGTCCTGAATTGTATTCACCTTCTTTTTTTAAAATGGAGATTAGATATGAGGGAACAGACCTGCAATAATAAATGGTGTTTTTGAATAGTGGCTGACTGTTGTAAATGGTTCTGTCTGTGTGAGTCTTTGTACTCTGGCTGATCATTAATCTGAACCATCAGGACTGATAAGATGTTTCCAAAGAAAGAAGCAACTAAAGGATGACTCTTGGACTGACAGGTGAGTGAGAAAGAGAGAGAAGGAGTGTGTAAAGCAGTAACACTTTAAAAGACCTTGAGTTTGATGATGTTCATACTGCAGGCCTTGTAAATTTTAAAGGAAGCTCATAATGGACTTCTTATCTGAGCTGAGGAGACAATGAAGTCTGTGAAGAGAGTGGACCAAATAAAGGTCTATGAGGTGGAGAAATGGCGGTGGTGGAGACTATACCATACCTGTTCAAACAGCAGCCATTACACTTTGGCAAGAGAAAGCTGTTGTGAGATTCGGTCAGCGGTTCAGACTGAGATACAGATACCAATTAAGAATTTTAACCTGCACTTATTTCCTTTTTAGTTATGTTCTAATTAATTCTGTTCAAAATTGTTCCTGTAGCCAATTAACAGTTCGGCTGAGGTACATGATATAAATATCCTGCTTGCCAGGGAACTGGTGAGAAGAAAAGTAAATCTGGGGATTCGAGTCTGGCTTCCACCATGAGAAAAATAATAACATAAGTTAAGGAACTTTTCGTTCAGATTTTGAAAATAGATTACCAAATTTTTTTTCCCACTTTTCTCTCTGTTCCTCAGTAGTTATTCTGTTAAAATCCTAATCAGAAAAACATATTTTCCAGCATTTTGAAGGATATCTTCACCGAAAAATGTAAACTCAGTCATTGACTCACCCACCTGGAAAGTTGGGTGAGTCAACAGACGTAGATAGAGACTTGTTTTAAAATGTCAAACACACACACACACACACACACACACACACACACACACACACACACACACACACACACACACATAAACCTTGTAGGTTAGCAGCTCCAGTAAAGCTTTTTTTGACCTGTCTGACACTGGACACGATGGATGGATCCGTCTTGCAACACTGTTTTACTGTGAAACTCCAGAAATATCTAAGATGAATGCACAACTTCACCCAACTTTCAATCAGCATGCTGTTGAGTAGATATGACTGAATTTTTGTTTTTGGGGTGAATCTATCCTTTAATGTTTAATCTAAAGAAATAAGGATTACAGCCTGACATAACATACTGACACACGGAGCCCAAAGAGAAGGATATCAAAACTGGGGCTTATTTCACCTGCATTTTTTTTTACTGGTACGTGTCAATACAAAAACTGATATGTTGAAAGAGACGTGCTTAGGTGTTAATTGGATAATTTCAGGGATGAATTTGTCAGACTGTACTTGTCAAAATGAATAATGTGGTAAACAAAGTGAACTGCCCTCCAAAAAAAAAACCAATTCATCTTTTGCTTACAGTCCGTAGGATAGAAAAGGAAACCAACAAGAAAAACAGGCTCGATGTTAGCAGTGTTACATGTAACTGTCATCCGTGGTTTTAAAAAAAAAAACAGCTTAGCGTCGTCCTTCATTATCACCTTATTCATTTTGCATGACACTTGGAGATTGGTGGGACTGATAAGTTTTGAGGCTTAGTCAGATAATTTCCCCTGACAGTGGGTGATATGAAATGAGGGCACTCAGCAGGCACAGCCTCACACATACTGCCGTTCAGCTGACTCAGATATGTCACATTTACGCGTTGAGAAACACTTCTTCCCCCTCTCACGCAAACACTGCATTTTGTCTAACTGATAAAGCTTTTACAAAATGCTGTTTTGGGCAGAAACAGAAGCTTGGTTGACGTACTTACGATGTGATTCATAAAAACATCGCCTTTACGTGACTGTTTTACACACCCCATTGTATTAATAGTATTCCAGTCGGGGTTAACCTTTCCTACTAATGTCACTGTGACCAGACTGTCCTGTTCTGTTCAGGAGGGGGCAGTAGAGACCAAGACAAAAGCTCAGCCGCATGAAGTGGAAGTGCCATTTTAGGCTTCTTGGACCTGAGATCTTCCCAAAATTGATTTATATCATCAATAGAAACAATTTGGTTTCCCTACTCAGACACAGGGACACCAACTCATTGAAAATGAGAGAATAAACAGTGACCACAAACAGAAAGACAGCCACTCAGCGTGTGAGAGAGCAGGCTGGCAGCTCACCCAGCGATGTTGTTGCGTCCTCCTCGTGTGTATTGAATGACACTGTTATGATTGTCTGTGATGGTTTCTGCCAGTGATATATGAGAGAGGGATTCAGCTGCCCCGGACTGTGCTGCACTTGGTCAGATATGACTGCTCTCCTCTGAAAGTCTGCTGTCAGTGATGTTTTGAGCGTACACCTGAGAGAGTTTCTGCATGTGTTTTTGACGACATGTGCGACATAAATCCAGATGTTAATAAGAGCAAGCGTCGCCCTCTCAGAGAATTTGTTTCTCTGACTGGGCTGTTGCTGTTCTGTGTCTCCCTCCATAATCACCTCATAAACCCCCCCTGCGCTCACCAGCCACCCTCCCCTCCTCCTCTTTCCATCCCTGCATCGCTTTTCTCCCCCATCACGGTGACCGTCTGCCCCCCTCCACACTCTTAACATAGTGCATCCTCTCAACCCCCCGCCCCCGGTATGTGAAACGTGGTTGCACCTGGCCTATGAGAATGAGCAATGAGTGAGAGGAAACTGTGGAGCGTGTAGTGGCTCAGGGCACACGGTAGCCATTACGGGGCTAAAGCACTGCCAGCGTGCTTGATGAGGGGGAACAACGGAGGCTCGCCCCGGGACACTCCATTAAACTCCCCCTCTTTGTCTTTCTGTCTCTAGCTTATAGGAACACACACACACACACACACACACACACACACACACACACACACACATATATAGGTCTCTGGTGTGTTCCTGTACATGACCAAAAGCCATGTCCTTTATCTCTTTTTGCAGGATAACCCCTCACCTGGTCGATGGTGTTAGCAGCTCCAGCTTCTTCCCTGCACCCATCGTTGTTCCATCATTACTGCTCATCCCTCAGAGCCCCACAAGGCGCAATATATTCAAAACATTTCTAATATGCAACAGGGGAAGAAACAGCCTTTGGCTATTTGAGGTTATTGTGGAACAAATCAAACAAAACTGACAAGGACGTATTTCAAAGAGCGAGCTAAACACATAGAAACATTTAAGGGCTTTCCTCACTGTATGGCACTCATAAAACGCAGACAAAAGATGAATGAAAATCAATTGAGCTTCTGAGAAAAGCTTTGGAGGGGAGGATCACGTTTCATAGTTGCGGATATTGATCGTGAATGATGCTTGTTTGCAAACAGTAAAGCCGGGACTGCTTTAACGCGGCTCCCTCATTACGCTGACAATATCATTTTTCAGCGGCAAGTTGGACATGTTTCCCACAATTTGTCGGAATGAGTAATGAGCCATGAAAAATGTGTCTTAACTATTCAAAACACGTTCCTCGCAGCCAAAATGACCCGGTGGGGTTGAACATTTCTCATCTCTCCATGTGTTGTTATTCGTCGGGAGTAATTAGCATGCTAATGGGTTAATAAAAGTCTTCTGGTCCTGCGTTGCCTTTGGAGTTGAAATATGACAAAGCACTTTTTAATGACGGTGTGCTAGTGTTATTGCTTTTTATTGAACTCATCTTTCATGCTAAAACTTTTATTGAAAAACTTTTCAGCAGAGGATTTCTATATCTCTTTCTGAGTGGAATAATTGAGTTCGACCAAAGAGTAATCATAGATTTAAATCATACTTTGAAGGAAAACCTTAACAAAGACAGCAAGGGAGCATCTTTAGGTCCTCAGTGTGGGGGTTTGACTGTACCGCAGTGTAGTTTATCATTGATTCTTTAAACCCTTTAATTTTACGCCATGAGACCTAAGCTTCATTAAATGATTTTTTGTGGCTAAAATTATGAATCCCTGCAGGGGTTTATTAAGAGGACTGCCACTGACATTTAAAAGCCTGAATGTTGAGTTGAGAAATGAGATTGAGTCCCTTCACTATCTATCTATCTTCCCGTCCTGCTTCAGTGACATAGAAATGCATCCAAGGTGTGTCAGTGCGTTGTGACATCATTGTTGACACCCATCAGTCATGCAACACATCCTCATATCGGTATGGATGAAGAGGTGGAGTCCCCAAACAACATGGCTGTGGTAGTGAATCAGTGACACACGTTTGGTTTGGTTGAGGAAATAAAACTACTTGGATAGGTTTAGGAAAACATTGTGGTTGGGGTTAACATCACTTGCGTTACCTTATACGGGAAGTTAATAACTTCTGGTTTCACGCTGGACACCAACACCTTGATACTACAGTATATGGACATTTTGCTCTTTATACTAGTTCTCCTCTTTCCTCATTATTCCAGCAGCCACAAGAGGTATCGGCCTAACAAGAAATGTTCAATTTTTTGTTGTGAAAAGCTGATTTTGTAGCTGTGTTTGCCCCAGGTAGGAGTTAAGCATCGCCTTTCAGCCTTGTGTTAAGCTACTCTTTAAGGCTGTGGGTGAAATCCTGTTCTCAGTGCTGACATGAGCTTTGCATTTTCCGGCTCCCTGACAAAACTACTGTAAGTCATGTAGCGTGAATCTCCACCAGCCCCTGAAGAAAACACTCTAGGCCATATAGACATTTAACTTAAAGTTTATAAGTGGGGTTGTGTAATTTTTTTGAGCAGGTTATTCTTATAATAAATAATTCTACTGAAAGATGCACAAAGTAACTAACTTTTTTTGTTGGCTCTGGCAGCCCACATGGACAAAAATGAAACTTTGTTTTAGTTCTATAATGTAACACCAGTCTACAGAGCAGGTTGTGAAACTCCTCAATTCACCCTCAGAACTCACCATGAAAACTAGTTTTAATTTTATGACTAATCCAAACTAAACTAAATAAGGCATTTTACTTAAAAATAGCCAGTCTTCTTGTTGATGGTCTCATTTGCTTATGTAGAGGAAACTGTCATTCCATACAGTCTGGTAAAGCGCCACGACGATTGTGAACCTTAACTTTTGGAGTATCAGTAGGGTGTGAGGTGAGCGGCCAGAACTGGGCCAGGACAGGCAGTTTGTTATCAGTACAAAACATGCACAACAATGCCATAAAAATCAGTGATGAAGTCATTATGGGTGGTGGCTGAGATTAATACAACATCAGTAAAAGAAAACAAAAGGTTACATCTACCTTCATTTATCACTGATTATAATCACCACCCGTCATGCATGTAAAGTGACTAAAATTAAACACACCCGCCCAGAGCACATTGTGGAGGAGTTTACATACAAGACTCAGAGTGATGTAAGGACAAGTGAGTAAGACAACAAACTCAGTGATGCGGCTTTGACTGTTTTAACTTTCGCGCACGAGAACATATACAACACTGGAGGATTGACCTGGATTGACGTCAGATTCCTGGCCGGAAGAACTGTCCCAGTCCGCCCCCAAAATGACTGACGGCAGAATAAAGCTCAAACCCTCCTCCAATAGATGTCATAAAAATGCATTCATAACTTAAACATCACACTGAGGTATGCCCCGCTTCAGTCGTCAGCATCAACAATGCCAACACCCACGGAGCATCATAAAACAACTTCACACAGGGATGTTTATGTTCGCTCTCATCAGTCTTGTCATACACACATTGTATTTTCCATATTCTCTGCCCACTTGTGTGCTGGTTTTGATATGAAAACACAACGTTGTGGTGTTACAATAAAGGGTGACAGAGGTTCCAGTGAGAAAAAACACGACGGATTATGATCCCCTCCCCGTCAGCGTGGAAAGACGTGGAAAATGCAGATTGCCCTGACTCATATTCAAATGCGTCTCTGCAAACCGCAAAAACAGATGAGACCTGAAAGCTGAAACAAATTCCCGATTCAATATGCTGGACAGCTCACATTACTCCTGAGGTGACATCCTCAATATGATACTCGTACATCTGTGATCCTAACAGCATTTGGCGTGCAGAAATGACTTTTCAGTGGGGTCTGTGTGGACGGGAGTAGAATATCCAGAACAAAAATAGCCGGCCCGGCAGAAAAAATGTGCTCTCTTTGTCCTGTTAATCATCATCGGACGGGCTTATTGATTCGATGTTGGAACCACGTTTGGTGTGTGTGCGTGCGTGTGTGTGTATCTGTGTGTGTGAGCTTATACTCCTGTGCTTACACTGGGCCTGTGCACTAATTGCATGTGATAAGGAGATATACTTGTGTTGTGGAAGAGCTGCGAGAACGTAGAGGACATCAGAGGACATCAGTGTGCTCTTGCAGGCCTTATCGTCGCGCTGTGCGCCATCTACCAACACAAGCTGTTTCTCTCATCATAAATAATATAGAAGCGGGCTGATTCTCGATAAACCTCCACTCGAAGCGGGTATAAACTGGAATCTACGGCACATGAGGAATATGTGTGCTAAAACAGGCCGAAAGCTAAATGTTCTTCCCTTAACACTCGCTGAACCTCATATGATATTACTACGCCCCAGAGAGAGCACATGATGCAACGTCTGACCACGGCTCTGCAATGGAAGCACAAGAAAGAGGCAGAGGTAGTATCTCAGTACCTCCTCCCTCTCTCACACACTCACCGACAGTCCTTTCTATTCACATCTAAATAATTCTTTATCATGAGTCCACCTGAGAGAGGACGGCTTGCTTTGGGAGGACCCAGCTTGACTCGGAGTTTCTCCACTCATGGAATATTAACTCGAGGTTAAGAGCAGGAGAGCCGTTGATCCTGACCGCAGCTTTGAGATTGCTGCATTTAAAGCAGCCCTGCTGGAAATCATGACATGACAGACATGCTAGCAAGGCTCCACATAAAAGGACACAGCCGCATTTGCATCGTAAAGAACCGCTAGTAGCTTGCTTCCAAATAAAGGGGGAGTGAATCCGTGTTTGGCACATCAAACTCACAGCTCTAGGTGAGACATGTACTGTATGTGTGTGCGTGTGTGTGTGTGTGTGTGTGTGTGTGTGTGTGCAGAGAGAGGCTAAAGAAGAGAGAAGAGGCGACAGAGGTGTCCTCTTTGCATCTGCTGGCTCAACATCCTCAGGTCTCTAATGAGAGCGCTCCCTCTGATTAAGACACAACAGTGGTTGTTGCACTGTTTCTGCTCCAACACAATCTTTGATGTGGTTTCTGTGGGAGAAAGGAAAAGAAAAGAGATTCATTGTTAAAGCCGTGATTGCAACAGGCGGATCTTGTGGGTACTCTGTGATGTAAGGCAGGACAAACAGTTTGGAGATGAGGATTGTGGGCTAATTGGGATCGTGTAACACGGCAGCCCAAAGAGGCTGCCATCCCACTTCAAATTGTTTCCCCGTCTTTGCTCCTTTCAGTCGGCCTGAGTGTGACCTGGGTTTACCTTTGCCTGTGAGGCTACCTCACTATATTTGGCAGTTCAAATGCTTAAACTATGACCTGTAAATCCCCATGACTGAACACTCGAGGAGGGGTCAATGTGAGTGGCAGAACTGTGATGATAAAGAGTTCAACATAAAAGGAAGTGGAAAACTCCTCAGGCTTCTTATTCTAATTCTGCCCTTTTGACAACAAAGTTATCGTTTTATCATTTGCGTTGTTGGAGCTGTTCAATAGATGTGCGCTTTTGTTTCAGTATTAATCAAAACCATCAATCACATTTTGTTTTTCTGGACGGCTCAATTTTAAATTTTAAATTATGCACAACATTTAATGTTTACATTCAATATTAAGCATATCAGCCCCCCAGTCTTCTGAATTCTCTTGACCTCCAGGTCCACACTCCTCAGGTGGTAGGTTAATATTTTTGTTGTTGTTGATTTGCTCTCAGGACAGTTTAACTTTGTACTTTTTTACCATGATGTGTGACTGTATTTGCAGAATTTCTGCATTTGGAGTGGACCTATTTTAATGTTGATGCCTTCACTCTTTTGATGTATGAAAGGTTTGACTATATTTGATGTGTGTTTTTTAAACTCCTGGAGGTTTCGTTGTCCTTGAAGGGCCACAGCAGCTAGGAGCTCATAAAACATTAGAGGATGGACAGATGGCAGAGAACAGTTTGTGACTCACAGACAAGAATCTGTTCCAAAAGTGAGCTATAACCAACCCGGTATCACACCAAACTGTGTAATTACCTACCGGTCCATTGTATTGCTGTCGCATTTGGCCTAAACAACACTGTCATAGACTTTCAAAATAAAGGCACTAAAACTACCTGATAAGGTAGGAAAAGACCATGGTTTGACAATTAAAATAGTCCTAACTACTTCTTTAAAGCAATCACCATTGTGTATTTGCGTTTAAAGCATATTTCCTGTTTTATGTCCATAATAATTATCATGGTGAGAAAACTTCTGTCATTAAGGCTAATTTCTGCTCAACATTATACTGATATGGAAGCGGCCTTCAGTCCATGCACTGCGTTACTTTCCAGACCGTTTTGATTCTGAGTGGTGGGTGTTTTGCCTAACATCCATACCAATGTGAAGGACGCATGGAAAGTATGTGGGCAGTGACGGTGAAATATTGTTTGAAAAGGACATATCTATTTTCGTACGTAACAGAAACATACTTAGCGCTAACATTTACTCTGGAGATTGGCTTGACATAATCAGTAATGAGGTCCAGTGAGGTTTAACATTATAACATCAATAAAAATGAGTTCCACGCAGAATATGTTTGACTGGTATACCTTATGTTTGTGAATGTCAAATAAGTGCAAATTGATATTTAATGTGAGTGCGACAAAACCTCTCCGCCTGTACGTACATCTCTGTACTCCCTCTCTCTCTATCTGTACTCTGGTTCCCCTTTGTCTTCTATCTGAACACATCCACACACACCGTTGTAGACTCGTGTAGCCCATGTTTTAGTACATTCAAACACACACACGCACACACACACACACACACACACACACACACACACACACACACACACACCTTGCAAAAGGCTATCAGCCAAATGTGGCCCAAAGTGTTTTATTGTGTTTTTCCTGCCTAATCTAAACCATCTGGTGACTGTAAAGACCACTGCAGGCACCGGAGCAGAGTGGCTCGGAGAGAATTTACAACTTTGTGCATTAGGCATGGTTAAATTCACCAGGGTCTAGATGTGAGCTGCAGCCTGCTGGATAAATGATGACTGCAGGCTATTCTTAGATGGGTTAGGAAACAGTCTTATTTGTGGCGGTGGGTGTCTCAGCTGCAGAAACAGAGCAGGTCGAGGTCACGGGGACCCAATTTCACCCTTTGAGTCAAACTCGAGGAATCAGAACAGAACCAGGATGGAAAACGTTATGTAGAGACAGTCATCTTAAGACTCAGGGGTGAAATAGCTTGGAGACCGTTAATAGAATCGGCAGATGTTGTCCAGACATTTTAATACAGCAATTTCCTAAGGTTATAATTTGCTCTGCTCATGTAGTCTATTCATTTACCACAGCCACTGCTATTACATTTAAAACCTTATCTTATGGCAGCATTAATAGACTGGAAAATTAACTCTCCACGTGAGATGGCATTTAAATGTAGACTATGGGTGAAATAGCATCAATGGATATAGTATTATTATTATCATTATTATAGTAATCATTATTATTATTATTATCGTTGTTGTTGTTGTTGTGGCTCAGGAGGAAGAGCAGGTCTCCCACTAAACAGAAGGTTAGTGGTTCGATCCCTGGCTGCATGTCAAATCCTTGGGCAAGATACTGATCCCCAAATGGCTCCAGATGGCTGTTCCATCGCTGTGTGAGTGGATGTATGAATGCTTGAGCACAGAAATATAATGAGGTGTTTGGGTTAAAAGCACTGTATCTTTTCTGATGAGCAGGTCGGCACCTCGCATGGCAGCCGCTGCCATCAGTGTATGAATGTGTGCGTGAACGGCTGCTTGTGGAAGTGTGTTGTTACTGTAGGGGCTTTTAAAAAAGCTATATAAATGCACCTCCATTTGCTTTTATGTTAATGATGATGATGAATGTGTGTTTGTGTTGGGATTACCATTATAATATGGTATTGTCAAAGTGCTGTCACAGTAGAAGTAAAATCTAATAAAAAACTTTACTTTAAAATGCCTTAAAAGCGATTCAAAGAACTCTCGCACATCATCTGGCTTAACGCAGGAATATTTATTTGATGCAGTCTGTCCAAACGGCATCAGACATAATGGTCAGCATCAAATTACATCTAAATACTGAATATGTACACACAGGAGCTGCCTCAACCAGTCAATCAGACGAATACAGAGGTTAGTTTGATCTGATTGATACACAATTTTTGTGTCAAACACTGAGTCAGACATTCTGAAATTGATATATCGGCTGATACACGAATTTCTTTCGCAATGACGCCTTAGATGTGGTTATCGAACACTTGACGTGAAACAGAGGCAGAATATTGTACAGGTTGACGATACATTTGATCATCCAAAATGAAATCCGAGCACTGACGCTGTCAACTTCACTGGGAATTAAAAGAATATGAATCATCCCACGCATCTTCTACTGCATTAGAATCTCTAAAAAACAAGTTCTCATACCGCTGTGTATCAGACATCTGTGATGAAATTATGATCAATTTGAAATCTAAAATCTTAATTTAATATGCTTTGCTGGCATGAATGTAATGTTTTACATGTGATGTTTTGAGTAAAAAAGAAGAAAAAAAGAAATCAACAATTAGAAACATATAATCTGACATGATATATAATCTGAGCCACACAAGACCCAAAATACCCTTGTTTACTTGCTTAGTTGTCTAAACTGTAACTTCTTGCTGAAGGAAACACAACTTTGGAGTGTATGGAGCCATAAAGCCGAGGTGAAGTCCAGTTTGTATAGTCCTGTGAAAAAGAGCATGGATTAGCAGCCAGGTGGCAAGGAGTGTGTCAGACAGAGGAGGAATGTGGTGCTGCACCGCTGGACAGTGTGAGAAAACTGATGTGTTTTTCTTGAGCATTAGAGCATGTAAACCTGTTCTAGTAGTAACTCAAAATTAAACTAGGAACCTGCAATTCGGCATAGTATGTCTCCTTTATCCCAAAACGCGATCTTTTCCTGACCCTAACCAAGAAGCTTTTGTGCCTTAACCTAACCAGGCATCATGAGCTCCACACTGGGTGTTTATAATTGAGTAAAACAAACTCAACTCAACTTACAGGACACACATTTGTAAAAGCTAACTCTCTACATACACTAGAAGATTTAGTCATATTCACCCATTTTCTGCTAGATTGAGTCATAAACTAGGAGAGGTCACTACCCTTCAATCTCTCCAGGTCAGTGATCATATCAATGATTACCATTCATCCAGAGCAGAGCCAGGCCAGGGTGTGTTAAGCGGCACTTAATTGCAATCAAAAAGCTTTTGGTTTAAACAAATGATCTGCTCAGTGACAAAACACAGACTTAAACTAAGTCTGCCTTCACCTCTCTCATCACCTCAATTATTTTCCCTAATAACCTCCTGACTGTGTAGGCTCCCAACACTCACACACACATGCACACACACTCCAATTAGTTCCTTCGACACATTTTCTATTGCCCCTTGACCCCTTTCCCTCCTCGCTAATAAAACGGCGCGACCCGGCAGAAGTATGAAATCCGATGTAATCAGAAGTTAGAGAGCAAAACAGTCTGGTGTGTGAAGAGTTTCACAGAGCGAGAATTATTTAATCAGCAAAACTAAATTTAGACTGTAAGAATACAGAATGAAATATCTACAGAACCTCATTTATTTTCTCATGACGTGGTGGACACACTGTGGAAAAGATAAGCGTTGCAAGTTTTTTTTTTTTTATCTTGTATTCACTTTTTGCCAATTTATTCTTACAAAATATTGAAGTGTAAAATATCACAGTGCGTTTGCAGTTTTTGGCCGATTTGAAAAAGTGTTGCTTATTTCATCACAGATAGAAGTGAAAAAAAAAAAAAAAAAACATCTGCAAAGCCTGAATAAGTTTCTTCCAGAGGGTTTTCCTTGTTCTAAATAAATCCTTTACAAGTGATGAGACAGAAACGTGTTTCGAGACGGGGGCACGGTAAGGCTTTTCCGTTTTGTTTTATTCTCTGTTATCTCTGACTGTAACAGTTACCTGGCTCTTCTCGCTGTTCTCCCGGATTGTCTTCGTTCTGCTGAGACTCACTCCCAGCTGTGTGCTGACAGGCCAAGTACACAGTCAAACAGCTAAAAGGTGTTTTCCCTGCAGATGTGAGGAGGCACGGTGGAAAAGTTGCAAAGTACACTCTTTCACTCTCTGCCTTTGTCTCTGTGTGAGTGCCCAAGTGGAAAATAGAAGTCACCTCTTTGAAAAATACAAGTACTGTATAACCACACACACTGCCGGAGTCAGCCTCTTTTGAACATATGGATATTTTAAGAGAGGATTTCTACATCACTCCCAGTCTTACCTGCTTAAAAGCACATCGGCCTGTTTACATTGTAAACATAGTTGAGTATGCCATTGAGGGTGCAGGTGAAGTGTGCACGAGCGGTCAGTGGAACGCTAATAAGCCCTTCATAAATAACAGATGTCATGGAGTTAGCTGCAAACTCAATTATTTATCAGGCCGAGTGTCGTGAAAATGGGGCTGACGAGGCAGCGGTTTAATTTTAGCTCACTATAATTTGCAGCGTGAATGGGAGGTTTCCGGCGGCCAATCCTCATTAGGAAACACCATCATGACTCACGGTGGAAAGAGAGAGCCACAGAGACGCAGCGAGGAATATCAAGTGTTGCTATACTAATTTCACTGGTGTACCTGCTGCTGCGTGGAAACGATCAATGGCGCCCTCTGAGAGCGGATACAAGTTTTCTTTTCACGGCCTTCCTTTACAGTGTGCTCCTGAGAGGGGAGCGGTCACACTCTGACGGTCATCAAGATCCAACTATAGGAAATGACGTGCGGCGAACTGCAGCACTGAAGCACGCTGGCACTTTTAAGAATACTTAATTAACCGGCACATTTGATAGGGAATTTATTCAACGGTAACTACTTAATCCAGCTGCAGCTAATTGTTCAATTAGGTTCAACAGTTCAATTATTGTCAAAGCTGGAAGACCTTATTCGAATGGCGGCCATTTTCCTCTGGCGTCACGCTCAGGGCGGGAAATTAAAGGCTGGGATAATGTTAGCTGCTGTGTTCCTGCTTGCAAGTCAGATAAACAGGGAATTGTTTTAGTTACACTGCTTTCCTGTTGAAGGTGTTAAAATGACATCTCCCCTATTAGCTTTGTTGCACCAGCTCTGGTATGACAAAAAACACCTTCACCTTTTTTTCGCACACAGAGTCAATCAACCCGAACAAAGGTCTCATCAACCAGTGAACATCTGACCAACCCAACAACCAAACACCTGCCTCTCATTACACAACACGTTTGTTCCACATTTAAGCAAATGTCCCAAAAAGAAATGATGCTGCATGTTGTTTAGCCTCTAAGGATATTGATGAATTTATCAAGACACTAGTAACTAGACAGGCACTCAGTAGAGCGCCTCGCTCTGCAAGGCCCAAATATCCCCTTTAATTCAATCAAGCCTAATCCAATATCAAACTCCACAGCCCTGTATCAGTCCATATTTTAAACGCCCACAAATGCTTAACCAGCATATAAGATCACCAGATCTAGCCATCTAAATATGCCTGATATATTTTAATCAACATCCATCCATTATTCTCTAAGAAAGTAAATAATATGTTGAAAAATATCATCATAAATATTCCAGGACTGGTCTCTGCAGTTATACCTCCTGTGTTCTAGTGTTATTGATATTGATAAAGACAGTGTAATACTCAGTTTCCACAGTATTGATACTGACACGAGCTCTGCTTTCTTGTTCTCTACATGTCGACAAACATCCTCCTGCTACTCTTCTGACTATGGTCAGAAGTCATTTATCTTGAATGCTGTTGTGCCTAACAGAGTACACACGCCTTGTTGTATCATCATATATGTGGTATCGAATATTGTTATTTTTCAAGGTATTGTATCCAAATAAGAAATCCCAGTATTGTCACAACAGTACCTTGTTCTTGGACAAGCTATTGTTTGTATTGGACTAAACTTTACACACCTATCAGAGGGGAAGTCTTACACACACAAAGAGAGTGTCTCATTGACTTAAGCCAACTACAACAACGTTCTTATGACTATATAATTCAGAGACAAACTTAATTAAAATCTTCCTGAGGCCTCTCCTTATATTGGGTCACTGGGGGTTCTCTCTCCCTCTTCTGACATCAGCAGGGTCGCCAGCAGCATTGGCACCACCTGGGCTGTGAGAGTCTGGGTGCTTGTAATTCTCTCCTGGAGCTCAGTAGCAGGCTTGCTCTCCTCCCAGAGACACTTTGTTCGGCTTTTGTTTGGCATTTGGGTTTCTGTACATCCTTCTTACAACATTACACACACACACTTCTCCACTCATGCATTCACCTACACCACTGATTCCACTGACTACACATGCCATGATTAGTTTAGGTTACTTTTTAAACTTTGTCTTCAATAAATGATTAGTTAATTGTCTCATGTGTGCATCCCCTTGCTTTGTCATGAACGTGCGGCCCGGTTTGTGACAAGTGGGGGCTCGTCCTGTTCTACTTTGCTTTGTTGGAGGCCGGTGATTGGTGGCCCTCTGAGGTAGGGTTTTGTTTGTTTTTTTGTTTTTGCGTTTGGGGGATGCATTTTTGAGTGCATGTTTGATTGTTGTTTCAGTTTGGGGAGTCTTTTTGTCCTGCAGCCTCAGGTGTTGGCCTGAGTGGGCAGGTGTGGACTGTCAGCTGTGATTGCATGGTCTTCTAGTGTAATAGGTCTTGGCTTTTGTGGAGTTTCCCTGGTTAGGTTGAGCAATGTGGTCCATTTGGGCTAATTGTTTTTTTTTTTGTTTTAGTTTGTTATTTTTGTGTGGTGTGCGGTTGGAGCAGTGGTCTCGGGGACACATCCACAACCAGTAGGTGAGCAACCAGCGTGCTGCGGGCTTAACTGGGTTGTTGGTTTGAGTGTTTAAATAACCCACCGCTAATCTGCATGAAGACTAGGCATAGTGGGTTAGATTAGTTTTTGGATAGGCAGTTTAGTTAGAGGTGGGACTTCACCTTAGTCTCGGGGACATTTGTAATGTCTTTTTGTTGCATTGGATGACCTTGGAGTCACTGTTTGGTGGTTGTTTTCTACTGACAGTTGCATTGTTTTGTCTTCTGGGCCTGGTGTATTTGTAGCTCACTATGGCAGGTATAGAGGATTTTGTTGCTTCGCCGTGTGAGGAGTTTTTGGATGGTTGTACTAAAGACCAGCTGTTGAAAGTTGCTGAGAATTATGACATTGATTTGAGTGGCCTTAGTGATAAACGTAAAGGTAATGTGAAGGCTCTGGTAAAGATGCAGTTGATTGGTAAAGGGGTGCTGGTGGTTAAACAGAGAGTCAGGTGAGCCACAGGCAGCACAGTCCTTTAGGGTTACATCAGGTAATTTAACTTCTGAGCAGCAAAAAGAATTGCTGTTGTTACAGCTAGCTCATGAGAAGGACAAACAAAAGATGGAGATGGAAAGGCAAAAGATGGAGTTTGAGAAGCAAGTTGCAATTGAACGCTTGTGGCGTGAGACAGAGCAGGCAAAGATAGACTTGCAGGCTACTAGGCTGGGGTTAGTCAGAGAGGGTAGGCTGTCTGGAGAGGTTTGGCAAGGGGAGGATGGTTCATCTTCACCATGAAAGTCCCCTGACGTGGTGAGTAGTCTGCGTCTCCTGCCTAAATTCAATGAAAGAGATCCAGATGTGTTTTTTTCTTTGTTTGGCAAGAGGCTGGTCAGATTCTGACCAAACATTGCTGCTGCAGTGCGTGTTGACAGGGAAAGCACAGGAGGCGTATGCGTCTTTGGGCGGTGACCTCACATATGAATCGGTCAAGGCTGCTGTACTGAAGGCGTATGAGTTGGTCCCAGAGGCGTATCGCCAGCGTTTTAGGACATGGGAAAAGAGGGCTAATCAGTCACATATGGAGTTTGTAAGGGAGCTAATCATTTTAATCTTTGGTGTGTAGCCTCAAGTGTTGATAACTTTGAGAGATTGTGCAATTTGGTCATCCCGGAGCAATTTAAAGACACACTGCCCAGTTGGTTTGCCACATATCTTAATGAGTGCAAGGTTACAACTGCTGCTGAGGCTGCAGGGCTGGCTGATGAGTATGTGCTTGTTCATAAGGGCTAGCCTTGTGAGCCTGTATGGGAGCCTGTTGGGCAAAAGGAAGGTGGTAGATCACCTGTTCGTTTTGGCGTTGCCTCAGGTAAGGGGTTCCGGGCAGCACCTCAGAAGGGAGAGGATGTGTGTAACTATTGCCGTGAGGCAGGCCATTGGAAGTCGAACTGCCCAATGCTAAAAGCTAAGGAGCAGCATGCTGTGTAAAACCAGCTGCCCTGGCTGCGAGTGTTTCAGGCCTTGTGGATGTGGGGGCGTGGCAACGTGAGTGGGGGGAATCTGGCATGGCTGGTGCCATTGACGAGTCTTATCTGCCTTTTATCTCAGATGGGTTCGTATCACTGGTTGGCAGTGACATTCGAGTGCCTGTTAAGATTTTGAGGGATACAGGTGCTTTTGATTCATATGTTTTGGAATCCGTTTTGTGTTTCTCTGAGAAGACTGATACTGGTGACAAGATCCTTAAGCGAGACATGGGCTTGGATGTAGTGCCTGTCCCAGTGCATAAGATGAACTTAGACTGTGAATTGGTGCAGCGTGAGGTTCCGATGGGTGTGAGACCAGCATTGCCAATAGAGGGGGTTGATATAATTCTGGGCAACGATCTGGCAGGCAGTCGTGTTTGGGCTAAGTGTTCACCTCCAACAGCAGTCTCTCTCCCTCCTTCGGGGGAAAAACTGCTTGAAAGTGTAGGCCGCCTTCCAGTAGTCTCTCTCTCTCTGCCAGGGCCAGAACATCCTGATGAAAGTGCAGTGTGCTTTCCGCAAGTTTTTTCTGCATGTGTAGTTACGCGGGCAATGAGTCGTGCTGAGTCCAAGGGGACAGATGGGGAGATTGACACTGTTGTGCCATGTTTAGCAAATGGGAAGAGTGATACTGTTTTGCCATTTTTGCCTGATTTTCCTTTGTCTGTACCCCACAGTGAACTGCAGAGTGAACAGAGAGCTGACCGATCTTTGGATGAGCTGTTTGGGTCTGTGCTGACACCCCGGGAGCTGAAAAGTGTTGCCAGCGGTTACTTTCTCCAGGATGGTATCTTAGTGAGAAAGTGGGTGCCCCATGGGGAGGATTTTGTTGGGGATCCCATCTTTCAAGTGGTCGTTCCATTCAAATTTCGTGGTTTGGTGTTAAAGTTGGCCCATGATGGGTCAGGGCATCTGGGTGTCCATAAAACCTATGACAGGATTTTGCGTCATTTCTTCTGGCCACGACTTAAAAAGGATGTTTTTCTTCACATTAAAAACTGTAGTACTTGTCAGCTAACTGGGAAGCCAAATCAGGTCATTAAACCAGCTCCACTGCAGCCGATTCCAGCTATCAGTCAGCCATTTGAGCTTGCTCATTGATTGTGTGGGGCCGTTGCCCAAGGCCAGGTCTGGTTGTAAGTATTTGCTGTCAGTTATGTGTCAGAGCACTAGGTACCCAGCAGCTTATCCTTTGCGTACCATTACAGCAAGAGCTGTGGTTAGGGCCCTGACACAGTTTGTTTCTGTTTTTGGAATCCCTAGAGTGATCCAAAGTGACCCGGGATCTAATATTTCCTCACACCTGTTGGGCCAAGTGTTAAAACTCCTGGGAATTAGACACAACCAGTCTTCAGCTTGTCACGCTCAGAGTCAAGGCGCTGTGGAGCGCTTTCATCAAACACTGAAATCACTTTTGCGTGCGTACTGTACTGAGCTTGATGGGGACTGGGAAGATGGGCTCCCTTGGTTGCTTCTAGCTGCATGGGAGGAAGTGCAAGAAAGCACAGGGTTTAGCCCAAATTATTTGGTGTTTGGTCATACTGTACGGGATCCAATGTCTGTGTTTAAGGATGGATGGAAGGGGTCAGATCCACCCACTAACTTAACTGACTATGTCAATGGGTTTAGGCATAGGCTATACACCGCTGGGGAGCTGGCAAAGCAAATGTTGGCTACATCCCAGGCTAAAATGAAGGAGAGGTATGATCGCAGAGCTGAGCTGCGTGAGTTTAGTGAGGGCGTTCGAGTTTTGGCTCTGTGTCCAATGGTGACTTCACCCTTCCAGGCCAAGTTTATGGGTCCTTATACAGTGGTTAAACGTGTTTCAGACCTAAACTATTTAATTTCAACTCCTGGTCGGAGGAAGCCAGTTCAACTGTTTCATGTGAATCTGCTTAAGCCCTACTATGCTCACTCTCCCAGTGCATCCGGTGCTGACCAGCAGGGGTCAGTGGCAGTGAGTCCTGCCTTGGTAGTTGGTACAGTGGGAGTGGTTTCAGGTAAATGTCTGGATGGTGTCCTTGGGCCTGATTAGGGGGTATTGTCTGGCCGGTTGAAAAATCCAGAGACCTTGAAGAGTCTTAAAGGGTTGGTTGGCTATTTGCCTGAAGCACAAGCTATGGTTTTTGACCCTGGTTTGTTTGGTGACGGGCCGTCCTGCACCGATTGGGAAGCACCTGTTGTGGTCTACACAGACCACAATCCACTAACCTTTTTTACATTCTTTGCGGTGCCCCATCAGAGGCTGATTAGGTGGTCGCTGTTCCTGCAGTCTTGTAATCTGGACATCCGACACATTAAAGGCTGTGATACTGTGGTTGCAGATGCACTGTCTTGGGCTCCAGCGATGGAGTAGGAACCTGTTCACCTCCTGTTCTCCCTTCCCCTCTGTATTAATTGAAATTGGCCCTTATAGGTTGGGATGTTGCTGTTTTGGGGAATGGATGTTGGAACTGGCAGATTGTAAGTATACTGGGAGGAAGTATTATTGTTGTAGTATTTGATTATGTAGTTCTCACTTTGGTATCATGTATTATGTTGTGACGGAGATCCTGTGAGGACCCCCGTCTTATGGGGGGGGGGTGACGACCCTCCCTGCTCTCTCTCCCTCTTCTGACATCAGCAGGGTCGTCAGCAGCATTGGCACCACCTGGGCTGTGAGAGTCTGGGTGCTTGTAATTCTCTCCTGGAGCTCAGTAGCAGGCTTGCTCTCCTCCCAGAGACACTTTGTTCGGCTTTTGTTTGGCATTTGGGTTTCTGTACATCCTTCTTACAACATTACACACATACACTTCTCCACTCATGCATTCACCTACACCACTGATTCCACCGGATTTTTCGACATGAAAATGCGACCCTCGTGAATCATGCAAATCCGCTTTTTTTTTTTTGCGAGGAGGGGGTAGGACCGGCGGTTTTAACAGACCAGGTGTTTATTTGGGACAGGCGTTTAATTCCCTCCTCACAAAAATCCGGGATGAAAATGTCACAAACTTCGCCAGCTTCTCGGTGAAATCTCTGGCATCCTGCTGGGCAATAGTTGTCTTCTGCAGGTGAAGTTGGTGCGGCGGAGGAAACGATTCGGCCAACCAGCACTCGCTGCAAACTCCTCATCTCTGCTGTCACTCACGGTGGCGCACATTTGTTTCTCCATCACCCTGATCATTTTGCGGGACACTCTCTCGTGGCGTGCCCGTTTGCTGATTACTCATTCCCGCATGTTTATCTCAGGCTCCTCTCTAGACTTCTTCCTCCCTCCAGCAGGCAGCCTGGCCCTGTTGCTGTCCTCCTCGGACAGACGCTGAAGCTCCGTTTAATTTTTTCGCCAATCTCTCACTCTGTTGGGGTCGACAGAGAAACATCTAGCCGCTGCTTCTCCCGAGTTTTTCTCTGCATATTTTAAGATCATGGCAATCATCAGTGTGATGACTGACAGAAAGCAAGCATGATACGTGAAAAAGGCGAAGAAAAAAATCGTGCAGTGTCAGTGGTCACGTGCAGCGTCAGGGGACCACATGATGTGTTTTATAATGTGTTTACAGCTGCTAATGTATGTAACGCTGTTACTGTGATGACACATGACAGTTAAATATTGAATCTGTCTATAATAACCACATCCTGACATGTAACTGTGATTTTTGATAATCTAAGTACTAATAATAGCAATCATGACAAAAAATTAACAAAGACTGCAGATCAAGATGAGAAGCTGTAACTGGCAGTGAGCTGCTTTCTTTTCTGTTAACAGTGAAGTGATGTACTCCATGACAGAACATTATAAAATAACATTTAATGGTAAAAAAAAGTACAGTTGCAGTAGATTTCTATTATAAATATGCAGCATGTATATAGTTTATTATTATTATTATTATTATTATCAATCTTATTACGACTACTTTTTTTCTGCATATTCTTGACTTTGAATGGGAGCTGCTCTAAAGCATTTATGTTTCTGATTCATATATTATGCAGTCAGTTTAAGTTAAATTAAATGAACCAAGACAGATGTCAGGGTGTAGTTATTATAGACACAGATTCAACATTTAAGCGTCATTTATCATCACAGTAACAGCGTCACATACAAGCCCCCCCCCCCCCCCCCGCTACGGGTCCGTATAACTTCCTGCTTTTTTATCTTTGACCAATCACATCCCTGGACTATACACGCCATGATTAGTTTAGGTTACTTTTTAAAGTTACTTTTTCTTCAATAAATGATTAGTTAATTGTCTCATGTGTGCATCTCCTTGCTTTGTCATGGCCGTGCGGCCCAGTTTGTGACAGCCTAAAACAGCACAGCACCAGGCTGGGTGGCGATTCCAGTTACAGATCATGTGACGCCCTCTGGCTCAAAGACATTTTGTCATACGAGCCCATTACGAAAAAAACAGCTGGAAAACTAACAAGAGGGACATTTCCTGAGCATAAAGTGCTTTAAAACTGACTACTACTTCTACTTCCTGTGTAAACATATTGTTTTTGCATTATCCATCCTGCTGGTACTCAGCCAGGTTCAGCTAGAGAATGATGCTGATGTGATTACATTATGGGGCCTATGGATGGCAATATCCATTGGTATGTATGGGGCACCATCTTGGAACATCCTATCCAAATCTCCTATTACATTCATTATTTGGACAGCAGTTAAATATAGATGGTTGGCTTCTTCCTGGAGGATATTAAATTATGAAGTAACCGTGTCACTGTTGTCATTGGCTGGTGCCTCATCACACCATTATAGCTTGGAGAAAGTTGAAGGCTGCCAGCTCCGTTTTTTAGTGACGCATCTCCCAGAACAACCTTGTGTTGTGTATGCATGCAACGTTGGTGCACGTCCAAGAATAATTAATTCCACCCTCCAAGACATGAGGATGTTCTTTATCTGGATAAAATATTAGATCAATGTCTTACATCTTTATTGCCTGAACAAACTGACCTCAGTGGACAACACAATCTTCCCCAAAACTACAGAAAGTTTTAGAACAAACCAGCAATGTGGCTGCTCACCCTCACATTTTAAGCTGTACATGTCCTGTTGCCTCATTTAAAAACAGAACAATTAATGAGCAGAACGGTGCTCCATTTACTGAGAGTTTCCCGTGATGCTGACATTAAGATGGTGGTGAGTCATCGGAGGCTAAGAGCGATCCGTAGCTCTCGAGGCTCTTCTCCGCTCAAAAGGAAAGAAACAAATACATTTCAAATTCCCAGTGGTGCACACCACCATGCTCACATCCATTGTGCCCACACATGTGTGAAATTAAAGCTATCACGACCTTACATCTGACTGAGAATGCTATTTCTCTTGATAAAACATTTCGGCGGCAGAAGGATCAGCAAAGACACATTTTCCTGCTTTGATGGCCCGCGAGCCACAAGGGTAATAGTAACACGATGCATCTACATGTGCTGTGGGTGGTGTCAACAGATAGAAGTGGAGGCTGAACCAATGTTGTGTGTGAGTGTGTGTGCGTGTGTGTGTGTGTGTGCACGCAAGTGTGTGACTACGCAAAATAGCTCGCTTATGTGTATCCATATTCATTAGAAGTGCAGAGGAGAATCCAATAATGATTGTGTCAGTTGAGATTAAAGGGATTGACCTTTGGTGACTTCAAGTGGAGCAGTGGTGGGTGTGTGTGTGTGTGTGTGTGTGTGTGTGTGTGTGTGTGTGTGTGTGTGTGTGTGTGTGTTTGTGTGTGTGTGTGTGTGTGTGTGTGTGTGTGTGTGTGATGGTGGGTGGGGTTGTGGGGGTTTAATGGTGAAGTAGAGGAGAAAAGAAAAGGGAGGGAGGCAAAGAAGCAAGGAGGGACACAGGAATGTCACCGGCAGACATAAATGGGATCATCATGGAAAGCTTCTTTTACAACTTGATAATATGTACATCTCATTATTTTGTTTATGTGTGTATATCTTTCAGTTTTTTATTGTTTCTATGTATTCATATGTTTTAAAGCAACATTTATGCAGGAGTAGCAATTTTGTAGATTTGAATCTGAGCGCAACTCAACACTCGTCAATACAAATCCCAGGTTTCCGTAACATTTGGTCAGATGTGATGTGACGTTACCTGGTACCTAGGAACGAACCCCAGTGCTACATGACAATATCATGTCTCGAAAACTGATGCCTTGTAATAAACATGCACGCTCAAAGTGCCAGTCAAGGTTCGCACAAGCGTTGCGCTCAACAAGACAATAACGCCCGACTGTAAAATGCTACATGCTAAACCACTTTCGCAATGGGCCGGAGAAACTAGCGAGTCAACAACAAAAGACATGCTACTTAGCAAACCAGCTAATATTGATAACTAGTCCAACGGCAATAAGTCAGTTTATGCGTCTGTCTGCAGCCTGTCATGCAGCGAAGGAAGGTCTCTGTCATGATATCCATCCATAGAGAAAGCTGAGCCCGTCTGAAAACACCTCCAAAGTGCGAACACACCCCGGTGGATCTCCAAACAGAGTCGGCTAGCAGAGCTAACTCGTAGCTTTAGAATGTAGCAGTTACAAAGCAGCCGGAGGAGATGGGAGGGAAAACCACAGGACAAGAAATATGATCCAGTTTCAAAATCAGTGATGGGTGGTGCTGTTGGTGATGCACTGCTGCGATGCTACCGGCTCACCACAGTTACATCATGCAGAAACAAGTGAAGGGGACACGGACACCATTTAAATGATTTTGTCATTTTAAGGTAATAGGTTCCATAATGTTGCTTAAATGTGATATTTTATTACAGTTTTTATGTGTTTACAAAATATTAATTTAATTCATCTAACATACCATGTGTCTGTGGTTCCTACACATGCCCACTGCAAGGACTGATTTTTGAACCTTTTTCCCGTCTGCTCCTTAAACACAGTTGGCGATGGTGAAGGCGAGTCTATTCTGGGCAACAGTTAATGGAGTTACAGCTCGGATCACGCGCACAGAATGGTGGAATGACATTTCTCCTCCATCAGAGGCACTCTGGCACTCAGGTAATCAAGTAGTCTGTATGTTTGTCTGAGTCACTTAAGAGGGTGGAGCAGGGCGGTCATTATTTTGTGGTTGTGAGGGGACAAAGACAAGGAGAATAAGAAGCGGGAAGCTCGGTTCTCTACAGGGTGATTTTAGTGAATAACTGTGCTGTAAATACTCCCTGTGAGCACTAGATGCTCACACATTAGGAGGCACCTTGAGAGTGCAATAAGATCCTATGTCTGCTTGTTAGAGGATTCGCAGAGCCTCTGATTCATTGTGTTTATCCCATGAATGGCCTTTTTTCTGCCACACACATAAACACCTGTGCATTGTGTGTTGTGCTTGAGCTGAATCCTGTGACCTTTACCTGCCCCGCTGCTCTGTTACAGAGTGAAAGTGACTGGTGAGAATCAATGGTCTCCTCTCATCAGGCGCACACGCGTAGGGAAAAACCTGCTCACTCCACCGCCATCATGCTGATGTTGCGGGGACATGAAGTCGGCGCTCGTCCCCTGGCGTCCCTCCAGCAGCCGGCGTGTCCTCTGTCAGACAGCCTGACATTCAACACAGCAGTAACTCATCGATTCACATACAACAGGGGTGAGAGAGAGAGAGAGAGACCACGAGAGGGACGTGGGGGAGGGTGGCGACGGTGGTTGTGGGGGTGCCGAGGAGGTTGTGGAGGAGGGAGAGGATTCGCTGCTGCAGGGCTGATGGAATGATAGCTAGCTGGAGCAACAGATAACATCAGAGAGTTGATAGAGAGCTATCAGGGGGAGAGCGGGGGCGAAAGCTGACTGACGGATAGACTGGTGAAAGTGGGATAGCCTGCCACTGGGCTGACAGGAGCTCTGTCAGCTCCGAACAAAGAACTCAGCTGGTTTGGTCAGAACTACCTGGTTCTCTGAAATCTGAAATGGTTAAGGCTTTTTTCTTTTTTTTTTTTTTTCAAGCCTCTGTGATGCCCTTTGTGTGTGTGCGTGTGTGTGTGTGTGTGTCTGGGCATGCCGGGCGTCTAAACCTGTGAGGCACTCTGTAGGTCATGTTTACACAGACTTCACACTTGGTGGTACCCTGTGGAGGTTTCTTGTAAACAAACACAGGTAGGTTTATAGCCAGTGATGCTCAGCAGAAGGAACTGTGCGCATCCTGCGGGCGTCAACGTGTGGAATGCATTTCTTTCCTCATGAAACAGTTTGGCAGAAAGAACGGCTCAAGGCCCACATCTCGGCTGGCTACCTCACTGAATCTTACAGTCTTTTCTCAATGGATGAAGTTACCTCGGCGTTCATGGACTCAGCTTGGTCGTCATCACATCATTTAAGTACGGAACTTCAGTCGAGTGATCACATTTAAGCTGACCGACAGTAGTGCAGTTACAGTAAAAACTACTGGTATTTAAATAATACTTAAAGCAACATTAAACAACTGTTTGACCTTAAAGCAACAGCTTCAGATGTACCATGTCGATGGCACAGTGTCTTGTAACAGGGTGAAAGGCGTCTCTGTCTCAGGCACTCCGCCCCCCCATCACTTGTTTCTGCTCTATGTGGCTTGATGTCGTGAGTTGTGTTTGCAGTTAGCACCTACATGATGTCTGACAAATTGTTACAGATCCGACGACAGTGGCGTTACACTCAGAAACTGCAGGGGGCGCCAAATTGCACAAAATGCATATTCCTACATAATGTTTCTTCAGGCTAAAAGTACAGAGTATTCTACTGAAATGCTACTCAGAGGATTAGTTACTTTTTGAATATGACATGAGCTTGTACTCAGTACTCAATTATGATTTTAAAAAAGTGGAACATTTCTGGGTAGTCCTCCCTGGGTCCGTGTGTGTGAAAGACAGAGACAATGCGTGCGTGCATGAGGCGCAGCAGTGACGACGTGAGGGTGAACGATCAGAACCAAAACAACAGGGAATCTAAGTCCGCATCTGGTGACCCGGATTCTGGATTTCAGCGCAAATCTCTCATCTATAAAACAATCATTCAGTGTGTGATATGCAGGTTCTCTCTGGCATTTGCACTTTCAGAAAAAACTAAATATATTTATTCCAAGTGAATTTACATCTTAAAAGATATAAACCTGGGACATGTTGTTCACCTGAATTACTGTCCTCACAGCTTAGACTGTATATATTTGTCACTCTGAGTCTTATCTCCCCCCCCACACACTCACACACACACACACACACACACACACACACACACTCACTCACTCACTCACATCTTTTCTTTCCCACATTAGGGCTGTTTTCTTATTGTATTTCCCCATCATATACATTCTATCTGTCTCATTGTTGTTACAGTATTTGTGATCACACTGGTTTCGGTGATAGTTCAGAAGGTGTTCGTCTCCACGCAGCCGCGTCTTCGCTTGTCGCCTCAATCTGCTTTATTGTTGTTTTGTCTGCCTGCTGTTTGTGGCGAGATGTTTTGAGACGCCCTTTGGGTTTTCTGTCCCCCACACACTTATTATTGATAACATCTCTTCCCTCGATGGCTTTTACCATCGTGATTTCACACTGTTTTTATGCTCCTGCCATTCCTCACTGTGCAAATACACCAAGCTGCATCATTCTAGAAGATGTATTCAGCTTAACAAAATGAATGTTAGAGACTATAAACCTACAGTTTGATACATATTTGAAAAGCATTGGAGGGTGATTTTAATACCTCAGATTTTTCTCTTTTTCAAACTCGTGCCTGTTCATCAGACTCCCTGGCTGTCTTTCCATTTCATCTGGAGCAAAAACTATGTTCTTGTCATCCGTTTTTTGGTTCCCTTCCAGACAGAGTGCTGCTAATGATTGCTGCTGGTTCCGTTCACAATCATCCAGGATGATTAGGACTGTGACCTTTAGCAGAGCCAGATAATTCAGAGCTTAGTGATTTTTATCCCCCTCTAAATTCTGACAAGGAGCGAGCGAGAGAGAGAGAGAGAGAGAGAGAGAGAGAGAGAGAGAGAGAGCTTATCAAAAAGGAAGAGGGAGCAGATCAGAGAAACACAGTGTGGAGGAGAGGATGAGGAGAGAAATGAAGAGGAAGAAGGCGTGGAGGCACAGATGAGGTGGGCAGGGGGGGGGGGGGGGGATCACACTGTGCTACTCACCCTGGAGGCACTGACATTATCTGGGAGAGACAGGCATCAGGGAGAGGGAAGGCGATGAAAGGGGAGGGCGGAGGAAAAGAGCGGAATAAAGAGGAGTGAAATATAGCTTCTGATGTTCTTCAAAAACACCTGACATTTACCTGGTTTTCTTGAGTTCGGGCTAGACAATTGGAGTCCGGTAAAGGCCACCAGTCCTCTCTCTGTGCAGCAGGAATGTCGCCTGTCTGCCAGGTTCTCTCCGTTTTCATCAGGGCTGAAAGAAGCCTTTAGAAAAATGCCGAGCGGATAAATCAATGAGCGGGATGAAAACGTGTTGTTTGTCAGGAACAGAGGAATCAATTCAGCATCTTAACACTTTCCGTTAACAAACACATGTTATGTGGCTGAGGTTAGGTGGAGACCAGAGGTGTATTTCATGAACAATGGTAAGAATAGTAATGCGCGTCGATGGAGGTGTAGCTACATCAAGCGTGATCTGTGCTTGACTGGCTTCATTAAGCTGGCTTGTGACTTCTCCCGGCGAGGTCTGATGCAGTCGAGGTTGTTCTGTCAGATGGCATGTGCATTTAGAAAATGAAATGGTTGATAAATCAAACGAGCAAACATTAGAAAGTACTGTGATGGGGAAAACTTTGGTGAGTCTCTGACACTACCTCTATGAGGACGACGATGATGATGACGCCTGCTTTTGAGCTTGTGTCCATGCAGGCAACCCGTAAAGGGGGGGAAGTGGAAAGCCTTCTGGGCCCTGGCCACCATACTTGAGACCTTGAGACCTCAAAAATAAGGAGGATTTCCAAACCGAAAAAAATGTAGATGCAAGGCCTGTGTTCCCTGCAAGAATTATAATAACAAAACAATAATCAAACAGTATTTTTATGTCTAAAAATTGTAATTCTTTTGGGCATTTGGGCTTCTTCAGAATGTCAAAAGTGCACCACAGGGGCCAGCCACATGACCTGAGCAATGTACTGATCCAAACTAACTACTAGCTAACATTTTATGTGAATGTCCTTGCGATGCCAGAACATGCACATAAACCGGGATGCCAGAAAAGAAAGGAGAAGAAAAATAGGAAGCTGCCAGAATCATAATGTAGGGTTGCAGTCAGCTGAAAAAGCTGCTCCCAGCCAGGCTGAAGAGGCAAAAAGCCAGGAAGCTAACACGAGAGCTAATAGCCAAGAGGTAGCGAATGTCAGTGAAGGAGCCCTCACTTCCTACGAGAATGAGGATGTTGTTGATAGAGAAGATGTTCTGGCTCTGTTAACAGAGAGAGACAGCGAGGGCACACTCATGCGTTGATATGACTAAAGCAGATTTGTGGAGGGCCCCTTCGCTGGACCTTTTCAGGGGCCCAGCCAGTTGTGTGGGCGGCCATTAAAGGTTTCCAAATGATTTATTGTTGTGGTGATTCCTTGAATTTTCCCTCACATTTGTGGTTGTGAGTGAAATGTCTCAACTATTATTGGATGGAGTTGGTACAAAAATTCACGTCTCCCTTCGGGATAAATTACAAGCAGTCAGCTGATCCCGAAACTTTCAGTCAAGCAGGTCATTTTTTTATTTTTCGATTCTTTACTTTATGAATAAAAACTCCTGCAAATGACATTTCCAGAATCGATGCGTTGATTAGCCAGTGTACTAGCAAACTGACATGGTGGAAATGTCAAATATTGTACCTGCGTAGCATTTGCATCTCAGCCTCGTTTCACTGTAGAAACACAGGCTGGTTGTCAAACACACTTATAGCAAGAGAAAAAACTACTTACAAGGCAGTATTGTGTGTTTCATGAAGCTGAGATAATATGAATTCACCAACATACGTTAACGCTTAATACCTAAGCTGGAAATAGCCACAGATCATGGTCCTGTTTGCAGCCGATGAAGTTCTCGAGCCTCTGCTCATCCAGCTGCTCATGTGGAAAACCTGTTGGCCTTGCAGTCATTTTTCCTGTCCATTATAGTAAATTGCATCATTACAAACGAAATGCGGGCAGGAAAGTTAATACAATTCATGTAAAGGTGCATCATTAATTGCATGGCTAGGTTGAGAGACAGCCACCCGCTGACCTCCAAGCTCAAATCCAAATAACCCTTTATTATCAACAGCCGCAGTCCATCCCTCAATTAACCACCCGTTCTGCTAAATCAGCACTGCGGATGGATCTGTGGAGGAGAGCAGCTTTACCTCCGCTTGCTGGGGCAAACATCATTTCATCATGATTAAAACTCAATGGCTTGAGACCTTGTCAGATGCCACACAATTAGCCTACATGGCAAACTGCCAAACCTGCAGCGTGTGCGGGTGTGTGTGGGTGGCCA
Source organism: Sparus aurata (assembly GCF_900880675.1). Classification (NCBI taxonomy): domain Eukaryota; kingdom Metazoa; phylum Chordata; class Actinopteri; order Spariformes; family Sparidae; genus Sparus; species Sparus aurata. Next base: position 8,861,349 of record NC_044190.1, on the reverse strand, counting down.
CATGTACAATTGTGCATAACTGCGTGTCTCCCATAAGGAGAGCCTGCACTCTGCAGATAAATGCTGATTATCAACATCAGCTGTCAGCGAGACGAGTCGAACATGGAAAAGGAGGCAAATGGTGGAAAAAAAATATAAAGAAATCGGAGGTGTTGCAACGCTGCTTGGGATAAACTGTAGCTGTACGTGTTTTTTATTTTATCAGGACGTGAACTCATAAAAACCCAAACAAAGGTTACTTCAATCACGAAACTACAAGATGGTCAGACGGATGAAAGCAGAGGTTGTTTCCGTGGCGTGCACTCAGCTGAAATGGCTGCGCCCCTTCATCTTTCGTTGTCATTCAGCAGCACACTCGCACAGGTACTGCAAGATGGATAACAGGTACAGCCCTGAAGTACTGAGGACCAGCTGTTCTATGCAGAACGCTTAACATTAATTGTGGAAGACATAAAGAGCTGAATGCAGTTAATTTCCCTCGTACCGGTGACATCTTGATAAAGAGCCATATGGGAAGAGTAATTTTGCATTAACCACGAGGGAAAGTCGTCATGCAGGTAACATGCATTTGCATCTTGTCTGACAAAAAAAGTGAAAATGATAAATATGGATAACGGAGATTCCAGATGCAGAATAATGTTGTATAATGTGGATGGAAGACTGAGTTCTGGCAGGCAGAAGGAACCTGTTTTATTTATTTTATTTTTTTATTTAACCTTTATTTAACCAGGAAAAAGACTCATTGAGATTAAAAATCTCTTTTACAAGAGTGTCCTGGCCAAGACAGGCAGCAGCATATTCATACATACACACAAACACATGGTAGACATAGACATTAAAAACACTCAGCATCCAAAACAGCAACATTTGAATGTCAGCTACAGTAATAACAGCCGCAGGCAAAACATCTACAACCAGGTGTCCAATTTCACCTTAAAAGAGTTCAACGAGACCAACTCATTATGTTTCAAAGTTTTTTGCAACATGTTCCAGGCAGAGGGAGCAGCAAACCTAAACGCTTTCTTTCCCAGTTCAGTCCTGATTTTTGGGACAGGCAGCAAGAACAAATCCTGAGACCAAAGATTGTAAGTCCCAGCGTTAGTTCGGTTAATGTAGGACAAAAGGTAAGAAGGAAGAAAACCTAAAATTGCCTTATAGATGAGAATATGCAGGTGTCTCAGTCTGCGTGTTGATAAGGAGGACCATCCAACCCGATCATACAGCGTACAGTGATGAGTCAGTGCTTTAAAACCAGTGATGAACCTCAGAGCTCCATGATACACAGTGTCAAGAGCATGTAAGCTTTGAGACGAGGAATGCATATATAAAACATCACCGTAGTCCAGAACAGACATAAAAGTGGCAGGAACCAGTCTCTTTTTTGAGTTAAAGGAAAGGCAGGATTTGATCCTAAAGTAAAAACTCAGTTTCAGCTTCAATCTTTTCACCAGCTGCTGGATATGATTTGCGAAAGAGAGGGATTCGTCAATTAATATACCAAGATATCTGTAGTTGGAAATACACTCAATCTTTAGACCCTGAGAAGAGAAGATGGAGGGCAGATTTTGTGGTTTTGATTTTGTGTTGGAGAGCGCCATGACTGATTCACGGGTGTACTTCAGGTTTAATTTCCAATTCAAACTGATCTTCATCTGTATGATCTGACATCAACAGGGTCGGGTAAATCTTTAGAGGCTATCGGCCACCCTTAACAGTGAGTGTTGTATCAGAACAGTCATGTAATAAATAACTTTACTGAAAGTCTCTACTGTAATTTAATCTAGTGTAATTTACATACGAGCTGCTTCTCTCCTCTGCTGTCTGGAGTTTCACACGAACGGCAACGGCACAGGTACAAGAACTTTCTTTCAGGTGCACTTCACAAACTCTGAGTTCAAATCGCGTGGGCGTCATGGTGCATTCGAGTGCATCTTAACCCAGAAATATATATCAAAATGCAACAAAGGTTGTTTAAAACAGGAGGATTACATTTTTGTTTTCAATTTTTGCATTGTGCAAATACACAGACTGTCAGTGCGCTCTTGATCTTTGAGTGCAGCATTTCTTATAACAAGATGATGAAATCACAAGATGAAATCCCAATTACTTCAGCATTGGCAGATTTTGGCCAAAAATCTGTGAAACCATTAGAATAAATTCTGAATGTAAGTATCGCACAAGGTTTGAGGGTTCACAGCATGGGTTCTCATAGAATCTCTTTCAGAATCAGGCAAAGCTGACGGAATTGAATTCTGAGCTGAGATGAACTGGACTAAATCAATTGAAACAGATACCAAATTGACTGGGAAATCAGTGGCGTTGTCCAGTTCCTCCTCTAATACCAGGAGGAAGACGAACACATTTTGTGGAAAAGTCACGCTGAGTTGATAGTACAGTGCAAACAAAGTTCTGAAAATTGAGTGTGAAGGTCACTCCTCCGTGGACGTGACTCCTCCTTTCTCTCCAGCCTTCTGCAGTCAGAAGGAATTTGTTCATGAATTACTTTCAGATCTGTTTTTGCAGCCAGTTGCACAACAGATTTTTACACAGCTCACGACTTCTCTCCTATTTCTCACAATGGCAGCTGCTGACTGTTGCATGTTTGTCACTTAGACACACAAACTTGTGATATTACCAAGGTGCCGAGGTGGCAGAGGTGCACACATTCTTCACTCAAGCAGAAGTAAAGGTACTTGTGTAAAAACTCACGTAAAAGAGTAAAAGTAACAGGCTCTGAAATGTACTCAGAGTATCAGAGTAAAAAGTTTCCCTCTGAAGCTCACGTCACATTAATGTATTCAAAGACTATTAAAGTTAAAGGTAGAATCAGTAGGATTTGTCCCAGCTGTTCCTGAATGCACCACAAAGATAGTTCATTGTTGAGTCTCATTCCCGGGACGTCACACAGACACATGTTGGGCTGTTAAAGCGTCCCGAGCAGCAACAAAGTGAGAAGACAGAATATCCCTCTTAGTCTGATTCTGTCTTCTTACGTCTTTAATCTCTTTCCGTCTCGCTGCGTCTGCCGTGCGTTACATGCACTGATAGGTTGAAGTCAGTGTCGTAATGTTGGGAAGGTGGCGTGCAATGACGTAAAATAAAAATAATCCATAAATCCCCTCAAATGCATGAAACTAATGTAACGAGCCTTGTTTTGTAGATATAAGAGGGAGAAAGTTCAGATATTTGTGTTCAAATGGAGGGAGGAAAAATAAATACTCAGGTAAAGTACAGATACCTGAAAAATATAACAAAATATTTGTACTTCTTCACCTCTGCTAAAATCACACACATAGCTTTTACAAAAGACTGGTATGACTCAAAGTCGTGTAAATAAATGGCGGCCCCTCGCTCGCTGCTGCACGTCCACACACTGTTCAGTTTTATCTTCTCTTAAGTCCCTGGTGCCTTCACACGCAGTGGGGAATCCGATCTTGAAGTCGACAGATAAGTTCACAGAACATGGAAACACAGCACAACAATGATATACATATCAAAGGAAGAATCGATAGCTTGAATTAAAAATTTAAACGTAAATAAGCATTGAATAATTCTGACACTGATCTGCTAATGTTGATGATCACGGGGAATTGCCGCACCATCACTGCTCTGCTTTGATACAACTCTTTAGCGCAGGCCTGGTCCCTCCTGTCCCCCTGAGTCACGCAGGCCTCTGTTTGACACAAACAACAAAGTTACAGAGGAGACGAGAGAGTTGGTTAATTGGAGCATATATTCATCAGCACTATCTTAGGAGAATTAAATATATCAGGGGCAAAATAACAAAACTTTTCTCTGGTTTGACTTGAAAGTGAAACGCCTCGTGAAATGTTCTCTAATCGCCGTGTTCTCGGACGCGCCTGCTGCATCTTCAGTCTACAAAACACACGTGTATGTGCAGTGTGATATGGCAGTTTATTCGGAAGATTGCGACGCTTCTGAGTTGGCTTTACACATAGATTCTCAACATTTGAATCCAAACTGTTACAAGTATAGATAATATAGTGATGAAGAGGATAAGATATCATTTAGAGCTGTGTTTATTCGTAACTCCATCGGGATGAGCTGTGCGTGTGTGTGTATGAACATGACCCCGATGGCGGATCCATTGTGTTCTGGTGAGGCACGTTTCAGAAGAGAAGCCAGAGGAGAGCGGAGTCAGATATCCGTGTTGACCTGCATGTGTGTGGGATGTGTCTGTGGCCCTCTGCCAGGTGAAGCAGCCCACACAGTGAAACCCTATGAGCGCTGCGAGTCCCCGCGTGGATATCACCATTTCAATAACGCATGCATTATACAGTCAAAATCAATTGCTGTTGACCCGTCAGGTGCAGCAAGGTGAAGTCGGGGCAGAAAGAAGCGATGTGTTTCACTTTAAAGCCTGGAAAAAAGTTTTAACTTGTGATTTTTGGAGTGTATAATCCACTTTTACCCTGAATCCCTGTTGCTCATTAACTTCTCTTTCTTTTCTTTTATCTTTCAGAAATATTAAAAATGCACTGCGATGTGGTTTTGGGGAAGATTTTCATAGACTGATTTTATCTGCCTGAACAAACTAAACAAACGAACTCTCTTTGTTTTCATGACCGAATAAATAAACTGACCTCACAATTTCAAACTGTTTCTCTTTGTTTATATGTGGCGGACCCTGCCACCTTTCTAGCTTCAGACAGTGTTCTGGGACCTTATTTTCCTCTGAGAACAGCTTGTTTATTCACTTATGGAAAATATAAATATTTTTGAGTTTGTTATTATTACCTCAATAATATAGTAAATGTTAAAATTCTGAGTTTGAATTTCTTCTCCAAAACTAAAGGGCAAAGTGGCCCAAATTACAAAACACATATCATGACTCTGTTGGTTTTTAGCCTCGCAGAGAGTTTTGACGTATCTGTCCCTGAGATTTATCCTCAATGTTGGTGAAAGAAAAGTTAAAACATGACGGTAAAAGATTTCAACTGCAACGCCTCTCTCAAGAAAAGCGTCTGGTCTCTTTGAGATGATCTGCTAAACACTGTGAGATGACCCGAAGCGACGGGGAGAGAAACACGTGGCCCCATTGTAACGGGGTGTCGGCAGAACTCTCAGGTGTCTCAGTACCTGCAGGGCAAATGAAATTAAAGCTATCTGACTATGGTGGGATGTAAGTACAGCAGGGGTGTCAAACTCAATTTCACCCCGGACCCCATCAGCATTATTTTGCCCTCAAACAACCTGCACAATATACAGTAAGTGTATCTACTTGTTATAATACTACATAACTGCCTCTCTATTCGATTATGTCTCTTGCCAAGCTTACATTGTTAAAAGCTTGTTTCTGTGTCAGAGTACGCTTGATCACATACATTCAGCGTAATCTACCATGCTAAAAACACTTTTTGGGCAATTTCTTCAACCATAATCAAACTGCCTCTGCTCCATCATCCTGTGCATTCTTTGCCAACATATTCTGCAGAGAACGCAGGCTGCCTTGGACTTTCGTTGGTTTTCTCTGTGGTTTCCAATGTTAGCATACTTGGCTCCGTTTTTGGTGTCAAAGTACATTCCATTAAAACCAATTAGTGTAGTCCATTAACAAGTCTCCATGAAGTACAAACATGCAGTCACGCTCCCATCGCCAATTCAGCTGCCTTACCCCGGCATATATTTTTCTAACTTCATCAGCGACAAACTCTCGGCTGGAGTGCCACTGCTGGACACGGTGGAGCGGTCAGGGACATGAAGATGAAGTTTGCATAATTTTGAATAAATAAAGAGTATCAGGCCTGGAACCAAACACAGAGACACAGAAGAATGAAACTCTCTACTTTGTCAATGCCAAACAGTTTTACATATAAAAGTAAAAAATATAACTCTATTAAGAGTTTGGTTTTTGGAATGCAAGACAACAGTGTTTCTCTCAGCATCTATTTTTTAAATCTCTAATTTTATGATCTTGCTCTTGCTCTGATTCCCACCATGTGTGTGTTGCCTTTTGACCATAATAAGCTTTCTTTGATTAACATGAAGTCATCCGGGCTGTGCACAGCATCTCCTTGTATCAGACATTCTGTATGTGAAATTTGTAAACTGTGATTTTGTTGTGCAGTTTTGTACATGCGACACCTGTTGCATGGCTGTCCGTCCTGGGAGAGGGATCCCTGCTCTGTGACCATTCCAGAGGTTTCTTCCATCTTTTATTTTTATCCCCAGTTGCTCACTGTACAGATTGTAAAGCCCACCCAAGCAAAGTGATTGTGGATTTGTGCTCTATACCTGAAATTGATTTGATAATATTGAATTGAATAGAATATTTATGATTTATAATTTGAAAAATTAGGTAGAAAAAAAACAAACAACATAACAAAATGTGTTTGCTTTGTAATTTTTGTTAACTGACCCTTTAAATGAACACATAATCTGGATTTTTATTGAATAATGGAACAACGGCGCAAGTAAAACCTCCTAAAACAATCTTTCAACTTCCAAATTGCAGAACTGAACATACGTATATTGCTGTAACAGTTCAGTATATAACACGTGGAATATGTTTTTAAAAATGAATCCATCATACCGTCATAATTTTGGGGGATGGGCAACTAAATCACCATGCTGAGAGAGAGATTGACTGACTGTGTGAGAATGGAAAGGTTAATGCAATTGACACCGTTGGTATGGCTGTGTGTTGGATCCCATGACATGTGCCTCATTAACCTCTGACACATGATTGGTTAAAGATGGCTGCCTGCTGCTTCGTTACAACCAATTCCCTCCAATCAGAAGCTGTTAGCCTCATTTCCAGCAACCAGCTCGTTGTCATGGTGAGACTTCCCTGCTTTCTGCTCTGATCCCAAACCTTCCCCATTACTGATAATTTGGACTATTAGTTGGGGAGTACCATCTGGGCACTTTAATTATCCTCTTATGTTTCCTGGCTTCTCTTTACCATTCCCTGCGCTCTCCAGCACCTCTTCTTGCTCTTGTCGTGTAGTTTTAGGCTGAGGAGAGAATCTGAGGAGGGATAAACCTCAAGGAGCGCTGAAGATGAGAGAGGGAGCGGCATATTAGAAGTGATACAAAGCGGTGGAAGAAATCAGATTTGATGAATTACAAATGAGAAGATGAAACTGATCTTTTTTGCCCTTTACTTTGTTTCCCCCAGGCTGCCTGCTCTGTTTGCTTCTTGCCTCTCAGATGATATGCAGAGCAGTCGCACTTCAAACCGTTTGGTAAATCGAGTGCAGCCTCCTTGAATCTTTACACTACAACCTGTTTCGTTAAAAGTGATTCTCTTTCATTTCATTTCCCTTTATGGTTTTCATCAAATGTATGTTTCAATGAATAAAAAAAATATCTTTTTTATACATGATTGTATTTTATTAAGGGTCTTGCATAAAGTATAGTTTCTATAAGACACATGCAAACACTCATGCATGCACAAATACACACACACAAAAAGTCAGTTTAGATTACTTCAGAGGACATTAAAGTAACTTACTTTCATTTCCTTGAGACACTAACCCTGATCCAAACTAAACTCAGTGTTGGGGAGGGGGGGGGAACACACTACAAAAGTAAAACATTACAGTACAATATCACTTCAAGCAGTTAGAGTAATACAACTCTTACTCTATTATTATGACTCAGCCTGGTAATGTGTTGCCCCCTGAAATTAGGACCAACCAGGTCGATGGCAGCCCATTTAGCCTGAGGCAGCTCATAACGATAGATGTTTTAACTCAGTCAATATGGACATGATCTGTTAGAACCTCCTCAGTCACTCAGCTAATGTAACAGAACCTGTAACAACATATGAATAATTCATTCAGATTTGCTGGCATTTTAAGCAAAAGAGATGGAACAGAGTAGAGACTCACTACCCTTGGAGGGGTCGTAAAGTCTTTATTTGTGTCCATTCTTCCATAATTTATATTCCTTTAGTCCGTAAGGGTCCACTGATTAAAAAAAGTTTGGAATGCCAACTGGCTCTGGTCTGACTGAGTTCAGTTTTTGCAGAGAGATGACTTTTTACATTGTTTTCTAAATGCAGTAAAATGCACAACAGAAAAAGAAACATGATAATAATGAGTTTTAAATGATAGTAATAGCTTTTATAGTCAAAAGTTTTATTTCTCATTTTTTCTTATGTCCACACAATATAATTCTCTGTTCCATGAATGCCTAGTCGTCCTTCAACAGCGACTTTGTGAAAAGTAACGCAAATGTAGTGTAATGCATTGCCTAAAAGGACTAATCGTTGACTTACACCACAAGAATAAAGTATAGAAATGTAGTTTTTAGAAATTTAGAAATTTTAGAAATGAGATTTTAGAAGAAACTTAGCCAACACTGCCTGAACCTCACCTAACCCTGGATTTGTGTTTTGTGCCCAAAAGTATTATGAGTCCCTACAAAGTGACTACGCTAACAGATTTATGTCCCCACAACATCAGTTATACAAGGCCACACACAAACACAGACACACACACACACACACACACACACACACACACACACACACACACTGGCACACAAACCCAATTAGCATGTATTTGTCCCTCTTTCTCAAAATGGCTTGCAGACAGCTGACTGAATTATCATTACAGAGAAAACCATTCATCATATGTTAATTATGGAACAAATAATAAGCAGTAATGATTTCAACAAACATTTGGAGGCTGATGTCGGGGGTGCCAAACTGCCCGACTATAATCATTAACACATCGCTGTCAGTGCATACTGTACAGTTGACTAGACATGTTTTTTATAGAGCATTTCTGGCTTCGTTCACAGAAAGGAAACATTTGTCTGGTTCTTTTTTGACCCTTTGTTAAATATAACGTGTTGACGTATGTTACATTCCTGATCTTCTATTTAATTGCACTTGCACGGTCCATCGCCTTGTGAGATAATGTGGTGAGGGTGTTTGTGTGCGTGTCTGCTCGTATCTCTCGCTCTCTGTTTTGACACAACTGACAAATACTTGGAACAAGTACGTCATTTAACAACAACCAAATCACAAACAGCAGCGACACTATTACTGATGAATATAGAGAACAGGCTGGTTTTGATATTTTCATCATGTGGCTGGAAAAGAAAATCAGGGAAACTGAAACTAAAAACGGTTGGCAAGCATGGGACACAAATGTCATTACTGATCATTTACATAATCCATTCTAGATCATTTACATTGTTTATCAGAGAATATGCCTCCGGTGTCCCTGGTGTCAGGGATAATACTACAGGGCAACCCCTTTCAAATGATCCACCTAATTATGGACACGACTTTTGGTACATCCAGTCACATGATAACAGGAAGCCCAACGTGTCAAATACAGCAGCTGGTTCAATAGCCCTTAGGTTCAAAGTTTGACGCTGTAGTTCCCTCTCTAGTATCACTTCTTAAAGGTCCCATATTATACTGTTTTTCATCAATTTCACACAGCTGTCAGAGGTCCAACAACACTGTATTTGAAATGCATTGCCCCAAATCCATCTGTGGTCCTGAATTTCAGCTCTACTGAGAGCAGGCTGTTTCTGTGCCTGCACGTTTTAAATGCTAATGAGCTCCGTCTGTCAACGCCTGCCTTGCCTGCTACACGCCCCTCTCAGGGAGACGATGCTGCTTGCACTAGCGGTAGCATGCGCTAATGCTTTACGGTGGATGTATCGCTATGCCTCGTGGAGATGCTGTTGTTCAACCGAACCAGTTTTACCCAGAATCGGACCCAGAAGGAGAGGCTCCTGAAGAAATACAGACTCTGCGGCTGCAGTAGGACATTTCAGAATGGTTAGTGTGTCTGAATAATGTTAGTTTGTTCTATGTGTTATTACAGTTACTACCATGTAGCTAATGGCTAACAGCTAGCTAAAGTTGTGTTTGTCTCCAACCCGGTCTCCAAACTCTTGGACACTGTTCGCATTGTCTCTGTCTCCAGTCTGCACATGTTTCCAAACTTTTTTACTGTGACAACCAAGCTCCATTGTAATATTATTATCATTAAACTTGCTTCAAACGCCATTTCATAGTGGACCGAAGCGGAGTTAACTAGTTAGCCAATTCCCAGATGACTTCACCATACTCGTAGGCAACTGTAAATACTATCAATCCGCGGCGACACTTACCTGTGGCTCAGGTGCAGTTGCTGGGTCCTATATGTTTGGGACTGATCCTTTTACGAGGGTCAGTGTCGAGGCAAAGCCAGCTTTGTACTGACCCTCGTTACTGAAGCAGTCCAATGTGAAGTGGTTAGCACACACATACAAACTAATACGAACAGCAGCCAGCACGTTGTCAATAAAAAATGAAACGCAACCACGGTCTCTTCTATTGTTCTGTAGCTGGGACAGAATATAGGCACTGATGTTGATTTTTACTATGGAAGCGAATCTGTTCCATAATTCAAATTAAAACGCATTAACAGAAATGCTTTTTCATTTTCAGAATATAGCTGCATTTTTTCATTTTCTTCTTCAAGACTGCTCATTTTGTAACTTAATGATAAAGAAAATTACATTTAAGATTTAATTTTCAAAAGATGGCCCAGCAAATAGTTAACAAAATACAATTTGAAATGTCAGATTTGAAAAGTAAATACATTAGCAGAAATGCTTTTTCATTTCAAGGTCATAGCTGCATTATTTGATAAATCATCCAAATTGCATTTTCATTTTCTTCTTCAAGACTGCTCATTTTGTCACACAACTAAAAAGAAAATGAGGAGGAAATTGCTCGCCCCCCGCAAAAAATGTTCCAAAATTCAATTTGAATTCGCAATCCCAAGCGGCGCAGGAGAGTGACGTCAGCGGCCTCTGTTCTTCTTCAGCCCCCAGTCTGACTGACCTTGCTACGCATCTACGTTAGAGGGCGGTGTACATACTCGACGCTGGAGCAAGAGAAGGGACAAGAGGAGAGTGTGTTGGTAGCATAGACTGTGGTACATATTTTCAGAAATAGCGAGGAAATCAACACCATGTCCAGTTCTGTACTGTGGTCAAGCCAGCCATGGTTCGCGTTTGCTTGGTCAAATCAGTTGCACATTTTTTTCCAGTGCGCAAATGGTCTAACATTTACGGTGATCGTAATGAAGCTGCACTGAAGAGCTGCTGGCAGTGACTGTGGGGCAGACTGCAGCCTCACAGTCAGACCCATGAAACACACACGGTACTTTACAGTCAGTATTCCCAGTATTAAACTGAAGGTATCAGCGCTGGACTGTACGTCGGCGTCCTCCCCATATTGGATGTGGCAGCCCCACAGTCACTGCCAGCAGCTCTTCGGAGCGGCTTCATTACGATCACTGTAAATGTTAGAGCATTTGTGCACTGGGAAAAAATGTGCGACTGATTTGACCAAGCAAATGTGAACCATGGCTGGCCAGACTAAGGGCTGAAGAAGAACAGAGGCCGCTGAAGTCACTCTCGTGGGCTGCTTGGGATTGCGAATTCAAACTGTATTTTGGAACATTTTTTGCGGGGGGCGGCATGAAAACGAAAAAGCAATTTCCTCCTAGTTTTCTTTTTAGTCGTGTGACAAAATGAGCAGTCTTGAAGAAGAAAATGAAAATGCAATTTGGATGATTTATTACTCATTCTATTTATGAGTCACATAATGCAGCGATGACCTTGAAATGAAAAAGCGTTTCTGCTGATGCATTTTAATTTTCAAATTTGACATTTCAAGTTGAATTTTGGTAAGTATCTGCTGGGCCATCTTTTAAAAAAATTTAATCTTAAATCTAATTTTCCTTATCATTTTAATTAAGTTACAAAATGGGCAGTCTTGAAGAAGAAAATGAAAATGCAATTTGGATGAGTCAAAAAATGCAGCTATATTCTGAAAATGAAAAAGCATTTCTGTTAATGCATTTTAATTTGAATTATGGAACAGATTCGCTTCCATATTTTACAACCAACAACAGAGCAATTTGTGTGCCTAGCTCTGAGCAACGATATTGCGAAACACTGCTGTCTCTCCGCTGGACACACCGAACTTCACCTCGGGGATGGACGCCCCCCTCTCTGATATCTCCTATCACCGCGCAGAGGAGGCCGGCCTATAAACATCTCTCCTTTCATTACGTAACGAAAGGAGCTGAATCTGAATAGCCTGTAGGAGCGCCGTTTTACCAGTGGGTTGGCTGCAGAGACCATGCAGGACTCGTTTGCTTTCCTCATTCTGGGAGTTGGTAGGCTCAGGGAGGACCAGCTTATATATGTAGAGACCAGAGAAAAAATGTTTTTCATAATATGGGACCTTTAAAGTGCCATTCCAGTGCAGTAGCTGAGCATGACAAGCAAGAGAGTCACAGTGAGGAAGCAGTCAGGGAAGTTGGTAAGACTTTCCCCCTGGAAACTGGAGCAAGCATCCCCTCTAGGATTAAGAGTCAAGACTGATTTGTTGTAAATGTATCTCACATAAGTCAGCAAATGTATGTAAATGACTTAAGTGATGTCACTTTCACTAATAACTGCCCAGGGGTGTTGCAGGGAGGGCTGCAGAGGGGTTAGACTTGCTCATCATTGACTTGTACTTAGTACAAGAGAGTGCATAAGAACTATGACAAAATACATTGCAAGCACGCTGTGTTATGATACATTTCTCATATCAAAAGCATAAAATCTATATGAACGTTAGGAAGCCTCTCTGCAGTCCTCCCTCCATCATTTCCTCCCATCACGTATCCTCCCTTCTTTCGCTTCCTCCTTTAATTGCGAACACAAATTACACAGCTCTGTGTGAACTGTCCGCTCTCTCAGCACGCGCAAAGTTATCGCTCGGCTTTACTTTCTGCACTGAGTTTAAGTTGTAAGGCCTGCTCGGATTTTATAGATGCTTAGAAAAGAACAGAGTGCTTCAGAATCGAGGTAACACGCGCGGGCGTAGCCGGGTGTCGGCTGTCCTGACGCCTGAGACAACAAGCAGCCTGGCCTTTGTCCTCGTGCCCAACTGTCTGCTTTACAACTAAATGGATCGGGGAGAGAGGAACGCTGGTGGATCAATGTGCTGTCGAGGAGAAGGAGTGGGGAATGAAAGTGATAATGGTAAGACGCGTACGAGACACACACACACACGCACACACGCACGCACACACACACACACACACTGAGTCATTCTCTCAGACCACCATCTCAGCATGCCTCGCTGCAAGTCTTGCTGTTCTTTTCAATCACACACATGCACACTGACAGCTTGTCATACCTACACACACACACACACACACACACACACACACACACACACACACACACACACACACACAGAGTCTTCATTTAAGCTGTTCTGTCAGTCTCTCAGTCATGATTTTTATTCCAGTTTTATGCTGCCAAGAAGACAACAGTTTTTCTAACATATTTTTCATTCTTGCAGACAAACAGCTGCCTGTCACACACACACACACACACACACACACACACACACACACACACACACACAGCCGTCAGAGTACACTGATGAATTCCCCTGGTTGAATTATTGCATCTGCCAATCAAATTGCCTATTATTCTTGTGAGTTTTGCATCTTGTCACGAGAGGATTTGTTTTGTGTGGGCGGACGAGGCAATAATGTTGCAATTTCTTCTCTTTCTTTTTTGTTTGTGTTCCTGATTTAGCGTAACCTCCTCTCTCCCTCTCCATATGTCTTCTTTTCCGCTTCCTCTATACGTCTAAGCTTCTTCCTCAACTTGTAACCCTGCAGGCAGTAACTATGACTAGTTTACCTGTCTGCCCACTGTGTCTGGCTCATGTACATTTATGAATTCCACTGTGCCCCAAGTGTTTCTTCTCCCAAGTCACGCTGTCAACACATTGAACCTCTCTGTACTTTTTCTTTTCAGCGCAGTGACACCGCTGACAGCCCCACAAGACCTTCTGTGTCAGAGCTGTTTCTATCTCTGCAGATGGGTACATCATCCGGCCCTTTCTTTATTTCCAAAGGAGCGGGCCGTAACATTTTCAACTTGCCCTTGGATCCTGGAAGCATGACTGACAGTCACACACTCCTGCTTGTTCTTTGTCTCTCACACACATGCCCTCGACATCTCTGCTTTATTATACAGGCAAAGAAGTGAGGTGAAGGGAGTACAGAGCAGGTAAAGAAGAGAGGAGGTGCAGCAGTGAGTGAAAAGACAGTTCTGAGAGCAACATTGTCCGCTGATCCACAAAGCGGGAAAACAAAGAAATAGAGGAATGTCATCGGCGAATAAAAGCGCATGCTTGTGTGTGGCTGTCTTTTTTTTCCAAGATTTGACGGCTTCAGAACATCTCTGTGCACCTTCAGGGCTCTTCTGCTCCCTCTGCTGGGCTTGTTTTCACACGATGTGACCGCATGGCTCTTCCCTGGGGGGCTGGCTGCATCTGTTTGTTTACACTGGGATGGATAGGGGAGTGGACTGGCTGAGGAGCTGATACTCGGGGCTTGATCAGAGAGAGGCTGCTGTTTTTTTTTTTAGGACAACCATCCCTGAGGATTTGAGGCCAGGGGCTATTTCTACTGCATGGAGAGCCCCGGTAAGCTCTCAGGGGCGAAAATGGAGTGTAGGGTGAGTGGGATTGGAGAGTTTGGGGGAGAGAGTAAGACAACAGAGGTTTGGACGAGGTAAAGAGAGCGAAAAAAGCTTTCTGGCTGACTAGTGTTGGGATGGGGTGAGATGGTGGAGGTGCTTGTGGTGATGTGAGGCTGTGTTTGTGGGGGTGTATGGTTTTTTAAAATGGGGGGTTGTGAGATCGCTGTGCAGACCAGCAGATAGAGCCATATCGCAGGGCTCCAGCTTAAAGAGGCATGTTTCAATCGTTGCCACCGGCTCCATCACCCTGCCAGAACGCGCAGCTGTTGGCATGTAGGTGAGTGGGAGATGGTGTGTGTGTGTGTGTGTGTGTGTGTGTGTGTCTGTACACTGCATGTGTTTATGCACATGTGTTTCTGTGCAAGCGTGACTGTCTCTATTTCTGGCGGTATGTATACACGGGTCTGGCAGAAACATGTGGCTAGCCGTACAGTCTCTTGCGCAAGGGTCACGAAAACAAAGCTGGTAGTCCGAGGGCAGCGTTAAGAGACTGATTCTGTTTGTTTCCTGCAGCGATGTGGTTATACAGTATCTGTAGCAGAGAGGTAATCAGGGCTGTGTGTGTCCTCTGGGGCCCTCAATGAGGGATGCTGTCGTTCCGTGCAGAGCAGAAAGAGCCGGGTTTGCCTGAGATGGCCTGATCATTTACATTGACACTGATGGCGCCATTAGCCAGCTGCCAGGACGCCCGTCAGACATGTTTCACCGAGCTGTACGCGGAACAGCGAGTCCCAGACTCTTAAACTCAACTCACTGCTTTTTCTGTCCTTCTTTTCTGTTAGTTTATCATATGATTCAAAGGTCGGGGTTGCAATGAGAGTCGCTCAGGATTGCCATAAGATAGCCATGGCATTATTTGTTGCGTCGCTAGATATAAGGACTCAAATGAAAGCAGATGTGTCATTTACAAAAATGCCAGAAGAAATTGGAGCTCATCACAGCTGGAGGCATCTCCAACTGACTGTTAAATCAGGAAAGGACAATTTATCTTATTGACAAACAAAAGCGTGGATAATCGTTTTTGTTTGAAGGGAAAATAAAACGGCAAATGTGGTCGTAATGATAACGGCTTTCCCCCGACGCTGCAAGCGGATAATAACGTGACTGAAAAGAGTTCTCTGGCTTTGCATTTGTGACACCTTTTCAGAGCAATGTCAAAGCTGCAGACTGCATCCAACTCAAACTGAACATCATGCCACCTTTCTGCAGCTTGAATGACAGCTCGCTATGAGACTGTCCACCCTGATCTTCACGTCATCTAGTACACGTCACCGAGAGAAAATATGCAGGAAATAAGCACAAAACTCCAGAGGATCACACACACACACACACACATGCAAACACACACAATATTTTGGCAGTACCTCAGGGGTGATGTTGTAGTGCAAGCCCACCTGTTATGCTAACAGAGGTATGGTAGCATAACAAAGCAACCAGCAATTGACAGGCAGTGAGATGACTGGATAGGGTGTGTGTGTGTGTGTGTGTGTGTGTGTGTGTGTGTGTGTGTGTTAACGGCAGTGAGTTCAAGATGAGAGAAGAAACATTCTTTCGGGCAGTTTCTGACACATGAGGAAGCTCATTTTGATTAGCTTCTTTTGATATAAGGCGATCATTTTACAGAAGTGGTGAAGCGGCCAGCTGGCTCCAGGCGAGAGGGTTCAACTCAGCTCTCACTCTGTTTTACACTTTACCAGCCACAGAGGTAAGTCCAGTATGTGAGTTGTGAAACAGCAAGGCTGGTGGTGTACGGCAAAAAAAATAAATAAAAGGTAGATGTGTTCACAAAGCCAAATTGGGGATCTGTTACGTGTGTGTGCCAATCATGTCCTCTGCTCTTCTTGTTTTTTACCTTGTTAGGCAGCTGGATTCGCAACACTACATGATCTAGCGATTCCCTATGCGCTTGTGACCAAACACACATAAGCTGAATCAGTTAGCGTCCCATGAGGAATTACTGGCAGCTGTGGCCGTGGTTTAGACGTGACGACTGTCCATCGCAAAGAGAGAGAGGACACAGAGAACATTCCTTCTGTATCCTCGCTCCTGCAGTTGTTCTCTTAAACAGAGAAGTGATTGCATAATTTCAAACACAAGGTAAGTGCACTGAACAATAATGGCAATCAGTGAAATGAAAAACTGCATATAATTATCACAATAATTACCACTGTGGTCAGTACAAAACTGCAGTTAGCAATTAAGAGCCATACACGCATTAATGAGGAAAAACTTACTTTGTGTGGTTTTAACTTTATTTGGTTCAAAGTGGAACAGTAATGCTAGAAGGTCCGGTGTGTGTGTAAGATCTATTGGCAGAAATGGGATATACTATAACTGTCTCTAGTGAATAATCAGCTCAAACTAGGAATGTTTGTGTTTTTGTTACCTTAGAAATAGACTTTAATATCTACATCACAGAGGGAGCTGGTCCTGCCCACGGGGTCCGCCATGTAGCATCGCCATGTTTCTACAGTAGCCCAGAAGAGAGGGTCCGTTTACAGTTTTATTGAGCACCGTAGGGGAGGGCGAGTGGAGGGGTATACAGTTTGTTGCAATCCTTGACCTCACCATTAGATGCCACTAAATCCTACATACTGGACCTTTAAACATTTTTGAAAAAAAGTCCGGAAAACATGAAACAAACATGAAAACGTTAATTTAATTCCAGTATTTTTTTGTTTTGATTTTTAAATTTTTCGGTTTGTAAAATGTATACTGCAGACATTTACAGATTTTGATAGCTACAAAGAAAAAGCTTGTCATTTGGGAAATATGCCAATCTGTATTAGATGAGAGGTAGACGAGAAGATCAATACCACTTGTGTCTGTACAGCAGCAGCTGGTTAACATAGCTTAGTATAGTAGTAAGACTGAAAATGGGTAAACTGATAGCTTTGCTTTGTCCAATAGTAATATTATCTATCTACCAGTGACTGTGAAACTCACAAATTAATGTATTGTGTAGAAAAAAAACACACTTCATCAATGACAGTTAGCTCATTTGCATGATTTCCTGGCTAGGAAGTAACAGAGAGTTACAGGTTCTGGCCAGTAATTAGTCCAGTACATAATAACGCAGTATGTCATTTCTGAGTATGTCAAAGCAGAAGATGGAACAGATTGGGCTCATGGAAGTTGTTTTCTTCATTGTTAAAACATCCGCCATCGCCGACAAAAATCTATCCGACAAGTGTTTACGGACAAAGTTAAGTTTTATGTCATGTTTCAGTTCAAGCGACTTGTGACCAAATGAAACGCACCTTTAATAAAATTACATCCTTTTCTGGGTTTGAACATTCTTGAAAACATCGGGAATAATGTAAGTACACAACTTGATAAAATACAGTACAAAGAATCAGTCATTTTTAGACATTTTATTGCAGAGATTTTATCTTTATGTTATCCAGTGTATTGTTGCATTTACAACGGTTATGGTTCGGTACCTGTGATGGAGGGCTTTTTAAGTGCATGTGCTCAGCTGTTATGACAGTTGGAAGGTAATTAACAGCACCTATGTATAATTCACTTCCTTTGTTAAGTTAATGTCAGTCACCTCCTCGAACGTGAAAATAACCGCTCTTTTAATTGCAAACACTGCGACCTTTGTGGGAGGATTTGCGTACGGGGGAGTCCAATTTTACAGAGATGAGTCATGCACTATGTTATAAAAAAAGAAAAGGGAAAAAAAAACGTGGTGAAATGAATAACTATAAGCATGAAGTAGACTTAGGCTGGATTTAAAAGTATTGGTTTGTCATAGCTCGGCGGCGGAGCATCATAAGTCTGTCAGCTTCTGCAGGGATTGATGTAAGTCAGAGGTTTATCGTAGTGAGTCAAAAATAACTATGGAAGAAAATGTTTCTTATAATCAGATCCGAGAGCTCAGCTTTATAGGTCACGCATAAGAAAGGGTGCTAACTTATTTGTAACTGCTTTATAGCCCCATTTTTTTAAGCCGTTGGTCAAAATGAGCATTAAATGTTGTTTCCAGACTGCACTGTGGTTATTTAAGCTGCAACTAGATCTCATGAACACACCAGCTAATGTGTGAGGTCATGTCTCCTCACCACAAACAAATGGACAATGAGGGCACACAGGATGCTCCTACATGTATTATATATATACATCGTGGCTGACCTCAGATTACTACAGGTCTTCCTCCTATGGGAGCCACGCTTCTCATTCTCGGCTGCAATACGACTTCAGTGTATGTAAATGGAGACAAAGCCAAACACTGCCCATCAGGACATGAGGGAGATTGTCCTGCTCTCCAGCCCATTAAAAAGGACTCCATTATGTGCACTGTGCGACACACACACACACACACACACACACACACACACACACACACACACACGACAGCAATGCATAGGCACATAAAGTAGTCCACCTTAAGTAGCTCCCCTCCACGCCACCCCATGCATATTTTATAAGCGCCCGCATTAAAAGCCAAAGGAATAAGGAATGCCTGGCTAGGCAGCTGGGTTAGCTCTACGCCCTACTTCTTTTCTAGTTCAGCCGCTTTTGTTTTTGCAGCAAATACGCAGCGGACTGGACAGAGGAATTGTCGTGAGAGTGGAAGACAGACTGTAAAATTTCAAGCGATGCCGTTACATGATCTCCTTTCTCTTCATTTTAAGCTCATTTCCAACTGTTCCTCCATCTGGCTGCTTCTGTGAGATGCAGTGGTGTGATGTAACTAAATATGTTTAGTCAAGTACTTGTACTACTTACTACTACACTTTTGAGGTACTTGTACTTGAATCCTTTGTGTTCATCCTCCTTTCTGCGTCTACTCCACTGATTTGATTTAAGGTAATTCAGCAGCTTACTTTACAGATTAAGCTGTTCTAATACAAAGCATACAAAGAGCCTCTAAAATGGGATCTTTTGTTATTAATGAAACCCAACAGTTCATAGAAGTCCAGGTGAAATGATTTCTCGATTATTAAATAATCGACTGAAAAAGAAATCCGCTCAGTCTACAGAGTAAAAGGTTGGCAGTTAACGTTTTCTACAAACCAGCGCTGCGTTCACATTTATACGTGTCATTTGCACAAAACGTGTCATATCATGGTCACATTGCATGTTTATGACCCGACATTTAAATCTTTGTAAGTGGGTCATCACTTAAGGAGACCTTTGGACAAATTCCAGCTACGTCTGTGGTGACAAAAGACAGATATATTTGACAAAAAGTCATGACATCTCCTGCCCAACCAAGTTGTGTTTGTACCTAAACCTAACGTGTGCATACTCTCATGATATGAGCCTCGTCCCCAACTCGTTAGATACTGATGCTTGTGGATGGCGGGTGTCTGTATTTGAAATATCAGTAAGTTGTGTAAAGCCAAAGCATTATTGTTACTGTCTTTCCAACAAGAGCTTTAAATGTATTATATTTTTCTAAAGTGGATTCACAAACTACAACAGTAGTTCTATACTCTATCACATGTATGTGAGGTGTCACGCCCGGTAAGTGAAGGTCAGATTTTGATATTGACAACACTGGAGGCTGATCAGCCCTCCAGCTGAGAGACGGCTCTCTGCTGGGCCTGAGAACCAGGACGACACTGACACTGTCCTTTAGCGGAAACCCACTGGACTGAAACCAAAAACACACATCCATCACTGTATGTTGCTGATAATAGCAGCTGGATGGCATCTTTCGAGGTTGGCTAGTTTTTTGTTTGTGTGTGCATTTATTTGTGTGTGTCAGCGTTTGATTGGGTGATTACAGCTCACTGTACTGTGCATTTACCTGTTTACTTGTTTACATGTGCGCATCAGGGAAGGTGTAACACCTGGGTAAGTCAACACCCCGGTCTGTCATCGCTGGCAGTTTGATGCACACACACACACACACACACACACACACACACACACACACACACACACTCACAGAGACGCAGGCGGGTTGTTCTGTCAGTGTTACACTTTGGAGTGCAGCATGCAGTTATCCTGTTTTGTCCCGCCTTTCCTGCTCCTGACAACAGCAAGCGGAGGATTGTGAGTTCAGGAAAGAGTCACTTCTGTCACACACACTCTTTAAACTCAGAACTCACACTCTCTCCTTCTGTTCGCCCTCCACCTCACCAGTGAGAATAAATATTTAATTTTGACCCTTACTTCATCTCACCAAGTACTTGTACAAACTAGAAACAACAGCATGCATGTTTGTATGTACAGGCTCATGAACTGTAAGACTGTCCATTTGTGTTTAAAGGTGTAAATGGGTTTGGTTGTGTACATGCATGCGTGTGATGATGGCCGTGTTGGCAGTGAGCTGAGGTATTCTTGGAAGAGTAGAGAGTTAACTTGAAATATTAAAGCATCAGATACACTGAATTATACTTTAAAGTTTTCCCATGTTTTCCCCCTGGCAATTTGAATCCACTCATGAAACATTTTCAGCAAAATGTATTGAATTGGGCGAAAAAGTTCGATCAAATTAAATAGATTAATAAGCATCACAGGTTAACATTTCACTGAAAACCAGGCTTGTCTCAGTCATCATTCTCCATGTGTGTGTGATGAGAATATAGCAACCATAAACTTGCAAGAGCCGTTTATATTGTTGTATTTATATAGTTTAAAGTTACAGGGACATTGCACATTCATAACGGCTCATGTTTATTGGTGTTGACTATGAAAGAAAATTGAAAAGTGCTCCTCTCCTCATCT
This sequence comes from Sparus aurata, assembly GCF_900880675.1. NCBI lineage: Eukaryota > Metazoa > Chordata > Actinopteri > Spariformes > Sparidae > Sparus > Sparus aurata. The sequence goes on along the minus strand of NC_044190.1, from coordinate 8,840,121 downwards.
TCCTGTACTGTGAGAACCATGATCATTAAAATTTTGGTTGTTTCAACAATCAACAATATTTCTGACTCGATCAAAGCTACAATCATGCTGTTTGAAAAGCGACATATTATTCACGGTTTTTGGGCTCGTCGTTTTATTTTGGGTTACTACTAGAATTGGTTTACATGCTTTAATGTTCATAATACATAATTTTCCTCATACTGTCCTGTACTGCAGCACTGTATTCACCCTCTGAAACACTCTGTTTTAGCTCCTGTCTCTTTAAGGCCCGCTCTGGTCAGGTCTGCTCTGATTGGTCAGCTCACACACACCTGAGCCAGCACCACTAGTAACAGCAGCTGTGCTAAATCAGTTCTTACGTGTCAGACTAGCAGCTAGGCATAAATTATGCAAATGTATGACATGGTGATGTAACGTGATGTCATGAAGTCACAGAATTGAAGGCGGGACTACTGATGTGGCGTTTTAGGACTACTGTGTAGTTCTGTGGGAGAGTAGAGCTTCTCAAAATGCAAATAAAACACAGAAGGAAAGGAAAAAACAAAAATGCATAAAAGGTCTCCATTTAAAAATAGACTCAAACCCTAATCATCCTCTTGTGGCGAGTCCTCCATATTGAATGATAAAATATGTCTCTCATCTTTTCAGTACAACACAAATACATGTTTTCTGATCTGATGCCGCTATCGACGGGAGGACGTTGCCCTTTCAAAATCACTATGTTTAAGGTTTAGTTGGGTTTAACGTGCTCCTTTGCTCCTGACCGACATGAGTGATAGTTACCGATGCCACCGGACAGATGCTCTGTCACCTGAATGCAAAATGTTTTCAGCCATTTTCTAAAAATATTCTCTTGTTTTCCCAGGCGAACATTTAATCTCTCTTTCATTACACCTTTTTGTAGACATTATCACTCATTATTTACTCAATCTGCGTCCTATTGGACTGCTCTGATAAGGTTATGTGGAGATCAGGGAGGAATACCACCCTGTCCAAGAGAGCTGTAACCTGGCAGCAAGCACCTCCAGGATACAAGGCCCTGACTCCAGGTTGGCTCCGGAGGTGTGTGCGTGCGCAAGTGTGTGTGCGTGCATAGCTGGCATGTTTGGTTGCCATCTGCAAGCCCCAGGGATTCTGGCTAAGGTAGGCACACAGATACACACACATGCGAGCTTATGTACACATTCTCCTACACACTCAGCGCCCTCGCCGCCGTGGCTTGTCGAAGTTTGGGTGCCAGCGTGTGTGAACGAAGTGAACTATAATCACTCTCAATGCAAAAGATCAAAATCCTATTTCCAGGAAAGTAGGCAGCGCTGAGCTGAACAAAGCCTCCAGCAAAAGCTCTCTCTTCCTCCCGCTCTCTCTCGCTCGCTCTCTCTCTCACACACACACACACACACACACACACACACACACACACAAACAGGAATATGTCCTGCAATATTAAGGAATGTGAGTAATATCACTGTGGGCAAATGAGTTATATTGGCCAGCACAGATCTAAGATGCTGTATTATTCACATCCTCTATGACTCCTGTGATCAGCTGGAGGAGATGTATAAAACATGAAACTTAAACTTCTGAGATGTAAATGCGAACAGTTGGCGCGGCCAAAGGGACGTAAAAGTTCATCACAAACGTTTTAGTGATTTGGCACGGATCGATGTGAGGATTCTTCAGTGCCGATGCTGTCGTTTGAAGGTCCAGATTAGCTCCTTAATACTGCGGGTCTATGATAGAGATTATGAGCTTGAACGAACAAAGAGATTGGTGATCATACACATTTAGGTGAAGAAGATGATGCCGGTCAAAGCCACGTCCATGCAGCGTCTTTATATGAATCTACTGGCGCGCTGCTGTCGAAGATACTTTGCATCAGAACATTATAAATCCAGTGCTCCTGCCCCGTCTCCACTCTTGGTTTGCAAGTGTGTCTGTTGGTTTGATGCAAAGTGAAAAAGCAGTTATAGATCATATTTGTTGAAATACACTGAAGCTGATTAGTGAGGACGAGTTGAAGGCCTAAAGCTGCTTTCCCTAATCCCAAGATTAGTAAAATAATAAGAGGCCTGTCTTCCTGCTCACACTCACACAGAGACAAAACGGTGGTTTTGGCTAAGTCCTGAAAACAGAGCCGGTATCTCGTCTCTGTCAGAACCGTCCCTTGGCCACAGCAGTGACGGCCCTAACTGGGAGAGCCACAGCACGCCAGTAAGGCTTACTGCCAGACCAGAGTTCCCAGTGCGAGCATCGCCTGGGAGCCTGCTAGCGTGTTGGGGAGTGTAGACCAGTGCTGGGTTGAAGATTAACCTACTAGCACAATTGTAAAAGTTCCAGGCCTTTTCTTTCCGAGACTGCTGAATTTATTGTGCTGCACTCTCTCCTTTGTCTACTAGAGTTCCCTTGTTCAAATATGCCTGGAAACCTGCACACAAACATGCACACAATTCAAGTTCTAATTGCTAACCTCGGGGGGAACTACTTAGTTATGGCACGAAAACAAAAGCTACACCAATTTACAAAGGTTACATGTCAGCGGGTGAACTACTTTTTCCTCCAAGAGTTCTAAAAATAATTTGCTCGGATGAAAAACAACAGATCCTCCGACAAATTTTAGCGTGAGAGAGAAGATAAATGATTTATTAGGCGTTTCTGTCATTTAAAGAAAAATGAGACAAAAAGGGATTCAGATGATCAACACAAATATCACACCAACGCGCAATAAGCAAAGGGAGAAGCAAAGCAGAGAAAATAGAAAATACAATTATCCGTGTCTGTTTGACCCCGGGGAGTTCACAGTATAATACCACTGGATCTAATTCACTTGCAAAAGAGTTGAGCAGGATGTAAAGCTCGATTCACGGTGGACTCAGACCATGAAAAGCCTCTTTCCCTCCAACCTTTCACGCAGACAAAGAGCCGCCGCATCTCCACTCCATGTGAGAAACTGCAGCTTTGAATCTGGATGTGGGACAGAGGCACCCTGGATAAAACAAACACTCACCATGAATGAATATATACGTTTGCTTTATACTGATTGTCCTCTCATGCAGACAGCGTGAAAGAGGACAGGCCAGCATACGGTTGTGAGGGCCGGCAACTCGCCCAACATTAGTGGGAGATCAGGGGAGTGCATTTATTAATGTATTCTTTTAAAAACTGCTACTCGGTGGACCATGAATCGAGCCCTTTCATAGGAGCCCATCTCATACTGGTGTGAAACGAGGTGAAAATAAGCAGACTTAAAAGAGACAGCTTTGCAGGAAGTCCTCCCCGAACGTCTGTGGGGGTTTGCTGAGGTGACCCAAACAAATCAGCTTTTGAAGGGAGTCAAGGGTGAGCGCAGCACACTGGGAAACAAACACACGCGCAGGCTTCCTTTGCTGTCAGCGGATATGCATGTCAGAGCTAGGGCTGTCGTTTCCCTATTGCGAGGCTTTTTATCACGTGATTCACCGCCTTCTGGGCCCCGAAGCATGCAGGACTGGTCTCCAGGCTGCCAACTGCAACCACAACATACTAAAGCCCGTCAGACTGTGCACACAAACAAGGCACAAACACTGTTGCACTTTTCAGCCTCATTCCTAACTCAATATCCAACAATTAATGAATTCTGAGAAACATAATAAACCAAATGGCACCTCTATCTGCAGCACAGAGCTGTTACACGCAGGGCATCTGTGCGCTGCATATTTATCAAAGTGACAGCAGGCGTCAGGGATACAGGGGCTCCAACATAACCACTTACTCACTAATGGCTTACACAGCCACGGATCATTATCCCTCACAGCATAGCACAGCACAACGCAACACAACAGTGCGCCGCGCGGCACAGCACCATGCTGCACAGCATCCCCCTCAGTCCCAGCGTTACATGTGCTCGACTGCAGTATGAAATGTGTGGGAGGTTGATTAGATATTTCCGCAGAATTCCTCCTCAGTTTCGGCATCAGAGCGATCACACGGGTTAGTTTGATGGTTTGAAGTTGTCCTGCTTTATATTTGGCAATATTTGAGTGTTCAATTTCGAAATGCCATAATTAAAAACATGTTGGTACATTCTTTTCTTTAACAACTTCATAGTTTTGTCTATTATCTATCTATATATCAAAGTGATGACTGAGTCAAACAGGTAAAGGAACGTCAGATGGTTTCCACCTGGTTTGCTAGATGGTCTAAACCACTTCGAAACCTGAATCTGACACTGTGCATGGAAATGATACGAACACACAACTATGGCAAGCACAGAAGGTCAAAGTTTAACCACGAAGTCCGTGAGATGTTTGCAACGCAGTTTGGTTGATGACTTTATGATTTGGCTTCGTGTTTGTGTTTGTGTGGCTGGTTGGAGGGTTTGTTTGCAACACGTCTGATCACATAACAACTTGTGAGCCTTGCCCTGCCACATTTCTGTTTGCCACATTTTCCGATCTCAGCAACAACCACGGTGAGCACAAAGTCATAATTACTCGCGGCAGATATTTTGTCCTGTCAAAGCATGAAAAGCATGGGTGGAATTCACATTAATGATGGCTGCTTTTCCATTTACGTGAGCCTGTTGCGGGGCTCTGGTGTGTGCATGCTCGCTCACAACATGCCGTACTGGGAAACATGACGGCACGGAGCTGTTATTTCCTGCTTTGACAAATTAAGATGTCTGCCATGAAAAGGGTCTTTAAAGGAGAACTTCGGTCGATTTAAACATGCAGCTTCATTGCTCAAGCTACCCTTGACTTGCGAGTACCGAAGACGCGAACAAATTTGGTCCAGCCATTACAGAGCTCCGTGAACGGAGATGTAGCATTGAACGCTAACTGCATGGGGTCAGAACTTCACGCTGTGTTTTAAGCGTCTTAACATGCTCCACATCTCACACCAGAAGTTATGCAACATCAGCAGACACCTTAGCACACAGCACTGTAGCGTGTATGACTCAAAATGAATAAAAAAGTAGTTAAAATAGTGTGTTTGTGCAAGCAGCTACTTACCTGTTTGTTGACATCCGTGTGTTCCGGTAGCTAGACCAAACTAGTCAATCCGTCGAGCGTGCACTTACTCCCTCACTGGCGGAGACGGAAACGTATTCCAGCATTTTCGTGTGTATGTTCATAATGTACATGTCCATGTTACAGCCTATCATGAGCCATGAGCCTTACAATAGCCTGTTAAGCCTGTTAAGTGCACACTCGGTGGATACGCTAGTTTGGTCTAGCTACCGGAAGACGCGGATGTCAACAAACAGGTAAGTAGCTCCTTGCACAAACACACTATTTTAACTACTTTTTTATTCATTTTGAGTCATACTTGCTACAGTGCTGTGTGCTAAGGTGTCTGCTGATGTTGCATAACTTCTGGTGTGAGATGTGGAGCATGTTAAGATGCTTAAAACACAGCGTGAAGTTCTGACCCCATGCAGTTAGCGTTCAATGCTAAGTCTCCGTTCACGGAGCTCTGTAATGGCTGGACCAAATTTGTTCGCGTCTTCGGTACTCGCAAGTCAAGAGTAGCTTGAGCAATGAAGCTGCATGTTTAAATCGACCGAAGTTCTCCTTTAAAGGCTAAAACAACAACAAACTGCAAAAGATCCAAGGTTTAATAAACAGGAATGAATCTTTAACGCTGGGGGTATGGAAGTTTTACGTATCGATGAAAGTCTTTCAAAGGTCAAGCCATTGCCAAACGAGTTCACACGTTGCTGATAAAGATTTTACCCTCCAGATAAATCTCTGTATGTCGTAGTTTTTAAATTCTGTGTCCGTGGAGACGACCTGCTCTGCCTCACCTGTAGCTGAACTTTTCATCAATATCCTCGAACCGAAGAGGGAAGTTTCTACAGCCACTATGTCGAGCTGTGAGAAATGGGATGGACAGGAGCTTTAATTGAAATCTGTTAAAAAAAAAAGAACATTGTCAACAGAACAGTGCTGATGCTGTGTCAAAGCCGTCTTCGCAATGTCGGCATGCTAACCAACCAGCCCAAAGTTTCACAAGCTTCCCTAACTTTTCCAGTCATATAAGTAAACAAACAAAAAACACCCATAAAATGTCAAGAAAGTTAATATTCTTACATCTTTTTTCCTTATGAAACTGAAAATACATCCCCTCTGAATTCAACTGTCTATCTCTTACTGAGCTACGATGAGCTTAATTGCCTCGTTAACTCATGGTTAAACACACCGCATTCAAACCCGACCGAAACAAAACTCCCCGAAACTGTCTTGTCAGCTGTTCCAACAATCACTAGTCTCTTTTATAATAATAATAATAATAATACTACATTTTATTTCATAGGCGCCTTTCTGTCACTCAAGGACACCTTACAGTAAACAAAGACAATTTAAGCCACAAAAGTACACAAGAGAAGAAAACAGTAAAAATGGACAGAAAATTCATTTAACTAAGAAAGGCGATCTTAAACAGGTGTGTTTTTTTTTTTTTTTGTTCCCCCATACTGTTTCTTCTCAGCCCTGTTAAGAGTCCCTGTCAGAGCTGGTGTGAAATCATTTTCATCTGCCTACATCTGTATCAGAGTCGATGATGATCCTTAGTTAGTTAGTAGTTAGTTCACTGGGAGGCCGCTGAGCCCGGTTCTACTGCCTGCGCTGAACACCACGACTCCCCAGTCTCAATATGTGGAGCGACCTTCGACATGTGGCCAATCTCTGCACACGGCACCTTTAACCGTATCCTGTTGACTTCATCACTAACAATGTTTCTCCAGCTCCTGATGTGAAACTATGTCAAAGCAGCTGCTTTATCATGTCGTTACACAGAAGTGAACAGATGCAAACCTTTCATATCCAAATCGTTTACTAAGCAGTTTCTTTCTTCTGCTGTCTAAGATTTAACAATGAACGACTCAAGGCCGTCTCTCAGCCTTACACAAACGGCTCACACTTGACAATATCGGCCACACACACTCATACACTCCACACACACACAAACACATATCAAAGCAGGCATTTAGTCATGGTTCCAAGTCTAAATATCATCTTTACTGAGGGCTGTAGTAATTGTTATGTGTTTTTGTTGAATTTCTCCTCGTTCTTGTTTGTGTGGAGGCCTGTGAGCAAAGCTGAAGCATTCAGTGATAAGAGCAGAACAATTGATACAGTCTGACAGGAGAAAACCGTGCTTTTCATAAGAAACGAGACATTAGTCAGCAGTAAAGGTGATTAAAACGTGCTTTATAGCTGCCAGCGCAGGCGGTAATAGTTTTTTTTTGGTGGATATAAAAATGCTAAATATGCAAACCCACACTATGCTTTATCTGTAACATCTGAAGAGCTGTTTGAGGACTAAGGGTAGGTGCTATCACAAAATAAGATTTAGAATTGAATTCAAAATGTTAAATTCAGATCCATTACTCCTTTCATCTTTCCGGTGGAAGGGCGAGTCAGCGTGCGTGTGAAAGAAAGGACGTGTCGTGGACGTGGAGAATGGCAGAGACCCAGTAAAATCATCTCGATCTGCGAGTTGTTGGAACAGGTGAGAGAGCGACAGGGCGAGCCTCACAGGTAGACAGATTGATGATCAGCGGTTGTGACAGGGTTAGACGTATTGGGACAATGAAAATGGAGAGAGAATGGCAGCGCCCCATCTGTTGGCTACAGCCGAGAGGAATAATGATGGATTCATCGCTCAGTCAATTAGAATTCGAAGAGACAGAGCGAGGGAGGGAGAGAGCGTGGCGTGTCGAGGGGGCCCCTGTGAAGAGAGTGTGATTTCACAGGCCAAGTGTGAATGGCTAACACGGATGAGTGAGGGAGGTGAGAGCAGACCCCGAGGTGACGGAGGGGTGGTCTGTTGGAGGAAAGAGCTGCCGGTCTGTAAGTACAGATTCCACTTATTCACTTAAGTAAAAGAAATAAAGCACGGGCTCTGAAATGTACTCCAAGTAAAAAGGTTCCCATTTCTTTGCAAAGCTAGCTGAAGCTCACATCATGTCAATATAATTTAAGGACTATTACACTTAAAGGTAGAGTCAGTAGGATTTGTCCCAGCCGCAATCCCAGTGAGTCCCCCAGCAAGTGTTTGACATGACACTAAAATATCAACTTTTTTTTTTAACTTTTAATCAAAGTAATGGAGTATTTGTACTTCATTCTTGATTCTCCCCTCTGCTTTTAATTCTGTCTCTTTAAAATTTGGTACAATCCTATAAAGAGCACAAACGTGATAAAGTGAATTTTAGCATCTGATCTTTTATTAACTTTAAGGCCTTGGGTTCTGGTTGTTTGTACCAAAAAGTATTTGGTTAAATAGGTTTAATGTTACTCCACAGATGCATTCTCAACCCGTTCGAACCTTAACTTGGAACAAGATGTAGATGGCGCCAGTAGAACCATTCCATTCTATCTTGATTTTTATTACCTCTCTGTTGAGGTTCCCAATGAGCTGAGCCGATACTGACAGGTGTAGTTAAAAACGCTGCGGATCACTAACTGGTCAGAAAGAATCTCCGTCGTCTGCTCTCTGGTTGCAGGATTTATCTCAGCCTTTTTCTCATACAAAGCTTGTCAGCTGCCTCATACTGAGAAATGAGACATGAAACATTCAGTGTCCTCCACTGTCTGTGCATGACGAGTGTGTGGTTGAGCGAGTGAGAGAGAGAAGTGACGGTGATGGCGAGCGGAGTAGAAAAGGGCAGCAGTAAGCTATCAATCTGGCAATAAATGTACAATAGAGGTTACAGTCTGTCTGTGAATGCCTCTCAAGACCAAGAAAACCCTAAACAGCTGGGAGAGTGAAAAGGGTACAACGCAAACAACAGCTTTCAACCCTGCTAGGAGGAGAGTGCAATCTGAGGTTGAGATGGAGAACAGGTTTATGTAGGTACATGCGGATACAGGGCTCAAGCTGTACTATACCAAAGTGTTGGTAGAAACGTAACTCAAGTGTTAGGACCCAAATAAACCAGGACATAGGGTGAGCGAAAGGGTGTGAGAAGAAGATAAGTGTTTCTGCGGGAAAGGTACTTGTAAAGAGCGAGAATGGCAAAGGGACGCTGAAACAAGGAGAAATAACAGCCCAGCCCTTTTCCTGACAGCTCTGCCCTCCCAAACGACCACGGGAGGAACATGACGATATACGCCTCCCTGCGGGGCGACTGTTTCCTCTCACTGCTGCCCTGCTCTGCAACAGTGGCGCCTTATTGCTGGCACAGCACTTTCCCGCGGAGACCATCGGTGCTAATTTAATTAACCAGGCACTTTGTTGGGGCTCTGCATTACACATCTGTATGCAAATTGACTCGCTCACATAACGTAGGAATTCTAAACGATTACCTTTGCATGCTGTTGCGCCACAGATGGGTCTCCCTTTTATAAACGTAATCGGGTTGTGCCGTGTATGTTTAATGCTCATCAATTTTTCATCGCGCACACATCGCACACAGCGGAGAGGAAAAACCCAGTGTGAAAAATATTTAAACTAATCATGCATTAATTTGTGGGACACAACAGGCGATTAAGTCGGATCCGTGTCTCGAGGAAGAAAGTTACACTAGAACTTAGTCCTCACAGGTCTCAAGGTCCCAGACTGGTGGGCAGCGCAAACAGATCCCTTTCTGAGACCAATGAGCCTTGAAGAATAGAGAAAATGACCTTTGAGAGCTGCTGAGACATAGATGGAGGACGGCGAGGGTAAAGAAGTGGGAGAGAGGGGGAATTAAAGTTGCAGAGGGAGAGAGTTAAAATGATCTGGACTGTGTGAAAGCCAGCACCGAGGGGAGGAGATGTGACACACACTGAGTCACTAATGAGACTTCTCATGCTGATGATGGCTGAAGAGGATGGGAAAAAGGGATACTTCAATACGTCCTCAAATGTTTGAAATAGCTGAGATGCATCTGCTTAAGCAAATGCTTTGCATGTTTTAAACCTTTTTTCCTTTAATTTGTCACAAGGGTGTCATGTTTATAAAGGCAGTTTTTTTGTTCCCCGCCGTTGCCAAGTGCTTGCTCGTGGGGGAATTTGTCGTGCTGTCGTAAATGAAAGAGTATGGTCTCGACCTGCTCTGCATGAAAGGTTTCATGCAATCTATACGGACAACACTGACCTAAGATGCACTGTAGCTCCACTGCCCCCCCCACCCTCCAGTAGTGGTGGATTGATGTGCCACCACCTGCTGATGCATATCAGACCTACAACCGTTTCTCGTCTTTGCCTCTTTGTTTGAGCAACAGCTGAAACTTCTGAGGCAAACAAGTGTGTCTATCAGTTCAAAATAAGAAGCAGTTCACAAACTGAAGAAGGGCCTTCATTTAGCAGGTGCATGTGACGGGGGTGTTTGCGCTAACAGCTTGATTATGGCGCCAACTTCCCGAGCCGGGCTGGTCTTGAGAATTTGCCGCTGAGAATGACACGCGCCATGAATCGTAGGCTCTCCAGGCTCTGAGGGACAAGAAGTTTTAATGAACAGCATACTGCAGACCATAAGCACAGATGGACGTCTTCATAATTGTGGCAATGCTTTCCTTTAAAGTTGGTGTGCGCAAACTAATGTTTCCCGTGGAAGAACGTATTCTTTCCGTTGATGTTTCCTGTCTTGTGGATATTTCGGCTCCATGATTGTGGCGGTACATGGTGGTCAGATAGGGAGGTAGATTTAACTGTGATTACTTGTAAATCCCTTCTTTCTTTTCCTGCATAAAAGATGACAAACTTTCATTTTGTAGCCGTATCCGATGCACTGACTGAACAGATCTGTTACACTTGACAACCACTCACCTGGGACTCAGACAACATGGTGACCAAATGTGTTTTCCTCCCTAGCAAGGCACTACAGATATAGTTGCAATACAGTTACATCTCAGGAGAGACTTTTTCGACTCTAGACTGGACAAAAGCTTTGTTTTGGGTGTCTACTGGAAAAAAAACGTACACACTAGTGTTGTTAGAAGCAGTAGATGTACAGAAGAGGTTACAGTCCGACTACGAATAAACTCTGCAGCTCCTTGATACACAAGAAGAGCTTCTGTTTGAGTGACAGCTGTCACTACTCTTGTTTAGATTCATGCTATCGCTTGTCCATGCTAATATCAACGCTATCGCTCATCCAAGCTAGTGATGTTGATCTTGCTAGAATGGCAGTCTGGTTGCGATGGTAATACCTTTTGCAACCATGGCCGTGCTGAGGATAGTGAGACATCCTGACGGCACAATTTCTGAATTTCTTCATGGATTGGGCATTTTGATATGTAACTGTTTACTTTGTAAGTACTTTTAGGATCAACAAGTAATCAATTAATCATAATAAATCATTCCAGGGTTATAGGGTGAGTTCCAGGTGGCTGATAAAAAAGCCTAAATTATTCAATTTGTTTATCTTACATTGATCAGTGGATAAGATTAATCATTAGCTGGATTATTTAGCAAGTCGTCTGCAGTTTACTGGTTATTCTTAGTGACATGAAGGGGAAAGAAAGACATACAAAGACAGACAAGGACAGCGACAACAATAGATGGAGACACCGGAGAAGGAAAGATGGAGCCACAGCGGGGGAGTTGTCACTCTGCCCTGCCGTCCTTGCATGAGGCTATAAGATCATCTGTATCCAGTAGCAACAGATGAGGAGAAGCACAGAAATTCTTCATCCTTTGTACCCATTCTATCATCTGCACTCACATACAGGCATCGCACTTCATCACCATCCACAGACACAAAATGCACAGTTGAGCAGCTTGATATTCTCGTGTTCTGCTGATGTACAGTTCACTGACACTCGGCATGCTGGTGGGATCTGTCTGACACCATCCCCACGGTGACCGCCATGGCAACCAAGGTTGATGCAGACATGCTGGATGGCAGTGGATTTAATTACTGCAAGGCCGATCCACACACACACACACACACAGACACACACACACGCACACGCACACGCACACGCACACGCACACGCACAAGCACACTGTTTGCCCATATTCAAAAACAGGTATATGACCAAAGTTATACACAGCATCATGCATTCATGCACATATTTGAATGGAAGCAAATTCACGTTTCGGGCAGTTCTGTGGTTGAGCTGGCAAATGAAGTTAAATCCACTTTTCTATCCCCGAAAGTTAAAAAAAACCAAACTCTATGCACTCAACCTGGATGTTCATTCCTCCAGGCTCTGCCCACAACTGTCTCCTCCAGAGCTCATCAACTCCAGCAGCTGTCTGTTGGTTAATTCCAACAGCGTTGATTGCTACTCCAAAACACCAGTGTGTGTCCTTCAGTTAAACATACAGCAGTGCATATCATATCTGTATCAACAATTATCCAAAAGGCACAAACACTGCAAATACGACTGAGAGGTAAAGATCAGAGTTTTCGAATCAACTGAGCTGAAGCCGAGCAGACAGCCCGCCGCTAGCTGTCACTCAAAGAGGCCACACCCCTAATTATGCATAACTTTAATATAATTATGTGATTAATAGTTAGTTAGATAGTTATAGTAAAGAAAAAAATCACCCCTTGAACCGTTTCCTTTACCGAAAAATAAGCTATGAAAACCAAAAAGGTGTTTTTGTAAACAGTTTTTATCTCTGCTGTAAAGTTAGGATTTTCAACATCAGCTCTTATAGTGAGCGACTCGCCTATTCGGGCAAATGTGCGCAATTGATTAGGCCATGGAATATCATCCCCCACTGGATCTGTGATGAACTGAATTATCTTCTGTGTTTCGATTACCTGCTATGAAAGAATACCCTCTTCAATTTTATAACGCCTTTCATGCTTCAGCAATTATTTTGGTGAAGATTAAAGCATTAAAGTAGCATCATCAGTCATGCATTACTCTACAAATCCAGCAGTGTTGTTAAGTTAACCTTTTACTCCCAAATGAAAGTAACTGGTAATATGTTTTATTTTGGAAGGAACTTGCCCAACACCAATACACACACATGCTCAAACTTTCACTGACTCATCTCACACACTCACACACACACATGCACACACACACACACACACACACACACCTACACACACACACACACACACGCACACACACACACACACCTACACACACACACACACACGCACACACACACATAGGGCATCTGTTTATCTGCTGACCAATCTTAATTGGAGCTGCTATTTCAGTCCAATGGGTCCTCCTCCTGTCTCATCTCTCCCCACTCCTCCTCCTCCTCCTCCTCCTCCTCCTCCTCCTCCTGCATCTTCCAAACACTTCTCCCTCGTCTTTCGTCCTCCACTGACCTCCTCCGTGTTTCTATTTTGGTTGAGTTGGGCCGACCTTTCTCTCTTTGTCTATCCGTAGGAGATCCTGAGTTCTCATCAAACATGACCTCCCAGCGTGGCCTCTCCCTGTTCTCTCCCTCTCTAGTCTCACTTTCTTCTCCCTCCTGCTCTCCTCTGTCTGTCCTTCTCCGGCTCGCCTTTGTTCTCCTCTGCATCGAGTGAGAGGGACAGAGGGTTGGGACCTGCAGCAGCGAGCGGTGCTGAGTGGAGGCTTTGATCAGACGGAGAGCCAAGAAAGGTCGCTGACAGACTGTTAGAGCTCATTCTCGGCAGCCTTAAGACGTGAACTGTAGCTCAATCCCTTAAACACACGGCGGTGGCTGTGCATTGGAGCGAAAACGAGGTGATTGTGCTGTTAGCTGCTGTTTTCATACATAGCTTTGATAATGACATCCACAGCAGATTTGTTTTCTTTGATTATGCATAACCTCTCTCCCCATTTACTCCCTTTTTTTTTCTCCAAATTTTCTCATTTTTCACATTCACGCATTCCAATTGCTGTTTTCGTATTTTGCCACAGACAGAATGTATTAATGTAATTGCCTTAACCTTTGAAAACAGCATCACAAAAAAAACTAGATTCCTGCTACACAGTAGCTCCAAATAATTTCTAGGATCATTTGTAGAAATAATAAGGTTGGCTCATTCCATTTCCAAAGCAGGTACACACACTTCTACAACTGAGAAACTTCAACAATACGGTCAGAGAGCCACATAAAGCTCTAAACAAACTTAACCTCTCAGGTGAGGGCTTTGAGAAAAGGAACTTAACTTCTTTGAAATACATCTTCTGACTGATTTAAAGAAAAGAAAGGAAAAGAAAAGCAACATTTTTCATTCGCATGCTGTTTGATTTTACACTTCACCTATGCGCTTTCATCTTCAATCCGTAAATCTCCCCCGTGGACGATTTAACTTTGGACTTGATTTCGGGAATAAATGGAGCACAATGGCACGTACAGCACCATTGTTATTTTGGCTAACTGTTTGATGATGCCGCGTGACTGTTCACCCAGTCTGAGTGAGAGAGGCCAGTCTTCAAAGAGAGGCAAACTTTCATTAACACGGGAGGAATCCTTAAACATGCGGTTACGGCCCACCCAAGTTAATTAGTAACCTCATTAAGATGAGTGGCCATGAACTGGGATCATTGCCTCCCAACGTGAAGCTGCAGAAGTAACAAGTGTCATTTTTAATGCTTACTTAAGCTTTCAGCAGGAGGCGATGTTCAGCCTCAACAATCTTTACAGAATTAAGCTTTTTTTTTTTTTTTTGCTTTTTCTTTACTCAGGACAGAAATGGATGACGCATAATTTCTCAACTCGTCAAATAAATGTAATAGAGTGAGACTTACGATAGTTGCCTCTGTAGTGTAGTGTCATTGTAGTGGAGTATAAAGAGAAAATGTAAATACTCAATGAAGTAAAGTACCACTGGTCACAATCTGGTGGCTGTAACACCATCCACAGAAGGATTGGTTGCCTCCAAGTCTCACTTTTATGAATCTGTTCGGGCTGGATTTTTATCCGGAAAGATCATGGTCGAATTATGGCGCAAAGGAAGCGTGTCTGTCATTGTGCAACCAAAACAGGAAGAGACATTGTTTTCCTGGTACCATGTCCCCAGGTAACGGTGGAACAACTGGAAGAACTGTGGAAAATAACCCTGCTGATGAGAGGAGGCAGAGAAGGTGAGGAGGGAGAGTGAGAGACACCGAGGGAAAACAAGAGTGAGCAGACGGACACTCACTTGATCGAGAGCGCTCCGGTGTTGTGTCAAAATCTGTTCCCCTATTAATATGTATTTTCTCTCTCTTACCACCAAGACTTGATGGTTCGAAGGGCATTCTGTCTACGAGATCAGTACGTAACAAAGCCTGTTTTTTCCACTGAGACCAGGGTTTCTGGGTTAAAGTGTGGTTCTTTCAGCAGCACCAACAGAAATACCACAGGGAAACCCTGAGGAGGGAGGAAAGTTGAAAAGTGGTCTATTTCTGATTTATGTTCAGTGTTACAGAGTAAGTATCTCCATCACTCTTTTGTTACATTGTGTATTTTTCTAAAAGCAGAAAGCCTTGTCATAACTGGGACTTGGACCTGTTCGGGTTTTATAAAGTTATATTTGTCTGACTGAGATGCAGGTTACTCTGAAGCATTCTGTTTCACAAAATGACAAACTGCATTCTGTTAATTTATGATTAAAATAAACTAACATTGATCATATATTCACATTTGTGTGTGTCCAAGTATCATCTTGAGATTACTACAGTGTCAGTGTCATATCATGCTCATGTTACACGTTTATGACCAGACTTTCATATTGGGAGGAAGAAGGATATAAATAAGGAGAACTCAGGAGAATGTCCAGCCTTGTTTGTGGGGACCAGAACAGTATTTCAAGCCAAAATATGATCTTTTCATGTTGCAAAGTGAATGGCAATTGTGCCTAAATCTAACCAGGCCTTGGGCACAGTGCTTTCACGATATAAAAGCAAAAATCAAACCTAAAGAAACATCCAGTCTCAACATAAAGACGAGTAAAGCTTCGACATATCTGCGAGTTGCAGAGATGCACATTGCCAAAACGTATTCTGCTGATTGGGTGTCATACCCGCAGTGTCTGAATAAGGGGATAAGAAACTCAGTGAGAGAGGAGAGAGCTGGTGGAGGGAGGAGGATTCCTGCTGACAAGCAACATGAACAATAAAGGGCTCATTGCTCCTCAGAACACACACACACACACACACACCTACACACACACACACACACACACACACATACACACACACAAACACTGGGATGTGCTGACACCTGTAGTCTGGTTCTTCTGCGTCAGTCCAAATGGGAAAACAAAGAATCAGTGTTGCCTTTCAGCTTTAGTTAATGTCGTCTGACGCCGACTAACGACAAATGAACCAAACGGTGTAAATATGAAGCCACATGGACTGACAGTATAGACAGTATGAACTGGTACAACTTCATTCCACCACTCGGGAATGTTTACTGACACTGACACCATAAAAAGTTAAAAATATTATAACTGTGATCACATAATTCAGACGGGGGATCCTGCGGTGACTCCTGCCCTCTTTCATGTGAGGATGATTGGCGCTGGTGGAGTTGTGGAGGCTGAACTGTGAGGCCCACTCTGTGTGAAGGCAGAGACGGCAGGCTCTGTGAGATTTCATCAGGTCGTTCAGATGAAAGAGCCCATGTGACAGAGAGATTTGAAGAGGCCTCCCTAATTCAACACAACCTGCGAAACTAAAGTGGAACCTGATAGCTGTTTATCCATTCTGTTTAGTCATAACGTTCCCATAAAATCAGCGCTGCCTGGATTGGAGCATGAAGGATTAAATGTTTTATTAGATGAACTTTTCAGCTCAGTGATTTACTGAACTGTTTTCAATGTCAACACTTAATATTTACAACAAAACAAAACCTTGTGCACTGTGACTTGTCTTGTAAGTAAACAAAGCTATCGATTAGTGTGACAGTAAAATCCCTCCCCACAGCATATTTCGGCTCTCCAGTTAAATCACAGCCTGCGTACTTTCGTGGCAAAGCCGGCTGAAGAAGAGAGGATGGCATCTCTTTAAGTGCAATTACTATGAATTACAGCTTTTCTCGAAATGGAGTCCACTCGGGTTCTTTGATATTTACACACATGTCATATCAGCCGATCAGCTCTGTGAATAAGCAATTAATGTATCTTTTGTGACAGATCTTGAACACTTAGAGGGGAAAATGTACAAATGTTGTTCTTTTTTTTCTATATAAAAATGATTATTAATGTAGGTTAATGTCATGTGTCTGACTCATTAGCTGTGTTTACATGGACCCTTATATTCCACCAATTCTGAGAATAATAGCCCAGTCAGCTATCGCCTGATCTGAATGAATTTTTCAATCAGATCGACAGGTGTAAACCCAGGTGTAATCCATTCAGTAGGAACACATTAGTGCTTTCTAACCATGTAAATGCTTAAACTGATCATTTCTGTCTGCACTGGTGGACTCGGTGGGGATGGATGCCCCTGTGGTAGATAAATTGCCCTGTAGGGTTCTCTTCTGTACATTGGTGCCCCATCACGTACAGCTGGCGCCCTTTCTGTTTTTTTTGCCCACGCCCCTCAAACTACCTGAGTCCACCACTGTCTCTCTGGTTGGAATGAATTTCTTGTTTCTGCACATGTCCACCCCGACGTTAGAATCTAGGAGGAACAGACACGTCGTGGTAGCGAACCAAGATTTGTCTGTGACCGATACAACTTGGACATCTTAAAAGATTTAACGATTGTTGAACGCCTCCATGACTGAAAGGCTCGAAACAAGTTGTTCAAACATGAATTTGAAAAGATGAATGAAGCCTGAATCCACCGAACCAGAAACGCAAATATGGTTACCAGGACACGATGCGGGTCGATCTAGAAAATTGCATTAACAGGCGAAGCGAATGAATCAATGAATGGATAGATTGAATTTTCTCTGTTAGATTAGATGCCTCAGAGGCGGCTGAAGTGGCTCAGAAAAATGTTGAATTCTAATTTTAATGCATTGGTGCATGTAAACACACATCTTATCTACATCCCCAATGAAAGTGATGTCAATCAGATTGAAGAAATATTGTCCATGTAGGCACAGCCATTGACATTCAATAACAATAGCAGTATCATAACACTATTGTACAAGGTTTCACTTATTAGATAATAATAATAATAATAATACTAATAATAATAACAACAACTCCAGGCAGTCAACACTGAATTTTAATTGATGGAAAACGTGGGGCGAGAGGCTGTGGGGATGAAGAGAGTCTGAAGGAAAACCTGACAGTGTGTGGTAGCCTGAGGGACTCCCAGCTATCTTTTATTCATACTAATTAGCTTCTAACTAAATTAACTTCCTCCTCCATAATTTGCAGAGAAAGACATTTCTAATGTGCCTCCCTGGCTGTGCACACACCCTGAGAGACCCCCCCCCAACACACACACACACACTGACTTGAAAAATAATAATTTATGTGTATAGTGTACGTGTGCATATGGGACAAAAACACTGATTATGTACAACAGCAGTCCATTATTGTTCTGCCACTCCCAGTTTGCTCTGATTCATTAACACAATCTCGTAGATGACCAATATTTACACAAATGAATTAGCATCTTAAAGTAACGCTCCCTGATTGTTGTGTTAGGTTCCTTCTGTACTGTGGCTGAGATGTCCAATACCGCTGTATAAAATAACCATCTTAGTTAAATGAGACATAATCAATTGCGTGCACATAATTACACTATTTTGGTTTTTAAAGTTGAATTTTGAGGCAACCCCACACCAATACCACGACCACTGAAGAGGTTGATTACCAGTGGCTCCCAAAACAACATAAATCAGTGTTCTGCAAACAACACGAGCATCACAGCGTGCTGGACCTCTGCCCCACGCTCGCAGTTTCGTTGTGTGTGTACATGACATAACTTAACTGCGCCTAATGATGCATGATGAAGCCAATGAGATTTCAGATCAGTAAGTATATAATGTGTTTTTAAGCTTCACGATTGTAAATTATGCAAGTCTATGTAACTTTTAAAACATATTTTCTCCTTGAATATGTTGTTTTTCCACCTAAGCACTTCTTTTGGACTTTTATATATGCACACATTTATTGTAAGTAAGGAAATAAAGAACTATAACGAGTTTAATGATCCTGTTACCCTAAGGCAGGGGGATTTTTCAATTACAAAATGAATTATTTTTTTTTTGCCAAGTGCCTGAATATGTTTTTGGCAAATGTAGTGTTAAGTGTCCATTTTCAGTGATATTGTTATTAAATTTGACTATATGATGTGGATCAGTTGTGTTTTCCAGCTAATAGGGGCAGTTACAACATACGGAGTGTGTTCAAACTCTTTTAGATCAATGACAGAAGCACTTACAGAGCTTTTGACTGTTTGGGAGAAAAGACATTCAGACTGTAACCTTTCAAAAGAGCCCAAGATCACGATGCCTGTGGGATAAGTGTTGCAGGCTCCTGGCTGAAAGTCCTGTGTTTGTTTGGCCCCGACCACCTGTCCATGACCTCGTCTCTATGTGGGCTTTGTCACTTTGTATACTACTATGCCTAACTTCCTCCTTTGCTGCCATAATAATTATCAAAGCCACCAGAGTTCACCGTCTAACAAGAAATGTAAATAAGAGTTATATATGATAAAAAGCTGCTTCACAGTCGACCTGAAGGTCAATTTTCTGATGCTGATGGTCTGAAAACAGCCTGAAACAGGTTACTTAAAGGACGTTTTTGTAAGAAAAATGGTCTTTGAAATAGGATCTTTAAACTACAAATTAAAGTATCACTAGGCATCATGTTTGGAAAAATCATAGGACACAATACACTGAAAAAAGACTAATTTTAATGTTAATGTGACTGCTGATCTATTTACAATGAGATTTGTTTTGCATTTTGGGATGTCAGGTCGAATAAAGATGTCAGAATCTGAATCCGGCCATGGAAAACTGAGCCATGAGGGAGCTTCTTTCCTGTAAGAAATAAAACGAATAAGAAACTGGGAAACTAAAATAAGATCTATTCACTAAATGTTTCTAAACAGGATGCCAGGCAGGTTAGATCAGAGAGGATAAAAAGGAAATTCAATCCCTTCGGTGAGGAGCTTTCTGGAAGCAAGACATGGTCAGGGTCACACCTGTCTGCTGGACAAAAGCAGGATCTGAGCTGCCCTCGAGAATTAGTTCAAGACTGTGGGACCGAAAGTGAGCCAGCTGGCGGAGCAGCGATCTGCAGCTCCAGGCATGAAACAAGGCAAGACATATTAACATACAGTAAGAAAACGTAGACCGCGAGGTGCGAGACGAAGAATGAGCTAAACGAAAGAGAGGGAGAGTCGGAGCGTTGGGAGAGTATTTGAGTTTGAATAAAAAAGGCTGGATGAAGAAGCCCAGCACAGCAGAGCAGAAACTCAAACTAGTGTTTATTTAACCCATCCAACTTCAAGCACACTGCTTTAGTGCTCATTGATCACCGCAGGGTGAAGGTTCACAGCCTCGCAGCCAGCTGGGTTCTCTCTGTGTAGGGTTCACATGTTCTCCCAGTGTTCCCGATGGGATTCCTCCTACCGTCCAAAAACA
Organism: Sparus aurata; assembly: GCF_900880675.1. NCBI lineage: Eukaryota > Metazoa > Chordata > Actinopteri > Spariformes > Sparidae > Sparus > Sparus aurata. The sequence continues at coordinate 8,819,728 of NC_044190.1, read as the reverse complement.
TGAAGGTCAACTGAGCTGCGAATTCTAACTTGGCCCCAGTTTTTCAGCTTGGTAAATAGTTCACTGAATTTCAAATAAAGAACTGTCTTGATTTATTATTGTGGATGCTTTACACATAAATTCAATTGTGTAAATATGGCTGTGTAAAATGATACTGCAGACATGGCTGCAGTTTTTTGTATTTCTTGTCTTGATGGTGTCTGTATACAGTCCATAGTACACAGTGAGGGGGCGGCTGGTTGTGGCTCAGGGGTGGAGCCAGTCTCTTGTTATTAGAAGGTCGCCGGTTTGATTCCCCTGGTCTGCATGTTGAAGTGTCCTTGGGCAAGATAGTGTTTGAAAAAGATCATGTTTTAGCTTAAAATGCAGATTTTTGTCGCCACAAAGCATGGCTGTACCTTCTCCAGAGGTGTCACGCTTACAAATGTCGGTGTGGTCACTGGCTCGGCAGCCTTCTCACCTGTAAGCAGGGTGGTCCTGTTCGCTCACTATGCAATGTTTACAGCTTTGAAGAGCAGCGTGAGATCGAGCAGTCCTTTTGGTCATTAAAGGGTAAAAAAACAACAACCTGTGAAATTGAATTTCTTGAACAGCAATCAGATAAATATGTGCTCGCTCCTTGTTGTGGAATTGGAAAGCACTCTGAACACAGTTAAATAACAAAGACATGGAAAGGGCTGAAGCATTATAATTATAGTATAGGGGACAAACTGATCTTCTCATGAGAAGTCAAAAGAAGATGGAACAAGGACTCAACATTTATAACCAAGCAGAAAGAAACAAACCAGGCCTGATTGGCCTTCTGCTCCTTAGTAACAGCTAAATATTACATCAGCAGGAAAACACATGGACCCACACGTTGAAAGAGAACAAATGTCGTTATACTGTACATACCCAAACAACATCATGGCAATCATATGCTTCAACAGTTCCCCTCCACTTCCTCTGCAAGTTTAATGTCACCAAATGTCATCAATCACTATCAGTTATCACGCTGCCAGACTTCTACATGTCAAAGCACAGTTTAGAAATCAGCCTGGAAAGTGTTAAAAGTGCAGAAACTTCATTCTTTCAGAACTTTTTTTTCTTAAACATAAACAGCTAACTTCAGCTCAGTTCTGGTGAGTACTGCATGCAAGTGGGTCACTTTCTGAGCCGTGAGCTACTCTGCATGCAATCAAACAAAATACAAACTGATGTCAGATGCCATTTATTTAGCAAAATGATGGTTTTTTTTCAACATTTGCAATAAGAAAAAAAACAAACAAAAGAAAAACAAAAAAAGAGCAGCCACGTTAAAGCCTTCAGATCCGTCACTAAGGAAGAAAAATGCGTTCCTGTGCCCCTTCATTTGGTAAAACCAGCAAACGGTTTCTTCTCTCCTCTCTTCCGCTCCTCACACCCACCGCCTCACATTTTTCAAAATCGTATCATACTGTGGGTGGAGAGATGTTCAAAATGGATGTTAGATAACCGCTTCGCAGGCATCTGCTGCACGATATTGCAGCAAGAATTTGATGGTCTACAATGTAACACCTCCAGCTGGGAAACACACTGACCTCTGTATTACACATGTTGGCTGATGACACGGGCAGCACTGTTGTGATGAGGCTGTATTGGCTCATCGTTGTGCAAATGAGCTTACAGTGCGCGCATGATAACATCCATCCACGTGTGTCGCGCCTCCACGTCCCCCCTCAGACACCCTCACTGATCCAGACACACATCCCCGACCCCGCCTATCCATCACACCCCATGAGTCCCACCACACATGCGCACATACACCCACACACCCTGGCCGGAGACCAGTAGCCCACAGGTCACAGATGTCTGTATGTGGGGGGATGACTGTAATGAATATTGAGTAACTGAAGTGATATCTTTGCCGTTCTGCCTCATGTTGCCTCCCACTCTTACCCTCCAGCCACCGGGGGTCTCAAAGCCAACCCCATCCTTTTTCTTCCAGATGGCAACCTTTGGTCCCTCTGGCACACCAGTGTCATCAAGCAGGAAGGATCTCCCAATTATGAGCTTCTTACTATTGTGAAAACAGATTTTGCTGTTGGAAAGAAAGAATCAGACTTTTCTGTCATTTTGGCAGAAGTTGTGGTTCCTGTTGCCATGACATAGACAGACTGGTACAACTGAAATCAATGTCGCATTGATCTACTGTCTGAAATTACATCAATTGGACACTTAATTATGATAATCTGTGATGCTGTGTGAATTTTGTAATCTGTTATGATCTTACATGTTCGTACATGTGGAGGCTTATTCATGAGGCCTTGAGTTATAGGAAGCTTGTATGATCCACTGGATGTAGACTCTTGATAAACGCCTGTCATATGCAACCTATTTCAGGCAGGTTACTCTTGTGGCTAGCATATGAGCCTAAACGAGCTAGCACCTTTTCTTTTAGCCGTTTTAATGGCAGGATTGGCCTTACCACATGAAAGGGAGAGTGAGGGCGGATTGTCCACTTGTTAATTGATTGCGTTGGACGGTTACAAAAAATAAAAGTATTAAAAACAGACAAATAGGTTGCCAGACATACACTGACCCTCACGAGTACAGTATATGTGTGGGAAGCACTGTTTTACATTTATTTAATACATGTATGAAGAGACAGCCTTGGAGGTTTAAGGTGTCCTGTGGGCAACTCGTATGCTCACTGCGGGTGACCAGACGCCCACGGGCACCGTGTTGGTGACCTCTGGTGTAAAGAAACACAAGGGAGCCAGATAGTTTTTCCCTCTAGAGAAGATAATAATGGGTGCAGCCACACCTCCACACCTCTGTGCAGTGATAGAGTGGTGCTGTGGTGATCTGGTCTGGCTTGAGGGCCTATATTTCATTTCACTGTTGGGTGGAGGGATAAAATGAAAAATTTCTCTACAGCAATCCTTGTCGGGGCCACCGAAGGTGCAGCCAAAAGTACTGTTGTACTGAACGTATATAGAAGCATTGCTGATGACCACCATTAAACTACACTGGATTGTTGAAAGGGTTGGAATGTTGTTCTTGATGCACAAAATTCAACCATGAGGTAATGGACCGAACAAAATGTAGTCTTTAAACTGTAAATTAGTGTTGTTGTGCTGAGTTTTACATGTTAATAAAAATGTCAGATGAATCTTTACTTTATGGGGAATTTTTCATAGTAGCTATTCCGCTGGATCATCCACCACCACCAACCATGGGACCTGAATGTGTTGGAGACAGAGCCCTGGTCGTTCATTTGAGAGCTGCTCAATGGTGCATAAAGCCAAAAGAGATCTTCCAGGTATGAAATCCTTCTGATCTTCTGTGTTGTGTGGCCTCGGGTGTGCCCACTAGAGACTTCCACCGACTGAGCCGGCTAACAGAGGTCGTGATGCTCAAATAAAGTTAGCCTTCATTTTACAGCTGCTTCTATCGAAATGTAAGCTTATGGGAAAATTTATCTTTGAGCCTCAGTGCATCCCGTGATGTTGTAATTAAACAGTTTGGCCCCTAGAAAAGTTGGCTTCAAAGCCTGGCACTCTTCCTAGGGGCTTGCCACCAACACACTCCCTCTGAGAGCTAAAGTGTGTAGAGCTGCAGGTTGTGGACCAAACCACTCAATAAATAAATTCTACCGAGGCTATTTCAGTCCATGAACCTTTTCCTCTGGTCACCACTAACACTGTCCTCAATGAGCCCAAACCTCCATCCAAACATCTGCAGTCACTGATCACAGCTCCTGTTTCAACTTTGATGATTATGTTCTGTAATAACCTCAGTCATCTGCTTTAAATAATGCCAATATCACTTTGAAAAATACAGGGCAGAAAGAATGATTAAAATCCTGGAAGCTACAGAAGTTTGACTCGGTTACGCAACACAAGGTTGCTGGTTTCTGGTGCTGTTTTTATGCAGAAATCCTTTGGGTCTGTACAAGGCTTTTCCACTCCCGTCGGACTGCAATTAGGCTGGTTGGAGTGATGTGGTGCCAGAGGCCTTAGTATGAGCTACTTCACTCAGGTCCTCAGAGAAATAACAGAGCTTACCTCTCTCTAACTCTTTCTGTCTCACTCAACACGCTGTCAGCCCCTCTCTTTGACTTTTACTTTCTTTCCCTCTTTTTCTGTCATTTTCATCTCGTTCACTCTCTCTCTCTCTCTCTCTGTTTCGTACCCCGGTCTCTCCATCCCTCTCTTCTGTCTTCTGTTCTCCCTCTGTCTCTCTCTCTCTCTCTCTCTGGTTCCCTCTTTTTTGTTTGTGCTGTTTTCCAAGCTAACTGATTTGAATAAACTGCCAGGGTTGAAATGAATTATTGATCATGGTGCAGACTTTTAGAGGATGGGAAAAGTCCTGTTAATCACTGCTTGCAGTAGGTTAAAGTTATCTTTTAATTAGCAAAGGAAACCGCACCAGATCATTAATCCTCCGTTTCCTGTCATGACCGCTTCAGCAAAATACTAAATTCAATTAACTCCTAAGTCCTAAACCTCACCCATGCTTCCTTGCTTGTTTGAAAAGATCTTTGACCCGTATCTTTGTTCGTCACACATAACACGTCAACATTTACCGAATACGAGTTTTGAGTCTTTTATTTTTCATTTTCCGTGTTCTGCTCTTGAACAGATGTCACGGCAATCACACCTCCATCATACTAATGTCGACCATAGAGGGAGTTATTGTCCTTCATAAACACGGCTTTTCTTCCCCATAAAGGGAGTGCGAATTGCCGGTAAATCAGGTGAGAAACAGCCAAGTCCCAACACAATGCTGTCGTCTTTATTAAGCAGAGTCTCTGCAAAAATCCCTCTCTCGGCTGGCATATATTACCTGCATTGTCAAATGTGGCCTCATGTTCTTATAAAGCGCGTTAGATTCTTTCAGCTCTCCTCTCTTCAGAGACTGAACACACTGGTTATCGTTTTATTCCAGAACACCCGCATTACAAAGGCCCGAGTATCTCTCCTCAGACAGCATGCTGGAGAAAATAGAGTTGTTGGGACTCAAAGTCATTCGAGAGCACAGCCTAACAAACATCCTTTACATTTTAATCTGACCAGGTTTACTCATTTTGCGGCGGGCTGTTTTGCTGCTTTGCTCCGGTGTCTTCAATTTATTCAAAGACTACAGCTTAATTTCCCACTGCCATTGATTTCTAGCCCCGCCACAAGTCAGGGTAAAGAGCCTATTGATTCACACTCTCCCTTTCTTTCTTCATCCTCCTCTCTGACCAGCTGATGCAAACTCACACCGCTTTGGCGGGCGGGAGAACGAGATGAAGGAGATATGACAGGGTGTAACGAGGAGGGGGAGCAGCGGGAATGGTGGGAAATGAGTATGATTAGGTGGGAAATATGTTTGTGGAAGAGAGAGGATGTTTGTGAAGGCGTGGGAAAACAGGAGGGATGTGAGCGGCGAGAGATGGGAAGACGTGATTGTGTGTGTTTGTGTGGCCCGTTGTATCCGTGCAGGTCTGGATGTGATGGAAGGAATAGTTACAATTCTGCTTCCGTGACAGATCTTCATTAAATTGTCCGTCAAGCTTACAGCTACTGTGGAGCAGTTGATGCAGATCTTTCAAGTTTTGTTGAGCTTTCGGCATAATTTAACAACTTTTTCGTGTCAGTTTCCTACTTCATACAAGTACGGATTGAACTTCTGGGTCTGAAAAGTGAAGCCAACGCAGAAGTGCTTGAAAATCTGCATTCTTCTAACTCCACCTGCTGCAAATAGAAGCCTGATTATATGCAAGCATATGACAAAATGACCCTTCTTCTCACTTAATCCATTACCTCAATAAACAGCTTCCGAATGAGTTTATGGTCTCAATTTTGATGCTATATTTTCACGAGAGGAACTTGAAAGCACCATGTCAATTGACGTAACCTAACCCGTCCCCGACCCGGACATCTTAACCCAGCCTGTCCCAGCGGGTCCTGGTGCACCCTGATGGGTTCGGGTAAGGTTTCCATGATGTAATACATGGATATGGTCAAGGGTCACTCTTTTTTTTCAACATTACAAAGAGCACATACAAATCCATCAGGCTCAAGTGGATTTAAAGAGATTTCCGGCTTGTTTCTTCTCCCTCCATTCACTAAACTGTGCTGAAGCCGTCGTTCCTTTAATTGGATGTGAATGTAGCATAAACGTGCAGCCACATAAACTTCTCTGTCATGCAGACCAAGAGACAGATATATTAGACACAGGAGAGGCTCACTTCCTTTTGATATTTTGAACTGAAAACTATCGACTGGCTGGGACTGGCTGCGGGCACAACAGCAAACAAACACAATGCTCTGACTGAATATTGGAAGGCCTATTTTTGGATGAATACCGACGGTAAGTGTGCTACGTCTGTGTGTCCATGTGTGTATGTGTGTTTGACTAAAAGTGACTCACACCCTATACAGTCAAGTACAGGTACTCAGCCATTAATGGGAAACTTATCTCTCCCAAACACACACTGGCCTTCAATGACCTTCAGCGCCAGCTAATTGGCGTAGGCAGGCTTTCGCTTTTACAAGACTGTACCCAAGTGTGTGTGTGTGTGTGGGGGGCTTTCAAGCTGAGGAGCTGAGGAAACACCTGCACCTGCATCCTATGCCAATTACCTCACTTAACCCCCTCCTGACCCCCCCCCCCCCTTCACTGCTCACTGTGAAGCCCCCCAACTCCTCCATTCTCTCTTTCATGCTCAGTCTGTCACCTGTGTCAGCTGCAGCCCCCCAACACACACACACACCTCCGGTCTGTCTTCATTCAGGCGTTTGTTTTGTGTGTGTGTGTGTTAAGAATGCTTGTGAGTTTGAGTGCGGCTTTGAGCATGTTTAGGCATATTTCAGTTTAAGTGAACAGCCCAGTCACCAGAGTAAAATGTTGGCATTGACCCTTTCTGTATTTTATGATTGTTACTTTTATCATACATACATTTCTACATGATGTGTCGTATTCCCTTCAGATTACAGGTATGATGACTCTCCCATCAGGGGGAGGAGGGGATGGTGCTGTCCTGACAGGTAGTGAGACAAGCTCTGTCACCAGAATAAACTGTTGACGTTCCTGCAAACCGCTGACACGTTAACATTTGTACGTGTCATAGGCTAAGTTCCATATTGACATTTCAACAATACGTGTCATACCATGACATGTTTATGACCAGACTTTCATGTCAGAAGGAGGAGGAAATGGTGGTGGACTTAAGTCCGAGGAATGCAAAGCCAGTGACTGCAGTTCAGGACTGCGCTGTACGATTTTGACAAGGGACAACATCATTTCAACATTTGTAAATTCAAGGAGCCCTTTCTACAACCAAAGCAGGTACTCATCCAAAACATGATATTTTCCCAACTCTAACTAAGCGGTTTTGTGCCTAATATATATATATAAGTGTTGCAAAACCCTAAAATTGAAAATTGAGCCCAAGGAAACATAAAGTTGCAACATGAAGAAATAATACATTTTAACATATCAGTGGTTTGCAGAAACATATACAACATTGCAACAAACCACATTAAGACCACTGTTCACTTCCTGTTAAAACTGACTGGTGATTTGTTTGGCCTTTCATGGCTTTATTTGAAAGGACAGCTAAAAGGAAACGGGATGAAATGCAGCTAATGGCCACAGGTCAGACTTGAACCCTGGGCAGCGATGACACAGCCTCTGTACATGAGGCACATGTTCTGCCAACTGAGCTACTGTGGCATCCCTTACCAGGGGATTTTAACAAGATGTTGGGACAATTTCCAGCTGTGGGCAAAACATGATCTTTTTTTTCAAACCCCTTAACAAGGGGTTTTGTGCCTGAATTAACCAGGCCTTAATGGTGTCATCTGAAAGGCATGAAGATATTTTGTTTGTCATTCTATGGATTGAGGATTTATTTAAACCAAAACTAGAGACGAACTAAGACTGTTCTGTTTTTTTAAGCTGATGTGTTAAGGTCAAGTTCAGTACACTGATGATAACGTCCATTAATCTTTGAAAGGATGTTTAACTGCAATTCGGACAATGTCTTGTCCTTTAAACTTGCCAGTGTCATAGAAAATTGGAACATAAAGTTTCAACACATCTGTCATTTACAGAAATGTACCATGTCAACACTTATTCTGGTGATTGGGTTGAAAGAAAGGTCAGAAATTAGCAGAAACTGAAGTCATGAATACACTTGAAATTCCATAAAACAGGCACTGAATGTAGAAGTGCTCAAATGCACCAAGGAGAACCCTTTGTGCATTTCCACCTTGTTAAAAGTTCAAATATTCATGTGTATGCATCTGCCATCCCTCATAGGCCACTATTTATGGGAGCCAATGGCTGGGGATGGTCTCCAGTGTTCTGCTTGAGGAAAATTGAGTCATTTTAAAGCAGATCAAACAATGGAGTACTCCGCCCGAAGCGGTAGAAAATGTAGGCTTCATACAGCCAGCAGTAGAACAAAATGCTGACCCTATGCAAACACAAACTGCTGTCATCAAAAAATAGAACAAGCGCTGTAAAAAGAAAAGCTCAGTTTGAGGCTGGAAGATGGACTGGTTGGGAACACAGTGTGAGGAAAACAGCGTCATGCTCTTCTCTGAGGCCCGTTTCCAGCGGCACCAAAGAAATGTAGGACGAGTGGGTTGTAAAGATTTTCAAAGAGGCTACAACAAACCTTGCATTGTTGCAGCCTATAACTGTCTAAACACAAAAATAAGTTTATTTCTTTCCCCTCGGGGTGTCTCACTGTCTGTGTACTGTAAGTAGGCTGCAGAGGCCTGTCACTACTGTAAATCTTGAAATGCCCAATCCGCCCTCAGCTCTTCCCTGTCAGCGTGTTTCAATATGTTGTTGTAACCCCCGTCACATTCAGAAAGCATGAATCACTTCAGTGGAATGACTGCGTGTTAATTAATGGCTTTAATTGTTTTCTTCAGAAACAGGAAACGATCAAAGTCGATGCTGCCGAGCTCTCACCACATTGTGTTTCTCCCTAATGGGAGAGAGAAAACAGTGCACGTCGCTTCCTCGCTCTGTGAATTATTCAGTCCCACCTCAGGCCATTGTCTATTGATGTTCCTACAGACTTCCCCAATGCACAACTGACAATCCTGACACTCTACTGCCACATCCAGCGGCCCTCAATCATCACTATTTTATCGTGTGGATGTGTCTGTTTTAATATTCACACCAGTGAGAGCAGACCAAAGTGGGGTGTACAGTGGTATAATTTGATATTCTCCCCCAGATGTTGTAAAACATTGCGGGGTGATTAGCATACTCCGCATGGAGCTAAACGCAAGAATCATTTTATGAGCTAATACATCAGCGCTTCGATATTACAGCACATTAAAAGATACGGCTACTGGCTAAACATATGTCCCATTTACATATGCAAAAAATATCTTAAACATTTTAATGATGGAACTTACCCGGCCCATTCTAATTGCCCAAAAGCACTGAAAGCACTCTCCTGCTATTCAGCCTCAAGTATCCTTTTATTTGATTTCTACAGGCATCGCCAGATCATTTTCGGACGTTCAAGTGGTCAAGCTCAGTCATTAGTATTCTGTCCAGACCACCCACGGTGGTTGGTTTCTTTTACACCGCCTGTTCAAAGCATTTGCTTAATGTTCACCAAAAGGCCAATGTGTCTGTGCTATTTAGTACAAATGTAACATTTGGTCTGGCACCTCTTTCTCTTCCTCCTTCCCAGCCTGCTGAACCGAACAGCCCACTAGCTGTATAATGGAGAGCCGAGCACACACAGTGGGTTTGAATTTCAGATGGAGAGTGCAGACTGAAGCTAGATATGTGAGTAGGTGAGTTAGTCATACCGTTAGCATCTTTATTACCTAACTGGCCCGTGCCTCGCTGAGGGCGAGCAGCTGTGTTTCAGGATGTCTCTCTGCAGGTGCAAAGCCCACACACACTACGGACAGGAAATTAGAGCTTCACCTGGGCCAGCACTCACCTGTGCTCCATCCTGACTCAGCCCCTGCTGCCCTGTGGGAGAGAAACCCTCCACAACAGTTCCCACATAAGCGCCTCCCCTCTGCGTTCCCTCATTTTCCAGTTGTTTGCCATATTCGCTCCTCTTTCTCTCCTCCTCCTGATGCTTTTCTTAGCATCCTCACGTCGCCATCTTTTAACCAACTTCTGCAACAGGCATCCTTTGTTGGAGTCAGCACTTATCACGTTGGCACAGAGGATCACTCTCACAAACACAGCACACACAGCGATCTGGTATTTCTGGATTTGATGTATAGATAACCTTGGAGCGGTGTGAGCTGTGTGGAGTCCATGCCTCTCAGCGTGAGAACAGAAGAATGCCAGCTCCTGTTTTCCTTGCCGGATAGTTTGCCTGTCCCGTCAATCCTGCAGAAGCAACATAAAATTCCAAAGCCAAAATAAAAACTGTAGAACATTTGCCATTATTTTTATATATACAGTAAATGTATAGTCTTTATTATCATAACCACATGGGTGTTTTCCCCCTGTTTTATTGGCTGATTACAGTATTAAAAAAAATATGAAAATAATATTTAATGTTTCTACTTTTGGACCAATCAATTAATTACCAAACAAATGAAGGAAGTATTTCTAATATCCTGGCTCGGGCTCCATCATCTATGGAGGACTGAAGCTGCTAAAATCATTCATAAATACATTTAAAGATTAATCAAAAAAACTGTGTGGCTCAGAAAATAAATTAATATGTCATTGAATGCACCAAAAATAATTGGTTATTTATTGATATTTCTGCTTTAATCTGCCTCGGTATTTATTTACCTTTGTATTAATTCCACTGACAAGGGATGAAGTACGGAGGTGATTTACATCGGCTCTGACCACAAATACAACACTGAACTGAGCACTTATTTCAACTAAACCAGAGGTGATTGTGGAAACACAAACAAACAATATTTTGGCGAGTTTTATATCATTGTTGGGTTTACAGCATGTTTCCACTGCCCCCAAGTGGCAATAAAAAAATTAAGTAGTTGCATGTTTATCTAATTTTTAGCAATGAGTACTTCAAGGGCACAATTATTATTTCAAGGGAACAAATGAAGTAATTAGAAATGAATTATTTATTCAGTTGACTAATTTGTGCATGCAAATTATTCATTAGAGGCTGCAAAAATTAGTACACAAGGAATAATAAAAAAATAGATTCTTCAAATCAAATGTGCTCCAGAATATAACTGAAAAATTACTGAAGGAAAATGCAGTTCTTCACTCTTCTGGTCCGGCTTCACTTCGACATCGAAAAAAACGTAGTACGACTGGTATAATTGCATGACAAAAGTTTCTCTGGAAAGAAAAAATGTTACCACACCCAGCTGGTAAATCAGTGTCATGTCTCTGATGATACATGTAAGTCAGCACTTGTTTTATAACCACGTCAAGCATTTGAGTTGCGACGTATCTAGAACAAACTATCACTTCATTATTTGCCAACAGTAGGCATATAAAGTCAGGCATATAAATGCTGATTACAGATCTGTATCACCAGGGGGGTCATGCCAACGGACTTGGAGTAAGTTTTATGATTCTAATTACAGCCTTGTGGCTCCAGGAGGGTAATGTTCCCTAGCGTCGGGAAGCAACAGCAGATGTGTGGTGTTTCTGCCGTCGTATCTCATGTCTTATACGGCGATCTGCCTGATAGATGTGATTTATCTGTAGCATGGGGGAAAGAACACTTCTCCCCTCTGACATTCACACCCGCCACACTCGTACAAAACATGCACAGCACCACGTACACGCTCTGCCGTCTGTTCACAATTCCCAGCTCTGACATTTTGTTTCCGCTGTTTCGCATTTTCTGAACTCTGTGGAGATAATTCTCGCTCTCGTTCCCTCCCGCCTTCCCTCCATCCTAGCAGGGACACCACAAGGTGACAGCATCCATCACCCATCAACCATCACATATCATCTGCTGACTGCTGTCTCAGAACAAGGAGTCTTAAATAAAAGTCACATTCATTTCCATGAATTGGATTTGAAACTTTAGGTGTGTGTGTGTGTGTGTGTGCATATCACCAATCAGCGTGTGTCGTTGTGTGTTTTACCACCCAAACACGCTGGAAGCATGCGTGCAACACTCTCTCATAAACACACACACACACACACACACACACACACACACACACACACACAAAAACAACCCTCCCCCGTCCTTGTCACATAGCTGTCAGTTGTGTCATTGCTTGACCTCCACGTCTGCCAGCATACGTTGCTCTTTTGCCTCATTAGCATGATCAATACAGTCTCATAATGGCTTTCTGCATTAAAGGATGAGTCAAAGTGTGTAGCTGAGTGTGTAGTCGAGTACACAAAGGTGAGGATAAGCACCAACAGCAGAAGAGTGCAGCACTGTACATTTTAAAATTCTTCCAGTATCACACAAAACACTCGACAATTTGATAAAAACACATCATCATAATATAATAATACTCATCAAATGTCTGCCGCACAATTAGTACAATTATTCCTTTGAAATAACACAAAGCCACAGTGTTTCAGTGTTACTGACAATGAGGGATGAAGGACAGCAGGACAGTCCAACTGCCTTTGGCCGAGGGCTTCGCTTCTTCTGAGAGAATTATTGTGTTTTGTCAGTCTGAGGCGAGCTGCCCAGTTGAAACAACAACCAACCCCTGACAGGCAGGCTGTAGGGGAGAGAGATAAATTCCTACTTCAGTCTGAAGCAGATAAACCACTGGACTCTGCATTCAGAAACTCTTTGTGAAGAGGGGGAGAGGAGAGGAGAGGAGAGGAGAGGAGAGGAGAGGAGAGGAGAGGAGGATAAGCACTCAATACAAACATGGAGTGAAGCAGAGGACGGAGAGCAGAGACACATAAAGGTTTAATTAGCCCCTTCAGACGCAGAGAAGAACTGTCACTAACCTGTTGGAGCGCAGAGAGACACACAATCAGGATGTGTACAATAGAAAGACTGATGTATAGAAGCACCACTCTGTATATCCACCAAGCAACCCACAAAGAAGGCATTTGAAGATTTCAAGATGTGAATTGTCAGACTATTCTCAGTAAATACAAAAAAAAAGAAAAAAGAACACACTTCAGCTGACGTTCATTCTGAGCATGCACTGATCTTGGGAAATTAAATCACTTCATCTAAAATAAACAAAAAAACATACACGTGTTTTCTTTCTTCGATGTGTATTTGTTTTTTTGTTTTTTAATCTTGTAATCATCTGTTTTTTTTTTTTATAACCAGGAATCAAAGTAACTAATTAATGTTCATCAAATTACTGTAATTAAAGTGATAGTTGGGGTCTTCTGATGCGGGGCTGTATGAGGTTCTCATCCCTGTCAGTGTGTCACCTGCAGTAGAGGACCATCATATATGTATATATATAGATATATATATATCTATATATATATTCTACTTTATTGATTTATTTTTTAGATACGCCTTGCTTCTCAGTCCTGTTGAGCAGTACAGCGCTCTGCTTCCCTGTCGCCCTGCTTCTCCACACAGGAGGAGAGCTGATGGTCGTCTGCTGCAGGTGACACACTGACAGGGATGAGAACCTCATACAGCCCCGCATCAGAAGACCTCAACTGTCACTTTGAGTGATTTCTACGTATTTTTCCGAGTCTGTAAAACTACTTGTACCTAAGTATGCATCACATCATGTAATCTACTCAGTTCCTTTTAGAATTGATCACTGAGTACAATTTGAATTAATCTAACCCTTAATCTGCATCTGATCACAAACAGGCTTTGACATACAGACAGCAAAACAAACAAACAATACAACAGTGTGCAGAAGTGTGGAGTGGTGACCATGGCCGATAATGTATCATTAATGTATCATTCAAAAATGATGGGGATTTAATTTGGGTAAATGTTCTATGTTTTCGTGTTGGTAGGTTACTCTCCACATGCACATGATGAATAGGGAACCATATTGATGTGGATATTGAATGTGGGTGAAAGGTGGTTAATTCGAGTTAATACATTTTACACGTCTTCCTACTCCTTTTCAGACATGTTATTTAATTTTAGCATTATTATCATTTTACAATTAGGATGGCGGTGGCGATGATAACGACAATGATGACATGATTGCTATGATTATAATATGGAATAATTGTATTATTGCTTGTTGTTGTTGTCTTTATCATCATGGCCATAACATGTCATTATATGCATCATGTGCACTATAATTATGTCTAATAATCGGGATGATGAATGCGAATAGAGGAATCATGTTTTTGTTTTGTTTTGTTTTGTTTTGTTTTGTTTTTCTTTTCTTTTTTTCTTCTCTCTCGCTTTTCTTTCATTCGTTCATTTGTCTTTGACTGGCGCATGTCTTTTCATTTTGTCTAATATGTTTTCCTTTTATTTATTTACATGTTTGAAATAAACTTAAACATCAAAGTGCTTAATAGTCTAAGAAGCATTTGATAAGAACAATTTGTAGTTAACTATTATTTTAATACCAGTAATGTTTCATTGGTAACTGAGTAATATTTCAGTAATGCAACTGTACTCGTACTTGAGTATGGATTTTCAGTACTCTTTATGCTACTGCTTTTAATTCACCATTATGATGTAAATGTTGATGACAAAATATAATGCCTATATGAATAATGACACAATCTGCATTTGGATTGGTTACCTACTGTCACGTTTAAAGAAAAAGGACTCAAACACGACACACAGAGGCAGGCAGCTGACAGAACATAAGGTCCAAAGCCCAAATTCACCAACGCAAAAGTCTAAATGCAAGAAACAAAAAGTCAGGCAGCAAAAAACCCCACAAAATTCAGACGGGGCAAGTTAGAGAGCTAAAATAACTACAACAGTACAAAAAAAGAAGCAGTGGTAGGAACATGAGGTGAACAGGAGACACAGAGCGGAAACAGACAAACTGAAAAAGAGTCATAGGCTTAAATACACAGGGGTTAATGAACAAAGGAGACACAGGTTATCTGTTTCTATATTAATGAAAACTATTTATTAGATTTTAAAGGAGTCATCACCTGTTTTTTTACATATCCAGTCCCTCTTGGATCGCTTTGGATCAATTCTTAAAACTTATTAGAAAAAAAAATAATTAAAAAAATCAAACATAGAGCTTGTTCTGACACTTTTTCATACCGCGACTTTCTCACACGAGATTATGCGCGAGGTTTTGACCGGTCCGGATGTGCATTGTATTAATATGTAATGAGGCGCGCGTTGATTGGCCGCAGGAAGGACAGAGCTGGAATGGGGGGCGAGCCTGCATGCACACACAGACTCCAAAACATAAACAGCCCCCTGTCATGGCGCACACACTAAATGATGAACCTTACGGAATTCAGGCATTTATGTACGAGCCAGAGTCGGAAACCGAACGGGAGAGTGAAGAGGCAGAGACGGTGAAGAGACACGTTTACAGCAGGATGTCTCTGAATGGTAAATTCTTTTTTTTTCCATCTTACTTTTCACACTCGTGTTTTACATGTAATAAAAAAATCCAGTGAAAACCTTTTAGAATAAAGTAACTGGTCACTCTTGACTGGCACGGACCTTTGCGGCACACATACCAACCTAACCCAGGTTTTAATGGGAACAGCTGTTATTTATCCGGCACTCAGGTTCTCATGCATATGTATCTAGTTGCCTATTATATTCTTGCATGTATTTTGTGTGTTTGATGTGTGAGAGAGTATTACTAGCAATATGTACTTTAACTGGAAGGCACTTTGAGAATAAAAAAAAGAGTGCCAATGCTAATGTTAGCATCCCACAGTACACGTGTGCTATCAGGCATTCTACGTCAAGGTATGCCTCATATAAGGTGAGCATGTATTTGTGTGCGTATTTTGCAATGTATGTGTGCACGTTTGTGTACTTGTCCGTGTGAAGCAGATGCCCTTTAATGAGTGTTTTTGTGTGTGTTTTTGTGGCGGTATCAGTCGGAAGGCCACTGCAGTCTCGTCTCCTCGCTCAGCTACGAGGAGCTACCCAGAGGGATCACCTGCACTTTAAAAACCAGCCTCACAATCTCTGACAGCGGAGGAACACAAACACAACGCACACTTTCTGATTAGAGAAAAAGGGGGACTGGATATGGGATGAAACCGTTGAGAGGGGAAGCGAGAGAACAGAGAGGTGAGATGACGGAGAGGTGAGCTCTGCGCTGGTATTTCCAGCTGCGTTGAAATGTGGAAATGGAAAAAAGATTAAAATAAGAATTTGACATTTCACTGTGGCTTTCTCTCTGGTCGAATGCCTTCTGATCACATGGCTATTTTAAAAACACAATGATGCACTTTCAAATTGAAATTAAGCAGAAAGAGCGTACTTTTTTATTTCATAGGAGATCAATTGTAATGTTGTTGGCAGCCTCGGGAGATTTTTACGATCTGCTTTGCTCTCTCTTCTGTTTGATGCATTGTGTTTTAGACCTTCCCTCTGCAGGGAGTTGCCAAGCTGAAAATGAATAATTATCGTCTGTCAGCCTCTACCTGTTCCTCTTATCCTACACCTGCATTCACTCAGCCTGCTAGCCATCAGAGGCTGTGGAGCCGAGTTAGACATGAACAGCCCTCACCTCGTGTCCTATATTAAGGCTCTCCTCGAATTCACTGGATAGTGACGTTCCCCGAGAATATTCTCATCAGCGGGCTAAATATAACTCTGATTGTTCTTCTAATAAGTGCTGTAGTCAGAGAGCAGGAACGAGCAGGTTGAGCAGAGGGGATGGTGGCGGTGGGTGGAGCGGCTGTTGATGGGGAGTGAAGGGGATTTTATGTTTTTTATGTCACTTTTAAGGTACTTTGTTGTGAAACTGTTCATTACAGGGAACAAATTGAAGAGTTATCTTTTTCAGGGTTGTATAGCTGCAGGATTTGAACACTAATTGCCTCTCCAAATGCCTTTCTATCAGCACTGAAGCAAGACTAAAATCTACAATAACACCAGCAGCTCGTTGGGGCTTTTCCTACTGTTACAGTTAAAGGTCCCATATTATGTAAATTTTTAGGATAATACTTTTACTTTTGGCGAGATAATGTTTACACGCTTTAATGTTCAAAAAACATTCATTCTCGTGCGCTTCGGTGCTGCAGCGCCTCTATTCACCCTCGGTGTTAGTCTCTGTCTCTTTGAAGCTCCCACCCTGAAAAGACCCAGTCTGCTCTGATGAGTCACAGGAGAAGTCACTGCGTCCCTGTTTCTGCATCAGCTCTGCCGTAACTATGCTGGGGGCGTGTCTGAGGGCAGTGACTGTATAGTTGTGACATCACAACCTTACAGAAGTCCTGACGGCTCGTTTAAAGGCAGTTTCTGAATACGAGCTGGGTACATTTCACTGTGGATTGACCGTTCTGAAACACTGACAGTATTTATATAGTGCTGACACCAACTTAGTTGCTGTTTGAGTGTTTGTTTTTTTTTCACATTTGTCTCATACCATATCTCGCCTATACGCCAGTATCAGGCCCAACAGTGGCGAAAAAGCCTTTTTGTACGTTCTTTTAGTGGTATTTTAGAGTAACTTCATCAGAACTGTCATAAAAGCAAAAAGCCCTTAAATTATCATCATTTAAATGTCAATTACAACAATCAATCTAATAGTTGTTCATCCATTTTATTTAAAGCCACGTAAAAAAAACATTGTGGTCTCAACTTGGGCTACAAATGACATCACTGCAATATCTGAAGGGTTCCAGTGATTCTTCTGGTAACATTTGCCACTGCAAAATAAAATGGAGTACCCGCGTGCCCAGTGATGCCACAAGATGAGTCAGGAGATCGTTTGGATTCATCTTCTGAGAACCATATAATTGTACTTTTAAAGCCAAAATGTCTGACAGATGTTGAGTTTTTTATTGGCTAAGTGGAATTCTGACTTGTTCCTGGTCTTTGATGAGTCAGGGGAACAGCAACATTATTAGGATTCATCCTGTGGGGACCATGAATGTCTGAAGGCAATCTCTCCAAAAGATAAGGTGTTTTTTTTTCAGTCCAGAACAAAGTTGTGAACAGTCAGACCGACACAGCATTCAATAAGTGTGGCTGAAAATAAGTTACGTCTAGAGAACATGATTCACGTAGTAATCATCCACATCTCCAGCTCCACAGAAAAGAAGTGCTCATGCCTTTCTTGCAATTTTCAAAACCACAGGGAACTCTTTCTACCTGGTGAACACTGGGGATCTTTATTCAATAATATATAATCTCACTTCCTGATTATGCATTTCATAGGCTCTGATTGCAGCTAAAATGGAACTAGTAATAACGCGGACCAATTTAGACGGTGCAGATGGTTGAGCTCGCCGCTCGCTTGATGTAACTGGTGTGAACCATAAGTACAGTCAGGCACTGACAGAATACTCAAAAAGCATCCTTCCACCCCCACTTCACCTGTCAGTCAGTGACACAGTCCCTCAGAGCTCCTGGATCACAGTGGGCTTCAGCAGGCTCTCAAAGACGCGGCTGTTAATCCCTGGTGGCTTTCGTCAAGGCAACCAGCAGCCAATAATCTGCATACATTAATATCCTCATCATGGCGATACTGTACTCCCCCTGCTAGAGAAGACCTGTGATTAAATTACACATCCAGAGATAGATCACTGCTATCCATCTTAGTGAAAGCCTGTCAGAGGAGAGCTGGCCTCACTGTGCATTTTCTGGTATTCTCTCGTCGCAGCGTGGTGGAAATCCTCCAATCAAATCTGCTCAAATATCAACACAAATTAGCATACACACAAAAAAAAAAACACTGCACTGCCTCGAGCCCCAAAACATGACATGTTCCACTATTTAGCAGCTCCTTAATAAAGAACAAGTAGAATCTCTCAATGCACACAAGAGTTAAACTCAGAAATAATTACCCAAGTCAATGGGTGCCATTATCTCTGTGATTGGTTGAGTGCTCAGGCGAAAGCTATTAAGTTTTTCTGTCTGTTTTTTTTTTTTCCACAGGATTTCAATTAAAAGCTGTGCAGAATGTTGGTCCTATCTTTAGACGATAGACCCCCAGAAATCCCTTCTCGAGGGAGGACCTATTGTAGTGTCCTCATCAACACTCCAATTAGAGCTCGCCTATTATCTTTTATGATAAAAAAGGGTATTACCACAAAAGCACCTTATCCTCCCCTCCTAAAATAACTCTTTAGCTTTTCACCCCATAATTTCATTACAGGAAGATAGTCATTCATCAATTAGAATGGTAATTTTCATTAATGGCGCCTGGTCTCACTGAATATTGAATAAATTGTCCATTCATTTGGATGTCATGCTTTGGTTCAGTAATATCTCATGAATATGGTATGAGATATGAATACAAACACTGGAATATCTCTGTGGAGACGCCAGGGCAATTGAGAGATAAATACAGGGAGCAACACACCTGAACTGAACGGATCCTTCATGCTGCAGCTGATATTTTCAGAACACAGTAAGCTTAAGCAATCTGTTTTCACATACGTCACAGTCTAACAAACCATCCCCGTTATAACCGGTGTCTTCTTTAATACAGTTTGAACCTAAATGGGTTTCATATGCTTCTTGAAACTGAGTAGGTACATCACAATCCAACAATTACTGCATCAATTATAACTCACGTCGTGTACACATTTTCATTGTTACTAAAGTTGTTCAAAGGAACAAATCAATATCTTCTCACTCTTGGGTCGATGGAAATTTGGGCAAGGTTTTCATGGCCACGAAACATTTCTTTAGCTTCACAGCAAAACGGCAGTGCAGCGCCCTCCGAAACAACTTAAGTAGATTGGGACTTGTATGTAAAAAAGAAATATGAAAAAGCAGTCACTATGCTATAAACAGCTCATCTGGCATAAATCCAAGTGTATGGAAGCACTGCCATCCCAAAATGTGCGTACATTTTGATTTCAGCTGAAAAAAGGATGTATATAACATCTTTTCAAATCCATTTGGGATCTTGGGGCTTCCAGAGACTTGGATCATGTGATTGTGAATCTCCAGAAATTAAGCTTAGCAAAAGTTCCGTCAGGGGAGACTAAGTCACAAACACAGTTTCCCACTTTGCATAATCTTCTCCGGCTCCTTCTCCTCTTTATCCAATCATAACCTGTCATGTTTTCCCTCTAAGCCAATCATTCGTAAGCTGTCAAATTTAAAATTGCTCTATCGCTCTCTCCTGTCATTCAGCTGTCAGTCAGCATTGCATCACAACCCGCCTCCTCCCCTTCATCACTTCAACTACGGATTCCATCTCCAGTCAACTCTCCATCCAGAAGTCGTTGAGGTCGTCTCACATCAAGCTCCGTTCCTCACCATCACCGCCGGTGTCAACTCGGACTGCGTCCCATGGTGATCTACTTCCTGCCAGGGGCCAAGCGCCAAAGTCTTTCCCTGCTGTTCATGAAAGTGTGTCTTTCCTCACAGCTCTCATCCGTGTCATTATCATTCAAAGTCTCTCTTGATTGAAATGTTGGCTAACTGCTAAAATCATCCAACTTTCCACTGACATGGGGGTTAGTGGCTAGTGACTGGATTTTTATTTTGGGGCGAACTGTTCCTTTAAGAGAGAAGCTGTTACTCAAGTGTTTTCCTGCATGTATGCTTTTCAGTACTCTGGAAATGGAAAAATGATTTAATGATGTTCTACTGTCTCAGAGCTGTCTCTGATCAGAGCAGGGGCCGATGTGTAGAGCTTATGAATGGTGTTGAGAGATAATACAACACAAGCGTATTCTTCACGTCATACAGTGTAGTTCTGAAGTACTCCTGAAGATCTGAAGTATTTCACTGTTCTCTTCTTTTTGGTTGGAATACCTCAGTGTGATGCAGTTAAACAAGAAAAAGTGCCTCTGGAAATGCCCCCCAGAAATGATCAAATGGAATATAAAGCATTCGTTCTGAGGCCCTGAGGAGGCATATATGAATCCATATGATTAAGAACTGAGAGGGTAGACTTTAATAGAAATGCCAGAGCTGCACCATATTCTAAAAATAGTCGTTTTCCAGGGTCTGTCGGAGGTAAGTCAATACAGATTGCCGCGTCACGGTGAAATCAGCTGAACTATTTCAGAGGAAAGATGTCACAGAGGGAGGATGAGTCATGTTTGTAGTGGCTCAATAGATTTGGCTGAAATAGTTTGGGATTAAAGAAAGACAGATTCTTCCTCATACGCAGAAGACATCCTCAGACACACATGCGCCACACCAAGGGATATGTTATCAGTCACGGCACGCGCTGCTTATTTGTTTGTCTCCAGTAATGTGCTGCACAACACGCTATTCATCAGTTCTGATTTTCCCCATAGAAAGCGGGTTTGTGTGTGCATGAGTTGTGTGTGTTTATGTGTGTCCTGCTGTGCACCAGCCTGGGTGTTTATTGGTCCCTCAGAGCAAAGGTTCCCAGCCTCATTTGAAGCAGTTTCACTGCGCTTTCTGCGGCGTCTTTGCCACAGCCTGTGATTTCCTGAACAAGACTCCCAAGCTGTCCACAGAGCAAAGATATTCTCCTCACACAAAGCCACTGGCTGGTAATGACAACCTTATCCTTTTTGGACCCACTTGGCTGCTCTGTTTGTTATTTTGACGCGGTTTTGATATCTGATTTTACACAATGCCTCTTTTCCTGATGGATTTATTTTTTAATGAAGTGTCAGTTTAGCATCAGTTTTCCCTGATAACTGTTCTCATCTTTACAATTCTCAAAAACTATTTGATTGGCATCCAGAAAAAAAAGAAAGAAACCCAGTTGAATAAAACATTGGCATTGTATGTTACTGCAAACCAAGAATCTGTTAGATTTGTATGTTTCATACATACTGATCAATGATTCTGTGTATATGAGCTGAAGCTCATGTCAGGAGGAAGAGATGGTGTTCACGTGATATTTTCAACAAGACGTTAAAACAGTTTCAGGACATGTTAGTGGACACAAAACCAGATTAAGTTTTTTTTTTTTTTGACAAGATGTTGGGACAACTTTCAGCCACATTTGTGTCAACAGAACCAGTCGCCAGGATAAAATGTTGGCAGATTACGTTTCGGCAAACAACCAATATGTTTACACTTTAAGATCGCATAAGCTACGTAGTATATTACAGGAGTACTGGCTGGTTCTGGAGAAGAAATTCAATTTGAATATTTTCAGAAAGAATGAGGCAATAATACAACTTCAGAAATATTTACCATTCCCAGAACTGAACAATCAAGCTGTTCTTAGAGGAAAATATGGTCCACAGAAAACTGTTTGAAGCTAGAAGGGTGGCAGGGTCCGCCAAATATAAACATTATGAAATTATGTTGACCTTTAAGGTGAGTTTGTTTATTTATTTATTTTTGTTTAAGCATAAAACAAATTAGTCAATGCAGATCCTGTTATGATTAAAAATTCTTCCCCAAAACTACATAGTGCCCCTTTGACTTTACATTACAGGTGTTTTAATGAAAGCGAGACACCACTGGATATTCTAACGAGAACGCTGGTGAATCTCTGGCCATATCTGTAGTGACAAAACCATATATTTTTGATGAGACCTCAGCACACCTCCTGCAATGTTTGTTGTCACCAAATCAGGTATTTTAAGCCAAAACATGATCTCTTCCTAACCCTAACCAAGTGTTTTTTGTGCCCAGACTTAAAGGGATATTCTGGTGTAAGTTTAATCCATGTTCTAAATCACCGTGAAACTGTGTTAGACTCCCTCTTGAGAGATCAAGCTAGCAGACCGCTAATTTACGGAGTTTTATCAACCTTAGAAATGACCGCAAGACAACAATACACTGCAGTAAATGGATCCAAATATAAACCGCCACCAAAAAGCCACAAATAATGCTCAGAACAGCACCAAACTTCAGCAACAGTACAAATAGGGTCTCAGCACATAGTCCGGGGCATCTAACCTCCGCTAGCTTAGCTAGGGAAGCTGTTGGGATGCTAAAGACATAGTTCAACTCTCCTCCATCAGCTTCCGGGTCGGGGAAGTCCCGACGCGACGATTACAGAGTGCGATTAGAAATGCTCAATTCCGTTCTTTTCCCTGTCCTCTCTCAATAATAACTGTTATAAACTGGCAGGTAAGACACATATAGGGTTGCCAACTCCCTGAAAAATAAATAAGGGACAACACAAAATACTGACATTTATTGGACTTAAAAAAACATTCTTATTTTTTCTACATACCATATCTGCCTCTGGTGTTGCCTGGTGGACAACAAACCAGTCAAGGGTCCACCTGGTTGTCTCTAATGTTTAGACCACTAGATGCATGCTCTTTCACGTCAAACAGTTCACCATGGGCTACAGAAAAAGTGCGCCAGCAGACATTATCTACACTTTTTCCGCCCACGTTTTCTTTTTCTCATTGGAGTCTGTATTTTTGCAGCCTTTTCTTTTTTTATCGGGGGAGTAACGTTACTGCTCATGGTGGAAGCTTACTGTCTGCAGTGTCCTGTGAACCTGTGTCGTTGTGAGCCATGCTGGATTGTTTTGCCAGTTGCCGCAGTCTCTTGTCTTCCGGTATCTTCTTGCAAGCAGTACCTCGACCAATGAGAAGAGCCGGATTCTGCATTGTTATTCTCGTGTGTGAGTGTGCTGTCGGCTCATTGGTCACAGAGCAGGAGAGGGCTGGCAGTAAGATTACCGTATATTTTCATATAAAACACCCTGTCATTCATTGATTCCATTGACATTTTAAAGACCATTTTGATTCTCACGGAAATACGGGACAAAGTGCGTCCCTTTTAAACTCAATACGGGACGCGTAACTTTGTTTCTAAATACGGGACGATTCCGTTTTTCAAGGGACGGTTTGCAACCCTAGACACATATGAACTTTGATCGCTTTTCCTAGAGTCATAATCATACATTTTCATCCATGAGCCGCGGAACTCTACTGCACTCGGTAATCGAGTCGTCGGGACTTCCCGTCAACAGGAAGCTGCTGCAGAAGAGAGGTAAATTTTGTCAGCTTTTCAGTAGAAATCCAGCTAAGCTAGCGGAGGTTAGATGCCCCGGACTATGTGCTGAGACCCTATTTGTACTGTTACTGAAGTTTGGTGCTGTTCTGAGCATTATTTGTGGCTTTTTGGTGGCGGTTTATATTTGGACCCATTTACTACAATGTATTTCTGTCGTGCGGTCGTTTCTGAGGTTGATAAAACGCCATAAATTAGCGGTCTGCTAACTTGATCTCTCAAGAGGGAGTCTAACACAGTTTCACGGTGATTTAGACCATGGATTAAATTTACACCGGAATATCCCTTTAACCAGACCGAAAGCAAAACATTTCCCACAATATATTATAGAACCTGATCCTGAGAAAAAGTCAATATGCAACTTAAACAAAAATAAAGCTTCACCATATCCGCGGTTTGCAGGAATGATCACTGCCTCAAATTTGTTTGGTGTTTTTTTAGCCTAAAGCTCAACCAGAGCACAACAATGTCACATCATAAAATTGAAAACTGAACCTAAAGTAACCTAAAGAAATGTACGCTGCCAATATTTATTCTGTTGAGTGGGTTGTCATGAAGTGGGGAAAAAAAAAAAAAATCCAAACCACCTATCTTTTTTGAAACCTAATAAAAATGTGAACAAATTCAATTTTCAAACCTGTCACTGAACTCACCGTGGTGTGATCAGATGATGAATGTTGCATTAAGACAAGCGCTGCCACAGCCCATGACCCCTGTGACACACCGCCAGTCCAACCACACATCTATCTATCACCTCCATGACATGGCTCTGCCACCACCTCCAAGAGAGAAGCTCCTTCCCCACCCGTTTCTATTTCCCTTGAGAGAGAGGAGAGCCTGGAGTGGAGGCGGCTTGGGCTGAAGATGTGCTAATGGGGAGCGAGTACATTCTCCCACACATCCATTCCCTGCGCTGTCAAGGAGCATCATAGTGGAACGCTGACGATGGGAACCTCAGTCCCTCCCCACCACGACACCTGCTGCTCCTCCATCTGCTGCAGCCAAACAGCCTCCTGCTTCTCCTGTTTATCTGCCCATCTACACATCCATCCATACATTGAGTCATTCATCCATAAAGAAGAGAGAAGTTGTGGACTGCAAAGAAGTTGTTGTCTCCTCCAGAGCCGAAGCCAGTTGCAAGAAAGCTGATATTGTTAGTATGAAACCCTTCAGCCACTGCTGCAAACTTTTAAAGTCTGTGCTGCAGCTGCACATGGATCAGGGTGCTTATAGTGGAAAAGTGACACTCTGAATGTACAAGTAGGGAGTCAATTACACACAGTCCAGCTCAGTCAGGCAACACACTGATGCTGAGGAACGGTTGATGAGGGCATGATTTCATTCTCAGGTACAAAAGCATCATACATTTGCATCTTGGCTTCCATCTGAGGGTAATTGAGGAAGAGAGGAAGAGACCCAATCACCAGCAATGTACTTCTCTGCAAACCACTGATATGATAAACAGTTCTTGATGCTGTAACTTTACGAAAAACCACATGGTTATACAGTTAGGAAAAACATCTAGGCTTGGCTTAAGTTACCTGTTTTATTCACCACAAAGCAGGTGGAGATGTCCTGATGGTTCACCAGATGGTTTCGACAAAGAAGTCTTGACTTTGTCTTGAGGTCTGCATAAAACTATCCAGTGGTTTCACTCTTATTAATATCAAAACTAGCTCGTCCTCATCAGAAAAATGACCATGTATGTCGACTATGTGAGCAGCTTATTTACGATCCATTATTATGTTAATTCGTCGACGATGACCTGAAGCAGCTGTTGTCATGGCTGCAAAGGAGGAAAGAGGAGAAGTAGTACAAAGAGTCAAACGTCTGTATAGGGAGGAAGTCGGGGATGGACGATTGGGTTAGACAAGTACAGAACTGTCACACAGGAGACCGCTGTCCGTTCCCGATGTGGAAGACAATGTCAACTGGTTTTTTTACAAACATAGTTATCTTACATCATGTCTGACAGTAGAAGTTAGACGTACATAACTTGTCTTCCTTCTATTGTTATTAACTCCTGAAACACCTTTGTGTTCACGTTTGTATTTTCTAAATGTTGAATATCTCACCACATCATGCACTTTATCTTAACTTAGTCTAGTGTGTGACCCTGACCCGGGAACGCACTGGTTGTTACTGCTTTTTCTATTGTACTGTACATTTTTGTAGCAAGCTCTGACACTACAATTCCCCTCTGGATTGATACAGTTCTAACATATCGTTTTGTATCGTGTCATGTCGTGTCGTATCGTATCGTATCGTATCATATCATATCTTGTATACGTACTGTGACTGTAGTTAGGCGTGTACTTTAGGTAACCCAACCAAGTAGTTTTGTAGCCTAACTTAATCAAAATACAACGGTACAATGAAGGTTTGGTACGCTTGTCTCTGATATGCTGCAACATTGTTGTGGGTATCGCTTGCATTTGACCTGTTCAGTCGTTTTTTATATTAGGATGTGTTGGTTGAAACTCAGTCTTGAACTGTGGTCACTGGCTTGGCTGCTTTGTAGTATAACTCCACCAACATCCCCTCCACCTCCATACATAAAAGTAAGCTGATATACACTTAACTTTACATATTGTAGAAATATCACTATGGTCTTGCGGAATGGCATAACACTTACACATTTTTCTAGCATCCCTGGCTTGTGTAAGTGTTAACTGCCAACAGTTTATTCAGGCGACGGGGCTGGGGGGAGACTAGGTCGGCAGACAGAAGTTTGGGGGGTCAGCAGAGAAGGGGGGTCCCTAATTATGAGCAATAGAAATGAAAGAAATTTGCATCCTGCAGTGAAGAAGGAAAAGGATCAGTGTCTTGTAGAAGCATACAAACATGACCATTGATAGACAAAATGCTATCTTCATGCTACACACAGTTTGTGGACTGAATAAAACAAATAGCATGTGTTATTTGTTTGCGAATAGCAATCTGGGTCTTGCTCTTTCAATATCGTAACATCAGGTGCAGCCAGCGCTCCTTTTCATCACAAGCCCTAACGAGCAGGTATACTTCGACGAGACTGTTGTGAAACTATCTCACATCCAAGTCCATTGAACCCGTGAAGAATGTGCCGTCTCAGCTCAATGGGTCAGATGAGAATCTTGAGGTTGCCTGGTGTTTCTATAGCGGCTGTGAGAGGCTGCATGGCTTCAGTTATCGTCCATTAAGTTCGGGATTCGAGGATCTAACACAGCCGAGATGGAGCACGGAGGAGAGAGAGGCTATCAGAGAATATCATTAAGGTCAGTGTGTGTGTTTATTTGCGTGTGTGTGTGCTTTTGTTTGTGTGCCTGTGTGTTTGTGTGTGGCACTCTGCTGTTCTGCGTCTCCCTTAGTTGAATATAACGCACTCATCAAGTGAGCATGATGGGAATAATTCAGTGTTATGACTTCAGGTGGTTGTTTTCGGAGCAAAGCTAACAGCATGAGCGTATGCGGCGTTACTCATTTCACCTCAGACAAAGCTTTTATTTCCCCATAAATAATTAGTTTTGAAACATTTTTCAGACAAGCTTTCCAGATTTAATGATCGAAAAAGTTTCTATTCATTATTAAGAAACTCCTGCCACAGTGCGATTAAACATTTATATCAACAAAGCAGAGAAAAACGTTGTTATTGTTAATTCTGCATGTTGCATGTATCATCTGAGCTGTAATACTACAGCATGTTATGCATGTATGTTATATCCAATTCAGTTTTATCTAAGCGAAACAGTTAACACAACCGATGCGATTGGAGTATTCTCAAAGGCAAAAGAAAAAATGCTTAAAGTGATGTAAAAAAAAAATCACATTTTTCTGTCATTTTGTGTGGTGGAGGATAAATAAAATAAATAAATCTGGATGGTTGGCATAAGGTCTGGCTGAGGTCACCTCTCCAGACTGCATCTGTCTTAACTTCCGCTCTGAGGTTTCTGGAGGGGAAACAGGTCAGCTGATGGGGCTTCCCTCAGGTTAGTCTCACTGGTTCAGGGGTAAAACTTCCTTGGGTCGGGTTGGCCCGAGCGCACACAAACACACACACACACACACACTAACTCCAGAGGAGCAGTGACAGGAGAAGATGCCCCCAGTTTGACCTGAAAGCTGCCATGCAGAGGGTGTCTGACAGCCTCGGTGGGCTCCCCTTGTGTAACGTCTGGATCACTTAGCAACCCACATCCAACTACAAGCACAGATACACAATTTAAGTACACACACAAATAAGACAAATAAGAACAGTCATAGCGGCTCTGTGATGATTATGCTTATGCGGAACATTGTTTTGAGCTAAATGCTAACATCAGCATGCTGCTCTACCACAATGTCTCAGAGCTAAACCAAAAGACTGTTGGTCTACTATGGACTTTAAACATAATCCAAATAAACAGGAGAATGGAAAGCTTGTTCTTCCTCAGAGCGGATCAGAGGGAAACTCTATCAGTGTTCCACCTTAAAGTGTGTTTACAGATCAGGTTACAGGAGTACTACTGGGTTTGTGTAAAACAAGTGGAATAAAGCCTTTTGTGGCTCCAGAGGAAGCTGCGCGCAATCTTATTGTTGCCTCCAGTGACTCAGTGGATAATTTGCATTGTGGGTAATGTAAGACCAGGTTTTGAAGCAGAAGAAGAATGTGTGAAATAAAAAAACCCAATCGATCTGGTTCTGCTTTAATAATGTTAAACTGTCCATAATGAGTCCAACAGTGCTCAAGGATTTTGATAATAGACCAGTGGACTGCTTTTCAAAACCTGGTGCCTACATTACCCACAATGCATATTAGCCACTGAGTGACATCACTGGAGGCAATTATCAGATTGCCTTCAGCTTCCTCTGGAGCCACAAATGACTTCATACTACTTTTTTGAATTTGCAGAAGTACTCCCCAAGACCTGTGGCCACTTTATTGTGTAAAATGTGTGGAGTTACCCTTTAAAGACAGAAATACCTCATTATCAAAGAGGTTGGAAAAACTTCAATAACTCCCCAGTGGTGCCCAGATTTAAATTTGTCACCAACAAATCCAGTCTGCACCTCTCAGGCTCAGGTGTTCCTCTCTCACAGTCCAGATGCAGAGCGTGATGAGCAGGACTCTAATGAGCGTCACTATTATTATTGCAGTGCTGACGTCTGCGGGGGTCAGAGGCAGCAGGTGTGCTGAGGAGCCGAAGCCATGAACAGCAAATGTTTGGTCTCCGTTTCACACAAGGATGAGTCAACATGACCACAGAAACCCAGCGGACCTTCGTCAAACAACAGCGTCCTGTGTGTATTGGTGTGTGTGTGTGTGTGTGTGTTGAAGGAAGTGGGGTATGGGGGCTGTGTATAAATAAGAAGGACCTTGAAATAATGAAATGCAGCACAATCTCCTTCCTACTGCATGACTTTCCTATCCCCGTCTTCAGGCTCTGTCGGCTAGACTTACAGATAACGCCGCAAAATTGTTTGAAAACGCATGCACGGCCTCCGAACTTAATTCAAGTAACGTCTTGAATGTGTCTGGAAACACGTCAAATACGCTGTGTGTGAAACGCTGGTGTGACCTTGCCTGAGTCTGAGTGTGTGCGAGCATATGAGCGCGTAGTTAATAGTTGCAGGTTGGCATGTGACACGCGGCTTTGTCTTCATTAGAACAACATCAGGCGGTGCACCATCCAGCACAATGGCTTCATTTAGCCCAGCGATCTGCTGAGAGCTGCTCTGTAATAACACGGGTCAGGACCTGAGTGGGAGCGAACCATCACGCTGCCACCGCCCTCTGCTGTGATGAAAGACGCTGTCAACAATCCCCTTTGCTGCCGCGCTAATCTGCGCCGTTAATACACCTTTCTCCATACCTCGCTCTAAGCTTTCTCCGCTGTACTCCGGTCTCTCTCTCTTTCGCGGCTGCATTTTACTGTCTCGTCTCTTCACTTGATCTGCAGTTCTTAATCGCTCTTTTATATTGCAGTCTTTACCTTTCCCGACCTGTTCTCCGTTCCATCTTCAGCTTTTCCTATTTTTTTCCGTTTTAGTTTTCATTTATCTCTTATACAGCCATTTAAAGTTGCTTTCTCTACCTGGTTTCTAACTTTCCTAACAGTTTGTTCTGCTGTGTAACAGAAAATATCTGCTGCTCTGGTAGCTGCTTGGCAGTACCTTTGATAAAGAGTTGGAAGGTACAAAAACAGAAAGCGCTTGCTCACAGTTCAGTTTGCACTGATTACATTTAGCTGGTTCACATCCATGAATCACAATTTTCAATTTTAGACTGTGTTCACAGTTCATTTTTTACCGTTTTGTTTTAAAACCACCTGCTCTGAGCTTTTCATACAAAGGCTCTCAGCTGCTGGCAAGCTATTACAGTAATTCATAAAAATTCAGGACTTTGGAATACTGTTTACATTCTGTAAATCTAGATTCATCTGCTTCAGAAAAGAATGGGAAATGATTCATCTCTCTACACGTTGTCACGTGATTCCAATGACGTGTGAAATTTAGAAAAGCAGAATGGATGATATGGAGGATAGATAGTTATTTTTGCAATGTATGTAACACATTTGTTTTTTAGTTAGAGGGGTTTAAAACTGCAGCAAAGCACAGGACAGAAAAAAAACCCACAAAAAAAACCAATTACTTTAAAATTACAAAGAAAGAAAACAACTATATAGTAGCCACAAAGATACAAAGTTAAAAAAAGTGGTCACTTCAATGATGAGAACTATCAGACTCTGTTTTACCTGACGGAAGATGAAGATTCTGGGAAAGTGGGAGTTTGTGAAAGTGCTTCTTATGTATCACCGAGGAAACTTGTGTTTCACTTCATGTAATTTGGTTACAGGTCTGGGTGAGCAAAGCTGCAGATATAATGTGATATAATTTTAGCTTTTCTTTCTTTTTAGCATTTTCAGATTACATGTTGCTTCCTCTGGAGCATCAAAAGTTCTACTCCCCTATAAAGACCTGTACACATATTTTAATGTGTAAAATTGATGGAGTTACCCTTTGATCATTTCATGTCATCATAATTCACATTCACACTGTTTGACGTGTCCACTCAGTTCACCACAGACATGAGCATCTGCCATGAAAGCGTTTTTTTTAGTGTGTTCGTTTACACACTGTACGTACGACTTGAAGCTTACACAAGTGTTCCACTGAATGTTTCCATTGTCTGGAACTTTCTACTTACTTCCTCAAATGTGAGAGACGCATTTGTGCTCCACTGGATTCATTCATAATTACTGGAAGCAAGTCTGAAGCCCTGGAGTGCAACTACAGGTGAAGTCATAAGGCAACCTACAACATGCAACTCTATCAGGTGTGAATGCTAACCAGAAAAATGACTTTATTTTCTATATTTGTATTCAAACAATTCCTTTTCAAAGCTATGCTAACAGTGTTTTTCTTCCCAGATATGTTGCTGTGTACACGGGCCGCCTCAGGCTGGGTGCCTTATTTATTTTTTATTGTCTGCAAGGTCAGTAAGGTGATTAAGCTGCTGTGGCTTAAATTACCCAACAGTATGTTAATTAATCTGATTTCGCAACAAATGAACTATCTGCAACAATGAAACATGTTTTAAACCTCGCTTTGCCCAATCTTCCTTTTAACAACTTCTTCCTCTTCTAAACCAAAATACATTTGCCTCTCACACCTGTGAACTTTATTTAAAAATGTAAATGTCCAGTTGTGCCTTTTGCAACTTTTACTTCCAGTACAAATAAAAGATTTGAACATGTCCGCCGCTACTGCTATGAGGCAACATTTAAGTGTTTGCCATTCTACTTTACATTATACATTGTGTCAGTCAAACAAATCCGTGTTTCATGCTGTAGAATGGTGTGTCCTGACTGTGTCTGTGCTTGTGATGCCCAACATACAGCATTAGCCTGACAAAGTAAGTGGAGCGTTTAGACGTGATGTATGACTCCACTCTCCGCTGCTCCGATATGATATGTCCGGTCTGAAAATATCAGTCCTTCTGTCTACATTAATTACCCCGACTGTCTGTCATGTGATTCTGTGCCGTGTATGAGGCATCTATCACAGCGCTTCTGCTGTTTGTGTGTATGTGCACCTCCATGGCGGTGCGCATCAGGCAGGATTGTTTCTACTCCCTGACGGATAAAATGGTTTTACTCCAGATAGTAGCTTTCATAGAGATTTATGAGCATGCACGCTTGGACACACGCGCGCGCACACACACACACACACACACACACACACACAAACACACACTGACAGTTGGAGAGATGAGTGAGCTTGAAAGGCAGCCCGGGAATGGAAGGAGGGAGGACGAAAGGCAAAGCAGATTGGAGGAGAAGGCAACCTGTGAGCTACCAAGATATAAACAGGTGAATGATTTTCTGTTCGCTCTCAGATTGTTTCCTCATCTCTCAGCTCGGGCCGGTCCTCGGAGAGACGGGCTGGAACTGCAGTCCCTCACTAAGCAGCCCTGGTAGACTATCTGGCACAGACATATAGCCACTGTCGCTCCTCCGTGCAGCGCTGGCTGCTGTGTGCCACTGGCTGAGCTGTTAAAATGCACAGCCTTATTCTCTGCTCTCTGAATCGCATTAGCTGCGGGGCTGTCGTAAACTGATACAAGCAGCGGCTCTCGAACGTACACACAATCTTGAAGAAGAACGCCCTTTGTGTGCACACATACTCCCTCGCTTACACACTCACACACGTACGCATGATTTCTCCACAGGAAAAAAAAACAAAAAAAAAACAGCATACACAAACATGAATCATATCCTGGAGGACCAAACGCTCTGACCTTTGCAAAGATTCATCTTTTTCTCCTCAAAGCTCTTCTGTTTCTTCTCAGTTTCACATTCTATCTGGCTGCATGAAAAAAATACAGCAAAGGGAAATCGGAGGTGAAATCCAGGGGTTGCTTTCCATTTGGCTCTCTATTGAATCAGAGAGTTGCTATATGGACAATGAGATTTCCAGGCAAACACCTGCTCTACAGAGAAAACAATACCGCTTTATTATTCTGAGCATTTGAATGTGCTCCTGTACAGTAACATGACATAAATCCAATTACTGTGTGTGTTGGCTGACAGATTTTAAACTTACGATTATTAAAATGAGGTTATACAGCTGCAACCACACCTGCTCACACTCGGGTCTATACACTGTCCACAGCATGTGTGTGCGAACATGGCCGTGCTATTGTGGGAGCGAATGCTCACTCACATATACTTTGTAAATCTAATGTAATCCTTTATGTGTTTCTCAATTAGAGCTCCACCTCGGGGATTACATCTGTGAGGAGAAAAATAGATTGTTTGTCTCCAGGTAAAATCAGAAACTACCAAATACAAGATGTTTGAACAAGGATTTGTGTTGCGAATGAGGCTGGCTTCGCTTTCTGTCCCGTCTTCAGGAAGCCGCAGTGAAAAGACCAAGTGAACAAACAGGCCGAGACAACAGCCAGCCTTTCAGACGGAGTGGCACTGACACCTCTCTCAGCCAGTCTCCGAGCTGTCGGTCCCAACTAGGCCGCCACCTCCCCCCTCTCCATATCATTGACTTGCTACTGACTTAAACGCACTTTTGCCAAGCCCCTCTGAAATGATGCATTGTGCTGGAGGAGTTATCTTGGAGGACAATATTCTCCCGAAACACAGTCTTAAAGTGGACCTGAGAGAAAGGAGCTGGCTGCTTCACTTTCTCTCTGTGGTTGCTAGGTTAACTCTCCACACAGAATCACTGGGGCCTTTATGGGCGTCTGGCACCGCCTCAGCCCCCTGCCTCCGACTGCTCCCTGACTGTGTGTAAGAGAGAAAGGGTGGGCGGCGGAGGGAAAATCATCCCTCTCACTCAGGGTGGCGTGCTAGGACTTCCAATGTTCCTGCCACCCCTCGTGCCCCCATCTCTCCACTGGCGTTCCCACAAGTGTGTCTGATGGCTGGGTTCTGCGGCCCCGCTCCCCGGCCCTGACCTCAATCCGTCTCGTTAAACCATAATTGGAAATGAGCAAGACATTTACCTCTCTGGATATATATCTGTGAACTCGCCCTCCTCTGGGAAATCTGTACCTGTGCGTGCCCCCTTTCTAAATCAAAGGCTGGGATTTCTCACCTACAGCTAAAATCATTTAGGCAGATCTGAGCCGAGGTGAAGGTTTGCACTGTCACAGAGAGATATTTCAGAGAGTTTGCCCCAAGGCACTACTTCACAGCTCCAGAGACAGAGGGGCGAAATGACACTCGCTACCACACTGTATTCTTTCGGATGACAAATTGAGGTGGGATGCCACACCCTGCACTGCAGCTGCTCGCCATCATAAATCATTGGTAGAAATGATGTGTAATCAATGCTTACTGGTTTACTGTTCATTCTGCGACAGTAGCCATGCTGCTCTTCAATATTCTGCTCTACTGCATATTACATGAGGAAATGTCCTTTTGCTAGAACAAAGGGGGATTCTCATTACCCCGAAGGAAACACTAATACCAAAAAGCACATACTGCGGTATCAGACTCCTGCATTTTAATGTCCATTAGGTAATCTGTACTGAAGCGGGTCCGTGTTTCACAAGTGTGCACTCTGCAATAACCTCTCGCTGCCGTTATGTCTCCTCTATAATACAGGCAAAGACACAGGGAGGAACAAATAAGCACTTACTGTCCATACAGACACAAACAAACAGACAGTCCTCTGTCCTTCCCAGCCCTTTCAGACTAATCCAGTATCCACCTGCAGACCGACCACCTCCAGACGAAGATCGATGACTGTGTCCTTGGATCTCAAACCACAAGGTCAGCTTTCCCTGCCTCTTCCTCTTTCTGTCTCTGGGATGTTTGTTTACTGTATGTACGCTAAATGCAGCTTGTTCAGTCATGTATATATACAGTATGGTTACTAGGGACGGGCATATCTGTAATATCCGTATTTGAGTCCTTGAGCATGAATCACAGTTTTATCTTCTGTGTACAACTTAACAGATGTTGTCTTCAAATGTAGCTAATCTTTGTATATTTACAGTAAAGATGATGAGGAAATACTATACTGGTATGTATTCTTTAAATCTACAAAAAAATAAGTACATTTACAGGAATTTACTGGCTACTGTGTAGTAGGAGTAATAATACTTTTAAAATGGTAAATGACAAGTGTATACAGTGATTTAGCGATAAAATATCGAGTTAGCCTGAAAGCGCAGTTCATTGCTATAACTCTACCGTAAATTGCTGTGAATATACACAAACTACAGATGTTACAACAGAATACTGCATTTTCACAGAAAAATGTATCTTAGTTACAGTTGAAACAATTTTTCAAGGTGATTTTCATGTGTGTCACTGTAGAATAATGAGGGTTACTACAATGTTTAGCCTGTAATTTGTTATAAAATTACATTAATACCTTTTACAGTGTAAGAAGAAGATCCAAAGTGAACAACCGAGACATGAAGGGGGGAGGGGTCTGTACAGATTAGCCTAGCTGCTGTTTGCCGGCATCAGCTCGCAGAAACCTTCTCCTTTCACAAACAGGAACGTATCTCCAGTCATGTTTTCGTAATGAGCTGGCTTCTCTGCCCTGGTGGCATTCACAAAGGTCCGTGCTGAAACTGCTAGCAAATGATGTGATGAGATTGCCTGTTATCTTCCTCTCTTGTGTTTTTTTCTGCGGGAGCCCAACTCCAGTGGATTTGGGCATTTCTTGCGTAATCCATATTTTTCTTTTCATTTTCTGACAGTGTTGATGAGCCACACTGTTTTTGACATCAGTGAGTCATTTTGACTCATTACCGTGTTCGAACTTCAAAATTCATCTGTTGCTGAAATGAGACAATGACATTGTGTGTTTGAACTGTTAAACAGGGTGTAACACTTGCTGATGTGGGGCTTCAATGTACAAATTGTTAATGATCGAACTAACTGTTCTATAATCGGGTGCTCTGCAAGTTCATTTTGTTTACTTTATCAAAGTACTCCCAAACGTCACTCTTGTACCTTCTGGCCGACATTCTGCCTGTAATGTTATATCGACTGATGTCTGACTCTGAACTCTGAGCGTTATCTGCGGCCGTACAGATCTACTGCATCATTTTTTCTAAATGGATCTGTGCTGTTCATAGAAAGCAGTTGCCAGTTACATCAATTCGTCCCATCAAATATTCCAGTACTTATGCCCATCCCCGGTGCATTCACATGCTTGTGTGTGTGTGTGTAGAATAATAAATGAATCGGGAATTAACCTCTGCACCTTTCCTACTCTGACAAGCGGTTCTCTGCCATGCCTTTTTGCATGTTGCTGCTGAACATCGGAAGGAAACATGACTTGTATACACATTCATACATAATTATCAATTACCATATATTTGAACTGGTTATTTCATGCTGACTTGAATTTTTTGTTAGACTCTCGAAAGCAGTGACTGATGTTGATTTGCCATGTAGGGATGAGAAGAGAACCCTGAATACGGATCCCGAAAATGAAAACAAATAAAATGCTACAACTAATCAGGAAGTGTTTGAATGACGTGCTGGAAGAGTCTACAGCATGCGCCTGTAAGAAGCTAAGTGGTGTCTGAATATGTGAACTTCACATTCACTTTCATCTAAAGGGAACCACGACTGAACTGGACACTTCTGTCTTCTGCTCCACAGATTTTCTCTCCATATGCTGAAAGGGCTTTTATCCACCTCAAGTGTGAAAAAAAACAATGCATAATTGGCAAACAGTGAATTACAGATTTTTTTTTTCACGGGCACAAACATAAAACAATGACTCTTTTATCTTGACTCTGAACATCAAAGAACACTGCTTTCTATCGGGGCGAAGCACCCCGAGATGAATCTCATGCTTGAATAATAATAAGCACATTTTTCTAAATATACAGACCTGTTTATCCCCATGGCTGAGGAAAATACATATTTATATGCACATATCCGTACACTCATTCGCAGTGTATGATGAATTTATACCTAATCCATATTTTGTCTCTATTATTGTTTAGGCCATAAAGAATCCTATTCAGCCCAGAAAATCACAATATAAGCCACAGTGTGAGCATTATCAAACAGGTGGAGTCAAATAAAGCCATGATTGGTGTGTGAAATGAAATTTATGTTTGCTCCCTCAGCACCTTTACTGCCTCAGAGAGCAAAGCATATCCCGGGCTGTGTTTTGCCAGAGGGGAATAGTTTGTATGGGTATGCGATGGTGGTTGCATATAAATGGACTTTTATCATATCTCGGTTCTCTCGCGGTCCTTTGTCATCTCAGCAAAATGGGGACGGAGAAAAGCGCTGCTATACAACAGGTAATAACAGTGAATCTAAAATGTGTCCAGGTAAGAAACATTTAATCGACATATTCACATTCAAATGACTGCAAATGAAAAATCATAAACCACAGACATTATTAACTGCAAATATCTGCTACTTCTTCCCAGAAACAAGAGCCTCTTCGCCCTCCTGCAGTCGGCAGCTGACCTATTTAAGCCCCATAATGATGAAGAAGCTGCCAAACTAATGACCATTTCCCTATTGCATTAGAAAGTACTTCCCCTCATTGTGGTCCGATGGCGTCGGCTAAATGCATAAGCCAGCAGCAGTTGTCTGACAGTCAGAGTCATCCACCCACACACCCTGACAGGACGTCATAAGAGTGCCACGAGGAATGATTCACTCATGATCATTTTAAATGTAATGAACACAGATTAGCCACTCTCTCTTATCTTACTGTATATCGTGCTTTGCAGACTTCTTGTCTTGGGCCAAAAACACTTTATGTTTCCAGAACAGAGCAAACACAAAGACGATAAAAGGGACAGAGAGGATTAGAGGATTTTAGCCAGAGGAAGTTTCTCCCGTCTTGTCCGCTTTTCATTTTTTTTATTTGTAGCAAGCTAACTCCAAAGAAAGATACAGCTCACTACGCAGTCATTATGGAAGTAAATGTGCACTGGAAGAAAACGCCAATTCCAAAAAAAGACAAACATTTGTTTTCTTGCTTGTAGTAAGTAAAAAAAACAAGTCTTATTTATCTCACTGAAATGTTATTTTCTAGGTTGTATATTAAAGTGCAGTGTGTCAGAATTAGTGGGATTAAGGGATGAAAATTAAATGTCCACAAGTACGTTTTCAATCTCTTGTATCTTACAACTACTGTGTATTCATTATCTTAAAAATAGTATTTTATGTCTACAGAGGAAGCGGCTCCTCTTACAATGAGTCTGTCGTGTTGACATATCATGGATCCCACTGATTTCCCTGCCAAGACCCACCCTATGATGCCTTTGATTGGTTTACCTCAATATTCATGACCTAATCAGAACCAGTCTCAGTCCACATTCCTTAAAAACAAACCCAACCAACGAAGGCAACCAGTCAGAGTCAGAGCAGGGCGGGCCTTGGCAAGTAAAGCAGTTGCATCCGTAATACAGCAGCCATTTTGCACCAACATGTTTCTACAGTAGTCTAGAACAGACAGACCAAACACAGACTTTATGGAGGGCCATTCACATTTTTCATGGTTTTTGCAGCCACCACTGGAGGACTGTAGGGTGAGACGAGGGGTGTTTGGTTGGTTGCATTCTGCTACCTTACCACTAGATGAAGCTAAAGCCCACACACTGGACTCCTGAGTGTAATGACTCGTGTTTGTCTTGCTAGACTTTAATTGAAGGGTGTGAAGGACTGACATGATGCCATCATAACCATGGAATGACACTGGCTGTGAACATGAAGGGTGTCATTTGGTCAAATATGTCACTTTAAATGCAACGCTAACATCGTTCTTAACATAAAAGATGGAATCTGTATGATAGTTAATTGTTGAGTTTGGAATGATCAGTTTTCTTACAAACTAAGACAACATAAACATCATACCAACATTTCATTAAATCTTAATGATAAATCCAAATTGTAACCCTTTACATAAGGTCAATGAAAATATTCATGACAGTTACAGTGTAATATGACAAACTGACAATTTAATGACAAGTCCAAATTGTACCATTTTACAAAATATTTAATGACTGCTCATGTCAAAACCAACCCTGCAGGACAGTTTCATGAATTTCACTAATGATGTCTTTAAAGGTCATAATATTAACATTTTTAGACAACTCATAAAAAAGGATATGCTACATCTAGATAGCTTGTAGAAGAATAAAAATCTCTTTCAAAGTTTTCTGGGTCCTAAAGATTGTTTTGTTGATCTCTGTTTATCAATTCTGACATTTGATTCCAGCTAGTGTTAGCAACATTAGCTAATGCACAAACTGGCAACCAGTCTTGGCAAAACAGCGGATTCCAACAGTATGCGCCAACCGAGGGTCAGCAGCGTTAGCCTTAACAAGCGCCAGCAACGTAAACGTTTGCTAGCTAGCATTAGCAACATTAACCAACATTGGCCAGCATTACTTTATGTTAACAACATTAGCGATAACAAACTGGCAACCACTTTAGGGGATCGCGTGAACAATAATGGTGTTGTGATGTGAATGCAATGGTTGGGGGGAGATGGGGCATCCTAGTAATTTGATAATTACGACTGGTATGACATATTTATGTCCGGTTATGTTGTCTTGGTTCACGTCAGGTTATCATAGCAAAGTGACTTTTTTGACTAAATGAAACTTTATGACAACAATAACGAGCATTCATAAAGAATCATGGTTATGTAGGTGTCATGTCAGTTTTATACCCACCCCTTGAAATATACCGTTACCGATATGAGACGAATACACATTTTTGTTTTTGCAGTGTAAGCTCCGCTGGACAAGTATTACTCTACATAACGGACTGGCAAGCAGAGGAAGGCAGATACTGTCATGCCGTGTGTGATGTGATGTGATACTTGCACATAGATAAACAATAGATTTACTTTCAGCGTCGGAGCTGCCTGTGATTCAGGGATTGTATCTGATCTTCCCCTGAGACTCTGTCGCCGTCAATCTGTTACTGCTCTCTCAGTTTCTGTGCCATATTGACAGCTGATCTGAAGCCCTCTCATCCATAGCCCTTCAACAGAGCTGAGCATCACAGACGTGGACAGTCAGACAGCATGCAACTGAAACGACGCAGATTGTCAGAGCTAGTGGAGCGGACAAGAGGAGTCGGAACCAGATTAGTCCATTTTGATCTATTTAGCTGCTACTCAGGGGATACAAGTGGGACCACATGAATGGATGACACGTTCTCGGGTACTAGGGCTGACAGAAGCTAGCGCTCGCACCCCGTCATCAGCTGACACTATGTGGAAACTGCTGGGCAGAGAAGAACAGGCGATAAAAGACAAGAAAAAGACAAGAGAGAGACAGTGTTTCTTTGCAGTAACTATGATGAACAAGTGCTGAGGAGATTGTATTCTTACAATTCAGCCACTGCATTATATCTTCTTATTCCTTATACTGCGCAACACAATGAACTTCACAATACATTAGTAGTGTTGGTTGTAGGGTGGGGTGTAAGATGGCTGTGCTCAGTCTTAGAGATTGGGTAAGGAGCTGGGACATTTGGTGGGAGCTCAGTGAAGAGCTGCTGCTCCTTTGTGTAGAAAAGGAGCCAGCTGAGGTATAGTGGGCACCTGATTAAGATGCCTCCCGAGTGCCTCCCTTTGGAGTTGAAGGGACAACTGGGGTGGGAACCCTGGGTAGACCCAGAACTCGCTGGAGGGATTACATGTCTATCTCATCAGGCCTGGGAATGCCTTTGAATCCCCCAGGAGGAGCTGGGAAGCGTTGCTGGGGAGTGGGACGTCTGGAACACCCAGCTGAGCCTCCTGCTACCACAACCCAACATTAGATAAGTGGAAGTAAATGGATATATAGATGGATGTATAGATTTATAGTACTGTGCAGGTATTCAAGCCAGAGTCCTGCACGGGTTCGGGTACCCGCGGGTACCCGACGGGTGACCCGCACAATTTGGATGAAACGGGTGAAAAATAATGTCCTGTGTCGGACACGGGTGCGGATCGGGTCGGACGCCTAGAGAGCGCGGGTCGGGTTTTGCGATTGTCATTTTCATGGCGTCAGGTGCAAAAAAAAAAAAAAAAAATCATTAGCGACACATCTACAAAAATATGCCTGCATTTCAAAATGATAAGCATGTACTGTATTGACCCGAATATAGGACAAGGTTTTTTTCAATGGAAATTATGTGACAAAGTGGGGTCGTCTTATAATCGGGGTCTAACCGTTGACACATGCTGATAGTTGTCTGGGTCGCTACACGACCGCAACAGCAGAGGGCGCCAGCTTATTGTAGAGACGTCACTGACACTGTGGCTGCGGTTATCTGTCTATCACAGCGGAGAAGAAGAAGTGACAGGAGATGAAAAATGGAGAGACGCGGTGATTTTACGGAGCAAAGTGGATCAAGTGTGGGGCAAGTTAACAGACATCTGAGGCGGAGCTATGATGCTGATTTTAAGATAATGGTGATCAATGCATCGGAGGCGCCAAACAACTGTCAGCCAGCCAAGAAATATGGAGTTATGGAGTGTAACGTCCGAAGATGGCTGGTCCAAAAAGATCGTCTGAAAACAGTAACAGTAAGAGAAAAGCTTATCGTGGTCCTCTAAGCGGCCGCTTCCAAGAGACCGACAGGAGGGTATGTGAGTTTGTTACTGAGAAACGAATTTTGGTTATCAGAGTCTTTTTCTGAAGATTAATCTTGAAACGAGTGGTCGTCTTATAATCAGGGTCGTCCTATATTAGGGTCAATACGGTATATTTCATATGAGCTCATTCATGCGTGCTTGCGCAGTCCCAGAACTCCCATTCCCCACGCTGGCTTACTTTCATTTTTAAAAATTGCGTCAGTCTAATTTTGCTTTGGGTGCGGGTCGGGCGTCGGTATCAATTTATAGCGGGTCGGCTCGGGTGCGGAATGTAATTTGTGCTACTGTCGGGAAACGGGTCGGATGCGGTTTTAAGTACGACGGGTACGGGCGGGTGCGGGTTTGCAAAATAAGACCCGTGCAGGACTCTGATTCAAGCTTCAAGCTTTTCATATTGAGATGACGGGGGCCTTTATTCCCCCTACCTCCCTCTGTCTTTGATGGCGTGCTTTCAGAACAGCCATAAACATCTGTTTAAATGAGATGCTCTGGTAGCTCACCGTGGTGAAGGGGCACACCATGCACTAAAGCCAAGCTTAATGCAGCAGCCTGGGTTCAATTCTAGCACAAGCCTTTTGCTGTATGTCATCCACACTCCATCTATGGCCATTATCCAACTGCCTCTATCAATGAAACGCCTGAAAAATCAACAAAAAACATCTGTTCAGATGACATGTTGTGCGGCATGTAGTTTGTTCAAGAGAGTAATACGCCTTTTGGTATCCAAAGCTGTCGAATGTACACGTTTTGTCTTTTTTGTCTTCTAAGTCACAGGTTCATCCAGGAACAACCATCCGGGTTTTGTTCTTGGACGGTGCATGAAGCTGTGCGTTCATTGTGATAACGAGACGTTAATGTTGACTGTGTGTGTTGTTGTTGAAAACTGAACCTAAAGAGACACAAAGTTGCGTCCCGCAGAAATGTAAAGTCGCAGCATATCTGCGGTTTGCACAAACGTACATCGCCAACATTTATTCTGTTGAATGGGTTGACCAACGAGAACCATCAGTGTATCTGTGTCTTTGCCTCTGAACTCACTGACAATCACTAATAAAAACTAAACTGTATGAGTGTTAAAAACTCGCACTTTCCTCCCCTTTCTTTGAAACAGAAGGTGCAGGCTGTCCCCACCTTCCCGAATCACTTTCTTCCTTCATACTAACCATTACTTATTCCCTTCAATCCCAAATGTTCATGCAGTCTCAGCCCAGACCACTGGGACAGTAATGCAAGCGTATTTCCCTGACGGGAGCCATCTGCCTGCTTCTCCCCTCCTGTCATTAGCCCATCTCTGAGATGATTCCCAACACATATCATTGGCTGCAATCTGTCTGTCTGCCTTAACCGCCAACCAAACATCTGAACAGCCGAACTCTCTGATGGGTGGAGGGCTGGAAACTTCTCCTGCCCGTCTGCTTACTCTACTATACCTCCCCCTTCTCCTCCTCACTCCACCTCTTCATCTTTTCCCCATTTCCAGTCCAAAACTTTTTCTTTGCTTTGTTTCATCTTCCGAGTCGTCATCTCTGATCTTGTTCTTATTTCTGTATCTCTGTGGCCCTCCCCGCCTCTGCTTCCCCGCTCTTCCTCCACCCTCTTCCACCCCCCGCCTTCTCATTTTCGTTCCTGCTGGCAGGGTGCAGCCATATATCTGCCTGTTACTGTGAGGGAGTGAGCGATGTGCGTGTCGCCCGTGGTGGCAGAGGGAGCAGCCGAGCCTGACGTGAACATACGCTGTGAGAGCTCCCATTTATAACTCCGTCTCCTAATGAACAACACGCTGAATGCAACACGGATGCAATTACCTTCAGGAACTCATTTTCATAGGGATAAACAAAAGTGCTTGCT
Organism: Sparus aurata; assembly: GCF_900880675.1. NCBI lineage: Eukaryota > Metazoa > Chordata > Actinopteri > Spariformes > Sparidae > Sparus > Sparus aurata. Next base: position 8,776,401 of record NC_044190.1, on the reverse strand, counting down.
CTTACCACAAAGTGGAAAAGTCAGAATGGATGCTAATAGGCTTCTGGCAAAAATTCGTAGGAAATTGAACTTCCATGCTAAAGAGGCTAGCACTTGGACGGCGGCACATTTTCTCCTCTCCGGCTCCAAGCCTGGCAATCTGAAGCCGGGGGAGTCACAGCCAGTTTTGCCATCTGCATCTCTAACCTCACGTTGTGTGTCAGCAGGCAGGCTTGCACTTCCCTGCCTTGCTTTACCATCACTGCAATGTTACCTCCATTGTGCCCGTTCGCATGCGACTTGAACAAATACTCACGGTTTTGGCTGAAGGTTTGGAAATTTGCTGAATCACTTTAGCTCTGCGTGTTCCTTTTTCCAAGCTCTCCCATGTTTCCTCCTCCATGTTGTTGTTGGATCGTACAGGAAGGAAACCAAAAAAAAAGAAAAAAGAAAAGGTAATGCTTAAGGTCCTTGTAATAGACACAAGTTAATAGGTAGTAAGGCTCTGCAAATATGAAAGTGCATTTTTTTTTTTTTTATTATTAAACCTACAGAATTTAAAGGTTACATTTTGTAAAAACACAATTCAAAGTCAGCGCCTACTTACAAGCTCAACAAGGGAGACAGAGAGAGACAGTGTCCCATTTATAGCAAAATGGACCCAAACACAAGACACACACAGAGGCAGGCAGGTAAAGAAGAAAAGGCGAGCTTTAATGTCGATGACCAAAATCAAAAATCCAACAGTGCAAACAATAAAATGGCAGTCGACAAAAACGGACAACAAAAAGGCAGGCAAAGGAAACTGCCAACAATGATATTACAATAAAATAAAGTAATCCAAAAACTGAGGAAACCAAACAACCACGAGGAACAAAACAGGAACACACAAGGACCGGGGAACAGGAGCACAGGAGACGAGTGCGACAACAGAAACACAGGCTTAAATACAAACAACTGTAAACCAGTGAGGGGACGAGGTCGGGTGGAGGTGGAGAGATACCGGGAACGGGTCAGTGCTAACGAGGCTGATGTGAGACAGGTGTGTGTGTGTGTGTGTGTGTGTGTGTGTGGTGATCAGGCTGAGCACAGGAACACGGGAGGGAAACAGAACAGTGGGAGGTGTAACAAGGTTATAACTACAAAATAAAACAGGAAATAATCAACCAATGACCAGAACCACAACAGACAGACGTCAAGCCAACTGCAGAGTTAAGAAAGAAAGAAAAGAAAGCAGCGGCGCTGTGAACAAAAGCAGTGAATCTGAACATAAAATGTTATTTTCTGATTGCGTAACAGCGGCTACCTTCCAAAGCACAAAAACAATCCTGTGGGAAGAAGCCTTCATGCCAGATTTTGTGTGAATTAGCTTAAGTGTACAAGTCATGCTGCCTGCTGTGTGTGGCCACTGGGCAGCCCCGTGTCTGTGCCTTTAGTTAACCACGGCCCGGCCATGTTGAAACTCGCAGTGACAGAGGAGAGACTTGAAAATAGTATTTTGACTCTATAACACATAAACCTTGACCAGAATTGGAATTTGAATACATAAGAAACACAACTGGAAAGCTAGAGAAGGTTATAAAAACACCAGAAACACAAGAAAATAATGGATCCACCTCTTTAAGCAGTCTATATACTGTCACATCAACATTGTCTTATTAATGTTAATGAGAACTTATTCAAGACTTATAAGCGCATCATTCCTATTGACTTGTGCTTATTACTAGCGTGTATGAGATAGGTAGGGGTGCTGAGGGACTAGCACCCACTAAAACGAGGCTATAACATACGCTGAAAGTACAAGAAGGCCCACATAATTAAGAATCAGGGTTTCACATAGTTCAGAAGGTTTCTCCTGACTCAACAACTCACGAAATTGAGCGATGTTCTGAGAGAGTCTGGGGACTTTCTCTCTCTTCATCTTGCTGCTGTGGCAGCTTTGACCTATAATATGTTGGTGATTAAGTTTGCCATTCGCTGTTGTGCAAATGTACTCAATTATTGGTTATAACAATCAGATGCACGTTATACTATACAAAAAAAATGAATGTTGCACACCATTTACTATGACATCATTATTTAGATTGACCCCTCAGCACCCTAATGTGGACCCTGATATAAGGTGTTGGTCTGATTAGTGAAGTTTAAAAGATGGAAAAACATTTTTTAGGGGGATATGAGGTGTGGTCGAAAATTGAGACAGAACATGATTAATCCTCAAGCTTCAGAGCTCAAGTATCCAGTCGTCAGTTCCTTTCCCCACCTGCTGCACACCCTCCCTCCACCGCCCCCCACAATGTACACAGTGAGGAGGCGTCAGCAGGTTAATTAGCAGGAAGAATATGGTCGGGGGGCCTGGAGACAGTGGAGACAAACAGGAGGCGCTCACTCTCCTTGGCCCCTTCCTCGCTGGCAGATGCTGCCACCGCCGATGCCACGACCCCACTCAGCACACTTCTGGAGAGAAAAAAACAGACATTTGGACGAGCGGGAGGACAGGTGGAACAAAAGCAGCTTTGGCCATGTAGTAAATGGATGACTAGAGAGATTTTATCAGCCCCTGAAAAGGAATTTGTCTTGCTGTCATTTATGCCCATAAAGCTCCTCGGTGGCGGAGTGTTGGTCTACGGAGTTATGACCATATGGCCAACTTGCTTGGCGAGGTAGTCTGGTGAAAAGCAGACAGTCTCCCCAGAAGACCTCTCATTCAGACTGAGCTGTATCACTGAAGGATCTCAAGGTCAATCAGTAGAGAATACAACAGCAGTCAACAGACTCGGGAGCGATGGAGCTGGATGATGGTTATGACCCATCGTGTAAACAGCAAATATCAGACAAAAGATACAGTGAGATCGAATGTTGTCCTTAAGCTGTGCAGCCTTCCTCGACCACAACTGAGTTGTATTGTCCTTTTAAGGAGGAACTGGGAGGTGGGCGGCAGGCGGGTGGAGGTGCAGGTCTTTGATAGAGTGGCTTCATTACCTCAAGTGAAGGGCAATCTGGCTTCATGTAGAGAGTAAAAGAGAAAAAAAAGAGAATGAGAGAGAGAGAGAGAGAGAGAAGAGGACACTGTCAGTATATCTGTATGTCTTCATTTTGTGCAAGAGGCCAAACCAAGAGCAGATACAACAAACACTATCTTTATATTAAAGCAAATACAGGTGCAAAAGAGAGTGAATCAATCAAATCAGACAGAGAAGAAGAGAGTATCCACACACTGTAATTTGCAAACTGCACAATAATCTTTCACATGCCTGGCGAGCTTGAAGGTTGAAATGTTCAAATCATTTTTTGGGAGCTGGTATGTGAACATTCCCATTCAATTATGTCTTTTTTTCCCCCTGCGCCTCCACTCAGCTGGGGTTGGACGCACACCACCCACCTTAAGAATATCTACCTGGCCGATTAATCAAGGCGATCACTGTCTGATTACATGGAAATGTCCAACATGTCAAACAACTAATGTTGCCTTTTTCTTCTTTTTTTTGCAGTTACCAAGATCTTTCCAGTATTTTACTTGCTTAACCATTTCGTAAGCAGAGTTCACACGACAGGATTTTAGCCCCGATCTTGTGGTTCCTGATGGATGTGTGAACTGTTCAGAGACCCGATCCAGGAGCTCGGGGACCCAGCAGGCTAAATATCTGGCTGAGGCAGCCACGTACCAGCTACAGCCAATGACTTCACCATTCCCGAGTCACCTATCGCTTGATGCGATCCTGTAGTGTGTTACCCCGTCACTGACCAGTCGCGTGGTCGGTGTAGAATCAATAAGGACTGTAAGACTCCCGACTACACAGCAGAAAGTTGAGTTGTGTGAACAGGAAAGCCATCTGACATCTTTGAAAGCCTTGAGTGTGTTCAACCCATTGAAAATGTGTCTCTTTATTCTTCCTTCAGTTAAATATTTGAGCTTCAATGTGTAGAATGATAATTGGAAAGCCAATCCTGCTCTATTGAAAATGTGTAAACTCATCCATGCTACATAAATTACAGAACATGTATACAGTTATTTATAGAGATATAAATGCAGAGTCCGGGGGCGCCGTTTAGCTCAGTTGGTAAAGCGCGTGTCCCATGTGCTGAGGCTCTGCAGCGGACCTGGGTTCGACTCCCGGCCCGGGTCCCTTTGCTGCATGTCATTCCCCCTCTCTCTCCCCGTTTCCTGTCATATCTTCAGCTGACCTATCAATAAAGCCATAAAAGGCCAAAAAAAATAAATAAATAAATAAAAAAAATGCAGAGTCCACCTCTCTTCATCCAGCTGTAGTCCTGCACTCTGTCGGCTCAGGACACGGTCCGCCTGTCGAGCGCAGCAGCTTGATCTGAGATCAGAACGGTCTTCTGATTTCACGTTGTTTGGCCAGCCTGGGACTAGACATTAGCCAGGAGACGCCTTAAACCAAACTGGATTAGCATGGCTCTTATTCTGACTCTCTTCTCTTAATCCCAAACAGGCAGGTTGGATGGACGAAAGATGCCGCGGGCCACGATGGCGCTCAGAGTCTGCTGCTCTTAATCCAAAACACCTGCTTTCTTCTCCAGTGATTTGACAGTATTTCTGCAATTGGGCAGTTTGTTTTTCCAGCAACAAAGCCAAAAAGAATGGTGGTCAAAAAAACAAAAGTGTTTCATAATTTGGAGGATCTTCACGCATGCCGGACTTCACAGTGAAACAGGAGACGTCTTGTGTCTAACAGTTAATCCGGAGAGATGAAGAATAATTATTCATAGATAATGGAATTTTAAATGAGGAAGACGGAGAAGATGTCATTTCACGGAATTTAACAATCTGTTAACAACAATAATTCAAGTTTATTGTGAGAAAACCATATCAGACACAAAATGCTATTCAACATCTTGAAACATATCTGAGTGGATCATTTATTGGACCAGAAAATGAAGAAAGAACCACTATGAAACTTTTGCATTGAACATCACAAAGTGTCGGAGAATCACTGAATACTTGTTTGGCCGTTGGATTCGATAACAGTTTTCAAATGCATAAGACTGAGACAATTATTCCACCATGACCGAGCAACTTTTCATCCTGACATTGATCCTATCTCACCGTCTTGAGATCCCATTCCGGCAAACAAGAATTGATGCTGTTAGAGGCGTCGCCCTCCGCAACGGCGGAGGGTTCTGGTAACATTATCACGGGCACATGCACACACAGAGTGGAAAAGTAAAGCTATACCTCCATGGATAAAGCTTTGTCGATGAAGTAATGGGCTTTCCTGATGGCAAGGGACCATAATATCCTCTAAAGAGGTTAGAGCTGCAGACTGGAGAATGAAGAATATAGTGAAGAGTGGGGGATGGGAAATACCGAGACAGACTGCGGAACACTCAGAGACTGGCTTCGGTTTAGCATTTATGATAAATTGATGTCTTTGTCTTCCTTTTTCTCCTTCTCAGCTTTCTCGTCAGCTCGCTTGGCATACTCAGCGCAGAGTAATGATCTGTCTGTCAGTGCTCGGCCACTGGCCACAACTCATTCAACCGGAGACGCAGCAGGACGTAGGAGGAAGGGAGAATCTAATGGGAATAATCAATGCTACTATATCTGATGACTTCATCCACTCTGCCTGTTTGGCTTGATTTAACAGTTCATAATTCCAGCAGTGAATACAGTAAATACAACAGTGAATCAATAAGACTATAAACCATGTTGAAGAAAGCGCTGTGGTCAGTTGAAGGGTGTACTTGTGCAGGATACAAGCGCAGGCAGCCAGGAGAAAGCGGTATGCGAAGGCGTTCTCATCTCGGGCTGCTCGCACGCTCTGCTGAACATGATCAGGGCAGAATTACACCTCCAACTGAATCAACACACAGCACACTTTTCAGGTTCTGGCCGCTATGTACCTGCAATATTTGTCATTATGGTAGAACAGAATGAAACTCATCTGCTGTGGGTGACTTACACCGTCCAAATGAAAACTCACGAGCCTGACGAAACATACTTTACTTTTTTTGCGGCTGGAAATGAAGCGGGAGTCGTGATGCGACCCTTACTGAAACGTCACATGTGACATTTGCCTTTAAACATGTGAAAATCACTGTTTCACATGTCGTATGTGAACCTTAAATAACTTGACGTGTGATCTGGACATTTTCCAAAAATGACTGGCTTTTTCCACACATGAAAGAAAAGGTTAACAGAAATTGACATTATAGCAGGAGAATGAAATACATTCATGTGTGATTTTTTATTTACACTTGACTTTCCACTTGGTGAAATGAAACACAGCTCATGAAACTAACACTAGCTTACCTAAAATGTGATTTTATACAATGTGATATGTCGGTAAAGATTGTGGCATCAGTATAATGAGACTTTGTTTTGTTGCCTCTGAACAAACGTGGGTGTCTTTGGCGATGTTGTTGATGTTCAGCGGATGGTGATGTCTACCACACAGGCTTCCACTCTTTAAATCGGAGAACATGCTTCCCCCCATTTAACATCTTTTAACTCGTCTTCTTTACTTGTTTTTCTTTTCAGTATCGACAAACCTGGCGCATAGCACATTTTAGTTTAACAGGGAACAGGAAAGTCGGCTGAGGTCCATCCAGGTTCCAAGCTTGCTCACCTGTTATTGGACTGCAGAGTGAAACTGTGAGGGATCAACTGGGTACTTCAAAAGCAAATGGCTTTTTTTTTTCTCAAATGAATGAAGATTTCTACATAAGAAGTTTATCTTCACATGTGAATTATATATATTCACTATCTGTTTTGCTTTTTTTCCCCATGTGGATTAAAAATTCAACATGTGCAAATTTGGTAAGCCTTCTTTTTTTGACAAAGCTCATTTCACAATGAATCAATACAAAAAGAAGGCAATATGAAATCCAAATCTTTTGGAGGGCTTTTTCCAGCGCTCTCTGTGTGAAGCAGGATGTCCCTAACAAGGCATGGCATTTAAAAAGAATAATCGTAACCTAGTGTGTTCTCCTCGTGAAGCTCGGGGCAGATGCGGTACAATTCCATTAGCCATCCTCCTCCAGCTGAGAGCTCTCTGTCTGTCATTCATCACCAGCTGCAGCACAACACAGAAACAACAGCGATGAAAATTAACTTTCCCCGCCCCACTCCAACATTCATCTGTCTCCCTCCCTCTCTCACCTTCTCGTTCCCCTCCCAAACTTTCTCCATCATAATTAACCTCTAATTCCTGCAGTTTCTATTCTGCGTGTGAATAACAAATGGGAAACGGTGTCTTCCCGTGACATCTGGCCACAAGCTGCTCCCTCTTGATACCACAATTACACGAGAGAGGGACTGAATATAAACACCAGCGACTCCGGTCCAATCCATTGTAACCGTAGCAACTTTTTTTTCATAAAAGTTTCATTCCAAATTGATAGTTTACAGGAGAGTGACTCATTTTGCTTCGTGTTATGCCGGTACAGGATAGCTCTGTCTGTGAGCGCGGCGTGAAGAGGTGGCGTTTCAGGTCTTCCCCATGCAGAGCCGCCTTGTTCCACCGCGCAAAAGAAGAGGCACCTGAGTGTGACACAAAAAGCTGAAGTAAAAACACACTTGAACACTCGCAGGATGTTAAAATCAGGACTTGTGTAACCGTCCTCTCTCAAATTCAGATTTGATCCCTCTCTCTCTGTTTCTTGCCTCCCGTCTCTCGCCTTATTTCTCCACCGAGGTGTCGCTCTCCTCTCCCCTCTTACCTCTCCGTTGTCTCCATTTGCAGTTTGAGTGACAGATTTGGTTCGTGGTTCAGACGGCGAGAGGCTGGTTCTATTTCACGGGTTTCAGTCTATTCCAGTTGGGTCATGACTCTGACAGTTGCAGTGTGATCTGAGCATCTACTCCACCTCAATGATGTTGTTTTAGACTGTCATACAGTGCGAATCTCTCCGGGTGCCTGAGGGCCGTATACGCTGACGTTGCTGCAGGCTGTAGAGATGTCACAGAGTATGCAAAGAGCGGCTCCGAAGAGATATAGCGTACAGGCCATTATAGTTAATGGTCTCTGTGAGGAAAAAGAGAATCACCAACTCTGTCTCTTTCATTTTACACAAGAGCTCTCCTTTATGTGCACACAGACACACATATCTGTATGTCCTCTTTCAGCCCACACCGAGTCGAACTACGCTTTTTGGTCCTGTCAAACCATTTTATTGGGAGTTTTTTTCTTTTTTACTATCACTGAAATCCATCTGTTTTGCCCACTGTGTGCTTGTTAAGTGTGCAAATGGCGCGCTGCGTGCGAGCTTACAGATTTGTGTGTGTGTGTGTGTCTGTACACAAGCATAGACCTCATTGACTCCCTCGTGGGCCACTGGATGGCCATAAACACAAGGACACGTTAATTAACAGTTTGAATGTGTGTGAGGGGGAGCGTCGTCCCAGAGTGGCCGTGCGTCCATGTGTGCACGGTGGGGAGGAGAGCCGCTGTCTCTGAAGGGCAAGAGGCAGAGCGCACCCTGGCAGCTCGGGAGTGGAGCCGCTCCAAACAGTCCTTTGGCCCATTGTTTTGCAGGATAATCCAAAATCTGGCAACCAGCAGCAGCACCAGGTGGTCCTGTCAACACAGAGAAGAAGAAGATGGACTGGGAACAGGAAGAGAGCATGCTGGGCCAGTCCTGGAGGACCGACGATGGCTGAGCAACACCAGCTGACACAGGAGGACATCAGATATGTCCACATAAGACAGTTATGTGGTTGTTTTCCGTAAAATGAGATTCCACATGAAACTTTATCCAAGTAAGAAGCACATGGTCATATTTTATATGCGTATGAATGTTTCTGACAGATTCTATTTTCGGGGCAAAATCTAAGACTAAAGACCGGTCACTGAGGGGAAGCTCGTCCAACTGTTTGCTCCACTGGGGACTAAAGTCATGTCAGGACATCATCTCCCATGTTAGCAAAATGACAGAAATGCATTGCCCTTGTTAACGTGCCCTGTCGCTACATCCCCCTGGATCACTGAGAAGCAGACTGCTGTCCGCGTGCAGACCCACACACCAACCTATCCAGACCCCCATGCATACATTTTGAGACATTTTGAGAATGATTACATTTTCAACGAAGCATTTTTGTGTTAACTTTATGTCATCTTTCTGGTCTTAACAGTATTAACAGCCCAGGAAACTACCTGACCAATCACATGTGATGTAAACAATAATGGAATATAACATTTACTCTAAGTACTGTACTTAAATATGATGTTGAGGTATTGGTACTTGATTAATTCCATTTTCTGCTACTTCATACCTCCACTGCACCACATTTTGGACATTTATATTTGACAACTTTAGTTGCAAGTTACTATCAGAGCCAAAGTAGCACATTTCTAAATTAATTTATATGTTCAGCAATCGGATTAAAAAAATATATATATATATGATGATCAAAATTCAGTCGTGGGATTGGTACAATTTACTTTTACTTGGATAATGATCTGTACTTTTGATACTCAAGTACATTTATTGCCAGAAAAGTACTTGATACTTCAATAAATTTAATATCTAATACCATTTTTGTATGGGCGACCTTCTCTTTTACCAGAGTAATACTTTAGCACGATATCTTTACTTTTTCTCAAAAATGACTCTGGCTGGTTTATGTCTGTAAACCACTCATGTGACACTGCTCAGCCAACCTGTGTGTTGCGTTTAACGTTGGGTTTTCAGTCAGACTGATACACACACAGACGAGGGGCAGCAGACAGAGTAGATAGAAAGTGAAAACAGCGTTTAATCAAGAATGGACTCTCACATGATCACTCTTAACACTGGCAGTTCAAAATCAGCATGTGTCACCGCTGAGGCGATTATTAAACATTTGATGTACCACTACTTGACAAAGCGAGCATGTTTTGAGCAAATCTCAAATCTGAACTGAAGGAAGGAGAAATATGATATTTTATTTGGCACTGAAAGTGAATCATAGTTAGACACCGTTTTACTCTCTATTTTTTGGTCTCTGAGTCCCATCATTCTGTCTCTTTCATCTAATATTAGAGTAGTGGTCAGTGTGAGGATGGGTCTCCAGAAAATGAACGTAAGTCTATTTAATGTCCCAAAAGTTTGTGTGCGCGTCTATGTGTGTGTAAACGTGTGTGTCTGCGCGGGGTGGTATTTCTGTAAATAAAGATTGCTGTGTAAAATCACTCTGACAAGCGCTGACTGAATCCAGCTCTAAGTGGGTGTGAAGGACGGAGCCATCTCCAGCGAGAGCCGAGACGGCACCACATTTCTGCAACCTCAGGGAATGTCCGCTGCTACAGCTGCTAAACACAGCCGAGAAGAGAAAAACACAAACAAAACAACACATGACCTACATGCACAGCGGCCCTAAATCCACCGATTCAAGCTGCTGATGTGAGCTGACGCCGGCTGAATGGGCAGCAGGAAAACAAGCGGGGATAACAAGAAAATGGAGCCTTGAAGCGGATGACTTTTAACCCATGTTAGGTCACATGTTACTGGCTGCTCCTTCACATGTACGACAGTGAAAGAGAGAAAAGGTGAGTTTTGCCCTTCAGGAGGTCGAAGCCTGCACATGATACATTGCATGTCCGACAGTATGCTTGCAGTCTACCTTTGTGTTTGTGTGTGTGTGTGTGTGTGTGTGTGTGCTCATGCTTAAACCAGCCTTGGAGTGTCTCTGATGGCTTTGAGATACATATGCTTGTTCTCAGCCAGGCCCAGTATAAATGATCAAGCCAAGTGGAGCTCTCATCGCTCACAGGCTGCGCTCATACGCCATTACTCAGCCCTGATCGGCTGGATCTCCACCTCCCTCCCCGTGAGACGGGCAGGAGGAGAAATGAGCGGAGATAAACAACCAAAACAGCCAAAATTCAAAGTGGAGGGGGAGAGCGGTAGACACGCAGAGTGGAGGAATGGAGGGGAGGGGGTGGAAGAAAAGGGAAAGATAAAGATACAAGGAGGAGGAGAGAGATGAAAGCGCGCTGAAATGCAAATCATTTACCTGGAGAACAGTTCTGTTTTTCTTCTGTTTGTCTCCCGAGAAGATAACTAATTGATCTGTCCACCGTGCGATTACCTCTCATCACGGGCTGATTGACTGTCTGTCACATGCACTCACTTTCTCTGAATGCTCAAATGCTCCGGGCATCAGTCTCTATCAACTTCGCACAGTGTGTGTGTGTGTGTGTGTGTGTGTGTGTGTGTGTGCATGTGCGCTCAATTGCATGGTCCCTGACAGGCACCTATCACACCTCAGCATCGCTCGGCTCCTCCTGCAGGCTCTCGGCAAGGAGACAGATAGAGGGGTTTGACAAATGACGACAGCATTGTTTAGATGGGAGATGTCGAGATTGTGACCGAGTGAGAGTCCCAGGCGTGCTGACACACAGTGTGGGGTGAGGGACGTCACTGGTGGGATGGGGGATGGTGAGGGAGAACCAGAGACATCCACCGGTACGTGGCAGAGAGATTTTCAAACTGTATTACCAGTCAGGAAAATGAAACGCTGACAGAGAGCAAAGGCCTGCCTGTAGATTGTCACTGCTCCTTCTTGAAGGTCTTGGGTTCATTTTTTTTTATTTTATCTGACCTTGTACCAGCAGTGGTTGCACAAGTTTTTAAAACTATAAAAGAAAAAAAAAAACAGTGGGTTTGTTTTGGTTCATGAGCGCAGCATTAGGCAGTTTGCAGAGCTCAGGGCTGAAATGGGTTGACCTCTAAGTCGATCCGCGGTGAAGACTCGCTGTTTCAGGGTCAACTGCGCCGTGGTTGTTTGCTGAAGGAGTGGTCAGCCCGGCCGGGGTGGAGAGGCGAACAAAAGGGAGGGAGGAGAAGAAGAAAAATTCATGCTCTAACAGTTGGGTATGACCCACAGAGCAGAGACACAAGCAGCATACTTCATAGCCCTGACTGCGTGGACATGCAGAGAAATTGAAGTCACACACTCAGAAGATTTACTTCTACTTTTCACCACCAGAATCAAAAGCCTCTTCCATAATTCAAATAAAATGCATTTGTTTTGATATATGCTCATACAGTATGGATATATGATCACAGTTTGCGCTTATTACGGATACAGAAGACAGCTGAGTCTACTGTCAAAGAGCCTAAATAAGCCAATCCAGCCACAGTGATGTAATTAAGGCTTAGTTTGCTGTGATGTCTGTTGACATTGAGAATTCCAGCATCTCGGTTTTGACACATCGCATGCTTCATGCTCCAGTGTACATGGAGGCAGAATGGGGCTGTCAGAGGCTCCGCCCGTCAGGATGGCTGCAGGGTCAAAGGTCATGCGAGGAGACTGAGGGGAGAGCAGCTCCGTGCAGCAGCAGCGTACAGTGTAGCAGTATGGCTCAGAGCGCTGTTTGTGGGCGGACGGACGGAGCCTACTGACTGTCTTTTTTTTGTTTTTTTGCATCACTCCCGGCTGCCCACAAGACTGTTATCATCCTGACTTATTCAGTCTGAAGGGGCCCCAGTGGATGGAGTGGATGTAAATCATCCAAGCGTGTATGGATGGAGGCCCTACCCCTTGAGGAGAGGCAGAAGATGTAAACTGAAAATGACCCGATCTCATCTGAGCGGTCGATTTTTACTCTCTCGAGTTTGCTTTGCATCTGAGAATTTTCCGCCACTGACGTACTGCTCTGCTGCGCTGCAGTAGGAGATCAGCCCAGTTACAGTACTGTTGACAGATATTTTCTTTGATATAAGAGGGTGAGCAGTTTTAATGCTGGACTCGGATACACAGTGGCTGCATCATTTTTCCAGCTACATTTAAATTCCTTTCTGATAATGACAATAATTATTGTGATTCTTCTGGGAAATGTACAGGCCTGTCTGTGCAGGAAAAGAAACAAAAAAAAAACAACAACTTCAAGACAAAAGCAGAGAGAAGGGTTTAGTTTAAGAGACACAGGAGACAAAGCGCACATCTGGCATCTCTTTCCCTTTTGCAACTTTGCCAAAACTTTTTCCAAGGATACTGAGGAGAACTTTGGAGCGACGTGCTTGAGTTCCACCAGTCTTCTGCAACAGGAAGGAAGAGAAAAACAGATAATGAACTTGAATGCGCAGAAACACAAAGCCGTTCAATGGCAATTACCACGCGCTGCCTGGCACAGCTGACAGTTTGAGAGGAGCACTCCCAACGTGTTTTAGTCTCGCAAGCGAAAGACAAAAGACAGACTTGAGCATTTGTTCAAGAGCTCAACTGGCAAGGGAGTCCACAAGCTGTAGCCTGTTCACGCAACAAAACAGCAACATATACGCCATACATGACCGCTATAACCTCCGTAGAACCTCCACTATTACAGGACGTTCTGTCAGTGTTGGCAGTGTAAGAAAAAAAACACAAAAAAACTCATTGTCGCTCCTCCTCCAACACAGTCTTCTGTCTTTAAACACATTTTCTCCCATATTTCCTTCCAACCTTGGATAACACTTTACAATAACCATCATCAATAAAGGGCCATCTATAGCTAATTAAACTCTTTAATAACAGTTAGCAGAGACATTCTAAGAGAGGAGACAGACCTCTTAAGGCATTTAGAAAAGAGAAGTCAGTTCAACCAGAGATGGCAGTTGTACAGTATGATAGATTTCCCCCAACTTCGTCCCAAAAGCCAATCGTTTTTTTTTTGTCACGGACAAACTGGGAAAGATATCAGTCGATGGTGTTCTTCCACTGAATCGAGCGCTTAGTTGAGTTTCGCAACTTCTCGTAAGTGTAGAGGAGGAGGATGTCCGGCCAATGTACAGGATCAACAAGAAAGGTTAGGTTATTCAAACACTGGACATAAAAGCAAGATTATCTACGGACCCCCAACAAGTTTCTGACATAAAGCCACTGACGTAAGCAAAAATCCCAGGTCTGAAACAATCTGTCAGATGTAATGTAGGTGCCAGCTACAAACAAAACTCATTACGTCACAACAATTTTATGTGTTGAAAACTTTTATGTTGAAGCAAACGTGTGTAACGCTGTGATCCTCCCCTCTCACTGAAGTTACATAGAGCGGAAACAAGGCGGAGTGGCCGAGACAGAGACGCCATTCATCCTGTTACAAGACACTGTAGCATCAACATGATGTTAAAGCTGTGATTCTAAGGTAAAACTCACCTTTGTTTAAGCGCTCCGGGAGAATGAGCTGACGGCGTCACGGCACTCTGGATCGAGCCATGAGGGAAGGTGGAGTTGTGAAGCCATGCTCATGTGTAGTAGAAGTGTAAACTCCTGCAAAATGCACTCAAACCTTAATTTGGAGGAAGTCACTTGAAATCTTTTTTGAGGTCCCAATGACCACTGAAGGTGAAGGTATGGCTTTCTCCCCTCTAATCTAACAGGGGCTCGGACTTATTAGCCCAAACTAACTGCCTGGAAAAGTTGCCAAGATGGCTGCCCAGTGGCAAGACTTGCTTACAGGGATTTAAGTAGTTAACTCTCTGTTAACACACAATAAAATGCTTTATAAAACAAATGTCAGGCAATGTATTTATACATGCTACTTTATGATTATTATTTAAATAATGTTTACAGACGGACAGAATCGATCTAAGTGTTATCAACATCATTTGCAAATTTACAATAAACAGTTGTTGATAAATGGTTTATAAATCATTTCATTGTTTTATTAACAGTGAACTAAAGTGATATTTCACTATAAATGTATTGTTTGTTAAATTGTAAACCCACCCTTTAGCTCAGTGTTCCCTACTTAGCGACTGGCAACAAATCTCGCAACTTTTTCTGGCGTTGTTGGAGACTTTTGGAGACTCTAACGCGAAAGCGCGTTTCGTGCGTGCACTTCTCAGAGAGCAGCGGGTGCTGCCGTGGCTCCTCCCCCGTCCCAAAGCGCTCACAAGCGGCCCCGGTCCTCGAGCAGCTACAGTCAGAGCAGGAGCTGTTCAGCCCTCCGCGTCCATTCACGCATGCCGCGAAGCCGCCACTGGCTGATGTAAATGTAAAATGTTCTTTGTCTTAAATAAACCACTGCACTAAAAAAGGTTCATTTGTAGTTCTAAACATATTAAGGGTGTTTTTTATTTACTTTTTGTCCCTCCCTCTCTCCTGGCGCATTACAATTAAATCCATGCCAGTTATGCATATTAGGTGATGACGTCATTTGGCGACTTCTAGCGACTTTTAGGACAGCCGATAGCGACTTTCCTCACTGAGGAGTCGGCAACAGTGCTGTGGCTTTCCGTTCAGTTTAATCATCCCGTTTCCCAAAGTTAGTTTCTCACATGTTCATCAGTAGCTGACAAACTGTGAACAGGCGCCTCGCTGCTGTCTTTGTCTCCCTGCCAAAGTCCCTAACCTTCACAACCACCACCTCCACCATTTTTGTCACTGTGGCGCGTCGCTCAAGAATCACAGGAAACAATGTGGGAATCAGAAGGAAGGCATCATGTGGGCTGTCTCTCTGCAGCGTCT
Source organism: Sparus aurata (assembly GCF_900880675.1). NCBI lineage: Eukaryota > Metazoa > Chordata > Actinopteri > Spariformes > Sparidae > Sparus > Sparus aurata. Next base: position 8,761,028 of record NC_044190.1, on the reverse strand, counting down.
ACTAATGAGCTGTAATCTGGAGCAGCAGGAGGCATTGTCTGCTCAAGGAAATTGCTGTTGCTCGGAACATTCGTTCGCTAACAGAGGAGGAGGCATCGGATCTTCAGAGATCATTTCCTGAGAACAAAGGACGCAGAGGGAGACGGTGTTAGAAATGACCTGAGCAGGCTGAGCTTCCTCTGACGTGGAGCATGGAAGTGGAGCCAGATGGACAGGTAGGTGGCAGCTGAAACTTCAAAAGTGGTTGCTCTTTGTTAAATGCGCAGGTACAGGGAGCTGATAGCACGCCACATGTCCCTGTGTGGAATTTCCAACCAGCTGCCTTTTTCCATCCTTTTTCATAAAAACCCCTCTTTCACCTGCTCTATCAAACTACAGCTCGCCAGACTCAACGCTGTTCCAACCTCCCCCCCCCCCCCACCTCTCCACCGCGTGTGTCCTTGTGTTACATCATCCACCGGGTCTGTCTCCGATGTTTGCCATCCGGCTCTGATCTGCTCGCAGGGGGGTGGGGGGGTTGGGCGGGCGATAGAAAATGGTAAACAAAGCTGATAAGTTTTCATAAAAAAGAAAAAAAAAAATGTCAACGTGAAATGATCCCTGTTATTCATCTGCAGCCTTGAAAATACGACGCCACCTGTGTGAGGAGAGCAGGAAAACAGAGGTAATATGTTTCAATGACAGCGCTGACTGCTATGGATAGGGAAGGTTTATGTCCATAGCAGCCGCCGCAGCAGGAGAGGAGAGAGGAAATAAATTCATTTCAATTCAAACCTGCCTCAAAAACAAAAAAAATAAATAAAAAAAAGGAAGTGTCACAGGGATACCAAAGGAAAACAAAATGCTTGGAAGGAGAAAGATGAAAAAGTGGAGTAAGAAGGAGAGGCTGAATGGTCTTTTCCACCTCAGGGTAGCCTGCTAAAAGCTATCTGTTCCCCTGGTGGCACAGCACAAGTTCTGAAGCTGAAGAACAGACGCTTAAGATACACACTCACACACACTCCTCCCGTGCATTCATCAGTCTATTCAACGTCCATTTCTCCCCTCCTCTTTCCGTCATTTCCCTCACCCGGCCTGTCAACACTTCATTAGCAGGCATCTGTTAGTAAGTAATCACGTCTTTCTGCTGTAGAAATATCGGCCTCCGTCTCTCTGCTACCCAAGAGCAGGAAACAAGCCAGGCTCCAGCAGCAGCCACGGCCAGCCTCAGCCCCAAACAGAATCAGTCCTGCTTTATTACACGTCAGCATCTCTTTCTTTCGTTTTTTGTCTGGGGAAGAGATTATGCCCGAGGCCAGAAAGGGATGCTGCAGCAGGGGGGGTGAAAGAGGAATGGAGTCAATAATAAGAGGAAGAGGAGAAAGAGGAGGGGGGAAGCTCAGGATCTTTCATTGCTCAAACCACAGGTGTTTCTTTAATGCCCTGCTTTGTCGGAGGTGATGAGGAAATGAGGGGGATTCTTTTTCTTTTTTTCCCTTTCTTCTTCCTCCTCCTCGTCTTCCCTCCAGGACTCCGGCGCACTCTCCAGATTTCTCTCCGTTTTAGACAAAGCCAATTTCATCTCCACTTTGCAACATATGGTGCCGCCCTCCCTCCAACACGCCTGTCGCCGCGCGCACAAAAGGCCACTTTCTCAATATATTCCGCCCGAGCTATTACAAGATTCATCAAAAATTAAAGTGGCAGTCAAGGAAGGCTGTAGGGGAACACGTAACTCCTGAAGCGGGATTCGCGCCGCAGTTACAAGACGAAGGAGATGAAAATCTGGTCTGTTTTACCATATTCATACAGAACCACACTTCCACATATGGTGGGAGAGGACTCGGTTGCCCTGTTTGTAGCTGACAGGCTGTTATGTGTGACTCACTATGTTCATATTCAACACGCCGAGCTGCTACCCCCCCCACCCACCCTCCTTTTTTCTTTCTCATCTCACTTGGTGATAAATACGAGTAATAAAGGAGATACATTAGCAGAAGATTGTCTTTTTTTCATTTAACTGGGAGACAGAGATAGATATTGATCATGTGGTGAGACATTGTCTCGCTAGGCCAATCTGTCTTGCACTGCAGCTGTACAGTGCTACAGGGGGAGAATCACTCCTCTATATATGGAGATACTTATTCTTCACATTTTGCATAATGTCAGCAATGAGACCCTTTTTTGACCCTCGCGCAGATACCATGCCAAGCAACTTACGCGTTTTTCCGCCAGCAATCTCCAGATTACTTCTAGTAGTTAGAGATCATGAGAAAAACATCTTGACCTTGCGCCACTCTCTGTGCGATCCAGTTATCTGCATACGGATTTACTAATGCACTGTTTCATATTCATGCTCTCTGGAACTTAGAGACACAAATTCGCTGTAGTCCGGGGATGTTATGCTAATAAATCCTGCAAACAGATCTTTGTAACTCATTCCTCCTGTGACAAAGGTAAGTCCCAGAGCTGCATCTCATGCATCCTCGCTGTTGTCCAACCTCATTTGCATAATAGCATCACACGCCGTTTATTCACGCTTACGAAGTATCCCGACATGACAGTGGAAGGATACGGTGAAACTGTTCATCACTGTGACAAAAAACACAAACTGTGATTGTGAACACACCAGTTTGACAGGTAATCTGGACCCAGAATGCACTCTGTCAGAAGACGAAAGGAGGACATTATGCGGGAACAGGCGAGGACTTTTACAGCTTCAGCAGCAGGAAGCACCTGCGCCACAAGTGACCTACCGGATGTGTCTGTCCAATCTGCTTCTTAGGTGGCAGCCAAGCGTGCGTGTGTGTGTGTTTGTGTGTATGTGTGTGTTTGCGTGTGTGTGCATGTGTGCATGAAAGCACTGTGGAAAAATCTTGTTGACTGAGTCTGCACACCTGTCTGCATTTGCAGGACAGGCAGATCTGTTTGTGTACACCCGTGAATGTGTGTGCGTGCGTGTGTGTGCATGAGTGTATGCGTGTGTGTGAGTGTGTGTGTGTCCAGAGGTGCTCAGACTGTGAGGGATAGACAGAGCTCATACACAGGTCAAGCCTGAAGGCAGCCAGGAGGATGTGCGCACTGGGCTGTGACCACCAACAGTTGCACAGGCCTTTACTGTCTCCATCCCTTCATCTCTCCTTCCTCGACATCATCCCCCTTTTCAGAGCGAGCCAGGACACAGATGGTCTCACTCTATCAGCCATGACTGTCCGACAGCAGAAATATTTCCTTATTTACTGTTCTTGGCTCAACAGGTACACGTGGAGACAAAATGTCAGAAACACAAACGGTATGCATTCCCTTCCTTTAGGCTAGCAGTAAATACTCCAAACATAAAATGTGTCACAAGTAAATCAAAGTTTTGCACAATTTCCATTACACTGGGCCTACGCCATGTACTGTATCATTTATCATAATATTTCTTTTGGTATGATAGTCTGCTAAAAGCTTTTTCTTTTCAATTTTAACTATCTAACTGATTGCTTTTTCAGTTTTAAATGTAATTTGAATGTTCTCTGTTTATTCTGCAGCTAGTGGTCTCTCAATCAAAACAAAACTAAAAATTGTAGTTTGATGATGTCGTGAAGTGTAGTAGTGTGGAATCATGGGAGTTGTTGTCTTCATTGTTAAGCAACCACCACTGCAGATTAACCTTTTTGACGTGACTTTGGCAGAAAGGTTCATGTGACGTAATTTTTTAAAGTTTAATTTCATTTGCTGACTTCCAGCCTCACTGACATAACAAGTGGCCGTATCTAGTTATAGTGACAGCGACAAAACTAAATGTGCCATCACCTTAAATAGCATTTATTTATAAGAATTCCTTGGGTTAGATATTGTTGGAAACAGTTGGGATAATGCAATCCCTTAAAAGTCTTCCAGATTACATCAAATCTGAAGCTATGCATGACTAAGCAGTCCTTGTGGTTCTGCACCAACAGCATCATTTTTAAGTTCACCCCCCACAGCAGTGAGATGTATTTGATGTTTGAAATCAAACTATATCAAAGATTGCAGAGCATTTGGAGTTGGATTTATGATGTCATCTCATTGTTGAATTGTGGAAACAGCAGTTGGTTTAACAAAACAGCAAACTAAATGACTGTTTATGCAATAGTCCAATACTAAATGTGCAAAAACTGATTTGCTGGTGTAGTTGAGCAATATTTATTACCAGTTAAGGCTAAGTGGCAAACACCGACACCATCCAATTATAATTTACATATAGTTTTTCCTTTTTTTCGCAAGACAGGATATTTATCCAAACACTTAGCTTTAGATTTGAATTATTATTTATAGCCAGTAGCTCTGTTAACAAGAGAGATCTCCGTATTTGAATCACTGTCTTCTTTCTTGGTTTTATTATGCATAGTCTTCTAAAAAATCCAGAAACTGATCAAACATGAGGGTAAAATATTCCCTCACCTTTCAGAAATGTTGGCATCTTTATTTGCTTTTTGCCTAATGTGGGGTGGGACAGGCTCCAACTGCCGGCAACCCAGAAAGGATAAGTGGGTAGAGATATTAGATGGAGGGATACTCATCTTATTTAATATCTCATGTGCATGATTGTGTTAAGATATTGCTTAAATTAACATATTGCAAATATCAGCTACTCACATGTTTTATCCACTCTTTGCATTATGCATGGCGTTTCATGATTTCGGTGCATGAACCAACAACAATAGCTTCTTAAATCTACATCCATCACAAAGAAAGAGCTGTATTGTAAACAGAAAACCAGAAAAGTTTGAGACAGATGTGTATTTTATAAAAATAGCTGCAACCACATGTCTAGCAGATGTGGCCCTATTGCCTAAATAAAGACAAAGAAGACAGAGAAATTCTACTCATCCTCCTGAGAAATAGGATGGATTTATAGTTATCTAGAAAATCTATCACGGTTTTGCCACTTTAACTGTTGTGCTCTCTCCCGAAGCACATTGTTTGAACTCTGTAAACTCTACCTTTTCCACTTCTCAGGGGTGCTGGAATATACAGCATTTTTGGATGGAATCCATTTTGGCTGTCAGGCAAAGGAGAACATGTTCTACATATCATTGCGAAGGCATTGTGAGGGAAGTGGTAGCCACCCTAGAATTCAGTATTCATTAGAGTGTGTTTTTATCTGTGATATTGTTTGTTTGCGTGATTATGTGTATACAATGTGTTAATGCATTCATTAGGCACTGCAATTCTAAAAGGGACACAGAGGGCTCTAACTTATGCCTGGCACAGCAGTGCACAAGCGTCTTTGCTAGTTTTTGACAGACGTAGTTGTCATTTTCACACCAAGCACAGACACTGTGTGAGTAGAAAAAGTACTCAGCCCCTCTGTGTGCCCATGGGTGTGTTGGTTTTAAAGTGAGGTGTGGCCAGGCTCACTGTTGGTGTGTTGCTTTCTTGAGGCAGCAGAAAGCAACTGGGCCACAGACCAATGAAAACTTGTCTAAAGTCAACGGAGCAGCATTTTTCCCAATACTTAAAAGTTTACGTGCACACGGTAATGTCACTGCGGTGGATATCATGGCACATAAAAGCAGCAAAACTAAAAACTTTGGTTATAAACGTGACAGGACCGAGGCAACAGAATTGAACTCTGCTCTGATGGAGCTCGGGATTTATCAGGAGAACAGCTGCTTCACTCCAAACAATTTAACAGTGTGACCCTGAACTGTGTGTGAACTTTCATATGATCACAGAACATTTATTAACATTAGGTCCTGGCCGTGCTGTGCCTCCTATATGAATGAGACTCTCTTATTAGAGAGACATAATTATTGTTGCTGCAGCAGGGGGATCACTGCAGGTAATGTAATGAATATTTTCCTCATTGAAGTAGTAAGTAACATGTACTGTCACCCAACCTAAATACCATACGCTATTAATCTGAATGATAATTTTTGATATTTCGGATAATTCATACCTATTTAAACCAGAGACACCTAGGGACACACTCACCCTGCCTCTTTCCATGCCTGCTTCACCTCAGGAAGCTTTGGTAGAATTCTGCTGCTCCAATGGTCTCGCAAACTCTCACTTCACAAATGAGCAGATCTGTTCCTTCAACAGGAAAAAGGGAACACCTCACCTTACCGAATCTGCCATTTAAATAGCAGTGTTCCAAATGCAGGCACATCTGGCTTTTAAAAGGAATGGGGGATGACACCCTGATTGGTTTAGTTCAGGTTGTGCCCAAAACAAACCCACAATTAATCAGGAGGCTAAATATGAACTGCTTTGCACTGTTTAACTAGCACAAGGGAGTTGGACAAGCTCTAAGTGCACCAGGTGCTACAGAGAGTCTTCATTCCATTTTCAACATAAAATACATATTTACTTTCTTTAGTCCAGATGGATTAACAAATTTATGCATTGACCTGAATAAATGGGCCACCAGGAAATATTCACACACGTGCTTCAACGTCAGGATTTACTTATACTTGAAAAGACCCTGCACATACAGGGAGAGATATATCTGCTGAACCATCATTCTTCTGTTTGAACATAAGGGGGAGTTGATTTAAATGGATCCTTAAATGATATATAAAGCAGTAAATCTTCATGCACGGAGAGCTGCACAAAGCACGCTAGAACTGCCAGGTGAAAATAGACGAGGGGAGGGGGCGGGGGGGGCGATGTTATTTATGGTGACGATGACACTTCTTTTTCCAGTTGAGGAGATGGTGGGTGAGCTGGAAGTACACACAGCAGGTAATGAGGAGACGTCTGCAGGGAAAAGTTTCCACTCACCAGTTAATTGTGGAACATCGACACACATTTGTATGTGTACGGAAATATACACACACACACACACACACACACACACACACGATAGCTATATACACTTAGGAAACTAATAGAAACAGTTTTTTCATAATCACGAAGACAAAATAATGTGAAAAGCAAATGTCTGTTCTAGCGAAAGATATCATGAACATTCGAGTTATCTGCACTGTTACTTCAGAGGCACCCTGCCTCAAATTCCCTCCCACTGATCCCATCTTGAAACCTACCTTCTAGTATGTCAGTGCACCAGCTATAAGTTGCCTTTAAATACACACAGATCTACCAATACTTCAGTGGCTATATGTAGAGCAGCTGCGAAGCAAAGTGTGATAGGTGTCAGAGATCATATTCATGCCCCACATCTTAACAGCCATATCAATATTCCATGTCCATCCAAGTGTCTGGCCCTGAGAGATGATTGATGTATTTCTGTGGCAGTGGTTAGAAACAGAGCCCGGGGAGACGCGGGGGCAGCAGTGAGCGAGCATGCCTGCCTGAATAACACAGAACTCCATTTACCCACAACATAAACACAAGACGGATCACTCAGCTGGTCCCAGCATTAAGTTCTGTGTATGTATTTGTGTGTCATCGCTGATGGATGTATACAGAACATGCAGATGGGGAATATGTTAACGCTTGAATGACGCTGTGGACACAATTTGAAATGTTGAGTGATAATATATTCATTTGGCTGGGCAGCAGATACTACTGGTCCCTAATAGCACTTTAGATGACTGTTAATATTTAGTATTCTGGAGACAGCGCAGCCCTCCAGATTAATTATTCACAAAAACCATTACATGCATACGATCCATGTCAGGGTTCCTATGCAAAATGGAGAACCCAGGATCTGGTTTTATAATTACAATCATTTGTTATTGATGTTTGCAACATGTCAGCACATGGAGTATACAATATTCATACATGTGAGAACAACTCAATCATGTCTACGGTGTCTACAGGATAAATTATTGCAAAAGTTTTTTTTTATTTTTGCAAGAATATGAGCCAGAATACTGAAATATGCTTCACTACAGGTTTCTTTAATAACTCTGACAGCAGCCACATGGGCAGCTGACGTAAGCTTGTTTTTGAACCTATTTGGATGCATTTGACCTGCTGTACCTGAGGCCATGCATCCTTGGTCGAAATAGAGGCAACGTGTCACTTGAAATTGTTTTGATGAATATTAAAAAGCAGGAAAGCCTAAAGGGCTCAAAGTGAGCCAATGCAACACATGGTAAAATGGGGGTGGGGGCTGAGGGGGCTTAGTTATCACAGAGACGAGTCTGTGGTAGCCAACATTTGTAAAGCTGCCTGCATGAGGACATGTGACAGGTTGTGTTGAAGGAAGCATGAGAAATTCTCAGTTTATATAAACATGGGATCACACGAAATAAATACATTTGAGAGAGGCATTAAATATGTAATTCAACTTTAAAACTCTGTCATTTTTATAATGCCAAAGCTCAGTTCCTTTGGTCCTGAGCGGTCAGATCCTTTACATTGTCTCTGTGTCAGAGCTGAGAAGTGGCCTCTGTCAGCCACAGCATGAACCTGACATGCAAAGCCGTGTAATAGGCCCGTCAGTCCATCCTGTCACTGTTGCGTTTGGCCTCACCAAGCCATGAAAAAGAACCCAGTCTCTTTTATTGTCAAATTACAATGGTCAAGCATCCGACTACTTGGTTAGGTTAAGGAAAAGATCATGGTTTTGCTAAAAAGAACTATTAGTCATGACTGGCTGGACTCAAACACAGGTCCAAACACAGTCCAATGTATAGACCATCAGATGAGCCCCAGCCTGCTCCCAAAATGGACTTTATCGCTCCTTAAATTGCTTTTTTCCATTATTGCCCCCTGCTGGTACTGCACCTTCAAACATATATTTACTTTTTACGCCAAGTCGGGCCAGTCTGTCACCCTCTATTACATTACTTTAGCCTCTGCTTTGGCATTCAATTTTCAGTGTATTTTCCTGTCTCTGTTTGTATGAACCGCTCTCTGTATCTTAGTCTGAGCTTTAACCTCTCCCTCTTTGAGTTTGATTCTGAGCCAGTTTCTGCTTTTGAACCAGAGCCTGATACTATTAAAGCTTGTCAGGGTGAGCCTAGATTGAATTCTGTATCTTAATCTGAGCCTCGGTGCACTCTTTAGGAAGTCCAGCTTCTCAGCCTCTTGGTCAAAGGCCTGTACGTTTCAGTCCATCAGCCGTAGCTTGATTATGTCCATCAGGCCTACATCCATCTATCTTTTCTTTAGAGTCTGCTCCAGTGTCTCCACTTAACCAATTTCATGTCTCCTCACCAGTGCCTGCTTCTGTTTCAGCTCCTAGTGCTTACATATGTTTGCTGAGCTTCGTTTTCAGTTTGTCTCCAGCTGTTCTACACACAAGTGGCTTCCCTTGAGTTTCCCTTTCAAGCCCAGTGTACCAACATCCAGTCATTCCCAGCTCTGTCATCTTGTGTACAGGTTCTTCCTCGGGTTGTGTGATTCAGGTAAACTGTCTCTGTAGCAAAAGCTTGGTTTTCTGGGTTGCTTCACCTGTTGCTCCTGAAGTCATCCTCCCAAGACTTTCTGCTTGGATCCTCAATACCCTGGCAGCTCTAGCATCAATTTCAATTGGCCCAGCAAGGTCTCATGATTTCAGTCACTGCACCCCAGCTTGCTATTTCAACCTTTGGCATCAGGATTGGTTGTCCACCCACAGCTTGCCTTTGCAGTTGAACCCCACAGGCTCCGTCCAGCTTGGTTAGCATTGCCTCCTGCATGTGCTTTAGTCGATGCATACTCATCCCAGGCATTAGGTCTCGTGGGTCAAGCCTGTTTTGGTTTGTCCTTGGGTTCTCACCACCCACCTAGCTCAGTTCTCATCTCTAGCTTCAATTGTATAACCTTGGTGTCAATGCCATTTAGCTTCCATCTCCTCCAAGTTTCTCCTCCCACTCCCTGGGAGTCTGTTCTGGAATTTTCCATATCCCATCCTGTATCGACAGCACGGTGGCGCAGCAGTTAGCACATTTGTCTCACAGCAAGAAGCTCCTCGATCTGAATTCCACTGGGGCAGGGCCTTTCTGTGCGTACTTTGCATGCTCTCCCCATGCTTGCATTGGTTTCTACAGGGTACTCTGTTTTCCCCAACAATCACATTATCAACATCATCAACATGATCAACATTCATTAAGTCTTCGCCAGGTGGCTTAATGCTGTCAATTCAGCCGCCATACTGTAACTTTAAATCCATCCCTACTACCTGTACCCCTTGCCTGATCACCTGGTACGAATGTCCTCCTGACTCAGCCACTTTTGGTTGCTTTGTATCTCTTTTTATGTTTGCTTTCAGGTCCAATATAGCGTTGCCACGTACCTGAGTTGTGACGTGACTCTACTATAAAGTCTTTTTTGTGTGTTTTCCACACAGTGTATCAGTATTTTGAAATGGTAAGTATCAGCAGCATAAAGACACTTCAAAATGCAATAAGTGTTTTCCATGTAGTGGCCACTCTGTCATGGTTTGTCTGTTAACAGGTACGTGTTGCGTTCCACTGTTATGATGAGAAATTTGCATTTTGGGGGGAAAGACTGAGGTATCAGCCATATACATCAACATTTTACCCCTTCCGGAGGCAATCTCACCCGTATACCTGCTATCAATGGCTCCCACACAAATACACTGTACACAAACCAAACAAGGTCATAAGAAAAGCAAAGGGAGGAGAAGATTGCGTGTGGGTGTGTGTATGGGCAAATTTAAATGAGACATGGGTCGAGGAGTTGGGGAGCAGAATGAGAAAGGAGAAATCTATGCTTCTATTACTAAGCCTAAAAAGCAATGCACTCATCTCAGGGTCTCAGCTCATCCATTTCACTTAGATGTCTGACCAGTATTGTTTGCAGCCAAATTTGAATTTGTGCCCTCAATTCCAGACACAAAGAACGTCTGATAGAGCGAGGTTACACGGCCTTGTAATACAGAGTCTGTCCCAAACAGAATCCCTGTTGCAACATACAAATATTCCAGTATAATTCAAAGTATAACAATATTCAGAATGTGGAACAGGTCATGTTAACAGCATATTCTGTTTGAATTTTCAGGAAAATGTGGCTTTATCTGTTGAAGACATGTACATCATAAGAATCAGCAGAGCCTGAAGGAACTCTGGGGAGAGTCAAAGAAACTTAACAGCGTTCAACGAACCAATCCTTACATCTTCCATATACTATCGGTGTTTCTCCACCTTTAACTAGGCGATGATAGGAGTCACGTTATATTTGAGCGATGCCTTTCAGCTAATCTCTACTAAATGAACTCATGCAGGAGTTAACAGCAGTAGGCATATTCCTAACTGGTGTGCATTTGTAATCAGAAATCACATCTCTGATCATCATTATGAAGCTTTCAGAACACGTTCAGGCTGTGCTCGTTAATTGGAGTATGCATGACTGTATGTAAGTAGGAATATAAGTATTAGTATTAGTATTAGTATTAGTAATAATAATCACTGTCATTAGCCTTATGAAGGACGACATAAGAGTTTCTATAAAAGTCTTTTTTATAGATCAAGGGCATCATCCAGAATAGTTTGTGCATGTGAATGTAGTCAGTGTCACTGCAGATGAGAATGTACCTAAACAAGCTGTTCACCTGAAGCTGTTGCCATAATGAAAAAAAACAAACAAAAAAAAAACAGTACAGACACACATTCACACACAAAAAAGACCCCAAAACACTCACATACATAACAATTTATGCCAACAGGTGATCTTTGTTCTGTGGTTATAACAACAGAAAGAAAAGTGATATAAGCCTTTGCCATCAACATGAAAAAACTAATTTCAGCTGGTAGAAAGCTGGTTCCCCATTTATCAAAAGGACAAGCTCTGACTCTTATTACAGAGCAGTAGTTGGTCGATACACACAGGTCACTTTTGTTTTCTTTAAACCACGTAGTCGATACACTGAAGCTTTTTGTTATGTTGCCTTGAGGGTGTTGCTCTTCACAATTCACTTGATTTAATAACAATATTCTTTTGCAGCTGATGATAATCAAGCTGTTACCATGTCGGGGATGTATTCCCTCTAACAACACCTCACCAAGGAAGCCCAAGTATAGCCTCCTTCAGATCAATTGATCTTGCTAGGTAGAAAGTATTTGTGGAAGCGCTGCTTCCCACAGTCATTGTTTTAGCTACAGCGCTCTAATTAGCATAGCTCGATATTGAGTGTTACCTTAGCCATGATAAATAGCACTAGCTTTATCTCACACAGTCCTTTTCCCTAATTGAATCAACAGGGAAATTGACATTTTTTTGTTCTTCCTGAACAGGACTTTCGATTTTTCCCTTCGGTCAGATGGTGAGAAAAAGCCTTGGGGGACGGAGGTGGTCAGACGACCTTGGGATGCGGCACAATGAGACGACCTTGACTCAGAAAACAGAAAGGAAACATCCAGTTTGAGATGTTGATGAGGGCTTAAAGGATATAGTATCACTCTATGATTCCTTTATTGACTTTAATATGAGCAGTAACGTGTTTGATTAACATTGTAGTGGAATGAAGTCAAAAGCTCTCTCCGGACACCTAGTGCGTCTCATTTTAGCACATCTACGCATTTTATCCCACTCAGAAAATTGCCTGATTAAAATACCAGCAGAAATCAGCCAATAGTTTAAGAAAAAGCACGTCCTTTGTTATTCATTTGAAAGTTAAGGGTCCACTTGGTGATTTTCCCCCATGTTACGGTGGTTGATATTAGCAAAAGATTTTCAGCAACACAATTTTACACACTTCATTTGAATTTTTGGCTGAGTAGCCAGTGCCAAAAAATGTTTTTGGCTTTAATTAAAGAAAATCTATTGAAATCAGGCACTAATTTCTTATCATAGTGCAGTTAGCAGTCAAATGAAAAGACCAGGTGCCACGGGTGATTCAGAATCATTCTGAACACCTGCTGAAAGTGAACGCAGCTACAATCATTTCACAGTGCTATTCTGGTTTCCACGATGTCTAGCTGAGACAGTAACAAAGAGAGGCTGGTTTGCAGTATTTACTTTTTTATGACACAGTAATTATTTCTATCTTTCGTTTTAACCAGGCCATTTCACAGCATGAAAAAAAAGCTATAATCTTATTTTTTACTTTCTATCTGACCTAGTTACTATGACATCTGAAGTGGCGTTTGTGAGCACTCCCCTCGTCAGTGAGATGTCACCGCAAGGGCAATGAACTATAATGGGCTGAACTGGGATGCTGAGTGCCAAATGATGCTGTTATCTCTGGATAACAACATCACAGGCTGCTCCTTCCTGGATATCTGGATGTGACAGGAGGATCTGCTGCAGACATTAACCTGCCCACCTGTGTAACAGCCCATCTGATCTCACATGTAGTGTAGTGTTCGAAAAATATATTAAGACACGAGAGAGCTGTGGCCACTTTTACCATCCATTATGTTAAATGACAGAAAATTCCATCTCATTTTGGGTTATTTTTCAAGATCTCATGTCTTCGCCTTCTTTAGACTACAGTCGCGACTTTCAAGGGGCCTCTCTCATCCTGTCGAGATGATTGGATTTCTTTACATCCTCTTTAAAAACCACACTGGGACTCGAAGGAGGAGCAGTGTGCAGTCACGGCAAATACGGGGAATTTCAATCCCACATTTTTCTCAGATCCAACCTACAATTAGTGGAGTGTTTGTGGGGAAGAGGAGCAACAGTTCAACAACATGCATAAAGATCCATTGATGCAGAAGCGCAAAATTGCCTCAAAAGCATCCGATGCTAAAATTACAGAGCTTTATATAAAGAGCTGATGCCACAACAACCTGTTTTCACATACTTGTGCCTTAAGATCTGAAAACCCTATTTAAAACTGCCAAAAGTATGCACAGGAAATGTTTTTGTTTTTTTTTAACATGGCAGAAACATGGCAACATGGAGCCAGCCTGCACCAGCATCCAGCAGGACCCATTTACATTTCAACAACTGTTAGAATACAGTCAAGAAAGTTTATATCAGAAATCTGTTTCATGAGACACATTTTTTCTATCTTCATTATTTTTTAAAGCACTGGCTTAAATTAGAAAAAAATTAACAATCACACATCTTCAGTCATAAACCCGTGTCATTTTTACACATGGATGTTATTTCTTTCTTTTCAAGGTCCAGCCATGTGATGAGCTCTGTCTATAAACACGACTGTGACACTCCCAGGAAGAACAACAGCATCAGTCATTTCAGCAAATTACTCAAAATGACATATGTTACATTCAAGTCACAAGGCTGTCTGTTGGCTCTCTTAAGACGAGAACAAGGGCGAAAAACAGGAGACATAGAAGCATGAGGTCAACAAGACTTTGGATTTTAAAACAGGAGACAGATGTTCTTTGTTAGTTTCCTCTTGTAAACAACCAGGTTGTTGTTTCATTTAAGTGATTATGATCACCCTAACCACCACTGTGATATTTCCCCAAAGCTAACTAACCCAGAGATTCCACCAAATATGTGTCCGCTGCGTTACGGCTCCGATCCGGTTTTGCACCGCCGACTGGCAACTGGTGTCGCGAGGCTATAATCACTTGCGACTGCAGTTATGGGTATGTGTTATAAAAACAACAACAGGAAGTGTTCCCTCGGATCAGTAGAAGAGATTGTGTTTGTCTTTTTTGGGGGGGATTTGTGTGCTGGCGTCAACACGGAGTGTTTTATTTTGAAAAATTAACTGGATGTTACATTGTTTGTATCATAAAACTGACATAGTTTTCATCAGTGGTTTTGGAAGGACACGGACAAGTTAGGTGTCACATAAAAAAGAAACACTTGTGTGTGTTATTGTAGGAAAGGGACACACAACACTTAACTTTATTGACTTGTTGCTATAAATGCCAAATACCATTAATGTACCCAAAATCATTAACCCAAGTCTCTTGAGTATCGTGAACAAATAATAACAAGATCACCACAAAGAGCAGAAAACAACAGGTCCATCTGCCACATGTAGGATCTGTCCATTGTATGAGAGGAGATGAATTTCATTTAGACCACAAGTAAACATATTTTCCCCAATTTTTGAGATGCAGGATTAACAATTTTACATCCTATTAACATTACAACAGTACAATACAATCAAAATTACAAGGGCCATGATCCATTCCTTTCTCTAGAAGGCTTTTATTGTGACATGTCTGCAGGAAATTATGAGATTGGACAAGTTATTAAAAGGTCAGAAATCATGGCAATGTTAAGTGGATAACTTTCATTTAATTAAGGACTGTGAAGAGTTCTGCTGTTTAAACGTGTTCTTACAACTGATGCAGACTTTCATCTGTGAGTCTATAACAGTTTATACGTATAGCATGGTATCATGGACCTATTTTTTGCGTACTGACAATAAAGAGCATTGATGCCAGCAGCAACTCTAAAAATACCTTCCAACTGTATATATATATTTTTACAAATACCTACTGATAAAGACAAGTTCACCTTCTCCCATCCAAATGAAAGAGCAGCTAAGAATGGATCCACAGACTTCAGTGTCTAGAAACACTAACAAATGTAGAAACACTCAACTATCCAGAGTTGTCAACAAAAATAATAACACATGGAGTTTTGGGTATATCAGCAAATTAAAACATAATCTGCCTCATTAATCTGAAATATTAGATCATCTCTACTGGACAATCACAACAGTGTTCACTAAATTAGACATTTGGGTACATTAGCCTGATGAGATGGAGCGTACAGAAGCCTCATGTTTCTGTTTCTGTTTCTGTCATCTTTACCTCCCTGTTTGCAGCCTCAGAGAGAAGACGTCCGATCCTCACCAGGAGCCACGAAACTTCAACAGATTTTTCTTTTATTTCCGCTGAGGAATAGTGACAGATGCGTCATGCAGCCACGCGCATGTGTACAGCTCATATATACATACACAAGGAAACACGCGCCACCTCTCTCTCTGTCTGTCTCTCTAATACATGCATATGCACACACACACACACACACACACACACACAGGCCCACAGATGGCCTGGTGGAGGCTGTTATTGATTGGGCTGCAGGACAGAGGGAGGACACAGCAATGGAAAAATACATGCCAAAACAATTTCCTCGACAGCTGGCCTTAAACAGCCAGTCAGCTGTCTTAACCTATTAGGGTAAGGTGTGGATAAGAGATGCATCCAGCCCTTACATTTGGCACTGTTCTTCGTTTACTTTTTACTGTGACATTTTGCGAGAAATCCCAGAGAACGGTGATACAGCACGACAACACATCGTGTCTCACAGGACTGCTTTAGTCAGGGAGCTCAGGCTGGAAATCACATTCCAGCTCCAGGTTGGCTGTTTGGCAACGGCCAGGCTGGCAGTATGTAATCTATCATAGCCAGACTATCTACATTAGTTAGTGCCTGGCCGGGGTGATGGAGCAGTGGAGAAGGGACATGCAAGTGCTGGCACGGAGCGAAGATGTGGCCTGGTCCATCTCACTGATGTGTGCAGCCGAGGGATCAAAGCTCCACAGTGTGCATGCATGCAAACAAAATAAATGGCCGAAATTGAAGCCTCATGGCGAAGAAGTCTCTTACAGCAAAGGGATGGTGGGGTCTGTGTTTAAGATGCCACGCCTATACTATTTGTTGGCGAATTACTCGTCTAATTCCTCTCAGGTGGCACAGCAAGATCAAATAGTCATCCACAGTAATAACATCAATGGCCATTAGACAAGACCAGTGATTAGGTCTGGGAGCTATTTGAGAGATTTCTAAACGAGTCATCAGACTTTTCTGCATCTCGCAGGACCGGCTTGGCCCTGCTACACTCCCGTCTGTCAACAGATTTCCTGCATTGGATATACAAACTGCATGGGGAAGTCATTACACAACTCAAGAGTGGCTGAGTGGAAGTGTAGGGACACTTAGAAGGAAAAGGCAGCCTTTAAAGGTTATATTTAGTCTCCACGGTCTGGTAACTTCTTTTATGTTCCGCAGACTCAATCATTCACACACTTCACAGTCCCACAATAGTTGGTGGAATTGAAATGTGGACAATTATACTTCAATTTGCTCAAATGGGGAGAGATATCTCAGCAAAACCCTCGAACTGACCAAATGAGGTTGGAAGTTTTTTTTTTGTTCATTCTAAGTTTGTTCAAAGTAATCAAGTGGTAAAAGAAGGACTGTGAAAAGCAGCCAAAAGTCACACAGAAGTAAAAGTACACATATGGTGTTGGCTAGAGTGAAAGTCACCCGTAAGAAAAGTACTTCAGTAAAGGTCTGAAAGTATATTAATATATTACATGCACTTCATTATCAAAAGTAATTCTCTGGCAATACATTTACTTTATACTTTATACATTTTTTTTTTCTTTTGAGGCAGAGGAAGCTGCCTGTATTCTGTTAAATTGCCTCTAGTGATGTCACTCACTGATCGTCTATTGCATCGTGGGTATTGTAGGCACAAGGTCTTGAAAAGTAAGAATGATAAAGAAAAAAGGTTTAATCTCTGGTTCATCAGATTATGTGCAGCTTCCTCTGGAGCCACAAAAGGCTTGAGCTGCTTTGTGGGTAATGTAGGCTCCAGGTTGCCAATATTACCCATAATGCAAGTTAGCCACTGTGTGACATCACCAGAGGCAATTTCCCTAATGGCATGCAGCTTCAGAGCCTCCTCCAAGACTCTACTACTTCTTTCACACATGCAGCTGTAATCCTCAAGACCTGTCAACACCCTTAAATGTGAGAAATGAATGCCCTTACCTTTTAAGTATCAAAAGTACAAGTAAAAGAAAATTATACATGTATTTAATTGTATGTTTATACTATATAGTATGGATCGACCAAATGCCCTGGATGATTATCAGATTCAGTATTAAAATGTTTTCTGATTATTTGAATGTGTGTGTGTATCCAATTGCTTTTTAATTAAATCAATTTAAAAATGCGCTACTTCGGTTCTGATGCAGCAATCTGCAAGGTAACTTGTACCTAAATTAAATAAATGTAGTGGAGTAAATTGTTCAATAATGTCACTGAGGAATTATGAAGTAGCACAAAATTGAAAATCTCATCTAAAGTACAAGTACTTCAAAATTGTACTTAAAGATGCTACAAAGAACTTTAATTTTTGATTATCCTGGTGGCCTCTATGGGTGAGAAATGATGACGGTGAAACGAAGTAAATAAAAGTAAGCTTCTTTCCTCAGACTCCTAAATTCATCCCCAACACTCAACCCTAAAATATGGTTTTAAGTTTATAACTAATCCAACCCGGATAAATGGGAGTAAGACTCGATGATAGGCCTCGAGATTAACTATAATAATTATACAGACATAATCTCATGGTCTCGTTTTCGTATGTAGGTCAACCAGAGGCATCAGTTTTAAACTGAACCTGACTAAGAAGCAGCTGGAAGTTCTGCATGGTATGTTCAGGAACAGTCACGTCTTTTTTTATCATATGTACTTAGTTACATTCCTTCCTAAAATTGCTTCCTTCCTAAAACTGTGCACCTTGTTAGCTCAATCTGAACTACATCACTTTATTTCCGCAGTTTTCAGTTTAAACGTTGATGAAACTGAAAGTAAAATGTCATGACATTGCCTGACTTGCACAGACATCATCTGCTAAATGAGCACAAAAGACACTTCCCCACAGCGCAGTGTCGAGTCCATAAGTTCACCTATTTAAGTATCACTGTACGCATTCCTCACGCCTCCTCCCCAACAACGAACGTTCTCTGAAATCAGCGAGCAACATTTTACTCATCTTCGTGCTCTCCGCATGCTTGGAGACTCCGACACCAAGGACGCAATTTAATTAAGCGAGGCTTCAAACACAATCTAAACAAACAGAGAAGCAACAAACAAACAACAAGTCCAATTACAGCAGTGTTAATATGCAGGGCAAAGCAGCATTAGTATACCACAAAAGTGGGAGGGAATGGGAGGAGGAGGAGGAGGAGGAGGAGGAGGGTCTGGCTGCTTTGATCCATGCATGGAGATCCGACATCAACGCTGCTGCTTAGTTCGGCGAGGTTTCATATTAGCCGGTGAGTAAAGGAATACTCCTGTTGGTAATCAAAGGGGCTGTTTCGTTGCTACGATCCAAGAAATCCTTTGCACATAATAATCAAAAATATCACAGAGAAACTGCATCAGAACCCTGAGGCTGCTCCATATTTGCTGAGGGACAAAAAAAAAAAAAAATCAATCCAGATAGAGTTTCAAATTCTGCTACTGTGTGACAGACGGAGGCGAGGCAGTGCTCCTGAATCCCCTTTAACACCATGTACTCGACTCTTATTGATCCCTGCACACCTGCCCTTGAACTGCTGATGGCTTCATGGAATTGCCCCTATAATGTTCTTTAAAAGGGGATCCACTGATATTGTCCATAACCGACAAAGGGGCGTATCGATTCTACTGATTGGATGGCAGGGTAGCGGGCTGCAGGGATGGAATCCTGTGATCTATGGTCCTTTTTCCGGTGTGCAACATCCAGCACGTACAGGCATAAACACGAACACAAGCTGAGCAAAAGTATTCCCTGTGGGAGGGAGCAGATGTGATGCGATATTAGAGTGCAGTGTTTTCTTATAAATGAAACAACAGCAGTCAGGTTGCTGGCTGATATTGGGTTATCTTAACGCCGGAGGCCACTTCAAACTGTGCCATTACTCCACTCACTGGAAATGAGCAGCACGCAGTATATGAAAGCTGCCCCGAGCCGCGTCTACCCAACTATTGACCCAAACATGGATTTCATGTGTGTCACTGACACTCGGGCTTCTCATACATGCTTATGAGCATGTTGGGCTCTTTAAATTCGGCGTGTATTTTTGCATTTATGTGTGTTCTCCTTGGATATGTAGGCCAAGTGGCATTTTGAATTTCAGATAAACCGAGGTTAATAAATATATATTTTTGGGCAGACTAATTTAAATCAGTGTGTGTGTCTGCGTGCGTATGTGTCTACGAATGTTATCTCTGGCCTCATTAAGAGTGAGTTGATGGGTTGGCAAGGTTAATAGAGATTCATAATCTAAGCGCAGCTGCAACCCCCATGCTTTTATAGGCTGCTTTTACACTGGTGTGTATGCGTGTGTCAGCGTGTGTTTAATCTCCATGTGTGCTCATAGACATGATTTTTATGTGTGCTTGTCTCTCATATTTGTGCGGCTCTGCATGAGCTCTATAATCTGGTTTACAGGAAACAAGCCACAGCCAAACACATGGTCAATTTCCCCTCCCGGTTCTTTCATTAGCCCGGGGCCTAATCCTTAGTTATAATTCAGATGATGGGCCCTGCCAGTAGGGGCCCGGGAATAGGTCACATAAATCACAGTGTGAAGCTGAGACTGGGTCGAGTCCCAGCAAAGTCAGCCATTTTCCCGTTCTGCAGGCGGAGGGATGGCCATGTCGCTTGATTACCAATAAGAGCAGATGAAAAGGGCAGTTACGCACACATGCACCCACATGCAGAAAGAGTGGTAATCTAAAGCTGTGCATGCTTTGACTACTGAGCGCGGTGAAAATACCAAAGGAGTGCAGCTGAGCAGTGGGGGTGATTCTGTGTCAGCCTGTGTTGGATGCTTGTTGAATGAGGATTACTTCATTCCTAGAACCATTTCGTTTTCTTACGCTTCAAAACATTCAAACAAATTTAGCATCGTAGGAAATCACTCAGAACGGGAAACCCTCCTTCTTTAATCAATTCTGTTCATTTTCTGTGCCAACCTGCCGCAGCTAATCCATTCTCGCATCCTGACATTGAGTCACCTTGAAGAAGGTTCAGGCGTACGTATCGGATGAGATCGCGAA
Organism: Sparus aurata; assembly: GCF_900880675.1. NCBI lineage: Eukaryota > Metazoa > Chordata > Actinopteri > Spariformes > Sparidae > Sparus > Sparus aurata. The sequence goes on along the minus strand of NC_044190.1, from coordinate 8,740,437 downwards.
GTGGAAAAAGGCCGCGTGTTAGCAACAAGATTAACAGCGGCGGTCTGATATTGGCTTATCACAGCTCCCTAGCAGTCAAGGCATGCCTGTGGATTAGATCTCACATCACAGATTAATCCACGGCAATCTGCTATGACTTGATTTTATACAACAGGATTACTTCTTTGACATATGTTGCCACTATTAAAGATCTTAAAGCAACATTTTGAAAGATTAACCTAGCAGACAACTCTTCCCCTGTCTCTCCAAACAGTCTGTTAGGATTCAGAGTAAGACTTTGTTCTACTGTATACGTGCCGAAGGAACATTGCCACCTGTTTTTTTTTTTTTTTTTACCTCATTTCAGTCAGGAAAGTTCTTTCTAAGAGGGTGGTCTGAGGCATGAGTGTGAGCTGGCCGTATGCCATACAATGAGTCTCCAGTCCTGCAAGATGATAAAGGTGAAGAGAAAAAAATGCTGCTTTCAAATCTCAAAGAGAACAGGAGGAGGGAAAAGATCATGTTTTATAAGGTCACCAAAGTACAAAGCTCCCATCTAAGGCTCATTTTCAGGGTTATACTTTTGATTTAATGTTCAAGAAACGCATTATTTGCCTAATTGTAGCTCTCTCTGTCTGATGCTCTGGTTTTGTGCCTGTTTCTTTAAGTTCCCCTCCTGAAAAGCCCAGTCCGCTCTGATTTGTCAGCTCTCACAGGCCTGAGCTGGCCCCGCCCACTGTGTTTCCACCTCAGCCAAACCCCCAGGAACAGCACCGAGCCTTGAAGCCATTTTTGACATAGTGGCCAAAAAGTGTAATTACGATTTCTATTATGATTAATTGCGATTTCTTTATCCTCACTCAAGTTAGCCGAAGTCCAAACTGGAAGCAGCATGTGAGCTGCTCAGCCAGCAGAAGACGTGGGTAATGTAGCAAGAGGAAATCAAACTTTCTTGGCTTCATACGCCACTGAGCAGCTTTCATTTGAATGAACAGGGCTACGCCTTCGATGCTATATCCAGGATACTCTCATTAGATCATTATTAATCTGTCTCAGCTCTGCCAGTATTTTTGTAATCGTACAGTTGTGACATCACTTTGGGGTAAAGGACTTTTTATAAAACTGTACTCAAATGTAAGGAAACGGAGAGAATAAAGAACTCGACCACCACATAACTGAATTCCAACCGCGAAGGTCATTATGGGCATCCAAGTGAGTGTTCTCATATTCATGTATTCCCCTATAGTGACAGGACAGTTCTAGTCCATTACAATAACATGCATTAAAGAAAGGCAGGACACTCAGTCATGCACGCAGCCAATGTGCCATCATCTGATCTCTAATTTGTACATACAGGCACGGGCGATAGGTTCAAGTTCAAGTCGGAGATGATGGGATAATCTATTTAACCCGACAAGCTTCACATTCGTCCCCATTCCACATTCATGCAGCTGCTTATCCTTCGTGTGGCTAAAACTCCCCCTCTCGCTCTGTACATGTTGGCCTGTAAATGTTGTTATTCATGGTAGATTTACTTCACATTTTTATTGTTAATGGCAAATGCATGTGTCAGAAAAACAATTTCTTCCCAACATTAATAGTCTGCTGTCATATGAGCTGCTGTGGTTTACAAAGTTCATTGCTCTCGTGACGATTTTGATGTCTGGAACTGGAGCTCTAATGCCTCCATCCACTGAACAAACAAACACATTGAATGCAGAGTTCATAATGCAGCCTTTCTAATATGATTTCAGCTATATTCCTCTTGCCATTAGCCGGCGCTGCATTAAAATACATCAGTGCCTGTGCACAGCGGTTACTAGGCTTGTTTGCTATAATAAAATGTCAATAGGTTATAAAATTCCTCTCACAGCAGAGCCAAAGAAAATTGACCACCTGTAGAGAAACTTTGACAATGTCCCTGTTAAAGTGGCTGCTTCTGGGAGGACAGGAGCAACAGGGTACTGCAGTATGTGATCTGTATTACCTCAGCCTAGCTTTGTTCCACATGACATTATACCGATTCCTGCCGTGTGTATTTAAACATTTAGGCTTTAGGAGGAAATAGAACCGTTCAGCATTAAGACAGCTCTCTCTCTCCCTTTCTCTGGATGTCTCTCTCTTTTCCTGTTTCATCATTTGCTTCTCTCACGCAGACCATGCATGCACCCAACCCCTTAGAGTGTGTGGGAGTTGGCCAGTGAAATGTGAGCACGCACTGATACACAGCAATGTGCACATTTTTTATGGCTAAAAGAATCCATTGAACAGGATTATATAAAATGGACAGTGTGTCCTGGCCAACCGATTCACGTAGGACTGAGCTGAACTTCTGAATGTTTGAAGACGGCTCACGTTATGCTTCATGCCGAAATGAAATATAAACTTTACTAGAACGCTTTCTCCTTGGCTGCTCCCTTTGTGTCCTTAACTGCTCCGACACTGGTGGACCTGTTGCCTGAACACATGTTGTCACCTTGAGGAGCCAGACAATCATCACCCTCCAATAACATCTCCCAGATACAGAGGTGGCGAAACTACACAAATTCTTGAGATACTGATATGAGAAATCATCTGGTAAAGGTAAAAGTACAAATCAAACTTCTGCACTCAAGCAAAAGTAAAAAGTACAGGCTTTAACGTTGTTTTCGTCTCATTACGTCTGCAGTCCATGGTATGCACTGATATTCAGGAGGAAGGTGTGCAGTGGTGAAAATAAAATTACTCAATAATTCTCTCAGATGCATTAAAACTAAAGCGACAAGCCCGTTTTGAAAATGTAGGAGGAGAAAGAACAGACGTGTGTTCAAATGTAGAGGGAACAGTCAAAAGTTGTCAGATAAATACAATACAAAAATATATATACTCATCTAAAGTGCAAATACTTGAAAAATCTGCTTAAGTTTGTTCTGGTTTGCACCTCTGCCAAGATAAATATGACACAGAGACAAATTTCCTGTTTTCACGTTTCCCTGACGGCCGGTCCTGCACCGGGGATTAGCATATCTCTGAGTTAACAGCGGAAATCAGCAGGGAGAAGAAACACTGTGAACTAATTACCATTATAATAAAATGTTGACACAAACAAAACAGATCCTAAGTGTCAGGTGCACAAAGCACAAATGGAGAAAGATGGAGTTGTAAGAACATGCTGAAGAACTTCAGAAGCTTAGTGACTGTGGGGGCCTCTTAATATTGATTGAGGGATGAGAGAAAGAACATCCTGTAATGAGTGAGTTATCCGGCACCTGCAGCTGACTCTCGAGATGTCAGTTGGTAATTAGTGTATGGTGTTTCAAAAATGTTTAAGGATCCTCGACAAGTGGCGGAGAAACTGTGCATCGTCAGGCTCACTTCTCCAAGTTTCCACTGAGTTTGTGGATTAAAGCTGGCAATAACAACCTCGTCCAAAGCGGAGGAAATGATAAGCAGCAAATTAGCACAACATTAATGCAGGTCATTATTATAGCTGCTGGATTTTCACAAGTGTCCGCTGCTCAGCTCTGTGCCTTATGAGAAGGTATTTACAGTATAATGCTAACTGACATATAGAGGTCTCCGGAGCAGGAGCTACGCAGACAGAGGAGGATTAGCTGGCTGCCTCAACTCTCCCTCTCACGCAAATATCCTTCTCTCTTTCATTAAGTGAATAAACCATCCCTTCACTCAGTGGTGCGGAGAGAAAAAACGAGAGGCTGGTTTTTTTCTTCCGAGGGCAGTCTGACATGACAATAAAGAGGCAGAAACTTGTTTCGGGGGGCGACACGGGAAGATTCAAACTTTAATTTTCATAACGGTGGGATTTGGTTAATCCTAAACACGGCGAGAGGATCTGACAAATGCTTTATGTGACTCAACGAGAATTAGGGTGTTAAACAGTGGCTCAGAGAGAAAAACAGAGAGAGAAGGAACCTAAAGCACGGGCCTAAGGTCTCAATAATATAAACATGTTCACGCACGCTGCAACCCCAAACACATACCGCTGCATTCGGTTGGGTTAAGGGACTAAAACTACATCCTTGGGTTTCAGATAACAGTGTGGTGTGGGTTAAAATAACTGCTACTGATGTAAATTCAGTTACAGATGTACCGACATTATATAAGCAACACATATGCGCACCTTCCAATAACAAGACGCTGGCTGGACCCCTGAGCCACGTTAAAATAAATCACTGTTAACTCGTTGCTTCACGCTCAACACAAACAGTCTCCCGGTTAAAGTCCTGTGCTCGTCAACCCCAACCTCCTCCATATTCTTCTTCCTTTGTTGCTGAAATAATTATGACAGCTGCTAAAAGTCACCACCTAACCACATGCGTCAGTATAAGTCCCAGTAAGCTGCTCTTAGAGTCAACATATATGGTTGCTTTCCTGTTAGGAACAGTCTGGTTATGGTTTAGGCACAAACACCACGTGGTCAGGGTTCAGGAAAAGATCACGTTTTGACTTCTGACTCGGTCTTTGCCACAAACACGGCTGCAAATTGTCTCGATATTTCATTAAAAATGTAAAATGCTTTTAGCACTTCAAAATGTTGAAACGCCTTCTCAAACGAGGTTCTCTCTCTTGGCAGCCGTTCCGCCTCGCCGTTTTTTTCCTCCACCATCCCCCTCCTCCTCCTCCTGACATGAAAGTCAGCTCATATTCATGTAATCTGGATGTGATTTGGCTCACGTTGTAGAAATGTTGATATGAAACAAATGAAGCGGAGGAATCTGAATTATCCGCCATTTGAGGAAACGCAATGCCAATATTTAATACCGGACACCAAGCTGCACAAACACACAATATAAATTCTGATGCTTGGACAGGGTGTTCGTCTTCATCCAGTCTTTGTAATTAGTGATGATGGAGGCGACAACCTTTTATGGGTATGGGAATGGGTCAATCAATCAATCAATCAATCTAAAAGTGTTGTTTCTGTGAAAGTAGCACCTAGTTTCCATTCTAGACAATGCTCATGTCTCCAGCGGCTGCATCACGGCATACTTCGAGCAGATCGAGCCACACAGGAAGCCAGACAGTCAAATTGTGTTGTACATCCGCTCAATTTTCAAAATAAAACACCTAGCGCAGGCTGTGATGATGAAATAAACACAATCTGAGGCACTCAACGATATCAGGCAGGCATGACACTCCTCTTCTTAAACGTTCCCCGTGGGGTATGAAAGGGGAGGTCGGAGCAAAACAGCGGCACACGTGACAGATAACAAAGACATGTCCAGTGGAAACAAGGGGGAAGAGAGAGAGAGACCTGTCGCTGCCCCTCCTCTCAACTGTCCGACTGTGTGCTGGGCCCACGTCCAAGCACAGCACAGCTCTTAGGAAACCGAGTTTCTTTTAGCCTATTTGTATCGTTAACATGAATAAGACTCATTACATTAAAAATGCATTATTTGTGATGAAAGTAATGTTTGTTCCTAATGTATTAGCAACCCCCAGTTAAGTAAGTTTTAACTGTTTTCATGAGAGTTCAGCCCCGTCCCTCTGGGAGCTCCCACATGACTCCAGCCTCGTCCTCCACTGTCACAATAATGACCACTTACAGGGACAGCGGGTCAACTTAAGTACATGCGCAGCGCAACGTTTCCGGCCGGGTGGACAAAACCTTGTCCAGCCTTGTTCAGTTTGCATAAATGTCAACTTAAAGTTAATTACTTCTGCACATTTTTTCGAATAACTCACAGTGGAAATCATCTCAGAGGCAGAGGAGGAATTATCTAATACTATCACAGCTTTGGCAGCTCACAATAAGGTGCTAATTAAAACACAACAGGAAGACAAAAGTGCGTGTGCGTGCAAACACGGATGCAAACGCACACACACACCTACACACACACCTACACACACACACACACACACACACACACACACAGGCCCCTGAGTGACAGTGGAGGATTTGCCAGTTTTTCATTAAACATATACTCAAAGGAAAATGTAGCCTCCTACAGAGAATAACGTCTTCATTCTGTTTGCCAGTTCAACTCTGCTGTGGTCAGTTTGATGCCTGAATGCCACTTGCTGTCATCACTAAAGCCATGTGGCTATGACGCAACATAGACCACTGTTATAAATCAGCTATCTACAGAATAACGTTTGATTTGTTCTGGAGGTAAAAAAAAAGGAACTTTAGCCATTTGCTTTATTGGTGTCCATTTCCCTTCAGTGCCTACGGTCTAATATCTCTGTTTTTGACTTCACCCGTCTGCAAAATGGATTTTCTTCAGTTGATTGAAAACAGGACAGGACATGACAATAGCAAAAGCCTCCATTTTAGTGACTCTTGTCCCTGATTGCAATCAGATTTATTGGGGCTACAATCAATCTCTCCCTCCTCTGCGATGTTTTCACTGCGTTTGATTTTTGAAAGTTGACACGGAATCACGAACGCCGCCACGGCGCTTTGATTCTGCAGGACTGTCAACAAACCTGTCAGCATAACCTTCATCTGATGTTATTAGGTGGCTGTTTACATGCATCCACTGTAGACATTACATCATCATTACATCTACATTATTCACAGCAACACAAACACCACCACTCTGAACAGAGGACTGCATTTTAGCAAAGCATCTTCCTTCGGTGTCAATTAATCATCAGTTATCCGTGAGGGATTGTTCAATCAGGCTGTTACATTCATAACTAACATGGTTGCCAGCGAGAGAGAAATGTTGATGAGCTGATGTTCATCTCCTGGACTTGGCGCTGACAGCCTGTGAGGGGGCTGACTTCCTTCTCTGTGTGAGATGAGCGTTTCTGAAATTGAAGCTAAGGAACCTCACCAGCCCACAGTCATGCTAACAATTCATCCTCATTTAGTTAATGAACATCCTCCTACACTTCCCACATCCCTTTTGTCTTGCCCCCACCCTCACTTTCTCCATCTCCTTTCTTCTCCGCTCTCCATCTCCCTCTCGGACTCACTCGCTCTCTCCTTCCTCGCTGTCTTTGTCTGTTTCTCCGACTCCCATGCTTCAATCTCTCTCTCCTCCACCCTCGTCGATTTCCCATCCCCTCGCCCCCACTCCGCCAATCCTCCTCGTAATGCTAATTACGATAACATGAAATCATTAGGATAGCCATCACAATCTCTGCCATGGTAATTCCATAATCATTACTGCCTCTGCCTCCAGCCTCTGCGGCTACTCACACAGGACTCATCGTGGGGAGCTGGACGACCTGACTCCATCCACACACAGCAGCAATTAGTAAAGCCTTATTGCCTTGAATCTATAGCACCGGTAAACAATGGAACTAATGTCCACTGGGTATGTCCGCTTCACCCTCAGGAGGACGTCTCAACCGCTGCTCGTTAATCTTGGAGCTGTAGCGAGCTGCAGGGTGTGCAGATACTCATTCGAAAAAAACCACTCTGGAAATTAACTTGGTGATCACAGAGGTCTTAATATTATTTTGAACACGACTAACCACCTAAATCAACACCAAATGCACTGCGATGTCACTTAAAGGCTTTTCTGCGGGTTTTGCGGATGTTCTTCCATAACTACAGGTGTCATTTCATTCCAGGGCTAATAGGTATAAACTAGAAAATCCCTTTAAACCCCCCTCAGCCATTTATGGTCCGTGGCACAGCTTCACAAGGTGCGTGTTGATCTGCGCAGATTAGTCTCGGCACTCGCGGATTCATTTCTTTCTCTTGTTCCTTTCACGGGAGCCGTGCGAAAGCAGAGCCAGCGAGGAGATTACACTCCGAGTTCTGTTTTGTGTGAGTTTCTTTGGATTTTATGATATGTAATTGCCTAATTAATACATGCAAAATCTTGATTACTTGATTAATGGTGATTAGCTGATTTCCTAGGATGAGACACGGGGAACAAAGGATGAATACACTTAGCGAATAATACGGTGTCTGTCAGACACAGAAACAGCCTAATGTGCAGTTGGCTATGCTGCCGTAGAGATGACCCTTCTCCCTGCATGTGTCCAGGCTGGCCATGATTCTGCATACATTACCCTTGAGTTGAGGCAGCCAGAACACTGGAATTTAAAAGAGGCTCCCTCCCGCTGACATCTACTTGTATTCTCTCCCCACCGCGGCTCTATGAAATTTCTTACAATCCAATTTACGTTTCGTGAGGTGTCAGAGCCAAACACAACACGGGGAATAATACTGTCAGCCGGGACACAAAGGTCACCTGTTGTGTGGACATAATGCGCAAACTCTGTCATCCACACACACACACACAGGAATAAACACAATCATGTTGGAGGATTGTGGCTTGATGATGATTGGCAGGTGTCTGAGTCGCTGACAGGTAAGATGGAGCTGACTATTACGAATTAAAGCGGCAAATCTCAGCTAATGCCGCCTGACACACTGCTAGCTCACCATCATTTTGACCATATGCTGACCCGCTCCGGCTCAAGTTCCTGCATGCTTGTCACATCACGTTTGGGTTGCTGATCCGAGGACTGACATTGCGCTTCTCCTTCAGTCCGTCAGGTAATAATTGGTCCTGAGCTGTAATCCTGCTGTAAACCCGGGCTCAGTCCCCGACGTGGAATTAAGATGACAATGTTGCCAAAAGTCATGCATGCACGCTCTCTCTCTCCCCCTCTCTCCTCTTCACACATATGCCCCCGTCCGTCCTCTACTCTGCATTTTCTTTCCCCCTTTCCCTCACTCGCTGCCTCCAGGAGGAGTCGTACGCACGCAAACACCCCCCCACCGAGGAGCAATGCTGCACATCACTATTTATGACCGAAAAACTCCTGTTGACCGTTTGTGTATGTGTGTGCGCGCTCCTCAGCCCGGCGCTTACACATCAGGTAGGAGAGGATTAAAGGATGAGAGGGAAATAATGAAATGTGTTTTTTGACCTCCACAGGGCGGAGAAGAGGACAGCAGACGTCACCGGCTTGATTCTGATCTGGTTTATATTAAGGTAAGTTTTTACAAGGGGAGCTACTGATCCCCCTATTATTACCTCAGAGCTCTGAGCTTGTATAGTCACATCAATGAGCTCAAAGGCCACTCTAATAAACACGGCATCTCCATTAGCTTGATGAGACATGACACTTCGATGATCTGAGTGGATACATGTGTTCAGCAAATAATATAACAAGGAGAGCGATGAAGAAAAGATGTAATTTTTCTAAATGTAATATCAGCTGTACATAATATAGAAGAGATGAGCAACTGGAAAATATGCAAATGACAAGTCAGCGTTTCAAAATATTACATGGAAGTTATGAATGAGAAATGTGGAGGGACGTTGAGAGAAAGAGCACGAAAGTGGAGTCATTAGAGTGAAGTGATTTGAATTTTTTCTTAAGTTGTGGAAAGATTTGCATGAATATTCACTGGTGATGAATGACGCAGCCTAGCAACATCATTGCTTTCTGTAAATCTAATCCTCCAGTTCTAGAAGATATAATTAATTTGATTAAATTGGGAAAATTCCACAACCATAAATTACATATTTTTAATCTTCATCGAGATGATTTATCTTCATTCTCACTCCCCAGCTAGTCAAACCCAGGAGCTTGGTCAGTGGCCCTGTAGAGTGCTGCAGCTGCAACTCCAAAACAAAGTTAGCATCGTCCTGCATCCCTCCACAGAAAGCCTATGGGATTTTTCAATTGGATTTTGGATTATTGCGGGAAATAAACTCTGTGGGAAAAAAAAAACAGTCGTGACACATTTTGCAAGACAATCTTCACAAATGAACACCACTTTTACGATTTTTGAAGTGTAAATGCGATCGCCAGGAGTAAAATGCTAACATATAAACAAACTACATCGTGACTGCCTGACTTTAGCGTTACCACCATCAAGCTATCTATCATATAACACTGTACACTGAGTTGGAACTGAGAGTTAGAACAGTGTGCGAATAAATTATCCGCGGGTTAATTAAGTAGACTAGTGAGTAGATGAGTCCCTGTACTCGACCTCCAGTCTCATTTAGTCACTATTTTGACGTATTTCAGACCAAATGTTCAGGCATCTAACTGAAAACCCATTCAAAGACCCACTGACATTCAGACAAGAGAACCTGAAGTTTAAAAATGTTAACTTATTTCCAGATTTTATTACTCCTGTTCCTGTGCCCCTCTGTAGGTACCCCTCTAGTATAGTTCAATACATTAAATTCAAAGATGACTTGCTTTTAACTTCATGTCACATTACTGAACTTGTGTCACTGACATATCTGTTTTAACTCAAACATGACATTTTCCTAGTTTTGTAGGTAGTTTAGTAGTAAGTAGTTTTGGTGCCTAAACCCGACCAAACTGCAACTGTTTCACCAAGTTCACAGTCCAAAACTCATAATATGTTAAATGTTTCTCAGGCAAGCTTTATTTTGAAATTCTAATTTGAAGTTAAATGGACATGCATTTCTATACATATCTATATATTTCTAATTTGAAGTTATATATTTTTTGCACACGCTCAACAGCGCTTGAGTCATTTAATGGTTACAGTACAGTCGAAGCTGCTGTATTTGAGTTTGAGGTTTGAAAACGCTGCCATGCTCAGATTCAGACTTGACCAGTAAAAATGTCTGAAACACGTGGAAATCATTCCAAAAGCCTCTGTTAGTTTTGTTACAAGGCTTTGCCATGTTTGAGGTCTGATTGTTGTACATGGTTTTTAGAGGTCAAATGCATTCATTTGTGTATAATCACATAAAACTAACAATTGTTGTGTCGTCAGTAGCTTAAAATAAGCCTTTGATATCTACAGATGAAGCTGGTTTTCTTCTCTGCAGTGTTGCACTGCCATATTTTTACAGTGGTCCAGAAGGGACACACTGAACAGAGAGGGACTTTGATGTTTTTTTTTTATTAGCTTTGGCTGCCGCCATATATGGGGGGATGAGGTGACGGCTGTTCAGTTGGTTGCAATCCTCAACATCACTGCTATCCAGAAAATTGTACGCAATGGACCTTAAATAAACACGAGAGGCAAAAAGTAAAAGTATGAAGGAAAATATTGATTGCATTGTAGTATTTCAAGCATTGGCACAGAATCCCGCCAAGCCATGAAGGCTAATCAATAGATTATGAGTACTAGAATGAGGAGGCTTTATAAAGTACAGCAGACCACGGCACACTGCACTGCCTGAAAAACATGACCGGGGGAATTAAGAGACAATGTGGCCGCCAGAGTGATACGACCAATTAAGAATGGTCCTGACTTGACCTCTCAGTTTAATCCAGCACACTGGGATTCCGTGTCTGTGTGGTGTGTGTGCGCAGTGTGTCAGTAACTGAACGAGAGTAATCCAAACCAAATGCTTCCTTCTCATCTTGGACCATCAAAAGGACTTGTGGTGAGGTGTACTCTGTCACTGATGCCGTGCCAATGCTCGACTCAAAGACGCTCAGCCAAGGGCAGCACCAGAGCGGAACTTCAGGCCAAAGCGAGGGGAAGGGAGTGGTTTTGGCACGAGCATCATAATATTAAGGCTCGGCAAGTCCTCCCTCCACATCTGAGGGGGAAGACAAAAACCCCAACCACATCTACCCCTGAAGGCTCCTTACATTCACTCCTCTGAATTTCCATAATGTGATAAAAGCACAAAGGGAGGCAGGTTATCGAAAAGGCAATTTTATGGCAACAATTTCATTGTATTTTAATAAATGACTGCCAGGGTTTTTTCCATTTATATGACAGACGCACACTGCTGCCATGCACACACACACACACACACACACACACACACACACACACACACACACACACACACACACACACACAGAGGTATCTATGTCATGCAACAGAGAGATTCACCATTATGGGATGAAAGCACCAGAGGGGAGCGCTCCTTTCTCTCCTCTCCTCCTCTCGCCTTCAATTCCACGGGGAGGAGAGTCATTGATGCCTACTTGACCTGTCTGGTTTACATATTCATAAGGAGATGGAGAAGATGGATATGGCCGGATGTTGCATTTGTTCTGACTCGATTCTATCCCTCTCTCTCTCTCTCTCTCTCTCTCTCTCTCTCTCTCTCTCCCTCCGTCTGTCTCCTCCCACCTCAACACAACCCCCAGGGTGCACTCACAGGCCTTCCCAGCAGGAGGTGAGGGTGACAGACAGCAGGGCTCCTCCAGTCAGACTTTTGCCAGTCAGTGCATGTCAGCATTCTAGACCAGCAGGCAGCAACACAATGAATGTCACATGAGCAATGATGGCGCTCTGCCACTCACATATGGTAGCTCTGTTATATATGGTAATGTTATTGTTTTTTGCTGCTATGGAGCAGGGAGTGATATCTGTGAGAACCATGATGCAGGCATCTTTCCCGTCCCCTTGGCTTTACAAAGATGTGTGCAGTCTTTTTTTTTAGATCTGCTTAACTTTTTCCCAGACAAGGCAACACTAACAGGGATGAAAATGACCAAAATCACATGGCTGATGAAGGTATCTGCATGAGTCATAGAGGGGCGAAGGTAGCTGACGATTCCTTTGAGGTTATTCAGGGTTAGAGAGAGGTCTGTTTTGTGGTTTCAAGTATGTTAGCCATGTTCGAAGGAGCAGTTCACCACCAAATCAAAAATGCTTATTGTAGAGAGACTGTAGTGCTGTTTATCCTCTAGACTGTTTTGGTGGGAGATGCCAAGTTTCGGAGAAGTCTGCCATCATTATGATGGAACCAGATGGCAATCGTCCTGTGGTGTTCAAAGCACCAAAAAAAAAAAGAAATGAAAATGAAAATGAACGTAACACAAGATATTCCATGGACCATGTTGTGAGCAGTTGTGGAAAAACTATTTTCACTCTATACCAAACTACACCCGCAAACCATAGATCAAGACAGAAGGCTCGTTGCGGGATAATTTGTGTTCCCCACCCTGAGCTGTAACATTAGCTAGATAAGTTAGCTTAGCTAGCAGATGCAAGCATCCTTCCGTGCAGTAATATGGAAACAACAATATAGTTCATATATCAAACTGCTTAAAACAAGTGTGGAACTTTTGTCTGCCAAGCGAAAATGTGCTCCACCTAATTGCTTTTCCATCACCAGGTCGAATTGTGCCGAGCCACTCCCGAGATTTACGGCTCCACAGTAACATCTTTTCAAAAACTAAATAATAGAAGACTTGAATGAAATGAGAAAAAGAAAACTGTTTAAAACCAAATTAGTGGGGCTATGTGAGTGGCTTTTCTTCGATAGCAAGGAGAGAGCATTTGCAGCCTTTCCTTTGACCACCACCTAAAACAAGTGCGACGACACCTAAAGACACACCTTCGAGCAGGTAGCCCTGTCGTAACGGGACTGCTCCCTGGGCCGTGCTGCCAAGTCAAACTAAGTCAAACTGAGCCAGCATATGTGTACGAAAAAAGCCCCAAAGGTCAGTGGATTATCGTGAGTAATCAGGTCATGGTTTCTGGAAAGAGAAATTGCCGCAGAGTTTTTCAAATGTATTTTTTTCATCATCTAAGTCATTATAACTCTAAAGGCTAAAACAATCTAGATGGATAAATAGCACTACAGGTAAGTCCTTTTCCTTTGTGGGCGATATATCCCTTTAACTTCATATTAATTAAGTTGGCACATAAGTAGCATAGATATAGCTAATGACTAGGTATTACGTTAGACATGATTAAATTGAGTATTTCAGTCAGAAGCAGCAGTTCTCATGAGGACCTGGGAGAACAGTCGGCCGTTGAGATTCCAGCTTTTTCCTTTTTGACTATGTGACTTTCAATAATAATTCTCTTCCCACACACACACACACACACACACACACACACACACACACGCACACACTTTGTTAAAAATGACCCCTTGACTTCCAGCTCATTAGATTTCTTGTCTTTCTATTAATGGAGAGTGGGTGCAGAAATGAACTAAACAGGCGAAGAGAGCGCGAGAGACAGGAGAGGGAGAGACAGAGAGAGAGAATGAGCCAGGGTAGAAGCTGGAGGTAGAGCATAAGGAAGGATTGCGTGTCGTGGCTTGGCATTGTAATGTGCGCAGATTGGTGGGGGAGGCGGAGGCCTATAACTCAGCTTGATAATAACCGAGGCCAGAGACCATAGCTCACCTTGCCGCAGCTCTGCCACAGCCCACCTTTGCGGGCTAAATGCATCTCATCTGCTCTCTACACTCGTGCGCACCTCACACCAATCAGCACAATTATAGTTCTCACCATCCATCAGTGGGCAGATGAGGGGGGATACACTGTTGATGTCCCATCAACCTCACAGGCGTAATAGAGATTCGGTCAGTGCCAGCTTCCTCCTGACTGCTGAGAAGCAACAATATGTTTAGAGCAGCAGCTGTGGTCAGTGGTAAAAGCAACTGAGCAAGTAAGACTGACTGTTCTGCAGTATTTTGTGGAACTTTGAGGCTCCAGAACATTTCATTGGGAGATATTGTGCTTTTCCCTCAACCTTTATCTAAAGGGGCAATGTGTAATCTTTTAAGTTGAAAATGTGTTATGATGTGCATGTATAGTGCTGCAGAGATTTCTACTGAAGTTAGCGTCCAGTCCATACTCCCCTGGTCCCCGAGCTCCCAGTCTGAACCGCTGGCTGCACGGCTAAATGAGCTAACTAGCTAACAGCAAGCTACAGTCTGCAGCAGTGAACAGTAACTCCAGTAATATGTTGCCTGCTATATGTTTTGAGTATGAATTTGAAGGGTGGCAACAACTCCTGTTACCAAAGTAACTGTAGTTACTACACTGCATTATATCATACGTCTGTTGGAATCAGGTAATCATTTCTCGTTAACTCAAAAAACTGTAGTATTACTCATTAGTATTCAACACAACTTAAAAAGCTTTTTCTAAAAGGTTACTAGTTTTTACCTTCAAACCATTTCAGAATCTTTTTCACATCTTTTCCTCTGACTTGATGTCTTTTGACTTGAAATGATGAGTTGAATGAATGTACGGCTCCGAGTTTACTCAAATTAAAGCGGCTCCAAGGAACTTTATTTTGATTCCGGTGGCCCCCGTGGAACAAAGCGAAACAAAGAAAGTGTTGTTTTAAAGTCATACTTTACCACCAGACTACAGAGCAACTTCTTTCCTCGGGATCCACTCAGTTCATTCACAGCATTCCATTATAAAAAAAATGTTTTATGAGTTATATAACCCAGATAAGTTGGATTGCAACCCAGCGACAGGCATTTAATATAACTTTAATAACTTTAAAGAAATAGCCAGTCTTCTCAATGATGGTGTTGTTTGCTTATGTAGGTCATATAAAGGCATAAGTGTTGAGACGGTTTCATAACCAGTTTCAAACTCCTTGAAGCACATTTAAATTAAGCTTCTAAAGAAACAGAATCTGTATATTTGCAGAGTTTCTGGCAGACCCTCTTTTTCTGGAGTTCAACGAAAACACATATGACGGAAACTTACTGGCTTTGCTTTCCATCATAAAACAAAGCATGTAAACCATGGTGAAGGTTAGTATCACATTCAGTCGCTACTTCTTCACATATATAGTTTAACAAGGTCACTGGGAGCCGCCTCATATGTTGACTTTGTGCCGTCTCTGCTGCAAAGAGACGCCAACAGGAGCAGCTGTGGTTTAAAGAGCTGAATGTCGAATAAAGAACTGACTCTTTAAACGGAGACAATGGAAAGCCTTTGTGACAGCAAGAACAATGGGCCGTTGATCCAACTTACTATCGTTAGTGTATTCAATCAGTTTTCTCAGGTTCGGTTAACTTAACTCACTTGTTTTTGTCTTTTCAAAACTTATATGACATCATTGTAATGACTGTTCACATTCAGCTGAGTCACATTTTTAAAGCAGCAAAGGAAGGTACATACAAAATGTGTGATCTGCCTTTGGAAATGATGGAGCCTTCCAGTGCTACATTTCAATACACTTTCATCACAATACTACTGGTTGCATTTTCTTTCTTGAATTTGTGTATGTGTCCCTTGTGAGGCCCCCAGCTTTACAGAGGTGTAGCACAAATTTAGTGGAATAGTGCAGCCCTTTTAATTAACGATTTGACAGCATGGATTTTATGTTTAAGTTTGCAATTTTGGAACTTCTTCAGTCCCTTTCCTCACTCCATCCACTCATCTGTTATTTGTCCCACTTGTCCTTGACAGAGACTGTCCTTTGATCAACAGAAACATATGTTTCAGCAAATGCCCCATGACAACATATGTTCACTTTGAAGTAAATATTCACAATTGTTTAATGTGCACCCTTGGGGAAACGAATGCTAACTCTTGGTTTTAAATAGCAGACACATACAAACCTCTACACATGCAATAGATGTGTAGGGATGTTAAGACAATGGATATGCAGCAAAGCACACTGCCTATGGATACCTCAGAATCTCCATATTGACTGGTCCATGCTGGACCTGAACCAGCCATCCTCCAGTCCCTGAGCCAAGTCCCTGTTGAGCGTGCCTCTGCCCACTGTAACTAAGTTTCCCAGTGACCATATCAGTTTTGACTGGAGCAAAACAGGATCAATCTGATCAGCAAAACATCAGATCTGAACACGGGAACCGACAGTCAACGATTAAAAAAAGAATCATGCGCATCTTTCCTTAACCATAACCCAGGGTTATTATTGTTATCATGATGATATGGGCCCCCTGACAAAAAAAAACAAAAAAAAAACGTAGAGATTTTTGTCATGTTTATACAAAAATGGACTCAAACACAAGACACACAAAGAGGAAGGCAAGTAAAGGAACAAAAGGGAGCTATGATGCTGATGACCAAAATCCAAGTAACAAAGTGTCAGGCAAAGGAAAATACCAAAGTTATAAAAAGGAAAAACTAAGGACAGCTAGAAGGTACGAATCAGGGACTGTGAAACAGGCGCAGGAGCACAGGAGACACGTGAGCAACGTCAGACAAAACCAACAAAGAGAACAGCACAGGCTTCAATACAAACTAAACTAAAGAGGGGCTGAGGTGCAGGTGGAGAGATGAGTTGAATGAATGTACGGCTGCAAGTTTGATGTTGAGGCTGATGTGAGACAGGCGTGTGTGTTGGGGGGGGGGGGGATCAGGCTGGGGAGGAGCACAGGAACACAGGTGAGCAGGAAGTAGACAGTGTCAAAAAGACACAGGAGGTTAGCTACAAAATAAAACAGGAAATAACTAAATAAGAGCCAAAACTATGCCAATTTTAACCCAAAACGCATTGCTTTCTTACAATTAACAACGTAATTTTTCTGCCTAATCAAAAACATAGTCAACAGTGACTTGAGACCGTTTTGGAGGTTGCCTTGTTGTTTAAGTTGGAAGACTTGTTGCATTAGCAGGGACCAGAGGCAGAGTACAGGCTGGAAAGGTCGTCAGTCTATCACAGAGCCCTCTACTTATTAATACCTCTCCAGTGGCTCACTGCACGTCAGTGTGCACACATACATTCACATGAGCCCTTTTTTTTCTTTCTCTTACAAGCTCAGTTGAAAATCCTGAGGCATTTTATAACACACCACAGCTTTAGTATATACTCTTGGGACACACATGTTCATAATCACATGCACTCACACAGAGAGACAGCGACACATGCACACAGACATCCACCCTCTAACAAAAAAGTGATATTTAGGCATACCTCAGCCGATCATAATGACTCTACAGAGAGTTGCATCAGGTCATTATCTTCATAATGGGTCTTTGTATCTCGTCACTGTCTGTTGATGTGTATGCAAACAGCCCTTGTGTGTTTGAGTGAGTGTTAGGTTCCTGTGGGAGCTCCCTGTACGTGCCTGCTCGAAGCCATAGCCAGGATGGATGGCAGCTCAATTGAATAAAGGGGCTCACCGCTGCACAATACAGCCAACGTGCTGAATTCACAATGAGGGCTGGATTTACACCCCCCGTCTGTGTGTCTGAATTAGCATTTCTAACCCCCTTTCCTGTGCACGCGTTTGTGTGTTTGTGTGTGCGTGTGCTTTCATCTCCAACTGGGACCTCTCCATAAATGCTACGGGCAATAAATCCCCAAACCCCATGGGGAAATGTTGGTCCTGTTACAGGGCAGTGTCCATGCTTTAGTGGCCCGCAGCCCAGACTAAGAGTTGTGAAAGATAGAAAAGAGAGGGAGAGATGCCACCGTCAGCTATCAGATTCCCCCTGCTTTCTTAAAACTGGGTTGCTGTGGGTGTGGCAGGATGGAGTTACGCACAGAGAAGCTGAGACGGAAATGGAGGCAAGGAGGGAGGAGGACTGAATGAGCTAATTTAAGGCATTGACATGTAAGGTTACAGTCGGCATTTCTTCAGCAGCTTAAGAAAACAAGGTGATTCTGACAATCTGTCATGGTCCGTGCTGGAGAACACGAAGGCTAGCAGTCTGCAGAGTCTTCCCACGCGCGCTTAATATTCATTACATCAGTGTTCATGCCAAGCAGGAGTCACAGATGAAGCCTTTGTCTGAAAGTTTCTGTCATTGCAAAGGTTTGCGACGAACCTGAGAGAAGATGGTTGTTTTGAAGGAGCCGCCACAGCAGCGGTGTGGAAACAACGAGGCAACACTAATTCAACACCTGCCATCATTATGCTCCTGATTTCCATGGCTTCCTCACATTCTCCACAACAATAACCCCACAAAAGGCTAATTGCATGCTGCAAAAGCGGCCGCTCCTCGAAAGATTTCTAAGTCTGTCTCGGAGGGCAATTTGACTCAAATTGACTTCACGGAATAAGAAAAAAAAAAATGAATAGCTTTTATAATAGCGTTCAGATATCAGTGAGTGTATCTTCACACGCTGAACTGTCAGCTCTCAGCATTATTCTCACTTACAAACAACTGACCGAGAGAATGAGGGGATCAATTTGTCTCAGTCTGTTTCTGGTGTGAATGGAGCCCAAATTCCTTATCTCTTCAAAACACTGAAACTCCCTGCCTGCTCAGAGCAGAGATGCGTTCATTATTTGCCTATGAATCAGTATTTAGGGAGGGGAAAAGAGCCAACAGAATATGGCATTATCTGAGGGGTGCTAAACACTCCAGCTGTGCCGTACGGCGACTTGGAAAGGCTGATGTGTGTATGTGTGTGTTTGTTTGTGTGTGTGTGTGTGTTTATTTGTGTGTGCGTTTGTGAGCACACATGTGGGGCTGCATGCGCGTTGTGGAAATGCGAGCGCGGAGCTGAGTGAACAAGAGGTTCAGCAGGAGCAAGTTGGTTAAGTGTATCTGCACAGAGCTCATCCAAGGAATCTCTCTGAGCAAAAAAAAAAAAAATAGAGCACCCACACACACACAAACACACACACATACACACACACACGCACGCACTTCCACAGTGTACACTACAAAGCAAAGCCAGCGCTCTGAGTCAAGCCTCCAGTCTCCCTCTTCATCTCCTCTTCTCACCACTCTCCTTCTCTTTTTTCGTCTCTTGCGCTCCATCTGTGTCAGTGGAGGCTCTTACGGCTCAATCAGGCTCGCAAAGACGCTCAGGAGCACCTGCTCTTTGTCTGCCGTCACCCTCGCTCAGAGGTAAGTCACCTTTCTTTCTTTCTTCCTTTCTTCTTTCTTTCTTTCTTTCTTTCTTTCTTTCTTTCTTTCTTTCTCCTCTGCTCCCTCTCTCTAAGGAGTGTGCATTTGCTTGCCCCGATAAAACTGAAGAGGTGAGACTGGGTTGTCACTTTGTGCCATACTATGCCCTCTCTCTCTCTCTCTCTCTCTCGCTCTCTCTCTCGCTCTCTCTGTCCTCTTTACTCTTCTTTCCCTGTTTGCTATCTCGTATGACTAGCTCGTGCGCAGACTGATGAACAACCCATCTATATTCTGTGGAGATTACGGGCTTTGGGAAAGTGAAGGCAAGGAGAGAGTCATGTGAAACGTAAACAGGAAGACATTGATCAGCATTCTGAACTCTGATTCAAAGTGTGGTTCGTTCAATTTGTCCGTCCGTGTTCATGTCAGCCCATTAGTCCGTGTGCTTGTTGAAGAGTTTTGACCGCTGAATGTGTTTCTTGACTTCCACCCTTTACTAGTCTCGGTGCATTAAGATGCCCAGCAAGTCACAGATGAGGTTTTGGTCGCATTAAAAATTAATGTCCTGAAACAAGCGGCAGCATTTACATCCGCTGGACAAGCGTACCATCTATCAACGCTGTCACACTGACTTGTGAATGTCTTTTTTCTTTCATATAGACTTTGTCTCAGTGGCTTAGTGTCCTGCTGGCTACAAGGACAACCTAATCAGGTTGCAATTGGCAGTGCCGCAGGGGTACAGTTTTTGCATCTCGTTGCTTATTTCATTGACTTATGGTTGTGATGGCTGGCAGCCTATCAATGCAGAGTAATTACAATAGGCCAGTGTGAGGTTGAATAATTGATGTGCTTTTTGGAGCTGATGTATGCTGAAAAACCTATCTGCCTAGAGTCCCGTCAGTAGTTTATCATGGGGTGAGAGAGGGGAGAGTGCAGCCTGACTGCCAATGCTTAGTGCTGTAATAATGATGCCGGTCTGGGCCTGTCAGCAGCAGGTACACTGGGAGTTAGCTCCCACGCTGGTTGCAGCTCAGCTATCAGCTTTAGCCTTGCCCATAGATCAATACCTGGAAGAGGAATGGTTCCAGGCAAAAGACACTCCCAAACCCTCAGACTGTCGATCAGCCTCCTGTTAGCAGTGCCAGCCATGCAAAGTGGCTCCGGGCTGCTCCTCATTATAAGATTAGTGACCGGGTAAAAAGTGTGTTTTGGGTAGCTCAGAGTAAACTTTGACGAGTGATGAGGTGACTAACTGTTTAAAGGAAGCGAATTCCATAAAAAACACATAAGGTGCTATTCTAGTGAAGTCATGTTTTTTCAGGCATTGAGATATGATTCGGGAAGGCCACTTTGAGTGATAGATTCATGAGTTTGAAGGCTTTTCAGACGCCAAGAAGGTGCACTGTGGTTTGTAATTTGATTAAACAGGATTTTAAAAACTCTGGAGAGTCATTGGAGCAGCGATCATTTTATCCTCTGTCACAACAAGAGATGGGAGGACATAAGAATTGTATTGCAGACATAGATACAAACACTCAGGATGAGCTGATCACTGTGGATTTCCATTACCAGGATCCTTACATCTTTCCTGTGAGTCCAAAATCCTAAGCCTGTCACCGTGGATCAAAGCTCGGCTTGCCCACTGTATCCCCTGCAAAAAAAAATAGTATGTGTGGAAATCATCTAACAGATCAGTGGGCCTAATACATGCTTTGATGTGAGACTGGGCTGAAACAGAATATATTAGATTGGCCAATTCAACGAATTGCAACTCAGTGTGTGCCACTGAAGAAAACCCTGTATTGCGCCAAACTGTGTAGAGCTGCCGGTCAACTGTGTCTTCCTCCGTGTTCAGGTTTGCAATAAAAAAAGACAAGAAACATCCAGTCACACTTGAAAATGAACAAACCAAAACTACAGGTTAGGCTCTTTATACACTAATGTCACCCCCTGCTCATATAACGTGAGTACTTTCCGTGCCTAAGTGAAGCATTCAGTCACTCGCACGCTGTCCATTAGTGGAGCAGCAGGTCCACTACACGCTTTTGCGTGAGGCGCAGTCAGCTTCTTTTGCCAGACGCCTGGTTGTTCTCTGATGGAGACCCTCACATTGTCACCACCTTCACACCGTGCCAACACAGTGGTTTGATTTAAATGTGGGGATGCGTCGTCATGCCGTGTTACTGTTGGACTGAAGACGGCCCAACATTGTTATCTGTGTAGGTATCTGTAAACCCACACACTCGTCACCCGTCTGATCTATTTCTGCATCACTTTGTGATTTTTTTTGGTTCCCTCAGAATGACTCTCAAGATGAAGAGATTTAAATCAAAGTCAATCACTCAACGAACAGCCTTTTTTTGGTGCTGTTGGGGTGACCGCCATCGCTTTTTTTATGATGAATTTCCTTCTCCATGAATGAGTCAGACGTTGAGTCACTTTCCCCATCAGGAAATCACATAATGTACCTTTGGGCGGTCATCAGTAGGAGCAAATAAAAAAAAAAAACAATGGATGTGACACGACATATCACAACTGCGCTCGTTTGTTAAGTCTGGATCAGAATGGCGTGCTACAAGTGCACTCTTGTCTCACTGAACCTCTCCGTGCCATTTAGATGTAAAGCACTTCAAAAAACCTAAATAAATTGGATTCCATATCATTCTGTGCCAGACCAGGGTCACAAACAGAGGTTTTGCTACTGTCTGCCATGATTTCTTCTCCTTTCCACTGAGGCGAATAATCTCTCTTTTTTTGCTTAGTTGCCAAGGCTTGGCTCAGACTCTCGGTCAGTCTGCCGCTCTCTATGTCTCTCTCTTTCCTTCCTTTACTCTAGCTCGCTGCAATGCCCACAAGCCCCAGAGCCAAACTCCACCCTGACTCACTCACACAGCATCCATTATGTATAGGCCAAAAATTGAAGAATAACAGGCTTGGGGCGAAGAAGTAAAACATAAATAAAGTACAACAAATTTAGGAAAAGAAAGGCGTGTTGGTTAAATCTATATTTGGCAAGTCGTCTGAATGTGTACCCCTTTACATCCTCAAAACAACACTGATATTGTTCCTTTATTACTGCCAGTAAAATTCAGTGAGTAACTGTTAACACCATCTTCAAAATATTCACAGGGTGGACACATTTTGATCCTATTTTGGAAGAAACGTGTACGAAAAAAAAATAACTCCAGCCCTTTCAAGCACAGCCATTGAGAGTTCATAAATAGAGCGGAGCGTCATCACCATATCAGGCTAAGTTGGCACGCTGGCTACCTGCCAAACCTGAGGGATATTCTTGAGCACCATGTTAGCCTACGTGACACAAACCACACACAAACACACACATGCACACACTACAGAGAGATAATCATTGAGATGTAAGACTGTTAAGGAAGGTGAAAGTAATTGGATAATGCTAGAATAATTAAAGGACGTCTTCACGGAGGCGTAGAAACATGCCATCTGAAAAAGCACGAGTTACCAGTGTATATAAAGTTTTTTACGATGTAGTTGGGTTTGTTGATACACATGTACCATTGTATTTATCCTCAAAAAAGTGTTAAGTGGTCATAAATTGTCCAGTTGTTCTTTTGATAAATGGATATGAGTGACTGAATGTAACAAAGTACATTTCCTCAAGTACTTGTACATTAGTACAACTTTGAGGTACTTCCACTTAGAGCTTAGATTGGGCCCGTGTAACTGTGTTAACTGTAATTATGAGCCCAAGCCCGATTTAGACCCGACAATTTTTTAATACGTGGGCTGTTATAACTTACGTTCTCAAAGACAATCCCGAGATGTTTGAGCAACAGAAATGTTTAGAATTATCTTAATGAAAAATGCAACAAGTGCCGCCCACGACTTGTTTAAAATTGTTCCATACCTCCCACTTTCCTCCAAACTTGCTCAAAGTTAATTCTCCTGTTTTTATTTCTTTCTTTACATCTTCAAGCTCCATTTTGCACTTAAGCTACACAATCAGCAATGCTGGTAACGCGTTACTTTAATCTGACCACTTTTTTCAGTAACGAGTAATCTAACATGTTAATATTTCCAAACCAGTGATCAGATTAAAGTTACTTATTCAAGTCACTGCGCGTTACTATTATTTTTGTAATTTTCCTTAGTAAAAATATGTATTTTTGCTTTCTTCTTGCGTCTCGGGGAGTGACGTCGCGTCTGCGACAAGTCATGTTTTCAGCACGAGGACAACTCACGTGTAACACCACGCAGCGACACAAACACAAACAACAATGGAGGGAGGAGAGAGATGCGTGTTTTCTAACTGGAAATACAGTCATTATTTTGAGTTAAAATAAATCTTGATGCTTGACCAATGCCAGAGGATAGTGATGGGAAATATTGACCCAAACCCGGCCCTCTGGCCCGGTCGGGCTCGGGCTCGGGTTCGGGCAGAGAATCTAAACTCTACTTCCACTCCACAAGCAACATTTTTACCCCACTACATTTAAGTAGTAACTACTGAATAACTGTAGTCATTAGTAACTTTGCAGATTACATGCTCCATTAGAGCCAAAGTGATGCCTGTTTAAATACATTAATTGTATCAGCAATTGATAAAAACAATCACAGAGTCTGATAATCAGAAAATGCTGAATATCGGATCCTATAATCAGTGGATTGATGGTAGCACACATGCAAATATATGTATACTTGTGTACCGTCTACTTGTACTTTTGATATTTCAGCCCATTTGATACCAGATACTTTGAGACTTATACTCAAGTACTGTTGTTCCGTTATTTACTGTTACCAAAGTGATATTGTAACATGATATTTTTTACTTTCATTCAAGTATGACTTTTGGGTACTTTGTCCACTGGTTCAATACTGGTTACTTTGCAGATTCCGTACTGAATCAGAGCTAAACTAAAGCATTTCTAAATTCATTTATTGAATAGGCATATGGATTAAAAGAAACAGCACTGAATGTTAGAATCAGAAAAATGCTGAATATGGCCTCCCATAATGAGCCAGGCCCATAATCAGCGGACCAGTGATATGATACAATAATATGACAGTACATAGGTGTGTTAAATGTACTTTTACTTGTACTTAACTTAAACTTCAGTGTATTTAATATCAGACTTTTGAAAAGTAATATTTCAACACGCTATCTTGACTTTTATTCATATATAACTGTTGGGGACTTTTTACCACATTGGAATTATTTCTGTGTTTTTTATGCTAATCCACATTCTGACACCTGTAGGGGTCTTGAGGTAATGATTTGGTCCATTCTGTGCAGTGACAACACTGTCCTCTTGATGGCCTCCTGTTGTGCCCAGGCTGTGGCTGACTGTAGTATTCATTCTTCTCACTGTAACCATATGGAGAAGTCGCAGAGGGGATCTATTTTAAAAAAACTGTGTTTATTTCCTGGCTCACTCAGTCCAGACCAGCTCTCCTTCGACAAGGATCTCTATCGTGCCACTTCACATTTGGCTTTCATTTTATGCTAAGAGAACCCACAACCACATGGTCCTTCCTCCCACAGCTCGAGATGAAGCTTCAATGGCTATCGGACATGGAGCCAAAAGTGTCCTCTTTTGGCTGAGAAACGAAGAGGCTGTGCATATTCCTGCAAGCAGAACATTTGAATTAATTTACAATGCAAATTATAAACAAGCACAACTTCATTTAGAAGAAACCTCATTTTATATATGGCAGAATTCTACTGATTATCCTCCTTTGCTCAGTCTCGAGCTGAACTGCTTTTGCTCCAAAATACATTAACTCAGGTCGCAGGCTGTAACAACAGGCTCTTTTTCAACGAGCTGGGCTCATTCTAGCCATACAAAGAGACCTGTTTTTGTGTCTCCTCCCCTTCTCATCAGCACAAAGCTGAGGTGAAAAGGTTTCTCCCACTGCATCTTTCATCTGATAAAAATACCAGCAACAAGGTTTTCTTCTCTACAAGGAGAATAACATCCTTTTAATACATTTTCTGACACGTTCTTTTCAAAGTCCTCCTGTCTCTCTGATGGACTATGCCTCTCATTTAGGCAGGTCTTTACAGAGTTGGCAATAGAAACATATTTCCTTCGCCCGAGGCAACTGCTGGAAGGCACAGAGGCATGCCCGTAAGCTAATGAAATCAAGTGCACACACACATTCCTGGAAACATTTTCAAATATGGCAAAAAATAAACTAGTTCCTGCAGTATATTAAATGATCTACGTGCAGACCACATCAGTGACAGTGCTCAGTGTGGTTCAGGGTTGCTCCGGCCCTTCTCAGCCGCACCTTCAGGCCCGGACACAACAACAAACTGACCTTAAAAAACGAGCATCTACAAAGGCCCATCGATCAGGTGATCAGCTTTGTGTCACATCTTTAGCTAAAGTTGCCCTTTAACTACAAAGAGTCAAACGTGTAAGTTCCTCTTTGCTAGGTGAAAGTAATAACGAGTCGGTTTTAGGGTTGCCACAGTGATTACGTGTTCCCGCCTGCTAATAAGGTCCTGACAACCCCGGAGATACCCAGTGAAAATGATCACTATCTGTAGAGCGCTGTATTTATCATTTATAGATATAGATTTCCTGAATGTATTTATCATTTAGTTCAGCACATACCACTCTCGTCCTCTAAAAATGTTCATCAGCGAATCAGTTTGAAATATGTCAAGAAGTACTTTTATGTAACCTGTGGCAGTAATGTAATACGGAGCAGCCATAGTTAAGGCCGCACACCTCTAACTTCTCAGTGAGGTTACCCACTCCGTTTGCCTAATCAATATTATCATGTTCCCTATTTGCAATAAAATCCAATTTAAATCCAAAATATTGTCAAAGTGACATGTGACTCCAGCTATAAATTGCTACAACTCTGGTGCAGCTGCACAGAGAGGACAGTTTGTAATCGTGGCATCCGTCGTCTGACTGAGTATTGATTACAAAAAGCAAAACAAGCGGGACCACAATTGCCAGTGAGAGAGACGTCCAGGAGCCGTAACGGTAAACATTCTCACCCTTGAGGCTAACTTCAGCTAGCATACCACTGTTGAAATATGTTAAGTTCTCACCTCCAGGTCTCACTGAAGATCAGACGACACATTTTGCCCACTTCTCTCCGTCATTTGTTTCCTCTGCTTTTGCCTTTTCTCATTGTTAAGTATGAACATTACCACAGCAATCTGTTGCACCACAGCCGCAATTTTGTTTACATCTGCCTCCCCGTGAGAACATGTGGGAGGATTCACGTCAGGTGGTGCATCGGTTCCTCATCGATCCCTGGCATAATGATCTTAACAACATCCTGTGGTGTGCGGTGCTCCAATATTTTCAAATCTTGCAGCGTGCTCAGGTTTGACATTAAAAGAGAAGTGAAGTCTGTGAAGTTTCTCCCCATGTGCGTGATGCAACCCAGTTTCAAAATATCTTAGGATTTTAAAACTCCTGTAGTCTGAGCCCGGCCTTAGACAGCGCTCTCTCACCGTCATCAAAATTCCAAATGAAGGAACACATTTTGGAGGAATGGTGTTCAGACTTGTCGAATCACTGGCAAGGTGCATTGAAGCTGCTCTGGTGACACAGTTATTTTGTTTTCTCCTGTAGGTAATATCACTGATTTTCTAAGTTAGCCACTTAGACAGTCTTTCTCACTATTGCCTCTGCTGCCAATTCACTGTGCTGAATCAGCAGAGCAGTTGCTGATAAGGGCCAGCTAAAGCCAAGGAGGGTGGACTCTCCACACAAACTACAAGCGACTGTCGGTCAAAGGCGCTCAGTGATGGCTCAATGGCGTCTGACGGCTGACGGGCAACTATCTTGGTGCTTTAGTGCTCCTAGTACAGTTTACATAGATAGACACTACCCCTCATTGTCTCTGCTCAGACTCTACTCTGTCTTTCTCAAGGACTCATTATATACCTGTCATAAAGGTACAAGGGTCCTGTATTTAATTCCCTGTGTCTTATAGCAATCTCTGGACACACAGGCAGTGGGAGAGTCTGGTGAGGAAGGCCTCCCTCTCCTAAGACACCTTTATCATGTCTTTATTCCGTTTACAGCAGCTTCATGCAGTCCAGAAGCCTTTCCTTTCATTTGCAATAAGAAAAGTCATAGAAAATTTTTAATTAGCTTGAATAGAAATCGGCCAAAGAAGGTAAGAAGTCAATACTGTAGAGCATTGGGGACTGGGGCTTGTATAATTAATGTCTTTGCATACGGTAGCCTGCCAGCAATAGATCTCCTTTAATAGCCACACATTGTGAAATATATAATGGGAGGTGGTTTAGTTCAGCCTCCAGTCTGCTATTCTTACACTAAAAAGTTTGGTCAAATAAAATTACATCAGCATATTTAAACCCCTCTGAGCTTGTGAAATAAAAAAAAAAACATTAAACATTCATGACCATAATACAGTACAGTATGTGTGACACTATATACGTGACACACTATAACACGCTAAGTCATTTGCAGCTTCGGCTCATTCTGGTTCACTTTCTGTGCGATTTAAAGGTTGTTTTTTCATTTTGTCACAGATAAACAATTCCAAGCCCCGCACATCAAGCAAGTTTTCAGATGTGCTTAGAAACAAGCATTTAAAAACAGATTTAGGATACAATTTCATTCTAAATAATCTATTTAAAATTGATTAAATAAAACATAATTTAGTCAAAAGAATTGGAAAAAATAAAATGTTAAGCCACTGAATGCACAAGTCAAATATATGTCAAACTGTTTCACACACTCCACTATAATTTAGTGTATATAATCTATACACTCTATGTCTATACCTTCAACAATCAATTTCACACATCTGTCAGAGGTCCAACAACACTGTATTTGAAATGCATTGCCCCAAACCCATCCATGGTCCTGAATTTCAGCTGTCTAAAAGTTGCTAAAGTGAGCTCTACTGAGAGCAGGCTGTTTCTGTGCCTGCACCTTTAAATGCTAATGAGCTCCGTCTGTCAACGCCTGCCTTGCCTGCTACACGGCCCTCTCAGGGAGAGGATGCTGCTTAGGCTAGCAGTAGCATGCGCTAATGTTTACGATGGATGTATCGCTATGGCTCGCTGAGATGCTGTCGTGCAACCAAACCAGTTTGACCCAGAACCTGACCCAGAGGGAGAGACTCCTGAAGAAATACAGACTCTGCGTCTGCAGCAGGACGTTTCAGAATGGTTAGTGTGTCTGAATGTGTTACTTAGTTTATTTGTATGTGTTGTTACATTTACTACCATGTAGCTAATGGCTAACAGCTAGCGAAAGCTGTGTTTGTCTCCAACACAGTCCACACTGTTCGCAAATTCTCTGTCTCCAGTCTGCACATGTTTCCAGACTTTTTACTGTGACAACCAAGCTCCATCGTAATATTATTAACATCAAACCTGCTTCAAACGCCATTGCATAGCGGACCGAAGTGGAGCTAACTAGTTAGCCAATTTCCAGCTGACTTAACCATACTCTTAGGCAACTGTAAATACGTGGCGACACTTACCTGTGTCCCAGGTGCAGTTGCTGGGTACGGTATGTTTGGGACTGATCCTTTTACGGGGAACAGTGTTGAGGCAAAGCCAGCTTTGTACTGACCCTTGTTACTGAAGCAGTCTGATGTAAAGTGTTTAGCACACACATACAAGCTAACACGAACCGTAGCCGGCACGTTGTCATTAAAAATGAAACGCAACCACGGTCTCTTCTGTTGTTCTGTAGCTGGGACAGAATATAGGCACTGATGTTGATTTATACAACCAACAACAGAGTAATTTGCGTGTCTAACTCTGAGCGACGACTTTGCAAAACACTGCTATCTCACCGCTGGACACACCGAACTTCACCTCGGGGATGGATGCCCCCCTCTCGGATATCTCCTATCACCGCGCAGAGGAGGCTGGCCTATGATAATGACTCCTTTCGTTACATAACGACAGGAGCTGAATCTGAACAGCCTGTAGGAGCTCCGTTTTACCAGTGGGTGGGCTGCAGAGACCATGCAGGACTCGTTTGCTTTCCTCATTCTGGGAGTTGGTAGGCTCAGGGAGGACCAGCTTATATATGTAGAGACCAGAGAAAACGCGTTTTTCATAATATGGGACCTTTAAATGAGTGAAACATCATGATAGTCCAGGTGATATGTAAAAAAATCATTCACTTATTCATAAACCTACATGGGTACAGTTGTACAGTTTGGGGCCCCAGAACATTTTCAGATATGGAACCATGACAAATACACCTTGTGGGAACCATGGCGGCCATTTTCCTTTCTGCCATAACTGAATAATGTATTTTCTAATCATATCTCCCGAACAAAAAATAAAAATGCAGAAAACGTACCGAATATAACATCATACATTTTTCAGGTGAAAGTAGAGACCCACATTACTGCATTATCACAGAAGTACTTCCTTCGTCCCAATCACACACCTGTGAAGTTTTTTGTCTGCATCTTGCAGGGTTGTGACACGATCACGTTGACTTTAGTCTGAGTTGCAAAGATTATGTTGAAAATGTCTTCCACTCTTTACAGTCACTGTATTAACAGGCCTAGTAAATAAAGGGATTAAGCTTTTAAAACTCTTCACAACATGCATGCAACAGACATGATGTATAAAGTCTCTCCTGGGTTCACAGATACTGTGATTTCCTTTTCACAATGTATATGGTATCATGGTAATGCTGGACCATGAAAAGATCGGGGTAGACATCACCCTCGACGTGTTATCATGTCTGGTTGATGTCAGGAGATATGATGCAAAATACATTATTCAGTAATGGCACAAGGTAAAATGGCCCCCATGGCTGCCACAAGGCGTTTTTTTATGATGGCTCCATATCTGAAAATGCTCAGGGCATCAATCTGTTCGACTGGACAACAAAAGTTTCTTGCTTTTATGAAAAAGTGAAGGTTCACCTCAAATTCGGCACGTATCATCTGGACTATGATGAATAGAGATTATCAGAAGCTCCCAAAACAAACAAAGGAAGTACATTTAGAAAACAATTAGGCCGACCGCATTTCTAATGACTTCTAATGATGGTGTAACTAATTCCTGTCACTTTTAATGCATCGAGGTTAATCTCTCTCTAATTTGCATCCCTTTGTAAGATAGATATAATAGATGTGCATAGAATGGCACTTTATGAAATTGTATAAAACAAAACCTAGGGGCTGCTTGAAACAAACATTTAAGGCGCAAAAAAATGCATCTGTCATTTCCAAGCATTCTGTCACTGATATGTTGTGGCATGCAGTGCTGTATAAATGGCTCAGTGTACAGACAGCCTAATAGGATAATGCATCATGTGCTGAGATGATGGAGGTTTCCAATGGTACACTGGAAGCAGGTCAGTAGTAAATCTAATCTGTGTTTACATTTAGAACCCTCTCAGTATATGTGTGTGTGTGGTGTGTGTGTGTGTGTGTGTGTGTGTGTGTCAGTGGTCTGGAGCTGATAAGCTGACCAGTTGACGGCAGGAGGCACCAGTGGCCCTGAGGTGGGTGGAGACGGCGAGGACAGCAGAGCAAAAGTCGAAGTGACTGTGCCCAGGGCTGAGGCCTCGGGAGCTGCACTACATCTTATCTCTTGTTGCCTCTCTGCAGGCCTTCAGCTCTTGATCCAGATGCGGGTCATTTAGAGCACAGAGGGCAACGCTCAATCAAAGCTACTGGCCTCCCGGATAATTCCCTGTAACCTCTGAGATACTGATTTATGAGGGGGAGAATGTGAGCGGTGGACGTGTGGCATGGCAGCACAGTCTGTGCCTTATTCTAACCGTCTAAACAAGCAGGGTGGAAGGGAAACAAAATGGGAGACAAATACCTACTAACATCTGGCCTTTGTATTCAAGTGAAAGGGTGCAATCAGTGTTCATTCCCAACGTCAAACGAGTCACCCTTGTTTATCGGCTCCACCTCTGATCAGCTATGAAAACACAACACCTGGGTGGACACACTCATTTTTGCCCCTTTCCCAACATGATGCTTTGACGCATCTCACATATTGAGGACGGCGGCATACAAAAAGTTTTTCTAGCCATCTCCATTCAAGCTGCACTTGAAACGTCGTTCAGCTGCTGCTGAGTTTGAAAGACAGTCTGAAGGTCAAGGATACATAAAAGTGACCATGTCACATTTACACTGGCCTCCATGTCAGCACCTGAGCCCTGCTAGCTGCCTGATCAACACTGCACACATGCAGCTCTCAGCAGAGATGCTATAGGAGGGGGATGTCTCATTCCTTAGTTACTTCCTTCAGCTCCATAATAAATGATGTACCTAATTCAGAGCATTATTGATAAAGACTTTTTTTTTAAAAAAAGTTTAACGTCTTCTGGCGGCATTATGATGAGATAAGCGATGAGCTGCTTTCTACGGTTAACAGCTACATGCACATTTGTGTCATTGATAATCATTGATAATGACACAAATGTGACAGAAAAAAAGCCAGAGGCAAACTCATACACTGGCAACGGACATGAGTCAATTGCTTATTTTTAGTGGGTTCACCTGAACTAAAAACCTGCATGTATGTGCTAATTTGGCGTAAAAATTGTCTAATTTGCTTGTTTTTTCACACACTTCTAGAGCATGAATGTGAGTTTGCTAGCACTGGCAATCTGTCCATGTTTTCCTGCTTTCCATCTTTTGCCAGCTGGCCAATATTTCAGCCTTAGAAATTAATAAACAGTGACTCAGTATATTAATATCCTGTCCTGATATAATCAAAAAGTGTGTGAGTGAAAGAAGGGAGTTGAATTAAGTTCATGTTCAACGTCTTGCTCAAGGACTTTTCTCGAGCTGAGGAACCTTTTTTTCGGTTTCCAGCTCCACCCTGCAGCCCTGGCACCGCCACGTATGTACCCCTGTGCAGTGTGTGTGTGCCTGAATACACACACTTGCATGTGAACCCGTAAACTATTGCAGAGAAGAGTGGATTTGTGCTGTTTATTCAATATTGCCCAGAATACCACTGCTTTAAGCCACCTGGGTAAACAGGTTATTGCCATATCAATCATTTACAGCGACATCCAATGGTCGAGACCACAGACAATATTGACCAGAAGACTGACAGAGATTAATGTTGCTGCACATATACAGGCCTCCCCCCCCCCCCCCCCAACCTATCCTTCTCTCCAGACTCAATTTATTTCTTTTCTTCAGTCTTCTCCCAATCATCTGTTTTCTTCTCTGCTCTATTCTTACTTTTATCTATTTCTTTTCTTTTTAAACCAAGAACAAGAATAAATCTCTTTGTGACTTCAGCCTGACCCTTAAAGCTGTAGAACATTGGATTATTTAAAGCATTAAGCAAAATATGAACGGAAAAAAAAATAATGACTATAATTACTGAAAATTAAATCCGGTTGAAACCAGCTCACTTGAGTGAACTTTCCATTTTATTGAGGGTATAAAGGCACAGTCATGTCACAAATGATTGGCATAATAATCTTAAATTCAGGATATGGAATTCTTATGCCAGTAAAGAGGGAGAGCAAAGGTTTTACCTTATTTTCAGTCAGAGTCACATTCATGTGAGAACAGAGGTCCATCTGGAGACGTACATCTTGTGACACAAACATGATAATTCAGGCAAGAAATCAGTGCAGAAGGAGGGAAAAGCTAAATAATTGAGCGAATTACACAAATGTGTGTTGTGTATGTAAAATAAACACAAATCTTTGAAGAGGAATTACTTGAGCTTTAACAGACATCGCTGAAACACCCACTAATATCTGGCTTTTGTCTCCAGTGTAAATAGTGACAGTAGCCTTTCAATCCTGGCTAAAATTAGTCTTCAGTAGCCACCAGTGTTTTCTGGCTCCTGCTCTAATCAGCAGTGATGGGAAAATGAAACCCGGCTGGCCTTTTCCAGCATGAAGCTATGCCGCGCATCAAAATTCTAGACATCGACACATAAATGCTTTTCCATCCGTCTTCGTTCAGGCGGCGCTCAAACATCATTCAGTAGGTTTTGAGTTTGAAACAGAGGCTGCAGTAAAATATATTTTAAAAAGTAACCACTGTAACATTTACACTGGCCTCCTTGCTGTTTTCTGGTCCTTGTTTGTGACGTTGAATCGAGCCCCGATAAAGAGCACCAGGCTTTGAAGCCAACCTTCAAACTGTGTGATTACCACAGTGCGCGGTGCACCGGGGCGCAACAAGACCTTTTTACAAAAGCTTACATCGTGAAAGCAGTGGCTGTAAATACTGGATACATTTATCACAACCCCCGCAAAATGTCATGTCAAAAATATCATAATTTAAGCCATTCTGTCCAAGACAATTTGTGAAGTCTAGAAGAGCCGCAAGAAGAAACCACTCAGTGGCTCAGTTGCATCATGGATAACGTCGGCACCAGGTTCTGAAAAGGAAGTGGAATGTGTGGAATAAAAAGCGAATGTCTCTGGTTCTGTTTAAAACTGTCCATAACGAGTCCAACAGTGTTATGAGAGTTCAATGATAGACCAGTACACTACTTTTCAGAACATGGTGCCTACATTACCCACAATGCAACTTTGCTACTTGGTGACATCACTGTAGATAATATATCAGATTACATTCAGCTTCCTCTGGAGCCACAAATGGCTTTATACTACTGTTTACACATGTGCAGTAGTGCTCCCCAAGACTTGTTAGTGGACCTAAATATGTAAAATTGGTGGAGTTACCCTTTAACTGTACGGCTGACTTTGAGCGGCTGGTGGATATTCATATTTTAAAATGTGAATTCATTTGAATTCTCACTCTTTCCAGGTGCCTTTCATATGCAAACAAGCCCAATATTACAAACCTCATCTATGAAAGCCACAGAATTACTTTTACTGGATTTTTAATTTTCACTTTAATTAAAATTGGTTTCAGTTAATTTGCGTTCTGCACAGCTGTGCTGCATGCCAGGCTGCGATATACCCCACTTCATGGATGATTCAACGTTATATATTTCTCAGCGGGTAACTGTATGCATCGCACTCTGAATTCCCTCTCAGTACTTACCAAGGTATTTTTTCCATATCGCTGTTTTTTTTTTCTCTGTAAAGGTGAATTTGTTGAGCAAGGAGAGAAGGAAGGAGATGTTTTAATGATAACTTTATCCCCCTGTGGCTGAGGAGCCAGATGAGTAAATCAAGTGAAACCAAGTGTTAAATGCATGAGAGTAGAGCTGATATATTATTGATGACCCGTGGCATTGCATGACCACTCACACACACACACACACACACACACACACACACACACACACACACGTACACAAAAAACAAATACACACTTAATAAAAATGGCTGACTGTATATGTGGCATCTGCCCAACACACTCTGTCTCATTCTTTTAGTCTTTCATGCATCAAATCATAAAAGAGTCTATAAGGTCCTCTTATATATGAGGCCTGAAATCAGCAAAGGCAGCTGAAATCTAATTGTGGGGATCAAATTAGGTAAAAACTTTGTGACTTTTGGGAGATGAGACGGTCCACACAGACTCATAAGACAGTAACTGTAAGGTCATTGTAAAAAAGAAAAAGAAAAAAAGATGATTTTCTTAGAATTCAGCTTTCTGTGTTACTGTTTACTGTAGCAGAAATTAATGGAATTAATTTGCTTGAACACAGACTTCTAATCATGTTGCCCTTCAATTTCGTGCAACAGCAAAAAGGCTGAAAAAATTCCAATTATTTCTCATTAAACCTCGTCTCACCTCCTTTGAGTGACTTCTTCTTAATTGGAATGTGAAATTAACATATTCTCATGAAATTGCTGAAGGGAGCAGGGAAAAAAAAGACCAAAGGAAAAAAAAAACAATGATAGGAATGACACATCCTGCCATCAATCAAAGGGGAGGCAATGACAGAGCAGAAATATGCTCAGGGATATTTTTAACCTCTATTTACCCTGCCTTGTTATTTCACCGCTAAACGATGCTACATCCGTGCATCGTTACACAGAATCTCAGCTGGGAGCACAACCACGGTCTTTGACAAACCATTAACAAAACTCACAGTTGTGCTTACGTGCCATGCTGAAAGGCGAATTAGCAGCAATAAAAGCGCAATAACACTAAATAAAACTCCCAACTACCTTTTCTTTTTTACTGTTCACCTGGAAGGTCCAGTTCTCCAGACACTCAGGTCCCTGTCACTGCTGGCCTGAGGAGTGTGTGGACAACAACATGTGTCACCTACAATGTAAATGCGAGGCATTTCTTTATACCTGTCGGTGAGGAGATTCATTAGGAGGTTGTAATGCCGTGTTCAGACTAAAGATAGCACTTTGGTGTGACTGGAAACTGTAAGACGGAGTTTTATATGTTAGCACGGCTACAGTGACATGTGGAGGTTCATACTGTCATCCCCATCTTCTATACAGGTGACCTGAGCAACAGCCGTTAGCTTAAAAGTTGCCAGAGGTCATACGTAAGTAAAAGTAAAGATACTGTCAAAATATTACTACAGACTGGTAAAAGTCACCCATATGAACGGTACTTGAGTAAAACTCTTGTGTAATAAGATTAAATGTACTTAACTATCAAAAGTGTTAGTTAAGGTAAATTGACCATATGACTAATGTATATACAGTATACTAAAGGTCAACCAATTACCTGATTACAGATGATCAGATCTGATATTTATATTTCTTCGGATTATTGACAACACTGTTTTTTTCTGTTGTTTCTTGATGTATATATCCGATTGGAGATAAAATAATTGTATTCAAAATAACAATATTTCCCCCAAAATGTAAAAGTATAAAGTATCATAAGAATATAAATATTTCAAGTATCTTGAATTTCAACTTAAGTAGAGACGAGAATAACTTCATTGTCCAACCAGTCTTTGGTCTCCCCATAAGGATTTCAGCAAATCTAAGTGGTTAGCCGAACCCATCACTGGTTGAAACAACATTATAATCCCTCACCAGCTTCCCACAGACGCTGCCATTTGTGCTGAGAGATGCCTCTAGCTAATTTCCACAGCCAAGTGATGACCCTCAATCTGTGCTTCAGCGGGCATGGATCCATCTCTTGCTGGTCTTTTTTTTTTTATCTTACTGGCTTTTCAATAGCCAAAATCCAATTTTTACTGTAAAATACACGCTGTATGTAGCTATATTGAAATACCATTTTAGCTGTCGGCTTTTGCCTCACTTTTGTCTCTTTCTCTTGCTTTGGTGTGTGTGTCAACCCAGAAGGGTGCCTTTCCTTCCCCTAGTGACCAAAAGCTAAATGATTGGGAGAAACCATTATACAATAAGAATGTAACATATTAAGAATCAAAACCTACAGGTGTGACTGCTTCACAAAGGGAAAAATATGATGTGAAAAACAGCGTGGTGCACCTGCGGAGCGGGACTAAGTGCACAACCAGGTGATCAAATGTCATTAATGGAAAAAATGATGGGACTCTCTAAAAATGCAAAAGGCGGCGCAAGAGGGGATTGGACGCCAGGGTCAGGGGATGACATAAAAACTGCAAGAAAAGAATAGACGAAAAGATACAGCCACAAGGGTACCAGTGTGTCAGAGAAGAAAACTTACTGTTGTTTGGCAGGATCTCAAGCCTCCAAGACATCATCACCGTCGTGCTCAGATTTTTTTTTTCCACCGTTGCATCGAAGCACTTCAAGGAGAACTCCTTTTAAAATGTTCCCTACATTGTGCTTCAAGCCGCAAGCCAGAACGCTTTGTTGTTGTCCAAATTTAAAGAAAATCATCATTGTTCAACAATCACAGTTTTATACCCGTTTACCATCCAGTCTGCAGTGTTTAATGCTTACAAAGAGACCGTTTTGGAATTGACTTTTATTTTGTGGTTCCTTCGAGCATGGGAAGAAAAGGACAGGTGAGAGAAGAAGTTGTGAGTTGCACACTTCATTCAAAACACCTTCAAGGCTTCTACTGTCACCAAAGTGCTTTTCATCATTCCACTACCTGCAGCCACTCTTACAAACCACACACATAAGCATACAGACACAGGTAAAAAGACAAGATAAGCAAAAGGGGCTGTGAAGGAGACAGAGGGAAGTGTTCAGCGATAACAAATTAGTGGAGTTTACTCCGTGGCAGAACACCAGTTCCCTCTGATTATCTCTAATTAACCTCCATGGAATTGGACCTCAATGCACAGAGGGATTAACTCACAGAGGCATGATCTTTGTGTGTGTACTGTACATGTGTGTACTGTATGTGTGTGTGTGTGTGTGTGTGTGTGTGTGTGTGCCAAGAGGAAATCCACCGACCCTCAAGAACACACAGTCCCAGATTTTGCCTGCTCAAGCCCATCACACACTAAAACACACCCACACACACCTTCCCCAGCAGACACAGGCCATAACAAGATGATTTCGATACTTACAAGGACACTGCATTTACACTTTCGCCTACACTCATTCCCTGGCGACTGATCCTAACTTTAACCACAGCAACGCCAACCTTAACCTCACCTTAAACCTCATTTCAACCAAGAAAAGAGTCATGACTCCTTATTAAATTGTTTCCTTGTCAGGGACCTGCTTTCTGTCCCAACATAGTAAACACACCACCATGATGTGTGATGCATCTACAATTACACATACAAGTGAAAACACACAAGCACACACACACGCACACACAGAAACCTGCTTCCAGTAAAAGGAAAAGCCTTGACACCAAAGCATTTTTTCAAAACTGAAAATGTCTCTAATTAGTAAACGCTTCAGGAGCCAAGACAATTAGTTTCACAAGTAAAATTAAAGAGAGGTTGAGTGAGTCAAGATAACTTAATGTCCATCATGGCCAGAGGCCACAGACATTTACTGCATGAAATATTTTTAAATGTGTAAATTTCTGTCTGGCACTGATTCTACTTGACTTCCTTGGAAGAATTCATAGCATGCAAGCTTATAGAATTTCAATCATACTTTTAATCAAAGTCTAAGCACCAGCTATTGGCGTTGACACACC
The DNA here is from genome assembly GCF_900880675.1 of Sparus aurata. Lineage (NCBI taxonomy): Eukaryota > Metazoa > Chordata > Actinopteri > Spariformes > Sparidae > Sparus > Sparus aurata. The sequence goes on along the minus strand of NC_044190.1, from coordinate 8,702,133 downwards.
ATATGTTTGGCTGCTTTTAGAGCTCTAAATAGCCTCCTACTCACATTCTCCTCACATGCTGATTGTCTATTATCTGAGACAAAGACAGACACTTTAAATGGCTTAGACTGCCAATTACTGTAACTGTGCTATGCCACAATGTGAGCAGCCATGGTCAGAAGATGTGACAGTTTCATGACGCACGTTTCCCTCGTGGATCAGAAATACATTCGATCTATATGTAGATCTAGAGGCTCGTTTTCATATAAGGTCACGTTATTCTGTTGCTATAGCACAGCGGTTCCCAAACTTTTTTTGCAGAGCACCCCCTTCTACGTCCCAACCGGGCTGACGCACCCCCCCCCCCCCAAAAAAAACGCAACAAAAAAAATGCAACAAAGCTTTGTTTTATCGCCATATAAATATTCATGTTTAATCATGCGCAAATAACCAGAACACGCATGACGATAACAACATCAACAGAGTTTCAATATAATACAACAAAGTTATGCACAAGCTTCCACTTTTAAGAGGATGAGTGACAGACAGGCTCAGTAACAGAAAGCACGATTTTGACAAAAGTGTTATATTTTCAGCCGCTTAAAAGAAAAATTGCAGCAATATTAAATAACCGTGGAGCTAACATCAACATCATCATAACACAACGGTTATGGAACTTAGAACGACAGAACATTGAATTAAATTGCAATGAAGTTACAAACGATCCACAACATTAAAGAGCATGGGCTCGGAAACAGATATAAATAAATAAAAACGAGGATCAATCTGAAACTTTTCAAGTGCGATAAAATTACACACAATCCACAAAATAAGTAACAAAGAGGATGGGCTCAGAAACATAAAATAGGCCTAAATTAAAAGAGGATAAAAGAGGATCCATCTGGAACTTTTCAAGCGCAGCGCAAAAGTCGCTCAGGGCGTTTTCACACCTGCCTTGTTTAGTTCGGTTGAATCGAACCCTGGAGCATTTACCCCCTTGGTGCACTTCGTTTGGGAAGGTGTGAACACATCAATCGCATTCGGGTGCGGACCAAAACAACCGGACCGAGACCTTGTTGAAGAGGTGGTCTCGGTCCAGTTCCAAACAAACTCTGGTACAGTTCGTTTGTGGCGAGAACATGATCCAAACTCGATCCGACCGAACTGCAGGAAGCATCAGTGCTTAACCCCAAATTTCCACTGGATACGTGTCTGCTGCGTTACGGCCCGATCAGGTGTTTTGCTCCGCCATCCGGTAACCCCCGGTTGCGTTTTGAGTCGGACACGGTACAGTACGGTAGGCAGCTGGCGTCGCGAGGCCAAGGAGTTCCCGCGATAATCACATGATCACTCGCGACCGCAGTTATAGGTCTGTGTCATAAAAACAACAACACGAAGTGTTCCCGACCGAAGGATCAGAAGAAGAGCTTGTGTTTGTCTCTTTTTTGAGATTTGTGTGCTGGTGTAAACACGGAGTGTTTTATTTTGAAAATGTCAAATTGTTGTTGTTTCAGTGCTTGACTTCCTGTCTGCTCGGTGCTAAATTCAGCTGAATTGCTGCCTCGTTTTCGAAATTTAGACCAATTAGAGAGCAGTTTCCTCGCGCATCACACATTTTGGTCCACTTGTAAATGCTGCTGTGTGAACACAAACCAAACTCGAGGCAACATGCAACATTGTAACAAGTTGGTCCCTGATTCGGACCAGAGCAAACGAACTATAGGTGTGAAAACGCCCTCAGTCTGCAGCGAGCGAGAGAGGGGGGGGGGACACGGGGACGGGGAGGAGGATGTGTGAGTATTCCCAGTAGGCCTATATTTGTAGCAATAATATCAATACCGACAAAGACTTACCCATACTAATGCAATGGATGGGAGCCAGGCGGACAAGGAGGGAAAGTCGGAAAAGGCGGAGGCGGGAGGAAAAACATTTTTTAAAAATCCTCAACTTTATGTAATGAGCTATGACGTGTCTAGGTGGAAAAGGGGGAAAAGCCATGCGATATCCAATGGGGATGTCTCGCTCTGCTGTCGTCCCTCAGTCAGGTCGGTCCCAGAGAAATTGGGACTCGAAACTCGTCACCTCTCCGCTGTGTCTGCAGCTGAGCACTGTGATGCATGTCTCTCTCCCCGGGCCGGGAGAGTTATCATACCGTAAATTACCGAATAATAGCCAGGGCGTTTATTTGGGACCAGGTGGCAATTTGTGACAGGAGTTTAATTCCTTCCTCCCAAAACCCGGGATGAAAATGTCACACACTTCGCCAGCTTCTCGGTGAATTCTCTGGCATCCTTCTGCAAGTGAAGTTGTTGTGGCGGAGGAAACGATTCAGCCAACCAGCACTTGCTGCAAACTCCTCATCTCTGCTGTCACTCAAGGTGGCGTACATTTGTTTCGCCTTGAGCATCATGCGGGACACTCTCTCGTGGCGTGCCCGTTTGCTGATCACCCATCCCCGCATGCTTATCTCAGGCTCCTCGCTAGACTTCTTCCTCCCTCCAGCAGGCAGCCTGGCCCTGTTGGTGTCCTCCTCGGACAGACGCTGAAGCTCAGTTTGATTTTTTCACCAATCTCTCACTCTCTTGGGGTCGACAGAGAAATGTCTAGGCGCAGCATAAATAAATAAATAAATAATACAATAAAAAAACGGCCGTCCATCGGCCCACCGGAAAAAACCCTGGTACTCCCGATGGCCAGTCCACCCCTGCAATAGCAGTTTCTCCAGTGGCTGTGTGTGTGTGTGTGTGTGTGTGTGTGTGTGTAGGTGTGTGCGTGTGCGTGTGTGCATTATCAAGTTACTGTTCAACGAGTAATTTTCCGTGATCAACGATGTCGGTAAATGGATGGGCTGTAAGTGGATGGACAGCAGTAGTTGCGTGGTAGTGTTTAACGCGAGTGGCGTGCGGGCCCTTTAAATTTAGAAGCAAGAACGAGCAGGGTGACTAAGCGACTTAGGTGGAGTGGACAAGGCGGATTTTCCTCTTTGTGCGCTTTCGGTCTGAACGCACAGACACTGTGTAATATTTTTACACCAGACCACCATTACATTTTTCATCTCGCGCACCCCCTGGTGGCAGCTCCACCACACTTTGGGAATCCCTGCTATAGCACAAACTGTAGAGGGAAGGCAGGAAGTGATTTATGACCCACGGTGATGTATACAGTGATACACAAGGTTAGTTAGTGACACATAAGACGCACTATCACAAATATTAAAAACGTTAGTGGTTGCTTCGTTTACAGTTGCTGAAAACTTCATCTGCCGTCAAAACCAAGCTTACGTGGCTACTATGAAGCTAACAGATTTAAAGTTAGTTTTTTTCCCTCTCCTTTGCATCCTTTGGAGCTTGTATTCCTTCAACCAAACAATACAAAGGAACAAAAAATAACTTTCCGCCATCTGGTTCATTCTGCCTTTATCTTCCAAATTAATTTCACCCAATCACGTGTCTTCAAAGAACTATGGATTAACATTTTAGGTGTTCTATCATTAAATGTGTCATTTAAAGCAGCAATATGTAAGAACTGTGCCCCCTGTCAAAATCATTCGCATCATTCAAAATCATTCGCAAACCTGTGTAGCTGCCATTAGTGATTTAACTGGGTAAGCCATGCAGCTAGCGGTCGGGGCTGTGAGCTCAGAGCGCCGGCGGAGTGTTGATGTAGCAGCAGTTATCACAGGCTAATGTTTGAAATTTTGTCATCTTTATATACTGTATATTGAAATATATATTTAATAACGTACTTGCAATGTATTATTGAATAAATCAGTTGTTATTTGATCTATATATTGACAAATGTACCAGTTATTGTTGTTTTTCATATATTGGAAACATTTCCAAAAATATATACATATATTGAAATTAAATCAAAATACTTAAATTAATCAATAACATATATCAGTTTCTATAAGGTAGCCAATGTATAATCAGAATTCAGAAGTCTCATATGTTAAAATGTATTCTAAACATATTCCATCAGATTCTGCGGTTCTATTAGAGGTGTTTTTGAAAAACGACAGGATCTTAACAGGAGTTAGATGTCTGAGGTTGTTTAAAGTGCAGTTTATCAGCTACCTAGTTTACTTGTGACTGCACTTTAAATTTCTCTCTAAGTATGCTAATAATGTAACCTTAGGGATTGAAGGGCATTTTTAGCACCTGTAGCAGCTCCACAAAGAGGTTTGCCAAAGTTAAGCTCTTAAAAAGAGGCAATTACAGACACAGCAAGGCTCCTCTGTTGGATGAAGGTTAAAACATCTGCAACACTGTGTTGACACAAGCCACAAAAACAAAATCACTCCAATGACACACAGGCGAATTACAAAATTGCTTTCACGACATGTACAGTCACTTCAACGTTATATCCTCCTGACTACCAGGAAAAAAAAATATTGTCCAATCACATTTTTTTTTAATTCCCCAATCTTTGTAAGGTAATTAGAATACTGAAAACATTTTCTTTGAAAAAAAAGGTTTTATTTTTGCGATATCATATGTCCATGTTACGACCCTCTAGTAACAGTCCACTACAGTGGACATTGGAATGCCATACATGTGAAACTGAACCTTGATGGCAACCAAGGTGCTTCTGAGAATGACTCCCTTTCTTTTCATTTGAAAAAACAGAACAAAGTGGAGGAAATAATTACAAATGTCCACTACAGAGGACATTTTTAAACACTTAAATACTACGCTAAAGTACGGCTAAAAAATTCAGACAATGTTTTAATGTGTTGTTAAGAGACTTATATAAAATATGCCAACAACATTTCAAGCCAAAATTTGCTCAATAAAAAGTATTATGTGCTTACTTTTCCTCTTCCCATAAAATGTGCTTGCCATTTTCCTAAATGAGGAAGAGATTGGTACCAAAGCCCCACCCCTTCACATTTGGTATCATTGAAAAGCCCTAAATGTCCTCTGTAGATAGCAGAAGGAGTTCATTTAGTAGTATAAAGTGGGTGGGAGATATTCAGGTTTAGAAATATCCTCCACAGAGGACAAATTTGAACTACTGGTAGTCAGGAGGATATCGGCAAAGCTCAGTAATTTGTGGGGACATTCATGGTCAAATAGAGTCTCACTTATGGATGCAACCTGACAAACTGTCCTATTTGATTCAGAACATGATAAGTTGGGCTGCGCTGAGCTAGTTTGGAAATAACAAAAACAGTGGTGATGATGATGATGAAGCACAAATTGGGGAGAAAAAGCAGATGGAGGGAGATCTGCAGACTGGTGAAACAGTTGAGAGAAAAGAAGGAGAGTAGAAGAGGAGTGGAAGAGGACAGGGGATTTAATTGGCCGTTACAGCGGTGATACAATGGGGACAAGTTAGTCCAAATTGGTGTTTTTTCTCAGAGTCTTTTCAATCAGCAGCTGACGACAACCTGACGCAGGTGGCCTGGTTTGCGGTGTCCGGATGATATCTGCTCACCACGGGATATGGTAATGTTCTGAGTTATTGATTATTATAAGCATAACACACACACACACACACACACACACACACAAAAACATACGCACTTCATCATCAGTGGGAGATGAGGGACTGAAACGTGTTACGTGCAGGGCGGTGTGACAGAATGAGGACCAGGCTGCAGGAAAAGTGAGCAAGACAGATTTCTACATCCCACTTCCATCTCCTCACCAACACTAATTATACTGACCCTCAGCATGGGCACACACACACACACGCACACACACACACACACACACACACACACACACACACAGGCCTGTGTTTGCCAGATCCCCAGTGCAGAGCATGGTGTATTTGAACAAGGCAGCCTGTTAAAGTGTCTGATTAGACCCCTGTTTGAACAGAACGAGACAGCAACCTATCAGCACGCGGCAGGGACCAGCCAATCACTGCAGTGGCTCATCTGCCGTCGGCCTCTGCATCTCGCTGGCTCGCACACTTGCATCACGCCTGCTCACACAAAGACGAACAAAAAGACCGACACAATGGGAAACACATGTAGAAAGACAAGCAGGCGGACACACCCACACGCTCAGCAGGTTTTCTGCCCGTAATACATTTAGCTGTTCTCACATGGGTGAAGAGAGAAGCTCACAAATTGCACTGATTAGATTGAGAGAGACCTTCCCACTGTGGAGCAGGTGCGGGTCGCCATGGCAAACAGCTGGCAGGCAGCAAGTCGCAATCTTAGTCTTTGTTCTTTCTCCGTTCATCTGAGGCGTGATATTTTTAATCAAGCCTACCTTAAGTTTTCTTTGCTTTCTATCTCCACTGGAACAAGATATTTAGAATAAATGAAGAAATCATCCATCATCATTTGTGCTGTCAGGATTTGAGTGCCCGTGGCAGTTTGTCTTTTGTCCCACTCCCATATGTTTGTCATCACGGACGCGGCGGCAAGAGGAGCAGCTGGGGCGACGGCTACTATGTGCAAAAAACAGGTGACAACCCTTTGTTATTGTGTCAATCACGCTCACGTTGGAAATGCATTACACAACACGTCCTCCAAATTAAACAGAAACGTAGGGGACAATGTGATATCACAAGGATGCCATCTTTCCCTACAACATCACAAAGCACACTGCTCCAGGACCATCACTGTAAGGGACCAATCCCTTTTTACTGATCTTTTCCTAAACCTAACACGGTAGTTTTCTTGCCTAATTGTAACCGAACCATGACAGAGAAACTCATTTTTTCCCCCCAAGAGCCACATGTGATCTCCTGAGAAACTAATGAAAATGTCAAAAAAAATCCACTTCAAACGATAATGGGGTTTATTCTGAGCTGAGACCCATTCAGTGAGCCCGAGTTCAGTGTTGTGTCAACCTGCTGAGAAACCAACCAACAAATGGACACAGATGGAAAAAATAACCTCTCTGGTTGCGCTATTGTTAATGTTAGTTGTTAGTTGAAAAACACCTTGGTTACATTAAAGGATTGATTTTTGTTCGGGTTAAAAAATAACTCTTGGTTAAGGTTTGGGTTCAATTGCAGCATGCTTAAAAAAAAACAATGTTGACTCAGGAAATGAGCCCGACCATCCAGTCCGACATCCTCCACGTGTCGTTTTCAGGCACCTGCTGAATGACTGCTACTGACTTCATCCTTGAAACGGTGACATGAGAAAAAACATGATACAAGAATGAAAAAAAAAACCAGCAATTTTGAACTGAGAAAGAATGCGTCTTTCTTTCTTTCTTTCTTTGTCTTCATGAGGAGGTTATATTGATGTATACGCATCTGTATACACACGGACTACTACTGCAGTTGTGTGTGTTGGAGTCCTTGTGGTGTGTTCAAGGGCAACTGTTAATAGAAACAAGAGGCGATGTAATGTAGTGAAGGCTCTCTATCAACATCCATTTCTACGCCGCTACACTAATTTGCCTTGCCAAATATGTCTTAGAGGAAACGTGATTGCCTCTTAGATTATGTTCGGTGGAAATGTTTGTTTTTACAACATTCCAGATAATGGGATTCATGTCCTGCGTTACTCTTTCTCGAGCCCCACCAATCGTACACTAGACCGTCACAGATAAGATTTATCAAGCAGTTTAACACATTAGATTGGATACCGCGAGATACTGACAAGGAAAGTAATAAGCTGCATGTAAACGCACACAGTGTGTAGGCGGTGGGGTTGGATATGCAGTGGCGTGAGGCAGTGAAAAAGCTTTACGTCAGATGCCTTTGGTGGCAGAAGCTCTTTGAAGTCAGCTTGTGGAGTGTAGGGGCTCTAAAAGGTTGCCTATTGTCTGCTTGAGCTTTGGGAGGAAGAATTTGAGTGTGGGGGGCTGGAATGACTTCTCCTTGACCGCCTCCTCTATCTCTGACTGGCGTCTAGACTGGCAGCTGAGTCTCTGCGTGTCCCTAAACTCCTTAGTGCAGGAGAGACAGACAGTCTGTCTGTGTCAGCAGGCACTGCTCCACTCACAGCAATGACCCTTCACACTTAGCTGTCCCTAGGCGGACCCTCTGTTAGCCCCTCACCGTGGCCTCGTACCGCTGTGCCCCCTCTCACCTCCACAAACACACCCACGTCCGAAACCAAGTCGCCACTCTGTCCGTCCGCGCTGCCTCGCTCTTTTCTTTTTCTGTCACAAAGTCACCCCACCCTTCACAGTCGCCCTCCCCTGCACCCCATTGTTTTTTTCTCTCTGTCTCCAGTGTGCAGCCCCTCTCACCCCCTCATTCTCCTCAGGTAGCCCCAGCCACATAATTATGTGCCATTCGCCAAAAGGGAACCGCGCTGGCAGTCAATATATACCCTTATTCAGAATCTTTCGATCTTTATGAGGAGAAAATCACTCAGCCATTCAATTTGTGTTGAATTGCAGCGCCTTGTAAATGCTAAGGTCATAGCACATGCAGTTTTTGCTCAGTCATTCTTCTTTGTCTTTGAAGTAAATGATCATGATTAGCTCTCTGGGGTTGCGGGGGTGGAGAACTGAGCTGATGACTGATAGAAATCTCTTTGTTTTGCTCGTGTAACAAACCGGCTTGGGCTGCAGGAGGAGGGACAACGTGGTGAGCACTGAGCGCAGCTTAATAACAGAATGATTGACTATCATTCTGGGGGGAGAATAATCGGCAAGCTTTATTCAAGTCGTGCAATTTACAGGTCATTTAAAAGTTTATCTGATGGGACTAACAGACAACAGGCAGTGGAGGGGTACTAATTTAATTGAGTAATGTGGTAATTGTGTTTTAATAAGGAAACGATGCACGTACAGTTGTTGAGTGATTGCAGTGCCTTCCCTTTTGTTATGCACATAAATTACCCACTGCCTCTCCAACAAGACATTTTGACAAGCACCTCTTGAAACATTTGTCTCAACAAAAGGCCACTCATCATGAGTGCACGCCTAAGTTTGACCTCGACTGGCTGCAGCTGGGCAGGAGTGACAGACGAGAGCGCAACCGGGAGAATTCTCAGCCGGCTTGACAAAACCTTGGGGTGCACTGCATTTACACCTCGATCACACATCACACAGTCATTCTTTGAACTTCCATTCCCTGAGCACAGAGCACCTGCCTTCATGTTTGCTCTGTGATAATTCTCTTTGAAAGAATCAAAGGGTTGGGTTCCTTAAATTACAAAAAAAAGAAAAAGGTTTCTTATTTGCCTCCAGTGGTATCTAGCAGGCAGATAGTTAGCATGAGTTTTGAGATATCCATCCCTGAGAATTCTGTCGCCACCCAGGTAAAGAGGGGCTTCGTGACATCCATGTTGCTTTAAGAAATAAAGATTTATATTCAGAATTTCTACTGCAGCATTTCTTCCCAAGAACAATGTCCCTGTGACTGCGAAATTCACAAAACACAGGCAAAAGTTTTCCGAGGGACTATTTCTGCGGTGAAAAGTGCTTCTCAAGAAAACTGTTGAAAGCGGATAGTGTGGATTATCCAGAGTAAGCATTTTTTCAGAGTCGTGAGCGTCCCAACAAACTTTCATTCACCCCTATTGTGTTGGAGAGGCAGCAAAAAATCTTAGAGACAGAGCTCTCAAAACCAGGAGGTAACGTGACAAAAGCTATCCACATGGCCACAGAAGAAGAAAATGAGAAATTGTTAATGGTTTCACTCTCCTGTGAACTTTTGTTTCGTGCTGGATGATGGTTGTTAGTTTGTGTTAGTGGACTCTCTTTGGACTGGGGCAGAAAATCCAACATGAGTCCTTCGCAAGTAAATCCACAGTCCAACAGCATTAAGAGACTTAATCAAATCGTCCACAGGCTTGGAAGGCATCCAAGAGAGTTCACATCACGTTACAATCTGCTCATAAATTGCCACTAAAAAGTGACAAATGCCTGTGAATTGCTTCAAAGTGCAACATAGAGCTCCTTTAAGCACACAATATGTCATTTCTGCCAGTAGGGGTCTCTCAGTTAGAACAAAACAAAAGACGCAGGTAGTTAAATCTATCTAGACACGGTAAGTGTTATTAACATTACGTTTAGTCACATTGGCCAACTGCCTTCCTCAGTCCTGACGTATTATCTGATCTTTCCCTGGAAGATATGGCCACAGACGACCAAATGAATGGCAACATTGCTTCTTCTGCAGCAATGAAGATAAAATGATTATACACTTGTGTGATGATTTGCGGGAAGTGGAAATTTTTATGCCTGAAGACTCTATATCCAAATGTGTACGTGTCTGTTGCTGAGGAATACATACACAAAAACACAATCACTAACAGCAGTAACACTAAAAGATTATTAGTGTGTTTTCTTACTCGATTTGCACACAGCACAGGGAGAAAGTAGAACATATGCCAAAACAACCCAGAGAATCTGTCTGAACAGCTCAATTTGTTAAAGGTTCATTTATGCCACCTTTAGGTACGGAAGTTGATACGTCCGTTTCTGACGAAATAACCTTCGCTATCCCCATTCACACTGCCGTTTGCATGCGGGGATCCTGCGTCAATTCTCCAGCCTCCTCCTCTGTGCGTCCGTCCTCCTGTCTGTCCTCCCAACCGTCCTACCAACTCTTCGTCACATTTCTGCCCAAAAAACAGCGTCTGTCACTGGCAAAAAACATTTAACTCACCATGTGTTTGTGATGAAAATAAATCGTCGCGAAGATCAGCCCTCCAGACCGAGACTTCAGTGAACATTCCCCTGGAAAACAGCCTCCGTCCCCGCGAGTGACAGAGTCTGACAGCTTCCAGTTTACTGATGGCGATTATGTAATTATGTAATTTAGAGCGAAAAACATAACTTTGTCACCTTCCATGATGTTTGGTTGGTCAGGATCACTACACATCACTACACATTATAACAGCATCCATATGATTATAAAATGTCCGCGGGTTTAGATTGACAGGAGGGACACCGGGGAAACACCTTGAAAGAACACCGACGTCATCATCATGACTCTCTTTAGGAGCCGCAGCGCCGGCTTTCTGTGTGAATTACACAGCGGTTTGTCTTCAAGGCGGAGATGCTTCGCTCTTTGTGAGTCACCATCGGAGGAGAATTGGCGAACCACCGCTGCGGAGATAATGCGGCGTCGCTGTGTAAGATGGGCTGTCAGGCAATACAACCACTAGAGGGCGCCACTCAGCATCAGTGTGGTCTGGCACTGACGTCATAGTGACATTTATTACCCGTCCAATCTCCTCCCAGCTGTTCTGTTATAACTGTCTCGGTGCCTGGGCGAAGAAACATGATACAGATGTTTAAAACTTCTCACTAACTCAAAAAAAAACCTTAAAGAGCAACTAAACCCCCAAACCACTTTTTTCTGCTGAAAACCAATGAATTTGGGTATGAAGTACTGTTGCTGAGTGATTCTGGTCCAACTCTCGTCATTTTAGTCGAAGTATTTCAATTTGGCTTATTTTGTAGTAAAAATGTAAGTGTGACTGCCCTCTATGGGTTGAAACCGAGTTATTACAATCAAATTTTCCTATTGGCTGAGATGGAGGCAGATGACGTTTTGGAGGCAGCTTTCGTCACGGTCCACCACGGTTAGCTCCGCCCCCTCCTATAAAAACTAGCATCTGCCGATCTGGAATCTGTGGCGAGTAGGTTGGATTGAGAGAATTGCGAATAGAGAGGCATAGTGATTATTGAGTAGGTAGTTAGCATAGCATAGATTGTTTTTGGGAGATTTTAGTTATTACGTGTGTTAGTTTATAGTGTTTAGTACTTATTTAGCAATTTTAGATTAGTTAGCTTGTTTAGTTTTTTGTATTTTAGTAGTTATCGTGGTCCAGAGCCGTATCAGCCGTATCAGAGTCTCCGGTTGGAGACTCTGGAGGCGACAAGTCCTCCACCTCAAAGGACCTCTCTGTGGCGAAAGTGTCCGCGCTACTGTCAGAGTCACTCATGATCAGATAGCTAGCTAGCATAAATGTCGATGTTTGTGTTTTGATTTTTTTTTTTCTGCGTGTGTGAGTGTGGTGACGGTTAGGGGGGAGGGGGGAGGGGGGAATCGGAGAGTACTCCTGGAGCCCCGCCCATCATCAAGGCATTTTTTGAATTTCCAGCTTGGAGCACGTCATCCAAAACTGATTGGTTTAGTTGCTCTTTAAAAACATCCACCAAAGTCATATCTCACTTGAAGTATTGGCTACGCTGCTACACTGCCTCCCCACGCCTACTAGAGGTACTGCTCTGTTGGTTTGTATCCACAAGTTTTCAGAAAACGTGCAGAAATACCGATGAAATGAACACAGAGCACAGACAAAAGGCTTCATCCAGTATCTGTATCTAACGCCGAGCATGATTTGGAGAGGGCAGAAATGAGTAGCGGCAGCTTGTGAGAGGTGCCAGTACGTCAGGAAAAAGTCACAGCACACCAGCAAAGTAAATGGCCTACTGGTCAGTGCCAGCCCACCTCAAGTAAAGACCTTGAGTAAACCTTCGTCTCTCTTTGGTTTGAACATCGTTGGAACCATTTGAGCGAATGTACACAGCCAAACAAAATACATAAGAAAAGTCTTGCAGAATATGTTAGACAATTCAAACTGTTGATTAAGATCACATTTATGTCAACTCTGACATGAATCAACACTGTTCTGAGCACTAAAAGTGACCACATCAATCTCAACTTGAGAAGAAAACAAAAGGATATGTGCACAGTGAGAGTGATCTTTACACTCGCCCCCCGATCACCACCAGCCACAGGCGAACAGAGGACGATATTGTGTGCCGGCCGCAGCTGCTCCGAGGAGCGGAGCCTGCTTTTTGTATTTCCCCTTCATCAGTAAGAAAGAGCATTTGATACTGGCTCCCACGAACACTGACACACTCCTGTCCCTGTTAGTCTCATTCAGCCACAGCACACACCCCACCCGTGCCTCTCCCCACACCAAATTTCCTGAATTTCCCCGGCTTGCGTGCCACTCCCACTCTCATCCTCCCGTCTGCATATACCCTGCACATGCCCTTTTCTATCCCTCCCTGTGGTCATCTAAAACTGCCCGTGCTGAGGAGTTGGAGGCATCTCTATATTTACTCCATCTCCGCCCGTTTCTTCCCCAGCAGCCAGTGCTATGCATCTTTCATCCGCGGGGCTGGGTGACCTATATTCTCAGTCTGGCCCCGTGCAGCCATAGTTCACCGCTGCTCCACTCCATCCTGCTCCTCTCGCACTGGCCCCAGGCAGCAGCTCTGGGTGTGGCAGCCGGGCTGAATTAGAATGGGCACTGCAGGCGCGGACGCCCATTCAAAGCAATCTATCTTGGCTGTCGGGAGCACAACGAATTTCAAAACTAAAGTGACAAAAACAAAGCCATACTGTGCTGAGCAGACGACAGAGACGGAGGAACAGGCCTATACCGGCGCCACAATAAATATTTCACAATTCTACAGTTTGGGGAGAGTTGTCCTATCAGATGCTGGATGCGTCTGAATATAGGTCAAAGCATCTGTTTTAGCACATGCCCCAGTTTACCTGCTTGTTTCCACAGCGCCATTATCGCACGCTCTAATATGATTCAACTAATTATTAATTATTATAAGATTCCTGTAGACTTATAAATACACAGGCAGAAGAGATCAAACAGAGCATAGAGATTATTCTGTAATGAAGCTGATTTGCTAATCAAGACTGCATTCTTGATTCGCTGCTTATTGTCCTTGACACACAAACTTGTTTGTTTGTTCAGCAGTGAATATGCAATCATATTCCCTCTAATCCAGGTCAGTAGGCTGAGATTGCTCTGCACTGCTGCTGAGATGATGCTGCCCGGCAACACGTAATCGCTGTTGTTACTTTTGTTCAGAAATGGCTCTGAAAACTCTCGTTTTTTTTTTTTCTTTTTTTTACACAATATTAAAAGGTACCTCCCACATCACTCACAACAGTAACAGAGTAGGTGTTTTGTTCAAATTCAGGAAATTCACGAGATGAGGCTGGTGACATTTCTGCAAGTGCATTAAATGGATTATTCATGTTATTAAGTGAGAAAACAGATACCGTTGCTGCTTTTGTTCTATTAACTGACAGGGAGCCTTGAAGAAGAGGGTGCCAGGGTTTTGGCAGCAGTGACAACACACTGGCATAAACACACACATACACACACACACTCACAAGCTGATGCATAAGCTTAACTTGTTTATCCATATGCTAACAGGGTTTAATCATTTACTGTTAATCCACACAAAGCTGTTTAGAGGGTTTCTCTTTTTAACAGATGTCACTGCACTCTGCCTGCCTCAGAGTGTGTGTCACGCTGTTATGCTGCCATCCTACCAGCCGTCCACCCCTCCATCCATCCATCCATCCATCCATCCATCTCTCTCCATCCATCCAAAAGCTTTCCAGCAAGTTCAACCTTGTGGAAAACAAGGGAATCATGTAAAGTGGACAGCAGATAGCTCCAACTACTGCGGGCGGGCCCCATCTCGATGGCTGAGCAGTTCGCAAACCATTTGCTAAGTGTATACAATTTCCACATGAGGAGATAGAATTGCTGCTCTTCAACTGCGGCCGTGATGCATTCAAAAACTGTAGACGAAAATTGAATAAAATTCATCGTCAGCGACTGCTCAAGTTTGAAACACTATATTTATATTTTACGAACAACAAAACATGATGGTAGGCTCGTCTCCCTGTGGTATGATTTGTATTGCTAATGTAGCTGCCCTCTGCAGCAGAGCCGCTGAGTCATGGTCGTTCCCATACCCCTGGGAAGTGACCTCTCTTTGAGCTGGAGACAGGTGTCTGCCCCTTCCCCCAGTGGCAAGACCCCCAAGCCTGAGTGTCTCTCTCTCTCACACACACACACACACACGAAGAATACAAACACACAGGTCAGCTTCCGGGTTAAAGAGCAACTCTGACATGCATAGGCCAAGCTGTCATGTCAGGCTTTATTAAGAGCCTCGGTGTCTGGGAGATTTAATTAGCGTGGCCTGTGCGAGGTAAGTCCCCAGTGCAGGAGTAGGGTAGGTGCTGGGGGTAAGGTAGGGTCTAATAATATGTCTCTGAGTGGAGCAGGGCCAGGGCTGAGCCATGCCTGGTTAAGGATCAGAGCCACCGGTGACACACTGGCCCAGCTCTCCAGATTTAGACGTCTAACAGATGACCAGCGGCCGAGTAGGGATGACCGAGAGTTCACGTGAGGCAAGACAGAAGCAAGGTGTTAGCCTGGGTGGCTAATAGTCTGCAAGAACAACATAATACGCTCGCCTGAATTAATCCAAATGTTTAACTTCTGGGTAAAAAAAACTCCCCGATTTACATACAATTACATTCTTTCTTTTATGAATGTGTTATTTAAAGTGTATACACCTCATTCGTCTGAAATACGTGTTTACGCGATTTTCAATATGTGGTATTCAGCTGTTATGTTTCTCTTGCATTATTGTAGCGATCCTGGTTTTATTGCCATTTATCTGATAGAGATACAAACACATGGACGCTTGCAATTCAGTCACAACTTGACGCAATCAACCAAGTCTCCAAATAAAAAAGAATGTCACTAGATTACCTGGCCACTAGCAGTGCTTTGCACTGATGTTAGAGGAGTGGTACCAAGTATAGGATGTTCGCTGCGTCAAGTTTAGGACTGGCGTCATATGCCATCACGGGAGGGGAATGCAACATTGAAATATGTCAGAACGTGGGAGTGTAATGCACACATCTGCAATAACAATGGTATGTTAGCTAGCTAGTGAGACACCCCCAAACTCATAGGAACTGTTTAATGCTTGTTATAAAGAAAGAGGACCATAATATACATTGAAACGACAGGGCGTTCGGATAACCGTCGGTTTGAGATGGGCCTTTAAAAACCTTCCTTCTTGAGGGCCATGTAACCCGAACACCTCACCTCATCTCTCTATCCCAACAAGAATCTGGACACCACACACAACCCTGATGTAAACTCGCAAAACGGAGGGGTAGGGCTAAAGCTGGGTTCATTGATTTAGCTTTGCTCCAGGATGCAATACTTGTCGACAGACACACAGCTACCCCTACAAATCATGAGTGTAAGTGCTGACTGCAGCACAACAATTCATGTTTAATTAATTGACTTATGTTTGGCTGACATGATGCATGCTACAGAAGGCAGATATCTGAAAACCACGGCCAATAAGGTTCACCTTACTGGTTTTCAGATATCTGCCACTGAGGTTGTATCTCAGCCTGTACAACGGAAGTGAATGGGATTAGCACCTGAAAAGTGTTCACAACATGTTCAGTGTATTAGAATATAAAAGTATTTTTTCTTAATCTTTTATGGGGGCTTTACAGTACAGTCAAATAGTCAAAACAACTCAAATGTCATATCACACATAGCACTGTTCCAAAAATCTTGACGGGCTCTGTCACTTTGGCACAGCCTTAAAGAAAACTGGATTGGCCCAGAGGGGATTTTACAAAATAAGTTTTTAACTTTGAATTGCTGTCACTGCAACACCACAAGTAAACTTTTAATAAAAATTGGACGAATAATTAATAATTACTGCAGCTGCAACAGTCCACAGTACGTTTTGTTCAGGCAGTCAAATCTAAATCATGATAGAGGCGACGATGGACATATTATTATTGTTTTGATGGTTTTAAGTCAAGACGGTGTGATCATTTCCAGCCCTAAACTTGACCTTCACCTTCCTGCCTCGCCTCATCTCATCACACAGAACTCTGGCATTCAAAGCATCGCCTCAGTGCAGTTCTGTTGTAGCTACTTATGCTCCAACCACTCTGATGATATAGTACCAGCGAATGTGTTATTGTAGGTGATGTGTCTGAGTGTGTAACACATGGCTCTCCAGAGACAACTTTGTCTTTGATGTAGCTGCCAGCCAGCTAGTTGGATGACTGATCAGCTGTTTCTGAAATGGGGACGAGAGGCTATCAGGGATTTTAGCTCCACAGCCACAGGCAGATGGTGTTGTGTACACACACACACACACACACACACACACACACACACACACACATACACACACTGGCATAGACATTTCAAGAGACTGCAGAACACACAAACAGTCAACCTGCGTGCAAACGCACTCACACAGAGACACGCCGTAACACTAACTCACGCTCGCATTCGCACACAGATCCATAGACACACAACGTCTCTCTCGTGAGGCAGTAGGTCCAGCATGACTAATTAAACACACACACACCAATACAGTGCCCTCTTAGACATTGTAAATTACTGTGGCAATAATTGCATTAGTGCAGTAAGTAAATTAAATGGCTGTGTGCTTGCAGGCTCTGCAGCGAGACGGGCTGCAGGTCTCTCTGTTTCCTCTGCTCTGCTGCTGCTGCTGTAGCCCTCCCAGTCCCTGCCATGTTGTCAGCTGCTCCGCTGTCACACACCATTACCTGCAACTAGCTACCATTTCACAGACACACCTGCACATGCATGCACTTACACACACACTGTACTCCACACACGATACACACACAGACTTTTGCAGTTTGTTCCCAAAGTTTATCCTAAAATGTTCTTAACTGTGTCAAGATGTAATTCAGCGGCGCATGTATTATTTACAGCTCTTTGCCATCTCGCCCGTGTTTTTTTTTGTTTTTTTTTCTTGTTCTGTAGCTACATGAAGCTTAGCGCACAACACCTGGGAATACTAAGCAGGCAGCCATGCAGATACAGTACAGATGGATAACACTCTAGCAAACTTGCCTGCTTGTCATTATGTCCAGACACACACACACACACACACACACACACACACACTGATAAACACTGGTAGGAGATCGGTAGTAAGCTTGGACAGCCAGGTGTAGGAGGTGTAAGCGTTATCTGTGTCAGTATCAGGAGTCCCATCACGTCAGAGGTGCTTCTGGTCACAAGCTAAGGGGCTTAGCCAGCTGGACGCCTGTGACCTGTTAAACAGCCGATAAGCCCTCTCAGCATGTCACCTGCTGAGCTCTGGACATGTTACAGAAGAGGTTAATAGGTAGGAAAACTTTCTATCGTGCAGTTTGTTTAAAAAAGCCTTAAAAGAAGGACACACGATCGACACGACCTACAACTCAAACTTTAATACAGTTACAAATCATTGCGTTAGATTACTCGGGTTCATTTGTTAATACATTAGCTTTACAGCTCAAGTAATTTGCTAACAACTGTAGTTACGTTTACAAAAAGTGATCTGTTACTGTAAGATCTTTCTCCATATTTCCGTGTTCCTTTAGGCCCCGTCCAGACGACAATGCTCTTTTGCGAAAACGCACATGTATTGAGTCGTTTTGGCCGACCGTCCATACGGATCCTGAAAACGCATTTTTTTGAAAACGGGTCTCACGGTGGAGAAATCCGAAAACGCAGCCCTCCCATTCTCATGTGGACGGCAAATCCGCATACTTTCCAAAACGATGACGCCATCGCCCCACCCTGCGACGTCTCATAACAACAACAACAACGGCGGCCTGCATGCTCGTGTTCATGCTGCAGAAGAGATTGATCCTTTCTTGCAACTTACTCGCCTTGTAGTTGAGTGTGAGTCGCAGCAGCAGTTCGACCACATTAACGGTCCACACAAACGATTCTGGTTTCCTTGCACTAGCCATTTTCATCTTCTTCTTGTTGTGTTCAGTTTTTCCGTCTACTGTCTGTTTGTTTACAGCGCGCAAGCTTAAAGCGCATGCTCCGTGTCTTCTTCTCCGTTTTTGGTGAATGTCAAGCGCCACCTAGAGGCCTGGAATATGAACTACAGCGTTTTCGGTCGTTTTTCAGTGGATCCGTGTGGACGCAAATATTCTCGAAACGATGCCGAGGAAGACGGAGAGAAAAAAAGATTGTTTTCGCCCGTCTGGACGGCCCCTTAGTTGCAAAGAAATAAAAATCCCTGATGCATTCGTCTTATCTTCGTCACTGCTCTCCATCTTGGCAGCCAAGCCACCTTCAGATGTGTAAGTGCGGTTGTGTTGTGTAGCTCTGCGGCATGGATCTGATGAAGGGAAAACACAGGCGTAACTAAGCTAGCCAGATGTGCACAGCATAAAAGAAATACGATTTTAATTTGGGTTAGGGTTAATTGAAATGACTTAATGTTGCAACATAAAGAAACATTCAGTTTGACACTTATCTGTGGTTTTGAGGAATTGTACTTTGCTAACATTGTCCAGAGGACAATATAAGCAGCAAAATGTGCAAGAATTCTCAGAGAGGTTTTTATTGTTGGTCACATAAAAAGTACCCTAACAAGTTACAAGTAGGTAATGCTGTCATGTAACAACACTGATCAGAAAATTCCAGACGAGGTACTTCACTGCTTCAGAATGCAGTTCAGGTGGTCATATTACGGATCCGCAGACGTTACTCACGATGTTAATTCTACATTATCAAACAAAATAAGAACATAAAGGCAGAAGGCAAATTGCTGGATCTACTCCACAGACCAATCACTTACCAGATCAATTTCAGTTAAATTCACACTCCCAGCTGAAGAGCGTGACCTAGATTGAAAAAATAATTTTCTGTCTTCATCTGCTGATCGTAATCAGCATAATCACGAACAGGCCGAGAAGCTAGTTCACGGCGTTATCTTGATAAAAATTTTCACTCAAACCCCCAAACCTCTGCTAAATCTGGGACATGGACTGATGTGGGAGAGTCCGAATTTGTTGTTTAACTTTACACACTGCAATTAGCCAAAAACATAGACAAACACAAGACGAACAATTCACTGCACCTTTCAGCAAATGTATTTTTGTACCACCCAACACAGAGACACAGTCCTGGTTAAAGATATTGATCTGGAAATCGAGGGTAATGGTTGAGGCTAATCAGACAGAGAGGGAGCTTTCGGGATGGGGGGGTTGGGTTGAGCTCAATACCATGGAATGAAAGCCCTGCATTTCCAAGGAGTAATCCATACAGTAGGTACGCTAATGGGAGCACATTGACAGTGAGCCACATTTCTGCTGTCATACGGAGTTGAACAGAGGTCACGATACCAGAACTGTCCAATCTCATTTGGACACAGGGATCTGGGCGAGAGACAGTGTCAATGCACATGAGCTGGAATGAGATCAAACCAAGAAAAACAGCCACAATTACCACCACAGCCTGAGCTGGCATCCCTCCGAATGATTATGAGGCCATCTGATGCAGCATGAGCACAAACGGTGGAATAAATTTTGCCGGGAAGGC
The DNA here is from genome assembly GCF_900880675.1 of Sparus aurata. NCBI lineage: Eukaryota > Metazoa > Chordata > Actinopteri > Spariformes > Sparidae > Sparus > Sparus aurata. The sequence continues at coordinate 8,682,083 of NC_044190.1, read as the reverse complement.
ATTTGAGTCGGCACGAAGCCAAAAGCTATTGATTGAATGAGGTTGTCTTTTGAGGTGTGGCAGCGGAGAATATCTTGCCTTGTTTTCTGCCAACATTTTGGAGAATGAATGTACAATTTCTTGTTGAAATAAGTTTAGACAGCCAGCTGGATCAAAGGGAAGGGCTTTCTAGAAAGGCAACCGCAGTTCAGGAGGTAAAATTCGGGGGAGATGATCGCTACATTTTGCTGGAAAACTGTGTTCTCTCCACGGAAGCTCATTTACATTTTTCTTCGGGATTGTCTTGTCTCCTATAGGGAGATTGAGTAATTTATGCCTCTTGTTACTGGGCTGTCTGCTCCAGTTTTGAACTGAATGTGCTATTGTGGTGAGACTTTCTTCCTACCGTGTGTGTGTGTGTGTGTGTGACAGAGAGAGAGAGAGAGAGAGAGAGAGAGAGAGAGAGAGAGAGAGAGAGAGAGAGAGAGAGAGAGAGAGAGAGTGTATGAAGTATCTGAAGGTGTCTTAATGCCTGCGGCAAACTGGCACACTCAGCAGATGGGGGAGAGACTGATCCCCTGTTTGTTGACAGTGCACTTAAATGCACACGTATGTGCATGTGTTTGGTGTGTGTGTGTGTGTGTGTGTGTGTGTGTGTGTGTGTGTGTGTGTGTGTGTGTGTGAAACCTCAAATCGTAAACCGGCTCCGGTGAGTAGTAAATAAATCATAAAAAAGTTGCTCAAAAAGACCAGTCAGATCCTCCCGTTTCTATATTTAGGTGAGTTTTTGTGAAAGTGTGTGTGTGTGTGTATGCGAGAGAGAGCGCGTGTGACTGTACATACGGTCTTTTCACTTCATAAGTATTGGGGTTAATACATGGATGAATTATTAACTTCCATGGGCAGGATTCAATCTGCAGGAGTCTGACAAAGCAGAAATCCGACTGGCTGAAGACATCGAAAAACCCCAAAGATACACACAGGTGAGTCATTTCATACGACTGAAACTCATGCTTCTATCTGATAGAAAGACACAGCGGGCGAGGCAGCAAGAGAGACGGACACAATGATGGAGAAAACAGAAAGAAATGACGTCCATCATAAATGTTTCATAAAGCTCTCAGAACTGTGAAGGATTCATCAAATCCAGAGGGAGGTCTCTGGCCTTCGCACCACTCCCTCCTCTTCAGCGCCCGGCTTCTCTCCTCTCTCCCTCTCTCTTTACACACAATCACATTCAGGAAGGTTATATATGAGCGGAGATAGAATCAGCTGCCGAGTTATCATCATCTGGCTTTTCATTTACCACTCCTATTAGCCCCATTACCCTCTCAGCCGGGCCCTCTGCTTGCCCTTCTGCTCCCTTTTCACAGCAAAAAACCATGATTATCTTCCTGAAACTCATCTATTCCAAATGTATTCAGCTGCTATTCAAATACTTGGCTGGGTGTGTTCTCCGCTGACTGCCGTGCTTGTGTTGCTCGCTATCTCGCTGGCTGACTACATGCCTTGCTGGTGGCTACCTGGCCTGTTGGGTCATTTAAGGTGCCCAAATGATGAATTCCACAGTGGACGAGGAGCAGGCAGATGGCTTGGCCTCCGAACACCCCTCCATGTGAGCGCGAGGGGAGGAGGGGACGTTAACTGACAGAGGGCCTCTGTCTCACTACGCACCGGAGCTCAGAGCAGCATGCAGCGCAGCACGGTCCAACACACCGCGACACATAACATACCCATACGCACAAAACACAGATTATGAATAATTAGGCTCAGAAATTCTTCATTTAGATCAAAGCAAGCTGGCACCCTTTTGGTCACATTCATTAGGAGCCATGTTTAATGCATGTCAGATATTTTGAAACAGTGTGGTGTGTTAACGAAGGGGTGCATGTTTGGACAAGTGAGCAGAATTCGGCTAATTAAAATTCCAACATGTAAAAATGTGTGCGAGTGAATATATTTGCACACGAGCACTGAAATGCATTGCAATCAAGTTCTTAGAATCTGGTTCATTTCCTGAGGTGGGAGATGCACTCGGATCTTCCACCAAGACAAGAACTTTTCAATCAGCTTTGTATCGCTCCAATTCTGGTGGTATATGCAGCTGAACAATGGTGAACTTCTCTCCATGTTGCAACCACCTGGAGCTCCCCACTCTTTTGCCAACTGACGCAAAACCATAATCTGGAGGATTTTGGGGCTGAATCAGGTACAGATTGTTGTGCTGCATTTAATATGCCGGCATCCAAAGAGAACAGTCTGATCGAGAGAGTCGCCTTTCTACCTTTTGAGCAAAAGGAAATACCAAAGCTCTTTTTCTCTGTTTTCTCTGGTCATGTAGCACCAATTTCAAAAGTATTTGCTTCTTTCTAAAACATAGACAGCCATCTGTCCAGCGGGGAAATACTTTTTATTAAGTAAAAGAAGCAGCAGTTTAGTAGAGAAACATTCAGTTTCAAGCAAAAGTCATGCATTTGAAATTTTGTTAAGCTACAAATGTATTGGCATCAAAATATACTTAAAGTACCAAAAAAATAGAGGCGCACAGAGTGGCCGGTTTCAGAATAAGCTATATTATAATCTTGGATTTATAATTATCAAGGGTGTCACAATTTCAATTGTAAGACAAAAATCAATCAAAAACTACCTTTCAATTTCAACCATCAAACTCAAGACAATATCTGCGATAATTACCCCCCCCCCCCCCCCTTCTCGTCAGCTTGCATGCATCCAGTGTGAGTCCAAATGGAAAAATAAAAACTTCAAAGATGACACATATGATATTTCTCCTGTGCACGCAAACTGATTAGTACAACAGCAGCTCCAACAGTATCTGAGATGTTTCAGAGATCCAGAGAGTTGCTTGGGAAGGGTGTTTTACTCCGGACGGATTTGAGAAACCAAAGTTTTTATTATTTATTGTATTATTTGAACTTGCCTAACCCTAACCTGCAAGAAAATTCTAATTAACCTCTGAAATTAATTGAAGCAGAAAGAAGTCGAAAAGGGAAACACTCACATGAAGTACGAGTATTATTAAATTGTACTTCAGTACAGAACTTGAGTAAATGTACTTTCCCCCACTGTTTATTTCATATAAATCACATGTCATACTGCCTTGTGTGTTTAAAAAACGCACCCTGCGCATAATGTTTAACTGAGAGTGCGACTCCCCTGACAATAACTCTCCTCACTGTCAGTCTGGATGTGTAGTCTGCTATAGTAGATGAAGCTCTGCTGACACAGCTTTATGCAGCAGCAGGCCTTTACACACTGCAATAAGTAATACATTTTAAGTGTGTGGCTGACAGTGAATCTAAACAGAATATACCTTAATATACTTAATTTGCATGAAATTGGCTTTTCACTTCGGCAGAATCCTCTCGATCCTATCCTAGGAATTATGTACATATGAATTCTGCTCCTCACAATTTACATCTAATGCCACAATGGAGTGCCTCATGGTATATAGCATGGCAGAAAATAGAAGTATGGTGATTGTCAGCAGTGGGTGTTTAGGGGACCAGAGTCTGAGCTCTGTCACCGACCTGCAATTAATATTCACCTTTTTATGATCTGTAACTACAATCTTTTCTAAATCCTGCCTATTTGCTGTCCCCTACTCGTAGTTTTCACCGTAGTTTATTTATCCCGATATTGACTTGATCTGAACCATAGTTGCCAAAATTATGGTTAAAATACTTATTCAAGAATATGTATTAAAAAAACTTTGATATTTAATGTAGAGCTAAAGAGTAATGTACAGTTTTCCAGAGTTTTCCAATGTCACTGGTTCATCTGCAGTGTCTCCATGCCTGCTCAGGTCCATTGTAACTATGCAGCAACTTCAGGGTCTGAAAAATGCAACCCAGTGGCCAGAATAAATGTTGGCAATGTATGCTCCTGAAACAGATAAACATTACAGTTCTTTCTGTTCCTTCAGGTTCATTTTTTTCTATGATGTTGTGACAACACGGTGTGGTTAGTCACAAAAGCCCCTCTTGGTTAGGTTTAGGAAAACATTATCTTTTGGCTTAAGATTCCTGTTTTGGTTTCCAGAAACATGGCTGAAGATGTCCTCAATTCTCATCAAAATATCCCTTTTTTTGTCGCCACAGAACACAGCAGGAGATGTCCTGAGGTCTCCTCAAAAATGTTCGGTAGTTTTGGTGTTGCAGTCTTAAACTGAGGTCACTGGTTTTGCCCTAACCCTTGCCTGTAAATTCCCCACAATCCTCTCCACCACCTGATGTTAAAGTCAGGTGACAGGTCCTACACATTTGACATGAAGGTGAAACATATTTTTAGAGTATCAAAACGGCACATATGACATGTAAATGTGTTAGAAGAAACTTTAGCTGCCAGCATTTTATCCTAGACACCTAGGCAAAAAACTGCAGTCCCATGAATGGCCACTTGAGGTCGGCTCCAAAGCAAGTCAAACCTGTTAAGACCCTGCATACGAATGCCCAACTTTACAGTTTCAATGAAAATGTTTGCAGCCTGGTACAAAAAACAGTTTTTGAAAACAGTCTACCTCAGCGTCACTGAGTTCCACCTCTTTGCTCATTTATAATTAGCTGGGAGTTAGACACTGCTAAGAGTCAGGTACTACCAAGGTGGCGATGGCCGGATCACACTGAGCTTCACAATGGTTCTTCAGAAACTTATGGCGGAAGTCACTGCAACTGTGTCCATGTTTTGTGCAATCTATGGGTGTAACAGAGGTGTCAGGGGGATAACATTTGCTGTCTGCCTGCTGTATCCCGAGATAAGATTCCGGATATTGTGGCAAGTCAAAAAAGTTACATTAGATGAAAACCAATAAAGGGGGAGAAAAGGCAGAAAGATGTGAGATATAATACAACAGTGAATCCATTTCCAAAGCACAGGTGACCATCAGCATCGATTTCTTTATTGCAGATTAGGCGCGTTCAACATCTGCTTCACCTGTTGAGGCTCGGCTGCTTGTGTTCTGTCAGTCAGCCCCGGGCAAGACATCATCTCAAGGTAGACAGCTCATCAAGATGATTGGCAAGTATTAGTACATGAACCTGCCCATCTGAGGGGGAGGAGGTCAGGACTTAGAACACACTGCTGTAGCCTTGAGGCACATAGTTGCATATCGCGAGTTTACGCGTGCACATTTCCCCCAACAGCTCCTGAATATTGCATGTTTCCCTAATGACAGGAGATATTGAAGATTGAGTGCTCTGGGCTACGAATGAGAATAGGACATGACTCGTGGTACAATTCACATCACAACAGGGTGAGACGGGAATGTGGGCAACTCACTCTCGTATTGCATGGTCAATTAAAAACCTCTGTTACACAGGCAAACAAATAGAGCCTGTTAAATCTTTAATGGAAACAAGAACAGCCTTGAAATGACAAAGCCCTTATTGTTCCTTTGAAAATGACCTATACAAAGATCTAATTTAGCTAAGCATTGCCTCTCCCGCCAGTGGCTGAAAATCTATCCTACAGAACAATAAACTAACCTAAATGTATTTCAAATGACAGCGGGTGCTTTGAAGGACAGTAACAGCCCCTTTAATGTACAAACAGACAGGTCTGATGGAACCTGGAGATCAATAATAAATTAAAGACTTCTGCAGCCACTTCACACTAAAATGACTCCCTGGAGGTGATGCCAACTAAGTCTTTTTATCTCTCCTAAGGAGCTCCCCTCCTGATTGTATCTCTCTTTTCAATAAGCTGAATGCGCCGGGGACTGACTCTGCTGGAGACTCTGTAAAGTACAATGCTTTTGTCCTAATCAAATCAATCAGATTGACATTTAGCATGGCAGTATTTACATCAGCACTGATTGAAATTAGATAAGTTACCCCTTTTATCCGCTAGACGCGAAGAAGTCAATGATTCTTAAATGTACAGCTCGCAGCACGCAGCACTTCACCAAACGCTCGAGAGCAGGCTGACCCGCATTGTGCTTGTGGCACTATCGTTTCCTCTTTTCACTGCTGTGTTTTTGTTCTGAGGCATCGGTTTTATCAGAATGTGCTACTCCGGGAGTTATTGAACAGAATACAAGCTTTTCTTCTCCTGACTTCCCCAAAATCAGTAAACATCACCTATTCAAAGATGGCTCCCTTGAGGAAGACACACGGCTCAGAGAAGTGGTAGAAAAGCGCCAGTTAACGACAAACAATGGAAGAGAAAGCGGTGCGTTCCTCCCCAGGGAGTGTCAGGGGAGTGAGCATGTGCAGGAGGAGTACACATTTTGCAGACAGAGAGAGTAATCACAAACAATGTTGACACGGCATGACATGAAGTTCATTCTGTGACAGGATGAGATGAAACAGAATAAAATCCCTTTTGAAACGGAACATTTCGTTCAGGGATGTACTAATCAGGCATGTGTCTTCGTCATGATGGAGCTCTTATTCAGATTATTAGAGGAATTAAAGCCTCCGTGTGAACTCGGCTGGTTGGTGACATTTAAAAGGTGCTCTTAAAGCAAATATTTAACTGAAAAGCAGATAAGAGTGTTGGGGAGGAGTGAATGTGGTAAAAACAGTAGTTTAAAGCAACGTTATGCAAATATTTTACATTGAAATAAAAGCTTAAAAATCATTTTAATGGTACTTATAATAACGTCTCTTTCTCAGCCACTCCGACCGCTATCACTTGTTCCTGGAGCTTCGGTGAGTACGAGGGTGTGTTACACTTTACAGCAGTACATCACACAAATCACCACCTATCAGTGAATTTAATGGACCAAATTGCACAAAATGCACATTTCTGTACAGTGTAATGTAGCTTCAACTACATTTTGCAGTAGCTTACTGGTAGTCTGATGGACTACAGTGATATTTATGTTTAAATCAAAATTCAAGTAGTTCACCTACGTTTTGGCCATCTTTTGTCCGGTTAAAAACTGAAACTACAAACACTAAATAATGAGTTAAGTGTTTGCCAATGCTTCTCTGCTGTAGTTTAGTGCTTTCTTGCACTTTCCCATAAATGGTGGGGTATCCTATTTTTCTTGTTTATTTATGTATGACCTGTGGATAAATGGGCACTGTTGGCATAAACTCTACTTAACCATATTAGATTTCTCCCTTGGGTTGCTTCACTGTATGAATTCCAGCGGGTGCTAATTGGCAGCTCTCGAAGCAGTTTCCCAACACTGATTTTGGTTGTGTGTTGTACTCTCTTTATAACAATTTATTTGAACGGATATGGTGTTTACGGAGAGTAGTCTGTCTTGCGTGATTAAAGGATAAAAGAACAGCAAATGGCTGACGTGGTAGCTCAGTGTTTACCTTCTCAGTCACTCAAAATAAATCTCTGCCTCGCTCGCTCTCTTGTTTCGTGACCACTTTCTCTGCTGACCACTCTGCTTCAGTGAGCCTCATTCTCTTCCTGCCTGTTGTCTGCTGTGGCAGAGTGTGTTTATTTTCTGGTCTTCGTGTAACTTGCCTCGGCTGTTGGCCTATTTTCAGGTCATGTCACTCACTAAAGATGACAACGTGCTTGCTGGGTGAGGTTGATGCGGCCAGGTGGCCAAACATGCAGGGATGGGCATCTCCGAGCGAGGGCCGAGACAGGGTCTTGCTCTGTTATTTGCCAGATTTATTACTGGTGGTGTTTAGCATGTGGTCATGCCAACAGCTTATTGTCTGGACGGGTCAAACAGGCCATCCCGGGCCAGTCAAGTCCCCGCCAGCTCTGCATGCCACATCTACATGAGGCTGGAGATAAGACGAATGACAGGGGAGGTCATTAAAACAGGAACAACATCTCTGCTCTCACTCATCCTGAATATGAATCATCCCTCCATCCTCGATGTGTGAGTGTGCAGGCACATATGATTCTCAGGAGAGGAAGCCTTTGCCTGTTGCTTGACGCTTTGGCTCCCTTTTTTCTGGCAGGAACCATTGAAATGCAGACCGAGGGGTATGGATAATGGACTGTCCCACAGTGGCACAGCGTCGCACACACTCTGTGCCATTCCCTCAGACAGCCACTCCCGCTGTAGTCTGCACTACACATCCCCTCTTTTCAACCCCAGGGAGGTGTTGGCGAGTGGCCAACCATCACTGAGTGTGTGAGTGACTGAATATGTGCACGCGTGTGTGTGTGTGTGTGGGAACGTAGGAAGCGCCTGCTCGCCAAGAGCTATGCTTATTAATGCCCTACAGACTAAGTGCTCTCCCTTTTCTCTCTTTTCGCTCTCTCCTCCACTCCTCCCCTCCTCTGCCCATCTCTCCAGCCCTCTGAGTGGTCATTGCTGAGAGGGAAGGAGGAGGTGGTGCTGGGGGACGGGGCGGGGTGCTGGAGGGAAGTACATGAACAGAGCAGAATATGAGAGGAAGTACACTATAGCGGGCTTCGACAATGCTGAGCTCTCCCGCTGTCTCCCAGCTGCCTTCTCTGTTTGATGCTGAGAGCGATCAATATATTCCACTGAGAGCTACTCCTCAGATTGTCTTTCACTAGTCACGCCATACATAACCAACCAACCTTCACCATATTACAGGACTAGAGCTGCAACTAACGCTTGTTTTCATTGTCGGGTAATTTGTCGATTATTTTGTGAATTAATCGATTGGTTGGATGGAGTGCAAGATGTACGGATTTAGTTGGAATTCGACTGTGAAGTACTGAAGGTATTGCCATTATGATGTCTTTGTATTGTGTTGCAGAGATATCCTCTGAAGTTAGCATGCTAACCAGCTAGCCCCTGCCTGCCCCGGTCCACAGCTCCTGTGTTAGTGGTGCAAACATAAGCACTAGACACATTCAGGTCCACTATCTGCAGTCTAACTGAGCTAACTAGCTAACAGCAGCAACATTAGGCAGCATATTGCACCTTCATTTTAATGGTTGACGACAAATCACCTCACTGATTAATCGCTGGTGCTCCATACAGAAAGACTGCCAAGCACATCTGGTAAACCCAATTTGATTGTCAGTTTCACACGCACAGTCTGCATGTGCTTTCATTGTGTGCTGGTTGGATTCACCAAAACATCTCCAGTTTTTATTTATAGCTGAAATTGTAGTGCATGCACACACACACACACACACACGCGCACACACACACACACACACGCACGCTTAAGTGCCTCCATAACTTTGTAACAAGTACAGAGAGCCACAGATTTTCTGTGGTTGCCTTTGTGCTCAGGCCCTAATGTTAGTCTAATAGTTCAGCTTAGACCAGCTGAGAGTGTCATTACTCTATATGAGTCTGTTCTCTGGGTGTGTGTTAAGGTGCCTGTGTAATGAGACACCTGGGGCGAGGTATAAAGAGGCCCATAGCTCCTGTCAGAGAGACTGAGGGCAGAGAGAGACCAGAGCTAGTTTAAGCATATTTAAGGGCACCATAAAGAGAGACTGGGCCTCTTCCATCTACTTGAAATATGGCGCAGGCCGTGTCTTGATGTTGTTTTCCCCTCCATCCTATCATGCATCTTCCTTTCTGCCACATCCATTCAAAACTGTCTCCTCTTTTCACTATCGTCCTCTCAGTACTCCGCTCCTTCCATCGGGCCGGATGGCGGCGTGCCACCTTGCCCCTTGGGCACTCTTGTCTGATTAAGGAGAAGAGGTTTTTGTGGCCATGGCATCAGGCAGGGTCAGCCCACATATGAGAAACAATGCTGTATACATTCCCCAGCTCAGAGCAAACAGAGAGAGACGCTCCTACTGGACCTTACTGAAAGAACCACATGAATGCAAACAGACCCGGCACTGCAGAGTGGACCCCCTGAATGAGGGGTCCTGTTTGATTTAATCCCAGCAATGCGCCCTGAGCCTCACGCACACACAGATTTCACAGGCATTACGCGGGGCTGCTGTTTGCACTGAGGCTATAGCACGACCAAGAGAGGTAACCCACTGAGGATGCCAAAGGTTTGGATTTTCCCATGATAGCAACCACTCTCACTGGATAGAGGGTGAGTAACCAGGAAGGAATCTGTCCCTTTTCAATGGCCACTGAAAGGGGAGCTGTGAAATTGTCCGAAATTTCTCTGTGTGTAAACAGAGGACTGCGGGGGGAACCCAGGGACCCTGCCTGGGCCAGACTCAACTGCTTCCCTGGACTCTTTCTCTACTTCTTTTTCTCCCTGTCTGTCTCTGCCCCTCCTCCCTTTTTCACTGCCGGCTCCTGTCTCAAATTAATTTTCTTTCTGTCTGTCCCCCTCCCCACTGTGAACAAGTCCCACACTGTGAGGACACAGGAGCATTTTTGCACGCTATTCTCAGATGGCATTAATTAGTTTTGAGCTTTTCTTATCGAGAGACAGATGCTAAATACTTAAATAATAAGCAGAGCACAGACTGTGTTTACCTCCCATCGCAGAATATTGCCTTATGAGCAGAGCAGAAGGGTGACAGAAGTAGAAAAAAGACACCTGTCCAAATGCACTGTGTCCATTCTGGTATCCAGCTTTATCTGACATGAAGGCTCCAAAGCGTCAGTCAGTTTCACCACTTAAACAACTTGAATCATCCTCTAATTCGTGTGAGCGTGACCACACACAGGAATTTCCCTAAACTTTCTGCCGGTTGCTAGGTGACGGCTTCAGCTCCCGCGAGCACGCTGTGTGAATGAGGAGGGGGTAACTAATGTCTTCACCCAAAGACCACGCTCTCAACAGACTGCTCTTGTCCAGTTAAAAAAAACATTATTCTGCTTCCTCTATACAACCGAAAACACACTGCAGTGGGCAGGCTGAAAAGCACTAATACTCAACATGTGCTGTCTGATGTGTTCCAACGATGAACATGAAAGCGCAGTAGAGCCCAACGGTGGCTGCCCACTTTTTGAACGGCTACCGATCGGGATGTGACTCTCCTGTACACTCACTTCACAGAGTGCCGCAGGAGCATGACATAACACACGTCAGTAAATACCCCATGTTTGAATCAGGAAGTATTTACATGTCTCACAAAAGGCTAAATGAGACCAATGAGGTTGTCGCCGGGGGTATTAAACACAAAGACTCATCTACGCAGAGGTCCGCCTTTATGAGCAGACTTTTCTACAATTCCAATTCTAACTTTACAACTTGTACATTGATTAATTTAAAGTCAGGTGTGTATAGTACGGCACAGTAAGATGCTTAGTGGTGGTGACGTTGAAGTCATGCAATTGCAGTGTAGTTTGTTTACGGCCTAATGTTAGCTTTTTTGCTTCTGGCGATTAAAAACAATGACAGACTACTGAAATTAATAAGTGTAATAACACGTTCAATTAGGGTCCAAACCCCAGCTTCCTGGTTGGGAGCTCACAGCTCACTTGAGATGTCGACTATATTGCTTTGCGTCTGAGTTGTTTCCTACACAAATCAGGTTATTTAAGAATAATCAAAAGTCAGTTTATTTGTAAGAGAAAAAAAGTGATTAGCACAATTGTGCTGTTTCCAGGCAACTGATGCTCGTTCCTGGAGAATAATCATGACAGCAAACCACTTCCTCAATTAAGTTTTTTCTTTTTTTTTAAAGATTTTACCAGACATTACATTTACATAACTGAAGGACAATGAGAGCAGCAGGGAAACAGGGAGGAGCACAGAACGATGTATTTTGTTGACAGGCTGCAGTCTGTGGACCGAGGTTCACTTATGACAGAACACTGTCCTGCCAGAATGCCTCTCCTCAATGACAAGACTTGGTTACTCACATACACGCACACACACGCGCATGCATGCACGTACAATGCACACACTGCAGACATATACAGATTGTGATAGAAACTCCAAGAAGTCAAAACAACTGGATCTCAGTGAGAGGAATAAAAAGAAACTCCCTGTCAGTGTGTTTATGTCTGCTATCGGACAGCCTCTGCAAAAGCTCCCTCATCTATATTCCTGACAGACCTGATGTTTCGCCCATTTGCTTTAAAACATACATTTGTGTCAAATGAGTGACGCTATAATCAATCACTCTGCCAATGTCAGACTCAATGGCAAATCCATTCACTGCCTCTGTAAAACTCTACTATTTACCATCAGACAAAGAGACCACTAAATAACCTCTCTGTCTCATAATTTGGTTCATGGCAAAGCTCCCGCTGCTCAGTTTACTCCCTTTTAATACATTTAATTCATCTTAACAGAATAAATATGGCAGGGAATATGAGAAATGACTTAGAATTAGGGCTGTGCTCCACGGCTAAATCATATTTTAGTGCACTTACAATACCTCTAAAAGCCCGGGTGATATGTCCTCGCAGCGAGAGTGATGGCTCGCGGGACTGTGGGGTAGAGAGAACAGCTTGAGACTGCTCGTTTCAAACCTTTAAACCAACCCTAAAATGCCAGATGCTCGTGCTAAAATGCTCCTTTAAAGTGCTTCTGCCGTCACTTTTCTTTGTGCCAAATGCTCAGAAGTTCGTGTCTGAGCGATGTAATATCCATATTCTTAAGTTAAATGCGCTTTCAAAAAGCGAATGGAGCGAATGCATTTAAGATTCTGAACAGCGTTTCCAAATGAATTTAAATCCGGAACATATTTCTGTTTCAGGACATGAAGACTAAAGACTTTTCAAATTGATGAGCAGAAAGTGCCACATAAAAAATGCTCCTGGAATTCTCATTTGCTGCGTCTCACTAATGGTGGCTGAGTTCGTCTGCTCTCCGGTCCATTTGTTTATTTTGTCAACTACAATTCGTCTGGGCCTTGTGCCAAAAATCTTTAATTCTAATGGCTTAACTCAGCTGAGGGCGTGGTGTGCAAATATCAAACTATGCCTGCTCCACATGTTTCACCACATTTTCATGACTGCAGCTGAAATGGCACGCAAGAAACGATGTTCAAATCTTCATCAAGAAGTAATTAGAAGCCATTTATTGCCACACTGGCCTGTCAGCACTACATTGTTCACTTGCCATTAGGGCTGTCCACACTGTCCGGGTGAAGTTTTGGTATAAATAGTAACTAATGCCAAATCCTATTTGGATATTCACAGTGAATGCTCTGTGGCTCCACAGTTCATTCTTTGACAAAGGGTTTTGGCAGCTATATGTGCTCAGTATTTCCAGTCTGTGGCAAATTTACCACAGGATAATAACGTATAACGTATTCGCATTGTTTCGTATCATATTGTATCGTATTGAAACATATCATATCATAAATCATGTCGTATTGTATCAGATCGCATCGTATCGTATCGTGTTGTACCGTATCATATATTGTCTCATATCTGATTGTTTTGTATCATATTGTATCGTATTGAAACGTATCATATATTGTCTCATATCTGATTGTTTTGTAATTAATGTTATAATAATATATTATATCATATTGTATATTATCATATCTTATAATATCCTGTTATATATTGTATTATATCATATGGTATCTCATCATATCAACATATTGTAGCGTATTGTATTGAATTATTTTGAACCCAGGATGCTCGGTTACATTGGTGGCAGTGGTTTCTTTCATTCATGCCGTTATTTGCGTTTTCTTCACTTAGCTTTGTGAGTGTAGCTAGCCGGCTTTGGCTACTTTGTTTCAAGCTTCTGAAGCTGCACACAGCTCATTTACTGAGGTGGTGCGGAGACGAAGACATTATAAAACCTGGCAGGGGATCTGTGTCGCTGGTGGTGGAAGACGCTGGGTGATATCAGTGAGTCAGAGCGACAGTGGGAAAAAAAACAGCGGTGACAACGGAGGTGAGCTAACTCGCGGCTAATGGCGACTCTGAGGGGACACCACCTCAAACTCAGAAACACATAGTAACCCCTCCACCCTGTCCCCTCCCCCCCAACGATGATGTCATCGTCCATCACAGTGTTTCGCTGTGGACATCGTCATATGCCAATTCAATTCGCCCGACCCTATGTTGTACCGTACTGCATCATATTGTAACTCATATCATATCGTAACGGACAATGATTTAGAAAGAATGGGATAGAAAGTTACAGATGAGTATGTCTTTCATCCTCACCCTGCTAAAGCAAAATACTCTTAATCATTGTTTTGTCATCTGTGTATGAATAATTGACAGCTCAGTGCACAGGATGACTCATTTAGAGGTGTTGACACCATTCACTTGCTTTCTGTGTTACATCTGTAAGTCTGTAAATCATAGTTGATCTAAATAAAGATTTGAACCAGCCGTGTCTTCTCTGCAGTCTCTCAGTGTCTCAGAGAGGGTTCTTGCAATTTTGTCTGTCCGCAAGGAATGTCAGAAAAATCCAAAGATGGGTGATGAACACACATTCCTAATGGGCTAATGATGGAGCTTAACTATTCATCAAGTAATGTTGGAGCGAGTGTCTTTAAATATCTCTTCAAATTCATGCTATTAGTCATTTGTCAGTTCAGCTCAACAAGATTTACATGCCCGAGGCCCGAGGGAACTGTGGATTTTTAAGGAGGAGACAGTTTAGTGAAACCTTCCTCATTTTCGTGAATGTTGGCAACACGCTTCTTTTTGTCCTTTCCATTTGTAATGACATGTGAACCCGTGATGCCCGCTTGTTGTTTCTTGGTTTAAGCATCTTAGTCAGAAGTGCTTACAGGGTGTGTCAGTGTCATCCTAACTTCTGATTTGCTCGTTTAATGCTCTGATCACTCCACATTTTGTTGCTGAAACTCGTCCTCTGAGGGGCAAGTGTGGTGGCCACATCATCTTGACTTTAATCCAGACTCCTCCTCCAACTTCTGATATGCTTATTTTCCCTGCTCTTATCTGAAGAGTTGTTCTCTATAACAACATTTTTTTCAAAGCAGGCATTAAGAGGCTTAGCCGCGGCAGTGCTTTAGCAGCCAAAAGGTCACTTTTGCAAATTGGGTTCATTAATCTTCTAGTGTATGGCAGCCCCAGTGGGACAGTCTTCATACACAGACGCAGATTAAAAAAGGGAAAGCGCTCGTAGATTAGCCTGAAAAAGAAACTCTTGGAATGATAAAGACTCTTCAGACGAAGTTGAGACTTGGTTCTCTAAAGTCAGATTGCCAGTTTCACTCATATCAGAGAGAGAGAGAGAGAGGGAGAGAGACAGAGAGAGAGAGAGAGAGAGAGAGAGAGCACTGCACAGTGGTAAGAGAGGGGGTATATGAGCCTGGAGTGGAGTTTGACTGAGCTATGATTATACCATCACAGATGATTATAGTTAGGCATTCCTCTGACCCAGTGCATGACAGAATCCCTCGCTTTCTTCTCTTTCTTCTTTGCTCTAGATCTCTGGGTGTGTGCCAGTTCTCAAACAGCAGTAAAACACCTGCCCAAGCAACAAGAAGTGGTATGAGCCCCTAGCTGGTGCTGCGTCGTCGAGGTAAGGATATCTTCCAACAGACCTATGGGCTGCAGAAACATGTATGTGTTACTGTGCCTCAGGCACAATGACAGTATTCTGCTGTAATCGTCAAATAGATCAGGTTTTGTTTGACTCATCCAGACAAGCGCAAGCATCCTGTCATCACTCCCCCAGCCCATTTGGTAAAATAAAATGGTAGCGTTGCACTTTTCTGTATACCCTGAATTTGTTCAAATATGAACATTTCTACAATACAGCTCATATTACATTCAGATTGCATGCAAATGAGCTGAGGCCAGACGGCTGCAAAGAGACAGATCACTGTTCAAGACAGCGTTTCAAGATATATGTATCTTGAGTATTTCTTACCAAACGTCACAATGTTTTCAACTGTGTTTGTGGTGAGAGAGCCAGGTGATCCAACACAAAGTGGTTTTTGTGCCTTAACCCAACCAGACCATGAGCCCAGAATTAAATAAAAGTGACAATGGATAATAAGGAAATGTGAAGTCGTCACATATCAGGCATCAAAGTTCGACATATCTGTGGTTTGCGAAAAAAAAATTGAAAAAAAACCAAAAAAACAGTACATGCCAGCGCTTACTAAGGTTGTTCCAAATGTGTTTATTGATTTCAAAGTGGATGTTAAACACCATACAGGAGAAGAACTGTCACAATATTTATTCATACAATTAAACTGACATAATTTAGTTTGGTTTGGTCAACTTTGCATCCGCGCTTGCTGAATCCAGACCAGACGTATCTGTCAGTGTTAGATTCCTTTTTTTAGCTGTTTATGCATTACTTATGGAAAATACTTTCAGCTGTTTGTACATAGTCACACATGGAATGGAACAAAGTACATTTACTGTACAAGGAATGTTCTTAACTTTAAATATGAAGGACTTGCATTTAACTTAAGTATTTTCATGCTACCTCCTACTTGTGCTCTGCTCTGCACTGCATGTATGTGATAGCTACAGCTGCTAATTAAACTACCAGAGAGCCTCTACATATGATATACTGTTAAACGGTTGATTTAACCATCCGATAGCACTGTGTACAAAATGACAGCTGAAATGATTAGTCAGTTAATTAATTTAAACAATTGTAACAACAGATTTTTCATGCAAAAAGGTCCAAAAACTCTATGGTCCCAGCCTCTTAAAAGTAAGGATGTGCAGGAATACACAAACAGCAAAGTCGCTATTTACTATTCGTCAGACATTTCATGCAGTTTGGGTGTGAGAGCTTTCCCACCGTTTTCATCAGCTAAATAACCCACAATGAAAAACAGTCTTAATTTGCTGTCTCGCATATAAACGATTCTTAAATGCTGCTTACACATTAATTGATGAGTAATAACAATCTAATGATATAAGAGTCACAGGGTCCATTTTTTTTTTTTTTTTCATTAATTACCTTCACATGTAATATTTTAAGCGCATTTCCTGATTACACTTACACGTACCATTTTAAGAGCATGCTTTCTACTTGAAACTGGGTATTTTCACAGTAAGGTATTGATACATTTTACACAAGTTAAGGATCTGAACACCTCCCAGAGTCACTTGGACATAATATGGACAAACTCACTGACCAGCACTGGTGCCATGGCACCACAAAACAAGATTAGTAAAGGTGGTACTCTGTCTATCACTGTTCTCATAAACTCAGACTCCAACTCCATTAAAGCTTTACTATACAATAAAAGTGGAGCACATTATCATAATATCGTAATGACCACACTCTGAACCGAGTATCTACGGATGTCTATGTCTGCGGCATTCTTTCAGTGTAATAATAATCACTGTCTTGACCCCGGACACTCAGAGGCAAATGGCAGTGAATGGCTGTGTAAACTAGATCTAGACCTAATAAACGTAATCAAAATTTCATTTATCCATTTTGTTTTGACAAACCATCCTCATCGTCCAGATGGCCATGTGTGTTTTCAGTCTCTGTTCTGCCATCATGATGCTAATTAATAATTGATGTCTCATAAATGACTTATCAGCTCCTTCTCCACTCGTCCTTTCTCTCAGCTCCCTCTCTTTATGTTATGGTCTCATGCACGCTATGGATGGCGGGGCACTGGTCCACTAAGCCAATGAAAATGCATGACTGTTCTACCAGCTATAAAATTCCAACCTGGTAATAAATGGTTTGTTTTGTTGCTTGTGGTAATGCTTTTGTTAGACCGACTCTCGTCCGACACCTGGATTTTATGTAGAGCCACAGTTAAGATAGTCGGCTAATGTGTTTTCTGTGCACATAATAAAGCACAGGGGATTCAGGCTGTGACAAACTAGTCATCACTCACATAATGAAAATTATTCTCACCTAAACATTGTCATTAAGGAGAACTTTAAAGGCTCTAATGAAACCGAACTCATAAAGACTTCCTCTAATGATCGGCAAGGGTGCAGATGGGATTTGATGCGCCTCGCACACAAACACAAAGGCACACACACTCGCATTCAGAATTCGTATTTCATATTCTATCCACTGGGTGTGTAATGACGCCCGTTATTAAAGCGGGTAATTGTCTTACAGTGGTGCTGCGTTATTGGATCCGGGGGCAGCTCGGCAGACACAATTGGAGGCAACTGGATGTAAAGTCGCTGAGCAGTGAAATAGGGAGCAGGGCTGAGCAGACACACAGAAGATGGTATCAGCATCAAAGGGAGATGCTAGCATTGTGCTGTCTGACCCTCGTGAATGGCATTCAGCCCACCTGTTACCCTATCCCCTCGGAGACTCTCACTGACTCTGTCCCCTCGCCTCTTGGAACCAGACACTCCATGTGATTACAGCAGTTTCTCTTGCAGAGGTCCCCGACAGATCATCTCCCTACAAAGGCGTATAGATAAATAGCTAATCCTCTCTCTCGATGTAAGACCTACCCTGAGCACAGGTCGTTATTCACAGAGGAAGAAAATACTCAACTTCCTTCCCCACAGACATATTTAAGTCTTCAGGGTTTTTTTTTTTTTTTTCCTGTTATTTGACTACCGAGGCTCTCTTAAGAAGAATATATCCCCCTGCTTTTACCACTGCTTTTAACTCCGCTCTCCACTCTGTCTGCCAGATTTGCCATTAGTCTGCTGTCATTACATATATAATCTGCTCTGCAAGACTTATCCCTGTGTTTCACATCACAGTCTTTAAATCATTTTTTTGTTTCCAGCCATTTTCACGCTCTAATACGAAAACCGCCCAGTGCATTTATTCATTCAAAGCAAAACATTGTAAACAAGACAGGGAGATGCGGCTTCAGTCATGTGTGCCCTGCGTCTCTTTCAACATGAAATACAGCGCAAGGTTCTCCAAGTGCAGCTTAATATGACACTGGAAAAATGAAAAAGATTCACAAGCAGCATTAATGGAAAACTGAGAATGGCACAAGTAAAAGGACCAGAAAAAAGTCTACAAAGATTGTAAATTGAAACCAGAATTAATACATCAAATAAACAGGAGAGAACTGGCTGCTTTTGTAACTGAAACTACCGGGGCTGTCAGACTGCTGCCTCCTGTGGCACAACGCGGTATCATGAGACAGGACGTGACGGTGCTAGCTGGTTAGCATGCTAACTTCAGGAGACACTTCTGCAACACAGTACATAGGCATCATTGAAATGACATCAACACTGTTGCATCTTCGCACTTTGTTGAAAATGTAGTAAAATGTTGCCCATGTCTTATAAATTACCGCTTTAACTCATATTACTGAATAAAGTGATGCACATTGCATATCAATTTTGTATCATTTTAACTAAATAAAAAAAAGTTATTCGTCCCCAGAAAACAACATTATTCTGGTGACATGATCAACAGGAGCCATTTTAAGCTGATTGCATCATCAGAATATCAAACCAGATAATTAAAAATCAGTGTTTCCCTTTTCATTTCCTGTTTCCCTTCCGTCAACATTCAGATCCCCCAAACAATCCAATGGACTTCATGTTTCCTGAGTAAAAGCTATGAATCTCTCATGTGATATTTCGACATATATAACATGCAATAAAACATGCCACGTTACTCTGAAAACAGTTTAAACATAGATTATTGGTACGGTTTGGCCACTCTTGCTGAGAAATGTGATGTGGCTCTACTGCAGTCAGAGTTAGATGATGTGGAACGATGTGATTGGCTTATAGACGACTGATGAAGGCATATAAGTAGAGTCAAGTCATGGTTATCATAGATATAGACCTCCAAGAGAAGTTATCTCCATGAGAATGGACAGCGTATCTGAACCGGTTAAAAGCTAGATAAAAAGAACAAAAATCCAACCCTTGAACTTTAGATTCAAATTACTGTAAAAGTTTGTGCTGCACATGTGATCAGTTTCGATAGAATTACAGGATAATGTGTGAGTATTACAGGTAATTGACCGTAATGGGGGGTAACTAGGGGGTAAATCAGTGGATAAATGGATAACACGCTCTCTAAAATGCAGCAGCTTTTCTATAAACCATATAAATGCTGCTTCTAGCAAACAAATGTGGTTGTGATTTATGAGCGTACTGTACATCTAAGATGCAACATTTAATACAAAGATGCATATCATATTGGATTGTGTGTTTTTTGTGAGCCCAGTGCACAGATAAACTAACTTAATCTGTTCTTCTGGTAAGGAATGCTTGGGCAATTTATACTCAGACACTCTGACAGCTATTGAAATACTGTACCAATACTGTCACTGGGAATCTTGAATATTCCTGAAAATGATATTTGTATGATAATGATATTTATAGTTGGTTAATGGCCGATTAAGCGAACGAGTTAGGCCGATTTTTCAGTTTGATTAAAAAGTCTGTGAAATTAGCGACCTTTCCAGATTTGAATATGAATACTGGTGTGATGCCAATGATTTAAAAAGGTATGAATGTGTTGGTCAGGGAAGAAACAAAAAGAAAGCATCCCTGAGAGGCTGACGGTGAACATGCCAAAACGAACCATTTCTAATTACCCAGCAGTGACCCTGGACGCGGGGCGCAAATCAGCAGACACATTCAGATTTACATGTCACTGTCTCTTTGGTTCAACAACAACAAACCCATCCTCCTTTATGCTGTCATTGAACTCTTGTTTAACGCTGGCCCCACAAACAGCATTAATCTAGTTCCTGTCCAGCTGTGCACAGTGTGAGGCGGAGCTGGCAGGAGAAGAAGGAGGTGGACTCAGACGGCACGAATACCCTGCGGTCTGCTCTCTAACCAGCCAGCTGGTGTCATTGGAGCTCTCCTCACTACGACCACAAAGGTGATTGCTCAGTAGGGGCCAGAGGATTGGGATAATAGTTTAGTCTGTTAAACACAGCTCTTAACTGGAGTCATTTTATCAGCAGGGTGCTTTCAAAACACTTTGTTACTAGAAGAGTTCTCCTAAAGAAAAAAAAAAACACATTTACAGACATACACACACAGGGACATAAAACTGTGCCGTTCTATAGCTACATCCAACTCATCTATAGGGCAATCACGCTGTCAAACTGCCAAACTGGGACTCTTAAGTGTACCACACGTTTATTTATGTGCTTAATCACACACCACGGGCGTCTCCATCAGGACAGGGCACTTTTTTTGGAGGAAGGAGTAAGCCTCCTGGAGCTATTTAGAGACAACTGATGTTTCTCAGGGCACTGCAGATAACCGTTAGCATACTGCAAGCTGCCAGTTTACCCTGATTACTGACACATACAGTGCAGATGACCTTGAAATGGCTTTTAACGTTAACCTATAGCCTATGATTTATCTTTAGTTTTGTCTTCTGATCCCAGACCTGGTTCGGGTCAAGCATCTTTACTCAGCCCAATAGCCAGGATGTGATATTAGCAGTTAACGTTTCTGCAAACCACAGATACGTCCAAGTTCGTACGTTGCATACATGTTTGTTGTGGTTTTTTTTGGTTGACGTTCATACAAAACCAATGCACTACTAAGCACTGGCAACAAGTTAAATAGATTACTATTTTAATATCTGGTGAGAAATGGGACATGTTAGTGTTTCATAGATATCTGCATCAGGATTCAGGACAGGCAGCTGAAACCGGAACAAACCGGCCCGTTTGGTCATTGTCATCTAATCATGCTGGTGCTGGGAGTCAGTGAGGAGAGTAATTCAGTGGAGAGCCCGATGGTGTCACATTCTCACTTTTAGGAGGACATGGGGCAGGAAGCCATTGTGCCTGTCTAGTTCTGGCCAGTTTTGAAACACCGCTCTTCCAAAAAGTGTGAAAGCTTCGGTGCCCTGAGGTACAAAAACACAGCATCCAACAGCAGTGAAATTCTAGAACTTCTGAAAAGCAGAAAGTGTTTAATTCTTTGCGAGGGCACAAACCTCTGTGTGGATTAGCCGTGCATGCTCGTGAAGTTAAGCTCGCACTGTAAAAACACCATGCTGTGTTTAGCTAAAGCACAGTGGCACACTTCTTCTTGTATTTACATAGCGACTGGAAAAGCCAAGCCGTTTCCTCCTCTGCCAGACCAAAGGCAGCTCGGACCGAATAAACAGGCCTTTCAGCCCATCCTGTGGGAATTGTTATCCTTTTACCAACCAGCACATGGATTTTAACATAAACAGGTCAAAGCCAGGATTTTCTTTTATCCAAATAATTAAGAGAAGGGAGTCTATTTGCCTCTAGTCTTAATATATGCAAAGCTCTAAATAAGACAGAGGAGCGACACAGGGAATGAGGGAGGTTATCAGTGCTTAAGATTGTGATCTGTGCAACAGTAATGAGCATCTCCATTTCAATAATGTAAAATGACTCTTCATCAGATATGAGCATGCTACATGACGTCCTCGAGGCTGTCAGAACGGGTACAGGTGGACATGACTTCTCTCTAATCTACCTGCCTAGCCGCGTCTCACGCGCACGCCGTCACGTTTGCAGGAATCCGTGTGATTTGTCTGCAAAGTGTCTTCCCATCTGCTCCATTCACCTCAGTCACATCCTTCACATCAAGCCCCCATCTCTTGTCTCATGAAAGGCGGTCCATTACTGCATATTAGCAGCAGAGTGAGGCTGGGAGATAAGGGAGGCTGCTGATCAAACACACAGACAAATCGCCAGTGACAGAAACACACATTTGTTGCTCGCCGTTTAGCTTTGATCTCTGACTCTGCCGAGAGCCAGAGAGAGACGCGAGCCTCAGCCTTTGAACTGGGGCTTTTCAGAGGAGGTCTCTCTCTCTCTCTCTCTCTCTCTCTCTCTCTCTCTCTCTCTCTCTCTCTCTCTCTGTGTACACTCCACATAGTCATCATTTGCTACCCTGCTCCGCGACTGATAGTGCCTACATATTCAGCAGGACAGTGAGAGGATGGATACGGTCCAGGGCGGAGCAGAATATCCACATCACTGACAGAGAACATGACACAGGTGATGTTGATGCTGATTATTAGAGACACTGGGCCTGTGGTGGGCCAACAGAGCCCCATTATAGTGAAAGGATTGCTCAAGGTTTAACAGCAGCGTCCTTGTAAAACCTGCTAACTCTCCCAAGTCACAGTCGGCCCAGCAGCAGCAGCGGCATCAACAAGTTGTGTTTGGAAGCCCGAGTTGTGATTATGTTTCAGTCTTGTGCACACATCAAGTTCTGATTAGCCTTTACTATCTCCTCATCTCTGATCTGCTTTGATATCACGCTTCATTTCATTTATATCTCTGCAATCACACGCACACGTGCGCACACACACACACACACACACATACCCACACAGGAGAGAGTGAGATTGTTTGTGCAGCATAGTAATAACAGATAAGTGGCCGCTGTGTGTCTAAGCTGTCAGCCATGGATCATCTCATTTCCTGACCGGGCCGGCCCCGGCCCCCTGTGTGTTATTACAAACAGCCCGGATCATGTGACAGGGGAGGGAGATTACTGGAGAAACTAATTGAGGCTGCTCTGTGTGTTCTCTGCTGGCGAACAGTGGGGTGACTGTTTGGCCAGGCGGACTGATACTCGACCCTCCTGTGTCCCCTGCAACCACAAAATGGCCATTACAAACAATGACCCTGTCAAAGCTAACGGACCTGGCCAGCCTGTAGGGAAGCAGATCGCTCCTTTGAAGCTTCGGGGATTCCCCTCATCCTGAAGGGGGTATGGGTATGGGATTAGTAGTGCAGCCACACACCTGGCTCAACATGTCATCTGATTGGTGAGCTCTTACTCAAGGCATGTTAAAGTGTGAATGAAAAGCCACAAAGAAATATGTTATGGATCTTGTTATTCCAGCTCTGTGTGATATATATTCACTGATGTCAGGTCGACCTTGAACACACCACTCTCGCCTTCATCCTCCCCCCTCTAATGCCGTGACCCGGCTGCATTATTGATGGCAAATGATGCTCTGGCCTCCATGTACAACTGCCCTCGGTCGTAGCATCGCCGGCTCTGGCTCTGTACCACTCAGCGGCATTGTTACCTACAGTACAATCGAGCTGCGTGAGAGAGGCCACCAGCAGCAGCTCGAGCCCACAGGTCCTCACGCAGGAACAACTGTCAGCTAGCATTTGCTCTAAGTGGAGCAGTATGGCTGTCATACAGAGCTATTATTATGATACAGCCCTGGGTCAGGCCGGGGTTCCAGGATGAGACAAAGTGATCCCGTGTCATCACTTTCAGCCGTGCTTTTCCATATTACAGCGTACTGTGAGGCCTTGGAAAAGACACATTCACACGGACAGAGCTGCACAAAATCCCTTTCGACACGATGAAATACAAGAGGAGCTCTGAAAAAGAAAAAAAAAAGTCAAGAAAACCTGAGTTTATGAATATATATGTAAGGTGTGACGGCTCGAAGCCTCTGCTGCTTCCCAAACCGCACGCTTTTTCTTTTCGCCCACACTTGGGACCTTCTACTTGGTCACAGCATTGTGCCTCGAACTTTCACCTCCGTGCTCATACATCCAGCACAAAATCTGAAGTTAAAAGAAAAACTATGCGAACTGGAAGGCAGCCAGTGAGCTGTCATCTGTCTGTGCTCTCTTGGCGGTTCAGTTGATGTAATGTGTCGTCCGCTGTGCAGGGGATTGTGGGTCAGCATAGCCTGCTGGAAAAGCATGCTGGCTTTCGTACTGGACCGGATGCAGTGGGACATCAGGGTTTTTTTGGATACTGCATTTGACATATTATGTATTAGTTCATACAAAATCTTTATTACTAAGTATTATACAGCCGGACCAATATATCGGTCAGCCGATGTTTTCAATAGATATAGAAATGCTTCACTCTTTTATACTTTTTATACTATTCTTATGATATATCTTTGTACAGATATTACACAGAAAATGATGCTTGGGGTAATTTATAATCATTGAATTCCAAGTGAAGGTAATTGTTCGGTTCACTGATGTCATCTTTATTGTAGAACAGAAGAATATTTATCTATTTCTAAAATTAAATGTATTTCCAACTTTTCAGTTTCAGAAATGTTGCAAATAAATGTGTTTCTGCAAGTAAGAAATTGTCGTTAAACTATAAAATATCCCGCCTTAATTACATAGATTTCTTTGTCACAAGTGTTCAATCAGTGCAATTTGAGGGATCAGTGCACCAATGTGTTTATGTATTCTGTGAATATATCTGCTGCATATATAGGAATATTGGCCAGTATATCGATATGGGAATCTTTTTACTTTCCATCTTTTATGTATCGATATCAGCCCATTCAGGCTCTAAATTAGCATGTTAGTATGAGTACTGGAACGCAGTCTTCCTTTTATAACAACACTTACACGTTGACCCTAAGTACCCACTGCCCTCACGTAACATAAACAGTCTCATATACCAGCACTTATACACACATACCCAAACACACTCCTCACGAGAGAAGATCCAGGCCCTGTCCAGTGAAGCAGACAGCGGGGGATGGGGTGGTGGATGGAGCGAGGGATTGGATTTCCACTCAGGATATGGTCCCTGTGTTTTTTATGTGCAGTCGGCCTGCAGGCCCGGCCCAGTTCCAGCCTTGTGCCAGTGCCAAGGCTAGCACAGGCGCCGTAGCTGGCTGGGCAGGTCTGATAGCACTTTTACAAGTGGGAATCTGAGAGCCACTGTGCTTTTAAAGCTTGGCTACTTGTGCTGCATCTCGAATGACATCCTCCAGCCACCGATAAAGCAATAATCTTGACCACTCCTGTGTCAAGTGGCTCTCCGGTCATAAGAAATGCACTATGTGTGAGAGTGAGTGATTTGATCTGGGCTCTTGGGAGTGATCGCTCTTCTTGGACAGAATTCTGGGGTTCATACAAGTGGAAATTGTGACTGATCTCTTACACTGCTCCGGTCATCAGCGGTGGAAGTATTTGCTGGGCAGTTGACCGCTGAGTGGTAGCCTCATTAGAAGAAACAAACCAGTCAACTCAGCTAGACGTCTGGCCTTGTGGGAATCTTAGCTTTGACTAAATGGCTTGTATTCGGTGGCTGCTTGGAACAAAACGCAGAATTCACTAAGGCTCAGATGATACTGATAAAACCTGAACCAAAGTGAGAACTGGTGTGAATTACAAGCTGCACACTATTCTGTTAATGTGAAAAAAGAATGAAAAAAAAAAAAAAAAAACTGGAGAAAATTTTGATTTTTCTGCTTCTGTGCACCAGATTTCATGCACAACAACAAGCTCTCCGCCCGCATTACTGCCAAATGACCAATTCAGTGACTTCTCAGACTAGCATCGTTTAAAAAACTGAAACGCCACAGAAACATATCTAGTAATTTTCCGAAAAAGATATCAGCTAATTTCCTCCGCTCACTTTGGCTCTCCAGCCCACAGAACTGCTGATGATATGCAAGCTGAAAGATCCGGGTTCAGTGGAGCGAACAGCAGTCTATCTGAAACATGAAGCTGTGGTTGTCCATGCCAGCGTGACCAACAACCAATCAGTGACAACTACTGTTTATCTATCTCCCACAACCCTCCCAGTGAGTGCACTCCTGGTCTCATACACTGTTAAGACTACACTACACTGATCTTGACATTGAAGCACAATACAAAGTAATATTCCAGTGATTTGTTATTGTACTTTAAGTCAGAGGACTTGAGAGGCTGATTTATCTCGAGTTTTATGAGTCAAGTTATAAAAAACACTGTCTTCTTCACCTCCTACGGGCAACACAGTATTTCACGAGACCTTCCCTGCCTTGTAAGAACACATATTGCAAAATCCACGCCCATAGTTTGTATTATAGTCTTTCTGTGATGACAATAATGTGCAATTAAGAGCTTTAAGGCATTAAGTAGCTTCTTGCAAATTATTTTTCAGACATCACACTGAAAAGAAAAGCTGGAAGCCCTCCTGCGTCTTTGTGCCACTCCAGATAATGTTTTCGATTCATGCCACCGATGCTCCACCCAAAAATGTCTCACAACTAAATCTCAACCCCTCCTTTACAGGTTAGTCACGCAATGGCTCCTAGTCTTTCAAAACACAGAGTAAAGTCTGAGGTTGCTCTAGTCGGAGGCCATTGACAAAAAGAAAAAAAAAGGGATAATCCCTGGATGTGCTGTGTGTGTTGCAGGACGCCCACTCTCACGCACACAAGATTGAGAAACAGAGCAACACGTAAACACATGGTCAGTATTCAGCAGGGGAAATTAAGTACTGTACTTTACTCAAACTTTGACAGACTTGTCATTTTCTTGAATTATTCCATTATACTTCTTCTCCACTACAATTCAGAGCCACCGCTGCATTTATTTGACTACATGAGTTACTAATTACTTACAGATTTAGTTTAATAATACAAAATATAATCAACAAATAAATTGTGATGTAATACTGTAGATTACAATAAAACTACCCAGCACATAAACTATATATAATAATTGAATTACCTTTACCAGCTTCAACATTAAAGTTATGAACACATGAATGCATCTATAATTATGATCCAGTAACATGAATTATGCTGACATACTCTATTCTGTTTACTGACTACTTTTGGTACTTTAAAAATACTTTTTTGTTTATTCTAAATAATTAAATGTATGGTTTAATTGTAACAGAGTATCTTTGACATCTCTGGCATTATTACTTCTACTTGAAGGGTAACTCCACGAATTTTACACATTAAAGTGTGTTTACTGGTTTTGGGTAGTACGAATGCTTATGTGAAAAAAGTAGGATGATTTCATTTTGTCGCTCTGATAAATCTTGCATTGCATTGTGGGTAATGTAGGCACCACGTATTGAAGAGCAGTTCACTGGTCGGGCAATGCATTTCTATAACACTGTTTAAAAAAAATGACGAAAATCAATGCGCAATATTTATTCCACCAAAACATGGAGCCTACATTACCCACAATGCAATTTCATTCATCTTGCTCAAGAGCCCAGTTAACACACTTTAATATGTTACATTTTTTTTCCCCACACTTATGATTCTTCTTTAGGCAGGATTTCAAAACTAAAGCGAGGGTCTGGGGTTCCTCTGTAAGTACGCTTCAACAGCATTTTTATATTAAACACTTTTAATTTTCCTTTGATTCTCCTAAAGAATAAAGAATATTTCACACCTTTGATGTATATTTTCTGGAATCTCTGCCATAAACAAGCCTAATAGTGCCCCTGCCCACTAGCGACTCTCTGAACGTCACTGCCCTGTTTATCAGCCTCGTGATGGTGACCGACATCGGTGCAACCCCTGCGATTGAAAGACAAATTGATGGAGCAGATTTTTTTCAAAATGCACTTCCTTAAAAACTTTCCATTAGACATGGCAATTCTCCTTTTCAGGATATCTCACATTTTCCTGAGTATTTCTTTCTCCCTTCCATTTCTCTGTCTGTTTCTCACTCACTGAGGAGGACGAGGTGCAACTTTCCAGCAGACTGCACGCTGTACAGAGCCAGAAACAGGATGTGAAAACTAAAATGGGGAAAAAAGGTGTGAAAATTGTCGTAAATCAGGAGAAATACGGGCGAATTGTGACACCGAAAGGAAACCAGGAGAGAGCAATGAAAAACACGAGTCTCCTGGAAAAATCTACAGAGGGTTGGCAAGTACATAACCCAATTATCCTAAAGTACGACATTCAAGTACTTCTTCCATGACTGTTTGTATTTTCAAACACATAATTTCTTGTGTCTGATGTCCACTTCGTGTTCATCCCCGTGTCCTGTGGGGTTGTCTCTCGACAGCATCAGCTTAAAAAGAAGCAGCACTGACAACAGCTGGCTGTAACACCACTTAAGCCGCCCATCCATTAGCCTCTCCATCCAAACCTTCAGAGCTAATTGTTGAATCAAATAATCAGAGTTAAAAGGCTCGGAAGACACATCTACCTGCCTAGTGGATAATTCTACGCTCTCACAGCATCGTTAATGCAATGCTTCCCGATCGTGACCCTTCACCATTGTTCCCTGAGGCACTTTGATTATCCTATTGATGTGATGAAAACGGGCTGGTGTTTTACACAGATTGGACGTATTAAAACCAACATGCCCGTGGATGTGGCAGGTAAGTGACGGAGGCAATTAGAGGAAATTCACAGGAAATTCACAGGTACACTCCTGATTCATTACTGAATTATAACTGTCATTGACCGTGCAGCGGTGCCATGAAAATCATCACACCCCATTATGAGCAATATTGTGGCGAAGCTAGTTAGTATGCCACAGTGAAGTGAAGTGAATTTGTTTATTTACGGCTGGCTGGCTTTTGATTACTCAACATTTGACAAGAACAAATTCACAGTCATGGCAATTTTCTTCGGAGCCATCTAGCGTGATAAAGACAACGGCGCTGTGATGGATTCTCTCGGGGGACTGATCATGTCACCCAGATAACAGAACACTCGTTAAAAGACACATACCGCTTCTTTTGAACACATTTGATTAGGTTTGTAAATTACTTGCATTCCTCGTGGAGTTGCCTTCCGGATAGAAAACAACTTGACGCGCGAACGCGATTCCCTTTTTTTTTTTTTGCGTGCAGTCACACTGACTTGTGTCTTTCCTGACTGTTGACTTTTAGGAAAGCTGGCATCACTACCAAACACATAAGTGTCCCATAATGCTGACAAATAACCTGCAGTGAAGTGAAGGCAAAACTAGCTGCTTTAATGGAAGAATCATACGGCCTTGATGTATTATGACCAAACAGCATATGAATCAGGCGGGGAAATAGAGAGTGAATTAGCATCGGGGACAGGTCTCCTCCCCCAGCCTTCCGCCAGCCTCCCATCATTCATTATGATGATCTATAGCTGCTCTTTATGCCCTGACTTGATATTTCAGGCTCATGTGAGGTGTGGATCATTAGGGAAAGCTTTTACCATTAATAAGCAGACGTTGTTTACATGACTAATACTCCAAGAGGCAATGAGGTTGAAGCATTTAGAGAGGGGCATTCATCTTCCCCACACCAGTAAATATCACCCAGATGCTGTTGATATTTACTGGGCTATGGAGAAAACGGCTGGAGTGGACGGACTTCATCATGTAAAGTGATGTCTGAGGAAGGAGGGGATGGAAGGAAGGGGTGACGAAAGGAGTGAAGGTAGGGAAGGAAGGCTTGGAATTAAAAAACCAAGGAAGGAGGAGAATCAGGAAAAAGCCCGTGTTCGGATTCCACTGCAGAAATCTCTGATACTTATACTTATACACACTCGTCTGATACAGAGTTTGTTTGAAGTAAGGAGTGACCTGGGTTGGGCTCTTGTGTTTGCTCAGGGGGTTAGTCCTGGCTGTGGCTCTCATTAGACCAATTAGTATCCAACCAGTTGTATACAGGCTACAGTGTTATCAGCTCACGAAGATACCAGGTGATAAGGCACGCGTTGAGTTGACTCATGAACATCCACATGTATTAACACACGCACACGCGGACAACAATCTCAAGGAAAGAAACAAATTAGTGAAGTGAAGTGAAGAAACATTGAGCGCAAATGCTTCCATACAAGACACGAGGAAACCCTGTTTCATATCTCTATATAACTAAAGTGTTTTGTCAATGACATTTTAAAGGAAGAAAAACTTCTGCCTCGATTATGTTGACTCGCAACTTCTTTTTTTTTTTTCCCAGTGATCAAAGTGCATCATTTTTGGAAGTAACACAGAGGTAGTCTGGATTTAGGGCACGCGAAGAGTTTCTCTACACCTTAACCAAGCGTTTTAGGTTCCTAACTATATGAATGTTTATCATAGTTTAGTTGCTGGTATAAGTAGTCTCTTATCTCGTCAATGTCTAGATGCACCCATTCTAGTTGTGGTATGCGCGAAAATTGCTAAGGTTCATTTGTTGTTTCTCTAAACCGGTCAGAGTTGTCGAGTGGTGCAAAGCCTGGGAAAGAGAGGCAAAGTCCCTCCCCTTCTGTTACCCTCAGTGGACCATATTTCAGAAAAGAGGTGGTTAATGGCAAGAGACATATCGTTTTTTTAACCTGTTTGAACCGCGCCATGAGGCACACATGTGGTTTCTGTCAGTTTAAGACAATTTTGCGAGTCAAGACAATCGCAGTTTTAAATATAGATCATAAAGTATCATTTTAATTTTGTGTGAAAACCACTTAGTGAATGACATCATCTTGCACCCGGACAAAGAAGAAGTTTGAAACAAGCCTGGCCATATTGACAGCTGCAGTTATGCAAAACACGAGTTAGTCCACTCTGTGATCTAGCTTATATGTGGTCGTAGCTCTACAAGGGTTTTTTTTAAGTTGAGAAGTCATCTTTCAAATTAACATCCATTATATCAATAATCCTATGATTTGTCGCTCACCATGAACCACCATACATATATTTTTTTTATGGTGCATCAGAAGGGGGAGGGACTAACATGCAGATAGCAGAAAGGGAAGGAGAGTGCCCACTAGAATAGTTGTCCAATGGCAGGCTTATACTGTACCAAGTCTTCACCCAGTGAGTCAGACTGCTATATGAACTGATCTTGTGTTGCAAGAGCAGATATAACAAGCAGAACAAATGGAATACGTAGTAATTAATGTTTGGCTGATCTACATTTGGAAGGAACTGTTGCGCAAAACATTTTGCTGTTATGTTGGCAAAAAATATTCAGACAGCTTTACAGCTACTTATTGCAATTTACTTATACAAACTGAATTAAAGGTTTAATGAATGGTTTGATGTGTATGAAAATGACTTTAATTATAGGCTGCTGCCTTCACAGTCACCAGATCTCAACTCCGTTTGGGAGGTTTTAAGGGAGGGGCATGTTACATAGAGTTCCACGGGCTTGTAAGCTCGAGGCAAAGGACCACTGAAGTTGCTCTGGCAGGTCATGGTGGCCCAAGTTGGTGCTGTCCTTTCATTTGTCACGCGTCTGCACAGACTCACACACCTACAAAAACACACATTTTCCCCCCCGCCATATGCTGAGTGATGCTGGCACTAATTAAAAGCTCTTGGTGAAAGGTTAGGCCTAGCAGATGCATCACTTGACCTTCTCAAAACATCATCATAACATGATAACCAAGAGGGAGTGTGGGTAAACAGATAGCAACATTAGCATGATCTAACATGGACGAGGTGGGGCACTGCTGATGTCAAACTAAGCAAGCACCTGATTTGCCTTTTTGCAGATTGAACACAAACAAAGCATCTTCCGCAAAGCCCAATAAAAAACACAGTGATAGTCCATTCATACAGAGATCAACGCTCCCGTGTAAGCCGCGTTGTACACACCGAGGGAGGAGGCCTCGAAGACCAGGGACCATCGAAATGCAGGCATCAGGCTCCCAAAAGACACTCGTATCTCCTCTGTGTGTGTAACTGTGTTAAATTGCAATTATGTCCTTGTTCATGCTGTAATAGAGCAGAGCATAGGGGAGGGTGGGGGATGGAGGCTGAAGTTGGGGGTAGTGTGGAAAGACCACAGAGTTGAGGTGCCATGCAGGGACACAGTTATGTTTTCTAATATTCTTGTAGTAGCCGGCAGCAGATGGAGAAAGTTATTTCCCGCCAACCGATAGCTGGACTCATTGATGACGGATGACAGCAGAGACGCGTCCTGCCACCCTATGGATTATTGAGATTAGCTCTTCGGCCCGCCTCCAGGCCTCAGACCCAACCAGGAAAAGAGAGTGGCTTAACTTGTCATCCCTTTAGAGAACGATGTAATTAACAGGCTCTGATGAGCAGCTCAATCTCCACAGACAGGAGGAGATTGGCCTGGTTCTGGAGAAGAGGTGCAGAGTGTGAGTGTGTGTGTGCGTGTGTGTGTGTGTGAGTGAGTGAGTGAGTGAGTGATAGAGAGGGAGAGAAAGAGAGAGAGAGAGAGAGACTGGGAGACACACCTAGCAAATCTGTGCAACAGCCCCGATGCTCAGTTGTCCTTGAATGCAACCTTGCTTGTGATTTCTCATGTATTTCCAATTGATTTAACAGTTTTAATTATCCTCCCATTCATCTGAATTTGCAGGTAAAAATTCAATTTCAAAATCGTTGGCAGTAAATACCCGGATAGAAGCTTACCAGCGCCATTACCACAATTTCTTAAATACACTGACAAACCTGGAAAGGACAAGATAATATTGTGGAGGGATGGAGCGGAATAGGAATGAGTGCTATCGTCAGGACTCCGGCGGTGCCAGAGAGCAGTGGAGCACTTCCTCCTGTGTCCCCCCAGGATAAATATTTGAATCGCATTATCGGCGTTATTTTTGTCTCTACCGGTGACGTTGGTAGAGACAGCATCGGAGGAAACGCTTTCACACACGACAGCGCTGCTTCATCCGGAGTGGTATATTTCAAAACACCAGTACTTGCGGGGCGCTACAGCGATACATAATGCATGCCTACACAATGCACACTGTACACACATACTCCAACCTACGTCATAGTTTTCATGTGTTGAGGCAAGAGTGTATGAGCTTGTAGAACATGCTTACTGTGTAGGAACACTGCTAAATCAACTTTTCAGACATGAAACAGTGTTTTTTATCCCATATCTAACGCATGCATACTTTTCTTTGTGATTTGAAAAAGATGAATTCATGTAAACGTCTCATATTAAAACAATAGCTTCTGAATTTGGAACTACATTCTACTGACGATAGCAGTCCCACGGAAAAATGCTTACAGTGTGTTCTGAATAAGAAAAAGAAATAAAAGAAACTCGGTGACTGCTTCAGGAAAGAGATGTTGCTTTTGAATTTTTAAAGGCTTCTTCTAATGCTGGGAGCGTTTCAAAGGAAATATCTTTCACCTCCATTTAACCCAATGCATGTTGGACTAGAGTCAGGTCAGCACGACCCAAAGGAGAAGTCATTGCTACAGTGGATGGATGGATGGATGGATGGATGGATGGAGGTTTTAGTAATGGGCTGCCCTTGTACAAGCAGCAACGGATGCTGGGAAACTGAATAATATTAACTTAATTGATAGGATGCTGGTCTTTCTAGTCACTTTCAACATAATTTCCTTACATTCGCCTTTTCTGTTTCCATGAAATGATTTTCTCAGAAACTGTCTGGCCACTCAGCATCCAATCTATCTGCTGAAATCATCCAGCCAACAGCATTTGAAATTTAAAGAGGGTAGGCGGACCATTCCCCTCAGTAATCTGTCAATATTGAGACAGTGGGAGCTCTTAGAAGGACTCAGAGAGGCCTGATTTTAAGTCAAGCCGGTCACAACTGCCTCCAGTCATGGAAGTCTTAATCTACCGTTCCAGTGCAAACTACTAACTTCTTGAGATTTTTAAATTGCTGTTTAACTTGTCCCTTTCAACTCATCCAATCAATAATCAATTTTGAATCAATAATCGATTTGAATCAAATTCAATCAATTGAAATCGAATCAAATTGTGAGCTTGCTAAAGATTCACACCCCTATAAAACATGATGCCTCCTCACCTTGATCAAGTGGTTTTTGTGCCTGAACCTAAACAGAGCCAGCATTGCCACAACATAACACTGAAACGTGAACATGAAGAAGTATGAAGTTTCAACAAATCTGTGGTTTGCAGGATGTATTTGTTCTGGTGATTGGGCTGCAGCCAGACATCTAAAAAGGTAACAGACAGTGAAGCGGTATCTGGGATGAACTACTCTGCTCCAGACTGTGCGAACATCGTCTAATCATCGCAGTGTCTTTCAACACAAGCTTTTTGTCCCTGTTGCCCCTAAATTTCATTTATGTCCATCTGAGTGAAATATGAACCAAGAGGCTGGGGGACAGAAACCCCCCGGAAAGCAAGATTAAAGTGGATAACGAGCAATGCAGATAACGCTGGCTCCATTTGCATGTGTGTTGAATGTCTCCGAATGCAGAGTCACAAAATACATCTGCCGTTTCCACGACACAGGCCATATGTGACATGCTGAGCTTTTGCGGTGTGTGGGAGTTTGCTTATTTGTATTTTCTGTTTTTCTAAGTGGATTGAGATCTCAATGCAGTAGAAAGGTCAGGCCTGAGCAATAACCCACAACAACAACAGATGGACAGCAGAACACTTCTAAATGGGTTCAGTGTTGAGTCCTATGTTTCATTGAACCAGTTAAATGAGAGAAACTCGGAGGGGGTGTAAACTCTTGAACTGGTTGTAGATCATTCACTGAACATTGAACTCTGTGATTTAGGTTGTTCTTCTGGGATAAGAAAATAAAAGTCAAACTGTAGAATGATAGTTTACTGTGTGCAGCGATTAATTAAGATGTCTTCCGTATGTGAATAAACCCAAACTGTTATTACAAGGTTTTTATGAAGAGCTCAATCAGCGCACAATAAACGGCAGCTGCAGTGAATAAAACTGTGCCAGAGACTGAACACATTAATTAACACCTCCAAATAACTTTTGGATGTTTTGACAAAGCAGCAGATCGAGTCATCTGACCTTCATAGACGCATTTACAATTGTGAACACAAGCTTTTGTGTCTTCAAAGCCACGAGACCATGGTGGTGCATAATCATGTTACAATGACAACAGACAAGTTTTCTGCTTCAACGTACCACCGGGGCACGCAGTCAGCTGGGTAACCAAAGGTTTACTGGCAATCCATTTCTAAAAGACTGACAACAGTCACGTTTTCTCCTGCGCTGTTTTTATTTGCAACTCCGAAGGACATGGAAACAATCCAGTTGTCTTTAAAACGGCGGCACCAATAATAATACCACTTGGAGACAGTGGGGGGGAAAGGTTGTCTGTTGCCACTTTCAAATATATATTTAGGTTTATGATGATTAAACTGCCTCTAAATCCCTCAGAGGCGTTTGTTGCTCTTTAACCTCAGCAGTCATTGTTGTTGTAGCGCTCTCTGAATTTTTAACATTGTTATTTCTGCCTTCCCCGGTTTGCTGTTGCCTTCTAATCTTCGCGTGCACCCCCGTGTTCTCTCAGTGCGGTGTCAGGACAAATAACATGAACCAACAGTGACGGTACACGAATACTTTGTATAAGCTGCTGTTTGTGACTATTTTCACAGGCATTACTTTAGGGCAGGACTTACCTTCTTGTTATTATCTTGCTACCCCTCTCCGAGAGCTCTGGCTTTGGTAAATATCAGACCTTTAAGAGGAGGGAAATTAAGAGATTATGTATAAACACTCATTAGTCATTCACTTCACGTACCCACAGTGCAGTTGATATTTTCTGTAGTTAAATGATCCCTGAACAGATTTTGTGATTTAAAACTGAAAATCTATCAATCTAAAACCTGTTGCTATGCTGTGCCGAAGACTAAAAGAGGGAACGGAGCCGTGTTTCGGTTTCTGTCCGATGCTGGCGTTATTAACCCTCCTCCTCCTGCATGACATCATCCAGTCTGGGAGCGACTGACCTTCAGACGTCCTCAGGCATTACAACATACCTCTTATCTCCCCTCCAGTGCGAGCCCGAAGAAAACCAGTGATATAAAATAGTCATTCAAACATCATGAACGTATATTACATGTTTGCACAGAACAATACATGTTGCTCTCTGCTACTTCAGTGCTGTTATGTCTTTTTTTTTCTTGCGGCAACATGGTTTTCAACCCTCGTGGCACCCACTCTTCTGCCCCCTGAATCCTCACGGTTCGGCTGACCTTGCCATCCTCCTCAGTTCTGGACAGACACGCCAAATCTGAGACCATGAATTGAAGACTCTCCTCAAAGAAACTCCTCCAAACTATCTGCACTACTGCTCATTGGCTTTGTTGTGGTCGTACGTGACTGAGCCCACATCCTGCCCTGCTGTTATATCTTAACCAAGTGCAGTGCAGTCTTATTACATACAAACACTATTTTATGTGATGCTGCGGGATCAGATTTATTTACAGTATGGTTTGAATGCTTTGACCTGTGTACTTGTTGCTATTGACTGTTTACAGTGTTGTTGAAAAGCTTAAATGTCTACATTGTAAGATTAAGTATTAAGTAATACGGATGGGCATATTTGAACCTCTATGAGTAAGTCATCACAGTATTAAAGTGGAGATGAAATTACAAAGGCCTTTTTAACCATTACATAACAGTATATGCAAAAAATGTAAAAAAAAAAAAAAAAAAAAAAATCGGTCACAATTTCACAATTTCTTCCTGTGAAACTTTTGCACTTACATAAGCTTGTAATACCCAATTTCAATCAATAACATCATGCCATCCACACATCAGTGAAGCTGTGAGCGAGAAGCATGGAACCCCTGAAGCAGAGTATTTCACTGATTACTGCACAAAAACACAAATGTACAACTGTATTCACTGATTTGGATGAAACGGCATCATATTTCATGGAGACTACGTTTTCTGGTTTTCCCTCTAATGTCGTTCCTGACGAACAAATGGCTTTAGTTGTTGCTAAAGTCACATCTAACAGTGGCTACCTGTACCGGGCTCCAAGTCCAAGTGAAGTGACGGGGTCCAAACACAGACTACAAGATCAACTGCGGCAAGAAATCCTGTATAGAGGTAGTTTACAGAGTTTGGCTGCTTGACAGTTACTGCTTGCTTGTTTAGTCCTGCAGCTAACGTTAGCAGTCTTATTAACTGATGACGCCCCGGGCAGCTAACAGCTAAACGTTGCAAGAATACAACCACCGTCGTGCCGTATTCCCTGATGTCAGCTGGTCTTGTATGCTGCGCTAGATGTTTGGTCAGCTACTTGCTACAGCTAGCTACTTTGACATGGAGCTGCATGGCGTGGGGCTTAACTCATTTTCAACACTAATGCCACTGGTTACGATAACAAGTCACCCCCTACCTGATCGTTTTTACATGAAACACGTAAATATGCAGAAGCAAATATCACTCCACCCTCCATTTCACATCAACTTAAAAAGCGAAGGTAAAGAATATATCCTTGTAGAGATCGTAACGGAGCTTTTGTCTATTTAAGCGTGATGCTGTGAGCTTTAATGTATTCATTTTTGCAATAAAACAGAGATGTTTTTCAGAAGAGGCTTCTCTAAAGGTGCGTAGGATGCAGGCCAGCCGGTGCCCCTCAGTTACCCTCCAGTCGCAGGTATAGCACACTCATTTCGTATCATGAATTTCACTGTGCCAGGATTTTAGAATGCTGCCAATTGCTGTTGTTTTTAATAGTGTTTATGCCAAGCACACAAACACGCATACAAACACACACACACACAGACACACACACGCACACACACCAGAGTGTTCTCATTAGTCATTCTGTCATAAAAGCAGTGTCAGCACGAACAATAAACATGGCTCATCCAAAACATGGCTTTTGTCTGCCTAAAAGAAATAGTGTTGGCAGGCAGTTGCCTCTAACAATGCAATAACCAAATAGGCCACACACACACACACACACACACAAACACGTCTCCACTACTACATGTAATACAGCAGAACACAGCTCCTGTCTGATTATAGCGGGTGATAAGGGAGCGAGAAAATTAGCCTATCTACCAGACCATCTGAAGCTAAAACAAATACGGAGATGTAGGACAGAGACAAAGGGGGATGGGGTGGATCAGGCATATAGAGGGCCAATTAAAGAGAGATGAGGTAGGATTACGGAGGGAAGGTGGTGGGTGATGAGGAGGAGGAGGAGAATGAGTAAAGTAGTAAAAACGTCAATATTAGCTTACTCCTCTGTAGAAAGGTGGCAGGGTGAAAGGAATTGCTATATAAAACCTTGGCGCCATGAGTAAATGTTAGCGTTGTATGTTCTGCAAACCACAGATATGTTGAGACTTTATGTTTCTTTCAATATTGTGTGGTGGCAATGCCTAAAATCTGATTAGGTTTCAGCAAATAAACTGGTTAGGGTTGGAAAAAGATCATGCTTGGCTCAGAATACCTAGTTTTGTTGCCAAAAACACAGATGGAAAATGTCCCGATGTCTCCTAATATGCGGCTTTGTCGGTTGAAACCTGGTCTCAAACAGTGGACACCCACCTAACCGTCACTTCAACCATCTACTCCTTGTCTCAGCCTATAGTAATCTGAACATATATTATACATATGAAACCTTTAAATCAAATCAATTTTATTTATATAGCCCAAAATCACAATCACATTGCCTCAGTGGGATTTACAATCTGTACAGAGAACGACATCCTCTTTACTTAAACCCTCGATTCCTGTGAGGAAAAGCTTTCCATGTTCAGAAAAAAAACCAAGGAGATGGAGGAAACCTCAGGAGGAGCCACAGAGGAGGATCCTCTCCCAGGACGGACAGACGAGCAACAGATGTACAGAACAGAACAACAAGATCAAAGTTTACAAGTTGCACTGACAGAATATCTGATACAAATTATAATATAGGTAAACTGTGTGGATCCAGGAGTCGACTGAGCAGGCCGAGGCATCGCCAAGTGGTGCCGGAGCCACACGACCTCCTCTTTACCGTGGTGACCTGGAAGAGAGCAGGACACATAAGATAATTAGCAGTTAATAGAAAGAAAAAGAACAAAGAAAAAAGAAAAAATCTGTGTGAAGAGGTGCAGAAATGCACAATGCAACTTTTGGTGACTGAGCCTTCAACTAACCACAACAAAATGACTTTGCAGTCATCGAGGACCAGAAAATATTCATATTTAAGAAGCTGGAGTCAGAGAGACTGTTATTCTTTTAAAAATCAATCATCAAAATATTCTGCGATTCATTTATTGTTGACAACTAATGGATTAACTGCTGCAGCTCTTAAATAGATTATAGAGATATATTCACAATGTTTGCAAATTATGAAGAATGGCAGGAGAAACGGATTTGATTTGCATGGACAGACCAAGAGGATGAAGGAAGTAAAGAAAGAAAAGGAAGAAAGGGAGGAAGGAAGGAGGGAATGAAGGAAGGAAGGACGGAAGAAAGGAAGGATGGAAGAAAGAAAGAAAGAAAGAAAGAAAGAAAGACTGGGAATTGCAGACATAAAAACGTTATGGTCAGCTGTCCAACACTGCTCAGCCATGAAATCCTAACCCAGGAAAATATGGACATTTCACACACCTATGAGCAGTAGTGAAGAATCCCCTGTTCTGATGTTCACACAAAGCGCAGAGAGACAGTTCAGCCCGAGACCAGATGGTACAAGATTCTCACACACACACGCACACACACACACACACACACACACATATGCAGCGCCTGGTAAGCCTGCGATGCCAGTGAATTTTTAGGGGTT
Source organism: Sparus aurata (assembly GCF_900880675.1). Lineage (NCBI taxonomy): Eukaryota > Metazoa > Chordata > Actinopteri > Spariformes > Sparidae > Sparus > Sparus aurata. The sequence goes on along the minus strand of NC_044190.1, from coordinate 8,642,319 downwards.
TGTATGTCTAGACGCCACGCAGGCGGTGGCAGGCTGCTTCCAGCGGCAGCCGAGTGTCCGGATGCATAATTAACAGGCCGGTTTGGCACCTGACAGCCTCAGAGGTCACAGTGTCCTCTCCATTAGCCGGGCGCCAATCAGCCTCTGGATCACCTGAGCACGTCCTTGTCCCAACAGCAGATTGCCCAGAGGACATCAGTCACATTATACAGCCCAATCAGTGGCTGGGGCTCACACAAAGGCCTGAGCAGAGACAGCTAGAGATAGAGTACAGAGGTGATGTCTCCCAAATGAAGCCGAGCTGCCACTCAGGGCAGATGGGGCACAAGACAAAGCACACCCTGCACAAGGATACGACCTTCCACATGCAGAGGCATTCCTGCCATGGCACAGATCAGAATAAGAGCCGACCCGCACAGGTACCGACTCAGCCTGAATGATGGTGCCGCTGGCAATTAAATTGGTTTCTTTACTCAGCACTGGATATATTTATATGTCTCTTAAATCGGATTTGCTGCAGTAATTCCACTGATGGGTGCAAATGTGTTTCTTTTAAATGTCAGCCCCTCGCAGGTCAGTATAATTGTGTTTCTGAAAATGCCACAGCAGGTGTCACCAGCTTTAATTTATCCTGGACATTTTGTGGCATTTTGTTGAGACGTGTTGAATAAGTTTTGCGGTATCGATGATGTGAAACATTACATGAACTTTTTGTTTGAGGACCTCGACCCAACCTCTGCCTGTGACCGAGCGATAGGATTTAAAGTGGGGACCGGCGCCTCTGTCATCACAGTCATATTAGTTCTGCTGCAGTAATGCTAAATACTTAAGTCAGCAATACCTTCAGCCTGATGGAAGTTCTAAAGCTACTTCAGACCGCTCACCAAACAAACCATTTGTTCCCAACTCAGACAGCAGCTCTAAATCTCTGGGCTCCCATTGACCTGGAACTGGGCCTCAGCACAATACTGAAAGACTCCTTTGAGAGGGCCTGTACGGCAGGCAGGAGTAGGAGGGGTCTGAGGGCAGGGAAGCCGGGCCGGGGTACTGCGAGTTGAGGGTCCCTTAGCTCCTGTTTCCCAGCTGAGAGTGATAGGCCCAGGGAGATGAAAGACCCTCAGACTCTGTGAATTGAGCCCTAGACAGGTCTCACAAAACTAGATGTGGTAACATAGGGCCTCCTTCAAGACCACAGAATGACTGCTTTCAATTGGCAGGCCTATTGTCTTTCTTCAGAGAGCTGCCGTTTGACTTCTTGATGGGCAACAATGCAGTGGGTATAGGGTGTTGTTGTGGCTCAACTAAAGGCTTCATTTGGGAGGTTGGAAGCTGTAATTAGATTACAAATTCAGTTGTTGTCCCTTGTCATGCTGCATTGAGTCAAACCACACAAAGATTACGATTCAAGTGTTCAATTTCAGATAAGCATGTTTAATAAAAAGGCGCATTCTTTAAAAATAAGAGAGATCTTTGGGTTCAGTGATCCAGAGGACCCAGTTTGACAAACCAACAGTCGTGATCAGAGGACTTTTTTTTTTGTACCTGTGTTACTGTACCTTATAACAGACGTAAGTAGCTGAGTGAGGCTGTGTTTTTCTTGTTTCTTGGCAGGCTGTCTGTGAGCATCTTTGGCCACAGGGGGTGAGTAACCAGGCTAATAACTCTCTGCTCAAGATGTCAGCTGTTCAAGTAGCAGCAGTTTTCAGTATGTTACTTTAAGATGGTCCTTTTGTGATTTCTTTTACTTATTTACTTCCCTCGCTGTTGTGAACATTGTTGTGATGATTGACGTAACTGAGGGGACAGTTCCTATTTACATCATAGTGTACAGTGCAAACGTCCTTATTTTGTGTTCTAATGGGAGCTACATGCTGTGTATATTAACTGTAGCTGTTGACCCTGGTGGAGTGATAACACCTGTAGAGTGATATTTGAGGGGTCATATTTCACTTGAAGAGAACTATTTTGTACATCTTGATTGGGTTCATATTTGCTGTAAACAGTGTTTACACTGCTAGCACAGGAACTGTAATGGGTCAAGCTAGCTGGTTGGCATGCTAACCTCTGTGGCACATTACACCGATGATTGATGATTACATCAAAACTGATATTCATTCACATTCTGATGATAATTTAAGTTCACTTAAAAAAAATGTCAGCTATAAATGTACATGTTGCACCTTTAAACATAAAGGGCCCTATTTAGCAGGTCTATAGCACGTGGTCTAACGTGCAGCACGAAAGTGCAATTAGGGCATGTCCAACTCCATTTTCTAGATAAATGTGGATGATCTGGGGGCAAAGTTCAGCACAGAGGGGTGTGTCATGGGTGTGTTTTGTTTTGATTGGTTTGATTTGGGCATAAATCAAACCAGTCGACGAGTGTTGTCTCCAATTCCCTTTCAGAGCCAGGTGCGCCAGGGCCTGGCACTTATTAAACAGTAGCACTCCTCTTTACTGAGAGAAAGGGATGTGATCCTCGGTTCTGTCACATCAACAACTGTGTTTGACTGCATATGAAAAAAATTAACTAATATTTAACCGGAGGAGGAGGAGGAGTGCTGCAGCTGTGTGTGCACAGATCTCAGTATGTGGATCAGGCAGGACGAGTCATAAAAGTGATCATCCTGATCAATAATGGCTGGAATGAGAGGTGAGACATACATCATAAATACATAAAGAGGAAAATATTAATGACTTTACCTGAGTAGATCCTCCAGCAGCAGAAACCTTATGGGTATCTCTACATTAACATGTGCATTTGCGTACCAGGAACAGCTGGTAAACGTTTTAGATTATTTAAAACTCTGTACTCTTTTCCTTTGGAGAGTTTATAACTAAAGTTTTTAGTTTAGCTGATTAAATGAGCCAGAATATTTGTTACAGTGCATGATTGCGCTCATGGAAATGTTAAAAATAACTGAAAGCAGCATCTCAAATCATAAAATTGAGAGAAAAAGAGTTTATGAACGGTGTGAACTCGCCTGTGTAGGCATATCTAATGCGTCCTTTAAATAGCAGGAAACAGACTTTGACTTTAGACTAGCTTTTTGTTGATCTATGGTGCAGTCGCTTTCTGCTGCCTCAAGATAGCAATCCACCATCACTGCGCCTGACCACACCTCACTTTAAGACCAACATGCCCAGCGGTCCACAGGTACATCTGCTGTTTACACAACCGATCACCGATCACCGTGTGACGTGGGTGTGAATCGGGGGGGGTTGTTCTGCAGCTTTTCATCCATCCAACAGACCCTCCTGAAGACGCCTCCTGGCAGCTTAACCCTCCTGGCAGCTGCTGTTGTTCAACATTTGCAGCAGCCAGTGAACCTGATGAAGTTCCACTGAGGAAGGTTAATAAGGAGCAGATTATTGGATTGGCTACACCACGGCACCCTTTCAGAACATGGCAACACAACGCCAAATACATTGTACATGTGCACAGATACACTGTTTTGATAATAAAACTTAAAGAGGTCATATTATGGTAATATTCCAGTTCATACTTTTATTTGGGGTCCTAGTAGAATAGGTTTACATACTTTCATTTTCAATAAACACATTACTTTTCTCATATAGTGCATTGCCGCAGCATCCCTTTACGCACTGTGTTTCCAACGCTTCGTTTGAGCTACTGAGTGAGACATCGCCTTTGTTCAATCTTTGAGAGTTGTGCATGCAGATTTCTTAACGGGCAGGATGTAGCCAACAGGGCGGGTTATGCCGAGCAAGATATTGTGATCCAAGGACGTGATAATATATCCAAAAACAACGCTGCTACAGCTGGTAGGTACGGCTGCGGTATAGCAATATATATTTTGTAATAGATATCTAGTTACAGTGTTTCTCACACATTAATTTATTTGTGGCAATATTCCGCAAACATTGATTTTCAATTTTATTAGCTGCGCATCCTGGTCTCACACCCAGGCTGGGAGTCGAACCCGGGTCCGCTGCAGAGCCTCGGAACATGGGACGGCGCCCTGGTCTCACTCTCTTAAGACAGCGCACTGGTCAGTGAATAGCACGATGTTATAAACTCCGATACAGTGGACGGCAGTGTGGTTTTTATTCTTCCTGTAAAACCAACAAAGAAGAGAAGGAGGAATATTTAGCACAGTTAGCTTTATCGTCACTTCCTCTGCAAAGTTCGAGTCCCCACAAAGAGCGCCAGGCCTTGAAGCCAGTTTTTGTTGTGGCCAAACTGTGAAATTATGTTGTCATGTGACACACTGGGGACTTTTTCCTAAAAGCTGACATTGTTGATGCGTCAGTACCAGCGAAATGACTTGTTTTACTGTTAGAATTTGGGAGATTTGGTCGCCCAGTTACAATTTTTTCCCATTAGCTCTGCACTAAACCCAAAGTTAGCAGACTTGGAAGTCTCAAGTGCGCATGCTTTGTGACAACCCAGCTGGACAGCCACCGCCACAATTAAAGTCTGATTCTGTGGGAAACACTGGCGTTTCAGGCAGTCGTGTAATATAAGCCCATTCTCAATCACTTAGAATACAAGTGAGCAGGTGCTCTGCAGATTTACAGTCAGATATTTAACTTGAAACAAGCAATGAATACAATTAAATAAGTTAATATATTGCGTGTGTTTCTGCTGGAGAAAATGTGTATTCAAAAGTAAAAAAAGATGTGAATTTAACGGGACAGATGAGCCTGCTGTTGATAGCAGGCCAGAGGGTTTAACGTGCAGCTCTGACTCCACTGACAGGCAGCGTCTTGTCTTGTTTTCTTGTGTACCAGAGATGAGAGAGGCAGATCACACATACATGATGGCTACAGTGAAAGTGCTAGACAGTGACAGATATCGGTCTCTACAAGCGGATCTTCCATGTTAAGATGTTAGCTGCTAGTGTTGGGTCTATTTGAGTGTTTTTGGTCGTCTCAGATTCAGTCCTGTCAGACTGTGCTGAGAGGTATCATCAGTTGGAACAGGTAGTCATCAGCACTGATTGGACAATAAAGGGCTGCAAGTCAATGAATCAGCATTTCTCACAGCTCTTTTTACTGTGTCAAAACTTGTGAGTGCTGAGCTCCTGAAAAACTCCACTGCCAATAAGCATTTTGCGCAACTTTGACAACCTGCCAACAATGATACAACTTGCTGCGTATTTAAAGAAATTGTTTTAATATTTATTGTTTTGTCTTCTTGATCGGATTAAAAAACATATAATGAAGTTGATAAGTTGTAAATGTTCTCTTTTTTAATGTGGTGAACCGTTATTGGCAACACACAAGAAATGAAAAATGGTTGAACAAATCTGACTACAACCGCTGCTGTCGTAGTCAGATTTTGGCACTAGATTTTTGCAGTGTAGAAAAAGCTTAGTATGACCCGTGAACCAGAAAGGGATGAGGAAGACAGAGATGGCGTCCATCTAGGACCACGTCCAAACTAAGGGGGGTTGGATATAAAATCACCAAATGTCCAATTTGGCATTTCATCAACACTAAGCCAGCATTTTCACACCCAAGACAGAACAGGAAACAGAAAAAAATGTGCTGCTCAGATACAGGTGCTGTGTATCTGTAGCAACAACAAACCCTTCTCCCTCTAAATCTTTCTGTGACCCTCCGTTGATTAACGCCTCAGTGCAGCAGTCATCCTTAACTAATAAACAGGCCAGAGTTTGTACTCAGTCACTTGTCTGAATACAAGTTAAAAATATCATTGAGAACGTTAGAAGTGTTCACTGGGAGCAGGAGGTGACAGATTTAGATTTAAAACCTGTGGTGACTCAGCAGCCTGCACTAAACCAGAAGCTGCTTTTACGTTCTCAAATGAAGTTTCAGCAGGATGTTTATGACGTCTTCACCCTAAAATACATTTGAAATTCTCATACAAAATCCTCGATTTGAATAAAGTGATTCATTGGATTAAAAAGAGCACCGAGCGCCAAGCCAATCCAGATACATAATATTGAGATCGTTTTTGTTTGTAACAACTTTTCTATGTAAATGCGGTTATATAAATGTAATTTATGATCAATCAACATTAGGTCACTTCATTACCTTACAATAAAACAGCTTCAACATCATTTTGATGGCACGGTGTCTTGTAACAGGGTGAACTGTGTCTCTTGTTTCTGCACTGTTTAACTTGGTGAGAGGGTCGGATCGCAGCGTTACACACATGTTTAATTCAATATACATGTTTTCAACACATAACACTGTTGTGACGGAATGAGTTTTGTTTTGTAGTAAGCACCTACATTACAGCTGACAAACTATTACAGACCTGGGATTTGTATGTACGACAGTGGTCGTCACATATATATATATATATATATATACATATACATATGTATATATATACATATATATATATATACATACATATACATATACATATATATATATATATATATATATATATATATATATACATATATATATATATACATACATATACATATATACATATATATATATATATATATATATATATATATATATATATATACATATGTATATATACATACCTATAGTACATAATAATATAGTACATAATGTACAGACCAAGTTGGTTCTTTACCAAATGCTGTCTGTTATACCACTTTTACACCAAATTAGTGTGCATATGCAGGTTTTTAAAATGGGTCTGCTTTCATGCTGTCATCACGAATACTTCAGTAAAGCAGGAAACAGCATATCATATACCTCATCTACTGACTACATCCAGAAAAGTCTGAGTGAGATATCTTACTTCTTTCTGATCGCTGTCGTGAGCTGCACATACACAGTTCAGATCAGATAACTTCAGTCTCTGTTTCAAACTCAGTGCTGACTTAGCGATGTTCAAGCGCTGCTTCTATAGAGCTGGATAAAGGAAGTATTAACAAGCCTGCACGTCCACTCAGGTGTGTTCCCATCACAGCCAATCAGAGCTGGAGCTGATAAACACTCCTGATTTCTGCAGAGTCAATCGAAGCGGGAGTGCCTTTCACAGTGAAGACAAAAGCCAGATGTTATCGAGTGTTGTTGGGTTTCTTGTCCAGTGTGACAGAGGTGTCACACATTAGTTTGTTGTCTGCCACTCAAGAGAGAATAAATAACAGTTTAGCTGATTTCCTGTTGTTTTGGCTTTTCAGAATAAGTGTCTTCTTTGTGTGTCATTTTCAAATGTAAACTGTGTTGTGTGATATATATTCACCAAACAGTATGAATCCTTTCACGCTTTGTAAGCTAATTCTCACTGAGAACAAATGTCACAACAGCACTAGGTGACACACCATTGTGTATCCACACTTGTGGTGACAGACAAACCCATTCTGGACCTGTCAATGCCCACATAAGCAAAATCATCTCTTTGAGTAACAAAGGAGAGTGGGCCACACAACCCCTGTGGCCTCTCTGGCCTAGTTTTTCCCTTTGCTTCCCCAGCCAAGAGTTCTTCATGGAGCTCTGCCCATGCTCCCATCCTACTTGTCTGTCAGCTAGCTGAGATGTGGGGGTTTTGTTTTGTAGTTGGAAAGTGTCTTTAATCCTCACAAGTCTGAAAGCAGTTGGCTGGGCAGTCTTGATCATGTGATGAAGGGTCTTTTTGTTCCTCTTTGAAGATATAGATGTGGATTAATGGTAAGTGCACCATGAAGAGGCTCGCGGTTTAAATGCATGTAAAGAGACTGTTCTGAGGGAAGGATGCGCTTCACTATAGGACATAAGCTACACAACTTGCATGATAAAATGGTGTTTTGATGTGCTGATGGAGCTTTGGATGTGATGCCAGTTGCATGAAGACGTGCTCAGTGTCTGCAGAGTGTAACAATTCTCTCTCATAGATCAGGACCTCATTTAAGTTGCGATAATAAAGACTCTACATCAGTTAACTGGGTTTAGATGTCTTCACTTCTTCATACTTTGTAACACACACAGACACAGACACACACACCCACACACACGCACACACACAAACACAGCCCAATTAGTAGCCTGTGGCATTAACATTCCAGAGAAGAGAACTGTCAGTATGTGACATGTGGAGAGGGATGATCTTGTGTCTCAAGAGAAACCACACACAGAAAGAGGCCGACGCCTGAATTCACAGATGACACATAATAAAGAGCAAAGACAGAAAAAAGCATCAATACTGTGACGCTCTCTTCAATACTAAACAAACTCCACTAAATACATTTACTAACAGCATCTCATGAGTGCTACACAAATTAGATTTTGATATTGACACAAGTTTAAGCAGAACTTTTATTAACTTCTGCAATTAGAGAACGCAGATTACATTTTAGCATGCATGAATTAGATTTAGCAGATGTATGCTCAACAGCCCAAACAATGGAAATGCTGAAAAAAAGAAAAGTTATGTCAACAAAAACTTGTTTTGAGGGAAAAATAACATCACAGTCATTGATGAAACATTTGTACTGACTTCAATTTAGAATATGAGGGATGTAAACAGTCTGGTCCAAAGCCCAAAGACATAAAGACATTTATTCATTGAATTTGTACCGTTTTTACAAGCATTGATTCTGCAAAACCTCAATATGTATTGAAGTATTTCCGAGCCACCAAAACAACTGTAAGGCTGGTCTTTACAGGTCCTCCCATTCATTTGCATGAGGGGAATTCATTTAGGCTGAGGCAGCGCGGACCGCATCGAGTGCCGGGACAAAAAAACAATCCGGCAAAAATGCAAAAATTTTCAATGTTATGTTTCGAGAAAATCACGTAAGCCGGCGAACAGAGCAGCAGCATGAGCTGAACTGAAACCACAGTGGAGTGTACAATAATGTGTCATGTGTATTTGGCATCGTAAACCAGTTGAAAATACTTTATTTTTTATCTAGATGCTGACAACCACTATAGGACTGGCTGGCATGCTGTTCAGCATGGCTAAATGTTAAAGGAGGAACATAGTGGACATTTCTTTGTGTAGCGCTATAGTTGTAATCGTTGGGTTTTCTTATCCTGGTCCATCACTATCATTTTAAATCCGTCGATGTAGACAAACAATCACTAATGGGACGAGCATGCTGGTAGCAGAGCCACAGCGGAAACTGATCAGCTGGGGTTAAAGTTCCCAGCATGACGTCGCACAAACGGGCCATGGACTGAAACTACGTCACCGCCACACAACCCTATGGCTAAATGCCATTATGCCAGATTTGGTCTGAATACAGCCTAAGAAGTTGTCCTGAATACCATTTTCAGGGGTTCGAAACTTTAGTGAGAATTGCTCCATTTCTCACTCTTCAACAGTCTTTTGCCTCTTTTTCAGTGCAGTCGACTCAACGTCTCCTTCCTTTGAATACTGATTTGGATGCCGATTAGCCCAGCAATGGTGGAAGCTCCAAAGACTCAAAGCATTTGGGTCAGCGCTTTGTAAAACAATTTCAAAAGTGCAAATATCAAGCATGCTGTCATATCCAACAGCAATGAGCACAGTGTCCTGACTTGTGGTACATTCTGTGAATCTTCAGAAAGACACGTCCAAAAGGACCCGTTGTCATGATTGGTAACAGATGGGGAAGATGAGGTGTTTTGGTAGTATGAAAAAATAATCATCCGCGTTGTAAAAATAAAAGGAAAAGTTAGAAACAGACAACTTTTCAACTCCGAGGGGAAGAGGGAACACATATCAACAGGTTATGTCTGTTTACAGGGGTTTGTGAGCTTTAGCTTTGAAGGAAAACACACCCATCTCTTCTGCGTATCTCCCAGTCTTCTGCTCCTCCTTCAAGGCCAAAGAGATCTGTACTAACGAGTGACAATTCGGGGGTTCTACTTCTTTTGGCGTGTAGAGTTTCCACAGTTATTCCAGTTGTTCCACTGCGACCAGGGGAAAAATGCCCCTTGCTGTTTTGGTTGCCCGACTGCCAGTTTACTTTTATTTTCTTTATTCCAGAGAGTAACGTGAGAAGATAGTTATCACGCTCATGTTTGGGCTGTAAATATGAAGCTACAGTGAGCAGCTGGTTAGCTTTAAGGGAAAGTCCACCAATTTTACACATTAAAGTGTGTTTATAGGCCTTTAGGAGTACTACTGCATGTGAAAACTAAAACATAGTTGGATGTAATCTAATATATTCTCTCCAATGATGGCACTCAGAAGCTGTTGCATTGTAGGCACCAGGATTTTAAAAGGTTAGGCATCATTGGAATTAAAAAAAAGCAATACCTCTGGCTCTGCTGTATTGATTTTGATCATTTGTTTTAAAAAAAAAAAACTGCCGATCAAGAATCCAACATTATCAGGAGCACAATGCTACACCAGTTAACTGCTTTTCAAAACATGGTGCCTACATTACCCATAATGCCACTTGAGTGACATCACTGGAGGTAATTTATCAGATTCCATGCAGCTTCCTCTGGAGCCACAAAAAACTATATACTGTTTTTTTCATACATGTAGTTAAACTTTAAATACACTAAAAATGTGTAAAACTGGTGGACTTACCCTTTAAAGGCTGCAAATACAGGGAAACAGCTAGCCTGCGGGAAGGTAACAAAGGTAATAAAATCCACATACCAACACCTCTGAGGCTTATCAACACATCATATCTTGTTTTGACAAGATTTGTAGTGAACAACAACTCATAAATACTAGATCCTGCTCTGACAACTACAGACATGAGTGTACAAGACTATTTTCTAAAGAAGGTCGCTCCAACCCTGACTCAGACTTTATTGACTGATCTGAAATCTGCTAAGGACAATGAATTCATCCAACCGTTCAGTTTATCGGTAAATATACTTTTCATTTTGTCAGAGTGGAACTTTTAATGGAGAGCTTGATCATATTCAGCCTGTGAAAAGTAGACTGCTGCGCCGGTAATGTGGCTGAAATGTGTCTGGTGATATAACACAAACATAATGTATCATTCATCATGAAAAAAGTGACTCCTTCAGCTTCTTCTGCCTCCTGAGAAACACCTCCTCCTGCTTTAAAAAATGATCGACACTGTTACATAAACAGCCTTTATCAGCTCCGCTTTGTCACATAGTAGCAGCAATGTACTCTGAGCACAGCGATAGTACACCAGCTAACAGCTACCTTTCTGCTGTGTGACATGACTGTAGAATTACTCATTTATTTTTTTTGTGTGTGGGTGTGTGTGGCTCTGCTGAATATATGTTGTGTCACAGGATCGCCTCCTGGGCCAAGGCTTTATTTACTGACCGGTGTTTGGTGTGTGTAGTGGGAACACCGCCGCCACAGATCACTACACGACCTTAATTATGTTATCAGTCAACTCCGGGTGTAAATATCCCTGAGAACGTATTGGGCCCACTGGGAAACATGCACACATCAAAGAAACACACACAGACACACAGACACGGCAAGTCACAAACTCGGTCTTACACATCCAGTCCTTTAGTCGCCGTAAATCACAATCTATTTCTGCCATCTGACTGATGTGTGTGATCAATATGTCTGTGGAGGTACAGTGTGCCTCTTATTTACAGTCTGAGCGTCTGGGACAAAGAAATGGAGGAGGGGGGTGGGGGTGGGGACGAAATCAAACTTTACTGCAAAGGATAAGTACAAGGAAGAGGGTGAGACAGATGGATACACAGTGGCTGAGGAAGGGAGAGGAGGGGAGACATGGGAACAAAACAATTCAATCATTGAACAAAGGAGCTGCTTCTCAAGGACGGCTGCAGGCAGAGCTGCTCTGTCACAGATTTAACATTTATCACACACGTAAAAGATACACACACTAACACCTGCGCGCGCACACACTCATAGACACATCCTGACATACTTCAGCACGCGTGGTGCTGTCAGAGTCAGCGTTGTTTATCCATGGTGAATATATGAAATACGGAGCCGGGCTGGTTCAGGCAGCCCGGAGCAATAGAGCTTCAATCTGTGGGATAAATAAACGTCCCCTGTGCCAGAGAGAGTTCAGGTTTGTTTTCAGAGGACTTTCTGGCCAACACTGTTGTTTTGGCTCCGAGGACCTGCCTGGACCCATGCTGCAATAATAACTCACTCTTGAGATAACTTTCAATATTTTCACCAGCGCCGCCGAATAACAAACAATGAGAGAGCCGAGGATAAGGTACCGGCAGACAGTCGCTGCTCTGCTTTGGACGTCGGGCGTTCGGAGCTCGTTTTAATTAAATTTCAAGTCAATCATGATTTAACTCAGAACTCGATCCGCTCAGTGAGAAGAACGTGCAGATTGAATATGTTGCACGTTTTTACTGGGCTAATAACGACATCACTTCCGTTACCTGACACTTCCTCACAGCGATGTCTAAAAACTGTGTATTTTTGCCTAATGATGCGTATATTTGTCTCAGCGGTGCGCCCGCTGATCTGGAGCCAGTATTTTAGTGTCGGTGGCCTCGCTGCGGTGACAGAGTAATTACTATATGTGTGACCCTCTCCCATCCTGTGCTGTCCTGCCTAATTGTGGTTGTCACCACGACTTCCATTTAAGCTCCAGATAAAAAACCGCTGGGTGCCGGTACATGCAGGCTTAAGTTCCTTTTCACAGGGAGCAGATAAAGGAAGATAAATGTGTTTACTAATAACTCTTTTGCAGTCTCAATACAGGCTGCTTAATGCCTGCTGGCTGGTGACTCATTCTCATCTCAGCGCAGGACAGGCATGAGGTGTGATATTACAGTGGTGTGTAGATCGGTATATATAGCTCGCAATAAAAGGCAGTGATGGAAGGTTTTTGTTACATTTTTAAGGCACATAATTATGCACCTATATGCAAAAGACTGTGCTCATTAGGGTTTCCATCTGACGGCGTACACTACACTGATAAGAGTGCCATGCTGTGTGTATGTGTGTGTGTGTGTCTGTGTGTGTGTGTGTCTGTGCCTAAAGTGATGGATAATGAGTCCTCTGACCCCTCTATCTGCTCGACGTGAATGAGGTCTAACAGCAAAATGTGCCATTAAACATTGTGATTATATAAAGAGCCTTACATAAAGCCTGGAGCTAGCTAAAAATACAGAACCCAGTGGTCTCAACCCTATATATAGGTCTGCCAGTGAATTATTCAATATAAGTGAAGTCTGACAAAAAAAATAGACACTTTTTACGCAACAACTCAACTCAAGCGCTCTGCCTGCCTGCCTGCTGAGATTTGAGGTCACCACTGTAAAGTGGTTTGAGCAAAGTTTGTAGTTTTTAGTAGGCAGCAGAAGGCAGTCAGAGGAGAAACAGAGCTGGAGATAAGCAGGTGAGTCTGGCTGTGAACAACAGATAACAGTCTTGTTCTGTTTTCATTTTTCTGTTTTCTGATTCACTTTGCTCGAAGTTTAACTGATCGGGGCTGACTGCGATCCCGCTGATAAGAAAGTGACCTACAGGCAGTCTGGGACAATAAAGTTTACATGTTCAATTTCATAATGTTCTTCCTCAGAGGAATGGACAATGGCAGAGGTAGATGTTGCCTGACCTTGCTGCACCGGGAAGAATTCATCAGCTGGTGGCATTTTCTCAGCATGAGCTTTCTTTTATGCAAACATGAAGCTGTGCCCGCAGGCCAACTAATACTACTGGCTCATAAACACACATACACACACTGAATACCAATTATACATATTTATCTGAACCCCTCAGTAGGCACGCACAATTTCCATCCAGTTTCCATCTGTCACCCTCTCTGACTCACATATGCAAATATTGACACATAAAGGCAAATCCTTCACAAACGCCTTGTTTCAGTTTTTTTGTTTAGGACAAATCCCTGTGCACCTCTTGCCCCTAAAACTTAGCCCTATGCTTAGGGGTACGGTGTCCCGATCCTTGTTGGGAAAGAGAGGTTACGCTTCAAGCCGAGGGTTATGAGAACTCTCTTACCCCCTTTCGACCATAGCGAACCAAGTGCTGGTTCTGGGCAGGTGCTAGTGCTGTCTGGAGTTGTTTGCTTTTCCATGGGCATGAGAGCCCATGCTCCTGGCTTTGCTTCACTGGCATCCAAACATGAGTAGTCTTTGGACCACTATTGCTTGATTTTGGTGTCCATAGTGAAAGTCGTCTGTCAATATTCCTGTGGATGAGTCTAAACATGCTACAGTAGCTTCAGTTTCTAATCACCAGTGAGAGCTGGCTGTCCAAACACAAAGAACTGACTCCGGAGTAGTCACTGGCTTTGAATAAGAACCTGAACTGCCTCGCTAGAAATGGGGCCTTTGTCGTTTCAATGCAATATGGTCCTTTTCTTTAAAACAAGCATAAAACAACTACCTTTCTGATGTCTTCATAACTAACTAGCTAGCTAGCTAACGTTACTTTGTAATCGCAGATTTGATAGTCCCGCATTCTGATGCCCAAAATGTAACTGTCAAAGTTGCTTCACTTTGTACTGATCACCTGATAATCAGGGCAGACTGGCAGGGTAGCAAAATGTCTGTTAAAGCTAGCCTATAAAGCACCACTAGCGGCCAGGTGGTGAAGCAGTGGTCCTTTAATTTGATGACATGATTGATTGCCTCAAGTTGTGAATTACGAGCGTCCATGCTTATTTATCTCTTTAAGTTAAATGGCATATGGCATTGTGAAAACACCGGTAATGCAAGAGAAATCACCACAGCTCAAGGCGGCATATTGGCAATGTCCTGTCGCGTCTCTATGGACGACTACTGATGATGTAATATGGTCTTAAAAGGTTGGTCATGGGGAAGATTTCAATCCCTCTGAAGCTCTGTTCTGAGAGGCAAGGGTGTACTAAAAAAAAAAAGTTTAGTGTTGAAAATGGGAAGCGGGGTTGTATCTTAGTCACACTTAAATATGCAAGTCCTGTGTTTGTTCTCCTAAACTGGCATCACTCTACCAGAGCAGGAAAGCCCAAAACACCAAATCCCAACCAGGACGTCCAGGATACCCGTTACCTCGCCACTGTTGTGTATTGGTTTGAGAATGTGTTTTTGTGAACAGTAAGCTGATCCTGGATCTGTGTCCCATACCCAGAGGGGAGCTGATGGATGGGATGAGTGGTAGACCGCTTGGCCAAACTTGAAAGGCCTCTCTCTTGGACCCTGGTGGGTCTGTTTGTCACAGCTCAGAACTCTCTGTTCAAATCTGTTTGGATGGATGTACAGTATAACTGTGTGTGCGTGTGCGTGTGTGTGTGCGCACGCGCTCGCATCCCTGTGTGAATAAGTGTTTGTGCGCATGCTAAGATCCTGGCATGAGTATTTTTTCAACCGAAGATTGTGGAAATAGCGAGAACCTTTTGATCTGGTTTGTGGTGGTGCAAATGAGACATCCAGGGGCGAGTCTTGAAAGGACCAGAGGCAGTTCTCTTCTTCTCTTGATGTGAGTGGCTCTGCAGGTGATGTTTGGTGTGCTCCTGAGGATTCAGGCACAATGGAAGCGTACTGTAAGTGTTGAGATGGCAAAGTGAAACGACCCTTTGATGTAATAGATTCAACTTGTTCACTTCAGTTAAAACAGTGCATAAAATTGCAAAAGTGAGTCAGTCTAAAAGTGTCCATTTCTGTATAAAAGTATCTCAGAGCTCAAGAGACTTTGGGAGAAAGAAGAAAAAGCATTTTGGGGAGATTTTAGGAACCATAATGGTTAGCAGAGTGGGCAATCCACTGAAACTTTCCATCTGGATCTCATCACAGGGAGGCAGAGAGTGGCTTGCTCTTACTGCGGTGACTGAACTCACCACTCACACACACACAAACACACACACACATACTCACACTCACTCACGCACAGAATGACTCATCCCGGACAGGAAGGGGAAGTGGTGTGTAGCTAAAACATGTACCTAAAATTAATTGTTGCATCCTAAAAACATACTTTAAAAGTCATGCTAAAACCACGCATGGACATTCCTGTGTAGGGCACGGCCTCAGTGATATACAGTGCTGCTGGCATTGTACATTCATGTGCTGCCTCATTCATGCGTTCATGATAGGAACATTTATACACCGGTTAAAACTAATAAAAATGGCGTGTGTTAGCTCCAGGCTGAAGGATATCCTCTGGGTGAGTTGTAAGCTTCCCCGTCTCCCGTACTGTATCTTTCAACCTTGTTCACTTTTTCCTTCTGGCTAAATTACTCCTACCTTAAGCCTCATTAAAGATTTTTGGAATAAATCAATAATGGCATAGATGTAGAAACTCACTTTTGCCTGGTGCAGATTTCATGGCCTCATCCCACCATACGCTAGTGGCTCTGTAGCAACCCAGCTATTTATTGACCACCTGTTGTGTTGGCTCTAAAAGCATATAAACACACTCATAAATTCTAATGCAAAACTCAATTTGTATGAGCGGAAAAATTACTTTGGCTGATAAAAAATGACAGGCAGCCTACTCGTATGTTTACCAGTCCATAGCATCTGAACATTATAGACACAGTATGCTACTTACATGTCCATATGCATGCAAAATGCATACAGAAAGTGGCTAAATATAGATTCCGCTGTGCATTCCTCTGTGATCTTTAACAGAAACATTCATCCCCACTGAGGAGGCGGGGGCAGCAGCCACAGAAAGGGATAGCTGGTACAAGTAAGCATTTATCAGTAGGAAATTAGAGAAGAGAGAGCAAGACAGGTGGAAAACATCGACTCTATTTGCTCTTTACCCAGCCACTTGACTTCAAACAGCGCACTCTGCTCTCCTTTTTTATAGAAAGCCCTTACAGGAAGATAAGAAGGCAGATAGAAGGAAAAACACAACATTAAGTCTGCAAAGGGGGCAGAAGTCTTTGCTGTATGAAAGAGGCAGTGAAATAGACTTGAGAGGAGAGAGGAGGAGAGACGTTCCCCTCCTCAGCCACAGTACTTTCCTGAAAGAAATATAATTGTATGGATCATCAAAGGGTTCCTTCCCACTCGCTTCCTGCTTGCTATAAGTAGACCTGTGCTCTCTCTGGCAGCCACCATAAACTTTAGGAACCCCTGTCTGCCTTGAGCCGGCACAGACACTGATCCGGGGTCAGATTTGGAGCCACCTCTCCAGAGGATGAGGAAGTTCTTTGAGGAAGGAGCTCTGATCTGGCATCTCGTGCCTCGGGCAGCGTTTATTTGAATTGCGGGACCAGTTCGTTGATGGGAACCGGTGGGACTCCAGATCTGCTCTGGCCAGCAGTCATTAGGAAGGTAGCTGTAGTGCGAGGTGGAAAAACACTCAGCTAACAACCACACAGACCCGCTCCAGCAGCCCTTTCTGACCCCTCATAACTCATTCAGCCACACACACACACACACACGCACAATTCAGATGCTTAAAGAGGGCATAACAATCCAACAGTTTGGAAAACCAACTGTGTGACCTGCAGCAGAGTAAATTCCCATGTATCTGGTGTGACTCTGCATGTGTGTATATGTGTGTGCATGTGCGCGTGCATGCACTTGTGTGTGACAGAGGAGAGGTGGAGTTGAGGCTTTTCTATAGAGCGAAAGCAAACAGTCCATAAAGAGGCCCTGCCACTCTCCCATTTCAATGTAAATGAGTCTGACTCTGTTAGGGGGTTAAAGAACTCTCTAGGGGCCTGGCGACTACCACCGCTGGGGTCACACATGCACATGCGTGCACACACACAAGCGTCCAGAAACACGTAACACACAAACGCAGAGGCACAAACATGCACGCACGCACACAAATTCTGAAGGCGAGAGGCCCAGATAAAGAGCTCAGAGAGCCTGTCAGAGTGTCAGCTCCCATTAGGCCAAAGGCTGTTGTGTGTGTGTGCAGGCAGGCGTACTGCTTTTTACATTGCATTCAGCACACACACTCTCTTTTTCTCACACACACATCCTCCCAGAGCCGCCCCGCCTGGCTGACATGCTGTTTCAGACAAGACACACAAAAGACAACGGAACCCGCCTGAAAAGACAAACATCTCCTACATTTCCTACATCACACACGGAGGGAAAAAAGAGAGGAAACAAAACAAGCTCTAAATGATTTTAGATGAGCGGAGGTTGTGCTGAAAAGTGTGGAAGCTTTCAAGGATTCCCGTCATGATTAACCTCTCTGGCAAACAACAACATAAACTTCTGCAGCGGGGATGCATTCAACGTTTCCAGAATCAAACATCAGAGTGCACTATTTATTTGTCATGGCAATGTAAACCGTGATGTCATGCGTTATTATATAGTAACCGAGCGGAGAGCAGAGAGCAAACCACATCAGAGCGAAGGAGGCAGAGGCAGAAAGAGACGAAGGAGGGAGAGAGGCTGCGTAACCTCGCTGACCTGCACAATTAGTGCTGCACTGCCTCAGCTGCCTGTGGCCAGCAAGTTGTGTCGAGCAGGACGGAGCTGTTAGGACACAAACAGAGAGGACAGGAGGCTGAGCTCCTCCTACAGAGCCCTCAGAGGCATATTACAACCTGAGGAGGAGGAGAAACACAACAACAACGTAGAGGAAAGGAGAAAAATAAAGAAACACAATCACTACACCAAAATTAGCACATTTAAGCATGTTTTTTTTTTTTAAATCAGGTATCCTGCCAAAAATGGGCTATTGACTTCTTTCACACTGCCAGTACACGAGTCTGCCTCTCTGTGCTGCACGTTTCTTTGTGTTGGTCACATTGACGATGTTACCGGGGTTACTTTTTGGTAACGGTCGGAGACAGATTCAAGTATCAAGAAACTTTATTGACTCGAACAGCACTCCCTGATATTCAGAAAGAAGAAACATTACAAATGAGCAAATCAACATTATATAAGTATAAAATAAGGTCCATAACATAAAAAAAAAAAATAAGGTGTTTAATAAAGTTTAAAATAAGGTATCCAAAATGCAAAAAAAATAAAGTACAGAAAAATATTGAGTATATAAAAGCTTAAGAATTTGGTGCATATCAATGTTAACAAAAGAGCATATCAAATACAAAAAATAGGGTATATAAACATGTAAAAACTATATATTATTCTTAATTGAATTATTAATGTATGATAATTGAAATCTGGAAATCTTTTCACACTAACTTCCAGAGCTTCAGCTCACGTCACAGCATTGCACCAGAAGAGGGAAGAGTCATTACCAAACAGAATGGGATCGATAATGAACCGTGACGCCTGCAGAGTCATCTGACCTGGGAACCAACGATGATTCATACCCTTTTCCACTGAAGACAGAACCCATATGTTAGTGGGTGTTAGTGGGTTTTAATCCAGTATGTGAGGGGTAACAAAGGTCGATAGAGAGGACGAAAAAAAAGGAAACCCATGTTTAACCAAAACTCAGATAAACAAAGATGAACACACCCACATGTCTGCAGCCACGCGTGCCCTGACTCAGCTGACTCAGCCAGGTGTGTCAGTGTGTTACAGCCTAAAGCGGTGGCATGCTCAGGCAGCAACATCAGCTCTACCCTCATAATAAAGCGCTGATGCTAAACAGAATGGCTGGAATGACTTTGTACTGCTTTTTTTGTTTGGAGTCTTTAGATCTCGCCCTTTATGCTTGCTATCTAATGTCTTTAATGTCTGTAGCAGTGGCTGACAGCTGTTGCTAAAAACAGTCATCTGAAAAACAGTGTGCGCTTGATCTAGGGGGAACTCCAGCCACCGCAGAGCATTCATCCTATACTCACACACGGCTAGTCATGCTACCGACACACAGCTCCGTCTGCCTCTCCTGCCTAATCACTCCTTGCGTTCAAAAGCTTGAAACCACAGCACAGACCCCCTTAGGCAAGAGACTGACTCGCAAGCACGGAGTCAGAATCTTTCTCATACACATACTCGCAGTGCTCGTTACTCAGTTCACTTTTCACCCACATACATCTTCCCCAAGTCTTGGGATCGGCCGCGCATCAGTCACGGCCCTGCGTGTACACACAGGCTCAGACCGGCGGGCAAACAGAAAAACAAACATACAAAAACAGATACACACAAACTGCTTATTACGGAATCACTGCTGACTCTACGCGCTCATATGGGCTGAGCATTATGCATCATATGTGACACATTAACTGATAGGACACCACAGGTCTTGTAGGGATACAGGCAAGAGTTTAGCAGAGTTCTGAGGAGGCCATGTTTGTTCCTTTATACTGATACACTACAACAGATTAAAATAGGTATTTGAAAGTGTTTTGGCTTTTCAAAACTCTGGCACTGAGATCAGAGAGCCCGCGGTAATAAAGCTGGCAGGGGCTCACATGTGAGTCTTTGAATATAGCTTTCCAAGTTTGGAATTAGAAAACATTAGCAACGTGGGGTTCACGAAGTGGAGTTGCATTTAACTAAGAAAACATTATACATGTGCAGAAACAAGAAAGTGGTGCAGTCGCATTAGAAGTTCCAGGTATTTAAAATGTTTTGTTGTTTCTGGTGGCTCCTGTGGCTACAATCAGTCAGAGCACCGCTGCCTCACGTAATACAGATCTTGATCTGGACTAGTTCATGAATTTATTTTGGTTGGGAATGAAAGAAAAAAGTATGGATGGCGATGAGGTAACGTGTCTGTTTGTAGCTGCGACATGCGATGGAGGAACAAAGTAAACTTCGGGTCGGTGAAAACACCAGGCGGCACATCGGATTCTGGTCTGATGTGGAGCTGTTTACCTACAGGAGAAGATCTAAGAGATTTCCTTTAACATTATTATCTCACTCCTGTTTATCAACCCGACTGCAGCAGTGAACGACAGAGGTGAACACCATTGTTGGGTGTTTATGTTCTTTAACACTGATTAACTCTGTGAGCGTAACGTTACAGAAGAAGGGGGGAAGGAAGAGAGAGAAGCACAGAGGATGACCTGAATTCAAACACAGACACACACCATATAAAGTAATCTGGCTGTTTTTGTGTCTCTCCCAGACGTTGTAGCGACAGGCAACCAAATGAAACACATCGTTACCTTGAGTAAACCTGGATTTCTCTGTGTTTGTTGGAAACATTTGGAATAATGTAAGTACACAACCCAACAAAACATACAACAAAGGTCTAGTCATTTTAAGACCTTTAAACGCAGGATTCTGTCATATCTTAAAAAGTTCCACTTGGTGCGTTTAATATATCAATATATAGTGACTGATATTCTTTGCCAAATATGTTGCACACTTGGTAAAAGTTATGGCACTTCTTGAACTGAGGACTGTAAATCAAATGCTGCTTGCTTGACAAAGTTATTATATTTCTAACAACTGGCTCCCCTTCCGGTGAAAGATCCGTATCTCGCCATGTGGAAAACAAGTCTGGCGGGTGTTTTTATGTAATTAATTTTCTAAACCTGCCAGAAATTCATATGCCTTTTTAAAGCTACATAATTCCTCCCCACATCCACAGCCCTCCATTCAGCTCTCATCCATTCCCTCCACTTTGCTGTCCTGCGAAACCAATTCTAAACCCCTGCTAACCTCACCGTCACACAATACCTGTTGTTTCTGCCATTTGGCTGCAAACACAAGGACAAGCTATAGCGAAAAAAAAAAAAAAAAAAGGCTTTCTTTCAGCTCTGTTTGTAACAAGGGCACGGCTGCTGTTGTGAGAAAGAGGCAAGTCAGCAACATTTACCTCTTAGAGAAATGAGAACACCCAGGGCACTGGCCACTGGCCCAGCAGCATCCCTGCCTGTGAAGTATAGACAATTGTTTTGAGAGCTCCCGTTGAGAGCAGCTGTCTCATTTCCATACCTCCATAGCGTAGGGTATGATATAGTGGTGAGGATACCGTGATCCACTGAAAATGGCAGGCTGCATTATAACCTTCCGACGGCTACATGCTGGTTAGCTCTTCGGTATCAAGAGAGGGATGTGGGAATTAGCAGGATTTCAGAGAGCTGAAAGAAAGGAGGAGAGACTGAAAAACAAAGAGGTTAAAAAGAAATGCAGACGGGTGAAATGGAAGGACGTCAGAGAGTGAGACGGAGAAATGGCGAGAAGTGATGAATATAAAGCGCAGTTACCTCGGCTAAGGCTCATTGGTATGACTTATCATCTGCTGGTATCCATGACTGCAGCTGTAACCTTTGGTAAATGACACTACTTAATCTACGACACGGCCAGCGGCCCGATGGGAGATAAAATTAACACCCCACAACAACAGTACACTGACACACACATGTACACTTAAGTGTGTCGCTACAGAGATAAAGACATACGCTCATAACATACAGCATACACAGACAGTATTAATTATTCAGGCTTCATCAGAGGAAATATCCTCTGCTCCCTTTCTATCAGCGTACTCAACAAACTGGGAGGAAAATGTAATATGATGTAGATGACTGGGATATTATAATATAAGATATGAGCCCATTAACAATGCCTGGGTGGAGACAGAGGAGGAGGCAGAGATGTGAAGAGAAGGGGAAAGACTTGATTTAACTTGAGGAATGGGAACCACAGAGGAGGGGCTCCGAGGGGGGAGAGACTTTATTTAACATGCAGGATACCACTTGTCTATAGCCCCAGGTAGGACAGAAACTCAGAGCTAAGCTACTTCAGCACTCCATCCAGCAGGAAAAGTGCAGAGGAAGGGCTTTCCCTCTAATGGAAGCCATTAATTATCATATAGCCTTATCCTCTGCAGTCATCACTATCTTAAGTTAAATCAGTTATCGAGGGGAGTGTGTATTGTCAAAGATAGGGGTTTTTATTCCCTGTAAAGAGTCTGTCGTTCCGGAGTAAATGGCCTGTACCCACTCTGGACCTGTCCGATGGAACTGACTGATGCTATCAACAGATGAATGGCCGTGCAGGTCAAAGGTCAAGTCCAGCGCCGTTGTTGTGACTCTGAAACCCTGTGTGTTCACTCTGCTTCCTCCATCCTAATCCCCACCAGCTGCGTGCATGTGTGTGTGTGTGTGTGTGTGTGTGTGTGAACATACATATGTGTGTCAGCTAATAGAGAGAGAGAAAAGTGTGTATTGTGTGTGTGTGTGTGTGTGTAGAGCTGTGTGGTGCCGCTAAAGCCAGATGATTTCGCAGAGAAGCGAGTTAGGTTTACTTCATTTCAATATAATCTACCTGTGGGAGACATAAGATGTTATTTTTATTCAATGGCAGCTGGCATCCAGCAGGAGCAGAGAAATCTATCGAAATATTCATTTGGAGCAACAGGAAGGAGAAATCAATCCCATAAAAACAGAGCACTTAATAGAGTTCCATTAAAGCGACTCTTAGGGCTGTACAGAAATGGCCACTCCACTGCAATGAGGGCACCGAGAGGCCACGCCGCTTCCACCAGGCTACAATTTAGTCTGAATAAAGTCATGCTCCATTTTCAGCCAATCCCGACAACGGCTTTTTTTAAATGACACCTGATACCCTCACTCCCGCCTGCAGAGCCCCCCTACCGCCATTCAGCTGGAGACACACTTGAAGAAGGGCATGCGTGGGCGGGGGGGGTTGGGGGGGGGGAATGGATGAGTGTTGTTGTGGAGGAGTGTGTGAGGGGTCAGACGCCAGGGCTGCACATCTCTGTCCCGCCGCCACACACGACTGTCTCCATGTGTTCGCGGCGGTGTGCGTTTCACGTTCCACCTGGCCGGCAACAGTCAGGAAGCTTAACACATATTCCGAAATCGTTGGCGTTGTAGCCGCAGTCAAGAGGCGAGGCAGGAGGGTCAACGTGGAGCTGCCTGTCAGCTCAGTGGCAGTAAAGACAGACAGCTGTTAAAGAGTAATTCTGTTTTATTACAACCCGACTCTTATTTCTATAGTTTTGGCCATCATCTCTATAAATAATAAAAACACTGTGCTCACAAAGCTGAGTGCTGAGATCCAGAATCAAGAGGAATTGCTGAAAAGTAGTCTGGCGCAGCAGAAAACAAGAGCAATCAGACAGTCAGCTTCAAACAAAACCCCACTTTAGACACAAGACAAAATGAAGGCAAATGGTAAAACCATTATCCGAACTGTCTCCTGCACACATCCATCACTTTTCGTTTCCTCTTTGCTTTACCTGGAGAAAAGTGGTTTAGATTATCTGCCTGGGCTGTTGACTTGTTCACAACCTGTAAGTTCGTCTGACCGCTGGATTCTCTCCTCACTGGACCTCAGCAAGTGCTCTGGTGTGTACAGTGTTTTATGACGGGAATGTCAGGCAAAACTATTGAAATAAGACAAAAGTTGTCATAAATCTTACAGTTACAAAAACATTTCACAACAAATACCTAAATTGCAATAAAAACAAAACACATTTTCTCACTTCTTGTATTTATTCATGCAGATGATTTTGGTTTTATTTGGCTTTTGGGGGGTTTTTTCTATTCTTGCCTACAGCTAAGGCCGTACATATTTAGAATATTAAAGAGGTAAAACTAAAACTAGAATTTTCCTGCCATAAAGAAATAAACAAACTGATTTCAGAGGAAAATAAGGTCCAAGAACACTGTTTGAAACTAGAAATGTGGCAGGGTCCGCCACATATATCCATCCATCCATCCATTTTCGTCCGCTTATCCGGGGCCAGGTCGCGGGGGCAGCTCCCTTAGCAGGGACACCTAGACTTCCCTCTCCCCGGACACTGACTGGTAAATCGAGAGCTTCGCCTTTCGGCTCAGCTCTCTCTTCACCACGACAGACC
Source organism: Sparus aurata (assembly GCF_900880675.1). NCBI lineage: Eukaryota > Metazoa > Chordata > Actinopteri > Spariformes > Sparidae > Sparus > Sparus aurata. The sequence continues at coordinate 8,617,874 of NC_044190.1, read as the reverse complement.
GATACAACGACCGCATTACTGCGGCCGCTGCACCGATCTGCCTGTCAATCTCACGCTCCATCCTTCCCTCACTCGTGAACAAGACTCCAAGATACTTAAACTCCTCCACTTGAGGCAGGAACTCTCCCCCAACCTGGAGGGAGCAAGCCACCTTTTTCCGGTCGAGAACCATGGCCTCGGATTTGGAGGTGCTGATTCTCAACCCAGCCGCTTCACACTCGGCTGAAAACCGCCCCAGGACATGCTGGAGGTCCTGGCTCGAAGGAGCCTACAAGACCACATCATCCGCGAAAAGCAGAGATGAAATCCAGTGGCTCCCGAACCAGATCCCCTCCGGCCCGTGGCTGCGCCTAGAAATTCTGTCCATAAAAATAATGAACAGAACCGGTGACAAAGGGCAGCCTTGCCGGAGTCCAACATGCACTGGGAACAGGTCTGACTTACTGCCAGCAATGCGAACCAAGCTCCTGCTCCGGTCGTACAAGGACCATACAGCCCTTAACAGAGGGCCACCGACCCCGTACTCCCGGAGCACCTCCCACAGAATGCCACGAGGGACACGGTCTAATGCTTTCTCCAAGTCCACAAAACACATGTGGACTGGTTGGGCAAACTCCCATGAACCCTCGAGCACCCTGTGGAGGGTATAGAGCTGGTCCAGTGTTCCACGGCCAGGACGAAAAACGCATTGTTCCTCCTGGATCCGAGGTTCGACTATCAGCCGAATTCTCCTCTCCAGTATCCTGGAATAGACTTTCCCAGGGAGGCTGAGGAGTGTGATCCCCCGATAGTTGGAACACACCCTCCGGTCCCCCTTTTTAAATAGGACACATTCCCAACCCCCTTTTTAAATAGGGGGACCACCACCCCGGTCTGCCAGTCCAGAGGCACTGTCCCCGACTGCCACGCGATGCTGCAGAGAAGTGTCAGCCAAGACAGCCCCACAACATCCAGAGACTTGTGGTACTTAGGGCGGATCTCATCCACCCCCGGTGGTTTGCCACTGAGGAGCTTCCAGACTACCTCAGTGACTTCGGCTTGGGTGATGGATGGGTCAACCTCTGAGTCCCCAGCCTCTGCTTCCTCTATGGAAGGCGTGTCCGTGGGGTTGAGGAGATCCTCGAAGTATTCATTCCACCGCCCGACGATGTCCCCAGTTGAGGTCAACAGCTCCCCACCTCCACTGTAAACAGTGTTGGTTGAGGTCTGCTTCCCCCTCCTGAGGCGCCGGATGGTTTGCCAGAATTTCTTCGAGGCCGACCGGTAGTCCTCCTCCATGGCCTCCCCAAACTCTTCCCAGACCCAAGTTTTTGCTTGCGCGACTGCCCTTGGCCTGCCGGTACCCATCAGCTGCCTCAGGAGTCCCCCGGGCCAGCCAGGCTCGGTAGGACTCCTTCTTCAGCTTGACAGCAACCCTTACTTCCAGGGTCCACCACCGGGTTCGGGGATTGCCGCCCAACAGGCACCGGAGACCTTACGGCCACAGCTCCGGACAGCCGCGTCAACAATTGAAGTGGAGAACATGGTCCATTCGGACTCAATGTCCCCAGCCTCCCTCGGGATCTGGTCAAAGCTCTCCCGGAGGTGGGAGATAAAGATCTCCCTGGCAGAGGGTTCCGCCAGACGTTCCCAGCAGACCCTCACAATACGTTTGGGTCTGCCAGGTCTGTCCGGCTTCCTCCCCCGCCAGCGGATCCAACTCACCACCAGGTGGTGATCAGTTGACAGCTCAGCCCCTCTCTTCACCCGAGTGTCCAAGACATACGGCCGGAGGTCAGATGACACGACCACAAAGTCGATCATTGACCTCCGGCCTAGGGTGTCCTGGTGCCACGTGCACATATGGACACCGTTATGCTTGAACATGGTGTTCGTTATGGACAAACTGTGACACAGAAGTCTAGTAACAAAACACCACTTGGGTTCAGATCGGGGAGGCCGTTCCTCCCAATCACACCCCTCCAGGTAACACTGTCGCTGCCCACGTGGGTGTTGAAGTCCCCCAGTAGAACGACGAAGTCCCCGGTTGGAGCACTCTCCAGTATCCCTCCCAGGGACTCCAGGAAGGCCGGGTACTCTGCACCGCTGTTCGGCCCATAAGCCGAGACAACGGTGAGAGTCCTATCCCTGACCCGAAGGCGCAGGGAAGCGACCCTCTCGTTAACTGGGGAAAACTCCAACACATGGCGGCTGAGCTGAGGGGCTATAAGCAAGCCCACACCAGCTCGCCGCCTCTCACCGCGGGCAGCTCCAGAGTAGAAGAGAGTCCAGCCTCTCTCAAGGAGTTGGGTTCCAGAGCCCAGACTGTGCGTGGAGGTGAGCCCGACTATTTCTAGCCGGTACTGCTCAACCTCCCGCACCAGCTCAGGCTCTTTCCCCCCCAGCGAGGTGACATTCCATGTCCCCATGGCTAGAGTCACCATCCGGGGATTGGGTCGCCGGGGCCCCCGCCCACAACTGCCACCCATATCCCACTGCACCGGCCCCTTCTGAACCCTCCCGCAAGTGGTGAGCCCACGGGAGGGCGGGCCCACGTTGCTCGTTCGGGCTGTGCCCGGCTGGGTCCCGTGGGCAAAGACTCGGCTACCAGGCGCTCGCCTGCGAGCCCCAACCCCAGGCCTGGCTCCAGGGTGGGGCCCCGGTGACGCCAATCCGGGCGATGTGAACGTCCTTGATGTTTTTACCGTCATTAGGGGCTTGTGAACCGATCTTAGTCTGACCCGTCACCTAGGACCTGTTTGCCTTGGGAGACCCTACCAGGGGCATTAAGCCCCAGACAACATAGCTCCTAGGATCATTCGGGTGCTCAAACCCCTCCACCACGATAAGGTGCCGGTTCAAGGAGGAGCCGCCACATATAAACAAAGTAAAAATTTATGAAATTGTGTTGTCCTTTAAGGTCAGTTAAATCAAATAAATCAAGTCAATGAAGATCTGTGTCTTCTGATTAAAATCTCTCCAAAACTACATAGTGCACCTTTAAAATGCAACACAATGAAGCCTCTTCTCTAGTGCCGTCTTTGTTTTGTTTTTGTCACACTGAACAAATCAGCAGAGGCATATACAGCATATATACGGCCATCCCTGTTCTGTGGTGGCTGATCTCCTCTTCTGCTTGGAGGGTACGGAGCTCCTGGACTTGGTTGCCTCCACAATTTGCAGACATTTAGGCTACTTTGTTGAGTTAGCTCGCTCCTTTTTTTAAAGTTCCAATTTGTAAGATGGTTTTAGATTTTAAGTCTCATTCCCGACCTGCCAAATTTTGATGCCTTGGGTTAAAGGCGAGCTCTATCTACCAACCCGAAGCATCAATATTCGACAACCTGGGAAACACGCAGTGTCAGTGTTTGACGAGCTGGGAATGAGACTCAACAATCAACCATCTCACAAATCGGACAGGTAAATCTCTTGGTTGTGGGTTTCACAAACAGGCTGTATAAAGGGGCTTCTGATTAACCTACAAACCTCACTGTGAAGAGCTGTCATTGGAGCCGCTATCGACCGAAAAGTCCCTTTGAAAGCTGTTGACGACCTGATGAAAATGACGCTGTTGAATTTCTTGAATGGAGCATTTTTGCGTTTTACAAAATGACTCAATCTATGACTTTTCCAGGTGTGTTAAAAGAAATCTGGTTGTGACGAAACAGGACTGACGTAAAACGCTGACACATTTATGAGGAAATTTCACCGAAAAAAAATAATCTTGCATCCCATCTAATCCCATCTACTCAACATCTATCTCGTGATCCCCTGAGGCGGAGTGATACAGAAGCTGGGAAGCAGGAGCCCAAGCATGTTGGAGCCGGTCAAACCCCCAAGTGTGGAGGCTGGAAAGTATTAACCCTGCACTGGCTGTCTGGAGAACTGGGTGTGCGCTGGGTCTGAGAGGGAAAGATTTCCCTGCTGGTGTGTGTTAATTGGGCCAGAGTTAGCAGGGCCTGCTACAGCTTGTCTGCTGGTTGACCTGGAGAGAAGGGATTACCTTCTCCAGCTGCTCTCCTCCCTGCTGCCTCTCCTAATGCCACCTTTATTAAAGGGACAAGTGACACTGGCTCCGTCTCTCAACTCTTCACATTTGGGCTGATTGGTAATAAGGCCCGTCACAACCGACTGGACAGAGAGCAGAGTCACAGTCAGATACGTCAAGCAACAGTAAAATTATAGGAGAGGTTACGCAATATTCTTAGTAATACTGTTCGTCAGGCTTCTTGTGTTTCGCAGATTTACTGGACTCTGTCTGTACACGCTGGATCAGGGAAACAGTAATCGTGGAGCTGATAAAACAGTAAATGGAGCAGATACAGTGGGCAGAGTCCGTGGCGGGGAACTGTGTGTTTGGTATGAGAGAACAGGCATGATGTGGGTGTGAGCATTAACATTTGCTCCGTAGTTGAAAGTCTCTGCATGCACATGAACAGTTGATGTAAATGAGCACGGCCCAGTGAATTCCAGCATACTGGTCCTCCTTGTAAAACCCAGCATTTGCCATTGTCATGCAGGCGAGGCCGTTCTTGTCATTTCCTCTCACACTCCACAGACACACACATACACACACACACACACACACAGCTGAAGACTGTGTGTTGACACCTGGTCTGGATCTGAAAGCCGATGGCATTCCTGAGGGTTTAATTCCCCAGATTAGCCTGTGCAATCTACCTAAGGGTTAATCAGCATGCAGCATCTCATCCCACCTGCATAACCTCAACGTACTCCTACTCAAGTAGAAAATGGCTGCAAGGATATGGAAATGTATGCTTACAGCCACAGGTGTAGAATAAAAATAAATACAAAGCTCCATAAAGAGCAAATTGAGCCGTTGTTCCACAGTCATTCCAATGATTCAATTTGCTCATAAACTACACACCATGTGTTTGCTCTCCCAGAAAGTTTGTTTGCCACCTCTGAGAGCAGGAAAGATGCCATTTGCAGGCATTTACGGTGTTTTGCTGACATGAGACATTCGCTGGCCTTAGCCTGTAGAGAAAGTCCCTGGATAAAGGGCTTTTCCCTTAAATCCCTGATAGCCTCCGAGCTCCAAGGAGGACTTAGCCGGCGACTGACAGCCAGGATGGGAGGTGGGACAGGGGTTTGATGCTTGGGCTTATGACTTCTGTGCTGGTTAGGTAGGGGGAGGTAAATATTTGGGCCAACAGTTGTGATTTAAGTGCTCCCTTTGGCAGGTCGGGGGTCCAGCTGGTGTCGGACCTGTGACAGAGCAACTACAGATATATGGCTGCAGGATTTTCCCTCAGTTTTGGGATGTGGTCATCTTCTTTAGGGATGGAAATTGAGGAGATTTTATTGAAAGCAGTGCCATTATCGATTCTGCTTTCAGTCTGATTCTTTATTGATTCTCTCATTGATTCCTGATCAATGTAGCCTGAGTGCTAGCTGTAGCTACAGCCTGTCTACCATCGTCTAAAATGAGGGAACGTTTTAACAGCATTCTTTTCTTTTAGGTTTTCTTAGTCAAAGAAAAAAAAAGAAGCTAATTTTGTCTGCATGGTGGTGATGTTATTACGTTATTAAGACGTCCTGCTTGGTAGGAACAACATGCCTTTATGCCTACAATGTAAGGTACACAGCATTCCTCTACTCTAAGCTCATGACATGTAGGAAGATATTGCAGCAAATTGCAGGTGTTTCCACCGTTACCTGAGATATACATTTTTTACAGACATTACAACTAGCCCTGCTGCCATCCTTCTTTGTGGCATGAAGCCACACACTGGACTTCTTCCCCTCCACCACGACTCCATCTTGTTTCAAGTTTCAGCAGCACAGACACATACATTTGACGTCATTGTTCGGCTATAAACTGATTAGATTATGCTCCCACGGCTTTGACCTTGTTTTATTTGTGGTTGATCGATAATCAGTCTGATGTCCGACATTAAAAACTGAAGTTGAGGCACATTTTAGTTATCACGTGACGATGGTAGTGAGAGTTGACCCAGTCGATGATGGTGAAGAATTTGTCAGGGAAAAGCGATAGCAGGTATTAAGTCAATGTAGGTTACCTGTTAACGTTAATAAGGAATTACTGTTTAAAATTATTTCTTGGCATCTTTTACACTGATCCTATGTCAACAAATGCCAAAAAAATGACTGTTTTGCTCTGTGGACGCATTTCTGACTAACAATAGCGGTAAGAGCTAGACACATTTCCTTTGACTAGCGTACTTCATTATGAACCTCGAACCTCACCAATTAAACACTTTTAATGTGAAGCGGCATCAGTCGGAAATATTCCGTTTAAATTAGCAGTACATTAAAGTAGCACTCTACACATACTGAGTGTCTTTTCTTGTAAAAAGCCTGGTGTAATCAGTAACACCAGTGCTGTCACAAGTTTATTAGCTTTCATCACCGCAGCATCAACAAGTGGAATGGATCAGCTTGGTGGCGTACAGTTATTGTTGATCGAATCATTTGGAACCAATTCTAAATGGCTCCAGTTGTTGATTCTCTGATTTTGTTAGAAATACAGGTAAAATATCATGCCGGAGAGAGTGAGTTCTGTGTGGGTGGCTGCAGTTGGCTTTGGGGCCCTTGAATGGCACCCTACAGCTGCCTGTGTGTTTGTGTGTGTGTGTGTGTGTGTGTGCGTGCGTGTGCGTGTGTGTGTGTCAAATGCTGCGTCCGGTGGTAAGGTCGGAGAATGCAACAGCTACCTCCCAGCGCGCCGAGCACAAGCTCCTACACACAGCTGTTCACCATACAGTCGGTCCCACACACAGCACCTGTCTGGTGTGTGCATGTCTGTCTATGTATGAGCGCCAGCCAGATCGCACACAGGAATAGACCCCTACTTCAGAGCGTGTGAACGGAGCAACCTCTGCCGCTCTTCCTTTCCTGTTAAAGCTCAGTCGGTTAAATCCCGCTTCTATCCCCCCTTCGACCCTAAATAAAGTCGTATCCTTCCTTCCTGAAAACGTCGACTTCTTCTCCGTTAGCTCATTAACTCCATTACCGGGAACGTGACAAGGTCTTGGATCATCCGTGCGGTTGACTGCTATGTTTGGAGCATTCATTAACGGAGCTACAGTGATGGATTTAAGCAGAGATGTTATGGGATCAATGCAGTAATGAAGGGCAGAGTGTGTGGGAGGAGGCATTTATTATCATTACCAGAAGTAATAAAACTTTTGCCCCCTAACAACGGGCTCCCTCCCACACCAAGTGAATGTCAGTGTTAGGCTCGGGCCAGGACTACTGTCCTTAATTGATGCCAGTACTGTCCTAATGGTGTCAAGGTGGCATTGCATTATATTCACATTATCATCCATTTCAGACATAAGACAGAGGGCAACTGTGTCACCATCAGCTCAAATCCAGGAACATTTCCTTAGTGCTCTCCTAGTGCCTCGATCGCCGAGCAGATTAAAACATTTAGACGGGAACTGAAATGGGATCAATAAATAATGAGTCGGAAATGTCACGTGTGTCACTCAATCATCAACAATTCACATTGATATGGCAGCTTATCGCAGGCTGCAAATTACCCACAGCACTGGCTATGAATATGATTAGCATTCTCATTTTCACCAAGAAAACTCTAATAAACACAATTACATTATATCAGAATTTATTTCATACCTTTCTGCACATTTCCTTGAGTGAATGTGGCAGTCATCATGATTTCATCAAAGCAAACCAGATACTGTAATTTCCTTAAATTTAGAGCAGAAAACAACTCGTGACAAAAATTGATTTGCTTCCCTCCTTTTCCCCTCATCTTGCAAAATAATCTCATAAAAAAAAGGAAGCTGAGGGAGCAATATGTGCAAACAGGGCACAGGTCATTTCACTGCAAATTACAGATATAAGTTTCAGTCCTTCTTTCAGCCGGTGAATTAATGCTGGCTGGAAAACTTCTCACCCTTCTCCGACCTTTGGTTAAGAGGAATTTTCGGCTGATGACAAAAATTGGAAGGCAAAGTCATCGAATCTGTGACATGCAGCTCACCTACAGAGGAGCGATAATATAAGTTTGACATTTGGATCCAAACAGTTACGAACTGTTCTTTACTTAAAGTCGAACGGGAATTTTTATTCTGCTCACTTTTTGCAGAAGGACATATTAATAATACTGTTCAGCATGCTGCACTTTTTCCTGTGCTATTATATCTACCTATGTGTGATAGAGCTTCACTTCTCTGGACACAGCAGGTTACCGACCACTGAGGGCCGGTGTTGCCATAATCACAGTGATCAAATCCCTTCACTACAAGCAACTTTGGAATTGTTTTTCTGTAAAGTCGCTTGCAACTATTAATGGGTTGCATGGGTTTTTGCAGGCTTGTTACTGAGTAGTTCCTTACTCGGGTTTGCTCCCCATATGTCTCCCATCTCTCTCGACTATAGCCGCCTTAGAAGTTATTTAAACGCACAATAGCTTCGTCGCAGGATCCGACGACAACTATATCTATACATAAAGGTGCCAGTCAGTGAATGAGACATTTCGAATCACAAATCGCACAATTGATGGAGTTTCTTCAGCTACTTTGTCAGGGAAAATGAGTGGGTGAAATACAGGGGGAAAACAACAAAGAGTAGGAGAAAGAGAGTGGATTAAAAAACAGGATTCAACCTCAAGTGGGGGGGGGGGGGGGGGGGGAATTCAACGGCAGTGTGCAGAATCTCTAAGTGTGAAATACGTGCACATCATGCAGATCTTCTTCAGCATGCCAGCAATGATAAACATATTCAAAATGCAGCAGTGTTCTCATCAATGAGGCTTACAGACAGTGTTGTATAAAGTACACAAAAGTACTTACTTTTAAGTCAGAGATATCTTCTTAGAATGGTACTCTGGTAAAAGTGATACAGGTATATAATTATTAATAAAATAAAAGGTGTCCTATATTGAACTTGCAGCATGCAATCCGTAAAGTACCTAGTAACTGAAGTTTAGAAAGTGAAGTCGTCAAAGTGAAGTCGTCAAAATGAAGCGGAGCGAAAGTACAAAGTCACAGAAAATGGTAGTTAAAGTACAAGTCTTGTACCTAACAATGGTGCTCATGTAAGTACTTAGTTACATTCTTTCACTGCTTACAGCCAACAAGACGTCCCACCATTTGCCTTGACTAATATCATTTCTGGTTTGTTGCTAACAAATTATTTTTTTTGTTTGTTTTCATTAATTCATCTATTCATCCCTCATTTTTTTTTGTTGACCAGCAGATTTACTTTTTTAGAATTAAAAAGAAAAATGTAAAATAACAAGTTACAGTGTTTTTGAAATAGCCACGTCTGAGGTGCATTTCGTCCATATGACTGATCAAGTGGCCTCTCTCTCATTCTGTTTGTTTGGTTTTCTGAGAGCCAAGTCGCCTCTTTTGGGCTCGTTTCCACAGAACTGGCTGCTTGTTTCTCTTGCGAGATCTGGCAACACTGACTATAATGTGCTGCCAGCTTATGTGGTGCACTACTGACTGAAGCAAATCATAGTCATCTACAGCCTCTGAATATTGAGTATTAGTATTGCTTATGTTCCATTAGCAATGTAAGACATCTGTCCCTTAAATAACAATCTACATTTGGAAGAAACCACGGTGCTGTTGAGCGAGCTTCCACTGGGAAAGCGGAGGCTTGTTAGCCTAGCTGTCTCATGTTAGCCCTGGACATAACTTTTCATTCATGTTGTATGAACCTCTGCTGAGTCATCGGCAGCTTCTGCACACCCAGTGCTCTGTAATTACACAAAGGAGGGGGTCCGGCTAATGTTAGCTGTCTCTCTTTCATGGGTCAAATTGTGGTGATGAGAAACCTGTAATTACCTGTAATTCAAATCACAACGCGGCTTGTGTACAGAATCATTTGCTATCCAAGCAGAAAGATAATTACATTTTTTTTTTCTTGGTAATGAGTACATCAGTCAAAACATAAAATAATGATACAGCCTTTCTATTACTTACTATTTCTTGACAAAAGATAATTGAGTTTGTCTTTAAATTCAAAAAGCAGCCCGAGACAAATGCAGTTTCAACGTTTCAACAGAAGAGAAAGTGTTTCAAGTCTTGTGTGTTTCGTTATGTTTCAACATGCCATTTGGTGTTTACTCTAATCCAAAAGGCTGAGCACCAGAGCGAACAGATTTTTGACATGGGTGGCCCGAGCGGATACGGCTGAGTTGGGGATTTAGAGGAAAAAGGGCTGAACGCAGAGGACACGAAGCTTCTCAACGGGACTGCACAGTCAGGTGACAAATGGTGCCCCAAGCCAGCCAAGTGACAGCGCTGGCCTCTTAATCAATCAGAGGTCACCATGGAGGTTCAGTCCAGACTGCCCCCACCCTGAGAGGCAGCCATCTGATAGAACACTCAATGCCAAGCCACCGAGCGTACAACCTTGTCTCCTAGTTAGCACAACACTGCTGGCGTTGATGTCATCTCATCAGTTGTGAAAACTGGACCGCTCGCAGCAGAGACGCCCGTGTCTGTCTTTTGTTTGACCATTGCGACAGTAATGCTCAGTCAATTGAGCTGTACATGATATGTTTAATTCAACGGCAGCTACAGTTACCATCATTAGCAGCCGCTCTGATGACATGCTGCCCCCTATTTGTTTGGAGCTTAAGTTTGACAAGCGGCTACTTCTTGCTTATTGCACCTTTAAGGTTGTCCTGGACACCATTTTTTAGGGCTACAGAAGCTTATTAAAGATTTCCCATGAATATTCCAAGGTCGTTATTTATGTACATACTTTGCTATTTTAGTCATTCTGAATCTAATGACAGATGAGTCCGTCTTGAGCAGTTGTTCACGCGTGACAAGAGTATTGAACTTGTTCTTTTCAACAAGATATAGAATGTTTTTGTTTCTTTAACCATGTACATGTGGTATCATTACCTCTGCCACGGAGGTTATGTTTTCACCTGTTCCTGTTGGTTTGTTGGTTGGTTGGTTTGTAAGCAAGATTACACAAAGTCTATTGAATGGATTTCCACAAAACTCAGATGGAGGAGACTCAGTGCAGTTTAGACCCCATTAACTTTTGGTGTCGCTCCAAAACAAATTCAAATTATTAGGTGGCTGGTATCTATTAATGAGTACAAGATCCTGCAGATTGAAATATGATTATGAATGAAAATAAAGAATAAAGAATTTCTCACTCTTCCATAATGGAAGCCTTCGAATATTGATTTAGACATTGATCACCATGGCAACTTTAGAGGCTTTGAGCATTCAGATCAGCCCCTAGTTTCAATAGTCTCAAATGGGGATGTAGTAGTAAAACATCCGACCCCGTGGTTCTCTCCATATCTGGCCTCCGCCCCCAACCTTAAGCCTGCAGCCCCCACCTTGACACATGGCCATCTGTACTGACATTTCAGGCAGTAAATAAGGGCGTGGCGGCTGGTGCACTCTCTGGTAGGCCCAACCTAAAGGCCGAGCCCTCACGTTCTCCTCTGCACCCCAAGGCCCACCCTCACACACCCCCTGGGGCTGACCTACACACTGCAGGGTCCCCAGGGGGGGGCAAATCAGGCTTTAGGAGTAGCACCGGCCTTCTGTCCTCTGTCCACCCCCCACCCACCACACACATCACTTCACTCTCCCACCATCTATCTCTCCATCGCTCAGCATCAATACATTCATCTGTCCATCCTTAGCATCAGTTCAGACACACTCTCAGTCTCAGACCTTTGTCATGCACCCATCTGCTACCACTGCTACCACTGCTATGTTTGCCAATATGTCTCAGTTTAATCAACCCTTGATAAAATATGCAATTTGTTTTAAGATAATGTTTAATGAACCAAAGGTTTTTCGTGTTAATACAGCCTCAACTTTCACTTTTAGATCGTAAAATCGGATATTTTTTGATTGTCTTCAGAAAGAGCGTAAATTCATTCATGATTTCCTCCCCTGTTAATAACCTTGGGTTGGTGATAATTCACACTAGTTGCAAAAAAAATTACACTACAAGCAGACTGGGAATTGTTAAAGGCAACATTAGTGCACCAAAACCCATTAAAACCCACTGAAATGGTGTCACATTGCCATTACACCCGTGATAAAACTGTCAATTCACCAGAAAAAAAGACCCATCAATTCACCCACCAATCACAAGACACCCACAGATCCATACATGTATTCACTCATACTGACACTGCGTCTGCGTCAACCCTTCGACGCATCGATCTATCCATCTTCCCCCTCTCTCACACCATAATAGATGCAGTGCGTGTGCTGATTCAGTCCCCACAGGATACAGGGACATCACATAGAAGTAACCCGGGGCTGACAGAAACATTGAGCGGCGAGATTGAAGCGAGAGAGGCCGGAGAAAAGGGAATGAAAGTCACATAAATGACAGACTTAAACTCTATCAGCTGAGGACCTGGTGAGATTGCAGAAAAAAAAACGTAGAGAACCATAGGGGGCGTGAGGAAGGAGAAAGCTTCTGTCAGATAAAGAGCCTGGAAATCGAGAAGCAGAAACTCAAATAAAGAGGAAGAGGGTGGGACAAGTGAGGGACAGGCCGGGACAAAGACATGGAAGAAGTGCCAAACTGGGATCAGTCAGATCAGCAGTGCAAACTAGTGTTTCCTGTGCACGTATTGAGATGCAGATCCCACTTTCTCAGCTCATAATGGGGGCTGTCAGGAGAGTGTGTGTGTGCGTGTGTGTGTGTGAGTGGGTGAGGATGTTCATGCAGGAGAGATTCTCACACATCTGCTAACCTGCTTCTCTAATGGGCTGCAAATGGGCCTCCATTGTTGGGCCTCGCAGACCTGGTTGGAATGACTTGACACGTTCTGTGACATCAACTTCGCATGCATACGAGAACACGTCCTCCCGCCGCTGTTTACACACACATGTAGAATGCCTAATGCCTCGGTATAGATCCAAGTCAAACAAAACCAGGATAAGGATAGCGTAATATTCCCATGGAGATTTATTGTGTTTGTAGTACACAAGAATGTTGGTAGTATTGTTTCACATTAAGAGATTTGTGTGGTATGTGTTGGGTGTGCATGGGTTTGTGGAAGAGCTGCAGTCGTCGAGCTGGAAAATAAGCTGACAGGTATAATCCATTTATCATTTCAGTCATTTTTCAAGCTAAAGGTCAAACATTTGCTGGTCCCAGCTTCTTAAAATGTGAATATTTGCTGCTTTTTTGACATATATGATGTTCATTAATGATTATAGGAATTATTACCTCAGAAAAGGAGGGTATGTTCACGCCCATGTTCGTTTGTTTGTTGGTTGGTCAGTTGGTTGGTTGATTTGCTGGTCGTTTGGTTGGTTGGTTGGTCGGTCGGCGGTTGGTCGGTTGGTTGGTTGATTGGTTGATTTGCTGGTCGTTTGGTTGGTTGGTTGGTCGGTCCGTCCGTCGGTTGGTTGTTCGGTTGGGTCGTTGGTTCTAACATAGGGATGTTAAATTTCTGGTAACATTCGACAGAGTTCTGTAAAGTCTTGTTGTTCTTACTGTAGTAGTAGCAGAGTATAACATTGTATTTAAAGTCGCAGATCTTTTAGTTGTTCAAGTATTAGTTGAAGTAGCAGTTGCAGCTAAATTGAATAAATTGTAATAGGCCTTGTACCAGTACATGCACTATTACTACTTCTCTTACTATTACCATTACCACACCTATTGTCAGTATGCACTGCTTTCTACATTCAGCTACTATTAATAATGGTGGCAGTAAGAGATGAGGTAATAGTAGATGTACAGATGCTGGCAGCAATAGTTCAAGCAAAGTAACCTAGAGCTGCAATGATTAGTCAGTTAATTGGTTTGTGGTTCGAAAGAAAATTAGTTGTCAGCTATTTTGATGATTGATCAAATGTTTCGTTTGTGAAGATTCGCCGCTTTTCTTTGTCATTTATGACAGTAAATGAAGAGTCTTTGTGATTTTGGACTGTTGGTTGGTCAAGAGAAGTCATTCAAAGACGTGAGTGTGGGCTCTGGGAAACTGCGGTGAAGATTTTTCACAATTTTTGGACATTTTATGGACTAAATGATTAATCAACTGATCGCAAAAATCAGCAGATTGACCAATAATGAAAACAATAGTCACAGCCATTGTTTGTAGAGTTATCTGTCGTGGCTCTAAAACTTTTTCTACACACTTTTCTCGTCTCTATCATTAATAATTTCTCCGGCTCAGCTGCTCGATGCTTTACTGAAGTGTGTGTGCTTAAACCCCCTCCCTCCTCAATCCAAACATTTCCAAAGCTGTGTTTTACTGAGCAGCCACAACTCCGCTGAAATGATTTTAACAAGGCGCTCTTGCTGACTTGGAGTTGGGGGATGGGGGTTTAACAGAGGGAGGGGGGCAATACGGGGTCACACAGGAGGAGAGCTGGAAGGGAGGGAAGAGGAGGGGAGTAGGGGGGGGTCGCTTTTTTTTTCCTTTCTCTCCGGGCTCTAGGAAAGAAAGGAAGGAAGCCAGAGCGAGGCAGAGCAGCCCGAACCAACTGAGGAGAGATGGATGGTGGGGGGAGGGACTGGAGCAAGAGCGCTGCCCATTGGTAGGCTGTGGTTCTCTCTCTTGGATGGATTGACTTAGCACGGGTCGAATTACACCATTCGCCGTGCGTTAGTTTGTTTTTCTCTCGGCCGGGGAGAAGTTGATGCACTACGACGCGCTCAATATTTTTCTTTTGAGGATTACAGCAACGCACAAAGGATACAAAACTAAGCGATTCAGATGAGGTGAGTTCTTGCCGCTACGTGGATTTACTTTTGTTGCGCCGCATTACGCAGCGAAAGTCAAGGGGAGAACTAGAGAGGAGAAGTCTTTGCTGGGATACAAAATATTTCCTCTGACCACGTCGCTATGCCGCTCTGCAAAACTGATGGTTGCAGGACAGAAATAGTTCAGGTCCGGACTATTTTTACTGACGCTCCGATCCAATATCCTATCCATTCATTCCTTTAACCGCTGGCAGCATTTATGCGTCGGAAGCGCCCCTCCAGAGCTCGTAAAGAGGCTGAAGCGAAAAAATCCAAACTGTTTACTCACCGCTCTCTTTGTGAGACAGTTTGCTCTGCTGTTGGAGCTGTCAGAAATCTTTATTAAATCAGGCTTCATAGGCGCAGATTTAAACCGTGCGTCAAACTGGTGAAACCAAAGTTATCCAAGCGCTGTTATTAGGAGAAACACGCACAGAGAGGAGTTTTGTGTGTATGTTTTTTTTTTCTATTATTATTATTCTGGTGGCTATGGGCTTTATCACGCTCCTCAGTCTGTCCACACGCCCTCTATTATTCCAAATCAGCATTAAATCAGTGATCGCACATGAAGTCAGAGCGCGGCGTAGTGAGGACAGCGCGTCGTTAATGTTTATGTCTTTTCCCTCTGGTTTCTAAAGTTAATAGTAGTGGAAAAGGGGGGCTGGTGTGTGTGCTGTACGAGGGAGGGGGCTGTGTGGTCGTGGCAGAGCTTTGAAGATCAGTCATCAGAGCGCAGGGGCCCGGGGACGGAGACAGAGCAGGCAGAGAGGCTCGTGTGTGCCGAGCGGAGCTGAAATCTGTGCGCAACTGGATGAAAAAGGGAAAAGTGGGGTCCGGATGGAGCTCAGAATAACAGGAATATCACATGCTGGGTGTTTTCTCTTAAATGGATTACCGAAGGAATATTATATTCAGTCGGATTGCCCCATTCATGAGTGAATTCGGATACTCAAGGTAGGTGTCCACGACGGTGTTTAATTTCTGGGAAAGTGTATTTTTTCTTTATTTTTAGGATAAAGCCTGCCTTGTTTTATTGAGATGGACCTTGAATTTAATAAAGGACACATCTCTAGTGGCTTGGCTTCAACCAGGAGAGCTACTTTGTGAGCAGAATTTGGCAAATCAAGATTTCAAAGTGAAATGTACACATTTTTAAAAAAACGGATCCTTACGCATTGATCATGACAGAGCCACGCCAGCTTCTGTTCGTCTTTAACGGACCCTTCACGCAGAGAAGTGTCCTTATTTTCCTTCAGTTTCAGAGAGGAGATCTTACATGTTCCATTGCGCATTGTTAGGAGTTGTGTTAAATGCCTTAAGGGAGAGATGTAAGTGCTTTCTCGCGTTTCATATAAATCAACTTGGAATAAAGGCATGATTGGACGGAGCATGCTGCCAAATACAATATTAAACAATAAAAGAGGAGCGGGACGGGCAGTCTGACTTTAAGATTGTTGATGCTCGCCCTCCGAAGCCTTCAATCGATTTAATGTATTCTCAATTTAATTATCTCGTATCGGATAATAAATTGGAGAAGAGCGCTCGTAACCTTTTTGGAGGCAGCGACAGAGGAGGGAGAGAGGGAGCCCAGCCCCGTGTGGCATTCAGGCGCTGCTGAGGCGGTTCTGAACGCAGCCCATCACTGTTGTCACTCCACCGCTGTCCCCCGCGTCTTTGTTGTCTTTTGTATGAGTCCCACATGTGGACTAAAGGGGCCTGAAAAGATTTACCACGGGTAAAACTTGAATGCCTTTACGCCCCGGTCCGCACAATGCGAGCATTAGCGCCCGGGCTGCTGAGTGGATTGTGTGCGCAGAAAGGGGAGCGGAAGATCCCCACGCAAAACTTGAAAAAATGGACAGGGAATGACGGGAGAGGGACTCGGTGATATAATGGACAGGGGGGGCGATCAGAACGGTTCTTTGTGAGTGAGCAGTCATAGGAATTGTTCTGCTGTGTCACATTATTTAAGAAGATAAAGCAAGAAATAAGCAATCTAAGGGCTTAAAGTTGTCACTAAAGACTAACCTGGGTGCTGACGTGAGTGTTAAAAAAGGACAGAAGTGAACTCATTTATTGTCAGGGGTCAAATCTTTATTGGTGCTGTTCTCGGACCAGTGCAGCCCCCCTAAAGAAACAAAGACAGGGCAATTTTATCTCAAAACACAAACCAGATGTGAACATCTCCCTGAGAACCTGGAGCGCGTGAGTCAGGACGACCAGCTCAGTTTCCACAAACTCTATACTGTCAGGAGCACCACACTCCGGCCGGGCCAAACACCAGAACCTGCCGTGGGTTCATTTGACAGCACAGCTGGCTGATGCGCCTCACTTCGCCTCACTGGTCGCGGGGTCAGAAATCATCGACCAGAACGATCACCGTTAACCTCCACTACAGCCGGCCGTAACCCCGGAACAACCGCCATTAAACCGCACAGCCTTATGGTCGCCCTAAACTGCTGCTCAGAAATCAGATGGCTCCACGCTAAATTGGTTGAGTTATAAAAGTTGGACCCTTTGTGAAGCATTTGGAGTCAAGATGTTCATACAGTTTGCTTTGTTCCCCCTGAACCCCCTTTTAGAAGCCCCCAGAACAGCTCTCCTGAACGTATAGGTCCACTGACCGGGGGTGGAGCTCTATTGTGTTGACTTGCCCAAAGCCCCTTTTGTTTCTCGGTCACACCTGCAGCTCAGCCCCTTTGTGCTCCACAATAGTAGAACTACTGCTGAGAACAGCCTTTCTCCTGTTTCACTCCTCCTCTCTGCAAAGGTAGAGAAGAAAGGGAGGTGAGCCGGGTTTAGGGTGGCACAGCCCTCTCCTTCTGCCAAATCTCTGGAGCAACAAGTCCGACCAAGTCCCTCTGAAGGGATCCTTGGGTAAATAGCACGCGATTAGGGGTAGTGGTTATTGCTGAAGTGGGAAAAGGAGTAGTAATCATTTCTGGGCCGGTGTGGTTGCCCTAATCATCTGGCTGACTCGCCTCCCTGTGTGGCTGCATCTTGATTAGATTTCTCAGAGCCACAGCTGAGAGTTGAGACAAGCATGTTATAGGATGCATCCAGTTTTTGGACGAACAGAGCTCACACGCAAGCCCTTTTTAGACACACACACACACACACACACCGAGTGTGCGGAGTGAAATGCCTGAAACTGAACTCGGAGGCTATCTGATTTCCTGTGCTGTTTGGTTTACAGCTCAGCATGGTGCCCGATGACAAGTCGAGTCGCCTCAAGCAGCAGCAGCAGCCATTGTTCTGCTGGGATTACATCCACCCATCACATCCACACACAACTTTCAGAGAACCTCACGCACCGCTGTTGTTTGCTGTCCTTTTATTAGCCCCCCAATTCCTCCCAGTAGGACTCCCCTGCACAAACACGTTCATCCAGTGTGGTGGGGGAGGAGGTTACGGCTGGCGTATGCCACTAAAAGCCCGGCTAAAAGGAGAAATATGTGTTAATCTGTCATTTTAGGCTTGGAGCACTAAATCTTCAGCTGTAACTACCCGAATCTGACTGCAGACCCTTACACCCACCATCAGTAGAAAAATAGCAATCCGGCAGGACCCCCTCCCCCTCTCTCCTCTCCCCGTGTTAAACACCGTGGGCCTGAGCCAGCAACATCAGCAGGGAAAGTGCGTGGTTGTAGGACATTGAAAAGCCTGTAATAACAGAGGTAGAGTGAGGCCAGGCTGAATGGCACTGAGTTGCGTGACAAGCCCAGCGTCTCTAGGCTTGTTGAGGCCTATATGTGCGCGCACACACGTACACACACACACACGCACACACACACACACACACACACACACACACACTAGAGGGCAGGAACCAGAGAACGCAAAGGCATAGTCAATAGAAAACATGCCGGGCTCACAAGAGATTGAGAAGTAATTTTAGATCGCTGACCTCTGGATGTCTTATGTTTCTGTTTTACATTAGAGATTCTGAGGAAAGCCTTCGCCTCCGCAGCACGGCTATTACCATGCAAGGAGACATGGGAGATCGGGAATTGTTTAGTGAGGGAGAACAGCAAGAAAAAAGTGTGTGTGTGTGTGCGTGTGTGCGTACGTTGAGTCGATACAGAGCGAGACTTTAAATTCTGACAAGCAGGGGAGTGATTTACCTGTGAACAGGGCCATGTTGGGGCTAGAAGCACAGCCTGCAGCCTGTGTGATAGCACTATAGAATTGAAACGTGGAGCTCGGTTTATTTACCTTTCATAGCTCCTGTTTTTTCCCTATTGTTGTGCGTTTGGTATCTATTCCTGTCCCAGCCTCCCTCCAAGAAACTCTGCGATTTATTGCCTGGGTTTTAATACCTCACCTCTCCCGGCGCGACGAACGTCTGAAGCAGGTAGTAAAAAAATAGATGCGATGCTTTTAAGGAGCACGGCTGTCTCCCGTTGCTGAGCAGCATCATCACTTCTCATTTGGATTAAGTTGCTGACAGTTCTTTTGTATAGATCTGGAAGCCTGCGCGCATGGATCTGTGCTCGTTTGTGTCCAGAGATTAATTTGTGTCGAGATTAGAATATAGTGACTGCAGCAGCATCATTGATGTTTGTGTTTATAGGAGGAGAAAGTAACCTTTTGCTCTTCACACAATTGTTTTATTTTGTCAAAACATGAAACCCGTAATTTAACTCTTAAGTGGCCTAATGGAGATGGCGCGTTGTCGTGTCAAGACCTGCCATTACTCATGTCATAATGACATCGCTCTTCAAAAGGCCTCAGTATCCCACAGAGTGCTGAATAGCCGTGATTACACGGCGTTGATGACTAAAACACGCTGCCATGCCTTCCCCTTCACATCCATTCTTTTTTTGGTGACACGTCATCGTACAGTAACTGGATTATCAGAGCCTGGAAAACACAGCGCATGCTTTATGTCAACATGTAAGCTTCAGAACAGTCAGAGTGTGTGTGCTGTCACAGACACTGATTGAAGGCTGACACACTGGTGTGTATGAGCTCTGTCACGCCTTCTTGTTTCTCTACTTGATGAAAACGTGTGTTATAGTTAATTTAATGACAGCCACGTGTATAATAGCACATTTTGTGTTTAGAAAGAATTAAAAAGCACAGTGTGACCAGACTGTTGAGTGGCAAAGTTCCGCTCACATGGCTACAGTGATGTGGTGAAGTCTATGGATCGGCTCTGCTGGCTGCTGATCGGCCACACTTCCTGTGTGGATCAATCAGAGCACTAATGGCCTGGCAGGCGGGGCTCACAGACAGCACTGGAGCAGGTGTGCTTCGGGGCTAATTGAAAAATGAGTCAATACCGTGCGTGTGCGCGCACATGTGTCAGTCTTTGCATTACCCCGCTTGAAAGAGTGATTATGTATGTGTGTGTGTCTGCGTGTGTGTGTGAATCCCACTGTGCTCCCAGCTAATCCATCCCTCTGCCTGTGTGACGTCTCCCGGTAAATTGTTTATATCCGTTCAGGCTTTGCCTGCATGAATAATTTGTTTGCCTTATAAATATTTGAATGTACACCGATCATTAATATGCACCGACACAGTCTGTCTCTGAAGCACTCCTCCACGCACTAACATACACACTAAACCCCTGCCACTCCCACATTAAATTATTACCAAAGTAGTTGCTGCTGTATCATGTCTACAGCAGCCGTAGAAACAACTGTACACAGAATAACTGCTACGTCAAAACAACTGTGCCTGAGTGGATCCTGATAACACAAAAGATGAGTGAATCACTGCACTGCAATAAAGCCTGCCAACTCCAAGGTAGGGCCGGAGCAATAACAGCCAACAGAGTGCTAATAGAAGTCAGCTAAGGTCAGAGCAGAGGCGACAGTAGTGATGGTGATGGAGTTGCAATGTGCTGATTAGCGTTGAGCCCCAGCCCAGGACAAACCAATCAGACCACAGATGTACATAGACAGCAGGCCCGCCACGCTTCTAACAGAGTGGACTTCCGCTGCATCCAACACACACCGAGACGCCCCACCAGCCAGTTGGCTGACCTTCCTGTAGACAGCAGATGCAGGGAGAGGCAGAGGGGAAACGCCAAGCACTGCCACTGAGAGCTCAGTCATCAATAAACCAGAGAGGGCATCATGTGTGCCTTATGTTTCTGTTTTACTAACATAGAGAGGAAAATGCAAAAATTGTGGCTGAGGAATCGACTCTTAAGACTACACACTGCATGTCAAGTAACAAAGGCATGCCTTCTGTGTGTGTTCCCAGGTAACATCTCCACCAGAGTGAAACAGGAAGTGTCGTCTGTGAGCAGCCATGGGCCAGAGAGCTGCGCTTCTGCTCAGTGAGCTGCTGCTGCTGCTGCTGACAGCCTCACGCACTCTCCTCGCAGTCAGCTTCCCAGAGGACACCGTACCCCTCGATGTCGTTGACGCGCACTGTGAGTACACACACGCACATATGAACTCAGCGGCGACGGGGGGAGGATGGAGAGAGATTACAGTTACTGCAACGTCACTGAAAAAAGTCAACAGCTATCCTTAACGCACACTTTGTAGTCACTCCGGTCACATGTGAAATGAAGGCGGACACCGGCCGGTGGCTTTTTCTAGCCGTGTCAGCAGTTCAGACACTAGCATGCCGTTCCCATGGTAATAAAATCAATCAGCTGTAGCATTAAGTGGATTTCATTCTCCTCTCTGGGAGAACAGAGATGTGCTGACATAGGCAGCCATTATCTAATGCACAAACACACGATGACAAACAGCTGTAATTAGGCAAAATATATTTGTACTGTACCATTACTTTAATTGCAGGAGGATTTGTTGGAAGCACACACAGCATATTTATTTCTAATCAGAGCAGTCGAGTTGAATCTAGCGGGAGGTGAGCGCGCCTTGTCCGTGCTGCAGACTCCCATTAATAGCCTGCTTGCGTGATGTCTTCACAGTTTCACGGAGGTACCCTGTGTTCAGAGGCAGGCCCTCTGGCAACGAGTCACAGCATCGCCTTGACTTTCAGCTGATGACCAAGATACAGGACACTCTGTTCATCGCTGGCAGGTAAACTCAACACACAAACACTATCTCTCTTCTCTTTCACACATCCCCCACACCAACATACTCACTCACTCCTTGGCAGGTAAACAGTGGTGTGAGCGGGGAAAAAAGCTCTTAGTGTTATTGGATCTGTGGCTTTCCAGGCCTGCACCTGATGTATATGGTCGGTATTGATCCGGGAGAGGCGTCTATCATGCGGCTCTGACGCTCCGTCAGGGGTTTCTTGGCATCTTTACATGTCTTTTTGGTATTTATGGCCGCTGGGATTAATCTGAGCGGCAGCACTAATATTGTAGCAGGAAATCACCCTGACATCTACAGTATAAAACTCCCACCTCCGGAGCCCCTGTAATCAGCAGCACATGTATCACTGCTGGCAAGTGGATCCTCCTGTCGTCAGTTTGGGGTATTCACACGTTTTTTTTGCTGAAAGTGGAGCAAAATGTTGATGTCTGTGGGCCAGTAAATATGATCCTCGCTGGTTTTATTACATTTTAAATAACCAGCATATAATCAAAATAATAAGTGGTTGTCATATAAAGTGGTAAAGCAGAGAATAGAGTTAGGTTTTCAGTTACATAAAACAAGAGTTCAATATGCATTTACTCCCTGCACGATATCGTATGGAGGCTTATATACGATTTGAATGAACTATATTCTAGTCTCATCATCTTTTTGTAGGGTTTTCACAGAAAACGACGGAGATTTATAAAAGGAAATATTGTTCTGTAGATGTAAGAAAACATGTTTCTTCAGTGAAAATGAAAATTGTGACACAAAAATGATCATTCTCACTGATGAAGAATCATATCGCAACTGCAATATCTCGAAAAATAATACTCACAATTCGATGTTTTTGACTATGTCATCAGCAACCTATTTCACTTAATCTTA
Source organism: Sparus aurata (assembly GCF_900880675.1). Lineage (NCBI taxonomy): Eukaryota > Metazoa > Chordata > Actinopteri > Spariformes > Sparidae > Sparus > Sparus aurata. Next base: position 8,595,282 of record NC_044190.1, on the reverse strand, counting down.
CCACAATCTAAAATGTTGTTTGTTTTCCTGCCGTAAAAAGAAGCTGAAACCAAATGAACCATCCCTCTGCGAATGTATAAATCAATTAATGGCTGAACAGCAAAGTGTGTAAAAATACTTTTAAAGGGGCACTATGTAGTTCTCAGGACAACATTTTAATCAGTAGAGAAAGATCTTTATTGATGGATAAGATGGATTGTTTATATTCGGCGGACCCTGCCACCTTTTTAGCTCCATACAGTGTTCTGGGACCTTACTGTCCTCTGAGAACAGCTCGTTTATTCAGTTATGGAAAAAATAAATACGTCTGAGTTTGTATTACTACCTCATTAATATTGTTAATATTAAAATTCTGAGTTAGGATTTTTTCTTCACCAGAACTACTTAGTGCCTAAAATAAGATCTGAATTAGTTTTAAGTCAAAAATGAACCTTTTTGCTAATATTAAAAAATAAACCCTGATAAAAGCTCCAGATTCTTATTTTTAAACAGGAAAAATGGAAAACATTGAGCCTTGTATTGTCATCGAAGCGTATTCCCTGCTGTGCTGTGTCACTGAGCTGTGTGTTCTGTTGTTGTGTGTCCGCAGAGATCAGGTGTACCTCGTCAGTCTGAGAGAATCCTACAGGAATGAGATCATTCCTTACCGGGTAAGATTCTCCCCACAAGCTGCTCTCTCAATCTGCAGACACTAAAAAGGGCTCCATAGAAAACACAGAGCCATTCATCACAAACTGGACGGGTTGTAAAATGAGCGAGGGGATGAGGGAGGACTGTGTTTGTGTGTGTGCACGTGTCTAATGCTCCATGTTGGATTTTACAGAAGCTTACGTGGCGATCAGGCCAAGCTGACAGAGAGATGTGTGCCGTCAAGGGAAAACACAGAGTACGTATTAAACTGCTTTCATCTCGCGCCTCCTATCCTACACATTCCAACAGAGACCTAAACTGCCAGCAAAGAAGCTGGCTGCCTCTCAGAACGCTGTTACATGTTTTGTGTCTGTTTTCAGGACGAGTGCCACAACTTTATCAAAGTGCTGGTTCCTAGAAACGACGACCTGGTCTTCATCTGTGGTACCAATGGCTTCAACCCCATGTGCAGATACTACAGGGTGAGTATCCGGTGCCAGGATCTGCTATTAGTCCGAGGTTGCATCACAATCAGTGCATTTACAGGTCGGCATGCGATACCAGAGAGCGCCTCTTCCTCTGCAAAGCATGTGTGATTGTCAGTTTACAGGAGGGGAAGGGTCAGGGCTGACTGTCCTCTAGTTAACGGATCATAGACGGCTTCTTTCTCTCAGATCGATACAAAAGTAGATAAAAGTTTTATAACGCTCAAATGGGCGGCCGTTAATCTACCTTGGCGGCCTGCGCAAGTAAATTATAGGTGTGGGAAACACTGGTTAATAAGTGTTTGTCAGCAAGCTTTATTTTCAATGTCAAACCAGATATATTAATTATTGCTAACTTGACTGCGGAGTCCTTCATGTGCAAAACTGACGCTGGAGGGGAAGTGTCATAGTTTGAAGGTCAAGGCCACCGAACAAGCTGCTGTATTTGGCAGGTTGGAAGGATATGTTTCTTGTGTAAATGCTCTTAAAGTGATTTGGGTATCATGGCCCTCATTTTAAGGTCTTTTTAAATAAATTTGACTGGACTGATATACGTGTGCGCTACTGCTTCTGTGTGTGTTTGTTTCCTCTGTGTCGCTTGAAAAGACTCCTCTAACGTGTGGGTGATTTCTGCATTCCCCTCAGCTGGATAACCTCGAGTTTGACGGCGAGGAGATCAATGGACTGGCACGATGCCCGTTTGACTCCAAGCAAACCAACGTTGCCCTCTTTGCTGGTAAGGGTCAAACGCACACCCGCCCACGCTCGTAGTTACTCTTGCTGAAGACGAACTAATGTGCTCCTACTTATGCTCTCATTATCACCTCTGTGTCTTTGCCTCGGCAAAACTGTGCCTGCGGCGATAACAAGTCAGCCAATTAAGCCTTATCAACTAAGAGAAACAACAAAGCAGTGAAGAGCAGTGCATCCTAGTTTTTGGTGACTGTACTCCTTCTTGTTTTGTGTTTTTTTTTTTTTTAGAAGGGAAGCTGTATTCTGCGACTGTAGCCGACTTCCAGGCCAGTGATTCTGTCATCTATCGCAGTATGGGTGATGGATCGGCCTTGAGGACCATCAAATATGACTCCAAATGGCTGAAAGGTACACAAACACCTCTTCATCACTCCCAGTCCTTATCTCTCTCTCCCCCGTGCGTTCCCGTGGATACACCTGTCCAGCTGCCAGCTAGCTAAACGCCCATGATGCCTTTGCATGGCGCATGTATGTACGTGACTGTCGGAGCTGTTTTTCGGAGTGATAGAGATCTCTCCTGCCTTGCCAAAACTCTGTGGGGATATGGCCTGTTCTCTCCCAGGCAATCTAGGTCACCCCCAGTCATATACAGCCCTGTACAAATCCCTGAAATATTCAACATGCACAGTGGTGGTGACGGTGCAGAAATACACTTCAACTCTCTGCCTGTGTCTCTCCCTCAGAACCTCATTTCCTGCATGCAGCAGAGTACGGGAATTATGTGTACTTTTTCTACCGAGAGATTGCAGTGGAGCACAGCAATCTGGGCAAGGTAAGACAGTGCACCTGCCGTTTATAACGCATTACATATTCCGCGCAGCTACTGTACGCAGGCCTTTGTCCTAAAAAGGCTTACTGACTCCCTCGGTGCATGCGTTTTTTTGCCACAAATTGCCCCTGTGGTAATGGGGCCCATTCAGGCGATAGCAGTACATCACATTAGGAACACAGGAGAAATTTCGACAGCCAGTGTTTGCCGGGGAATGTTCCAGTAATGTAAAACCATTACACAGGGAGAGGATTTGTCTCTTCCGGAGATTGCGCGCTCTGTGTCGGCTTCTCCCCATGACACACACGCATGCAGAGGGCATTAGGATGTTCTGTGTCCGGGGCCAACTTCAGCTTTGACCATGCCTCATCTCATCCTGAGCTGGTCTGGCCGAGCCGCAGGAGGCCAGCGTCCTCCATCAGCCACCAGCCCATAAATATTTCAACCCTACTAATGCTTGGGTGACACCTGGCCTCTGATGGAGGTTTGCACTGGTGAATAATTAAAACTGTCAAAGCCGACTGCTTCACACACTTCATTTTTACGCTAAGCCTCTGTTATACATGCAATCAAACAAAATCACACAGGGCTGCACAAGTTCTTTTTTTTTATGTTTGCTCCAGTCAGGGTGAAAGTTAAAAGATGAGAGTGTTTGTTTGTGAGGTCGTCCGTGGCGAGTTGCTACAGGATGGAGATGCATTATTCAGCGTGTGGAAGTGTTTTTAGTGACGTAAGCTCAGCTGCCTCCCTCTTCCTGCCGCCTCTGTCCTCTGTTAAACTTCGGCTCTCCGCAGGTTGTGTATTCTCGCGTGGCCCGGATCTGTAAGAATGACGTCGGCGGGTCACAGCGGGTGCTGGAGAAGCACTGGACGTCTTTCGTGAAAGCAAGGCTTAATTGCTCTGTGCCGGGGGAGTCCTTCTTCTACTTTGATGTGCTTCAGTCCATCACTGACATCATCGACATCAACGGGGTTCCCTCGGTGGTGGGTGTGTTCACCACGCAGATGAACAGGTGAGCCATGGCCGCCGGTGGTTGTTGGATTTCGGATGCACGGGACAGATGTGGATGTGAGATTAATGTATTTCTTTCTCAACAGTATCCCGGGATCAGCAGTGTGTGCGTTCTCCATGGCTGACATAGAGAAAGTATTCTGGGGCCGCTTCAAAGAGCAGAAGACTCCTGACTCCGTGTGGACTCCGTATCCAGAGGAGAAGCTGCCCAAACCTCGGTGAGGATTTCAAACCGGGCTTTTCTCTGAGCAGGTGGCACTCGATTCAGCAGCTGTTTGCCACCTGTCAGTTTTTTCCCCTTTTCTTAACCCCTCTTTGTCCAGGTTAAACCCAGTGAAATCAAATCTTTCTCACTAGTTATTAGCTTTGACCCAGCACACACATTCACCATCTGCTGGCGATTAAATAATTAATTTGGCATAATTAGATGCGTTGCATATTTAACCTGTTTACAGTTGGCACGTATATTTGCAGCCCGGCGCTTGTGTCTAAAACACAAAGTCCACGCAGCACCTCATTACCCCAGTGAATCATTGATGGAGAATAACCGTGCATATGTATATTTTATGTTTCCAGCTGAGGCCTTTTTGTGATCCTAATAAGCACCTGCTCCTCACCCCCCACCCTCTCGTTGCACCCCTCATCCATTTCAATACACGTTATTATGACTCCCTGGTGTGTGATCGTATGGGCCGATCTTTGACCTTTTGCCCTCTCTGCATGTGCGCCCTCCATTCCAGACCCGGGTGCTGTGCGGGTCATGGTCCAGCTGCGTCCTTTAAGAGCTCCATCGAGTTCCCGGACGATACCCTGCAGTTCATCAAGTCGCACCCCCTCATGGACACAGCTGTGCCTTCTATCGGGGATGAGCCATGGTTCACCAAGACTCGAGTCAGGTAAATGCAGACCAACGAAAAACCTTAGTTTGGTTTAAATACTAGATTTTTTTTAAAGCGAAACCTTTTTCTTTTTTTTATTTTACCAAATGTGCTTTTTCTTTCTCGTCACATCAGCATTTAATGCGGTCTGAACACAAGCAGCGCTCAAAGAACAAAATAAGATAATGTTATGATATGATCAGGAAATACGTAAACCAGACTGAACAGTCTGACAAAGCCCGTGCAGGGTTTATACGGGTGCTGGAAATGCCTTTGAACCGTTATTGCCTCAGACAGGTAATTATAAAATACCCCAAACCTTTCCTGCAAGTTTTCAAATCAGTGCATACTTGACTGCAAATGCAACAAATTCAGTATATATCTATAATAATCCAATACCGGTCAATACTGGGAGACTGTGGGACCATCCCTGTGGGGGTTTTTTTTTTGCTGTTTTCCCTTTTTTCTCTGTTTTCAACCGTCTCATATGGTGTCTGTGTGTTTCGTTTTGTTATTTTAACTCTTGCACCCCAGTTCAGGTGTGGTTTTCTACAACAAACAGCAAGTCAACTGACACAGTACTGCAAAAGCACTTGAGATTAACACCCAGTTAAAAAAAAAAGTCTGACCTTTAGTTACTGAAGAGTGATTTATGTATTCAGAATGACCTTTTGAATGGGAGAACCCCTGCTGTGAGTAACATATGCTCCTCTGCTGTGTGTGAAGGTACAGACTGACAGCGCTGGCTGTGGACAATGAAGCCGGACCTCACAAGAACTACACAGTGGTGTTCATCGGGGCTGAGTCAGGGGTTGTCCTCAAGGTTTTGGCTAAGACCTCCTCTGTGTCCCTGAATGACAGCCTGCTTTTGGAGGAGATAGATGTCTTCAACAAGGCAAAGTAGGGACACATGCACTTTTCACCCTCTCTCTGTCTGCTTCTGTTCTCCTTTTCTCCTCCTGTTCTGTCTTCTGGCCGAGGAGTCAGCAACTCTCTCAAGTGAAGCTCCCTGGCACGGACGGCAGTGTTTGTCTCGTCTGTTTTCTTATCCGTGTGCATCTTTTTTTTTTTTTTTATGTGCTTATTTGTGAATTCGAACGCACGTGCCGCCGCGTGTCAGAGGTTAAAATCCTGTTAAATTGGGAGAAAAGGCTTTATGTGACTTCCCCACCTAACAAGTGATTAAATCTACCGAGACTGAAACAGTAGACAGACTTATCTGATAAACCTCTGATCAGGTTTCTCGCTTCCCTTTCCCAGGTGCCTGTCTAACCACGAGGATGACAAGCGTGTCCTCTCGCTGCACGTGGACAAAGACGCACACAGCCTGTACGTCGCCTTTTCAAGCTGTGTCATCCGTATTCCCCTGAGTCGCTGCGAAAGGCATTCTTCCTGCCACAAGTAAGTGAAGCGCTGCTGGGAACTGCGGGGGTTAAAACGTCCTTTGTACGGCCGGTCATAGGTTTGTGACTTTATTGTTTTGTTTTTCAGTTAATGTCATAAAAGAAACTATAACAGCTTAAGTTAATGTTTAATCAGTCACAAATGATTATAGTGCTCTCTCCCGGGAATCATTTACCCCAGTGGTCTGATGTGTGTGTGTGTGCTTGTGTTTTTGTGTGGCAACCAGGTCCTGCATCGCATCGAGGGATCCATACTGTGGCTGGATGCCTCATGGAGCCTGTGAGAGGATACAGCCGGGTCTTTTGTGAGTTCAAGCCTCAGCAGCAATATAAATAGAGACGTTCCAATATCAGTATCGCGAGTGCCTCTGATACTGCCTAAAAGGCTGGAGTCGATGTCGGCGAGTACACAAGTCTAAGCACTGATCCAATACCACGTAGTTTGTTGTTGGTAACGGGACCCGTCTACCTCCCAGCAGTGTCCCGTACACCTGTAGGCAACTACGGAAATGCCTAGACTGCTAGAACAAATCCATTTTTGGTGCATCCAGATAGAGCGTGGTTGATTTTAGGTTAGGGTAAGCATGCACAGCAAAACAAAAAACACACACCTTTGCAAGATTTCTACAGATGTGTCTCAGTTCCGACCTTCTGGTCACTCCCATTTGATTTAAAGTGTTGCAGAATGAGCAGAATCCACGCCGCTATAAGCTGAAAGGGATAAAAGACAACACAGAGCATCATGTATACCACAGCAACCCAGCAAGACATGTTGATGATGTCTGGACACAAAAATCCAATCTGATCACTTACAAATTACGGTGCGAACACTCCGTCTCTCAGACCTCATTTGAGAAACAAATCTGATTTGCCTGCAGTCTGAACATCGCCTGAAATGCTGGAATCATTATCGATGCACTGATCCAATACCACATAATTCATTTATTAGAAACAGGACCCTGCTACTTCCCAGCAGCATCCCATATACCTGTATGCAACAGTTATTAACGGCTAGCGACCTTTGTAACTTAGTAGCATATAGCCGTCCACTGGTATCAGATTGGTACTCGGTATTGACTATTAAACAAAGTTCAGGTATCGCTACGTCTCTAAATGTTAGTGCAAGTTCTCTGGATGAGAACATTTGAATTTTAGCTCTTTGATTAATCTGCATCCATCTCTTCTTTGCTCTCCTTTAGGACTGGGTATGAGCAGGACATTGAGTCAGGAAACACAGCTCACCTGGGAGACTGTCAAGGTACGAATCTCATCTCCATACCATGCCATCAATCCTGAGACATACACAAGCACACACAGATACACACACACACACACACACACACACACACACACACACACACACAAACGTACGCAAACGAAACACAAACTCATCTCCACACACACCATGAGCCTGCACACTCACAGCAGTAACCACTCCAGTAACTTGCCCCTACATAAGTCTATGTGCAGTATTAACACACACATCTGCATACAGTACATGGCCACCTGTAACTTACACCACCTGTGAGGCACAAACATGGACATGTACAATTCAGGGTCATGCTCAGCTGGTGCAAACGGTAGAGGTCTTCAGATATCTGATGGCAGAAAAAGTGCCTTTACTGATTTTTACTTTAAAGCTTTTGTCCCTTCATTTGTACCGACTAAACATGACCCAGGCTGAACCTCAGTATTGATCAGAACCAGAGGGCTTCCAGAGACTCCAGTCAGAGGAGGACACTGCTAGCGAGTGCTTTATATATTTACCATTAAACCAAATAAACTGCACTCTTAGTGTCTCTTAGGGATTTTAGTTTTTAGTTTTTACTCCTGAATTCCCATATGCTGATTTCTTGTTCTTTTAATTCTTTTAGCGTTTTTGGGCACTACATCAGCGCCAGATTACAAATCATTTGGCGACCCTACCTCTGGTTAGTTTGATCTTTTACTCCAATGGTTTCTTTCCTTGAGTTCAGCATCTCCAACCCTGTCTTTCCACCACTGCCACCATTCATCTTTTCTTACCTGAATGCCACCTGCTTCATTTTCCATCGTCACAGACAACAGATTCACCAGGCGACATCAGTGCTCTTTCTCAGCACAGACTCACTTCCTCCTTCTCACTCATCGATACCTGTTCGACCCCTCCTCCCTTCTTGCATGCCCATGCACCCACCATCCCTTGGCATCCTTACTGTTGTGTACCAACTCCTCTTTGAACCTCAGTCTCTTTTCCTGTTCCAAATTGTCTGAAATAAAGTACTTTGATTGGTCTGTGAATGTGAAAAAACACATTTTGTATAAACGTAACTGTGGTTTATTCACTGTTCTTTCAGTCACTAACCTTAAAAATGACCCATTGCCCAAGCCTACTAACCGGGACGATAACAGTATGCTTTACCCACGTCTGCACAGTTTGTTAACAATTTGTTTGTCACCACAGACATGGAGTTTTCATCAACGCCAGTCACTGTCCACCCCAGTGGGCCCATACACCCCCCAGTACTCATACCCACTCAGAGCCCCAGCTCTGGACCTGGTCCAGAGCTCTACGGCTCAGGCTTTGTGCTGCAGGATGACCCAGCCACCTCCCATTCTTTAGACTCTATCCCAGGGGGCCAAGAGGGTAAGGCCCACAGGGAGGCAGCCAGCATGCTGCATTGAGCTTGATCTGAGAGCTGCCAACAGCTCTCACTGAGCCACACAAATAAAAATCCACACATAGACTCACACATGCAAACACACACGTGCACACAACGGCAGCTTTTTAGGGTTTACAGTAGATAACTTGGCAGATTTTCATTTAGACTCTTTCTTTTTCATATAAACACTCATACATAATTTAAGTTACTATACATATTATATTTTAATGTTACCATTATTATCCTTTCTTCTGTTCTTTCTTCTTTCTTTCTTTTGAAATATTTATTAGTGTTTTTGATCATTAAACCTTACACTCCTTTTTCACATATTGTTTCTTTAACACCTCTTGTTTGGATTTATCTTCTTTCTCTGCCAGTATAGATTTTTTTTTTAACTCAAGCTCTCTAGTAATAGTTTACTCTGGCTGGTAGATCATTGACTGGGCCTGCTCTGCCACATCACTGTTGTGGCTGCACAGTGGATGACTAACTCTTTCAATGTCTGTGGTTACTAACAAACCTCCAGTAGAGCAGTCGCTGCCCCAACAGCTGGAAGGCGAGCACTGCTTCTCTATCCTTCGAACAACTCCCTGATCTCTTGAGCGGAACATTGATTTGGCTCTCAATCTCAGATAAGAGTGCGCTCCTAACCCTCTGGTACCGGCTAAACGCATGACAAAAAGCCTCTCATGGAACGTGGATCAAGGCAACACTTTCAGTCTTCCCTTCTGAACTAACATAGCTCTGCTATTTATAGATGGTGAAATGGATGTGGGTACCTAACAGCTTCTGCCAATTTTCACCATCTCTGTTCTCCATCTGGGTTTAGATGAATAGAAATGTGACAATATTTATGTAATTGGTTGTGGTTGACTGGCCACCTTGTATGGGGGGGGGGGTGTAGAAGCAGATACTCATGCATGAATGTGTCCACACACAAACATGCACATTTCTGCAGTCGAATGGGGTGGGATGCTTCACTGAGCATGTTGACTCTTTTCACCAGGGGGTTAACCAGTGCGTCAATGTTTTTGTAGGTGTGTGGGATAACCAAGCAGGTGAAACCAACCAGATGGTCCACATGAACATCCTCATCACCTGCGTGTTTGCTGCTTTCCTCATGGGTGCCCTCTTGGCTGGTCTGATTGTTTTCTGCTACCGAGATTCATTCCTTCGTAAGCCAAGACACGTACACAAGGATGCCGAGTCTGCACCGTCCTGCTCCGATTCCACTGGGAGCTTTGTCAAGCTCAACGGCCTCTTTGACAGCCCTGTAAAGGTAAGGCCATAAAATCAGCTGGAGTGCTACAGGAGCGATTGAAGTAGATGCGAAACAGTGTCTAATCCAACTCTCTTGATTTGGTTTCTTATCCTTAGGAGTACCAAACCAACATTGATTCTCCCAAGCTGTACACTAATCTGTTGAGCAACGGGAAAGACCTGAACACACCCAATGGTGATACCAAGACCATGATCCTTCGGGATGGCTGTCAGCCCCCTGAGCTGGCTGCCCTCCCAACACCGGAGTCCACACCTGTGCTTCAGCAGAAAGGCCTGCAGCCCATCAAAAACCAGTGGGAGAGGGCTCAAGGGAAGGCCAGTGGGCCCCGTAAGGAGTCTAACTCGTCAGCCAAGAGTCCCCAGTTCCTTACTGCTCCTACGAACCCCACCTCCCACCAACCTCACCTCGCCCTGGGACACTCCCACATCCCTAGTGCGGTTGTCCTGCCCAATGCCACACATGATCACCCCAGCTTTGATGATGGAGATGATACACTGCCACACTCATCAGAAAAGAAGCAGAAGAATCCAGATTCAAAGGGAAGTAGGAAAGAACAAAAGCGGTCTGTGGATGCCAGAAATACCCTAAATGACCTTTTAAAACACCTCAATGACTCTGTGGCCATCCCCAAGGCCATTCTTCAAGAGGGGGCAGGGCCCCGTCCAAGGCAACATCTCACACTGGAGCCCATGGAGGAACTGACTGAATTGCCCCCCAGGGTGCCCAGCCGTGAGGCTTCCCTCTATTCTCCCTCCTCCTCCTTGCCCAGACACAGCCCCACCAAGAGGGTTGATGTGCCCATGCCTAGCACTCCCACCACACCAACGGGCAGCCTGAGCATGGGGGGCACCCTGGAGAGGCAAAGAGGGGGGTATCAACTCCACCGGAGTGCCTCTCACAGGCAGTCCTTATCCACCTCACCAAATGGGGTAACCATGGGGGTGTCTGTGTCTCGCCAACACAGTATGAACAGAGGGGGTTACATGCCCCCAACACCCCCCTCCAGACTTGACTCCCATGGCGGAGTGATGGGGGCAGGAATGCACTCAGCCCACCCATCCTCTGTATCCCGACAGAGCAGCTACAGTGCGCATGGCTCACTCCCTCGCACAGGGCTTAAACGGACCCCATCGCTAAAGCCAGATGTGCCCCCTAAACCCAACGGGTTTTCACCACAGACTCCACAGATGCGAGTGGTCAATAAGTACAGTTATTGAAGGAGCATGGACACAAGAGTGAGCTCTTGGCCTCGACTGTAAAGCTTTGAGCCCTAAAGGCTTGGGGGCGGGCTATGGATGGGGTAGGGCCTATTGTGTGTTTGTATATCGACTTGAGGTGTGTTCCCCCTTTAAATGATATGCACATTCACTCACACTAAAAAGGGAAAATCACACATGTGGCCAAAGATACTCCTTGGAGCTTTTTCGCTCCCTTATGTATCCTTCTCGCTCCCTTGTCATGGTAACCGCAGGATATGAACAGTGGACAGTGGTGAACCCGCTGCTCCCCATTGTATCTGGGCTTGGTTGTCGCCCAGTCCCATGTTAGGTACGTGGTTTAGGACGCTAGCTGGGGCCACCACGGTGTAGGTGCATGTGGTACCGGGTTAAAAACAGTGGAATACTTGAAGAATGGGTCTCATTTGTCACTGCCCTTGAGCACTGTCTTCCCACTAATGTGAACTGAACAAAGAGGAGAGGAAGGCCATGCCTTTGTTAGTAAGATGGCTGGGGGCAGAGGAGAGGATACTCAAAAATCATAGTGTGCGTGTTGCTTAAAATACATATAAGCGCAAACAGCTGAATCAAACAGCAGGCGAACAAAGAAAAAGAGTGCAGATGAGTGTGTTGGTGTGTGTGTTGGTTGACTGGAAAGCAGGTTTGTGTAAAGTCTGTGCACAAACGTGGCTTTCACATTTGGTTATCAAGAGTGATGCCACATGCCAGAGGATGCACCTGAAGACCTGAGTCACTGTCTCTCATTTTAATATTATCTCTTCTCTGCTCTTGTTGGACCCATCTGAACAGATCCAAAAACACATTTTGTGTATCACTGTAGTGTTTCTGGTCATTAGGTTAGGCTGGTCATGCTAAGTGCAAGGACCAGGGACTCTGTAACTCACTGGGAAATTTTAGACAATACATTTGCTGCTATTGGTTTTAGACATAGGTGTTTGTCTTTGATTTTTTTTCTCTACCAGATTTGGATCGCCCTTCATATGGGTGTGCACATCTGCTTATGTGAGTGAGTGAGTGAGTGAGTGAGTGAGTGAGGAGTGAGTGAGTGAGTGAGTGAGTGTGTGTGTGTGTGTGTGTGTGTGTGTGTTATACTGCAGACAGAAGCCAAGAATTACAGTTTTCAGCAACCAAACGCACTGGTAAAATAGCCGTGAACAAATGCCTCTCTCCAAGACTGAAACCTCCCCTAACCTCCACTGCCCCTTTGTAAGAATTTATAGGTGGTTCAAGAGACTTCTTTCTTTATGTAGCAACGGTATTAAGAAAAAAAAACACATTTCTCATCTCATTCTGTAAGTGAATTTTGAACAAAATAATTTGCCTTTATCATGTTTTACTGTGTTATTTAAAATAATTTACCATATGAAACTAAAGCAACACCAATGGTTTAGCCCGCGTGTACGAATTCAACATTTCAGGGCACTTCTGTTCTGTTAAACCTGTGTGTCCCCTAACAGATGAACACTACAACTTTCCTCTGTATTAATCCTATTAAAAAGGTATATTAAAACTGACCCTAGAACAATACATGGATGTAACACCTCTGTCATCATCTGCCGTGCTGGTTCTGCAGCCCGTGTTCCCTGTGCAGCCTCCCTGCGAGTGGCCAGTGTACAATCAACACAACATTTTACCAATGTGTCCAAATGAGTCATGCTGGGAATGACAAGATCCTGTATATACTTAAATATTATAAATAAGGAGTATACATATTTTTAGGCAAGTGAACCTGAATCTGTGCATTGTGTGCCTTATTCACAAAACTACTACAGTATATAATATTGGCAAAGTCAATTGGTCCTCTGTATGTTATTGTCATATAGTGAATAAATCATTTTTATACAAGCAATTTGAAAAACAGCAGGATGTGTTGGAAAATCACTACTTAATCCAAATTGAAGTGATGTGGAAGATCATTTTCTTGACAAGCATTCCGCTCGTGAATGCGGGTTGTACAGAAGGACAGTCAAAAAACATAGAATTTGGGGTATAAATCAATTTCTCCTTTACTGCCGGTGTTGAAAAGAGCGGTGTTAATCCACCACGTAGAGGTGCCATGCAGTGAATGTATTTTCTTGACAGTGGGATGTAGGGTGGTTAGACCTTGTACTGTGGAGCAGTCGGCTCAACGCAGCGCATCCTGCCCACAGCCAATGTATTAACACAGTGTTCATGTGAAAGCCGTCTCTTGGCATGGGCGGTGGTCATGCAGAATCTCAAATTCCCCAGGATTGCAGTGGCAGGAATTATGTCTGTTGGCCAGTAGGGACGACTGGATTCGTTATTTGGGTGACATCTGCAATCCTGTCCGAGTGTCAGCTGCCTGTTCAGCCCAAAGCCGCATTTTGTTTACAAGTGATGATTGTATGTAAAGACTTTCTGCCTGTCATCTAACCAGTGTTTGGGCTCTCTTTTCTACTCCACACATGCACACTGACGACATCACAGACATACACTCAACATACACTGCTCAACTGCCTTGTACATTGCAATATGAACGGGGTCTTTCTGTTGCAATCTAAATTGAAGCCTTTATATTTCAGTCTGAGCTCGGTGTATGTGCAGATGAACCGCATTTTGTCATGTCATTTTGATTTAAAATACTGTGCAACATGGCGATGCAAGGCCAGCTGTGTATATATGATCTCCAGAGTATTTGAGCGTGTAGATAATGTTGTAAAGTTGTACTGTGAATGTGTAAATAATAATGATGGTCTTTGTTTCATGATATTTTTTGTTGATTTTTTTAACACGGCATGTATAGTTGAAATAAAACATTACTGCACAGAAAGAGTAGTCCTTGGGGGGTTTTTAAGTCGTGACATTCAGCCTGGGTGGGTTTTTATAAATCAGATCATTATGTCATGTGTTTGCGGTGCAAGAGAGCACGATGGGGAGCTGCAAACTGTTAAATCAGATGCTTAGTGTCTTGTAAATCCAGCCTAAGAGCCATGAGATGTATTTGGTACTTACAGGATGACTTGGATGGGGGTAATTTATGTGTCCATGCTGAGCTCTGTGAGCTGACTATGACAGACTTTCAGAGTCGGTAGAATGATTAAGAGCTTCAGACTATTTTTAGAGCTGGGTTGTTTTGAAGTTTGGGGCCAGTGCAGAGTCAACCACACCAGATAGCATGTGGGAAAGTTTCCAAAGTAGTATGTTCCTGTGGACACCAAACATCTGGACTAACTACTGCTCAAGGCACAAGATCTGAGCCACCAGTGAGCTGTGGAGGAATGCACACACACCAGCACATGCGTGCATTTAGATGCATGCAACGTAAACATCCAATGCATGGTGTTACGCACAGATAGGCCTGTGATAAGATTAGCTGCCAGCAACAAAGAATATAGGAGTGACGGTCGGATTAAGATCACTTTTATGTGTTTCCGATCTGTGGAATGGAAAACAGTTAAACTGCTCGCTCTGTACGTCTGTAAACAAAATGCTTAAACAATCACTGAACCGAACGTCTGATCATAAAGTTCACACAAAAACAGAAAAAAGAAGAAAAATAGATTGTAAAAAGTGACAACAGGAATGCAGACGTCCGAAGTGCTCCAAACCATTGATGTCGCGGTGGCTCTGCGGTCTGAAATATACATGACGGCAACATCGCTGGTTTGAATCCGTCCGGAGACCTTTGTTGCGTGTCATCCTTCCTTTCTCTCCCCCACACTTCCTGTGTGCCTCGTCATGTTTACTGTCAAAAAAAGCTATGTTATCATAGCCTAGCCTTGCTTTCACACAGCAGTCAAGTTGCTGTTCCTGAGCTATGGTGTTGAATAATACACTGAACATTTCCACTGTCACAGTGAAGCTGACCTTTGACATTTTGAATGTAAAAATGCCGTCACGTCAAATTTTTTATCTCATTAGACATTTGTGTAAAATTCTGTGATTATCATATGACTCAGTGACGTTGGCCTTTGACCTTTTGACCCCCAAAATCGAATCAGTTTCGTCCTTGAGTCCAAGTGGAAGAAATTCCCTTGATGACTTTCAGAGATATCACGTTAACAAGAATGGGACGGACAACCCGAGAGCTGACTGCCTCCGGCCACGCCTACGCCGGCAAGGAGTCGTAAAAAACAGAACAAACGACTTCTGATCATCATTTATAATCAACATTTTGAGTCCTTACATCCTGCACGAGCTCGAGTCATCGACCAGGAAAAAACTTAGAGTCAAATCTCGAGATTGAAAGAAAAAAGGGGTTTTCATCTCACTGATCTGCACACAAAGAAGCAGTGCAAGAGCGCTCTGAGAGAGCGGCTCCTGCTTTTTTCGCAGGGAGGTTATGCAGCCCTTTGGCTGTTTGGCCTGGAGGCTTTGTGGCTCATCGCTGCCGTCAGAATGTTGACACAAGTGCTCCTTCATTTGCTTTCAGCAGGACCTCCTGAAAACTCGCACCTCCTAGCAACCCGGCTCTGTCTTTCTCTCACACACACACACACATGCACAGACACACACAAGGGAAACATTCTCCCCTCTGGGTGTTCTAACGGGGGGTTGGGGTGTGATTTGGTTGGGAATTGGGAACAACAAAGAGGCGCCTCTTGCTATTCTGATGTACATCCCATCCTCTCAATTTATCAGATGGTCTCTTTGAATTAGTGGAGGCAAATCAAACACAGCTAGTGATTCTGTATCCCTTTCATTCACTTGTCCCTCCGCCTGGCCACACTTAGTCTCATTACCAGCGCCGACGGTTCCCGGACAAAAAGCATGCGTTTGTTGTCATGCAGACTTGTCTGTGTGTGTCTGTACACATGGGTGTGTGTGTGTGTGTGTGTGTGTGTGTTTACTCCGCCTCACAAAGAACACAGAAAGCAGATGCTAAAAAAAAAACACACATCTCTTCGTTAAGTCCAAGTGGAACACAGCAAGGTCACTCCTCTAGATGCAGGAAGATGAAAGTGAATTGCTTGAATTGAAAGAGCAGATTAAAATGTTCGCTGAAACGGCAACGCACGCGCGCAGAAAATACAGATACACATACAGATCACATACGAACACACACAGAGTGCGATCTGGTCCATATCTCTGCTCTCTGGCTTTCTCTGCGGCATCGCTTCAGAAATTTAAGGCGGTGATTAAACCAAAAATCATCCATCTGTACTCCTTCCTGTCCGCTTTTCCTAAAAGCCCGGAGGTGAAAGCAGCAATTACATTTACAAGCCTCAGTCGTTGGAAAGGTGCTTAGAGGGTTTCTTTGTGGGCTTTCACAAGTACATGTGCTCTCTCGCCGATGCATTAAAATCTGACAGTGTTCGGGTAATGCTTTATTCGAAAGCAGACTTAAATGACAGGGCAGAAGCTGAAATTTCTCCAAGTTGGATTGGAAAAAAAGTTCTGACATTTGTGCAGTACGGACTCTAGAGTCGAGAAAAGCCATCAAAGTCTAATCCATGCGGCAAGAACCCGTACAGCCGACAGCTGGTTAATGGCACATATTGCTTTGAAAAGTGACTTAAAAGGCAGGCGAGCCGAAGCAAGAAAGAAGAAGAGATTGATGAAATCTGGGGAACGGGAGTGCAGACAGAGCGGGACTCGTATTTCCTATGCCTTCATGAGTAGACACAGACTTCTGGATTGTGAATAAACCACAAACAAAGCGTCTTAATGAGAGAATAAAGCACATACAAGGACTTTTCGCAGTTCTCCCTTACTGGGTTTCAGCCAATCAAGAGCATTGACACCACAGACAGAGACAGCGAGAGGGATGGCAGGAGGGAGAGCACTCGGCTGCAGACAATTGAACTCATTGGTACATTATATAATGGCTGCTGAGATATCCCTGCAGTGAATGGCTGCTGTGTTACAAAGATAACCTCCATAAATGACGTGACAACCTGTTTTTAGTGCCTGCATCTGCACTGCCACCTGTGTTTTATCATCAGACATTATTATTAAGGAGGAATACTGAATGGGCTGCATACGGAAATAATTATGTTGTTACCACAAAGGCAATGCATTACACCCAGTGTTTCATTACTGAAACAAAAAACACTGAAAATCATCGGTATTACTCATCATTTTTTCCCCCCTAATTTCTGTGCAGTCGAGACACAGCTGCTCTGTTTCTTCATGTAACACATTGTGCACTATTAGAATAATAATCTTTCCATTCAGTTTTTCTCACGGTTTTTTTTTTTTCTCCAGCATTCGCAGACACCATCAAGTCTGCCAGGGCATATTTTTTTCTTTCAAGTAAATGGCACCTGGACAGCACAATCAAGATTTATCAGGATGGTCACACAACAGCAAAGAAGCAGCACAGGACCTCAGAAACCCCAAACAGTCTGGCCTGTGAACAGGTCCGTGGCAAGACATGGCAATGTAGTAAATAATTATTACTATAAAATGGATTTGTCATCTTATGTTAGACAACAGAAAATATTAATGGCGAGTCAAGAGCTGTCACTCTATATGTTGACAGCATTCTTAGCTAAGATCCGCCTGGAAACAACAGCATACGCTCACTGAACTAGCCTGCAGTGAAATGTTAAGATGTTTGCAAGTCATGATATCACTAAAGTCAAGGGGTTTAGTCAGCTACAGTGCATAAAGGGTTATGTTGCCTCAGGTCTCAACATTCATTTTGAATTCTACCCAGGTTTCACTCAATAAAACCAGACTTTACTGGGTATAATGGCTGTGCCAATGCACTCAGTATGTTAGTCCTACAAGTTTGTTCAAGGTTGGACCGGTGCACCCTTATCCCACTTCCCTGTACCGTATAAAAAGACAAGGTGACATCTGTGTCCAGAGTGAGCCAGCAGGATGCTACATGGCGGTGACATGCTGATAGAGAAGCTACCACCACAGCAGCCAACTCAACGAAGAAGAACAGCAAACGAAAAGGACAGCAAACTGGGGAGGAAAAGTGAGCACCAGAGGTCTTTATTTTCTAGTTGAGGACGAGACAATCCTTCACAAAACAGTACGGTAAAATGTTTTTTACATGTTATGCCTTTGTTTTTGTTCAAAAAGAAAAAAAAGCGTGATGTAGGGCCTCCACTGTCGTTTGCTCATGTAGCATTGCCGATGACAACTTTAGGGGAGAAAAAGTTAATTCGACCAAAAACATAATTTGACCACTATTCTCACAAAACATGAAATTTGTCTGCTGACTACCCCAGGACCCATTAAACAGCAAAGAAGGGAATCAAACTGAGTTGAAGTAAAGGTAATATAATGTAACATAGGCTGATCTAACATTACAGTGACACCAAAGATTTTTGCTAAACCACCAGATAAACCACTGATCATTCCTGGCAGCCTGCACACTGTGACATCACTGATACCACACACAGCCTTTTATCACACTACTCAATATTACTTAGGGGTATTGTGATATGGGTGCATATGTGCATGGATATGCAATAAATGCCAGATGAAACGGGTTGCATTATTTTTGGGGACTAAAAATATTCACAAAAGACAAAATTAAAATTCAGATATTTCAGTGAATAAGCAATCAAGTGAAACACTAAATATACCAATCCAATTTCCAGCAGTGCATGTCTGTTAAAATAAAATAAACCTTTGAGCTTTTACCCTTTACTTGGTGTAGGCAGCACTGTGTGACCAAATAACTGCAGAGTATGGAGTTCACCAGTCGCACAGGGGCTACAACCATCTTTGGCATGTGACATAGTATTGGATCTAGATTTATGTCAGTCAGTTTTACCATGCATGACATCAACCTGGCGAAAGGGGCCTGTCTGACAGAGAGTCAGGTGACACAGATAGAGAACAGTGTTGAGAGCGAGCGGAGAGTGTGAGATGAATATCTGTCCAATGTGGTTCTTTAAGATGCACAGTCCATGCTCCAGCACCTGCAAGTAAAGGTACTTATCTGTCAGATTTCATCTGCTCACCCGGCTGTGTGTGTGTGTGTGTGTGTGTGTGTGTGTGTGTGTGTTTGTGTGTGTGTGTGTGTGTGTGTGTGTGTGTGTGTGTGTGTGTGCGTGCGTGAGTAAAAGTGTGTCCTGTAGAAGGGGCTTCTGTTCTTTGGGGCAGGCTGCAGCAAGCCTATCAAGCGAACATTCGCTGACTGAGACTGTAAACACCTGACAGCGTGGAACCCTTGTTGTGAAGGCGTCACGTGCTCAGGTTAGTTTTTATCTCCACATTTAACAGCGACACAGCCCTCAACCTGCTTTGTCTAGGTGGAAGTAAACAACTTTATTTCTCCTTTCTTCTCTGTTTCTTTCCACTCTCTTGATCCGCCCCCCTCTGAAGCTTGACTCAGGCCTTTCACAGTGTGGGTGTTCTGGGAGCTTTGTTGGTAAACCAATGGATTATCCCAATTGCTTTATGACTATGGCCAAGCCTGCTATTACGGCGCTTTGTCATCGGGAAATCACATCTTCCCAGACACTCACTCTGAGACACACCCCGACACACACACACCCATTCGCCCGAGGGGGGAGGCGAGATCGTACACATCACAGCTGACGGGCCCTCATCACCTGCAATACCCCGAGCATGGGAAAGCCCCAGATGCACAAATATATACAAACACTCACAGAAACAGCCTGTGATGTAGACCTACCCTCAGGCAAATACTGCAGCTGAACGAGCAGGATGCTGTAACAATTATCACAATCTTACGCCATGTGCAGCAATAATTTTTCACATAACAAAGAGTCGTTTTAGTTGCTGCTCAGATAGGAGTAGAATGTAGAATTACAAAAAAAAGAAAGAAAAAAGATGATCAGAGCACAAACCTGCATGAAGAGAGGCATGAATTAAAAGAATACTCAAATGTAACTGTGCCCCATGGATCAGATTATGCGGGGCAGCTGTAAGTGCAGCACTCTGCCTTTGTTACCGGGTTTAATTGAACATAGCTTGGATCTGACGTTGGCTAACAACATGAAGTTAGCTCCCTCCTGCATTAGTGCCAGAGCAAATTAATTCTCCCTACAGATCAATGGGCTTATGGTCTATACACATCAGCACTGAGAGATTTCTCAAGCAAGCCGCTGTATCAGCTGCCCAATTTTCTGCCCCTACTTCACAGCGGTCCCCTTAACCAACCCTGTTTATTATTGAGAAATGAGCTCAGCATGCCGAGGCCAATACGGAGCCAACAACTTTCTCCTGTTGTTTCCCTCTTTTTCATCCATATTGATACAAACATAAACGTGCCCTCGCCGCCTTGCACAGAGTCCAGATCGATACGTAATGGGCTTCACGCTGAGCAGACCTCTCTGACTCTTCCCATCCTGATTGAACACTGTCTCTTTGTGTTGTTAAGGCGCATCTCCAGTCTCTCAGAGCGAGCGAAGGCTGGAAGGAGGGTAGCTGGAAGGAGAAAGAGGAGCGAGGACAGAGAGTGACGGAGGGGAGAAGATGGCACGGAAAGGAGGAAAGAGCTGAGTGCCAAGATGTTGCACAACAAGCCTTAGTCTTTCCAACAGGCAGAATTATCATTCAGGGCAAAAACACATCAACAACGATCCAATACCCTGGACTCACAGGATACAGCTTAGCACCACCCCCATCCCCGACAGCACATACCCACACATAACCTAAAAGAAGCCCTCAGCCGCCTCTAAATATACCTAAGGAAAAGGATATTCTATAGCTCACCCTATAGAAGTTATTGTAAAGTGTAAGAAGTTGTTCAGTTATGTTATTGTGAACAAATCTCGTAAAAAAAGTCCATCACTCAACACTTCTGCAGTATTCTGCAAGACGTTTGTCGTACACTCGCATGTTGGTTAGTTAAGTTCAGGAAAACATTGTGGTTTGGGTTTAATTACCTGATCAGGCAATTTTCAAATACGACTAGACCTTTGTCATGTACAGTGTTGAGAAATGTTTCATTTTATTCAAGGTAACGGGGTGTTTAATCCGGTCGCCTGATGCTTTAACTTCCAAAAGATTGAGTCGGAGAGTGAGGAAGGAAGGAAGTGGACGAGACTAAAAACTTTAAAACATTGTCTGTTAACATTTCTGTCTGAGTAGGACAGATTGATTTTCATTGGCACTGTTAATGACCAGTCAAACAATGACGAGAACACCGATGAATCAGTGCTACTTATGTCTTTTGTTTTGATTGAGCTCCCCCTAACCCAGAATGCGCACACACAGATTTGTTTTTAAAAAGGGTCAGTAAAACGTGCATTTGTGCAGGACTATTTTCAGATGTGTACACTTTTGGTGCACTAGTGAGTATTTACAGTGGGATTTACCCAAAATAAATACCCATGCTGGTAATGAAGAAACTTGTCAGACAGTGCATTTGTGTGACTCTTATGTGTTTTCATACATTATGAACAATAACAGAATAAACTGCATCAGGCTTTGGCTACACATGATTACCCTTTAATGATTGCAGATTCTGTTGTTTTTGTTGGTAATAAAAACAAGAAATCCAAAACCATTCTCTTTTTTGGAAAAATGTTTTTTGTAAAAAAAAGAAAACCCACAGCTACACACAACTGAAAGCTACCCAAACTACACACCAGTCAAACTGGAATGAACACAAAGTGAACTCAAGTTTTCAGACTTTCTTTTCTTTCACTAATGACAGACCTGAGCCCAGCGCAGAGCAACCAGGGTATTCACTCAAAAGTACCTGCTTTTATAATCATGCTAAGTCTTCTTGCATGAAGTGCTTTTAAAATCAACATCCTGTTGAGAAAAATGGCCAAAACCTTTAGTCCTCGGCTGTCTGCCCTTGAGTGCTGCTCTTATAATAGTGGCCGGTCAGAGTCACAGCCTTAGCTTAGCTCTTGCGCCCCTGCATGATGTGAAAAGTAAAAAGGCTGTCGTTTGGCCTTAGGAGCACTTCAAAAAGCCCAAAGCAGTGTGAGCTGCAGCACAAGCGACACACACACACAGGGGGCCGGTGGCTTGCGTGTGGGTGTGTGTGTGTTTGTGTGTTGCATAGGTGCACGTGAGTTTGTGTGTGCCTATGCATGTGTGTTTATATGTGTGTAGCTGGAAGTGCGTGGTGAGGGGAGGCCTATTAAAAAGCTGCCTGAGGAGAGGGCTTTCAGTTGGGACTCTATGGGGGGCAGAGAGAACGGCAGGGCCATTGTATGTCAGAGTTCCATCCTGAGAGCTGGAATTAGAGCCTTTCTCCTCTGCTCGGCTGGAAGACTCTGTACCACCACCGACCCCGTGTTTAATTAGAGCAGCTCTGTAGAGGCAGCACAGATAGGAGAAGCGAGGGAGCGATGGAGACAAGAGAGGCAAAAAATACACACTCATCAGGGGGAAAAAGGGGAAAAGAGAGAAAAATTGGATTCACACCGTTTGGCAATGCTGTGCTAGTTTGATTGGAAATGTAATGAGGTGAGTGATAACAACATGATGTGAAATGTGATGAAGGTTTGCCCTGGCGGTGTCACGAGCATCTCTGCAGCAGGCCGCTGATTGGAAGTAGCGCCTAATGTGACCAAACTTTCACAGGGTGGATTTGACTTTCAATTCAATTACGCTTCCACCCCCTTTCAGGACTCCTCACGTAAACAACGACGCTGCAGAAAACACGATATGCCTTTGTGGAGGTTATAGTCCAATCAAATTAGGTAAACAAACATTAATGGATGATAATGAATGTGAGCATTATCTCCAAACAGAGTGGCCATTAATATTGATGATTGTTCTTCATCCCGACGCATCACAAACCGAAGCAACATCAATATTTGTCAGAGCAAATGAGTGCGCGAATGTACTTTTATCAGCGATTGGATAACTAAATGGAGAGATGGAGGAGATAAACACAAGCTGGTGTCTCCGCTGCGGATGATCCATCCATTTAGGCTTGTAAGGTTCATTTATGTTAAATGGGCTGATTGTTATGGGAGGTAAACAATGTGTCGAGCTTTATTCCGGGACAACTCATTCCGCTTAGCAGTTAATGCCATTAAGGCCTGCTGGTAAAAGGGCTTGTCTTACAGAGAGCTGCTTGTTTGTTGTAAAACTGGATGTCAGAGGGAATGCTGTAGATTTGTAGAAGTGTGTAGTGTGTGTGTGTGTGTGTGAGTGAGTGAGTGAGTGAGAGAGAGAGAGAGAGAGAGAGAGAGACTTTAAACGCTACCTGACAAGACTACTCACAAAGAAAAATGAAGGTTTGGTGATGTTGATGATGGATTTTCTGAGACTCTCATGTCATAACACTGTAAAGCAATTAGATAGAAAAAAAAACAAGGCCTATCATGAGACATCACAAGACTGGCTCTACAGTACACACACACACACACACACACATACACACACAGAAACACACACTCCCCTTCGTGCGATGTGTGTTGACCCTGGCTATATTTGGGTTTTCTCTCTCCAGTGTGTCTTAATCCTGCTGTCTGCTGTGTTCCACCTGATTAGTCTGATCATTCACTTCTGACAGGCCCATTTCTTAACCCTCCCACACACACACACACACACACAGGAGCGCGCACACATACAAACACACATGATACATCACACGCACACATAGATGAAGGGCAAAAACAAATAAAGCCCGGAGAGGGAATGACGTGTTGGCCCAGTCACTCACAGGGAAAATATCCCATCATAGCCTGCAGTTACCAGTGTCACACATCACTTCACATGGCCAGTTGCAAACATTGGCTCATTTGACGCGAGGTGCACACACACACACACACACACACACACACTCACACACATAATTAAAGCCAATCAACGCATATAAATCCCTCAGGAAAAGGTTTCCACACTGAAAGATGCATAATGAACCCGCGTATATTGTCCTGGGGGATTTCAGTGCCGAGAGATAGAGGGGTGTGAACTCAGGAGGCAAGAAACGATATGCAAATGTGAGGTACGACGTGTGGTGCGGGAGCGAGGTTTCCTGTACAATGCCTGAACAATATTGTCCTTCACCTGCTGAGATCTAAAGTAGTAATCAAGAGGCGTGGAGAGCCGCGGCGACTATTTCTGTGCGGGGGACCTCTCCGACTCGTCCTGACTCCCTCAGGCTACAGATAAGAGTCAGAACAGCGAGTGTGTGTGGAGGTGTGTGTGTGTGTGTGTTCATGCATGTAGGTGAAGGGAAGTGTATCCCTCCCCCTCCGTTATGCCATCTCTCCCGCTCTCTCCCCGCCGCTCCCCCTCTCATTGATCATGTATTCCGAGCGGTTCCTCGACGACCGGCCTGCTGTTGGAGCTGTTGTTGCAGTCGGGGTTGATTTAGTTGAGCTCGCCGTGCCTGAACTCTGAGGGACCGCTCTGCTCTGTGGCTGTAAATTACATTTATTTACAAGGAGGATCAAGAGAGGGAGGAAACTGTGTGAGTGTGGGTGTTTTATCTTTGTTCATGGTGTGCAAAAAAAGTCCAAACCAACCCAGTTACACTTTCTACAAAGACAACATGGATAACAAGTAGAAACGCTGAAATAAACTGTTGATAACTAATGATTTGTGCATCATGTGGACGTTTCTGCAAAACCACATGAAGTTAAACTGAACTTTCTTCATGCTGCAACATATTGGTAAGGTTGATTTTCTCTCGTGTCACAACGCTGTGCATTTGCCCTGTTATGCTAAGGCACCAAACAACTTGGTTAGAGTCAGGAGATCATCGTGGTTTGGCTTTTAAATACCTGTGTTGGTCGCCACGATCTCAGATGGAGATGGTTCAACTTCCCATGAAAAACAGTTGGTTGCGGTCGCTACAAAAATGGCTGGACATATCTCCAGGTCTCCTTAAAAAAAAGACATGTTTTATGTACCAAATGTGATATGCCGTATTTGGTGTCAACCATGGACGTATCTGTGTTTGCAGAAATGTTAAGTGCTAACATTGTATCCTGGCGACTGGGCTGTGCGCGCATCTGGTTTGCCTCCAAAGAGCCTACAGATAGCCTGCAGCCGCACTTCCAGACACTTATCCTGTCTGCACCATACAATGGAGTCAGAGATATTTGGATTATTTTATCAGAGATCTTTTATTGATTTGTTTGGGAAGATGGCGTACTGGGGACAGATCTGAGAAACCAAACTGTATAACAAACTGACTATCCATCTTTGTCCCTTTATTGCTATTGGTATTTTTGTTGAACTCTGGAATCTTAATTTTTGCCACACTTGCCTGGCCCAGACCCTGCAAAAAGCCGGCAGGATAAAGCCGAGCTGTTGTTGTGAAACATTCCTATCTTTTCATTTAAATGACGGTGGTCACAGCGAAAAAGACATTTGTTAATCTTTACAAATCCAAATCCGACGGTTTACAACGGCAAAGCCACCAGTGATTCAAAAGCCATATGAAATCACAGATTTATATATGTGTGACACCCATCGTAGATCAGTTATAAGCCATTAATGGAACAACATGAGATTTGGCGCTCGGCATACATATTGACAGTTCGGGAAAGAGTTAGACGAGAATGATGAACATGTAGGCGGAGCCAGCAGCCAGTTAGCTTAGCTTAGCATGATAACTGGAAGCTGAGAAACAGTTAACCAGACTTCACTTTATGCAACAGAATCCGCCTGCCAGCACCTCTAAAACTCATTAATGAACACGTATATCTTGTTTTCTGTATCCACACAAAAAACGAAGCGTAAATATACAAATCTATTCTGCAGGAGCTTATGAGCACATTATTTTTCAACTGGTTTCCTGCCCACTGCTCCCATTTTGTAACCATTGGACAGAGCTGTCTGAGCTGCTTCCTCCTGTTTCAGGTCTTAGCGATAAGCTCAGCCAACCAGCTGTCAGATATGCAAGCGGTCTTCATCTTCTCATCTAACTCTGAAAACATCTCCTTACTATTTCCTTGATTCCACTGATTAGGGCTGCACAATATGGTAAAAGAAAAAGCATTTTGCAATTATTTTTTATTTTATTTTTTTTATTTATTTACAGTGTGACGGATGTGTCTGTACCAAAGAAACACGTCATGCTGTTTTGTCACGTAATTTATATTTATTGAAATATTGCAGCTTAATAATGTGTATCTTGCGCGTGGCCGTATTGTGATTCTGACAATATTTCAGTTAATTTTTGCAGCCCCCCCCGCTGATCAATCGTTGGACCACTTCCACCATATGGAAAAGGGGCGCTAAAGCATCTGGGCCTAAATCCATTTATTAAGAATCCACTGATATTTGGTTTCTCATTTTCTAACAAGCCATCACGTCTGGAGTTGCATACCCTAATAAGTCATTAAAAGGGTTTTGGCCACAATTAATCAAGTCTGCAGCTGTAAATGTTAATTTGTTGCCAATAAATGGATTGCCGTCCAGATGCTCTCCAGCGTTTTCCAGAAAGTGAGTTATCCATCTATCTGATGAATTATAAGACCAGTAATCATTAACCATTCATTAATGCATTATAACCTATAAACTAATTATGAGAGTTTCTGATCAAAAAATGGTGCCTCTACTTCTGACACGAAGCTCCAACTTCCATGATATTCCCCTGGTGGTGTCCTAACCTCAGCTAAACCACAAATCCCAGCTCAGTCTAGACCACACAGGAAACTCTCACAAAGAGCCCCAGCTGCGGTTTGGAGAAGGTGAACACAAACAAACTTTGTCAAGTGCTTCCCTCTTTCTGTCTCATCGGCGTAACAATCTTCTTCCAGCCTCAGGCCAAGATCCTCTTTTGTTTACTCAACGTCACATGGTGTTCTGGATGACCCTACCTGGAGGCAGGGACTCGTATCTGTTCCCAAACTCTAGCTCCCTTCCCCCGCTCAGGCCTCAGCTCAACCGCAGACCAGCTATCCTCTGGACAAAGGGAGCTTCACTGGGATGTAACTCATGCCTGCACATATAGAAAGTCAGGACAAAGCCGTCTATTCTCCTCGAGCAACAACAACACCTTTTGTCTTCTCTTACAAAAGAAATACACTGCGAGCATTTGCCAGCAACAACTGAGAGTTATAAAGCGCCTGAACATTTAGTTAAATAACACGAAAAGAGAACAAAACTATTACAAACCATGGAACAACAACTCAATAGTTACATGCTTGTAAATTTAATTTGTGAGGGTTTGTATACGCACATGCAACCATCCAATCAGAGGGGAGCTAAAGATACTTGAACAGGCCAAGGTCCCTCTGCCGGCCCAGAAACACGCCCACTGCTCCTGCCAGTGTGATATTAGTGTACAAAAGAAGTGTCAAGTGTCCCCTCTGGACATATTGTGGATAAAATGAAGTTGTACTGGCGCTCAGTGATTGTAGTGTTTAAGTACACATTATACACTCTGTGATTAGCAAACTCACAAGCTGCTATTTTAAATTTAAAAAACGATATATTTGACAGCTGTTTCGTGCTGTTTACAGTGTCTTTCTCTGCAACAGAATTTACAGGAAACAAAAAGACAAGAAGTCCCTCCTACAGTTATGCAATCATGTTCTTATCTCAGACTGAAGTTTGCTGCCTGCTTCTTATCTGATTTCCGTGTAACTGCACCACATAAATGTAAAGGTCACAAGGAGCCAACATGACGGTAATGTTGTTTCCATAAACAAGATATGAAGGTGGAGCAAAGCGCAGAAAGATAATAAGCAGACACTTTGCTCAAGTCATTTGGTCCAAGTTTCAACCTGCAGTGTCTGGCCTTTAAAAAAGGGAAAAAACATTAAGATAGCACCGGCCAATGTATTTAACCTGATTAAAAAGTATGATTATTAATTGAATTCGTATGATACTGATATTTAGTGAAAGAAAAGTATTCACACAAAAACAAATATCTGTAAATCCACATTTATTTCTTGCTTCCTTTATGAATCATATAAATATTGTGGGCGGCTGTGGCTCAGGGGTAGAGCCAGCGTGTTGTTATCGAAAGGTCGCTGGTTCAACTCCCCCGGTCTCCATGTTGAAGTGTCCTTGGGCAAGATACTGAACCACAAACTGCTCCTGATGTGCTGGTCACCACCTTTTATGGCAGCCACCGCCATCAGTGTATGAATGTATGTATGAATTACTTTAAGTCGCTTTGGACCAACACGTCTGCTAAATGTAAAAAAATCTATATTCCTTCCCTTTAAAGCAGTTATTAAGCTAAACTGACAACACAGAATGAACACAGACAAGTCCTCTGGGTGTTCTCGTCTCAAGTCAAGTCGCAAGTCTTTAACTTCCAAGTCGAGTCTCATGTCTTATGTTTCTGTAAAGTAAAGTCGCAAGTCATCGTAACAATGACTCGAATCGACTTGAGTCTTATGTCTCAATGATTCAAGTCCACATCTGTGTTCAGTAGTGATCAAAAAAACATGAGCTGAATAAACTGAATGTTCTGAATGTCCAGATTATGATTATGACAGTGAAGTTGACCTTTGACCTTTTGGATATAAGATGTCATTACTTGACATTTGTGTAAAATTTGTCTCAATTGTGATTATGAATTGTTGAGTCATGCCAAATAATGTGTTTTGTTAGGTTACAGTGGTTACCACCTCAATCTAATCAGTTCATCCTTGAAGCCCTCAAAGTGTTCTTAAGATGTATAATATTGATATTGTGTTTACGGTGCCTCCGGCCACACCTATTGCCACAGTGGAGGCAAAAAAACTTTAGGATTTAGCTTTCGAATTTATTGGCTTTGTATGATGGTTTTCTGGAAAATAAGTGAATGCAGACCAGCTGGTTTGCAACAAACACAGAAAATGCAAAACACGTATGCAGCTGTGATGATACAAGTGATCTGCAATTCAATAAAACCTAATGCACACACAAAAACCCCACTGACAAATACACTCAAACTAGGAGTGCCTAGATGGATACGATGCACACAGTCCTC
Organism: Sparus aurata; assembly: GCF_900880675.1. Lineage (NCBI taxonomy): Eukaryota > Metazoa > Chordata > Actinopteri > Spariformes > Sparidae > Sparus > Sparus aurata. Next base: position 8,566,442 of record NC_044190.1, on the reverse strand, counting down.
TCCAGAAACTGTTTGATTTGTGTTTCCCAACGCCTCAATTGTCCTTCTGCGTCCTCTGGATTCAACCCGCACTGCAGTCCACTTCCACTTCTCCCCCATTACTGTATCATCTACCCCCTTCTCTTTCCTTTTCCCATCGACTTATATATGATTTTGCAATGTGAAAGCATCTGCTGTAACGTAAGCCAGCAGACACAACCCAGCCTGGCATGGGCACTTGGCATGAATATAAATGCAGTGATGGAAACACACGGCAGACAGAGAATACACAGATAGGAGGCGTATGGATGAACTGCTAAACAGACAGGGAGGTGTCTCACACCGGAGCCCGGTTTAGTAGTAGTGGATTGTTTGTAAAGTTAGACATGTTGTGTGATGTCAAGCTGCTACATACTGAATTATCTTTCAGCAGACAAGGAGAAAGCTGAAAGCAGAAAAGAAATGAACCCTGGCAGATCTCTCTCAGCATACTAAACGATCTAAAACCCTTTAACTGCAATAAATCGAATCTAATTTTCATTGCTATCTCTTTAAAAAGGCTGGCGAAGTTGAGCCGTGTCCGAGCGCTGACCCATGGTGTACAGAAATGAGGACAAACCTTTGAGTGACTTTTATTACAAAACCAAATGGCAGCCACAGCTTGTGGACAAACTGTGTAGGGAAGCCCAGGCAGGCCTGCGACAGATGGTCAGAGCGAACGGGTGACTGTTGACAATGTGTGCTGCGTTCAGGAGAGCACATTCAGCACAATGACCCAGGACGAGGCAGCAAAGAAGCCGAAGCTTCTGTCGTGTCGCTTTACACTCGCACATAAACCCGCACTCCCAAACGAGGGACACACACACATGCACAACAGGACGGCAAAACATCACGCTGGCAGGAGAAGACAAGCGGGTGCACAGCAGCGGACCGACTGGCGCAGAGTAAATCTTTCTACTACGATTTTCTCAAATCTTTTTCAACTGCTCTCTCCGTGAAAGGAACAGTTCTCCCAGACATGAAAATTCAGTTCTTATCTGCTCACCCCCATGCCTGTTGAAAGTCAGGTGCAGACCTCAACACATTTCTAAAGCTTCACAGCAGAACAGTGTTGCAGCATTCTCCTGAACAACTGCAGTAGCTGGGGAAACGCCAAACAATAACCAAAGGAAAACATAAAATGGCGTCCAGCTTAACTCTCCATTGAAGCCCCAAGAACCCTAAATATTTTGTATTTTGGATGAATTGTTCCTTTAACACAATCATGAGTGGAAAATGACTTTGTTTGTATTGTGAAATTAGTTTTCTAGTTTACACTGTTATGTTAGTCTAGTCCCCTGTAGGCCTCCGTACCCTTATGTCCAAATCCAAACACAAACGTCTCCCCCTCCGCTCCCCCAGGTGACGCCTCCCTTGCTTCTCTCTTTGTCCTGCCAGCTCCTGCAATTAAGCAAATGGGTCATTAATTAATCGCCGCAGGCAACAGGACACACGAGGAGTTAATCAGAGTGGATGGATGGACTGCCTGGAAAGCGCGTGACACACAAACACACATACACACACATACAATCGCACACACGCACATAAACACATGGCCACTATCACAAACAAATGACATTTCTGAAAAGTGAGCCTCCAGTAAGACGCACATGAACAGAATCAGAGAGAATGTCAGGAGTTGATGAAAAGCAGCTTGATCATTGATTCGTGTTGTCAGAGGGTGCTGAGTGGCACTTTCTTCTGCGAGGAAACTTTGGTTGAAGCCTTGCCTCGGGCCATCAACATTCAGAGTGAGACAAGAGGACATTTTTACAGCGTGTGGTGGAACACAGCTCAATCATCGAGACTGACGACTGCTGACAAATCATTTCCATGAAGTATATACAAATAGGTGGTATCGACGGAAAAACCACACAGGATTGGTACAGGCCGGATTCATACTGAGTAAATTGGTTTGATAAGTACGGGCCGGTCCCAGACAGGTGCAGGCTCAGCGCTGAGACATCACTTCAGCCGGTGAGACAGAGGCTGATTGTGAATGCAGACGTGTTTCTCAGACCTTTTCTGCTTTAAAGGTGGGTTTCTCCTGAGGCACATAGAGCATCTCTTTTTTATCTCTCTGTTTCTCTGGCTCTCTGCCTCGCCCTCTGATGTGAGAGTGTGTGTGTGTGTGTGTTAAGTGTGTGTGTGTGTGTGTGTGTGTGTGTGCAATAGATGATAGATAGATTGGGGTAGGATTGAGGTAATTACATGCACAAACCTTGGGAATGTTTGGAATCTGCACCAGCAGAAGAGAATACCAAACGTGTCCCGCACCACACAGCAGGACGTGGGAAAAGGCAGCGAGGACGCTGTCTGCAAGGCTACAAAACAGAATGCAATCATTTTCAAACGAGCTGTTTGTACCAACGACAGTTTCACAAAGTGATCCTGACAAATCTGAACATTTAAAAAGCTGCGACCAACTAATGATTGCTCCTTGGCTGTTTTTACTCTTTTCCAAGGAGATATTTGCAATTCCAACTCACTAAGATGCAGGTGTGTACTGTCAGTACATCCTGCATTAGTATTATTCATATATTTGGCGATGCTGAGCAAGATCAGTGTGTGGGATCTTCTTTTCTCAAGACTAGGGACAGACCGATATTCAGCCTATTCCAATTATCAGTATCAGGTATTTTTCTGGCAGACTGCAGATTAAATGTGCGACTTTGGCTCTGATTGAGTCTGCAAAGTAACTAGTAACTAAAGTTACCAAATAACTGTAGTGGAGAGACAATATAATGTAGCAGAAAATGGAAGTACTAAAGTAAAGTGCCTCAAAATTTTACTTATACAGTGCTTAAGTAAATTGTACGTTTTTTATTCTAATAATTGGTATCAGCCCTGAAAAAGCCATATCGGTCGACCCCTACTTAAAAAGTGACTTTTAGTTTCTGCTCCAACTCTCAGACCAATCATGAGCAAGTAATGACCCCACCTCCACCAGCACATGCACAGAAATATGCACACATATCATCAAGCCATCGAACTGGTCAACAAAAGGCTGTATTAATCCCGAATCTCCTCTACAGGGGTTTAATAAGGATCATCTCGTCTCATCTTATATCAACATTTCTCCAGTAGATGGCAGACTTTAGTTCATTGCAGCCCCTTTGGCAGAAAAACCAACCCCAATTCAGCACCCAGAGTGCACAAAAGGCCCAGTTCAGTTACCTGTAGTACAGTATTAGGAAGCATTGTGTGGGACACACAGATAAATGTGTGACATCACTTCCCTTCCCTGCCATTGAGTCGGCAGGGAACAGGCGTTTATTCCCCTGACATCCTCCCTCGGCCTGCCTGCCTGCCCTTTTTGCTGCCTGTCAGCAGGAAGAGGAGAGCAGAGGAGGGTGAACGTGTCAAAGGACAGGACGGGACGAAGCAGTAGCGACAATGACGACAGGATGAGAGCTGCTTTGTGCTGTGCACTCAGCGCTATCTGATCTGCCAGAGGGACAAACAAGAGGAAGGAAGGGGTGACAGCATCGAGCTGAGACCCTCACCTGGACAAACTAGAAACACTGCTGGTGCTGTGGGGGTGGTGTCACATTATCAAAAATGTGTGCAGAACTTGTGAAGAATAAGTTTCCCGATTAGAGAACGCCTGCAGCACTGAAACTACAGAGCTAGATACGAAGCAGAGGAACCATCAGCCACATATCAACTCATATTTTCAGATAAGAGTCTCCATGAGGCTCACACCCTGCTGGGAGAAAGAGGAGATGTGACTAGTACTCTCAATATTTGCACTTCATCACTTCTGAGCCAGTGAGACGCTCAGGATGAGGAGTGGGATTAAACATACCCACCAGAGCGTTCGGTCTAATAGTCAATGTAAGCAGTATGAGAAGAAAAACATGTTTTATATCGTACTTAGTGACTAAATGGATTCATTTGTTTCTTGCTGCACTTTTGTAATCAAATTTCCCTCCTTCATTAAGATAATTACTGAGACAGTCTGGAACAACAGCGCCTGAGACAGAAGCAACTACTGTAATTTAATTAGAAAGACTTTCCTGCGCTCTGCTGAAGCTGCACAGACAGACGGACACACAGACAGACAGATAAAACTTCAGCAGGGCCATTAAAGTGTACAGCCAGTGAAGTACTAAATTTCATTATGGTGGGATTTATTACTCTGTACTTTCCACTCAAGCAAGAAATTGCCCAGGTACCTGAAGACCAAAAATGAAAGGATGGGACTGGCTTGTGACCAGTTTTACCCCGTGATTGAATGTAACTAAGTACATTTACTCAAGTACTGTCCTTAAAGGGGAATATTCCAAATTAAAGCATGCACACAGGTCTTGGGGAGTACCACTGCATATGTGAAAAATGTATGTAAAACATTTAGTGGCTCGAGAGGACGTTCAATGTAACCTGATAAACTGCCTCCAGTGATGTCACTCAGTGGCTAACTTGCATTGTGGGTAATATAGGTGAACCTCGAACACTGCATCAGAGTCAAAGCAGCACAATTTTAAATAACTTATTTTCCAGCAATCAGATAAAAACAGTGAATTGACCAGGCTGATAATCCCAAAGTATACAGCATTTAAATGTAAATATATGTATCATTTACTTTCACTTGTACTTTTGTACATTTAGTATCAGGTACTTTAAGACTTTAACTCAAGAAGTATTAATCTGGGTTATTGGAAACTTGTTTAAAACCACACCAGCCACAGACATTCAATGATGGAGAGTAACTAAGTACATTTACTCAAGTACTGCAGGCTACTTCGGTACAGTTTGGAAGTACTTGTACTTTGCTTGAATATCTCTTTATTCTGGTCATTTGTACATCGACTCAAATACATTTCAGAGGCAAATATGGTACTTCGTTCATTTGATAATTGTAGTTACTGGTTATTTTGCACTTTACATGCTACAGCTGAGCCAAAGTGGCACATGTTTAAATTCATGCATTATTAAGCAATAAGATTTATTAAAACAAGAAAATGCTGAATAATAATAGTATGCAAATAGGCTATACAGAGTACATACATGTAAATATGTATGATTAACTTTCATTTGTACTTTTGGTACATTTAAGATCAGCTCCTTCAATACTTTTACTCTACTGTTATTGGTGTGGGTGAGTTTCACTTCTACCTAAGTAATGTTTGATAATGATATCTTTCCTTTGACTCAAGAATGACTTTTGGGTACTTTTACAACACTGGTTTTACTTTTGCTGGACTGAATTCAAACTCAGTGCGAGGTGGGACTTCCTCCAGCAGGTGGAGCTGCAGGGCCATCATAAACATTTCACAGGAACAAACTGAGACCGTTTGAGCCTGAAGCCTGAAAATAAAGCAGTGTCCTCTTGTATATTTAAACATAGCCAAGCTTTTTAGTCCTTTTTTTTTATTAAAGTCTCAAGATTTCAGGTTTATTCGTTGGCACAAAAAACACGAGATATATCCTGAGCTGAGGCTGTGCAGGAGCAGATAAGCTCTCAGATCACTCCACTGGTTAATGCCGCTGTTTGATTCCTATCTGGAACCGAAGGTCAAGTGCAGTATTAGAGTACAGCCGCACACTAGTATGCCATTAAATGAAAACCTTCTGACTCAATTTTCTCCTTAACAACTACAATAAATCAGAAGAGTGCCACCGCTGAGCAGAGCGTGCCTCGAACACAGGGCCTGCCTGTTGTTCCCAGCTCGGCCAGTTAGTTCAGTATTGATTCTCTGTCTCGCTGTGATACCACTATAACAGTCTAACCTATGAAGCCCACAGCCCTGGCCTGAAATCCAGCGCACACTGCCCTGCGAGGTGCGACGGAATACCATGAGAGGAAAGACTGGGCTCCCTCTCTGTGACTCTGGACTTTAGCTCTTTTTTATAGCTTCTGCTCTGGTTGTTCACCTGCTTCAGTATTTACACCTTTCACATCCCCCCTCCCCATGACACAGCACATTCTTCCTTCCCCAAGTCAAACACTCACACACAGACTATTTAAAACTTGCTCTCATGCAGCTGTGATAAATCACTCGGTCCTCCTCGGGCAACTTTTGAGACTTTCGGTCAATATATTAAAACAGAAGGATGTGAAAAGGAAAATGATTATTAACAAAAAGCATTGAGGGGCCATCGCAGCAAGGATAGATTACCGAGCATGAGTATGTGGCCTCTGACCATAAAGAGGCCTTGTACTTAGATAAGTTAAGGATAAGGCCTCGGGCTACAGAAGACATTATTCAAAATCTGAAACATATCATTTGAGCATGAATATGTAAATCATAGTATGTGTGAGATAAGTTCTTTAAGTCCCTTCCTGGAGACATATATACTATATCAAACTTTCTCTTACATAAATTATGTGTATCAATTTCTGTTTTTGCTTGTTTTGCGTGAACTTTTGGATACTTTCACCTCATCAGGCCTCTAAAAACCCTTTAAATGTACAGCTCAGTCGACCAGGATAAAATAAAAAATGTATCATATATTTCATATCAACGATTCTACAATAGGTTTCATATAACGTTGACAGTGCATTTATATGAGCTGGGTAACAGCTACGTGAGAAGTCACGGCAGCCAAGTGACAGACTGCTACTGTCTGAGCGTGCTGGATATTTTTAAGGAGATGGCGAGACAACTTAAAGCCTTGTTTGTGGTAGTTTTTGTGCCTCCGACTGAAGCACAGCGTTGACACAACCTGAAATGAAAAACTAAACAAGAGAAACAAAAATTCAACATATCCCTGGTTTGCAGAAGCGCACATTGCCAACATTGATTCTGGCGATGTGGTTGAAATCAAACAACCCCAGGAGCAAAGTCACGGATTGGTCACTCAACTCATGACGCTATAATCCATGCTGAGGGGTCACACGTGGGCAGGGCTGGGCTATGTGGCCTTAAAATAATGTTGCAGTATCTCCGTGTTTTGAAACCTCCTCAAAAACACCTCGTGAATGCTCAGACAGGATGACAAATTCAAATATCAAAAATATTTTGACCAAATACCTTGATATCAATTGCAACAATATTGTAGGGATGACTGTCAGTATACTGACAAAACAATAATCATCAGTCAGGTGGATATAATGACCAAATGGGTAAAGGCAAGTATTAGAACTAGTGGAGCAGTCTGGGAAAATCACTTTACTGTGATGCAGCCTTTTAAAACCTGGAAAATATGTATGACATGTATGATATCAAAATCTAAAACGATCTACAGTACAGTTCCATATAGAGCCTGGCAAATAAATGGCTCAGCTGATATGATGCTTGGGTAATACATCATGTTTCAATTCCCAGTAAAGTTTATCGTTTCAGAGCACTGGTGTTATTTTAGAGGATGTCTAAATGTAAAATACTCTGCCTCCAGTATCTTTGTCACAAGTTTATGAGTTTATGAGAAGTCATCATCCCCAAACATCAAGTATCAGTCGGGCTCTAGTCTCATGTGACAGTAACGACAGCATACACATTAATTGATATTAAAGGCCCGGATAAATTAAAGGTATGGCCCCTAGACAAAGAAATTAAAATAAAAAAAATAAAGTAAAGACACATGTGAAATAAGCTCTAGAGCACGACTACTACACTAAGTAATGTTTATCATTTTCTGATTGAGCTTTTTCCTTCGCAATCCCAAAAGAAGAATCCCTCTGGCCATGATCTGCGCTGCACGGTCACATGTGGGCTTTATTCTAAGACGCCACAAGATAAAAATGGGATGTGGATCACTAAAGTAGAGAAGACGAACATTTTCCACCATATCAGCTGCTTGTAATCATAGAAGACTGAAGTCCAGAATGACTCAGAGATATGTAACAGCCTCACAGTAAAACACCTACTGGAATGGCCCCTTTAAAACACATTGGAAGGATAATAAAAGTTTCCATTCCATTCCATTCTGCATACAGCTGCATATCTGGACTTGCTTGGTCAGGCCCTTCAGCTTATTTGATACGGTGATTATTCAGCTCAGGCTCAAGGTGTGTGCAGATCGGCTCCAACCTGTGCAGAGGTAATTACAGTTTTGCGTGTCTCCGACAGTCACCAGGAACGAGACTATAACTTTGAAAATGAGACAGTGCTTAACCACACACAGACATTTCTGATGTGGAGCAACACACACACACACACGCTCACACACACTCGTACAGAAACACCATTCTTACAAGCACACATGCTCATAACGTTCGGCCTCATTTTGAGGGATTTATTGCTTTCTAATAAGCATCAATGTGATTCAATACAGAAAGTTACATTCATTTTTACAGAACAATTAAAGACTCCTGGAATCTGTTCAACAGTTGTGAAAATGATTCAACATAGAAAAATATATATTAGGTACCATAATCAGCAGTGTATCCCCAGAAGGGAACAAAGACACCGAGCAATTCATTTGCTTTATCATTTACAGAGGGACACACTTGATCTCTGAATTGCAAGAATCTGAGACATGTTCAAAAATTTACCCATGAGAGAGTTCAGAGGTAGGACTGAATAAACTCCATGACAAATAATTTAAAAGGAGAAAACTGGAAGACCTGTTCAAGAATAACTAATTTGTTTTTGTACATAAAAATCAGCTGTTTAGAGAAGAACTTTTCATACACAGTATTACCCCGATATCAACAGATTGAACTTCATGATCAATACAACTCTCTCAACATTTATATAATTCAAAAAAAAAAAGTACACATTAAGATGATTTCCCCATATCCAACACACATAACATTTCTCACATGACATTCGTTGTGTTGCCACACAACTACGGGACTTTCTATTTCTTGAGGGCTCTCAAATTATAAAGTGATTTGCGGTAAACATGTTCCTACAGACCACGTTTGGAGAGTCACGGCCCCGCAGGTGATATTATACACTCATCAAGGTGCAATGTGTGTCATCCTGCATTACCAGTCAAGGGTGTGTTCATAAGGGTGTGTTTGTGTTACCAGCCTGACGACCTGACAGCAACAATGAAACACAGTTTTTTTGTTGAAAAAGAGAAGACAGAAGGTCATGTTGTTCAAATTAACTGAATTAGAGGAAATAAATTCCGCTGTGAATTTAAAGCGATGGTCAATTGTGAGCGATGCAAGCTTACACGTTTCCTGTGGAAGAAAATTTGGCCCCGATTTCAGACGTACAGTCAAATGCTCTGCTGCACTTCCTTAACCTGTGTCGAGCTGCTGTGTTTACTATGCAAAACAGCAATTTGACACTGGCACTACTGCATGACCACTCAGTTTACAGAATCTATTCTCAAGCACCTGAAAGTTAACTTTATGAACACACGCTTGCAACAAGACAAAAAGCGAGAAAAATGCACAGGCACCCCAGCTAATTACACATTTTGGTCCATTAAGGTTTCTTTCAGCATCCCTGCATTTGAAAAATCAAGATCAAGTCTGATTCCACTGTGCTGGTAATGTATCCCAGATAAATATCTCAGACAGGGGATTTAAGTGTGTCGTGGTTTGGTGCTGTTTTGTTTCTGCTGCTGTTGTTGTTCATCCTCTCACAGCCTCCGACTCGCCCTCGAAGGCCCTGTTGTCATAGAGATGCTGATGTCTCTCTGGGTCAGGGCCCGCTGTGTCAGTCAGTGGGACTTCATAAATGGGCTCCCCTCCTGTCACTGTGATCACAGTGGCATCTGGTGGCGACTCGACAGAAAGGGTCTCCTTCGTCTCCTCCTCAACCCCCAGGGCTTTCAGGATGTCGCACTTACACATGGGGCAGGTCCGCCTCTCCAGCAGCCAGGGCTCGATGCAGGCTTTGTGGAAGATGTGGTCACATGTCAGCACCGTCACCACTTCGCCTGCCTTGTAGGATTCGATACACACGGCACACATGTGGGAATCGGAGGCGGTTTCCTCATCCCCTCTCTTGAGTGTGCGCACTTGTAGGCGCTTGATCGCCCTCTTCGCCTCAGATTTCAGCCTCTTCTCGGCGCGCCTGTGTATGCCCAGGTTGTAGAGGCGGTTTGCAGAGATAAACACAAAGTAGGTGATGGAGGCTGCTGTCACGATGAAGAAGGCGATGGACAGGAAGTAAAGCCAGTAGGTGTCCATCCAGGGTCCGTGAGGGCTGCCCATGTCAATGTGCATGTGAACATCCGTCCCGTTCTTCACCAGCTTGAATATCTCCATTCCCTGTGTGTTCCCAATCATGATAGCCACAATTTCAAGTGCATCCGGGTGTGACATGTGAGTGGTGCTGTTGCCACTGCCCTCCACATTGTACACCACCACGCCAGATGCCCCCTGACTTTTGGCAGCATTGATCTTCTCACTGAAGGTGCAGTTGCCTCTTTTCACCAGGGCTATCCAAGCCGGCGAGCTGGAGTTGCGGTTGTACACAGGATCTGGGCCACAGCCTTTAGGGTCTCCCTTGGGAAGTGTAACAATACCGGAGGCTTTGGCCAGCGGAGAGTTACGGCCGTACACCCCACACTCACAGTATTTGTCCACAGTCTCATTGTCATTCTTCGCATAGCTTATCTCCACCACGGCTGTCCAAAACACCATGCCAGCAGAACAGTGAACAAGCCCCGACAAACACAGCAGAAGCAGCAGGCGGTGTTGTGTCTTCTCCCCCATGGTAACGCTCTTCTGAAAACAACAGGAAGCCTCCCGGTTAGCGTCTTTAGCCTCTGTAAAACTCCTCTGTTAGTCCCAGTTCCTGGTTTGTTCGAGCCACGACGATCTGAATACAGCTGCAGTTTCACCCAACCGTCTACCGTAATCTGATATGAGCCTCTGGTAACATAACACGGGCTATGCGTCAGCCACTCACCTCTCGTTATCTTCCTGAACCTTGAACACTCCTTGCAGAGGGCAGGGTGCTGGTATTCAAGTTGAAGTACAGAAAACAAACAGAGCTGTGCTGTTTCGAGAGCCAAGGAACAGTATGAGAGAAGGCAGGACGGGATGCATAGGTCAGGAACATGGATCTCCCGAAACTAATGAAGTCTGCCGACTTTGTCTTGTATAATGGTGCACAGAGCGACTCGACCAGTTTTTCCTGTTGGGCTTGTTTCCTTCCCCTTTTTTCTGTGGCTGACATCACTGTGGTGTAATGCAAACTGACAAGTCACCCTCTAGCATGTGACAATTCACTCCTAATATAGATGTTTGGAATAACCAATCAGTAATCAACTAATAAGACACCTAAACTAGACAACTATTTTGATTATTAATTAATTGGTTTAAGCACAATTGCAAAGGGAAAAAGAAAATGTCAAAATTGATTCCAGCCTCTTAAATGAAAATATTTCCTGGTGTCTTTACTCCTCTATGACAGCAAACTGAAAATATTTAGATTGTGGCCACAACAAGACATTTGACGAGGTCATGTGGGCTTTAGGAAACACTAACTGACCTTTTTTTGGCCATTTTAAAGACCAAACAACTATTTCAGAAAATACACCATCAACAGATTAAAGTGGCACGATGCAGTTTTGGAGAAATAATTAAACACTGACACATTTAAATATTTACTTTAAATAATGAGGAAACAATACAAACACAGAAATATGTATATTTTTTGCATAAATGAATAAACAGCTGTTCTTAGAGGAAAATAAGATCCCAGAACACTGTTTGAAGCTAGACAGGTGGCGGGGTCCGCCATATATAAAAAGTTAAATATAAAATAAATACAAATATAAAATATGTAAAAGAAAAACAGCATGACATTGTGCTGTCCTTTAAGTTTGTTCAGTCATGAGAATGAAGAGAGTTTCTCTTTTAAGTTCGATTAGAAATAATTAAAAAAGAAAAACAGTCAATGAAGATCTTTCTCTTTAAATATGATTAAAATTTCTTCCCCAAAATTACATCGTGCATCTTTAATGGACAACAAAAATAACTGGTAGTTGCAACCACATAATAAAAGAATTCTTGCATGATGTGCATATTGTCATGTATATAAATATTTCCTCTGTGTGGAGGCACTTTTCTACCACTTGGCTACAATACCAGTGACAACTGAGATGGAAGAGGGTATTGTCAAGTTTCCACTGTATCTTCTTACACACAAGTGAAAGCATGCACGCACACACACACACACACACGCGCGCGCGCACGCGCACACACACACACACACACACACACCGGGAGAGAGAGAGGCTTCCAATGACAAATTAGATGGAGAGCTTCCTTGCCAAGTGGCTATTTTACCTTAGTTCTCCAACACACAGAGAGAGAAGAGCTACGGTACACAGGCTTCTGTATAATATGCTATCAAATCATTTATCTCAGTGGAAAAAATAAAAGCGAGCCTGTGCAGTATTTATTTTTATGGCTGCAGCTCACAGGCCTTGATAAGAGGAACAATGGTCCTGCTATGAGTCTTAAACTCATGAAACTCAAATAATTACACAGCAGATAGCAAAGACACAACATGAAACCCTCAAATTAACTTTACATGAACTACAGAGAATATCATTTTGTTCTTAAAATGATTTTACCATACTGGAATGAATTTAGAAATCATATGTTCATAATGTCCTGAAAGACTTTGTGCTCCAACACTGGCACCTACTGGCTGGTCTGCACAGAGACAAGCTGCTGCACTGAGTCTTACACATCCAGATCTGTAATATTCCCTGACAACAAGTTCTGAAACTATTGAAAAACGCCCTGTCACACACCGTTTCCTGGATCCATCCGTTTGATCCAGATTAAATGTTAATGAGTTCTATTCTGGCCTTGGTGGTAATCTGTTCAGTAGTTTTTGTGTAATTCTGCTGACAAACCAACAAACTAACCTGTAAACAACCAAACCAACAGTGGTGAAAACTAATATACACTCACTGGACACTTCGTCAGGGACATCTGTACACTGTAATGCAATCCAATACAACAGCTCTGCCAGGAATTGGATTGTTCATTTTAAGGCTGGAGTATGGACCTTTTATATACAAATAAAAGTATTTTGTATTCAAACCATTGCCAAACCAGTTCACACCTTGTTCTAATTAATTAAGCCTATACCTTCCAGAAGAATCTCTCTGTATCCTGCGATATATATACAGTAATCAACTGTTGTGTCTGTGGAGTCACCCTGCACTGGCCCTGCCCCAGCTGCATTTTCATAATACTCAAACTGAACAGGGGAGATTTTACAGCAGTGATGTACAGTTTACGGCAGAGAAACCAAACTGCCACAAGGGGGAGACAAAAGTTGCATACTCAGCTTTTATACAATCATGCCTAACCCAATATCAAAGTCCACAGCTCACTATCACTTGTATCACCAGTGAATCCAGCCAATAATAAGATCATCAGAGCTACAATTTGCAATAGTCCTCCTCACTCATAGACACCAGCCACATAGATAAACCTGTTTTTTTCTGGTTCAATGTTAAAGAAAGTAGTGCAGCCTCTTCCAACAACTTCCAGCCCTCCGGCTGACACACCTTTAGTAAACAACACTACGAAAAAGAATGTTATAAAATCAACTGTTAAAATCTGATACGACTAAAAATTCGCAAATTCATTCGAATCACTTACTTGGACCCTTTCTACTGGTGAAACCAGGTTTTCTGGCTCAACATGAGCATTAAAGGTGCATGTAGCAGTTAACATGTATTCATCTCTTTTGTATTGGTCATATGTGAGCAGATACTCACTTGACATTAAAAATAACACCTTCTACGTCTCTCTAAGTCGCCTTTATAAGCTTGTGGATGCTTCTGCTGACATAACAACCAGCGTCTGGTCCAATGCAAAAGTTCCACACAGCCTCTTTTAGTCATTTAGTAATAATGATGTTTTAATATAACTGAATATATTAATAGTAATTCTACCTTATGTTTATTACTGAGGCCATGCTGGGTGGTTTTGTTATTCAGTCCAGTTCAACGCCACTGTCAACTACAACCTCAATAATAAACACGCTTTAGAGGTGATTCTATAGCCACACAACTGTAAATTAGTCAGAAACATTTGTAAAGCTGTCTAACACTGCTGTCCTCCACTGAGTGATGAAAAGTGGCCTTATGAAACAACACGGTCACTGAGGGAAGTGTGGTCAATAACAAAGACTTAAGAAAAAAGGACAGATTAAATTAACTAAAACATGACTTGCAACATGCTCTGGTAGTCTCAGAAGAAGCTAGATGATCTAACATTTCATTCATTTGAGCTGTGTTTTCAAAATGTACAGAATGGTTTCACTTGTCATAGTTCTGTTTCCTATCGTTGTATGGTTTACTTAATTCCTGCAGTTTGTTTTTTGGTCCCACACGGCAACACATTTCTTTGATGTTCTTATCTTCAGTTTGTGTTTATATATTTCTGCCTCTGCTGGGCAATGAAGTTTATTCTATTCTCTTTTTTTTTTCCTAGCAGAAACAATCTAGACTAATTACTCCACACAGGGGCGCCATTTACTCACTGTTGTCCATTACTGGACAGTAGAAACACAGTTTTGACACAGCGATCCATCACAACGAGAGATCACAACAGGAGAAGCGTGTGCGGCCTTAATGAGCCGCTGTGCTGCCTGGGAGCTCTGGTGCAATCTAAATGCCAACGAGTCCTTTTAGGAATTAATTGGCATCCATAGAGAACTTCTAGAACTCGTGCGTAGTGTTTTGCCTCTTTTGCCTCAATGCAGCCTGCAACATGACCAGCACATGCTAACTTCAGGTAAAATAAAAAGGAAAAAAAAAAAAAGCAATGAGCAGCTCACCTCTCAGTGGAGACACACCGTCCGTCAGCTCTGCGCCTCCTCAAGTGCGCACATGTTCCCTGGGTTGTGGACGAGGGGGAAACTTTGGGACATGTCCGAGCAAGTCCGACACCCCGCCAGTCCGCACGCACACACACACACACACACACACGTGGGCGCACACATTTCATTTGATAGGCCCACCTGTCTAATTAAAGTTGGAGTATGAGAATTTCAATATTGACACAATGTAGCTAAAGGTAGGGGAGGCCAGGGACAGTTGTAAGAGGGGACGGTTTTAACACCTTGAATTTCTCCAATCAGAAACAACCTAGAGTGATGACACTCACTGTGCTCATGCTCAGTTAGTTTCCCTCCTTTCTAGCTTAAAAGGAAGCCCCATTTGAAACTTCCTGACAGCGTTATCTACAAAAGGTTGTTTTTGAGGTAAAAAAAATAACTTTTCTTTCTGATGTAATTTTTCGGATGCTGTTATGAGATCAAATGCCTATGAATACAAACAAGTATCTTTAGAATCACTGTTTTGTAAGCTAAAAATAAAAAAGGCTAACAAGTGTCAAACTGGCAGTCAAGCTAGCTCACATGAGATGAAAACGTGGTTGGTGATACCTGATTCGACTTATTCAATCAACTGAATTGTCTTTACACAGTTGATTTGTTGGATCAGGTGTGTTCTTGCTTGGTTGGAATGAAAACCTGCAGCCACAGCGGCCCTTTACTGGATCAGTTTGACAACACTGCGCTAAGGGCGAGTGAGACGGCCACCATTCACCCCAGAAGAAGTCATATAACCATTCCAATGACTCCAAAGCTGTCAAGTTAAGGTAAATTAAGCAATTAAAGTAAAATGTGCACTTTTTTTAGGTGTTCTACCCATTAAATAATTTTCTTGCATTATAATTTGATGGCTTCGCCACTTTTTTGTCATGTCATATGAAAAAAAGATAATCATTACTTAAAAACATGAAATTAATAGTCACAATAACGTGACTGATAAATAATATTTCCCATTTTGACTATATGATTGATTCATTGTGTATATTTTAGACATGTTACAACTGTCCCTGACATGTGCTACAACTATCCCTGTACACAGGGACAGTTGTAACAGTGGAGAAACTGTATTAAAATCAATTTTGCAACCTGTACATATTTCATAAAACCACTTAAATACATTATTTCAGCAGTTGACAGATTGAAGTTCATAATATAACAAATTGGTTATTCCTGTGTAAATGGTTATTGATGTATTGCCTAAATTGCAAAAAAGTGTTACAACTGTCCCTGATCTCCCCTTCAGTCATATATGTATATGATTGGTTGCCTTCTATATATCTTTTCTTTTTTCTTTCATACCTTCATTATTTAGAGGTTGTTTGTAATTTGTTCCTGGGTGACCCTGATGAAGGCAACACGCCGAAACACATCCGCCTCATGAAGTTGTTCTGTGTACTTCAGGTGTTGCTGGAGCTTTTGGACCTGTGGCTCCACTCAGAGTTTCAGTTCTGGGTTTTTTGTTGATGATGTCACTAACACCACTTTTGGATGTCTAGTCTTTCTAATGTCTCTTCTAATCTTTCTAATTTCTGTAAATAAAACTGCACCTGATTTCTCTTGCACCTTAAGTTCCATTTAGCTCAGCATTTTATTTTATTTACCTCAGTATTTTACCTTAATTTGAAGCACCTTATGCATTTTATTATATATAGTTCTTTATTGTTTCTATATTTGCCCTTACATGTTGAATGCACTTGTATTTGAAATTGTTATTGAAAGATGTTAAATACAGTTTGGAAGTGTTTGTACTTTACTCTCTATTTTATGGTACTTTATACTTCAGCTTCCAGAGGCAAATATTTGATATATTATATTATATAATATTCTACTTTTACACCGCTACATTTAGCCTATTTACCCTAACCCTAACCCTTGCCTAACCCTAACCCTAACCCAAAGTAGCCAACGTTTATTTAACACTGATTCCAAAAATTTCAATAATGCTGAATAGCAGATCCAAACCCATATACATACAGCACGTGTCTTATGTAAACTTTGCTTTTACTTGTACTTTAACCATATCATGATATTATTTTATCAGTAAGACTTCAGGGGGAGTCACAGCCTACTACAGACCCACTGATACCTGTTGCCTGTCATTATCAGCTGATGTTGGCATCACAATAGAGTTTGCTTGTTTGCCTTATATTTAATATCCTGATGACAGCTCCAGGGGACAAAGTAAGTGGACCATTACATTGAGATGACGTTGTCACATGTTATCCTTCATGTATGTCTTCATACCACAGGCCCAAAATCGACGGCTTTGTATCAACATGTGTAAATGAACTGCTGAATGACAAACTCTATTCCTGACACTAATGGAGGTCCACTCTGTACTTTATTTTGATTTGACCTGCGCAACTTTAGGCCTGCTTTTACCCGGTGTTATATTTGACAGGCATGTAATGTGTGTTGTAATTCTGTTAGCAGCGAAGAAACAACCAATTTTCCACGTGTGAAGTCGTTACAGCTGAGCGTTTGTGTGGCTTCATTCTTAAATCCTCCCCTGATGCGCCTCAGGCCGGAGGGTGTTCGAGTAGGCTGGAATGACTCGCAACTCGTGATGACTCCCCCGCCCCCCCCCCCCCCCCCCAACCCCCCATTCCTGCTGGACCTTAAAAGATGCTCTCTCCCCCCAAATAATCTCTCTGTGTGCAGCTTGTAGTGCAGCTTGTAGTGTAGTGTAGTGGTAGATGCAGCGCTCACAGGCAGCTTCAGCTCACATTTAATCTTTTGCAAGCTTGTCAGGCTGAAGAAACACACTGCATGCCTCCCTGGAGAAGTGATTGCTAATTCCACTCCACTGACTGCATTGACAATGAATAAGGTGGCAGCTCTGCAGAGAAAGAAGAGGAAAGATTTCATACCTTACTTTCTAGGATTTGTATTATTCTTGTACTGCAGCGTCCATCTTGTGTCATTTGCAGCAGAATCAGCTGAGGGGACTCACTCTGCCAGGGTGCGACGGGCTCTGGGTAAGACATGGAGTGTGTGTGTCTTTGTTTGTGGTGTTTTGAATCTGATGAAAGTCCTCAGTAGGTTTGTTTTGTTATTATAATCTGATTTTAAGGCATCATTATTATGAATGCCACGGCTCATTTTGGTGTTGGCCCTGTGTCTGCTCTGTTAATGCTCATGCCTGATGGGCACGAATCACCGTGAAACTGCCGTGAACAATTCAAACTGTCTCCAGCAACAAGATGCTTGTTTTTGGGGTGGTTTCACGGATTTTGTCAGTGATGTTCTGTGTGTGTGTGTGTGTGTGTGTGTGTGTTTCAGAGAATGAGACAGAGTGCATCTCTCCACAGTCCTCAGAGTTTCCCGGCGGTTTCTTCACGGTGCAGGAGAGGAAGGATGGAGGGCTCGTCATTTATTTCATGATCATCTTCTACATGCTGCTGGCTGTGTCCATAGTCTGCGATGATTACTTTCTGCCCTCCTTGGAAGTAATCAGTGACCGTAAGTAATGTGAAATACCTTTCATCATCAGTGCATCGTCAACTATAGGCCACTGCTATTTTGATAAGTGATGGAAAATTGAGGTTAAAAGTTATTTTGCAGTGGTTTTATAATTGTATTTGTTGTATTTAAAAGCACAGATATTTTGTGGTAGAGAGTAAGTAAGTACATTTAGGTATAGTTTGGAAGTATTTGCACTTCACTTGAGTATCGCCATTTTCTGCTACTTCATGCTTCCACTCATGCTACATTTTAGACACAGGAATTGTCCTTTTCTGCTCCACTAAATGTATTTGACAACATACGGTAAGTGGCCAGTTACTTTCCAGAATCATATTAATGCTGCAAAATGCACTCAACAAATAAAAATTAACAGGATTACATATAGGACTTTACTGATCCTCAGGAGGAGGTTCACAATCTGCTGGAGTAGACTGATATCCGTTAGCTGATATTATCAAACCTATAACGGATATATCTGTACTGACATGTATTTTCCTCTGATATGAAAGTTCATTCTATTAGTGCACTGATGTCAGTCTGAAGTTTATTAATGTTAATTCATGTTGAATATCATGCCTCTGTGACATGTCTCTGTCACAAGGATCATTGCAAACAATGTGCACATATCAGTCAATATAGTGATATCAGAATTTTTTTTAACTCACCAATATCTAGGTCGACACTAGCCTCAAAAATCTTGGAATTGGTCGGGCTCTACAAGTTACCCAGCGGTTTGAAAAGTACTATGTGTAAATAGAAATAAATAGGAATTGGTCCACATTGATGCATCATTGTGAAATAGACCCTTCTGCACAGCGAGTCCTTACTTCATGTGCTTACGTTTTAACGATAAGACTTATGAACTTTCACTTGAGTGAAATTTGAAATGTTGGACTTTTACTTGTATCAGAGTATTTCTAAAGCTGTTACTCAAGTATATAAGATCTTAGTATGCCTTCCACTACAACAGATATTATAGTTATATATTAGACTTCAACAATGGTATCAGACTTTCAAGAATACATACATGTGAATATATAACCTGTATATATAATATGGGTTTGTTTAGTTGGATTGTAATGACTGAACTTAATGTTCACCTGGCTGTGGTTGTGGTGCTTCAGCTCTGTGTCTACTCTTTACAGTGTGTGTACCTTCGTCATCGATTATTCTAACACTACACTCAATTTACCCATTCTTTGTTCAGCCTCTGGAAAGTCTATAAAATAGTGAACAATCTTCAAATATCTTGTTTTGACAAACTAGTCGACCAAAACCCAAATATACTTGGGTTAAAAAGTAAAAACTCAACAAACTGTCACAGTGTAGATATATTCATCATTTTTGCTCGAATAAATGAATGAACATTTTTTCAACTATCTAAACTCTTGACTGACTAATTGAATAATTGAGTAGCCGGTAATAAGTATCTTGGGTGGATGAATAACATACCTGTGTCATAATATATTTCATACATTAGACACAGCCCTACAATGAATACAACCTTATTGGTAAGCTTTGGTGACTGTTAATTGTTTTTGCTTTTGAGGTTTTGGTTGTTCAGTTGGACAACTTATCTTCAGATGTCTCTATTATTTTGTCCACCCATGTAAACAGTGGTGTATTGTTGTTGTTTGGTGTCTTCCTCTCAGGTCTGGGACTGTCTCAGGATGTAGCCGGAGCCACGTTTATGGCAGCTGGGAGCTCTGCACCAGAACTGGTCACAGCCTTTCTGGGTAATCATGCTTTAATAGAATAATTGCAACCAGTTATGTTGGTGCTGATGACAGCAGCAGCAGCATCATCAGGGTCACTGTCCTGGCCTGATGAACTGTGACTTCACCGCCATCTGGGAACAGAGAGGGACTGTGGCCTGTTATTAGGGCAATCCTTCTCTCGGCACTTGATTATTTTCATCAATGCGTCCACATTGTCCCTTTCCTCAAAGCCAACATGTGCTCTTCACGTGCCTCAGGTGTGTTCGTGACAAAGGGCGACATCGGGGTCAGCACCATTGTGGGATCGGCAGTCTACAACCTGCTGGGAATCTGTGCTGCATGTGGACTCTTGGCCTCTATGGTACAGTCTGACACCATATTCAGATGAGGATTACCCAACTTGTAGATACATTATTACCTTTTGTGGGTCAAAGCAGGAGAATCATTGTATGCACTGTGTCGTTTAAGCTGTAAACGGTGTATTTTTGTTTTACAGGCAGGGCGATTAAGCTGTTGGCCACTGTTCAGAGACTGCCTGGCATATGGCATCAGTGTCTCTGCTGTTATTGCCATCATTTCAGATAACAAGGTGTACTGGTGAGTGTGCTTGTTTGTACTAACACAATGGCAGGATATAGTTACTTGATCTTCAGACCTTCCACCGCCTACATGAGAGGTGGTTATAAAAACACAAAGTCATCCTGCGTCTTGTGACACCAAAAACAAAACACATAAATAGACCACAAAACAACTGTATGATAGTGAGTCACTGGCGTTTATTACAGTGTGCAGAGCAGTAAATGTCCATTAAATCCTACATCGCATCATAAACGCAGTGACTGCAGTAGCACTCGGTGTTTAGGAAAGATTTTCATGTGCAATGGAATTAATTTAGTTTAATTGGAACACAGGATGAGCTGATAAAGAGCACAGCTTTATTATGATTTAGATACAGAATCTCGTAAAGATGGACTACATTTTTTTCCAGGGAAATTAAAAGAAAACAAAACCAAACTGTCATAAAAACAAAAAGTGTGACAACAGCTCCAAAATTGTCTCCTCATCCAATGATTCTTGCACATGGCAATTAAAATGGCAACATAAACAACACTCTCTGAGGTCATTTATTAAACTGTATGACTTCTGGTGTAAATTTTCTTAAAGCAAGGTCCATTTGATTAGATACTGCAAGAGCTTTTGACTGAATTCCACAGCCTTCCCGAGAGACTTGCTCAGATGTTATCACATGACCAAGGTCCTGTACGTAGGTCAGATGATAAAGTTGTACTCTCTGAAGGCCGTGGGATTTTGGTCAAAAGCCACGACAACAGCTCACTAAGTGGACTTTACTGAAGTGGTTCCTTCCTCTCACATCGACTACTGATCCACAAGCTCGACTCCCCTATTAAAAAAATTACTATATGTTATAATGCAGTTTTAAGCCAATAGTCAAATGTTGCCGCACAAATTAATAACTTAATCAGTAATTAAAGTTACGCCCATAGAGTAAAATTGGATTTGGCCCCAGTAAGCCCCGCAACCCCTTAGGGGGGAAAAAAGCGGCAACATCCTGCGACCCTCATGGATAAGTGGAAAAGAAAACGGAACGGAAAGTAATTAAAGTGTTCTATAAAGATATCAAGTATTCCCCAGATGTGTATGACTCCCAGTCTTTATAAGAGTTAGACGTACTAGTTGTGACTGTGAACATACGTCTGTAACTGAGTCCTTTGGTTGGAGATATTTTAGTTATTGAATTAATTAGCATTGACCTATAATTTAATTACACTATTTTGATAATTGAATACTGAAAAAAGTCAAATTACACTGCCTTCTTTCCTCCTCTGTGGCAGTAAACTCAATATCTTCGGGTTGTGAACGACAGACATTTGAAGTAGCCATCTTGGGCTTTGGGAAACATGGATCAACATTTTTCACAATTTTCTGACATTTTGTAGCATGTGAGTCAAGTCTTTTGGTCGAGTCTCAAGTAAATCCCAAGTCATTTTTTCTTACGGAAGTCAAGTCAAAGGTTGTGTCAAGTCGAGTCCCAAGTTCAAGTCTCTTGCCCTCACACAGATTCTGCAGTCTCACCTGCAGTTTTTATGTAACTGGTTCAAAATGTAGAAAATGAATTATATTTATATTATAACTGAAATAATTATAAGTGAAATAAATGTAATTAAACAAAAAAGTAATTATTGTATTCAAACTTATTTATTACTTCATTTCCTGGATAAAACAATCACTCCCCATCACTTTTAAAACAAAATCCAAAAAAAACAAAGTACAATTGGAACTGAAAAAAGTGCATTGGTATGTCATCAAATTGATCGTAATGCTCAAACTGTTTGTCAAATGTGCCTGCAGGTACGACGCTGCCTGTCTGCTGATGGTCTACGTCGTCTACATCATAGTCCTGTGCTTCGACCTTCGTATCAGTGAGTTTGTCCTGAGGAAGCTGAGCCCCTGCTGCACCTGTCTGGGTAAAGGATCCGGCGAAAAGACGGAGACGCAGCCTCTGATGGGCTGGAACGACGTCACCAGTCTGCGGGTCAGCAGTCGGTCCAGAACAGACAGCGGGATCTTCCAGGACGACTCGGGATACTCTCACCTGTCCCTCAGCCTGCACGGCCTCAATGAGATTCCTGAAGGTATTTTCAGTATGTTTCCACCTATATGACCCCCAGATGATGTTTTAAGAACCTGCTCAGGAATATGTTTCATCCAGCAGAGCATAAAAGTGTGTTTGCTGTGCCGGAGAGCGACATGAAACGGATCTTCTGGGTTCTCTCCTTGCCCATCATCACTCTGCTCTTCCTGACCATACCTGACTGCAGGAGAAGGTTCTGGAAGAAATGGTTCATGATAACCTTCCTCATGTCAGCCGTCTGGATCTCGGGGTTCACATACATACTAGTGTGGATGGTCACCGTGGTCGGTAAGATCATTGCTGAACTCTACGTGATGAGCTCGTGTTAGAATCAGTTCATTACTTGGTCTCTGCAGTTGAGTTGCAGGTGGAATTCAGGCGCGGCTCACTGGGTTATAGAGCCTCTGTGGATCACAAGTGTTTGAACCTTGTGAGAAGAAATGCCTCATTCGCAGAGTAGAATCACATGTTGGTCTGCTGGCTAATTCCTGAGATGCCATTGTCCTGGAAAGTTAAGAGGGGGGTTATTGTAGCTCCAGTGGGCCATGTGCCTGCCGAGCTGCAGCAGGATTACAGCCTGCTTCAGCCTGAGGGAAACACCGTCATGTGAGCCGTGCGTGTACATACAGAGCGGCCCGCAGGCATGGGTCCAATAACAGCTTTACCCCCACCCATCCACAACAGAGATGTAAACTGTAAAACTGACCTAGGATCAGGTCAAAAGGGCAGCGTCATCATGTGATGGTGGCAGGTCTACTGAAGTATAATGAGATTATTATCCCGTCGTCGTCAGATAGACTCACATGCGAGGAGAGTTAAGGCTTGTGTAAGAGCAGGCCTGGGACCGAGCAGGTACAATTCGTGATTCAGAAAACTTGTTACAGCGCACATGCAGGATGTAATGATTCATAGGAAGTGTTGGTTTCAAAATATGAGGTTCAAATTTGGACTCCAGTGGAGCTGAAAGGAGTTTTTCCCACAATGTCCACCAATCAGAATCAAAGCTACCACTGAGGACACAGAGTTTATGTACTTACACATTTGATAACTGGAAGAGTTTATAGTGACATGACAAGAAGTGTACACTCAAGGATTACACACATATTACACACATAAAGAAATGTAGAAGTCGACCCTGAACGCTGAACTGGACCAGAAGCAGCCACTGGGAGCAGTTCCATCATTGTGTACATTTATATGAGATAAATGAATATTGCTCCTGATGTGCAGGAGTCGCCCACATGCCTGGCACTAGTGGGAGACTGTCCAATCCTTATCGATCTTTGCATTTAAATCAATCACAGAATCCATTTTTCAGCAACTCCATCTTCATGTCTGAAGTTGCAAATCAGATTGAAAAATATGACTGATGCACAGAAAATAAAGTCTTCGGCCCAGTCTTCGGCCCATATAGTATGGTCGTTATCCAGTTATATCCCAGCTACACCGGAAGTGCAGCACCGATAAGCCTTCGTCCCAAGAGTCAGGGGTCAATGGTTTCAGAGATTGCCACCAGACGCACAGATCTGTCACCAGAACATAGTGGAGGAGAAAAGATTTACAGTACATATAACTAAACAGTTAAATATTGTCTGAAACATAGAATGTTATACCTGTATCTTCTCAAATGCGCAGAAATTCTACAGAGCTAAATAGGTGACTTACTGAGATTATCTCCAGTGGTCGGGCTCTGCTGGGGGAATCCTGCCTCCAGTGATTAGTTATTAACCCTGTAACAACAGTCTGTATCAGCTGATGGTCTTTACTTGCTTGATGTTGTTGGAGGAGGCAGACTCTGATATTTGTGGTTGCCATTATGCAGTGGTGGAAAGTGCAGCTTTGTCCTGTCAGGTGAACACCTTGTATACCCATGTTTGTGATAAACTGAGGGATGAAGCTTTTATGGGTTGAGAAAATTCTTCTTCTTCTTCTTAAGCTCACTGCTGTTATGTTTATGCAGGTGAGACTCTCGGCATCCCTGATACAGTTATGGGACTCACTCTGCTCGCTGCTGGGACCAGTATACCTGACACTGTGGCCAGTGTGATGGTGGCCAGAGAAGGTAAACATCAGAGTCACATGCTGAGGTGTTCTGTGTGAATGCGGGTTTAAACCCAGTATGTAAACATGTTTTCTGTTCATCAGGGAAAGCTGACATGGCCATGTCCAACATTGTGGGCTCTAATGTTTTCGACATGCTCTGCCTGGGCCTGCCCTGGTTCATCAAGACTGCCTTTGTGGACACAAACAACCCCGTGGAGGTCAACAGCTCTGGGCTGGTCTTCATTTCCTGCACGCTCCTCCTTTCCATCGTCTTCCTTTTTGTATCCGTTCACATTAACGGATGGAAGTTGGACTGGAAGTTGGGAATCATTTCTCTCATCTGCTACATCATCTTTGCAACTCTTTCCATTCTGTATGAGCTGGGGATTATTGGGAATAATCCCGTAAGACTTTGCAGTGACTGAGATCTGACTCCCCGAGGACTGAAGCCACATCCTCTGAGACTAACAACAGTACAAAAACACAAGTGTCAAGCCTAGAATGTCAAACCAAGGAGGTTTGGTCCCCTTTACATAACGTTAAAGATACTGTGCCATGATAGACGTGTGCTGGTCACATCTCATGACGAGGATGACACTATATATGTCACTAAAAGTGGAAATGTGCCAAAGATCACTCTCTTGTGTTTGTGCAGCCGTCAGCCCAGACACCATATATGAAGAAGACCCGTTATCAAGCTCTGAGGTGTCTTCTGTCTTACACAATAACCATAAACAGAAAATGTGCCACCACAGGAGTAACTGCAGTTCAGATAAATCCAGAATTGATTGGTCAGAGTCAAGTAATAAAAAAAAGGTGTCAACCATAATCATGTGGCCTTGTCCTTCCTTTTAGGTCGGTGGGTGAGTGGGGACAAAGAGGCACCATCTACGCAGCACTGATAAGGTTTTATGAGCCCTTTTATAAGTCCTTACTGTTTGCAAACAGGAACGGGGAAAGAGCAAAAAAGACAAAGAACTTTTCCACGTGTCTTTTCTTATCTAGAAAGTAAGAAGTAATTACATGTGTTGACAGCTTACAGCACAGCTTATATGGACTTGAGACACTGATCCACTCTTAGATTTGTATCAACGCACTAAAATCGAGTAACTTTCTAGTCCAAGGTGAGACAAAACTACCAACAATCAGAGATCTGGGACATACGATAGCTTCCTGTGATTAATGTAGGACACCATACTAGAGCTGAATGATCACTTTATAGTCAATGTTGATCATTTTCTTAATCAATCGTTTAGTTGTTTGGGAAACACTGACAGTTTTCCCCGTTTTCTGACATTTTAAAGACCAAGATGACATCCTTAAATGTCTTGGTTTATCCATAACCCAAAATCTTTTTACTGTCATAGAGTAAAGAAACCAGAAAATGCTGAAATTTAGACTTTCCCTTTAAAAAGACTCAAGCTGATCACTTATCAAAATAGTTGTCCTTCGATGTAATGTTTAACAACTAATGAATTACTTGTTGCAGCTCTACACCACACCTAAAAACCTCTGCTCTTACTTTGTTCCAACTGCTGCTGCTTTCGTCATTAATGTGGAATTTCCCCACCTCCTGGAAGCCACTGTACGGCAGTGTTGAGCAACAATGCTTAATAGATGATCACTTCAGGCTCAGTTTACACAATGCGAAGAACAACCTCCAGACTTTGATCCCACAAGACTTTACAACCACCAGGTTTAAAAATTAAGAAGTTTATTTGTTCAAATAAACTGCCCAACAAATTAAAAAGGGTTTACAAAACAGAATAAAAGAGCTATGTAGTATATATAAACAAAAAGAAAAAAAATCAAACTGTGGACACATGGAGATATGAAGTAACTGTGTTTTTAAAACAAAACAAAAGATCATTGGCAAAAGGGCTGAATGTGGAAGTGTGTTAGCAGGACTTCTACAAAAGCTCTAGGCGTTGCGATCGATGCGGACGTCCACCTCTCGCCCATTGATCTTGGTTCCATTCATCATCCTGCAGGCTTTCTCGGCGCTCTCTGGAGAGTCGAATCTCACAGTTCCACAGCCCTTTGACTTCCCGTTCTCCATCTTGATCTCTGCGAACATTACCTGGCCTGCAGTGAACAAGAATGAGAGATGAGATTTCTAAAACCAGTGTTTCACAAAGTGCTGATGAGCGTTAAATCTGTCAAAAAATCTGTCAGCAATTAAGATTTAATGCATTCTGATTAATTCATTCTGAAGTTGAAGACATACCGCAGTGACTGAACTTCTCTTTCAGCTTTTGCCATGTCAGATCATAGGACAGCTGCAACACAGAAGAAACAAATTCAGTCAATACATTTGACAACATGAGTATATTTGAGGCTAGATGAAGATAAAGTATGTCAAACAAATATGTCATAAAAAGCTTATAATGCTTAGACAACAGCTTAAGTCTACTGTAAAGTACCGCATCAGCAAATTCCGCTAAACAACCAGATCATAAAAAACTCATTTACAGCATCATTATCATTTACACTGATACATAACAAGCATGGGCTGAGTCCCAATAAAACCTCAATCTATACTTGAGCATAAACGCTTTGAGAAACATTAGAAAAATAGTCATTAAGTGGCTCCGTCACTCCAATCCAATTTGATATGCTTCCAATTCTCTGTACTAGCATAGCTGTCACATATCCAGCACACACTTACATTTCGCACAAAGATCTGACAGCCTCCTTTGGAGCCGGAGCCTCTGTCAGACATGCCTCCACCCATGTGGCCCCCGCCTCCGTAGCCACCAAAGCCACGGTTCATGTCCATGCCCGACATGCCCATCCGGTCAAAACCGGAGCCCATCCGGTCCATCGACATGCTGCCCATTCCACCACCTGCAATCAACACAGACACACACAGACACACACACACACACACACAATTAAACAACTTAAACTCATGTACTGAACAGGTTTGTTTATAGAGGTTATTGTAGCTGGTGACAGATTTATATTAAGGGCATTCTAAGACAATATTTCCATATTGAAACTGCCATACACTAACATTACACTACCTTTCACAATGACAAATAGCTCTTCATTAGTCTAGTCCAGTGACATGTCACTGACCTAGATTAATGAATAAACACTGTTAAACTATATTAATATTCCATTAAATCAGAACATGAGCTGTCAGAGAGCCCAATGTCACTGTGACATTGTTTACACAAAGGCAGACTTTGGACAAGTTTGTTTTCTTAAATCACAAACTCAACAAAGAAGTCTACTATTTTCCACTCCGTGCTCCACCCCATTCAAGTGTGCAGCGTCAAATGCAAAAAAGCAGAAGGCAGTGGATGCAGCAACTGAAATAAACCCTCTGTCAATGACATCACTGGTCTCATTACTCACAGGTAG
This sequence comes from Sparus aurata, assembly GCF_900880675.1. Taxonomy (NCBI): domain Eukaryota; kingdom Metazoa; phylum Chordata; class Actinopteri; order Spariformes; family Sparidae; genus Sparus; species Sparus aurata. The sequence goes on along the minus strand of NC_044190.1, from coordinate 8,538,453 downwards.
GCATGACAACAATTGCTCAACAAATGGAAACAAATGATATTGAATGAATTCCTACCGTTTTCTAGATGATGAGAACACAAAGCAACATAATTCTGTCTATTTCTCCTGTTAATGATTAAAAATCCTAAATAAAAATGCTGTTGTTTTATGCCCACATCAATCCAACATTTTCTGTTTTAAATCTACTGCATCACATATCATCAAATGTAACAACAGTGTTGTGCTTTTACGAACAAAACATGAGAAGCAATTCAGTCAGGGTGCAATGACCGACTGAATTGATTAGATGCTATAAACTGATGTGCCAATTTTTTAACCGCCCACTCTGATGTGTGTATAATTGTTTGGGCCTGTTCTGCAGCAGCGTGGTATCATTCTCACGTGATTAAAATCGGGGTAAACATGATGGCACTGAGCTCTGGTGCAATACTTCTTACGGGAGGCTGCAGATTTGTCGACACAGCTGTCCTGCTCCTTCCAAATGGCTTTCAATTCAGTATAAGCTAGGGCTGCAACTATTATTTTCACTGCCAGTGTGACGTTTTTTTTTTTCCAATTAGCGGTTTGATCAGTAAATGGTAGAAAATGGGGAAAGATTTTGATCAATGTTTCCCAAAGACCAAGATGTTGTCCTCAAATGTCTGTTTTTGGCCACAACCCAAAGACATTCAGTTTACTGTCACAGAAGAAAGAGACCAGAAAATATCCACATTTAAGTAGCTGGAGTCAGAGAATTTTGACTTTATATTTTATTCTTATTATATTTTCCTTTATATTAATCAAACTGATCAGTTGATTGTAAAAGTAGCTGGTGATTAATTTTGTTTTCATTGCAGCTCTAGTAAAAAGCAGCTGTGGACAGCAGATACTGCAAGAACCATATCAATCTATATTAATTCATGAATCAATGCAGACCGCTTTCGCCACATTATTATGAAGTAAACTGCTGGAGGGCTTTGAGGAACTTCAATTTAAAACACCGCATGGTAAATAGCTTTTCCATTGCAACTGTGGGCACAACATCATGCACACTGTCTGTCCCAATGTGAATCACTGTTGATCCAACTGAAGTATGCATCATACACCAGTGTACGGGACTTCATGTTCTGTTTAAGGACAATGTTAGTACGGAGGTCATCTGAAAAAAGGACATTCTCTCAAACATCTGGCCCTCCTTATTACCTATTCACCAAGGCATGACACACAATGACTTTCTGCACCATGGTCCACAAATTCGGACTTTTGCATAATAGGCTGTATTATCGCTCTCAAGAAACAATTAAGGATACAAACGTTCAAGAGTCACCAGTAATAAAAGAGGCCCCATGAATCTGCTAGAGCTGTACCCCCAAAGGTGATATGCACCTCAGGGATGAATTGATGTTTTACAGCTTTAGAAAAATAGTGGACAGAATATTTTATGTACCTAATCCAGTCCCCATGTGCCCCATGCCACCACTGCCCATGCCTCCTCCAAAGCCACCACCTAAAAAGATAAAGCGAGTTAGTGCGGATTAGATTAAACCATAACACAATAACGTAACACCGCCAAACACAGAATCAGTCAGCCAGTAGACAGACCACCACAGGAGGACAAAAAGCAACCCCTGAACTTGCATGAAATCCTATGACGGAAGTATCACTCACCCATTCCACCAAAAGAATCCCCAAATCCTCGATTCATTGACATGTCACTGTGGCCAAAGTCCCGATCCATTCCACCCATCCCTGACCGGTACATATCTCAACAGGAAAAAAATGTAACCTTAGATTTAAGATAGTGACAGCACAAAGGTTCATCTCCCCATTTACAGAATAACATCCCAGAACAAACGTCTACCCAGGAGGAGTGAATGCGGTCTCTTACCTCCCATCCTGCCAACTGGTGCCATGTCTCTCCCTCCAAAGCCGCCCATGTTGCCCATGGTGTCCATGCCCCCGAAGCCGCCGCCGCCGCCACCTCCTCCACCTCCACTCATCCCTGTCAGATGCAGCACCAAGTTTAAACCAAGGTCTCTCATTTCCTCCACAAAGAGATGATGATGGCGGCTTTCAAAGGGAAAACTCATAAGCCTTCAAAAACCTTACCTCCTCCAAGTCTGTTCATTCCACCACAACCTGGAACATCCATACCTGTGGCAGAATAGGTCAGTCAGATCACGGTAAAACACACATTATATTCATTTACATCAAATGGGTCCATTTATTTATATTTATATATATATATATATATATATATATATATATATATATATATATATATATATATATATATATATATAAATATATATATATATATATATGTATTTATGTATATATATATATATATATATATATATATATATATATATATATTTTCATGGAAAGACACCATTTGCCGTCTGATTTTCAAATACAGTAAAAAGGTGCTTTCAGATCAAATGTAGGTCACATCCGAGTGACACTGCTCTCTTAAACCCACTGCTGCAGGGACAAAAGATGAGCTGTGAAAATGTCAGCCAACACTTGATGGTTTAATGGTTTACACATTAACTGTGTACATAAGTCTGGCTGGTATATTATTACAGAATGATGTTCAGAGTTGTTGATTAGTGTTTCCTTGTGCTGCTCATGTGATGACCAGCTAGTGGAGATGTACCCGATTTATCTTTGATAAACGTTTTCTTTCATTTCATTGTATGTAATGTACTGTAGCAGCACATGTGAGCATTTTCTGCACAAACACAACTGAAGACATTGTTTTCTTCAGTTGAGGTGACTCACCTCCAGGCCCCATGGAGCCCATTCCACCTCCTCCACCTCCACTAAGACGGTTGGCATTAATAGGCTGCCCTCCTGGCCCCAGTCCCATGCCAATACCACCTAGACCACCTACACAGAAACAAGAAGAAAAAAATGATTACACACCACAGAAAAATGAAAACAAAGCTGAATAAATAATCGCTGATGTTACTGACAGTCTTCGTAACAGATTTTCCCCAGAACATAATACTGATGTTTCTTAAAAAAGAAATGTGCAAAGACATTTCATTTTATAATCCTTTAATGCAAGTGCAAAGCACCAATTCTAAAGCAAGATGTACTGCTTAGAGCAAGGGTGCAACATTTTCCCTTGGAGGGCCAAAACTAAAATTAAATGGGGGGCCATGAGCCAAAAGCAAACACCTTTTGTTTTGTACTGTTATTTTTCCAGAAAATTGTACTAAATCTGAGGTCCCCTTAACTGACTTCCTGACAGTGTCACTCAAAAATGATTACATAGTAGCTGCCCTACATATTTTAGAAAGCATTATTACCTCACAAAGTATTAAAGGGCATAAATGAATCCACGTTTAAATTCATTACTTCCACTAGAACATCTGGTGGGCCGAATTAGACCTCATGAAATTTGCCCCAAGGGCCCCACTTTGGGCAGACCTGGCTTAAAGCATACTTTACATTAAAACGTATAAAGACATTGCCTTTCAGTATAACACGTCATGTATCCACCCATGTATCATACAGTTTTAATTTGTGCAGTATTTCCATATCCTATTTCAGTGCAACATGCCTTAACATTCAGTGCAGACATCAGACTTTTGTCCATTCCATTAATAAACAAGCACACCATGGAGAGGGCACATACTCCAACTCCACTTGACTGTCTTTTGATACAAGTGTTTTCACCAAAAACCTGCAATTTAAATAAACGCTGAAGAATTCCTTCTCATGCAAGTCTCTTAATATCTAACCGATGTATCGATCACAACCTCTTTTATCATGTCCAAGCATGAAGCACCATGCAGGTGACAGAAAACATCAAACTACCAAAAGCTCTCCTACCAGGTAGGAAAAGAACGCTGCAAGCTGCTTAAAATCTATTTCTTTGGCATACAGCTTCAGCAACATATCTAGGTCTTGTAAACATCACTGTAAATCATTTAAGTCATTTTATTCACAAGTCATTTTTTACCAGTGGGTATCATACCTCCTACACTGACAATGTTAGTGATGTATACAATTCACAGATCATATCACTATAGATACTAGTTTGATTTAACAACTGTATACTGTCAGTGTACTCACGTGGTAACTGAGGTGATTTTTCTACTTGACGGAAATCATCAGGGGGAAGAGATTTCTCATCCTATAAAACACAAAAGTTCATCAATGTAGTTCATGAACAAAATTCATCCTCTCATCCTGTACAGCTTAAGTTGTATAATGAATAGAAATAACATACCATTTTAACATGCATCTGTCTGTCAAAAAGCATCTGTCCATTGAACATGGCTGAGTCCAGAGTCAAGGAGAAGGGTCACAGTTAAATTGTAAAGCATTGATTTTTCTATTTTAGTGTTCAGTTTTGAAGGATACAAATGGCCTGCACAGCCTCCAGCGACTGCTCGAAAGTCACTGTTCCCATCCCACGACTCTTTCCGTCTTTATCTTCCTTGACATCTGCTCGTTTCACCACACCTGCCATGCCAAACACCTCCTTCAACTTCTTCCAGCCCACTTTGAAATCCAGCTGAAAAACAACAAGGACACGACCATTTTTAATCAACAAGACTAATCATGACTAGCGACAGTAAGAAATTGTTTATGACTGTGTCCTCACATTGGCCACAAACACTGTGTTGCCAAGTCGTCCGGCCTGCAGAGCATGGATGACGTCAGGTGGGATGTTGGGGTTGTTGGCAATGGAGGGCGGGATGTTCATCCCGCCAGGCCCCATGTCCTGCCCGCGACCTCCCTGCTGACCTCCTCCCATGCGCTGAAGCACACGCCGAGCATGTTCACCATCAGGGTCCTTAAAATAAGAATTACATTACATTACAGTTTACTTCTGGGCAGCCAAATCAAGAGAATTATCAGGTATCAAAAAGGAATCAATCAGGTAATCATTGTCCACTAACAACTGTACAATGCTATTCCACAGTGTGTGAGTGTGTTATCTGGGGGTATTCCAGGGTCCATTTCACTAAAAAGATATACTCTGTTGTAATAAATGCCACAATGATTTGTGACCACTAACACATTTCTCAGACCTTGAATAGATCAAATATACAGAAAATCCATAAGCAATGTAAAAAAAATGCATCAGCTCAATGTCAAAGACAAAACCGAAATGTATAACCATCTGTCAAAGGAAGTATTGTGTCTGAACTTTCCAGCTGCAAATACAGGTGAAAAAAAAAGTTTTTGGCAGTTTCTGTTTTCTCTCCTCATATTTGTTCCATCATTTTTTTCCGAAAGCAGGTGAAAAATGTGTATTACATCAAACACTTTCAAAAAAAACTAAATCTGGAAAAACCTTTTCTTAAGTCGTACACATAGTAGATAAGACATTTATAATATGTCTTGTAGTTTGTTTCTCAATGTGTTCATTATTTACTATTCAAAATCTGGACCATCACAGTGAGGCAGTAATGCAAAAACAAAACTGAAATCTGCTGCTACTCTGAGGAAAGGTGCATCTAAATTAACAGAGAAAACCCCATTTCATTTACTCCAAGAAGCTCAAAAAAGTAGTAAAAGAAAATTTGTGATTTTGGTAGATAAAAATACAAAAAATAATTCAGTTTAGCTGCAATCTTTTAAAAGTAAAGCTGTTCTCACCTCCTTGATGTTCAGTGGCCTTCCACTCAGGTCATGCTTATTCATAGTTTCTATCGCCTTCTTCACAAACTCCTCATCTTTGAACTCCACCACACTGTTGAATCAGGGAGAAATGAGTCAGAATCAGAAGAGTCCACGCAAGTGCATGATTACAAAAAAAAGAAGGTCTATGCTTGAGAAAGTGAGGCCGTTTCTTACCCACAGCCCTAACCAGGGGGCATCATAGGAGTTCAAGTAGCGCACACATCCAAAGTTGAGGGAGTGAACAAAATACAGTTAGAATCAAATCAAAACACGAGAACATTATAAATCTAATTCAACAACATGCTTGTAGTATTTTCAATAGTGCATGTTGGCCATATCTTGCCCACCGGCTTCAGCCAGCAGGTTGTTGGTTGTGTTTAAGTCTACTGCAAACAAGTTAAAAACACTAATAAGAAACAGATTATTTACCATTATCTGAAGCAGCATTTACAATTAACTGTTTGAAAACAAATTAACAATAATGGTGTACATTTGGTTAAAAACAGGTTTTGTTAAAGACATGTGACACTAAAAGATACCTGCACATTGTAATTTAACTGAAACATTGTATTGTTTTGAACTGGACACAAATACCAAGGTGCAAGATTTAAAAAAAGAAAAAAAAATGCATATAAAAATTTACATTTTGGGATGAACCAGTTTTAGGACTGCAATAAAGAAAAAAACGTGTGGTCCACCTTTGCATCTATAATATGCATTTTTGCCATTTGTATAAAACATACCAATAAAAAAACATTACAGGATCTTTGAAGACCGTTTTGTTCCTTTGAAGAGAGAGCTGTGTCATATAACAAAATTTCAAAATATGATTTTGAGCCATGAGGGTCAATCAATGAGACAAATCACACAACCCACATTTCCCTTTGGAAAATGGCCAAACAAACAAACTTTAACACCAATTGAAATAACAACAACAAAAGCAAAGTGTACTCTTAAAGAGTTCATTGGGCTACTTTCCAAAAAATCAACAGGACATCTCCCTTTCAAATGAATATCAATCATTAGCCATCTATCAGGCTCTAAACACAACCTGCAGTATCTCCAGTTCAGTAACTTGGTAAGACCCAAAGGATCAGAACCTATAAGAGCACTGGATTAATAAGAGCCTGCTGAGGGCATTTAAAACCTCGTGCAGCAAGTTGGCCACATCACTTACCCTTGACTTTCCTTCTGCATCCTTAAAGAGCTCCACGTATGTAACCTCACCAACTACATGAGACATACAAAGGAAAAATACCAAGAACAAAGGAATTTAAGTCACCAAGTCTTCAAGTCGCCGGTGGCCTTGGCAATGCCGCTACTGATGGAAATGTCCCATTAATGATCAACAGTCAGCCCAGACCAACATCCCACCAGACAACACCATGCCTTTCTGGGCAGTGACTGAGACACCCAAAGGCCAAGGCCAGAGAGAAACACAGCTACGTTAAACCTGGGAAATTCAAAAGACTTCAACATGATCAGTTTGTCAACAGATTCCATTCATAGCAGTTGAAAGGTTTAAACTGTCCGTTGACCTTTCAAAAAGGCTTCTTAAAACCCCCATAATTCAGAGAGTAAAAACAGTTCAATATTTCATTCATGTTATCAAGATTCACCTTTCAACAAATGCAACAAAATCATTCAACAATCAATTCTACTGATGGTTTGAGGTTACATTTTGGAGCTGACAATGCCATAAAACAAGTGACAATGTAACTAGGTTCATCTTCCTTTTCTCACAGAGATATCAGCCCAAACTAAATTGGTGTCCATCCAAAAAGAATTTATTGAAACTCCAATGACCTAATATCACACTATGTTGGTTCCCTACTAACCAGAGAAAGCTACAAACTAAATGACTACTGATAGAAGCAGGATGCTCCATCTGGTAACAAAAGAAAAAGGCTCAAGAAGTTCTAATGAGCTGGGGACATTACCTTTCTCACGCATTAGATCTTTTATTGCCTGCCACTTCATATCATAGGGGATATTGCTGATGAACACCCGGTTCCTATGAGCACCCTTCTTTTCTCCACTGTGTTTGTCTTTGTAGGGATGGTAACGGTTTCCTCGTCGGCTCCCAGACGACTTCTCTTTACCATCATGCTTTTCTTTAGGGGGCTTAGTTTCTTCAGCATCCCTACAAAATGCACAAAGCTGCGAGTCAGATAACACATCTAACAGACCTGTCAATAATTGTGTGAGAAATAGCAGGTACTCATCGTGTGCTTAGCATTTTCTTCACCTGTAAGCAACACTTTCTCCCACACAGAATGAGTAGGACAGCTCAACAGCACCTCACATACACCTGGTATTAAAATGCAATCTGTATTGGGAACAAGTTATCCAGATAAAGAAAAAACGTGTAAATATGTAGGATTCGATCAGATCTGCCTGACCATGTCTTGAGGTCGTCTGATCTGCATTGTGTTTCGATCTCAGAACTGAAGAAGCCTTTGGATGAGAGTTGAAAGAAACTGAAACAAGTCTTGTTGCCTACAATATAGCACTTAAAATGTCAGGTAGGTGTAAATGCATTTCACACAACGTGTAAGTATCCATACACAACGTGACAGTTTTCAGCGAACAAAAATATTGGTTCAAAATGTTGAGAGCAAGTAGCAAAGCTGAGTATCAGGTGCATGACTAAAATATGTATTGTCCAGGTAAAGACCCCTTTTTAAAACCAGGTGTAACTGGGGTGTTGACGTCACATTGATGATACTTCTTACCTTGAGAAAAATTTGTCAAAAAGGTTATTTGGAGAGCCCAACCGACTGAGATGTTGGTTGGATATAAATGTCCTGTAGCAAATATATCAGTCTTGGCTATGTTGTCCAATACAGCCCAATAGGAAAACTTCCGTTTTTACATCATGTGCTGCTGAAAAGGGTCTTAGGGAATTTTCCAATTCTTATTTTTCCAAAGAAGTTTACCCTTCCAGCAGACTGATGTAATTTTAGACAAGAAAGTTGATTCATAATCTTTAAAATATCCACTTCCCATTTGTCATCAATGTTTGAGGGATTGCTGCAAAAACATCTGTGAATATACCAATATATCAATATCAGATTTATTTATTTCTTTACATCCTCAACATCATCCTAAAAATCCAGTATCAGTTGAGCACAGGGCCTAGTTATCAGGCAACATAACAAAATCAAAACTACTACACTTCTATGACAACTCTGTGACACCTTTAGGTTCCTGTGAGTGTGAAGGCAGATTAATTCATGAACAATTGACCTTTCCCCAACAATTAGGTGTAGTATCAGGATACATAACATTCAACAGACAGGTGGATACTTGTTTTCCATTCAGAATACCTAACTCTGAAGTTAAAGGTGCACTACGTAATTTGGGGAAGACATTTTAAATTAGAAGAGAGAGATCTTCATCGTTTTTATACATTAAAGTTTAAATAATAGAAACTCTTTGTTTTTATGACTGAACAAACAAACTGACCTTAAAGGAGCACAGAATATCATACTTTCTTTACGTGTGGCGGACCCTGACACCTTACTAGCTTCAAACAGTGTACTGGGGACCTTCTTTTCCTCTTAGAGCAGAAAAAAATAAAATAATTAATCCATTAATTATGATTTTGAATTTCTTCTCCAAAACTACATATTGGCTCTTATAAAAAAAAAAAAAAAACAACAACAACTACTAGCTCCACTGCTTGAATCACAAAAACATAATTTATGATGATTTGTGACTCATATATAAAAATTGTACTTATGACTGATGTACAGGACAAATATTTAATCATTTGCTAAAATAATTAAGGTGACCAGTGTCGTTTATATATTAAGACTATTTTACGGTGTAACGTTAGCATCGCAGCTAATTGGTAGCTTAACTCAGTGCAACCTAACGTCAAATCTGAATGAGAATAACAGGGATGCTAATGCTAGCTGATGTTATCTGAGATCGAGTGAAGCCTTATTGAGTATCACTTAAGGTAAAGTGTAAAGAGAGGTCCAACCCTATTAATTCACGTGAGTTTCATTTCTGCATTTAGCGTTAATACTAACGTTATCGACATTAGCGCCCAGTCAGGCTGAGCCATTACACGGTGGTTAGCTTTGTCGAGAGAGCAGTTATGAGACTCCAGCTAGAAGTTACACAGCATGCTTTAGACGTCAAGATAGCTGCACGTGGAGTTAATATCACAGGTAATTAGCGGCCACGGTGTTTGTTAACAGATGACAGAGGCTTCTTGGCTAACAATAGCTAGCATCACAGGACTCCATCTTAGCTAAGCTAGCTAACGGCTGCACAGACGGGACGGACTGAACAATGCATCGTCTTCACTCACGTTTTCACGCCATTAGGTGTCTCCTCGGACGTGTCCTCGGTTTCGGACTTGACGGATGCAGTAGATTCCTCTTGCTTTGGCTCCTCATCAAGGCTTGCAACATCTGCCATGTTGATTCTGTTTGCCCAACACAACGCAAGATGCCCCTGTCTCTACGCAGTTCAAATGTGCAGTGAGGAGGCTTCTTCTTCTTCTTCTGTGCGTTTCTTTTTCTTTTTTTTTTTTTTTTGGCGGATTGCAACACCTGCTGTTAGTCCACCTACCGTCCTGGAGTGTGTAGCACAGGGACCAGTGGAGCTGTGCGCCTCCAACGCGAGATTTGGGAGATGTTGCTAGGCTGAATAGAGAAGATTACAGTCGAGGAATGAGCGCAGATATAATTGGGACCACTTTAAAAGAATGTCCACATGATTGATCTGAGGTGAGTCGACACTTCCAGGGTTTAGCAAGCGAGCAACCTTGTACCTGTGCGCAGAGAGTGACCCCTCTGATGGATGCATATTCGTGCTTCTGAACAGAACCAGACCTAGAAACCAAAATCCAGACATGTGCAGCCCACTACAGCAGTCTGATTGATGCACAAGACAAAGACAGAGCATTTGAAGTATCTGCTAGAACCAGTGAGTCCCTGAATACTCTGCAAATGTTGTTATGCTAATAATAGAGTGCAGAATGAGCCAAGCCAATTCATCATTCCTGAAACTATTGATTGATGCACTTTTGCTCTGCTGGAAGAATAATTTCATTTTCTTTATACAATATGCTTTAACATTTGTAGAGAGTGTGCTCAGCAGGCCTGTGCAGCAGATTCCACAGCCATAACAAAACAAAACACTTCTCAGTATCACATAAAGCTGATTGAATTCCTGTCAGACAAAAAAAAAACTTCGTCCAGCTCCCAATTGATTAAAGTTTTTTGACTAACGAGGACAAGGACGTTTTGAGCTTGAAGGAACAGGAACAAAAATGAAACTTCAGTCATGCCGATGGAAGTTTGGGTGAAGTTTTGTCTTCCAAAAAACATCTCTGGAGCTTCACAGTCTGCTTGCAGATTCTCCTAAACAAGTGAAGTACATGGGGACTTGTTTGCTCCACACATCTTGTCTGGCATAAGACACGCCTCTGAGGGCCCTTATATCAAATCTATTTGAAAAGGTGTTATTTACAACCTTTTTTAAGACAAAATAAGCTGCTAAGCTTTAAGCATTAATGCACATCATGTCTGCATGAGCTGCATGTAGATAAAGACTGGATGTTTTGGGTTGAATTTATCCTTTAAGGCCAAAACATTTTTGTACCTTTTGATAATGGTGTTAGTTCTATGCTGCATAATAGTATCGTTTACACACCTAGCATACGTGTGTACACATGAACAATAATTCGAAGCAAGGCTTTCTAGAAAACAAGCATAAAAGGTCAATGGTAAAGTGTGAGGCTTATGGATAAAGTACTGATAATAGGAGGGGGGTGCAGACAATGTAAGCCACATTTTACAGTTGCGGTAATTCACACCGTAGATCTGCAGAGTCCGACTTTAATTGCATCAGAATCAGAACCCTCAGTGCATCTTCAGGTGAGCTTCTCCAGCCCAGATGTTTGCTATCGTATGGGGAAGTGTCTTATCACATACTGACATTTTTGGGTTGCACTTTAAAGCCACAAGTTCAACAAATGGTGCAAGCTAACACCCGGAGGTACATACATTTTCACTCCATCCAGGAACAGATACCGATGACAAGTCAGGTGTGATTAAAGACAGATTGCAACAAGTTCCAGTTACAACATGGATAAGGTTGACCTGTAGCATAGCTGTGAAGTTAACCTTTAACTTTATGTACAGAGCATTTTATACTCTGTCAATAAAAAAATCAGGTCAGTAAAATGACAGTACACTTCCTTGATGGTCAGCATACATCCAGCAGATTAGTGTTGCACAATTCACATTAAGACAGCTGGAGTATAACTTCATAACCTCAGTTCTCTGACAAAGAACAAACAGTTCACATTGAGATGCACTGAGTTAATGTTGAAGCCATCAAAAGTGTGACTTTTTTGTCACTGCTGTGACAAAAGTTTAAAGTCAGATTTATATTAGTTAGTTTTTTGGTAGAACCAGATTAGGTCAATAGATATGATTTTTCAAAGTAGTTACTAAAAGATCCTCTCGCAAACACTCCTGACTAAAATGTGATTTACTTGAAGAGACATGAAGTTGTCTTTACAACACACCGAAGAAAGACACGGTCAAAAAAGTTACTTCACTCTTTCTCAACCATCAATATAGTCAAATTGGAAACTCATGATTGACAAGCTTTTGTTTAGCTTTAACTTTGCATTATGAAGTAAATGTTTGCACAACACAACGGCTGTAGAATAATGACACCATTGGCTTTTAAAAATTGGTTCCCCCTTGAACCTCACCATATAAAGGAAGACTGACTGACACTATTTCTGTCTGTTTTTAACATCGTCATTATTGACTAAATACATTTATAAAGTTTCCTCAATTTTTTTTCTCACAATTTTTTGTTTATTTATAGTGTGAATACCACAGAATAATACAATACAAACCTGGTCCTAACTAGCATGCATCTGATGTGGCCATCGCTAGTTTATTGAGACATTTTCCAAAGAGA